>NC_136062.1:106886892-109286892 GCF_964261635.1 Lissotriton helveticus | reverse complement strand
CAGGCCACAATATTGGCAAAGTCACCCATAAGTATATGTTGGGGTGATCAGAATAAACCTCCATTTTTGAACGGAGGTAAGTGAATGTTTTAGATACATTGAGCCGTGTGTGCTAGTTTCTCGTTCTAATGTTATCAGCTGCCTCATGGTAGGTTGTTCTTAATAATAAATAATGCATTTCTCTTTGGCTTTATAATTGTTTATATGTGTTTAGCTTTATAATTGTTTATATATGTTTCCCATGTTGTTGCTCTGAAGCTTTTTTGTCAAGATGTATGACCTCATACATGTGATATGGTTATTTGAGTAAGCATGTGTGTCGTGTCCATGTATTTATTGTTTTTATTTCTGTGTTCCTTCTAGCCTGACGAAGTTTGAAAGAACGTAATGTGTTGGCTGTGGTTCAAGTTTAAAAAAATGAAACTTATGGAATAAAGGATATTTTGGATACAATTAAAGTCTTCTTTGACTTCGTCCCTGGTGCACCGTCCTTACCCTCACGTTTTGTCTGATTCTCAGTGGAGCGAAATTGCGGCATGCTCCGGACGGGTTTGCACGGAAAAAAGGACTATATTCACTTTGGAATAGAAGTGCTGATCCTGGGTCAGCCGCATTGGTCTTTTGTAACAAATTGTTGTTGGACTGTTCTGCACTCTTTCCCATCAGGTATAATTTTTATACTATCGTAAGAATATTGAATGTGTTTGTAAGATGCCTAGATTCCAAGATGGGCATGAGGAAATGGCCCAAGATTTATTCGGGGCAGGGACTTAAAAGACTGTAACTAGTCAGGTGAAAAGCGATACAAATATGCGAATCGCAATTTCCGATTGCGATCTTGCCACAATCGCTAATTAATCGCAGAATCTGCATTTTTCCATGTAGAAATTGCGACCTCGCAATTAGCGATATCGCATTTTGCGATCTCGCTAACTGCGAGATCGCAAAAACGGGAAGTCGCATTTCGAGCCCACTGATGACATCACAGCCAGGAAGTAGGCTTACCCCACCCACAAACAGAACACGGAGCCAGAGATTGGGAGCTGGATACTGAAGAGCTGCACACCTTAGACTGTGCTGCACCCCAGCAGGAAAAAATTCACCAAGATGTCCCAGGATGCAGCAGGGAGCAGTGGGCAGGAGAGGAAGCGAAAACTAAAGTTTTCAGAAGCTGAACTGGAGCATCTGATTGAGGGGGTCACCAAGGACTATGTCCGGCTCTTTGGCAAAGACTCCCAGGGGGCCAGAGCAAGATAAGCGCAGGATCTGGCAGCGCATCCGCGCTAAAGTCAATTCGGTTGGGGTGACCCAGCGGTCAATTGATGAGCTTAAAAAGTGCTGGTATGACCTGAGAGGTCGGTCAAAGGAGCGTATTGCCGAGAGGCTCGGGGAGCGACTGGCCACAGGTGGAGGGGAACCTGTAGTCACACCGAACACCCCATTGGAGGACGTGATAGAGGACACTATTGCACCAGCAGCCTGCGTGGGGGTCATGCAGCTGGACTCGTCTCGACCCAGCCAACAATCTGAAGGTAAGTGCCATGCGACTGCGACTCTGTCCCCCAACAATTCCCATGGCTCCTGAGCTAGCAATATGACATCCCCATCAATGCAGCCCATGCACACCTGAAATGCCCCCAATGCATTGTGGTAGACGTAGTGAAATCATATACCCCCAGTCAGCTGAACACAGCCAGAGCTGTAAATTCAGAGTAAATCAAAAAGCCAGTCAGGGAAAGCAAGCCTGCATACATGTATCAACATAGCTTGTGCAAGATACATAACATTAATCATGCACCCTTTCACATTACAGGTGCAGTTGAGCAGCCCAGCACGGATAGCGAGGCCCTGCACATTGCCGAGACAGAGGACGACACTGAGGGTGAGGGCCAGTCCAACCAACGACACGGCCCATCACAGCCACCAGCAGTTATTCCACCACCACCACCCCATGCGGACAGGGCCACCCCTGCAGCCACAGGTGTGCAGCCCACACCCCAACAAACAGCCACAGCAGTGGTACAGGCCCCACCACCAGCGCCTAGGAGGCAGACGAGGCGCACAGCTGGAGCCAGATCACACACCAGCGCACTGAGGCGCCAGCAGCTTCAGGGCTCAGCAGGCATGGCCAGGGCGCTCCTACTGCTTGATCCTGGACAGCACATTGAGCGCTGCATGCTGGCGGTGCACCGTACACAGGCGCGTCACCTGGCAGCAATTCACACCCAGCTGCAGAAGACAAGCGAAAATATTGCCCAGATGACGCTGCTGTCAGAGAGAACAGCCAGCTGCTGGTAGCCTAGCAGGACATGACCCGCCGCCGCCACCGCCAACTACTTGCCCGCCTATCGGCCTACACCCGGTCAAACCATGTAGTTGGGAATGCTACATCACAGCTGGCACGTAGGTCACTTGCCATGCAGGGCCAGATGGTGCAGTGTTGCCAGGATGTGGCCAGGTCACTGGATCTGCTTACAGCAGCAGTGCTCGGCAGCCAGTCCACTGGCCATGGAGAAGCAGAGGGGCCTGACGACATGAGCGAGGTAGCGTCAACTAACAGCAGCGCATCCTTGCCACCGATGCCTGTACGACGCCGCAGCAGCAGGGCAACAGCACCAACAAGGGCCAACACCTTCCCTCAGGACACAGATAGACGACTTGGGGCGTCTCTTCGTAACCGACACTGAAAACTCAGACTCACTCTGGGAGGCCATGCAGTACACCCCTGCAAGCCCACTACCCCAGCATGGGGAGGTATGGAGTAATACTCTCTTCATGAGACACCAGTATAAGTAAAGGCCAATTTATTGTGCATGAACAATAAAGATTAATGGTCTGACTTGATTCACACTCATGTCATTATTACATTAGTCATGCATGAGTGCAGTGTTTTGTGAGGGGAATGGGTGCACTAGAAACAGTTAATAGTGATGTGGTTGCGGCGCCTGTGTCGTTCAGCAGGATTTTCCCCGCGTGCATGACGCACATGTGGAGGCGGGCGGTTGTCCCCTTCTGACTCACTGCCAGATATCTCCATTGGTATCCTGCGCTTGGTAGCAATGTTGTGGAGTATTGCACACACGGCCACGAGGCGGCAGCAGACCTCAGGTGTGTATTTGATGGCCCCACCAGTCTTGTGCAGTATGCGGAAACGGCTCTTCAATAGGCCAAATGTCCTCTCAATGCAATTTCTAGTTCTTATGTGTGCTGCATTGTAACGCCGTTGCGGTGGTGTGGCAGGGTTGAGGTATGGGGTGAGGAGGTACTCCCGTAGACCGTAGGCGCTGTCACCTGAGGGTGATAAGCACAGGGTGAGTGCCTGTTCTGCGCTGATACATGATCACAGTGTACTATATGGGGGCATGTGTACTTACCCAGTAGGTGTCCTTCGCCAAAGTCTCCCCTGGCCAGTCGTGTGTGAATGCCGCTGTGCCGGAAGATGAAGGAGTCATGTGTGCTGCCCGGATATTGTGCCACTATGTCCGTGATGTAATTTTTGGCGTTGCACACCATCTAGATATTGAGGGAGTGGAAGGAATTGCGGTTGCGGTACAAGTATTCCGTTTGTGCTGGTGGGCAGATGAGGATGTGGGTACAGTCAATGCATCCAATTACATGCGGGAAATGTGCAATGTTGTAGAATTGCAGCTTGGTGTCATTCAAGTCCTGTTAGCTGGTGGGGAATGATATGTAGTGGTGTAGCCGGGTCAGCATTGCATCCAGGAAGCTCCTAAGGCAGCGGGACATGGTGGGCTGGGATATCCCCCCTGCAACAGCAACTATCCCCTGGAAGCTTCCGGAGGCCAGTAGGTGCAGGCTGCACAATACCTGCACATGTGTGGGCACGGCATTGATCCTCCTTGTTGGGTGCTGCATCAGGGGGTCCAGGTCCTGGATGAGCTTGATGATCATAGCCCCACTCAAGCGGTACTTTGCATAAATTTGCTCCCTGGTTTGGCCCAGGAGGGAGACCCGCTGGCGGAATATCTGCTCCTGGATCCTCCGTCTGTTCTGTGCTGCTCGCTGTAGCCTTCGCCGCCTCACCAACATGTAGAGACCAGGCATTGTGAGAATCCTCAGGCTCCACCTGCATGTCCTTAAATATGTTTTGTCAGCCCTGCACCTGTTGGTAGTTTGTTAACCGTTTTTTGAAAATTCTTTTTTTTTCCTTACTGGTTACCACCTGATTTGTGTTCTTCTTATTTTGCGCGTCGCAAATAGCGATTTCCAGGTATTTCACAATTAGCGATTGTTCATGAATGTCGATTGCGAATGTTTTGCGACTTCGCAATTTAATTCGCTGATTCCATGGTTTCTCGCAATTTCAGGTTCCCTTATGCCCATCCTCCAGGATTCTGCAAATTTATTTGCGAAGTCGCTATTTATTTTTTTGCAAATTCGCTTTTTTGCACTTTTCTGTATCATGAATTCCTTTTTGTCAAATTGCGATGGCAATTGCGAATTCGCAGCAATTGCGAGCGCAATTTGGCTTCATGAACCTAGCTGATAGTTTCTTAAGTTGGAACGGCTACGAAAACAAGAACTTAGCAGATGGTGGGACTGGGTGACCCTAGAATAATATATCAAAAACTGTAAAATCCCACAGGGTTTACGAATACTGATTTTTCCCACTTTTGATGACTTGAGCAGGGATCTATTGAAGAAATGGCAATGCAGCTTAAAAGGGGCGTCCACTATCATGATGCAGATTCTGGTTAAACGTGCTGCAGAGAAAGGGGAAAAGTTACAATCTGATATAGAATTACTTGCGAAAGAAATTAATAACATGCCACAAAAGGAGTTGGTTAAAAAAAAATTATGCGGTGCTAAAGCAGGTGATGTAAAACCATCAGAGCTCTTTGAAAAACAAAAAACTTGGCAAGGTAAAGAGAGACGATAAAGATTATCGAGACGGCAGGGTGTATACCTTTGCTAAAAAATTTGATGTGCTCCAAGGAACTGATGAGGGCAATAAAAAGACAACCAGAGAGAATAGAGAAGAAAGTGATGAAACAGGTTCCAATAGTAAGCTGTCCATATCATCAGTTGGCAGCTCTGCTTCCAATATGACAGGACCCGATGTCCCATTAGAGAAAGGGGCCTCTTCCTTTCAAAAAGAATCGGCCAAACTAAGGATAAGCAACAACCTACAACAAAAAAAGAAACCTCTCAAAACAAGGCGGGAGGGAGGAGGGCAAAGGGCTGATACAAGAGGACCTCCTGTGAACAAATCCAATCGGGGGCGAAACCGAAGAAATAACTACCCTTATCTCATGTAATGTTTCTGATCCTATGTCAAAATGCTAATACTGACCTTAAGATTGTTACTATATCAAATAAAGTATTGGATACTGTAGAAGTGAATATCTTGTGTAAAGGACTTAATTTCTGCCCTACACAGGAGGGTGACTTTTCTGATACTCATGTCGACCTGTTTAAGTTTATTAGGGTACTGCAACTTAAGGATTACTTCTCTAATAGACCACTTGATTCGGAGGGTGCAACTGCTCTTTCTGGTACTGGAACACACACAATACAAGAGATCCGTGATGTACACTGTTTGTTAACCCTAAATGATGAGGAGGTTTTGGATATCCCTTCATTGCTCAAAGATCTCAACATACCCTCAGACACCAGTCTAGACAGTGGACTAAACCCTAAGTCTAAGTTCATACCCACACATTCTTACTACCATAATACTGATACCTACCATGATATGGTCAGGGAAGATAGATATGCTCTGGAAGTGCCTAAGAGGTTTACATCAAAAACCACTTATAACATCACGATGGCTGAAAACTTAGCCCTTAAAAGACTCAACAGTGACCCTAACATCGTAATACGAGAGGCGGACTAATACGGGCACCGAACTACAGCGCTCAGACCAATCACAACGCTTCATTGCGATTGAGTTAGGGGAGCCTGTGAGCTTCCTGTGTCTGGGACTCGCCAGGAAGCGAAGCTGAGTAGAGACGGCAGCTGTGAGATGGTAAGTTTGTTTTTTTAGTTATATTTTATTCTCCCCCTTCCCTGCCACCCCCATTCCCTGGCAGCCTCCACTGTAAGGGAAGTTCACTTGCCTGCAAGTGGTGAGGCTAGTGCATGCGTTTTTAAACTGAGATAATTGATTGGCAATGTCATACCTGAGACATGAATGATATGCAGTTCCTCAGTATAAATTCCAGCATGACCATCTCCACCAACAGTATGGTCAGACAGAATTTCTAAATCATCTCTAGCAAAAGTATTGAAACCATCTCCACACTGCAGGATGACATGACTATATAGAGGCCAGGAGGACATGGTTGGGTCTTGACCAGTCTGTACAATTTGAAACAAGCACTCAAAATTAATTGGTGTCTCATTTCATTTGATAAGACTTTATTTACTGTTTTTCATTGTACTTCATGCAGGTGTGATTTAGAAATGTAAATGCTAATTGCACGTCTCTCTCTCGTATCTGTACTTGTGTTAAAAATAGGCCTGTTCTTTCCTTAATGTATTAAAAAACAGATCAAGGAACACAACACTGTAAACTAATATTTTCTTCTACTTAAAATTAAAGTTTGTGTTTAATTTTTAGATGTGCCTCCTAATTGACCTGTGCGTGCTGACTTCGCCTTCTTTTATTCTGGCTGGGGTATGGACCCATTACTAATTGCTTCATCTGAGTTGCTCCTACTTCTACTTCGTTGTCCATGTTGCTTCTTCTTCTTTCTTCTTCCTTGATGTCTGGGTTGCTTCATCTTTCTAACAGTCCGTGTTGCTGCTACTACCTTCTTACTTCCAGTGCTGGCTGCGTCATACAACTTTTTTCGAACTGTTTACATGCCGCATTGCAGCCTCGCTGGTAATGCATAGTCAAGACTTACTGACTTTGCCAGTGCTTGTTGTTTTGGCTTTCTGATGTCGTAACAAAATGATTTTAAAACCGCTAGAGGAAACATCACTCGAATTTCCGCTCCCTTGTACACTAACACTATGGCTTGGAGCTTAGCGGAAGTCGAATTCTGTGCCTGTCTGCACGCGTGAGAAACATTAGCGCGAAACTGATGATTGATGTTTAAATTTCAAGGTGGGGAGCCTGTCACAAAGCGCCAACAGAGGCCTAACGCAGAATCCATCGCAGAAGCCGGCTGCATGCTTGGGCTCGAAAACAGGTGATCAATAAAAGCTCATCAGTCAAAGAGATCTGCAGCGAACTTCTCTGCCTTTATTTCTGGACATTCACAACACACGTTATGCACCGAAGTCTGTAATTGCAAAGAAGGAATTCTAAAGAGAGCCCTGCAAGTGCTAAACAGCTTCTGCTAAAGCCATCAAGTGATAATAAATAAGAAGGGCGTTCACACAATAAGGAGATTAACTTGCTTTTGAAGGGCCGAGTGTGAACAGAAGCAGGTTCATTTTTGTGTACGTGTATTTTTTTAGCATCCTCTTAACTTGAAGACTTAAATAGGCTGCTAGTTCTTCTGAAGCCTTTTGAAGATCATTAAAAGAGAGGACAACCGGTTTTCAACAGATATTCAATTTGTTCCACAGCTCCCAGCCTGTTTTGCATGAAAGTAATTAAGGACTGGGACAGAGCTCATTTGCAGCGCTGACTCCTACCCATGCAGAGCTGCGATAAATCAAAAACAGAATACTCATCTCATTACTACACACTCTGGTGTTTCATTTGGAATTTCCCGGTACTGTCATGGAATGTGTGTAATGATGTTTGCTTTTTATCAGCAACTGGGATTTATGTACCTTTGGACCTTGAATTTTATTTTGTCGAATGAGAGAGGAGGTCATGTCTTGATGAACTGGCTGAGCCATCAGTACCTGATGATAATTGCAGGGTAGTTGAAGGGGGCGGAGTCATGGAAAGGTGCAGTGTTCCATGCTCATACGGCTGAGCACAACCCCAACCCTCTCCTTCCTAAACACAGAAGTCAAAGGTTTTTGTTGCTCCCTTTCCTGTCCTGAGGATGTTGGAAATCCTGTTCAGATCTCAGCTGCTAAGAGTCTCCACAACGAGCTGGAAACCCACTCTGTGCCTATTGCTCAGTGTGATATGAGCTCTTCTCCTGGTGACCATGTGAAGAGTTCTGAAAGCGTGGCTGTTAGACTTGGCATCCAGCCGCGGCCCGTGGAGGGAGTTGCAGTGGGGCGAAAGGCGGGGCGGGGAGGGGCGGGTGGACGATGCTAAAAACGCAAAAGCGATGCAGCTCGCGCTACGAAATTTGTTTTATTAAATAAATTGTTCACTTACCTCCAATTATCCATACTCCGGTTTTTAGCATCCCATACCCTGCCTCTCCCCGCCCCGTCTTTCGCCCCACCGCAACTCCCTCCACGGGCCGCGGCTGTTGGCATCCTTGGCGTGGTTTTCCCACTAACATTTTACCTTCAGACCTCCTCTTTTGCTGCTTTATTTTTGCTGGCATTAGCACTCTGCACACTTTACCACTGCTAACCAGTGCTGAAGTGCTTGTGCTCTCTCCTTAAAACATGATATAATTGGCTTATAAACAATTGGCATGTTTAATTTACATGTAAGCCCATAGTATTTATTTATTTATTTTGTAAAGTGCCCGAATCACCCCAGCAGGGGTATCACCGCGCTGCCATTACCAACCAAGGGGGGATGAATCAGAACAATGTGGTTTTCAGCAGCTTTTTAAAAACCAGGATAGTTGTCCATTGCCGCAAGTGAATAGGAAGTTGGTTCCAATAAAATGGGGCAAGGTGGGAGAAAGCTTTACCACCCATGCAAGCTTGTTTAAAGCGAAGGTAATTCATTTTAAAGAGGCACTTCCTGTGACCAGTGCCCGTAAATTAAATGCTCGTAGTGGACCTGCAGCAATGATTGTGCAGCTCACTTAAGTGGCCCTTTAAAAATATCTCAGGCCTGTCATTGCAGCCTGTGTGTACAGTTTGAAACTGCCATTTTGACCTTGCATAATAAACCTTTTGCCCTACCTAAACCTTTCTTTTTAATACACATGTCACCTCAAGGTAGGCCCTGGACTGCTCAGAGTGAAGGGTGCCATGTATTTAAAAAGTAGGACATGTACTTTTATTTTTTACATGTCCTGTTAGTGAAAATCTCTTAAATGTGTTTTTTAATTACTGCAAGGTCTACCTCTCCCATAGGATAACATTGGAGTTACCTTATAACATTTACATAAGCTGTAACTTCCAAATTAGAAGAGGTAACTCATTCATGTTTGCTTTCTTTGGAATTGCAATGGAAATTCTAACTTTTGGTGTAGTTGGATTTTAAATTACAGTATTGAAAATGCCACTTTTAAAAAGTTGGTATATTCCTACCATAGCCATTTGATGCCAGCAACCTGTCTCTAGGTCAAATGACTGGTTGTAGTTGACAGTTGGGCTTTTTGTACAGTCACACACACTAGAGAGCTTAGGTGTGCCTGGATGGACCGTCACCGGCAGGATGGGAGAGAGGAGCTGGGCACAGCCCTACCTACACTTGAATAGGCTATGTCCTGCCTCCACACAAAGGGCTGAATACCCCCTGCAATTAGTCTGGAGCCAGGGCCAGGGAGGCAGGGTACCTATGCACATCTAAGGACAGTATCTAGGAGCTTCCCTCATTTCAATGGCAGAACTGGGTATAAATATTGATCCTCAGACACCAACTCTTCAGGACACACCAGGGACTGTGGATACGCTGCCAGGAAGAAGTACTGCTGTTGCTGCTGAAAGGACAGCCACTCTTCTGGACCTCTGCTCTGAAGGACTGCTGTCCTGCTGACCTGCTGTCTGTTGCCTTCTCCCTGGGTGAGAAGGACTAGACATGTGCCCTTTGAACCCAGGGCCAACAGAGTGACTTCAAGAGCAAGTAGTCTGGCCTCCTGATTTGAGCATCAGGGACAGAAGGTTCCAACAACCTCAACCCCAGCACGCACCTTGACTCTGCCACCCTGCCAAGTGGTGCAACCACAGTCTTGACCCTTGGAGGTGGTCTTAATGTGCTCTGCGAACCTCTCTGGACCCAGCAGAACCAAAGCATTTTTTCTGCTTCATGGCATAACCCCAAGCCGAACTTACATACTACTGCTGTTGTGTGGATTGAATCCGCTGCAAAGGATTGCATCGCCCTTGCAGCTGCTAATCATCGGAACTGCCACGGTCCTATGCTTCCTCGACACAGGCACAATGCTTCCTCATCGACAGCAGCCTTGATGACGATGCTGAGCTCCACATCGCAGACTTGCGGTTCCTCATATCCAATGCATCGCCTCAACTGTGCAGCGCATACTTGATGCAGAACTTCGCATCACAGACTGACTGGATCCTCAAAGACGATGCAGGACCTTGCATCACAGCCTCGTCACACCTCAGAACCGACACATTGCCTTGCACTACACATCTTCAATGCCAATCCTTGCAACATTCTGCAAATCAGGATTTAAGATACTTTGTTCAGCGGGCCTAACTAGGTTTCTGTATCCATCCCATGCTCCATCATGGTCATTCTGAACTGGTCTGGTGCAGCCAGATAGCCATAGTTGGTACTTTGTGCTTTTTGGCAATATTTTCACTGAAGCCTTTGAAATTGCATACCACCTGTTGCCGCCGTTGCTGCTACTTTTCCTAAAGATTCACTATACTTTAAACGCTGTGCTTGAATTTTTATTCCTTAAGAGGTCACGAACCTCGTTGTAATTTATCAGTGCTACCTGAGGCTTAAAGCATTCTTTTTCTGTGGTATTTTTAAAGTTATTTAAAGCATTTTAAGTGTGGATTTCTACAAGCACTCACCAGTTGGACATCAGGATCCTGATCTCTGCCCTGTTCCGCTGCGGCAAGTGCTGTTTGTGTAGAGGGTGTGTCTGGACCATTACAATCGTCCCCCTCATTTCCTGCAGCTAAGGTACTTCCGGGTGGTGCATGAGCTAGTTTCCTGCTGCAACCACCTAATAAGCCAATGCCAGAGCGGACGCGCGCAGACTGGCTTGCCTTTCACATGCCCCACCACAACCCCTGCCAGACGGATGGCACGCACAAATGGCAAGCCCACCTGCACCCGTCCGTGCCTGGATCACACCCAGTGCCGTAACCCCTGCCAGTTTTTCACCAGAGAGTGGGTCAATTATCAAATATGCAAGGGATAAATTCTGGCATTTAACAAAGCATTATAAATCATTTCTTCCCTCTATTAAACCTCTAGAGTGAGCCCGGGCAATACCACCAATGCAAACTTCAATTGAGTTTCACTAAGGTCAGAAACAGTGCAGTGGCTACTCTGCGCACACATCTGCTACCAGGAGCCACAAAGATGATCTTGGGTATTCTCATTAATGCACGGTCCTTACTCAAACACTGTACCCAATTTGCTGAGCTGGCCGGCACTTATAAGCTTGACTTGGCGTTTGTACCTGAAATCTGGGCAGATAAGTCCACTGGCCCAGAACTGAGTTTAGCAATACCGGCAGGCTACCCGATTCTTAGAGCAGATCAAGCAGACAAGCGGTGAGGGGGGGCTTGCAATCATCCTCAGAGATGACTTGCTGGTCTCAGGATCCGTAGCAGGAAGCTCCCAAGATTGCAAAGTACTATTCTTTCGCATCATGCTAACTAAAAACTATACATTTAAGGGCATTCTCCTTTACAGACCGCCTAGGTCAAAGACCACCTTTTTGAATGCCATTAGCTCGTTTGTAGAATCCAGTATCGAGGCAACTGACTTTACAGTGTTATACGACTTCAATTACCATCTTGAAAAACAGGATGACCACCAAACATCCACATTAGTTGACGCCATGGCTAGTTTCTCCTTGACAAAGTCAGCAAGTGAATGTTCACTTCTTTCCTGGGTGCACAGCTAAATATTTTAAATTCACGTAAACCAAACATTTTCGTAATAACGATAAACACGTTACAATGAAATTACTAAACAATGAATGAATGAATGAATGATGTAAGTCTTATCATGCGCATACTTAGCCCAATGGGCGTCAAGGCGCCTAAAACAAATGACACAGCTAGCAGATCAACGAACAGTCCATCATTGATAAGCTTTGGTAAAGCACCAGGTCTTCAGGGCTTTTTTAAAAAGATCAATTGAGGGAAGTACTTTAACCTCAGTTGGAAGAGAGTTCCAAAGCTTAGGGGCCACTACAGAAAAGGCTCTTGCTCCCCATGTGGCTAGCCGTATACGCGGCACTACCAGTTGGGACAGCCCGGCAGATCGTAAGGATCTAGTTGGGGTGTAATGTGAAAGCAGAGACCCAAGAGAGTCCTCCGGACCTGCTCTGAGCGCTCTGTATGTGAGACATAGAATCTTAAAAAAGACTCTATACTGGACAGGAAGCCAGTGAAGGTCTCTCCTGGCAGTCGTAGCAGAAGATGCTAAGGGAAGGGCCAGCACAAAACGTGCTGCCGCGTTCTGCACTATTTGCAGTTGATGAATAAGACCTTTGTTAGTCTCCGCATACAAAGAGTTGCAGTAATCAAGCCTTGATCCTACAAGAGCCACTACAATCTGCTTGCGGGCCTGAAGAGAGAGATAGTGACGGATCCTATTCAGGATCCTGATCACACCCCAACATGTGGCCACCGTCCTATTTACTTGGAGCTTCATGGAGAGTGAGGTGTCAAAAACCACACCGAGATTTCTGGCTGATTGGGAGGGAGTGGGGCAAATGCCAAGAGACAGAGGCCACCACTCCTTAGACCAAGCATCTTGGTCCTTCCCAAAAACCAAAACCTCTGTCTTATCGCCATTTAGCCTTAGGGAGTTGATGACCATCCAATCTGCTACATGCTGCATGCATGACCTAAAGCTAATGGCAGACAAGCGATCAGAGGAGTGGGCCAGAGACACCATGATCTGGGTATCATCGGCGTAGGATACCACCTCCATCCCCTGCGATCTTACTAGTCTAGCAAGGGGGGCCACATAGATGTTAAACAGGGTCGGACTAAGGGCCGACCCCTGTGGCACCCCACATTGCAACGACTTAGCAGGGGAAAGAAAGTCTCCAAGCTTTACTCTCTGTTCTCTACTCGTGAGAAAGGAGTTAAGGAGATTCAGAGCCGACCCAGAGACCCCTGCCTCCCTAAGCCGAGATGTTAAAATGGCGGGAGACAGGGTGTCGAATGCGGCTGTGAGATCTAATAGGACGAGTATGGTGGTTTGGCCTCTATCCACTTTTCGACGGATGTTATCTGCAACCACAGTGAGGGCGGACTCAGTACTATGACATTTTCTGAATCCGTGCTGGGTGCAGTCCAAGTACTCATTGGTTTCTAGAAAAGTGGAGAGATGTAGGTTAAGGTGTGACTCCAGTATTTTCGCAGGCGCCGGAAGCAGAGAAATGGGCCTAAAGTGCCCGGGTCCAGGGAAGGTTTCTTTAACAGGGGCCTCACTATCGCCTTCTTCCACACAGAAGGAAAGGAACCCTGAGTGATGGCAGCATTCATAACCTCCAGCAGAGGTGGAAGAATGCTGTTTCTGCATTCTTTCAAAATTTTTAATGGCAAGGGGTCCATAGGGGAAGAAGATTTAGTCCTATCAAGTAGGAGATTTAATCCTTCCAAAGACAGAAGAGGAAATTGTTCAAGTTGTTTGGAAGGGCCTTCACCCCTGGAATCTAAATTAGAGATGGCAGGAGGAATGTCCTTGTCCAAGGAGCACCTCTGTAACTCCAGGGCAGTATGGATATCAAGAATTTTATTGTGAAAGAAATCGGAGATGTTATTACATAGGTCCTGAGAACTGACCACCGGGTCAGGGAGTTGAAGAGAGCATAGGGAGTCAGCAATTTTAAAAAGTTCCCTTGATGAAGTTAGGGAACCTGTGAGGTTGGTAAAATGCCAACAAACAATTAAATCATGACATTGCTCGATCACCTATGAAGCCTTTATTTGGCTATACTTAACGAGATATCCCAAGCTTATTGAAAAATCATCAAAAAAACATACACAAAAACAGTATCAATTTACATACATAATCATATGGTTGAAAAAACAACAAGGTTGTCTGATCATCCTCAGACAATGTGTCCAATGCATTTCGGGATTAATGCATCCCTTCTTCAAGGGCCACTGTAAAGATACAAATAAGGTAACAAAACTAAAATGAACGACAATAATAATAGTCACATTATTTAAAAGTAAAAGCGACTAAAAGTGGCAAGAGAATACAATCAAAGACTGGAGTCAGCACACACCTAGTTTAACAAGAGAATATCTACTATGCTAAAAGTCCACTACTACGCACGCCCCCCAGTGTAGATGGCAGGCAGCCTGGCATAGACAAAGCCAGCAAGTAAATGTTCATTTGTATACTGGGTGCATAGCTCAATATTTTAAATGCACGTGAACCAAAAATGTTCATAATAAAGATCTACTCCAGCAACACTCGCAAGTTTTTGAGTGTGTCCCATCCTAGGAGACCTCGACTTTATATGCTCCCCAAGGTGCCTAAAAACTTGGATAATCCTCCTTTTAGGCCCATTGTTTACGGTTGTGATTCTATCTTCGCACCAGTTGGCCAGTAGGTGGACCATGTTTTACAACAATTTGTACAAAACTAGAAGGGTTACATCAAAGACACCACACACTTTTTACAATTACTGCATGCGGTTGGGGAACATTGCACATCCTCTTGGCTTCTGCGTTTTATTGATGCGACCGCATTGTATACCTCAATACCTTTACAGGAGTGTCTAGATGCGTGCGAATGGGCTTTGCTGCAGTTGCCTAATATAGGAGCTAACAACATTTTCATCTTGGAACTCTTGACCTTTTGCCTTCAACACAGTTACCTTGAAAGGAAGAATGAATTTTACTTACAGATAAGCGGTACGTCAATGGTTTTTCCGGTGCTCCGGCTTACGCCAATACCTTCATGGCCAAGTTCGAACATGATCATATCTTCACCGATGCACTTTGGCATTCACACTTGGTTTTTTATGTCAGATTCATTGATGACATATTTTTAATTTGGAATGACTTGGCAGCTAAATTAGAACTTAGAATTCAGTAATTGAACCAAAAGAATCCCGGCATTCAGTTCACTCACTGCATCAGTTCTACCAGCTTATCATTCTTGAATGTACTTATCACTAAGGAAGATAATAGATAAAAAAACTTACTGATAGGAACAACCTGTTGCTGTTTTCCAGCTTTCACCCACCATCATTATTACAGAATTTTCCTTTTTCTCAGATGTTGAGGACCAAGAGAATCACGTCCAATGAAGATGTCCTACTGTCAACTTTGGAGGATCAATGTGATGATTTCAAACAGCGAGTCTATCCCTCAGCTATCTTGACAGTGTCTAAAATCCAGAAGATGCGACGTCAGGATTTATTTTTGTCTAAACCCAAGTCAACAGATAATCGCTTAGTGTTTGTATCTAAATACTCTACAAGATCATCTACCATGAAAAAAATCATCAACATGAGATGGCAGTTACTTAAATTTGAATCAGACGACAACTGACTATTTCATCAAGAACCCTTGTTCGCACATACTAGTAGAAACATCAAGGAGATGCTTACAGCGGTGACCAAGCCCAGTGACCAGACAGACATAGGTATGCGCAAGTGTTACAATTGTGTTAATTGTAACAACGTAATACCTGGCAAAATCATTTACCACCCCCCAATCTGACAAAGAAATTTGTCTCAGATACACTGGCAACTGTAATTCGTTGTATGTGATCTACTGTATTAAATGCCCGTGTGGCTTGTTATATGTAGGTAAAACCGAACGTAAAATCAAGGTCAGAATCACAGAACATAAGAGCACAATTCGAACTTGTATTTTAAAATCACACCAAGTGACACACTGAATAGAATACAAGCATACCATCGCACAATTAAGATACACAATCCTTTAAAATGTTAATCCGGAACACTGTCAGAGACAATGCTAAATTACTCTTCAACTAGAAGTGTGGTGGATCAGGTCACTACAGACGATGATTCCCTGAGGTTTAAATGATAAACTTGACATGTCGGGCTTTCTCTGACAATTATGGTTATTCTTTGTTCGTACTTTAACTTTTGAACCATCAGGTTGTTTGTAAAATGTGTCTTACTATTGGCAACAATTTCTCTCTTATGTTTCACTGTCATTTTAAGTGTGTTCACACTCTCATTTTTCACTTTCATTTCAAGTGTTTTAACACTTTTACGCACTACTCTTTTGCTTTTGTTTTTTTGTTGTTCACAATTTATATCTATAGGCTTAGCCTCCAACACATATCTTTTGGAGAAGAATTCCTTTCTTCAATATATCTGGAGTTTTCTCACTCTCCGGCAACATTTTTTAGAGATCGGAAATTTCGGTTTTGTCGACATACAAGAGGATCAGTCTTTCATGATCACCATCCAATTCTTCCCGGAATTGCAGTTGCAGTTCCGCTCGTGGCTTTTCACTAATGCCTATTTCAAGATGTGACCCATGCATGTGATTTTTCTAGCTTGGCTCGCAGTCATAATTCTGAGGAGAATTTTTTGTGTTAATGTATCAGGTGTTCTACACTCTTTGGCATTTTTCTAGATATCGCTCTCTTCGTGGTTGTAGATACATTGGGGGATTGTTATATATGATCACCATGCAATTCATTCTTGAACTACACACTTTATAAACGTTGATTATCCAGTGTTTAGTTTGTGGCATTGCACCATTGTATACTTCAAGATGGCGCCCGCACATGTGTTTCTCTTAGTTGGGCTTGTAGTCATAGCCAAGTCCCCTGTTTACTTCATTGTTCACCGCAGGGTTCAAATTTAGCGTCCTGTAGCCGGTTTCTCGCATGTTGGATAGCAGAAATGGTGTGACTCTACCGTTAGCGATGAGATTTCAGGTTAGTTTGGGCGATTCTCGTTTCTTTGGATTTTGGCTACTCACCGCGTTATGAGTTAATTTCACTGCCTCTCTTTCCTTCTACAGACTTGTTTCTAAGCTCTTAATTTAACGGAAAACCACTGTTCTGAGGGATTTTTCTGCCTGGAGAGAAAGTATTTAGTCGGTGCTCGTGGGCCAGCTGTGGTTTTGATCCAGCTATACTGGATGCCGGGGGTAAGGCCGCCTTGATCTTGCTAGATCTATTGGCGGCCTTTGACACAGTGAATCATAAAATATTAGCCAACAGGCTCTCCGGTCTGGTAATTAGAGACTCAGCCCTTAAGTTGCTGACATATTTCTCTCTGACAGAGTTCAAACTGTAGAGTCTGGGGTATTGGCATCTGTGCAATTTAAACTCTCCTGTGAGGTGCCAAAGGGTTCGTCCCTGAGCCCTATGCTCTTTAATCTTTACGTGTCTCTGATAGTCACAATCATCAGATGCCATGGCTTCTCAGTGGTATCATGCGCAGATGACACCCAGCTAGTGGTCTCAGTGTCAAGCAATGTCGAAGAAACAGCGGATCGCTTTAACAGCTGCATGACACAGCTAAACGAGTGGATGAAGTCCAATTTCCTAAAACTTAACGGTGGAACAACAGAAGTCCTACTGTTGGGTACTGATAGCTCCCTCTGGTCACCCAGATGGTGGCCGTCTAGTCTAGGAGGATATCCCGCTTCAGTGCAGAAGGTGAAAAACTTAGGATGTATCTTCAATGACAAACTGACTTTTAAGAACCAGATCAATACAATCACTTCTTCTATCTTTTTCATCCTAAAAATGATCCGGAAGGTCCGTCCTTTTATCCCGCCTGACTCCCTGAAAACACTGGTAATAGCCCTAGCGCTGTCCAGATTAGATTATGGTAATGCTCTGTACATGGGTATCTAAACACAGTTACTGCTGAAGCTACAGCCCCTCCAAAATGTGGCAACCCAACTACTGCTGTACATCCCCAGGTTCCAGACAGTCTTCCACTGTCTCAGAACTCTGCACTGGCTCCAAGTAGAACATACATTTGCAATGCAATAGGTCTCGCATTATTGAAAATGTGAGCCTTTTCAAATAGAAGGGGTGTGGGCGCACACTGCCTCACACTCCAGCACTCAGTTTGCCCCAATGCATCAAAATAAATGCAGTGCATCATAACACTTTCTTCGGTGTCAGGCTTTAGTTTTTCACCCTTGTTGGTGCAGCCCGTGCTGTGTATCTGTAGACACGTGTTTCAGGATAATTGTTCTTCTTCAGTAGAGAGCAACACTTTTTTGAGGGTGCTGGAGATGCTGCCCAAAGTCTTCTCAGGTCTCAGTACCACTCGCTGGGCGCAGGCGCATCAACCAGAGCTCGTCAGTTCGTTAGCTCCAGGGAGCCTTTTCAAATAGGAGGGGTGTGGGCACACACTGCCTCACACTCCAGCACTCAGTTTGCCCCGAAGCATCATAATAAATGCAGTGCATGATAACACTTTCTTCGGTGTCAGGCTTTAGTTTTTCACCCTTGTTGGTGCAGCCAGTGCTGTGTATATCTAGACATGTGTTACTGCGTTTACCAGGATGCAAAGGGGTGAACTGTGCTGGGACTGTGAGACAGTGTGCTCCCAATCCCCATTCTGTTGAAAAGGCTCCCTTGAGCACGCAAGCTGACGAGATTTGGAGATGCACCTGTGTGCCTGTGAGTGGTACTGTGACCTGAAGGAATGTGACAGCCTTTCCAGCAACCTCAGATGATTTTTCTTTGCTCTCTTAAACTGCTGCTCTCTACTGATGAAGGGCTCAACCCAGAAACACGTGTCTAGAGATATACAGCAATGTCTGCACCAACTTTGGTGAAAAACTCCAGCTATTTTTGAAGTAAGTTTGAACTGTGTACTGCGTTTACCAGGATGCAAAGGGGCAAACTGTGCTTGGACTGTGAGGCAGTGTGCTCCCAACCCCCATTCTGTTTAACAGGCTCACTTGAGCCAGCAAGCTGACGAGCTTTGGAGATGCACCAGTGCGCCTGTGAGTAGTACTGTGACCTGAGAGGAACTTGGCAGCATTTCCAGCAACCCCAGAAGATTTTTCTTTGCTCTCTAAAACTGCTGCTCTCTACTGATGAAGGGCTCAACCCAGAAACATGTGTCTAGAGATATACAGCAATATCTGCACCAACTTTGGTGAAAAACTCCGGATATTTTTTAAGTAAGTTTGAACTGTGTACTGCGTCTACTGGGATGCAAAGGGGCGAACTGTGCTGGGACTGTGAGGCAGTGTGCTCCCAACCCCCATTCTGTTTATAAGGCTCCCTTGAGCCAGCAAGCTGACGAGCTTTGAAGATGCACCTGTGAACCTGTGAGTGGTGCTGTGACCTGAGAGGAACTTGGCAGCATTTCCAGCAACCCCAGATGATTTTTCTTTGCTCTCTAAAACTGCTGCTCTCTACTGATGAAGGGCTCAACCCAGAAACACGTGTCTAGAGATATAATGCAATGTCTGCACCAACTTTGGTGAAAAACTCCAGCTATTTTTGAAGTAAGTTTGAACTGTATACTGAGTTTACCAGGATGCAAAGGGGCGAACTGTGCTGGGACTGTGAGGCAGTGTACTCCCAAACCCCATTCTTTTGAAAATGTGAGCATTTGCCGTTGCAAATGCTAATTTTTTTTCGTTTAAGCAGTAGTAGCATAATAAACAAAGAAATTCCTTTCACCAAGGAAAGGACCTTGTAACAGCCTATGGTATGGCACCCTTTCCTTCAATAAAGGAATTTATTTTCTTATTATGCCAATAGATCACATTTTCACTATTGCGAGACCTAGGGCATCGGAAAGACCGTTTGATGAAAACTATACAATGTGGACATTGGAGAGGTGAAGGGCTTCTGGCACAATCAAACAGGGACGAGCAGAGAACCAGAATTAACAACAGACCTAGTGAGGTCCCAAAACTCCGGCAAATGTTACCTATTGCTTGGTTCTCATGTATTTCGCAATGCAAGTCACAAATGGGGGGTCACATTTATTTTGGCGCCCAGGCCAAATTTCTGTCCCAGTCAAATCCTAGGCACAATTTACCAGTATGGGGTAGTTCAACAGTTGGTTTCTTCAGTACAGAGTGGATTTAAGCTATGGGATCCACCATAGTATATTATCTGACGGACAAATAGGCAAATTAATATCCCATGGAGAAGATTATTTTGGCACTCTTTTAGACCTGCCTATGGATGGAAACTCAGTTTTGGGGTGATTCATGTTCCTTTTGACAAAGTGCGCTTAAGGTGGATTCATGGGAGACTGAAGGTGAAGTAGACAAGTAAAGCAGAAGGAGCAGGGGAAGGACACAAAGGCAGGCCAGTTAGTTTCAAGTGAAACAAATACAATTGAGTAGCTGTCAAGTGTATCACAATATTGTTCAGGTTCAAAAGGTAAGCAGTGAGGAAAGGCCCTAGGCAGATAACAGTGATGAATTTCTAAAACTTTTCCAATGTGCTATAGACATGTGAAAATGCCAATGCCTGGTATTACCAGATCATGAACATGGTCTGGCATCGGCCAGCGAGAAATTAACTGCTAGACACCAGTTACGATGACAGAAGTGCTGTGCACTAACTAGTCAGTGCGAGATGCTAAGACTTATTATGGTGAGGTGTGAATCAGTGTTCAGAAATAATGAGAAAGGGGTGCTTATCTAATCAGGAAGTGGTGGAAGTCGCAGATAGGAGAGCACAGTGTACATGAAATGTGTGTACAACTCACGCTGATTTGCTATTGAGAGACTAATAACAAAATCAAATTTCAGCAGAGGACACAGTGTCCTACTAATATAATGAGTGCAGATCTATAACGGACTAAGATCGCCCAGGATCACACAAGCACTCGCTTGGGGGGGCCACCAGAGCACATTAATGAGCTAGTGCTCGGAAGGCATTGCAATGGTCATGAATGGGCGATCGGAAGGTACCCAAAACTCATCTCCGCCGGTACATCGTAGAGGGCCTGGATCTCAGAAGGGATGGTGTCAATCTGGATCCCCACTCCATCCAGATGTGTCCATGTTTCTCCTGGTCCCTGCACAGTGTGTGTGCCCCGTACCTGGGTGTAGTTCCAGATAGTGCCAGGCAAGGAGCACTGGGGAGGCCCGGTCAGCACACCCTGGTAAAGGTGTGGAAGCGCGGTCAGGCAGGGTGGGCACCGCTGGCTCGCAGGATGTCCGTTCCAGCTGACTCTCCAGGGTCCGGTTCCGCCTCTCTAGCTCGTGAACTCTGGAAAGGAGCAGCGAACCTGGAGGTTCTTCAGCAAATCAATGTCCGAGCCTAGGTCACCCCTCAGTGTCAAGGGCATCGGTGAAGGGGGAGCGACCAGCAAAGGCCCATGGGCAGGGGAAGTCATGCCTTGGGCCATGTCTCTGAACAGCAGTGTGCTCATTATGCGGCCTCCGTGGGGGGGCACGCTGGGCCAGTGCAGATTCCGATGCTCGGTGAGAGGGATAAGGATCTGAGGATGGCTCTGTGAGTCGTCCCAAGGAGAAAGACTGACACCAGAGTTTAGGTAGCACCATGTGTGCTGCGGACGGCACCAACAGATATGCTGCCCTAATATGCAAAAATATATATAAACCAGTTGTGGAGCAACAAACTCCTTAAAGGATTAACACCTCTCCCGGTTCAACAAGTGTTTCAGATTGAAAAACACACAGTAGGAGCACTACATCTGTATCAAAGCAGTCTACATAACTGAAAGATGCATCTAAAGCATCAACAGCACTCAGTCAAATCATATGCATCTACTTATTTTCCTTGCTTGAACTGTGTAAATATAATAAGTTCAGGTACTCCCTGTGAAAAGTGCTAAGTGCTAATGTCCTCTTCAAATAGAAAACCCAAATACATATTATTTCTCTTCCCAGTACTCGAAGTATAAAATATCCCCAAAATACAGTTGCATATCTCCTCATTAATCGAAGGTTAATAAGCATCCCCGGGGAGGGGTGGTCGCAGAGCAATGTAAGAGCTAGCAAGCGAAGAACCACGCCTGCATACGTCCTCTAGAGCCTGGATAAGTGAATCGTCCCTGGTTGGGCACCTGTAGCACAATCCTCCTCTCATTGGAAGCTTGGCGCCTCCAATAAGCTAGCCCCGGTCACCAACTGTCTACCAGCCTGTCGATTCTGTTGCTGTACGCAGGCATTAGTTGGACTACCCCCCTCCATGTGTCAGCACATTGTGCAGTTGATATGGCTGTGACGCAGTAGACCCCCCTTGCCTTCCCGCGGATCCGGCACTGAGGGCAGGGATTTCAATCGCTCAGGCCGGGGGTGAGTGTACAGCAGTTCCACCCCCTTCCCAGCAAGTGGCGGATTCTACCGTGCCAGCCGCTCCGACGCCAACCACCACATCACAAGAATCGCATGAGTCCCGGTGCGTGGCCGCTCCTCACCACCTCAAGCCCCGACCACGGAATCCCTGCTGCCGGGGCATGTGAGCGCCTGCACCCGTGGGAGCCGCTATGGAGGAAGAAGATGAGTTGATGGAAGAGGTGATGCTGGCCATGGCAGAGATCCCTGTGAGTACCGCGGCACTTTGGGGAGTTGGGTATGCCTGGCATGGGTAGGAACTCAAACATTTTTCATGCCAAATTAGCCCTCAGCCTTATTACACCCATTTGTCCCTCCCCCAAAACTGCCTGTGATCTGCGGCATTGTGGACTATGCCCTCGGGGAGCAGGGTCAGCCCTGCCCCTCCCCAGTATTCCGCTGCATAATAACGTGGAGCGACAGCTGTTCACAACAGAAATCCTGGCTTGTTGAAGCCGGCAGCAGGAGGAGGTGCGCGCGCGCCTCGCACGGCAGACATTGGCTGCACCGCGCGGCAGTGAAAGTAGCAGGCTGGCAGCAGGGGGAGGGGGCATGGGCAATTTCCTTTCAGGAGCGTGCGACCATATGGCGCCAACATATGGCACTGCGCGTTCCCGAAAGGAAATCGCCAAGATGTGCACGCGTTGCATTGCAAGGAATGCAACGTGTGCACTTGTTTGCTGCAAAAGCTCTGCCGATGGCATTAGGTCCCCTCCTATGCAACGAATGCGCGTTGCGTAGGACGAGACCTAAAAAAGGATAAAGTTCAAATCCCAAGTGTTTAAGAGCCGGCATTGCGCTGGTCCTCAATTTCTGAAGAAACACTGGTGTGCGTCTTCCAGAAATCTAAGATCCGCTCACAGTAAACTCTTACAAACCCCCTGAGACAAGAAAACCTGATGGGGTGGAAGAAGCTTTCTGTTAGGGATGTTCAACACATGGAACTCCCTTCCAGGCAGCATAAAGAACAGCTTTCCTCTTTTAGTGTTTAGCAAATCATTAAAAACCTGACTCTTTGCCAATTAAGTAGGTCTTATACAGTACCTTCGGCACCTTACTGAACTTGCTGGTATAAGTGCCTAGATGCCCTAGGGCATTCGTGCGCTATATAAAAACTAAAATCAAATCAAACTTAATCTGGTGTGGGATCTTTTTTGTGTGGTGTTTTCATATTATTACTGTTTTGAAGTGTTGCACAGATACTTTACAAATTGCCGATGAATAAAGCCTGAATGCTCTGTGCCGAGCTGCCTGGGGCTTGAGCACAAGTTAATATATGGTTGCTTGTGCCTCACGCTAACAAGGATTGTGGCTGCTGCTTGACCAGGGTTCACACCCATGTGAACCAGTAACTCAATGTTTTACGGTGACACACCGTGGCACCTTGAGAGATGGCAAGTCTTAGTTTAGGTTGCATTACTGATCAGTGCAAAATAGCTGATCATCTAAAATGGATTGATAAGATTCCTTCTGGTGTCTGGGCATGGGCAACAGTTGGGACTTGCCAGGGGCAGCAACAGCCACCTTTGCTTTCCTTTTGCACCTCTGCTAGTGCCCTTGATTTCCAAGTCTTACAGATCACGAAGTCAAAGGTAGGACAAAAAGTAAGTAGGGGTCTAGGAGTCCTGATTATTTTCAAGAGTTTCTACTTTCTACCAATCTGTTGCCTTCTCAAATAGGAGGCTTTTGAGGACCTAATGGTTGGGTAAGGATACAAGTCAGTGATGTCACACTGAGTCAAAAGGTGAGTGATACCATGTTCACTACTCCTCAGTACAAACCACAGGTGCCACTCATTGACCCAAAAGAGCCAGGGTATGAAACATTCACATGTAACAGTGTCCTATCAGGTATAATTGAATATCATACCTCATCATTTATGCAATACCATAATAAAGGTATTGCGCTGCACCACAAGTCTAAATAAGAAGAAAAGAGGCTGTTATTTTGGTTGCTCAAGCTTGTTAATTATCCCTTGTGTGTGTTACCATCTTCGGTATACACTGGGCAGCCAAGGAAGTTGATTGAAACTCCTACTTCATTACTGGTGAATTGAATTTCTCCACCCACACTTTTTAAATGGCTTTCTCTCTACTATTAATAGATTAATTTGTTCCCCTACAAGACTCATACATACTTTTGCAGTGATTTTCAGGTACCCTGGATATGACCCCTTAATTATATGACGTCTTTAATGGATTAATGTATTGATTGCTTGATGGAATTCTTGGGTCTAATAGTATTCTCCCTTTGATGCAGCATCTCTGATTGATTCTGCTCAGTCTAATTGCGCCGTGGTCCAGATGATGACCCGTCATTATTATTATATGGGTTGAAACGCAGGTTACAACCAGCTGGGTGAAAAGGAGTTTCATTTAATAACCTCGGTGTACAGAAATGTGTTTGTTTAATCTGGGACTTCGATTTCTTCGATACTGTCGTACTTACGATTTTATTGTGATTACCCTCCTTTTTGTGCTGTTTTCACGAACCATTGAGCACTGTGTATTCACACTAAACTGAGCACTCATTTCACTTGCTTTAATGAACATGTATGCTGCACTGTAATATATACGATAAAGAAAATTGTTTTGTACAGGATGATTTATTTGGTCATATTCTTCCTTTTTTGACTTGTGTGTGGCACCGTACAATACATTTCGGTAGTGCATAAATCATGAAGTATGGTCTCCAATGATACCTTACTGGACACAGGTGCATGTGAAACTTTCACTAATCCTGGCATTTTGGTGAGTCGATGTCCATGTTTTAAGGGCCCAACCCCATTAATTCAGCATGTGAAACTGCCTATCGTAGGTTCAGCAAAGGGCACCATTAGTGCAAGCAGATTTGTAGGGTTCTCTTTCTACGTCTGCGTACATCCAGGGCTGCCACCTGCTTTTTGGAGCCCAGAAACGTTTTGCCCAACTCGTGGGCATGTGGTTTCTACTTGTTTTATGGTATTTTTTCATTCTTCATCTTTTACCGCCCCTTCTTGATACTGAACATCACCCCTCTCCCACGCTCTGCATTTTTCTCTCCCTCTTCCCTATAGTTGCTCACCTTTGATTCACAATGGCCTCACATCGGCAGTTTTCTGTCTTGAAATAAAACAACGGCCAGTCCTTGAAAGCATGAGATGCCTCTTCCCATAACTATCCTCTTTATCACATTCTGGTTTTTGTGCAGCAATACTTTGTGTTCTGTAACATTTGTGTTTGTTTTAGCCTTTTAAACTATGCACCTGCTGGCTGAAAAAGGGTGATTGAATGTGAGCCCATTGATAAGAAGTTCGTTGATAGCTATGGTGCCTACTGTCTTGTTCACAGCCAGCAATCTCGGTTAAACCTCTCCACGAATAGGAAATGTACGGAGTACATTAGAGGTTGCTAACTGCCTGCCTGCTGTTTACCATTATGATATTTAATCTATTCCCTGAAATATCGTTTTAGCAAGTGCCTTAAACCTCGGCCTGTGTGACTTTGTTGAAAGACAAGTGCCAGTATGCCTCGGCTCCCCTCATTTATGTTAGGTCCTCTACACACAGGAACCTAAACAGCAGCACCCATTGCTATTCCATTGCAAGAAACACGGCTCTGCCAATGTGCCCTGACTTGTAGCACCCTTGCTATTACAGATCAGGGCCTCACATTCAACTCTTCCTTTGTGCACAAACACGACACGGAGAAACACCTACAATTCTAGCATTGAGATTATACCATTACACCTAAATCTGGCCTGCAATCAATCAATCAATCATGCCATTTGTATAGCGCACTACTCACCCGTGAGGGTCTCAAGGCGCTTGGGGGAGGGGTATGCTACTGCTCGAACAGCCAGGTCTTGAGTTGTTTCCTGAAGGCGAGATGGTCCTGGGTCAGCCGAAGGTGGATGGGGAGGGAGTTCCAAGTCTTGGCAGCCAGGTAAGAGAAGGATCTTCCTCCGGTGGTGGCTCTTCGGATGCGTGGTACGGCTGCGAGGGCGAGGCTGGTGGACCGTAGCTGGCGGGTGGGCGTGTAGAAGGTCAGGCGGTCGTTGAGGTACTTGGGGCCCAGGTCGTGGAGAGACTTGTGTGCGTGGGTGAGGAGCCGGAATGTGATCCTCTTGTCGACGGGGAGCCAGTGCAGGTTCCTCAGGTGGCTGTCCTTCATCCACTCGGCGACGTCTTTCATCCCTTCGTGTAGGCAGGTTCTGGCGGTGTCGGGGTCTCTGGTGAGGGAGAGGATCAGCTGGGTGTCGTCGGCGTAAGAGATGATGTTGAGGTTGTGCTGGCGTGCGATGGCTGCGAGAGGTTTCATGTAGATGTTGAAGAGGGTGGGGCTGAGTGAAGATCCTTGCGGGACGCCGCAGATGACTTCGGTGGCCTCGGAGCAAAACGGGGGGAGGCGGACTCTTTGTGTTCTTCCGGCGAGGAACGAGATGATCCACTCCAGTGCCTTCTCTTGGATACCGATGTTGCTGAGGCGCTGGACTAGGGTGCGGTGGCAGACCGTGTCGAACGCAGCGGAGAGGTCCAGGAGGATGAGGGCCACTGTTTCCCCCCTTGTCGAGCAGGGTCCGGATGTCGTCGGTGGCTGCGATGAGGGCGGTCTCGGTGCTGTGGTTGGCTCTGAAGCCGGACTGCGAGGGGTCGAGGGATCCGTTCGTCTCGAGGAAGGCGGTCAGCTGTCTGTTGACGATCTTCTCGATGACTTTAGCAGGAAAAGGGAGGAGCGAGATGGGGCGGAAGTTTTTGAGATCGGTGGGGTCCGCTGTAGGTTTCTTCAGGAGGGCGCTGATCTCGGCGTGCTTCCAGCTCTTCGGGAAGGTGGCGGTGTTGAAGGAGGCGTTGATGATGTTCCGGAGTTGGGGTGCGATGGTGGAGTCGGCCTTGTTGAAGACGTGGTGTGGGCAGGGGTCGGTCGGTGATCCGGAGTGGATGGTGTTCATCGTGCGGGCTGTGTCTTCGGTGGTCACCGTGGTCCAGGTGCGAAGGGTGGCGGTGGGGGGCGTTGTTTCGACGGTTGGGTGCGTGGGTGGGGTGCCAAAGCGGTTGTGGATGTCGGCGATCTTGCGGTGGAAGAACGAGGCGAGGGAGTCGCAGAGGTCTTGTGACGGAGTGATGTCGTTGGTGCCGTGCTGGGGTTGAAGAACTCCTTGACGATAATGAAGAGCTCTTTGCTGTCGTGGGCGTTGTTGTCCAGTCGTTCCTTCAGGGATTTCTTCTTGGTGGTGCGGATGAGCTGGTGGTGCTTGCGGGTAGCGTGTTTGAGGGCGGTCATGTTGTCGGTGGTCCGGTCGAGGAGCCAGGATTTCTCGAGGGTGCGGCAGGTCTTCTTGGAGTCCTTGAGGTCGTCGGTGAACCAGGATGCCTTCTTGCTTCTGGGTCTGCTGAGAGGGTTCTTTAGTGGGGCGAGGTCATCGGCGCAGGCGGTCAGCCACTGTGTGAAGTTGCGGGCTGCTTCGTTGGGGTCCGTTGTGTTGGCGGGTGGGCTCTGGCTGAGGGAGGTGGTGAGCTGGTCTGAGGTGATCTTGTTTCAATTCCTGTGAGGTACCTGTTGCGGGTGGTGGTGGGTCGTGGATCTTTTGAAGCTGAAGTGGACGCAGCTGTGGTCGGTCCAGTGGAGTCCGGTGGCGTGGCTGAAGGTGATGTACTTGCTGGAAGAGAAGACAGGATCAAGCGTGTGGCCGGCGTAATGGGTGGGGGTGTTGACCAGTTGCTTGAGTCTGAGGTTGGCGAGGTTTTCCAGCAGGGCGGTGGTGTTGCGGTCCTTGTTGTTCTCCAGGTGGAAGTTGAGGTCCCCGAGGAGGATGTAGTCAGTGGAGGGGAGGGCGTGCGGGCTGATGAAGTCTGTGATGTATTCGCTGAATTGTGTGCGTGGTCCCGGGGGTCTGTAGACGAGGGTGCCTCTGAGGGTCGTCTTAGGGTCGGTGTGAATGTGGAAGTGGAGATGTTCGGCTGCGGCGAAGGAGTCGTTGGCGTCGGTCGTGATGCGGATGGTGTTCCTCTGGACGATGGCGATGCCACCTCCGGTCTGGTTGATGCGGTCCTTCCTGATGATCTTGTACCCGTCCGGGATGGCGATGGCGATGTCGGGTGCCTGCACAGCTCCGTGCTTCTCCAGTATTAAAATTTAAAACCCATGCACAATTTTGCTAATGCTTCTTAAAGCACCTATTCACCAGCTTGTTATATTTATATGTTATGTGGTCATCACTTTATCATTTCTCCTTTTCTAGTGCTAAGTACCAAACACTGTTATGACAATGCACTCATGGGCCATCTTAAAGATTTTCAGCGCTTCGAGAAAAACATATTTTAGGGAACCCTGTTTGGAAAAACTTTGAATCTATTACCCATATTCAGATAATTCAAGCACTTGCGATGCCAAGCAATATAACTTTCATAGGCAAGCAAAAACAATTGAAAGCTCAAGCTGCCTGGAGTCCACCAGCCAAATAGTAGCAAGAGAAAGCTTGAACAAGCATTGAAAAGGCATTTTTTTTGGATAGGGGTCTAGATTTTATGTCTTGGAACAGCAATATTCCACGTGGAATTGTATGTTTAACCAGCTTCTTCTTTCAATTGTAGGAAAGGCTCGGTAAGGACGCCATGGTCATTATTTAGTAGACTAGTGTATAATAGAACTCTTCAGATATAGCTCTGATTGCGGAATCCCTTGTCTCTGCAATAGTGAATATCAACAAAGAAGAAAGTGATGTAAGTAATGCTCAAATTCATCTCTACCACTGGTGATCTGTGAAGGCCACCTTCTAGTCTAGAGCATTTCTCCTACGATTTTCACCATTCTTTTGGGTGAAACCTAATCATTTTCTCATTCTCTTTGTCTGCCGTGTCCCCCTCTTCCTTTTCTGTGAGTGCACTTCACAGACCCTACTCAGTAGGAGAAATGGGATGGGCGGGAGAAAGGAGAAGGACCAGGACGTTGTAATGACAGATGAAGTAGAAGGTGAAGGAAGATACAGGTAGAGGTGCAGACGAGAGATAGGTGAGAAGAGAAAGAGGAGCTAGTTGAAAAGAAAGATACAGAGAGGTGAAAAGAGAAAGGAGTAAGCAGATAAAAATAACTAGAGTGCTAGGTTTTATAGTGAGTGGCAGAAAGCTGGAGGTGGGGGAAGGAAAGGTTGAGAGAGGAGTGGGCTACAATGATGGGTGAGGTAAAAAGATGCGGGGTAGAGGGAGGTGAAGTAGAGAAGGGGGGAAAACGAAAAGAAGTACATAAAAACACGAAAGGCAAATAGTAATGACTCATGAGGCAAATAGAAAGTTACCGGGGTGAGAGGACAGGTAGATGAGGTGTAGAGATAGCCAAGCAGTAGAGAAAGAAAGGCAAGGCCGATAGGTATAGAGAGACGGCGTGACTGGTGAAGTAGCAAGAGAAAGAGACAAACTTGAGAGATGCACAACGAAGAAGTGGCAGAGAGATGTGAGGTTGAAAGTGTGTGTTGAAGTAGAGAAGCAGATGCAGAGAGATAAGTGTAGAGGTAAGGTAGTGAGATGGGGTGACGAGAGAGGAGGTAGTAATAGTTGTGTGTGAGGTAGAGAGCACAATCTGCTTCCCTTTATGGTGCAGAACTTTGGGGACATGTTTCGAAAGGCACGCTCTTAGTTCAGGAAAACAAATTCATCAGACAGCTGTTAGGTGTACCTGCCTCGGTTACTTCGGTTGTATGGGATCGTAATTTTCGCCGATCAGATGACCACGCTGCATTGCGCCCATTGTTACACTGAGTTCCTCTTTGGTCCACTGACGAGTTAGTGGACTATAGAGAGGCGTTAAAAGAGATAATGGTAATAAAAAACTCCACATGTCTAATATGGTTGGCCTATATCGAAAAGTGGTTTACAAAGCTGGGGTTAAGTAGCTTTTGGTCAGACCCGGATTCGATTACCAATAATTCTAAGAAACTGCTAAAGAATAGGTATTGGGAATATATCAAAGATTCTATGTTGGGAAATCCCAATTTGGGGACTCTGACCCTCAGGTTCTTTGAACTAAAAAAGGACATGAAACTAGAATCCTTTATGGATGAAATCTACCTACCTATGGCCAAATCGTTATATTTAAAATTTTGCTATAGTGCCCTTCAAATTAAATCTAGGACTTCGAAGTGGTACTGCAATAAAGGACCAAGAGGTAGTATTGGATCTGATTTATGTGAATTATGTGAAATGGGCCTGAGGGAAGATGAGTCCCATGTGCTATTTATATGCCCCGCTTACCTACAGGCGAGGAAAAAATGGTTAAAACCCATATGCCAACTCTTGGGTCTTCGCCACATTAAAGTTGGCGAAAGAGTGTTTAAAGGAGATACTGCACGCCCAATAGTATTCAGTTTGAGTCGCTTCCTCCTATCAGTGGCGATAGTTAGGAAGAGAAATGGCTATAAAATGTAAGCAGATAGCCGGCATGATTGTAGTCTAGCAGCTGAAATGCACTCTAAACTGTACCCTACTGTACCTGAACTAATTGTATATATGTAATCCCTATTGGAACGTGTGTGCAATATGTATTTATAAATGCAACTGAACTGATAACATCACTATCAAGTGGTGCATGCAATCAAATTTTATTTAGATTTATACTGCAATTTAAACTAGAATAATGACAATAGGAATTGGCCTGATCCTAGTGTTTCCTGGTGCCTTGTTTTTATTGTTTTATAGTATTATTTTAAATTTAATGAACTGTTATTTATTAAGCGTTCCTCGAATATGTGTGTTAATTTAACTGAGAAGGACCTTGCTGCTAGTTTTCTTTTAATCTTAACCCGGTACTGTGTAGACATATATATTGTATTGTAATGTTTTAAAATTTTGTATTGTACTGCATTCTTTTAAGGTTGTTTAACCGAAATAAAGAATAATGAATGAATGAATGAAAAGAGAAAGGAGTAAGCAGATAAAAATAACTAGAGTGCTAGGCTTTATGGTGAGTTGCAGAAAGCTGGAGGTGGGGGAAGGAAAGGTAGAGAGAGGAGTGAGCTACAATGATGGGTGAGGTAAAAAGATGCGGGGTAGAGGGAGGTGAAGTAGAGAAGGGGGAAAACGAAAAGAAGTACATAAAAACATGACATGCAAATAGTAATGACTCATGAGGCAAATAGAAAGTTACAGGGGTGAGAGGACAGGTAGATGAGGTGTAGAGATAGCCAAGCCGTAGAGAAAGAAAGGCAAGGCCGATAGGTATAGAGAGAGGGCGTGACTGGTGAAGTAGCAAGAGAAAGAGACAAACTTGAGAGATGCACAAGGAAGAAGTGGCAGAGAGATGTGAGGTTGAAAGTGTGTGTTGAAGTAGAGAAGCAGATGCAGAGAGATAAGTGTAGAGGTAAGGTAGTGAGATGGGGTGACGAGAGAGGAGGTAGTAATAGTTGTGTGTGAGGTAGAGAGGGAAATATATGAGGTAAAGAGAAGGCTCAGAAAGAAGTGAAGGCGGAGTGCAGAGAGAGATGTGGTTGAAAGAAAGGTTAAGTTGATGGAGAAGAGATACACGGAGACGAGAGGAAACAGTGCAAGGAGGTGCAGAGATAGGGGTGAGCTTGAGAGAGCGACGAGGGAGAAAAAGGGAATATAAAGGGAGAGATGTCGATGCCCAGACAGTGGTAGGAATAGAGGTGAGGGGGTGTGAGAGTCGTACAGGGTGGTGCAGTAGAGAGATATGTATTGAGACGGAGTGGGAAAGATAGAAGTGCGGTATTGACAGTTGAGATAGAGAGAGGGTGTAAATGCACAGAGATGCTGACAAAAGTTGAGAGGGAAGTAATAAGAGAAGGTGCGATAGAGGAGGTGAGGTAAAGTAAGGAAACAGACATGAGATTCAAAGATTCTTTTTATTACTTGCGCTGTTTCTTCAAAACATTGTTTAGTCTGTGGGCTTACATCTTACCCATAGGCTTGATATTTGCTGGTGTCATTGTCACTCTTCCATTTTGTCTTTCTATTTGTTTATAGCATGCATTTGTCATGCCGCTAGCTGTGTACATGCCTCTTCGAGAGCAGAAACCAAGTACGATCTCACTCCACCAGTTCTAATTATCCCATATGTTTGCCGAACTTGATTTTTGCCATTGTCATTGTTGCTCTTCTATTCTGTCTTTCTATTTGTTTTTTGCATGCATTTTTCATGCTGCTGGTAGTGTATATCCCTCTCCAAGAGCAGTGAGCAAGTACAATCTCACTCCACCAGTTCTAATTATCCAATGTTTTGTCCATAATACGTTTTCTTTGTTTGCAAAGAAATTCATGGCTTTGGCGCCCATCGTGGCTTGCAGTTCTTCTTCCCGGAATGTTTGTCATATAAGCACAAATAATATATGGCAGCTGAATGGTTTCACTTCAGTCCATGCGGTCCAGCTACAGTAGGCTCCTAACGCACATCTTCCCTTTTCAATGACGTGTGGTGTTGCATTGGAATGTGAACGATCCACACAGCCTCAGTCCCTTGATGCCGGGATTCTTAGCCCATACTGGCCCGTGTTTGGAAGAAGGCACACCGGCTGTGCGCATGCTTCTACAGTCCTGTCTGAATATTGGTGGGGTACTAGCGTGTCCCTCCAAAAACACCCATGCCATGAAAGCGTTACCCAGGGGCTGAGGAGGACAACAGGACTGACTCCAGTTAACAGGCCAGCTCAACAGCAGGTTGACCTATTTTTATTCTGGGTCAGCACGGTGGAATACACTGGGATCTCAGCACGATTGCTAAACATTGTCCAATTAAGCTTAGGAGAAGATGAAATGTGCAAAGACCTGCGTGTTAATGTTAATGATATTTATACAGCGCAGGTGCTACCCAAAGGTGTCCTGGCGCTAATTATGTATCCTGTGGTCAAATGGAAGAAGTTCATTGGGCAAAGAGCCAGGTCTTTAGTCTTTTCCTGAAAGCTAAGGGGTTTGTGATGCATCTTAATTGGAACGGCAGGTTGTTCCAGGCCTTGGCCGCACTGTAAGTAAAACTTCTGCCTCCCCATCAAACTTTTGTTATGCGTGGCACTGATACCAGCTGAGCCCCTAATGAATGAAGTGTCCTTTTCAGTGTGTACCAGTGGAAATACTGTTTTAGGTAGTCTGGTCCTGAACCATACAGCACCTTAAAGACCAGACACAGGGCTTTAAAGTGTACTCGGTTCCTTACCGGTAGCCAGTACAATTTGCTTATTTCCCTGGTAATGGGAGCAAACCGAGGTGTGCCCGAAAGCAATCTGGCTGCTGCATTCTGCAGTAATTGGAGTTTATTCAGGAGCCTTTGTTGAGCATTGGGGTACAAACTATTACAGTAGTCCAATCTCAACATAACGAGAGTTGCGACCACCGTTTGTCGGCTGCTCGGGGGCAGGAACGGCAATATTTTCCTGATTGGTTGGATTACATAAAAGGTTTGAGATGCCACTGAATTAACCTGTTGCCTAAAGGTAAGACTCTCATCCATTATCACACCAAAGTTTTTCACCTTATTAGTGGGTGAGAGGAGAGAGCCCATCGAGTTTGGAGTCCAGAAGTTAATATTGTTTCCAAATAACATGACCTGTGTTTTATCAGTGTTGAGTTTTAAGCAGTTCTGTGCTATCCAACTCCTAACTTATAACATACACTCTTGGAATCGGTTATCTAAACCAGCCTCCTCTCCAGGTAGCAGTGACACCACAGTTTGGGTGTCATCCACATATGATGTCAGGCCAAATCCAAACCCCCTAACTATAGGCGCCAGAGAGGAGACATAAACATTAAAAAGTGTAGGGCTGAGGGAAGAGCTCTGTGGAACACCGCAGGGCAGTGCGAACGGTTTTGACTGATGCTCTCCAAGTGCAACAATTTGTCTCCTGCCTGATAGAAAGGATCTTAAAAGGTACCAAGCTTTCCCAAGGACCTCAAATGTCTTTAGACGGTCCATAAAAAATATCATGATGGACCATATCAAAGGCAGTGGACAGATCCAACAACACCAGACCTGCCTTGCCCCCAATCTACAGCTTCCCTGATCTCATCTGTGGCCTTAATGAGGTCAGTCTCAGTGCTATGGCCTTCCCTAACGCCATATTCAGACCTTCCAGGATTTCGCGATTTCGCGGTTTGCCGCAAAATCGGCACTGTTGTAAAAATGCCGCGATTTTTACAAAAGAGCCCGCGAAATCGGCATTATTGTAAAAATGCCACGAATTTTGCAAAAATGCCCGCAAAATCGACACTTTTGTAAAAAAAAAAGCTTGTGTTTTACCACATTACTGTTTGATCCTAATGTAAATAATGTAATAAACGATTAAATCTTTAAAGGGAGAAGCAGGCCGTCTGAAAAGAGACCGGTCTGTTCCTCTCACCCACAAGATTCAAAAACTAGAAATGTATTCTTACCTTAGCGACCTTCCATGCGCATTGGCATGAAGAACACAAACCTTTTGCTCTCCACATCACTTCCTAAGGAGCTCTGTGCACTTTGGCTCAGTTTCCTGAAGTGCGGCCTGAAACTATTTCTTCCCAATTTGAATTTTGTTTTGAAGTGCAGATGGCAAAGCTAGTGTCGTGCACACATTTTGTCACCTTTTGCACACCTAGTGTCGTGCACACATCACATCTTTTCCAGGAGAGGAATGCGACCAGATCACAGCAAGGTAGAAACACTAGAGAAAGCGAGGAAGCCCACAGATGTGGCGGAAGTGAGATCATTTCTGGGGTTAGCAAGCTACTGTGCGCGATACATCAAAGACTTCGCCACTGTAAGCGCGCCACTAAGAGAATTGACGAAACAAGGGCAAAGCTTCGTGAGGACAAGCAAGTGTGACAAAGTATTTGAGGAGATAAGAAGGGCGGTGACAGCAGTGGATCATTTGGCCTACTTTGACCCGAAGTTATGCACAGAGCTGACAGTGGACGCAAGCCCCGTGGGGTTAGGAGCAATTTTAGCACAGCATCAACCAGGGAGAGAGTCCCCAAGACACATCGTGGCGTATGGAAGCAAGAGTCTGACAGATGTCGTAAAAGGATATTCACAACCAGAAAAAGAGAGTCTAGCAGTAGTGTGGGCCTGCGAACATTACCACATGTTCGTATATGGGAAGCCCTTCACGATCATAACGGACCATCAGGCTTTGATAACAATATACGGAAATCCGAATGCTAACATACCGCCGAGGATAGAGAGATGGGGAATCAGGCTCATGGACTATAATTTTAAGATAATTCACAAGCCAGGAAAAGAGGAAAACCCTGCAGACTACGTGTCAAGACATCCCCTGCCACAAAACTCACAAGTGACAACGATGGCAGAAGAGTACATCAATTTCGCACTGAAGCTCAGCACACCTGAGACAATAACACTGAGAGAATTGGAACAGAAAACACGGCAGGACGACACCATGCAGGAGGCAATGAAGATCAACAAGGTGCAGAGATGGAGACACGTGAATAGCACCATGTGCGTAGAAAGGGGAACCGACAAAGAGGAACTACTGGCGCTCAAAAGAATAAATGAGGTACTATCGGAGTGCGAAAATGGAATAGTGATGAGAGGCACGAGGATAGTAATGCCCCAAACACTGAGAAGAAGAACAGTGGAACTGGCGCACGAATTACACCGGGGAATGGTAGCCACCAAGAAAATGCTGCGGGAAAAGGTGTGGTTCCCAGGACTTGATAGCATGGTGGAAGAAGTAGTGACAAGGTGCCACTTATGCCAAATAACAGGACCACCCTCAAAGCCGGGACCTCTACAAATGTCCTCGTTACCAACAGCGGTGTGGACAGAGCTAGCAGCAGATTTCTATGGGCCTCTGGAAACAGGAAGTTACTTACTGGTCATAATTGATGAATACTCAAGGTTTTCCATAGTAAGACCGGTGTCCTCAACATCAGCAAACGCAACACTGCCAGTTCTAGATGACCTTTTTGCAGCTTGGCAATCACCACAGACACTTAAAACGGATAATGGCCCACCATTCTCAGGTGAGGAATTCAAGAGATTCATGTCCTACCTGGGAATGCATCACAGGCGAATAACACCTTTGTGGCCACAAGCAAATGGGATGGCAGAGCGGTTCATGGGAACCATCAAGAAAGCAGTGCAAAGGACAAAGCTGACACAGATATCGATTGGACAAGCCCTGTGTCAAGTATTAAGAGACTATCGAAACACTCCTCACAGCTCCACGGGGAAGTGCCCCGCTGAGTTGGTGCTAGGGCGAGCGAGCAGAACAAGACTGCCACAAATAAAGGAAGAAAAAAATACAGAACACAAAGATTTTGCCACAAGAGACAAAGAACAGAAAGCGAAGATAAAGATATATGCGGATCAAAAAAAGGCATGCAACAAATCATAAAATAGAAGAAGGAGACATGGTGTTCGTGAAACAGCGGCAGACGAGAAAGTCAGACAGCGCGTTCTCAAAGGACCCGTTGAAAGTGACGCAAGTAAACGGGCACATGATCACAGCCTCAACAGGTCAACACCACATCACAAGAAACAGCTCCCATTTCAAGGAAGTAAAAACCAAAGAAGAGGACATGTCAAAACAAGAACAGACAGGAGATACATCACAAGAGGAGCCACCACCGGACATCAGAGAACTACGACCAAAAAGAGAATGCAAAAGAACAAAGAGACGGATCGAAGAGATGTGAAGAGGTGGAGATGGACCAAGAGAGCAGAACGGATTTCTCTCTCTCTCACTCTCTCTCTCTCTCTCTCTCTCTCTCTCTCTCTCTCTCTCACTATCTCTCTCTCTCCACCTCCATTTTTCTCTCGTTTTCCTCTTACTATTATCTTGCTCACTGTCATGAGCCATGGAACTAATGGAAGGACGATGTTTGTCCAACAAGGGGGAAGAGGTCGTGCCACGATGATGGCACTAGGACCCAGGGGACGCTGGGCTGGGGACAAGGGACACCGGACACCACATCCGGTCAAGGAAGGGATCAGAGGGCAGACTGGGTTAGGACCTCGGGGTGAGAGGTCGCACATGAGCATCTCTGTACCAGACATATGATGACCAAATAAAGATACCTGTAATACCAGCTGGCGTCTCGCGTGTATTACTGGGGCCGGGAACACGACAGCTAGTATGTCTGGCTCTGCCAAGCATTGTTTCATTTGCAATAGTTTAGTATTCTATTTATTGTTCCAAGAAACTAACACATTGTGCATTTTGGTGTGGTATGCTAGTGGTAAATTATAACCAAAATCATTTTAAGATGTCTGGGAGGCTACCTGTTCCCTGTGAAGTAAAGATTAAAGAAGGAATTAAAACCTGAAAGGGTAAAATCATTTATTTCAGGCTGAAAATGAATGATTATGAGTAAAATAAAGTGCCGCAAAAATGCCGCTAAATTTCCATATTTGTGCTGCTAAATTTCCATATTTGTGCCGCTAAATTTGCTAATCCATTCCGCTATATCCTGGGAGGTCTGTATTGAGAAGAGTCCAAAGCTTGTGTCTCTATTAGAAAGGCACGGAGTTGTGTATTCATTTTTTTCTATCAGTTTCGCTGGGAGTGGAAGCCTAGAAATGGGGCGGAAGTTGTTAGGATCCTTAGGAACCAGGTTGGGTTTTTTAATAGAGGCAGTGTAGAGGCTAATTTCCAACATGTAGGAATCTGCCCAGTTGCATACATGCCATTAAAAATTGATAATAGCAGAGACATAATAGGGATCGAAGCCAGCTTGGCCACTGCCACTGGACGTGGATCATATGGTGACCCTGAGTTTACAGTCGTGAGGAGCTCTTGAATGTCTTCAAGAGACACTGGTGAGAAATTCTCAAACATTACGTTGGGAACTGTAGCTAACTTTGGTTCCTCCACAGTTGCATATACCCCCCCAGAGCTCGACCCACTGAAAGCGCAAAAGATGGCCTCTACTTTGGTCAGGAAAAACTTGGTGATATCTTCGCAACGTTCCAGGCTGGGATAGACTCTGGCTGGACCTGGAGAAGCCAGATTAGAAACAGTTCTGAAAAGCTCTTTTGCTGAATTCTTGGCCAAATCAATACGAATTGCAAAGTACTTTTGTTTGGCCGCAAAAATAAGCAGTTTATAATTTTGCAGGCTGTGCTTATACAGTGTTTTATCTGCTTCACCATAGCCCTTCCTCCAGTTCCACTCCAGCCGTTTACACACAAGTTTCTCATTTCTCAAATCCTCTGTAAACCATGGCGCCGATGGTTGCGATCTTTTAGGACGAAGATTCTTAACTGGAGCTAGAGTGTTGCAGGCTTGTTCCTGCCAATTTGTATGAACTACAGACGCTTCGTCCACTCCCACAAGCAATTGACATGCTGTGGCAGTTAGAAGCTCCTGCAAAGCTGTCCCTTCAACTTTATTCCATGCTCTAGTGGCTAGAGGGCCTTTGGAACACTACCCCCTCATTCTCAGCCCCATCAGTTTCAACTCGAATCGGACGGCGGCATGGTCCGACCCAGGCCCGGACTGGTGAGTCCGGGCACCGGGCAATCCCCCGGTCGGCTGGAGGGTTTTGGGGGACGGTTTCCGAAAAGGGGGCCGGTTTTGTGTCTGGGGACCGATTTTGCCCCGGGCCCCGGCAGCGGCTGCGTGCGTCAGTGTCACTCACTTTCGCACTCGCACTCGCAGTCAACTGACTCTGTATAATGCATGCCCTGCAGACCTGCACGAACACTCCCCCCCTCCCCGCCCCCCCCAGCGCCGCCACAAGCAAGCACTGCAAGCCTAATTCTCCTCCTTCCCGGAGTTCCCGCATGCGCATTGGCAATTTACTGCGCGTGACAAGTCACAAGAGGAGAGCAGTCCAGTCGGTGCACACGAAGTCGGAGTCCCGCCAGGCCCATAAATTCATTTTATTCTAGAGTGGCTGGCTACTGGCAGTGGTGTGCACGTCTTCCTCTCATTTCCAAAATGCAGCTTGAGCAACCTGATGTTGCTGCACAGCACAGGCCCGAGACAGCGGCGTCCGCCTTCAGGCCAGAAGGAGAAGTTGCAGCGGGGACTCTGGCTCTTCGAGCAAGGGTGACTCTTGTGTCCCTGGTTACTTCTCTGTGAGGTAAGCTTTCTGGATACCCGCTTTTTTCTTTGCCGTGACTCTTGGGTGAAGGTCTGAATCCCTTATTTTTAGAATTACTTTCAAGGTTCACCATCAACCCATGTACCACCTCGAAAGTCTGAAAGGCGATAAAGTGCACAGAGCAAAATTAACAGAGAAATGGTCAGAGTCCGATTTGGAGGTGTAGGAAAGTGGGTCCGATTTGGAGGTGTAGGAAAGTGGGTCGGGCACGACAGCCCAGTGCAGAAGAGAAGCTGGCGAGACAGATCATGTGAGTGGAGGGCCTAAAAGAAGTTCATAGGTGCTGGTAGGGGGGCGTGGATACGAAAGCTAGGCCAAAAGATGTACATAGCTCAAAGCCTAACTACGAAAATGTTAAACAAAAAAAAGCATTTAATTTATAGTGACCTAATCTTCCAGATTATAACAGGCTGGGCATTTTCATTTGTTTTCTCAAGACATTCAGCAATTTTGGATAAGTGATCGAACTGTTTCTACATTTTATATTTATGAGAAAAGCCCTTGGTAAATCTGTTGCTTGTCTGTAGTCAGTTCAGTCATTGGCATAGCTATCAAGTGTGCAGCAGATGCAGTGACATTGAGCCCACCTGATTGAACGGTGCCTCTGTATGCCTCCACGCTCTCTCGTGCTCTCTCTCTTCTCCGTCCTCCCGCCCCCCCCCCCCACCCTCCCCTCTGTTAGGGAGTCTTGTGCTACACTTTCTGAGGAGCTCTTCTTTTCGAATACCACTTCGGCGCTCAGCAGTGCGCTATGAAGCTTTTACTATCTATGAACAAAACTGGAACACTCGAAAAGGCAGGTGGTCTCTTTTCAGGGCTGGATTCGCCATATAGAACTGAGAAGCTTGTCAGTCTGAGGCCCAGGATCTGCTTCTAGGAGAGTGATGGATGGAGGGATCACCAGCTATCCAAGCTGGGAAACAGCCCACATGTAATATAGACAATTGTCTTACCTCATCCTTCGAATACTCCCTTACACGGTCAACCTCACTGGCTACACGCACTTGGTACAACCACATTTTTCAGGGATGCTTTACCTCCTCTCCGGCATTTTTAATATCTAGGGGGCTTAATTGCAAATTACATTTTGTAATCCTTGAACAAATACTGCAGTAATACTATACACCTACTGCAAAATGCTAGACGCTAACGAAGGGCAACAACTTCTGCCTTTCCTATATTTTCTGTGCAGAGGTCTTTGTCATGGTGTAAAGATCTCTGCACTCATAAGTCTACATTTTAGTACGAAATGTGGCAGAGGCAGGAGGCAGGGACTAGAAGATGGTTAATATTTACCACAATGTGGGGGTAGGGAAAAGTAAAGAAGAGGGGTTTAGGAAGGGGCAGTCTACTGGAAACGCCTGCTCATAAAAGATTAAGCCCATTGCACAAACTATACTTCTAAAGTTACTATAGCCCTAAAGGTTACAAAACAGTTAAACATGTCCCCCAGCCCAGCCCTGAGTGCTTTCATCCTAATGTGATTGACTGGAAGCACTCAGGCTCACAGTCCAGGATTTACCTGAATGCCCCAAAGCCAGTAAATGTTGAGTTAGGAGGAGGGTGCCCCAGGCAGCTCTAAGTTTACACACACACCCCCCTCACCCATTCCTGCACTACCGGCCACAATGAGGCATTTCGGGGAGCGCGCCATCACCAACAAGAGTTAAGAGCGGTATGTGCGTTGCCCAAGAGAGGTCCTGGTTCCTGCACTCTTCCCACTCATGTTCACCAGCAGTCCATGACACATTCAGTGTTAAAAGATTATACCAATCACAGCAAAAACAGAGTGAGGAAGAAAGAGGTGGCTCCTCTGCTGAGGCGGAGCAGCGTCGCCCCACTGCTTTTAGCAGTGGAAATGAAGGTATAATGAAACGATAATAACTGGACGTTATTATCTTTTTATGTCATCCAGCATCTTTGTGGAGCAGGGGGCAGCTCTGATCTCAGCAGGGAAAGGAGTGGTGGCACTCTGTAAAGTGCGCATGAATGTTTGACTGGCCCTCTCGGGCCGGCCAAACAGTCATGAGCACTTTGCATGTTCTCCATTCAGGCTGCATTACAGCCTGCATGGAGAACATGCCCAGGCCCCCATTCCCCATCTGAGCGCCGAACCACGGCATTCAAACAAATCACAATGCTGTGTTGCAGCGTTGTGATTGGCTGGGGGAGCCTGTTCATGCTTCCTGCAGGAACAGAAGAGGAAGATACGAGACGAGGCCATGGTCTGGGAGCAAGGTAAGCCATTTTTGAAGTTAGTTTTCCCATCCCACCCGCCTCACCAGGATGCCTGGTAGCAGCCGCCACTGGGGGAAGAGGGTGCTCAACATACGTTCAGGTTTCCACACAATCCACTCAGCCATACTAGCACTCCAGGACACAATCAATGATTTGGGGAAGTGTCCTAATGTTGAGGGTGCCCAACACAGGGCCAGGTTCCCGCTCACACTGCATTTACCCATACCAACATTCCAGGCCATAATCAAATACTAGATCCCAAAGACATCAAAATGGAATGAGGTGAAGTGTGCTCAACAAAGGTCCAGGTTTCAGCACACATTCCACACAGTCATACAAACACTCTGGGCCAGAGTCAGAGATTTGGGAGAGAGCACCAACACCAGCAAAAGTAGAGTAAGACAGAGGGTTCCCAATGCATGTGCATGGGGATGTGAACTCACCCATTCTAGCACTATGGGTAACAGTCAGGCATTTGGAGGAGCGTCCCAATGCCATCAAAAGTGGAGTGAGGTGGAGAGTGCCCAACTCAGGTCCATGGTTCCACACACTCAACTCCCCCATATCAGCATTGTGGGCCACAATCAAGGATTGGGGAGCACCCAAACACCAGCAAAAATAGAGTGAGGCAGAGGGTGCCTGGCAAAGGTCCAGGTTAATATGCACATCCCACTTTCCCACACCAGCACTTTGGGCCATAATCAGAGAACTGGGGGAGGGTTCCAGTACCAGAAAAATTGGGCTTAGGTCAGGGATGCTGATCGCAGGTCCAGGTTTCTATGCTCACACCCCATTCACCCATACCAGTAATCTGGGCCATAATCAGGGATTTGGGGGGGTGCCCCAAAAAGCAGCAAATATGGAGAGAGACAGGAGCCCAACGCCGCCTACACCCCCCTCTCCCAAGCAAGCACCCTGGTTCACAGCCAGAGATTTTTAATGAGGGCCCAGAAGCAACAGAGTGAATTCGAGGGTATCCCATGCAGTTCCATCTGTCTGCAAATACCTGGTCCACCCATACCTGCCCTCAGGGCCACAATGGAGCGAGGCAGATGATGTCCTACACAGGCCCTGGTTGTCCACATACTACACCGACCCATAGTAACACTCTTGGCCATAATCAGAGACTTGAGGGATCACTCCAATGCGAGCAAAAGTGGAATGAGGTTGAGCAAGTTCCACTCATGTCTAGGTACACACATACACCCCAGTTACCCATATGCACCCTCCGTCCATTAATCAGAGATTTGGGGGAGCGCCCCAATGGCAGTAATAGTGGATCAAGGTGGAGGGTGCCCAATGCATGTCCATGTTTATGCGCACACCCCAGTCACCAATATCAGCACACTGGACCACACTCAGTGTTTGGGAGTGCCATAAGGGCAGCAATGGTGCTGTGAGGTGGAGAGAGCCCCAGGCAGGTCCAAGTTTATTCACTTACCCATTCCAGCATTCCTGGCCACATTCAGGAATTAGAGTAGCATCCCAATGCCAGGAAAAGTGGGTGAGATGGAGGGTGCCCAGCACATGCCCAGGACAGGAGGTCATCACGTAACGAGCCACAAGCCTGCGCAAGCAGCGCACACACACCACACACACAGCACTTGCTGCCAGCCACTCCAGTCTGCTTTAAAAGTACTAGGCAGTGAAGGCAGCGCTAACTTCCTTGACAGCCAGACGCTATACCTATAATGCGTGACAATGCATTTCAGTGCGGTGAAGCTGAGCAGACTTCCTTGCTAGGTCGGCGGCTGGTCTCTAAGTTAGCATTTATGTTTTGCCGGGGCGGGGTGACGATGTTGCGCTCTGCTGCGTCAAGCTAGCATAACGGCCGACCTTTAGTGCGTAGTATGTGAAAGGAAGAGACATACGCTGTCTTGAAGCAGATCTCCCTTTATTCACGTCCAGTGTCCAGCTCTCCCGGCAGCAACTGCCGTCCCGGGAATTCTACAATAACATTCAGCATTAGAAGTGCACGAGTTCAATCTAGCTCGTGAAGAAAGCTTGTGGCTATTAAAGAGACAGCTTAATAATTTGTAGATAACATCCCAACACATCCCCCTTCCCTCAATTAATAAACAATGAACAAAGGAAAATTATAAAATAAATAATTAATTAACCCACCCCATCCCTAAAAAAACAAGTTGAAAATGCAATCATTCAATAAGTGACAAAATCCCGAAATTTTACAGGAATAACTTTGCACCTGGTGGAACATCGTTGAGGAACAACATCATTAGAAACAGAACCAGGGTTAGAAGCGGGCAAAACTCGAGGAATAGAATTAGCAGGAAGTAAGCCTGAGTCAGAGGTGGGCAAAACTCGAGATTCTAAACCAAATTTGTTCTTCACGTACTCTACTTTATGCTTAGTAACTACAGAAACACGAGACTTGTTCCAAACTTTACCATTCTCCAGAACTACTACATGGTCCTTAACTTCCTTAACTTGAACAGGAGGGGAAAATCGAGCCAATCCTTTACGCAAAAGCATAGGTTTTCTGATTCTCACCCAGTCCCCCGAGTGCACAGGAGATGATTTAAAACTACTCTGAGCGTAATTGGCCTGAGTAAAACTTCTAACATCAGCCACCTTACCTAGCTTGACCACATCAACTTTTTTCCTCAACATCCAATCCTTGTTCAGTTCTGAACCGGCTACTCTACCCCTGAGTAAAGTAAAGGGTGACACTCCCGTGCTAGAATGAGGGGTAACCCTTAATGCCCAAAACATGTCGGAAATGACTTTCTTCCAATTCAGACCATTGATGTTAGCCAACTGTAATTGATCCTTTATTACACGGTTCAAACGCTCAACCAAGCCATTGCTTGAAGGATGATAAAGTGAGGTGAGAATGTGTTTGATGCAATGAGACTTTAAAAAATCTTGCATTACACCAGACACCAACTGAGTGCCATTATCAGATACCAACTCTTCTGGAAAACCCTCACGCAAGAAAATATCTTTAAAGAAATTAATAATAGTAGCAGAATGGATACTCTCAACAAACCTAATTTCCGGCCACTTTGACATGTAGTCAATCAAAACTAGCGCATATTTCGGAGTTGTTCCTAGATTATAAAATGGGCCAGCCACATCGAACGCTAATTTATGCCAAGGTAATTCCTCAACCTGCACAGGAGTTACAGGAGAGGGACAAGTAACCTGAGACTTGTCACTAAGAACACAAGCACTACAGTCACGAACACAGTGTTCGATTGCCTTATCTACTCCAGGCCACCAGAAATCTTCACGTACCCTCCTTTTCATAGAACGAATACCCAGGTGACCTACGTGAGCCAAATCCAAAACCTTTTTGCAAAGAGGTTCCGGAACCACCTATAAACCACCTCTACGTAAGACACCATCAATTAGAGACAATTCATCACACACTCTCCTGAAAGGTACCAACTCTGAAGGCAACGTTTTGTCATCGGGCCAACCATTAGTCAAGTAATCAATAACACAACACACATTTTTATCCTTAGTTACAGCAAGCTTCCAATCAGCCTCCGATAGCGTCATACCAACCTCTGACACAGGACTAACTGCACACACCATTTCCAATTCCTCGCAACTGTGCTCCAAATCATTGTGAGGAAGAGGCAACCTGGACAAACAATCAGCCACATTGTTCCTAATCCCAGGCACATATTCCAGATGATAATCAAATTCACTAAGCCTGTATTGCCATTTAGCAATGCGAGGAGTAGCCCTCCCACCACCTTTAGTAGTGAAGAGATCAACAATAGGCTTATGATCGGTTTTGAGTATAATATGATTCCCCCAAAGAAAATTTCTGAAATGTTGCACACCCCACCATAGAGCTAACGCCTCCTTTTCAATGGTAGAATAGGTGCTTTCCGCTCCATGTAAGGTTCTGGAAGCAAAAGCAATTACTTCCTCCTTGCTATCAGGCCTCTTCTGCAAAAGAACTGCCCCAAGCCCCACATTGCTGGCATCAGTAATTACAATACATTGGTCATTGATATTAAAAAGCTTGAGAGGACGTGCCTGCACAATTGCATCCTTCAGTAATTTAAAATCTTTCGCACACTCCTGTGACCAATCATACTTCACATTCTTTTTCAACAAATTCCTTAAAGGCACAGTCCTATCTGAAAAATTACGAACGAACTTAGCATAATATTCAACTAGGCCCAAAAAGGAACGTAGTTGATCCTTGTTCAATGGTTCTGGTGCATTTTGAATGGCATCTAACAATTTCATTTTGGGTTCCACCCCTTTAGCTAAGATGTGATGTCCCAAATAATCCACACCCTCCCTGAGAAATTTGCACTTGTCCTTCTTCAATGTTAAACCAAACTTCCTTAGAATTTCCAAAACCGTTCTAACTCTGCTATTATGCTCATCTATTGACTTCCCATAAATGAGAATGTCATCCTGAAAGAAGACGACTCCCGCTGTATCCTTAAAAAGATTGCCCATAAGGCGTTGAAAAACTGCGGAAGCCGACGCCAGTCCGAATGGCATCCTCAAATAACGGAAGGCACCTTCAGGAGTCACAAAAGACGTAAGGTGCCTTGAATCCTTGCTTATCACAACCTGATGGTACGCCGAAAAAATATCCAGGGTGGTAAAATACTTGGCACCCTCTAATGTAGATAGCATTTCATTAATGTTGGGTAATGGTTGTCGATCAACCCAAATACAAGCATTCAAGTTGCGCAAGTCTACACACATCCTAAGAGACTTGTCGGCCTTGCGCGCTAAAACTATGGGAGACAACCATTCTGACCCCTCAATGGGTTCAATCACTCCCAGAAGACACAATCTCTCCAGTTCATTCTTCAATTCATTACGCATACTAAGTGGTACTTTGCGAACCTTGTGTGCAACTGCTCTAACCCCTTTTTTCAAAACAATTTGGTGTTGAAAACCCTTTAGTTTACCCAACTTGTCACAAAAAACTTCTGGAAACTCATGTGTCCATTCACTCTCACCTGAAACACTTAGAGAGTGCACAGACTCAAAGTCAGGCAGAGAGGCATAATACTGCTTAGCTTCTCGTCTTGACAAAACCATGTCCTCATGATTTGGATCAAGAATCATGCCAAGCTCACCTTGTTCATGCCAACCCAGCAAATTTGTACCATCTTTGACAACATAAATAGTAGAAGATGTGAAATCACCTTTGTACTCAAGCTCACCTCTAAACTTTCCTAATACTTCCACCCTTTTGCCCCCGTACGCAAACATTTTAATAAAGGATTGAGACAAAAGAACTCTCCCTAGATTGTCTAAATCTTTAACATTGACTATGGAGAAAGGAGAACCTGAGTCCGCCAGAAATTTGATACAAACACCATCCACATTAATAGAACAAGTCGGGGACTTCCTCCTACGAGACCCTTCCATAGCAGCTATTTCAACTACACCATCTGCATCCATGGGAGAAGCAGATAACATCAACAACTCATGATACTCGTCATCATCATCAACAACATACTGTCGTTCATCAATACTCTTCACTATGTGTGAAGACCCCTTTTGTACACCTGTGGCTTTGCACATACGTGCTAGATGACTTTTCTTCCCACATTTGAAGCAGGATTGATTAGCAGCAAAGCAAAATTTGAAGTTTCCTTAATGGGATCTACTCCCACATCGATAACAAGATAAGCCTTGAGTATCATTCTTGGGCTTGTTGGTAACAAATGAAGAAAAACTAGGAGAATTATTATTGGATGTCCTCCGTTCCGAAGTCTTTGTGGCTGCTTTAGTGGTGATAGCATTGATTTCAGAAGACTCAGCTGAAACCACAACAGCCGACGCAGGAGTTGACGCAGGAGTACTCATTTCCTTCATGCAAAACTGGGAATGCTCAACTGATTTGGCCAAGGTCAACGCAGTTTCTAAGTCAGGATCATCAGAAGATAAAGGTTTTTCACGCACTTTCCTGTCGCAAGTGTGTTCAATTAGCTGATCCCTAATAATTTCATCCCTAAATTCCCTGTAGTTGCAATTAACTGCCAAAATTCTCAAAGCTGCAACGAAATCGTCAATAGACTCTCCGGGTATTTGCGCACGTTGCAAAAACTTATGACGTTCCAATACAATGTTTCGTTTGGGACTAAATCTTTTGTCTAGAGTTTTGATAAGAGAAGTATATTCATCAATTACTTGTGCATCTCCGTCATCTGCTGAAACAGATATTCTCACTTCTTCAAGCGGTAAGGTTTCAAGAATGGACCTTCCTTCAGGCCCCAAATTGTACACTAATAACGCCTTCTTTTTTTTAGAGGTGAAGGTATCACCATCAATGGCTTCAATGTAGGCTTCAAACGTGGTTTTCCACTGCTTCCAGGGCATAGGAGGAGGACCAGAAGACTGTAAAAAGGGAGGTGGCGAGGCTACCTTTTCCATTTGCGTGGGTGAGTTGCTGCCACAAAACTCCAAGAATAAAATCTAAAATTAACAATATTTCCAAGAAATTGTTACTAAGAGTGCCTGTTTTCTTTTTTTCTTTTTTTTTAGTGCGTATATTTACTGAATTCACGATGAAAACACAATGTCTATGCCATGTTATGCCAATAAGCGCATCATAATCTGCTCATAGTAGCAGAAGAATGCACATCACAATGTAGAATAATGCGCGTCGAAATCCGCTCACAACTGCAGTGACAGCATGCGTCACAATGCGCTCCCAACGCAGAGCGAGAGTAGAATGAGAATGGCAGCGCGCATTAGAACAGGAATGACGTGTAGAGATCGCGCGTTGGCTCAAGAGGAGCAGAGCTCGCGCTTAGGCACTTGAAATTGTCACACGGCAGAATTTTCGGAAAATAGGAATAAAATCTTTTATGAAACTCACGGCACCCTTTGAATTACTCCAGCGAGAATGCGTGAACGTCGTGCTGCTTCTGTTTGTAATTTCTTAAGTATCTGGTAGACTGTCACAAAACTCCGACGTCACGGTTGCTTTGTCTTTTAATGTGACGAAAAGCAACTTTAAGGAGAGACGAAGCACTGGACCCTCGTCGCCAGTGAAAGGAAGAGACATACGCCGTCTTGAAGCAGATCTCCCTTTATTCACGTCCAGTGTCCAGCTCTCCCGGCAGCTACTGCCGTCCCGGGAATTCTACAATAACATTCAGCATTAGAAGTAAACGAGTTCAATCTAGCTCGTGAAGAAAGCTCGTGGCTATTAAAGAGACATCTTAATAATTTGTAGATAACATCCCAACAGTATGTAATTAAAGCGATTCAATGCACCTGAAGCTGTCCCTCCACAAGGTCGGTGCACTCATGTAAGCGAGGCAAATTGGTGAAGATACCCCTGTTCTTCGACCCAGAAAGATGCTGACGGTGCCCTCTTTACATGATGACGTTTGTGCCAGGGCCAACTTTACAATTCCCGGGGCGGCTGCACCGCGCAAGTTTCTAACTTCCAAAAGTTCATCTCATGTGAACTCCAAACACAAAACAGAACTTCTAACAGAATACCAGGGTTAGGGAAAAATTCAGTTTTATCGCAATCGCAAATTAAGTCTACATGAGTGCTTTACTAATAAAAATAACAAAACCATCAGTATAAAAAGTACAATTGCCAATGTGAGTCATATTTTAAAGAACTGCTCTTGCCTGACAGTACACTGACAAAACATCGACAACAGAAACATCCCCATACCACAATATTGAGTAATAAATTTAGATGCAAAAAATATCAACATCCTACATTTATAAAGGTAGGTAGAAAAATATCTAAAAAAATATTGATGACAAAAATATAAATGTAAAAACGACTCAAAAAGCAGATCCTACGCAAAGCTCGAGCAGCCCAACTGATACAGTTCCAAGGGCATTCACCGGCCTTCTTCCAGGACCTTGCAACATTCCCTCTGGCTAAATGGAGAGATTTTCGAGTAGTCAACTCCTATCTTCACGACAATGGAATCCCATACTCATGGGGCCACCCCTTTTGCATCAGCTTTAAACACCAAGGGAAATTACGACAGAGTCACTCACTAGCGGAGGCGCTTGACCTGATGGGATTAGACAGCGCTGCGGACTCAGATCCGAGAGACCGCTCCAAAGATCGGGCTGCACGACGACCCCCTAGAAGGCAGACTGTCGGAAAGGCGTCGGCCTCTTCAAAGCCAGACCCGGAGGAGATGGTGAAAGAATGCAAGGCTGTGCTCTCCTTGCTTTCTCAAGTCCAAGACTGTCCGTGTTCTCCTTAAGCACTCCAGTATAGTAAAAGGGGATGGATGTCACGGAGTGAAGCCGGAGGGGCACATGGGACGTCTACATTTCCTGATCCAGCGGACTGCCCCTCCGTGGTTCTTGGTTCTCCAGGTACTCTGCTCTGCGGTCTCCCACCAGGGCCATGTTCCCTTTAGGCCTTGCCTTCCAGACAGACTTATGTCTATTGTTCTTTCCTGGGGTTGAGTTCTTGTGGGTTGTTTCCATTTTGTACTTGTTAAATTTCTTTTAGGGGTTTCCTGTACCAGGTCCGGCACCTCCATCTCCCGCTCACAGGCCCACACCCCCTCTGACCCACCAGTTGCACCTCACTCCCTCCACCCTTGGTGGTCCCTTGCATGCTAACATCCATCCGTTATGGCTAGAAACCTAAAAATCTTGAGCCTCAATGTGAGGGGCCTAAACCACCCTACAAAATGCGTGGCGATTCTCTCCCGACTGGAACAGCCTGAAGGAGATATCTGTCTTCTCCTAGAGACTCATCTGCTTGCCAAGGACACTCCCCGCATGCATACATGGCGCTTCCCCGTCAGTATTGGTCCTCTGATTCAACAAAGAAGAATGGGGTAGCCATCCTACTAGGGGATTCATTTGAGGGCAAGGTACTGTCTACTTTTCATGAGTCCAGGTGAGGGTCCTGGCTCTCCGGATTCAATCGGGGTCTACTATTCTCACATTAATTCATATTTATGCGAGAGGCCTTTCTCCGCCAACATGTTACAGAGGGTCTGGCCTCCCTGGATGCTGTTTTAGTGGTGGGTGGGGGCCTAAACTTGGTTATGGATAACAATTGGGACCGCTCGGGTATCGATACACTCAGAAAGGAGCCCTCTCTCCAGGGGGTAAGAATGGCTATCCAATATCGGCCTTCATGATGTCTGGTGCCTTCAGCATGTGGACTTGGGTGATTATACCCACTATTTTGCAGCGCATAAATCCTATGCGCACTTAGATATGTTTTTGGTCTCTCACACGCTTCTCCCCAGGGTCAGCGATGCCACAATAGCAGGGGGGTTGGACATATACCTGCTAGATGGCGTCTGCGTGTAGGCCTCTTACATTCCCCTAACATTGTTGAAGGTGTGCATTCCGCGCTCTTAGACTATCTCCAACAATACGACACTGATGAGACATCCCTGGCTAATGTTTGGGAAACTCTCAAAGCGGTAATCCGCGGGGAGTTTCTAGCTATCTTTTCTGCCAACAATCGGAGACGTAAGGTAGCCCATTTAGGGCTTGAAAAGGAAGTAGCAGAATTGGAGGTGATACATAAACGCACGGGGCCCGTGAGTATGGCGGTCACTGGAGAAGAAGCGACTGCTTCTTAAACGCTTTGACCTGGATAAGGCAGAATATGTTTTGCTTCTCCACCGACACAAATTCTACCTGGGTAGTGACAAGTGTGGGAGGATGTTAACATGGTAACTGTGTGCTCGGGCAGTGGCAGGGACTATCCTCTGTCTGAAACGGCCCACTGGTGAGGAAATTCACCCGGACTCCCAGATTGTAGAGGAATTCCGCCACTTCTACCAATCTCTCTTTAGTGCAGATTCACATGATCCCCCTGTCGCAAGGGAATACCTGGAGTCTAGCAACTTTACTCGCCTCCCTACTAGACAGGCATAACGGCTGGAAGACCCCATTTGGCTGTATAAGGTGATCTTGGTCATCTCCCGACTGAAGCTTGACAAATCGCCGAGCCCTGACGGCTTTACTGCCCTGTTTTATAAAACATTCTGTCATGAATTAGCCCCCCTCCTAACCCGCCTGTTCAACTCCTTTTTAGACATTGGGGTAGTGACGGACTCTATGTCGGAAGCAGCGATTTCCATAATTCTTAAACCCAATAAAGACCCGAGGCACTGTAATTCCTAACGCCCAATCTGGCTGATAATGTTGACGTAAAGTTTTTTTACAGTTATACTAGCATCTCGGTTGAACCCCCTAATGGCAGGTCTAATCGACCCGGACCGGGCTGGATTCATTCCCACGTGCCAAGGTGGCGACAATACCAAGCGCCTTCTCCACCTGATAGACAGCGTCCACCGTTCCCAAACGGGAGCTGAACTCTTTGCCGTCAACACCGAAAAGGTGTTTGATAGAGTAAGCAGGAAATATCTCTTTGACGTCTTGCAGGGCTTTGGGCTTGGTCCCTGTTTCATCCAATGGGTGCAGTGCATCTACCACACCCCCGGCCATTTGTTAGAGTTAATGGGGTGTCATCATCCTCTTTCGAGATCGCCCGGGGCACGAGACAAGGGTGTCCACTCTCACCGTTTTTATTTGAACTTTATATGGAACCCCTTGCACAGAAAACTTGCAACCACCCGGGCATCCATGGTCTCAGGTTTGAAAGTGATATCCACAAGATAAGCCTCTACGCGGATGATGTCATCCTCTCCCTCGCACAGCCTCTCACCTCTCTCCCTACGCTGGTTGACAAACTTGAGTCATTTGGACAGCTCTCTGGCTACAAGGTCAACCTTGGCAAGTCCCAAGTCCTCAATCTGTCCCTGCTGCATGCTCAGGCGGAAGCTTTCCGGCTGTCCCTCCCTCTGCACTGCTCTGGGCATACTCCTGACCCCTTCTCTCCCATGCACACTACAACTAAACTACTCATCCCGGGTGACTCAGATACCGAGGGAGATGGATGGGTAGACCAAACATAATTTATCTTGGTTTGGGTGCATTGCTGCAGTCAAAATGAACCTCCGACTGGCGCCACCACCTAAAGCCCTGCAACACTTGCAGCTCGCTATGAACAAATTCATTTGGGGGCATAATAAGGTGCACCTCTCGGTAGCTCAACCGTCTCGTCCCAAAAGTAACAGAGGGGTGAATCTACCGCTAGTCCACAGATATCTACTGGCCGCACACCTTCGCAATGTGCTGGAGTGGAATCGGCCACTTTCTGAGAAGCACTGGAACTTCATGGACAAGGCAGTAGCTGGTGCGAATGTCTGGCGTGATATTTGGCTTCCCTGCCGCTCCCGCTCTGGGGGTCTTTATTCATCCCCCGTCATGGCAGCGACAATGACAGTTTGGGATGCGGTGGCACTCTCGAAGGGCCTAACGACCTTCTCCTTCCCGATGACGCTGATGGTAGACAACCCAGATTTTTCCCCGGGATATAAGACTGCAATAATCCAGCGCTGGAGGGAAGCTGGTTGTGAGCGCTTGGGCCACCTGTTTGATCTCGAGGGCATTATTATGTTCGATTGGGTGCGCCAGGACCTTGATCTCCCCCGAACTGATGAGTTCTATTACCTTCAGCTCCGACACTGGGCTACATCCCTGGCCTCTCTCCCACACGTCTCTCGTAAGCTTACCCCTTTCGAGAAATGCATAGCGAACAAGAAAGAAAAAAAACCACCTTACTGCGGAACTCTATGTTCTCCTTACCCTGCGCACGATAGTGAAGCGCTCCCGCGGTCAACTCCGATGGGAGGCAGAACTGGGACGAGTCCTCACAGACAAGGAATGGGACAATATCCACATCAGGACTCACCACACAGCATACAACACTGCTGGGACTGAATCCGCATTCAAGGTAGCATACTATTGGTATCTCAAGCCAGCGAGGATACACCAATGGGATAAGAATCACACGGAGGAGTGCTGGCGGGGTTGCGGCTTGTCAGGTTCCCTTTGGCATCTCCTGTGGCACTGCCCGAGGCTAGAGAGATTTTGGGAACAAGTGCTTAATGACATCAACACTGCATTTGGCACTGAGATCCTCCGCTTCCCTGCTTACACTTTGCTAGGGCTATCAAATCCACTCACTTTACCATTGTGGTCACTTAGAGGCAGGCAGATGGCACTAGCACTGCTAGCGGTGCACCAAGCGATCCTAATTCACTGGAGTACTACCATGGTGCAGGATCACAAGGCCTGGCTCCATAGGCTCTGGAGGACCCTAGATATGGAACAACTCTTGATGAGTCACGATCACAAGGGCGAGAAATACGCAGAACTCTGGGCTCCTTTTATAACGCTGCTATCGAAAGACCACTGCAAGGTCACTTGCCCCAAACTCCTACAAGTACTGCAACACATACCTTAATCTTCAGAATCAGTGGCCCCCATCTGAGCAAGCAGAAAAGTTGATGTTGGGTTTGGTGCACTCTACGGGGCGCTACACAACTTTTGGAGTCTTTGGTACGGGTCCCCCTCTATTTTTCCCTTTTCTTGAGGGGGGTGGACAGGAGGGTGGGTTTTCCTTATCGGCTGTTTGTTTATTATGGTGGGTCTGTGCTCTCTTACTTGCACTGTTTGACAGTTACGTTCTGCCTATTTGATGTGTCTGACTTTGAGCGTCACTAGCCTCCAAGATGTTGGACTCCGTGCTGTAATGAGACATATACCTTCAATGCATTGTATTTTAGCCGCCGGCCCCTGAGGTTGTAAACGTATGGCTTTGTACAGGTGTAGAGACACCCACCAACTACATCAATAAAAAAAGATTTGTTCCATAAAAATATCTACAAAATGTAACAAATATATATTTGTTCCATAAAAATATCTACAAAATGTAACAAATATATATTTGTTACATTTTGTAGATATTTTTATGGAACAAATCTTTTTTTATTGATGTAGTTGGTGGGTGTCTCTACACCTGTACAAAGCCATACGTTTACAACCTCAGGGGCCGGCAGCTAAAATACAATGCATTGAAGGTATATGTCTCATTACAGCACGGAGTCCAACATCTTGGAGGCTAGTGACGCTCAAAGTCAGACACATCAAATAGGCAGAACGTAACTGTCAAACAGTGCAAGTAAGAGAGCGCAGACCCACCATAATAAACAAACAGCCGATAAGGAAAACCCACATATACACATACCAATAACAAAAAATCTATGTTAAAAAACATACTATTATTAATTTAAATATGAAACTATTTAAAAATATTTAAACTTAAATCTCCCACTCCAGTTAGTGCAACATTAGGGAAAGTGTTGGATAGCGGAGGGGGACAAATTACTATTCCCACCTGCGTGCGTGCAACAGTAGGGAAAGTGTTAGATAGTGGAGGGATAAAATGTACTTTTCCCACTGCAGTCAGTGCAACAGTAGTGAAAGTGTTGGATAGCGGAGAGGTAAAAATTACTATTCCCACTCCAGTCAGTGCAACAGTAGGGAAAATGCTGGATAGCGGAGAAGTAAAAATAACTATTCCCACTCCAGCGAGTGCAACAGTATGTTATGTTATGTCAATATATTTTTAAGCGCACAAATACCCCGAGGTGTCTTGGCGCTGAGAAGTGGAGAAGCAAGTTCATGTATGGCATGGGTCACTATTTATTGAATAATCAAGTTTTCAGGGCCTCCCTAAAAACAAACAAGGTGGAAAGTGTTCTAATGGAGAAAGGAAGTTCATTCCAAAATTTAGGGGCCACCACCCTAAAGCTTCTTCCACTCCAACTGGAATCTTGGAATTACTAGCAATTTAGCTCCTTCTGAGTGCAGGCACCTTTTGGGGACATACCAGTGTAATAGGTGTCCCAGGAATTTGGAACCAGAATCATGGAAAGGTTTGTAGGTAGTGCAGAGGACCTTAAAGATGATACAGCTCTTACCTGGGTGCCAGTGCAGCTTTTGCATATGTTTCCGAACTGAATGATGCTTAGGAATTCCCAGCAGAAGCCTGGTGGCCGCATTCTTCATACGTTGCAACTTATTGAGTTGTTTTTCAGGTACTCGAAGATAGAGACCATTACAATAGTCTAATTTGGCAAGAATCAGTGAGGTAATCACCATTTTCCTACTGTCTATCGTAATAAAATGTAGTATTTTTCTTTTATTATTTTAATCATAAAGAAACGGTATCAACTTGAGCCTCAAAGTTCAGTTTATTGTCAATGATCACACCAAGGTTCTTTGCCTTGGCAACTGGAACTGGCGCCGTCCCTAATTCCTCAGGCCACCAGCTCTGTAACCAGTTTGGCAGAAAATTGCCAAAGATGACTACTTCAGTTTTATCTGAATTCAGTCCAATGCAATGAGAGAACATCCAGGACCTGACAGCCATCATGCAGTCCTTAACATTTTGCAGCAGTGGTAAAGTATTTTTTGACACAGACCAAAAATGTGTGTATCGTCTGCATAGGATGTCAGAGCCAGTCTGAATGATCTAATAAGTGTTGCCAGCTCGAAAACATTAATATTAAAAAGAGTGGTGCTCAGGGATGAGCCCTGTGGCACTCAACATGGGAGGACAAAGAGAGGAGACTCGTAGCTGTCCAACGCTACCAACTGTATTCTACCGGACAAAAAGGAAGAAACCAGTGTGAGCGCTTTGTGGGAATTGCCAATGCAATCCAGGAGCTTTAGTAGGAGATTGTAATTGACCGTGTCAAAGGCCGCCGACAGGACGAGCAAAATCAGAGCAGCAGCTCCCCCTGCATCCAGAGCTGTTCATCTGTGGCTTTAACCTGGGAGATTCAGTACTGTGTTCTGACCTGAAGGCAAACTGTGTTTCGTCCAGACAGTTGTAGGAGTGCAGGTAATAGCTTAACTGTTCATTCATGACCTTTACTACCAATTTTGCAGAGAGAGGAAGGTGTGAAATCGGTCTGTAGTTATTCGGTTCCATGGGATCAAGATTGTTTTTTTTTAATAATGGCAAAATAGAAGCCTTTTTCCAAATAGTAGGAAATACACCCTATGCAAACATGGAGTTAAAAATAGTAGTAAGACAGGGAACCAGCATCTCAGGGGCTTGCTTAAACACAGTGGGGGGAAGAGGGTCAGAGGGGGAGCCTGATTTGGCCTGCTGAATAAGAGTGGTAATCTTCTCGTTGGTATTTGACTTAAATTCGGAAAAAGTTGTGTCAGCAGAAGAGCCATCTTTGGCTGTAATGCTTTTATATGTGTGAGTAGTGGTATCAAATATAGTATATATTTGTTCCAATTTCTTCAAAAAGTGTTGCGCTAAGGAGTTGCAAAACTCTTGTGATGGCTCAGTGGTATTTGTTTCCAACGGCCCAGACAATTTGGAGGATACTTGAAAGAGTTCCCTAGTAGAACTTTTTGCCTCCTCAATTTGTTTAGAGAAATAGGAGCACTTCTCTGTCATTTTCAGGCTTTTATATTCTGCCAATAGGAATTTGTAGAGGGCGAGTTCGTAGTCATTATAATTTATTATCCAGCGTCTTTCCTGTCACCTACACTCCTGTTTCTTGGTTCTAGTGTTTCCGAGAACCAAGGAGCCATAGGTGAATGTCTTTGGTCTGAGGTTTTTTTAACAGGGGCTATCTTATGGGCTGTGTATGCGAGCCACTTGTTGAAGTGAAATAAAGCTACTTCCACGTCATCCAGAAGTTTATTTTGAGTTTTAGACAGTTGTTCATTAAGTATCTTGCTGTCAACCTGTTTTCAACTATGGTAGATCCTAGTAAGTTGCTTTGGGCAGGCGATCTTGTCCATAAAAGGATCAAGCAACTCAAAACTAACAGTTGAGTGATCTGTCCTCATTAGAGGAAGAATTTCCTTGATCATAATAAGTTTGTTGTTAGTACTTATACCATCAAGGGTATGCCCAGCTTGGTGTGTAGGGCCTGTAACTATTTGGTTTAACCCTGCGATAGTCATGAGATCAGTTAGTGCAAAAGTGTTTGAGTCCAAGGCATCCTCAAGATGAAAATTAAAATCGCCCAGAAGATGGATTGAATACTCTAAGGTATGAATTTCAAGCAGGGAATTGATTGTGGTTAAAAACTCAGTTTTGCTTCTGGGTGGGCGATAGAGTAAGACCCCTTTGAATGCAAAGCAATTGGCTATTTTTAAGTTGAAGGAGAAGGCATCACAGTCTGGGTTGGGTATTGCTCAAAGGATGCTTTAATGGAGTCATGATAGGTCAGCGCAATTCCACCTCCTTTTTTATCAAATCTATCGTGCCTAAATACCATGAAACCTTGAGGGACAGCCTGCAGAAATCTGGTCCTGCTGCTTTATCACCCCAGGTTTCAGTGATAAAAAGTATATGTAATTGCTAAACCTCAATCAACTCAGCGATGTCTGGCCTATGTTTGGGTAAAGACTGGGCGTTAATGAGAGCGCACTGCATTGTGCTAGTAACTTTAGGCATTTTTGGCACGCTGGAGGGGAGTGTCAGTTCTGTATGAAAAGGGAAGCCACAGTTGGGACATTTTTCTGCTGTTTTTGCGGCTATAATACCAAGATCCAAGCAAAAACAATCTTTGGACCCGTTTCTCGCAAGAGTATTTAGTTTGTATAGGTCCTTACCAGAATATTACTTGCAGTCCATCTGGTGAGTAAAAAATTGGGCAGCATCCCTGATGCTCAGCGCGGTCTTAGCGTGGATGGGTGCTGATGGCCTTGCCTTAGGCATGCCTCTGGCGCACCAGCGGCGTACACGCTGCACACGTTCGCTGCTCGTTCGATTCCCCAGGATTAAATATGCTCCGCCCCGGATGTGCAGAAATTCTAAAAAAGCTAGACCGTCACCATCACCTTTATAATGGCGGCCGTCACCGGAACTCTCAATGGAATGAAGGAAGCTCTCTCTACACTCAATCAGGATCACCCGTGGCGGACCAGAGAGCGGGAACTCAGTGCAGATTAGTAGGGTGGTTAGTGTATTAGGGTTTAGTAAAATAACACACACAATGCTAAAAAACAGTAGAGAAAGTGTTGGCTAACGCAGGGGTAACAATGACTATTCTCTATCCAATGAGTACAACAATAGGGCATATGTTAAATAGCAGAGGGGTAAAAATTACTATTCCCACTCCAGTGAGTGCGACAGTAGGGAAAGTGTTAGAAGCGGAGGGGTGAAAATTACTAATCCCACTCCAGCGAGTGCAACAGTAGGGAAAGCGTTGGATAGCGGAGGGGTAAAAATTACTATTTCCACTCCAGTGAGTGTAACAGTAGGGAAAATGATGGATAGCGGAGGCGTAAAAATTACTCTTCCCACAGTCAGTGCAACAGTAGGGAAAGTGTTGGATAGCGGAGGGTTAAAAATTACTATTCCCATTCCAGTCAGTGCAACAGTAGGGAAAGTGTTGGATAGCGGAGGGGTAAAATGTATTATTCCCACTCCAGTCAGTGCAACAGTAGGGAAAGTGTTGGATAGCGGAGAGGAAACAATTACTATTTCAACTCCAGTGAGTGTAACAGGAGGGAAAGTGTTGGATAGCGGCGGGGTAAAAATTACTTTTCCCACTTCAATGAGTGCAACAATAGGGAAAATTTTGGATAGCAGAGGGGTAAAAATTACGATTCCCACTCCAGTGAGTGTAGCAGTAGGGAAAGTGTTGGATTGCCGAGAGATACAAATTACTATTCTCACTACAGTCAATTCAACATTAAAAACAAACAAAATATCAACAACAAAAAATATTTGATCAAATAAATTAAAATAAATATAAATATGTTAAAAATTCAAATATAAAAATATATTTAATATTATAAATTTAAAAAAGTAAAAACATATCACAAATACCTACAATTATTGTAATAAATAAAATATTAAAATATTTTTCAAACAAAAATACATATTTTTAGCTAGAAATTATTTATAAACAAGAACATTATTACATACATTGATTTTAATTACATTCTACCCTCCCTGATTTTAGAGCCTACTTTTTTGCTTTTTTTTTTAACCGGCTTCGTAGTCTGTTTACTAGTTATAATCAATTTTTTTTTCATCAATTTATGCTTGGCAGAGAGGCAAAACTATTTTTGGCAAAAGTGCAGGACCCAAATTATTTTAAACGTGTAAAATTTAAGACTGCACGGGATGCAGTACGTATCTGGAATATGATAATGATTAATTGTGAGACTTCTTTTTTTCATACTGACCTGTTACTTTGGGGTAATCCTGGACTTCCAGGGATTTTTAATGATAATACAGGAGGAGATTGGGCTAAATATGGTATTCTAAAACTGGGAGACTTATATGGTTCAAGTGGCTTCTTACAATTTGAAACTTTGAAACTTTTGTTCAAATTACCGGAAATGATGCGTTTTAAGTATATTCAATAAGGGACTATTTAATTCGTAAGATGAACTTGATATCTGTAAGTAGCTCAGATTTATGGAGTTGTTTTTATTCATCAAATCGGAAATCATTAATTAGTATGGGATATAAGTGTTTAAATCAAAACAAGCTGGATGAAGCTCCTCGTTTAGCGATAAAATGGACTTCCATATTAGGATTTAATGTGAGAACTCAGAATATTACAGCCGCTTTAGTAAACATTAATAAAGTGACTCATTCATCTAGTCTAATGCTTCAATCGTACAGAACAATATCTCACTTACACTATACACCACTGAGAATTTCCAAATGGGCGCAAAACAATCTGAGCAGTGATCGTACTAAATGCCCTAAGTGTGGGCTGGTGGCTGCAGATATTGTACATATGATCTATACATGTCCGGTATTAACAGGGTATTGGTCGGTAATAGAAAACATTTTATATAAACAAAAAGTGATTAGTTCTCCATTATCTGCAGCCTCAATTTTACTTGCTATATATCCATCTAGCACTACCAACACAGATTTGTTAAATATACTTCTGACCAGTGCTAGATTGGTTATTGCGAGAGCTTGGATCTCCCCGAACCCTCCTCATACAATGGAATGGTGGGCGTTAGTTAATGAGATCTATACTATGGAGGGCTCAATTGCAAGGAACCGGGGAATAAAAGCAACGGGAAGTTTGTTAAAATTTGGGGCACCTTTTTAGAATAGTACATGACTACAGAAGACACTAATAGTAGTAGGCCTCAGGGAATATATCTGTGTTTTTCCATTTTGTCATTATTGATACAGGATTATACATCATTTATCCATTTGCTTTTTGCTCTGTCTTATGGCTACATTTGAAGGATGTGTAATGCAAAGAGTCTGGCGTTACTTTATTTGTATTCTGTACCATTATTTTATATTATATGTTTTGTTAAAAATTTATTTGTTGATCACCTTGACCTGCTTGTCAATAAAGAATTTAAAAAAAATACATTCTACCCTATAATACCACACAATTCACAACCCATATCTGAATAAAAAAAAGTACTTCTGTTATTAGCATCATGAATTATCAATTAAATAAATATTATTAATTGAAAAACAAATTAAAGCACATAAAAATTCATTAACGTCACACCCTTAACCCCTATTAACCCCACAACCCACACCTAAAATTAATTACACAATTTCCAAATTTAGTTTTCAATTAATTAAATAATATTAATAGCTAAGGACCAGATTACGATCTCATTCGGAAGGCCTTCTGACGTGTACCGGAACATGCAAATCCGATTCGGCACCTATGTTTCCGACCGACCAACCGCTCGGAACGACCAAGTACAATGCCAAGATCTTGTCCGAGTCGACTGAATCATTTACGGAACCCAATCCTGTCCGACCGACACGTTCACAGACGAATCGCGCAGGGCAATGGAGCCGGATTCCGACCGAGCGAGTACGATGCACGATTCAGTCAGCTGTATTGCCTTAGTCTCAGCGAGACAAAACGGCTGACGGATTCAGACTTCGGGTGGCCGTAGCAGCCCCCACTTCATCCGTAGCCCTTCAAATTGCTCATGGGGGTGCCCATGGGTCCCCCTGATCCATGCATGCACAGTCTGGCGGGCAACATGAGGTGCCCGCCACAGGGTGTACACTTTTCCCTACCCACCCCTTTTTGCTCTGGGAGCCTGTATATGCGTCGGTACACAGGCTCCCATAGAGTTTAATGAGAGTACGAGTGAACCGAGTCCCTCAGCATACGGATGCATCATTCTCATTTGGTCGGACTCGCACAGCGCGATTTGTTTGGAATAAATTACTTTCCACCCTTTACCCCTATAAACCCCACAACCTGCACCTGACATTAATTAAACAATTTCCATATTTAATTTTCAATTAGATAATTAATGATAATTAACAACTAATTATTAAATAATTAAAAATAAAGTACTTGGTAGAGAAGTGCATGGGCTCTATGTGACATAGTTGCAATGACGTAACAAGAAATGGGAGGCAAAGGCTTGATTTGAAGGCGATGGCAAGTGTGGGGGTGTCCGTAGGGCGTGACTTGGAGTAATATTATCCAAGTGAAAAAGCCATTATTCATGAATGCCCTGAAGGGGAATCCTATCACGGGAGCGTGGGTGTATATTGTGCATAAGGTCCCTTGTATAGGTATATGTATCGCTTTTATGTAACGTCTAGAGCGGGGGACCACAAACCTAGGTGGCAATAGCAGAGTTGGTCATAAAGGTATGCCAACTAGGAGCCTGAGGCGGGAAGGGGAATCCCACATCAATTCACTGTGTGTCCACCCCTTACTGGCCCAGTGGGAGTGCAACCAGGTGTATAGGCAGGGGAAGGAGGCCGGATATGCGATCGAAGAGTGTATGTCCCTGAGAGTGGTCATATGTTGAGCTCTTGCCATGGTGTGTCATCGTTTATGCCAGTAGTGTGAGTGGACAAGCGGCAAATTCAACACTGCTCCATCTCAAAGAGTTTCCGCTTTTCCCAGGATATGTTGGTTTCAAGATCTTTTATATTGCAATTGGTGTCGGTATGTTGGATCCGTATCTAGTTGTGGTTGAAGAACACTTCTTTTGAGTGTTTGGTAAAGTGGCACAAGTCACATTGACCAGAGGGGTAGTGTACCTTGGCCGCAGATAGATTCCAAAGTGTTCTTAGTGCTTGTTGTTCCTTCCTTTGTGGGCAGGTGTGGACCAGCATGTCTCGTAGGTTGCCAGTTTGTTTGAAGGCGAAGCATGACATTGGGATGTCAAGGTTCCCAGATTGGATAATCCGCCAGTGTTTCTTTATCACCTTCTGCATCCTGTTGGAGTTTGGTGTGAAAGTGGTCACACAACACAGGTGATTATGACTTCTTCCTCTTGATGACTAGTTTCCAAAATTGCCTCTCTGTGATTGTTCTGAGCCCTCTTGCGGTATTGTTTGATCACAGATGTCTGGTATGTTCCGACTTCCAAGTTCCTGCTCACTTGTGTGGCTTTGTTGTGGAAATCCGTGAGAGAGCTAGAGTTTTGGCGTAGGTGTAGGAACTGGCCGAATGGGAGGTTATCTCTAAGCGCTTTAGGATGGTGACTATCACAGCATAGTAGGTTGTTACAGTCTGTAGGTTTTTTAAGGTGCCAGTAGCCATCCTTAGTGTGATGGATAGATCGAGGAAATGGATATCTGTTGAGGAAACTGTGCAAATGAACTTTAAAGAAGGATTAAGTGTGTTGATCCACTGGTAGAAGGACTTGCAGGTTGCTTCATCTCCCCTCCAGAAGATGATAATACTGTAGATGTAGCAACACCAGAATAGGATGTTGGATGAGTAGGGGTTGTTATTAGGCATGTGTATCCTTTCAAATTCGGCCACCTACAACAGGCCAGGCTCGGGGCAAAAGTGCTGCCCATTGATGTCCCCTGGATTTGATGGTACTTGGTGTTCTGGAACAAGAAGAAGTTCTCATGCATCACTAAAGGGGCGCAATCCATTATGAAACTTTTCAGTGTCTGGAAGGTCCAGTTTTCTGCTGACAGGCACGACTCGTCAACAGTGAGTGTTGCTCCCTGGGGGATGTAGGCGTTTAATGCCTCCACGTCGAGAGTCATCAGAAAGTTGATCTCATTACTCATCTCAATCCCAGTGATAATATTCAGGGCACCTCTTGTATCTTGAAGATATGATGGGATCTTCTTCACGACAGGTTACAAGAAGTGGTGGCAAAGTTTGCTTAGGGGTTCCAAAAGGGGCCTAATGCCTGCCACGATCGGACGGCCTGGAGATCTGGTTAGTGAAACCCCCCACCACGCCTAAACACTTCATCCCTCACGTCACCTTCTTCCAAGCTATCTTCATCATAATCTAATTCAGTGAAATCTAGTGAGTCCATCATATTGCCCCAACTGGGGCCCACACACTCATTGGGCTTGCTAACCGCCTGCAAAGCCCCAATTGCGGTGCAACGTGTGATGTCCATCGGGTTAAAATAACACCTCCCCGTGGCTCCACTGGCACCACTCTCCTGCCCTCCGAATTGCACCCACAAGAGGCCGTCCTAGACCTACCAGCTGTTGGGGCCAAAGAGGTCGAGCAAGATCTTGTGTCAGCTGTGTAGGGTTCCCCAGTTGACTTCAGGAGAACCACTATGGGCCCAGACGTCTCTTCCCCAAGCACTTTGAAGCCACTCCCAGCGCAGTCCAGATATCTGCATTGCTTCTGTACCTGTAAAAGAGACAACAGTACTGGTGGGCTGGCGCCCAGCCCTTGCACTAGCAGCTCCTCCGCATTCCGGAAGGCACTTAATCCATTAAACCTGAACCCTGCGCAAATTCGTCTGCGCTCTCCCCTTCCTCCCAAGACACCTCCCCGGGGCCGCTGGCTGGCCGCTTCCAGGATAAGTCTCCCTCCAGCTCCCTGTCCCTCACTTTCTCCTCCCCGCTCCATTGTAACCTGTCTGCCAAAATTGCAAACGGTGGCCCAGGCCGTAGGTACTCCCTATAAACTCCAACTAGATCCATCTCCCCTGCGCCCCCGAGCCCACTTTTAGCACCCAGGACTACTGACCCTTAATTGGACTACTGCAGGAACCCACCTCTCCCCAGCTAGTCATCTAATCCCTCCCAGTCTGCCGCATCCCATCCAATTCCAGGGCTCCTGGGTACCTTCTCATCAGCCTTGTCACTCTCCTCTGATAGTGTGGGATCCCGCAGGCTGAGAGAAACTAACTGCCTGCTGCCTCATACCTGAACCAAACCACTATTTGGTTAAATTTGCCCTTCAGGTTGACCCAATAAATAAAGATAATACTCCCCTACCCACCCAGTTTATAAGAAAGTGGAAACAACTTGACATTGACAGTCTCAATACCCTCCTGGAAGAACATAGGCCTTGCACTAAGACCTCTGTTCAACAGCTTTCCTCCACAGTACAAAACTGGCTTCTTGCAGCCATTGACTCCACCCTACCCAAAACAAAGCTTAAACCTAACACCCACCGCTCTCCTGCGCCCTGGTTCAACGATATTTTACAAAATGAAAAAACTAGATGTAAAAATCTTGAACGTCAATGGAGGAGGAGTTACTCACCTGTAATCAAGGAAAAATACAAAATTCAGTTAACAGCGTATCAAAAGCAGTGTAGCAAGGCTAAAGCAGAATTCATCTGCACAAAAATCACAAATGCCTTAGACCACTCCAAAACACTTTTTAAGCTAGTAAAAGAGCTGGCTGGCTCTAATACGTCTCAACTTCCACCTGAACTTAATAAAACTCAATGTGACCTACTAGCTGCCTTCTTCATCAATAAAGTCGACCAAATTCATCAAGACATTAATCAAGCTTCTAATAAATATAAGTTGACCACTGAAGCTACCCTACAATGTGCATTACCTACCTCGGGTAATACCCCAGGCATTCTGGATTGTTCTACTCCGGTTAATGCATCTTCTGTCACACTTGATAGTTGGCCCTTGCTGAACCCTGATATGGTTCAAAGGCTGCTAAAAACTATTAAATCTGGCTCGCCTAAGGACCCATTGCCATGCTCAATCTTAAAGCAACTTAACAGCAACGTCTTGGTTACCATCACTGATCTTCTCAATGCTTCGTTACTGGAACAATTTGTACCCAGTGAATGGAAGCATGCAATGATTCATCCGCTCCTGAAGAAAGCTGGCGCAGACCCCAATTTGCCAGCTAACTTCCGCCCAATATCTTTGCTGCCCACCTTTGCAAAAATATTGGAGAAACATGTACATCGTTGCCTCACTGATTTCATCACCACTCATGACCTATTACCAACCCACCAGTCGGGATTTCGTGCAGGCTTTTCCACAGAAACTACCTTGCTGGGGGTAACCGAAAATATCCGCCGCATGGTGGACAAGGGCGAAACAGTGGCACTTGTGCTGCTCGACCTCAGCGCGGCATTCGACACCGTGTCGCATGCGGTCCTCGCCCAAACACTCCACTCCCTGGGCATCCGTGGGGCAGCTCTCAACTGGATTAGATCATTATTGGAAAACCGCACGTTCCAGGTCTTCTCACAAACTGCCTGCTCCGATACCATGACATTCAAACACGGAGTTCCACAGGGCTCTATCCTTAGCCCGTTGCTTTTCAACGTGTATATGAGCCCCCTGGCCAAAATAGTGGAGGAAACAGGGCTTTTAATGTTTTCTTACGCTGATGATTCCCTGCTGCTTTTTTCTTTATCAGCTGCAGATTCTGACAATTCCTCCACCCTACAACTCGGACTCTGTAAAATCGCCGGCTGGATGCAAAAAAACTTTCTAAAACTTAACGGCGAAAAAACCGAGTTAATCGTGTTGGGCAAAAATAAAGAACTTTGGGGACCCCAACATTGGCCAACTGAAATGGGCACCCCCCCTACCCCGGTTACTCATGCTCGCAACCTGGGCGTCACTATTGACGACTCACTCAGTTTACATCAGCAAGCGGTAAAGACTTCAGCCACCTGCTTTGCCATATTAAAATGGCTAAAAAAGATCTGTTGGATGCTGCCTGAAAACACCAAGAAAACAGTTGTCAATGCCCTAATAACATCTAGGCTAGATTATGGCAACGTTTTGTACCTGGGGGCGAACAAAGCTACTGTCCGCAGGTTGCAATCAGTGCAAAATGCAGCAGCCAGACTACTCTGTAAAATTCCCATCTCTACTCCAACTACTAAATACATCAGGAAGTTACACTGGGTAAAAATTGAAAACCGAGTTAAATTCAAATCTCTATGTTTTATGCACAGGATTTCCACCGCTCCTAAATATCTGCAAAACCTGGTGCGCCCCTATCGTCCTTCCAGATCTCTTCGGTCTTCCACGGCAAATCATTTTGAAATTCCAAGGACCAGGCTGTCACGCATGGGTGGCAAGTCCTTCTCATTCCTAGGACCTTCTCTCTGGAACTCAATGCCACATACATTGCAGTCTGAGTCGAATTACATCAAATTCAGAAAAGCCCTAAAAACATGGCTCTTTAACATCTAGCTTTCTGTAACCGCATTGCTATTGGGATCTGCCGCGCCGGGAAACCCTTTGTTGGGTAGCTGTGCACATTACAAATGTAAACAAATAAAATAAATAAATAAGCTGCCATGACCTTCAACTCCTCAATCGGGACCCTCCCACACCCCACGTCCTTCCTGCTCCAGTCTGCTTTGGACTCGGCGAGTGGCTCAGCCGGTGATGCTAACTATGCTTGGCTCCTCCTTCCCCCCACATCTAAGAGTCCGGGCGGTTCCACTGACACTGCCCACTTCTGCCCGCTTTTTCTCCTGCTGGCACCTTCTACACTCCGCGTGTGGGACGGGCCGCTGTGCCAAATTCCCTGTTCTTGAGTTGCCTTGAGGTCAAAGCTTCATCGCTGCTCTGTTGCACTCCACACCTCCCCTTCCACTTCTGAACCCATCACCAAGGCCCCTGAGGCCTCAACTGCTACTGGAGCAGAGGCCCGGCCCATTCCTGGAGACCCTGGCTCACACCTGGCAGCATGTTGAGGAGCCGTCCACCTGGCTACAGAGTGGCCCCTCCCACTAACCACAACCTCTTCCCCTGCTGCAGCTCGCCATTTCCACGGCAGTGAACAGGCCACCACTGCTGCGGCAACACCGGCCATTGTGCACCACACTGGGCAGGTCCCTGACAATGAGGCCTCATCACCGACCACGAGGTTGGGCCTTCCAGCCTTTATGGGAACCCGCAGCACCTCAAAGACACATGCATCCAAAACCATTGCTACAAGTAAGTAAACTCCACAAGGTAATATATTTGACACACTCTTATTAACAAACACAATCCATATCGTCTGACAAATACACTAAAAAGGCAAACTGTCACAAAGCCTCCCTGCCACCAGGTCATCTGAACCTAAAATGGTGTCAGAGAGCCTAAAATGACCCCTTAGAAAATTGATTGGGCTACATTGGCCTACATAAGTAGCTCAAAACAAAATGACAGTCAATGGATTGCACCACCATCACAATCTGCCCGAGGGGCAGACCTCTTTGTGGTCAGTTTTCCCCCAAACTCCTCTTACAATAAAGGACCCTCACATGTTAGTGCAAAATCCATATCATTTCACATGAGAAGGTGTTACTGAATAAACGTGCACAAATACAAAAATAAAGAGATATATCAGTTTTACAGGGAGGAGGCTTAGACCCTCACATCGATGCGGGGCACATAAAAATGCATCTCTGAAGGTGCACATGCTCTTCGGCTGCTGCCAGTGCTTAATTTGTGCCGGTGCTTTCCGGTGCTTAGCACTAGCACTTATTTCTCAGGGCCGGGTCAATTGAAGTTTTCTCCAGGACACTGGTTGTGTTTGCCAATGCTTGATGGCAGTGTAGTTAACTGTTTTGCTTATGGTCTGTTTTCTATTTCTAACATACATCTCACTATAATATCTCTGCTTGGAACGAAAGCGAAAGCTGAGTTAACGTGCACTGCAGTGGAACCGAGGCGGGAAGAGAAGTTCTGCTGCTTGATTGTGCATATTTAGGCACGCTTACTAGAAAGGAAGAGAAGAAACCATTTTTCCATTTCACGGGTATGATTTGAATAGTAGAAGAGGCACAAAGTGATTAAGGTGGGTGTGATTTTTGATGCCTCCTTGCACTGCGAGTTATTGTTTCACAGGTGGGAACTGCCACTTTTGTTATGTGACGCTTAAATGTAGTGCGTCATTAGTGAATGAACGTAGTAAATTATTACAAGCCACAAGATGTTTCATTTCCTTATAACAGATGTCATATGGCTACAGGGATTACCTTGGACTTCAATGTCTCCCACTTATTATTGTTAATAAATATATCATATGGTAAGCCTAAAACCCCAGCGTTGTTTTCAATTCATGCTTAGGTGTCCAGTGTGCAGTCTCTCGGTCACGGCGCAGTTTCAGACCGACATTCCCCGAAGTTAGTCATTTACACTTGCTTGGTATGTGTTTTGTGCAGACAGAATTATTAATCTTTCACCAGTAAGTGGAGTTGGACAGGCACCATGGTAATGAGGAGTAAGAGTTATATTTCTATGCTGTGGAGTGATCGTTTAAAAGGAAATATACCACGTTTTGTACGATGTGTGAGGGTTTGGCTAATGAATAGGATTCTTTACTGTCAGTCATTGTGCAGTCTTCTTCACAAGAAAATGGGTGGGTTTCAGTTTGAATAATGTTAAAAGTGTATATAATGAAGGGGCATGGAAAATCAAATAAAGTTAATGCACGGTTTTGCAGTAGCTCATAAATCTGCAAGGCTGTATGGAAATCAAGAAGTACCTCTTTGACCTGTGGTAAAGTGTGCGTGTGCACCGCAAACTATTCATCAGAGGCACATTGACTTGAGGTGGCCAATGAGGAAAAAACGTGTTTTTCATTTCAGTTCTACTTCTATTCTCGCTGGAGCCTTACTTTTTGTGTGCGTTTGTTTTCTGGCCACAGCCTCTGTGTGTGATCTTACTCGATGTGCCCTGGTTATTTTCAGGGTAAAGACACAGAGTAAGTGTTAAAGTATAAGGCACAGTTGGGAAGCATAAATGAATGATTTCATTAATTTCCTTTTGTGTGGCATCCACCTTAAGCACTTTCAGGGTAATGAGATAATGTTGGGAAACTCTAACTTCACTGGTCTTCCCCATCTCGCCCAAGAGAAGGGTTGGAATGGAGACCTTACATGGTTTTTTGGCATGCGCGAGCTGGGCCCAGGCCACCATTCTTCAGATGTATGTATGGAGCTGTCTCAATTAAAGTCCTAAACACAACAACGACCCTCTTGATTCCAATGATTCAAGATTAAACTGCTTTAAATCTTATTTTTTATTTGTTGAAGGCGTTGTTTTACACCCCATCAAACCCCTCCCATCTTCCTCTTACCCTCTGCTGTCACGCATCAGTACTGCTCATTATTATCCTGTCTTGTGCACTAAACATTTTGCAATTATAAGCAAATCACTTTATTTTCCACAATTGTGATACTACCCCGATTATAGCCTGATTAATTTTCTACAGGTTTTACTGCCCCCGACACATTTTTTACACCTCGTGTTTGAGAAGCAAATACTACTATAGGTGTTTTCTGTACAGTTTCTTTTTTTTTTCCTTTTTTTTAAATTATTTTTATTATCAGCACATAATGAAGAGTCAAACATAAACAGTACAAATATACCAACACTATCTATACATAGAGCTATACAGAAAGTCATAAAATAGAAACTAAAAAGGAAATAAATTAAAGAGTATACAAGAGAATTCATACAATAGGAAGAAAAAAAGATAGTGTCCCTGCAGAGAAAAATGTTACATAAAGTTGCTCCACGTTTTCTCAAATTTAAGAAGAGATCTGGTACCCCTTATTCGAGCTAACCCAGCTTCCATATTGTGGATTTCATTAACCAAAAACCACCATTGCATAATCTGTGGCGGCTGTGGCGATATCCAAGCCCGAGCTACTATGAGTTTAGCACAGGATAGCAAAGTATATCTAAAAGTATGACAGAGGCTGAGAGTACCGGTGGTCTTGCCAATTTAAATTTCAAAACTTTATCCAAATTGAACCAAAAGTCTTTCAGTTGAGGGCAAGAAAATAGCATATGTTCTATATTTGCGCCCACCGTATCGCATTTAGGGCATTTGGTACGATCTGTATATAGTGGATTTGAAGACCATTTAAGAATCACTTCCGGGGTATGAAATAGTAAACAAGAAGTTTTGAACTGTTGCAAACGAAGGCTAGCTGAGTGGACCAGCCTGTTTATATTAGAGAGGGAGTGTGAGATCTGATCCGGATAGACCGTAGTACCAAGTTTAGAACTCCATTTCTCCGCTAGTTTGGAGCAATCTTGTTTTACATAAGAATTTAGACAGTTATAGCCAGTGCTTATTACTGATTTAATTTTAGATGAGTAAAATATCAGATTCTGAGACAATTAAGATTTTCATCCGACGTATCAGAAAGTCGTGAATCTGAATATATTTAAACCTCGTAGACTCTGTCAGATGGTACAGATGTTTTAATGTCTCAAAATCTAAAAAGCCATTAGTACCACACATATCCCCTAAGGTTGATATACCATGTGTTGCCCAAACACTAGCCCTGCTGTCATTAAATATCCCCGGAAGTCCTAGGTTGTCCCATAGCCTCAATTTTGAGTGATAAAAGGAGGTTTTACAGAAGGACATCATACCAAACCAAATCTTAGCAATGTCTCGGGCTGTCTTAAATTTCATTCTTTTGTAAAAATTTGGGTCGTTCAGTCTGAGCAGAAACATTCTTGCATCTGATTTCAACATTATAGTATGAAAGAAAAAATTATTAAGTTCAGGATTAAGTAAGGAACGAAGACGTCCTATAAAAGTTGCCCAAAAATAAAGTTTAAAGTCTGGGAAGCAAAGGCCTCCCATATCAGTAGATCCTTTTAGTGAAGATAAGCTTTTTCGAGCTTTCCTGTAACCCCAGATAAAGCTGCTAAATATTCCATCTAGCTTTTAAAAAAAAATATTGTTCAGTGCCAAAGGAATAGAACGGAAGAGATAAAGAAATTTCAGCAGGATTTTCATCTTAATTAAGTTAATTCTACTTATAATATTTAGTGGTAGTTTATGCCATTTTTTAAAAAGCTGCTTAGTTGATTTGACCAGCACATCATAGTTAATGGGAATTATATCACTAATCTTGGATGAAATTTTAACCCCCAAATAATTAGCTGCACTACAGACCCCCTTAGTTCCCCCCGATAATTTATAATTAACCACTATCTGAGTTTTATTCGCATTTAGTTTGTAGCCAGAGACATTGCCAAATTTTTCCGCTTCAACTATTATACCCTCTAGTGCTGTTGTAACATTTGAAGAGTATACCGCGATGTCGTCCGCGTAAGCGGTAATTTTCAAACAGTGGGGTCCGGAACTAAATGGGATTATCTTGGGCTGAGCCAGGAGCGCAGATAGAAATGGCTCCATAGAGATTGAGAAAAGCAGTGGAGATAACGGGCACCCCTGGTGGGTGCCACGTGCGATGGAAAAAGCAGAGGATAACAGACCTGAGTAACTGATTTTAGCCATGGGTTTGTCATATAAGGCCCGGATCCAGCTGACTATGTTGCCCCTGAGACCAATGAAAGATAGTCTAACAATCAGGGCTAGGCGCACAGCAAACGTTGATGGTTCTGTCAGAGGGTTTGCAAGTGTTTAAAGGATTTTTGAGGTGCTCCTGCAGGTATCGCAACTGTTCGGATGCGACTGAAATTAGAGACAAAGTTGAGTATGCTACAGGAATGTAGGCATATCCCTGCGGCGGGCACACTGAATCAGGTTCGAGGACACCAGGGGTGGTGCGACGAATTCCAATAAAGTTCAAATCAAAAAGTTATCTTTTGAAGTTTTAATTTATTATCCATTTCGTTCGTTCCTCATGGAAATTCATATTTTCATCATATGAAACATCACGGTAAGTAAATAAATCTTTATATGACGCTGGATTTACTCCAATGCATTTCGGACTGGAGGTCCTTTGTCAAGGAGCACTACAACAGAAAGAATAAACGAAGTATCAATCAATGAGGGTCCTGGATAAACCAGGCTGTGGCTGTTGAATAATCTCATACATTCATGCATTCATGCACTTGGGAGACCCAAATAGTGAAAAAGGAGACTAGGTGAATATCGTGCGGAAGAAAGAGTTCTAATGGTGGCGTGTTTGGTGAGTGGGCGGGTGAAGGGAACAAGGCTGATGTGTCCAGATTAAAAAACGAGTGAAAGAAACAGGGCTCGTGACTTTACCGAGTTAAAAGAGAAAAGGACGAGTTAAACGCAGTAGGTGCGGTGCGGTGCGGTGGAGTTCAATAAACGGGCTGCTCAGTGTTATCTGAGACTTATGTCCTTTACAAGGTGAAAAACGGCTGCAATTATAAAACACTTACTTAGGATATCAGCGTCTCATGGCAGCATGAGGGTGTCAGGTTCAATGGTTCCGCGGAGTTGAAGCGGAGTTAAGGTGGGGAAAGGGTGATGGTAATCAAAGAAGGACTAGGAAAAAAGTGTAAAAAAGTAAAAATGGAGGACGGACTATGACGAGAGTATGGTGAGAATAGAGGAACTTAGGCGGCCATATTGGAAAGGGGTTAAAACGAGAAAAGTAACGTGCATGGAGAGTAAAATTAATAGCCAACAGAATTACAAAAATACAGTGCATCAAAGTAGTCCATTATAAATAGCAGCTTAATTCGGTGCGATCATTGAGACCGGTCGGTTTCTGTGACTGGAGTCTATAGATCCAAGATGTTTCACGTAGGAGTAACATTTTGTTGTTGTCTTTACCTTCAACTTTCTGGACCAGTTCAAGTACTAAATATCTCAACTGTGCCACGCTGTGGTTGGCCTCCATGAAGTGGAGGGCTACATTGGATTTGGAGTTTCTGGTCCGAATGTTCGATTTGTGTTCATTGATTCGGGTCTTGATCTTGCGGGTAGTTTTACCCACATAGATTTTGCCACAGGGGCATTTCAGTAGGTAGACGAGGTTGGCAGAGTCGCAGGTTGCGTCCACATTGAGTTTAATGTTGAACCCTCGCATGGGGTGATTGAGGGAATTACCTTTTATGATGTTATTACAGTTGTTACAATGGTAACAGGGGCGGGTTCCAGTATGTTGAGTGGATGTGGTAGTGATGTTGGTCTTGGATAGGATTTCTTTCAAGTTCATGGGACGGGTGTATGCGAAGATGGGTGGCTCCTTGAAGAGATCCTTAAAATCAGGTTCTGACGACAGAATGCGCCAATGCTTCAGGATAATATTTTTATAGCTTTTGCTTGCGGTGGAATACCTGGATACTAAAACCATTCGTTTTTCATCGGTCTTGATTTTGTGTTGAAGAGCTTCAGTCCTGGATATGGTTGAGGTTAGTTCAACTGCTTGATTTAGGATTTCATCAGGATACCCTCTATGTCTGAATCTAGTGGCCATAGATTCCAGTTGGGTCGATCTGGTGTTAGGGTTTGAAACAATTCGTACCACTCTCAGCATCTGACTGTAGGGTAAGTGTCGTTTAAGAGAGTTCTGGTGGAAGCTACTGTAAAGTAAAGCATTGTTGCGGTCGGTGGGTTTCCGAAAAAGGTCAGTCTCAATTCCATGAGGGGTTAGTTTAAGCAAGACATCCAGGAATGTGATTTCCTGGTTGCTGATATTCCAGGTGAATTCAATGCGGTCGTCTTTGGTGTTGAGGTCTACAAGTGCATGTTCTAGATTCTCCTTTGTATCTCTCCAAATGAAGAACAAATCGTCAATGTAACGTGCATAGAATTTGATATTTTTCATCCAGTTTGTGTTTTGATAGATATGATTGTTCTCAAAGTTCCCCTGATGTAAAAAGTCTGTACACCTCAATCCCCCATCAAGGAGGGATTGAGGCTGTAGAACAAGCGTTATTATCAGCTCAGATGGATGATTCTCTAAAAGCCTTTATACTTGAACTGATGGTATACACCTTATACCACAGCTACTTCAAACACCAAGATGATTGGTATCTTCAAATGTCGGGCATGGCCATGGGCAATTGTGCAGCACCGACGTACGCGAATTTGTACATGGGGAACTTTGAGAACAATCATATCTATCAAAACACAAACTGGATGAAAAATATCAAATTCTATGCACGTTACATTGACGATTTGTTCTTCATTTGGAGAGATACAAAGGAGAATCTAGAACATGCACTTGTAGACCTCAACACCAAAGACGACCGCATTGAATTCACCTGGAATATCAGCAACCAGGAAATCACATTCCTGGATGTCTTGCTTAAACTAACCCCTCATGGAATTGAGACTGACCTTTTTCGGAAACCCACCGACCGCAACAATGCTCTACTTTACAGTAGCTTCCACCAGAACTCTCTTAAACGACACTTACCCTACAGTCAGATGCTGAGAGTGGTACGAATTGTTTCAAACCCTAACACCAGATCGACCCAACTGGAATCTATGGCCACTAGATTCAGACATAGAGGGTATCCTGATGAAATCCTAAATCAAGCAGTTGAACTAACCTCAACCATATCCAGGACTGAAGCTCTTCAACACAAAATCAAGACCGATGAAAAACGAATGGTTTTAGTATCCAGGTATTCCACCGCAAGCAAAAGCTATAAAAATATTATCCTGAAGCATTGGCGCATTCTGTCGTCAGAACCTGATTTTAAGGATCTCTTCAAGGAGCCACCCATCTTCGCATACACCCGTCCCATGAACTTGAAAGAAATCCTATCCAAGACCAACATCACTACCACATCCACTCAACATACTGGAACCCGCCCCTGTTACCATTGTAACAACTGTAATAACATCATAAAAGGTAATTCCCTCAATCACCCCATGCGAGGGTTCAACATTAAACTCAATGTGGACGCAACCTGCGACTCTGCCAACCTCGTCTACCTACTGAAATGCCCCTGTGGCAAAATCTATGTGGGTAAAACTACCCGCAAGATCAAGACCCGAATCAATGAACACAAATCGAACATTCGGACCAGAAACTCCAAATCCAATGTAGCCCTCCACTTCATGGAGGCCAACCACAGCGTGGCACAGTTGAGATATTTAGTACTTGAACTGGTCCAGAAAGTTGAAGGTAAAGACAACAACAAAATGTTACTCCAACGTGAAACATCTTGGATCTATAGACTCCAGTCACAGAAACCGACCGGTCTCAATGATCGCACCGAATTAAGCTGCTATTTATAATGGACTACTTTGATGCACTGTATTTTTGTAATTCTGTTGGCTATTAATTTTACTCTCCATGCACGTTACTTTTCTCGTTTTAACCCCTTTCCAATATGGCCGCCTAAGTTCCTCTATTCTCACCATACTCTCGTCATAGTCCGTCCTCCATTTTTACTTTTTTACACTTTTTTCCTAGTCCTTCTTTGATTACCATCACCCTTTCCCCACCTTAACTCCGCTTCAACTCCGCGGAACCATTGAACCTGACACCCTCATACTGCCATGAGACGCTGATATCCTAAGTAAGTGTTTTATAATTGCAGCCGTTTTTCACCTTGTAAAGGACATAAGTCTCAGATAACACTGAGCAGCCCGTTTATTGAACTCCACCGCACCGCACCGCACCTACTGCGTTTAACTCATCCTTTTCTCTTTAAACTCGGTAAAGTCACGAGCCCTGTTTCTTTCACTCGTTTTTTAATCTGGACACATCAGCCTTGTTCCCTTCACCCGCCCACTCACCAAACACGCCACCATTAATACTCTTTCTTCCGCACGATATTCACCTAGTCTCCTTTTTCACTATTTGGGTCTCCCAAGTGCATGAATGCATGAATGTATGAGATTATTCAACAGCCACAGCCTGGTTTATCCAGGACCCTCATTGATTGATACTTCGTTTATTCTTTCTGTTGTAGTGCTCCTTGACAAAGGACCTCCAGTCCGAAATGCATTGGAGTAAATCCAGCGTCATATAAAGATTTATTTACTTACCGTGATGTTTCATATGATGAAAATATGAATTTCCATGAGGAACGAACGAAATGGATAATAAATTAAAACTTCAAAAGATAACTTTTTGATTTGAACTTTATTGGAATTCGTCGCACCACCCCTGGTGTCCTCGAACCTGATTCAGTGTGCCCGCCGCAGGGATATGCCTACATTCCTGTAGCATACTCAACTTTGTCACCAATGAAAGATAGCACAGTCCAGAGATAATCCCACCCCACTCGGTCAAAAGCCTTTTCGGCGTCTAATAAGATCATGCCGAGTGGGGAGTCCTCAGTTTCGGCAATGTCAAAGGCTGTGATAGCTGTATTGATATGAGTTGTTGTATCTCTGCCCAATACGAAACCGCGCTGTTGTTCACTAACAATCCCAGGGATAATTAGGGCCAGTCTATTTGCCAGCACTTTGGCGAAAACCTTAGCGTCAGAATTAATCAAAGATATTGGCCTGTACGACCCACATTCCTCTGGCGGCTTATCTTTTTTTAAAAAGAAAATAATTTTCGTTATGTTCCAAGAGCTCGGGGCTTTCCCAGTTAACCCAATATGCTGTGTTACAAGGAGAAAAAGAGAGATTATTTCCTCAATACGAATTTTAAATATTTCCAAAGGGATTGAGTCCTCCCCTGAAGCTTTCCCTGTTGGCAGAGAAATAATTGCGTGTCTCAGTTCCTGCTCGGTAATATTATCCGAAAGATCTTCCAAGCCAGGTAAATTAGATTTCCCATTGATGTTACTTTCTAGGTATTTTAATATATCAGATGTGAGGGGTTAATTCTACGGAGTGTAAAGAGTATTATAGTAATCTCTGAATTGAGTCAGAATCTGTATCGGTTGATTATATATAATTTGATTTGGGACTTTAATACTTTTGATACGAGTCTGAGCTCTGTCATCTGCTACTTTATAGGCCAGTAGCTTACCGATCTTATCCTCTCCTTCATAGCACTGAATTTTGGTCTTAAGCATTTTGGCGCAATTTTTTTCCATTAAGGTAGTTTTAAGATTAGATTTAAGTGATCCTAGTTTTAGTTCTATTTCTAGAATGTTGGTATATCGTAGACAGAGTGCCTTAACCAATAGGATTTCAGATTCCCTAATATCTGCTATTAATTTGGTATTATCATTCCGACGTTCAGAGTTTTGTTTAAGAATATATTGTTGCGCATGGCCTCTAATACTGGCCTTACATGTATCCCAGACACATATATGGGAGGCAGTATGAAGATTTCTTTTGATGAACTCAGACAAATGGAGTTTAAGTTGGGAGATATAAGCTGTGTCTGTCAATAGATAGCGAGGGAAAGAAAACAGTCTAATACTATTTTGGCCCTCGTTATATCTATAGGTTAGTAAAATGGGATTGTGATCCGAGGACACCTGGGGACAAATTTCCATAGAGCTGTTCTGAATAATTTGATCTGTTGCCCAAGCCATATCTATCCGGGTACACAGTTTGTGGGGAGCAGAATAGAACGTGTGACCAGGGATATCAGGATAAAGAGAGCGCCATACATCCTTAACATTGTGTACCCTGTTTAAATCCAAAATAGCAGCCCTAACTTTGTGCATACGTTGAAAAGTCCCCGGTCTAGTAGTATCCTGCTTATAATCAATAATGCAATTAAATTCCCCCATCATGATTAATTCCCCCTCCCAGCCCAGTAATTCCACATGTAATTCATCAAAAACAAAAGCTTCATCTCTGTTAGAGCCATAGATTCCACATAGTACATATTTACAATTGCCATCGACCCAATTTATCGGTGCCAGATCTGATCATTTTGATTCTTGATCTTTTATCCTTTAATATGGCACCCCCCCTTAGAGAAACCGTTTGAGAAGAACAGACTATAACCTCATAGCCCAGCTGATTAAGTAATTTTCTGTCTTTATACGATATGTGTGTCTCAGATAGAAAAATTAGCTGAGGATTATAAAGTCTTAGTTCTTCAGATATAAGTCTTCTTTTATTCTTATTATTTAGGCCGGCTACGTTCCACGCTAAACATTTTAATGTATGCATTTTTGTAAATAATCTAAATCAATTTTGCCGTACTGTATGTTATAGAACAATGAAAATAGACAGAAAAAACAACGTTGCAGCACTTTCCAGTTTAAGCATTTATCATAATGTGCTGAATTTTTAGATATTTTACCCCTTCCCCTGCCACCCACCCCTAGGAGAACCTGGGCCCGCCCCCCACCCGCTTTCTCCCTCAGCCCAGGACCAGAGGGAGCCCCTTCCTTGTCTGCCGCCGTTCAAAGGGCAGCACAGAACACAGTAGCACCGGGGCTATCGGACCACCCCCTCTCTCTTTTTTATTTCCTTTTTTTTCCCTTTTTCCCCCTTCCCTTCTTTTCTTTCCATTATTTCCCCTCTTTCTGTTTTTCTCCCTCCCTTTTTCACCCACTTATCTTTAGCCCAACAATTAGCTCAGATTTGATAGCATTTTCTGCGCTTCTTTTTCATCCGAGAAATAATAGGTATGAGCACCTTTAATGATTTTGAGGCCGGCAGGCTCCTGCAAAAACGCTTGCGCCCCAATAGCTTTGAAGGGGTCTATAAACTTTTTTAGTCTCCATCTCCTATCCATTGTATGTTTGCTGAAATCTGAGCGAACAAATATAGACATATTCTCCTATTTTATAGGAGAATTGGGACGTGCTTTAAGAGCTACTGCCTCCCTCAAAAGAAAATTCCCAAAATAAATTATAAAAGGTCTAGGGTATTTACTGTCTCTTTTCTTCTGGAATGGGGGAGACGGTGGGCTCTCTGAACCTGAGAGTCCCAATCCCAGTCAGCTAGATCAGGTAAAATGTTGCTTAGTAATGCCACCACATATCCCCTAGCATCTGACCCCTCCAAATCCTCCGGTACACCAAAAAGTCTTAGATTTGATCGACGTTGGCAGTTTTCCAAGTCCCCGACCTTCATCTGTAGTGCCAGAATCTGGCTCTCATGGTCCTTTAGTGAAGTCTCGGTGTGGGCTGAGCATTCTTCAATGCCAACTACTCTCTGTTGTAGGTCTTCAATATCCTGAGTTATCCCGCCTAATTTAGAAGTCATTTCAGTCAGTGATTTCTGAAGTTTGGTGTTATCCCCACGTAGTTGCAAAAAATGTTCTTGCGCCTCAGCACGATGACTAGTTAAAGTATGTAAGATAACCTCAAAAGGGGACATCTCAGGACAATTTTCCTCAGTGCCGTCTGGAATGATATTACAGGAAGAGTCGGAAGGTAAACATGTAGATGTGTCAAGGCCATGGCAAGATGGTTCAAGGCTTACAGGGGAGATTGCCATTGAAGAGATAGTGGTTGAACATGTCGGATTCGGGGGCTGGGCAGAGTCAGAGTCCTGATCTAGTACTGGCACCGTCACAGAATGAGCTTGGGGTGAAGGGTAAGTGCCTAACTGTTTTTCCTGAGATTCATCTGCAGAAAGAGCCGACCCTGAGAGTCGAAGAGTAATATTTTTCACTAGTCCCTTAGCCTGGATCCATTTTCTAAGGGGGCTATTATCCAGATTACGATTTTTTTTCGTACTTGAGGCAAGATTAATTAAGGATAAACCTTCTGCTGGTGTTATTTTCCCTTTTTTATTCTTATTCTTGGACTTTTTTTTCTTTTGTTTAGCTTTGTCCCTTCGGTCCACCATAAATTTGGCTATTTCTGCAGCATTTCCGCCCCTTGTCTCAAGCTCTTCTCCCTCTTCATACTCAGACTCCTCAGCAGAGCAGTCTCCCTCAACCTCAGCTTCAACCTCGTAATCCTGAACCAAAGCCCCCTCAGAAGGTAACACCGTCTCTTTTGTTGAGCTAGCAATGCTTTTCACCATGGTAGTTGCAGGGGGATTAATTGAGTCCATATCCGACTCCTTAGACCCCCTACAAGCAGCTACCTCCTTAACGTTAGCTGAAAGCATATTCTGCTCCTGAGGAAAAGATTCTATAGCATCTACTGGCATTGAGGCACCTTGTTGAGCCAGTGTGCTAGATGCATCATTTTTGTCAGGAGAGGTAATTTCCTCTGACCCCATATGCTCCTTTTCAATGTCATTTTTCTTTCCAGGGTCTAGGGGTGCCCCCTGGCTCTGATCTGTAATAAGACCTGAGTCGATAGTTACTTCCTTGCTAAATTTAGTTGGGGTTACTTTGGAAGAAGTGTTATTGTCAACTATCAGCATAAGAGGGTGTAGTACCTGTTTGTTTGGCGCTGCGCCCCTCACTGGTGATTTTGCTACTTCCACCGCAAACATTTTTGTACCGTCAGCGTAGTTGTTCCAGCTGTTGTTGCAGTCAAAACGATAACTCGCCCTGGTGATGTTATACCTTGATCAATTACTGCAGCTTTAGTTGCTCGAGTAGACCTGGGCACGTTTTTTGGAGCCATCTTCTCCACCTCCGCAGTCCGAGGCACACGTCTGAGCTGCAATCGCCACCCGCCGGGTGTATAGCTCTGGGCTAAATGGATCAGGCGGGATGTGGAGAGCAGCCCCAGACGGCGATTTATCCAGAGCCAGAGCATTCGGTGCTCGTGTAAAGCACCCAAGAAACAATGAAGCTAGAAGCAGTCTGTCCGTTGTAACAGTGTAGCAGCAATGTAGCAATGTAGCGGAGCCTTCAGCTCACGGAGGAACATCGGCCGCACCCCGCACGCCGCACACAGACCTCCGTAGACTCCAGTAACCAGTGCCGGCGGCAGCGCCAAGAGCATGCCGGCGTCTACGAGTACTTCGAGCACTCTCTTCCCTCGGCAAGGTTTCCGACTGAGAAGAAGCAAGGGGAGCTACAAAAAAGGCAGAATCAGCCCATACGAAGCTCCTTGCGGGGTCAAACAGCCCAGAGAACGGGTAAGTCCGAGAGCCCCGGCAGCTAGCTGTGCACTAGGGTGTCCTCACTCCGCCATCTTGGATCGCCCCCCTCTGTACAGTGTTTCACTGCTCTTTTGAAGTAGGATTCTGTTTCATCAAGCAAAACAAAATAAGCACTGACAAAACCAATAGGTTGGACTTTTGAATAGTGGAACCAAAGATGCATGCAAGCATACAATATAGATGCACATTATAACAGAAATCACATGTTCAAGCAGACAGACCGATATCTCTACAGGTTTTTATGCATATGCAACCAACAAAAAAGAGAAATTGTACACTTTCAGCTCAGTCAGTTGGTTGTGCTCTCATGACTGGCAGCAAAGTTCCTCTGAAATGTAGTCCCAGAGCAGGATATGACCAGAAGGCCACCATAGGCACTATGCAGAGGGCAGTCTAAATCACCATGCTCCAGGGCCACAAAGGCCAGGCGTTCTATGTCCATGCCTGCCTCATCTCTGCTTCCATGCATTTCACATGTGCCTTTAGAGTTTTCCCCTTTTCAAACCAATCTTTCCCAATCTTTTCTCATCCTCCCTCTTTCCAGATTTCGCCAATGCCTGTGATCTTACCTCATTTGTTCACTCCATATGTGAACCTTGACATTATTTGAATTGCCATACCAATAAAGAATCTGGGGTGAGCCTGTGACACAAAATGATTTTCAAAGTGATTTTTGCTGCCTCCTTGCACTCTGAGTTTTCAGCAAACACTGTGATTTGTTACAAAGGTGGGAACTGCCATTCTTTAATGTGCGATGCTTAAATGTAGTGCTTTATCAATCAATCAATCAATCAGGACACTTGTAGAGCGCACTACATACACATGAGGGTCTCAAGGCACTGGGGGGGGTGCTGCTACTGATCGAAGAGTCAGGTCTTGAGTAGTCTTCTGAAGTCCAGTAGGTCTTGGGTCTGGGTCTGCCGTAGGTTGGTGGGGAGGGTGTTCCAGGTCTTGGCGGCGAGGTAGGAGAAGGATCTGCCTCCGGCTGTCGTTCTTCGGCTGCGGGGGACAGCGGGTGGAGGTGTAGAAGTTGAGTCGTCTCTTGAGGTACGCTGGGCCGGTGTCGTGGAGGGCTTTGTGTGCGTGGATGAGGAGCTTGAAGGTCATCCTCTTGTTGACGGGGAGCCAGTGTAGGTCTCTCAGGGAGTGATGTGACTGTGGGGAGTGATGTGACTGTGGCGGGGGATGTCGAGGATCAGACGTGCCAAGGTGTTCTGGATGCGTTGCAGCCGCCTCAGGAGCTTGGCCGATGCTCCTGCGTGGAGGGCGTTACCGTAGTCCAGCGTGATGATGACAAGGGCCTGGGTGACTGTTCTTCTTCTTTCAGTGAGGATCCACTTGAAAATCCTACGTATCATTCGAAGGATGTTGAAGCAGGAGGAGGAGACGGCGTTGACCTGTTTAGTAATGGTGAGGGTGCAATCGAGGAATACCCCTAGGTTGCATGCGTGGTCTATGGGTGTCGGAGCAGTTCCCAGTTTGGTCGGCCAACAGGAGTTGTCCCAGGCCGAAGGGGTGGACCCAAGGATGAGGACCTCCGTTTTGTCCGAGTTCAGCTTCAGTCGGCTGTTCCTCATCCAGTCGGCGACGGCCTTCATTCCTTCTTGGAGGTTGGTTTTGGCTGTGTGGGGGTCTTTGGTGAGGGAGATGATCAGCTGGGTGTCATCGGCATAGGAGGTCGTGTTGACGGGCGACGTGGGTGAGGGGTGCCTTGTAGATATTGAACAGCATCGGGCTGAGGGACGAGCCCTGGGGTACGCCCCATATAATCTCGGTAGCCTTGGAGTGGCAGGGGGGAGGCAGACGCTGCACCAATTTCTGCTGGAGAGGAAGGATGTGGTCCAGTCCCGGGCCTTCCCTAGGATTCCGGCGCCGTGTAGGCGTGTGCGTAGGGTGCGGTGGCAGACCGTGTCGAAGGCGGCTGACAGGTCCAGGAGGATGAGGGCTGCTGTTTCTCTATTGTCTAGCAGGGTCTTGATGTAATCAGTGGTGGCGATGAGGGAGGTTTCAGTGCTGTGGTTGCTGCGGAAACCGGACTGGGATGTGTCCAGGATGCTGTTGTCTTCGAGGTAGTGGGTCAGCTGTTTGTTGATGATTTTCTCGGTGACCTTAGCCGGAAATGGGAGCAGGGAGATGGGCCGGACGTTCTTGAGGTCCTTGGGGTCCGCCTTTGGTTTCTTGAGTAAGGCGTTGATCTCCGCGTGTTTCCAGCTTTCCGGGAAGGTTGCCGTCCCGAAGGAGATGTTGATCGCCTTGCTGAGATGGAGTGCGATGTATGCGCTGGCTTTGTTGAAGTTGTGGTGGGGGCATGGGTCTAGCGGTGAGCCGGAGTGGATGGTCTTCATGATCTTGCTGGCGTCCTCGTTGTTGATACTTGTCCAGGAGAGCAGATGGTTGGTGCGTGTGGTGGTGGTGGGGTGGTAGTCGTCCGTGCGGTCGTGGCGTTGAGGCTGTCATGGATGTCGGTGATCTTGCGGTGGAAGAAGGTAGCCAGTGAGTCGTACAGGTCTTGTGAAGGTGGGATGTCGTTGGCGTTGGAGCTAGGGTTGGAGAGTTCCTTCACGATGTTGAAGAGCTCCTTACTATTGTGTGCGTTGTTGTCAAGGTGGTCCTTGAATGAGGCCCTCTTGGCGGCTCTGATGAGTTGGTGATGGCTGCAGGTGGCGTTCTTGTGGGCTGTGTAGCTGTCCTGTGATCGTTCGCGGTGCCAGTTCTTCTCCAGTTTCCGGCATATTCTTTTGGAGGCCTGGAGGTCTTCTGTGAACCAGGTGGCTTTCTTGCTGGTGTGGCTGTTGGAGGGTGCCTTGAGCGGGGTGAGGGTGCTGGCGCAGTCGTCGATCCATTGTCGGAAGTTGCGGGCGGCGGTGTCTGGGTCGGTGGAGTCGGTGGGTGGGTTCAGGGCGAGGCTGGTGGTGAGCTGGTCCTCGGTGACTTTGCTCCAGCATCGTCGGGGTAGCAGTTGGGTGCGGTGGTGCGTGGTGGGCTTCCTGAAGGTGAAGTGGATGCATTGGTGGGCGGTCCAGTGAGGTTCGGTGGTGCGGTAGAAGGAGATAGTGTGGCCGGCGGTGTGGGTGGGTGTTGTCGCGAGCTGTCTGAGTCCGAGGTTGGCGAGGTTGTCGAGCAGGGCGGTGGAGTTGGTGTCGTTGTTGTTCTTGAGATGAAAGTTCAGGTCTCCTAGGAGGATGTAGTCCGTGGAGGCGAGGTCGTGCGTGCTGACAAAGTCGGTGATGAAGTCGCTGAACTGTGATTGGAGTCCGGGTGGTCTGTAGATGAGGGTTCCTCTGAGGGTGGGGTTGGGATTGGTGTGGATCTGGAAGTGCATGTGTTCGGCGGTGCTGAGGGTGTCGACGGTGTTGGTTGATACTCTGAGGGTGTTCCTGTGGACGATGGCAATTCCTCCTCCTGTTCCGTTGGTGCGGTCTCTGCGCGTGATCTTGTCTCCTTCTGGGATGGAAATGGCGATGTCGGGTGTGGAGTAGGGATTCAGCCAGGTCTCTGTCAGGAAGGTGACATCAGGGGAGGTATAGTCGAGGAGGTCCCACAGTTCGATGGCATGTTTGCTGGCAGAGCGGATGTTGAGGAGGATGCATCTGAGATAGTTGGGTTACATGGTGGGCGGTTTGGCTGGCCGGATGCTGGTGAAGTTGCAGTTCCGGCAGGAGAAGGGTCCTTGGGTGCGCTTTGGGGTTGCCCGGTAGCTGGTGTGTTCTTGTCCGGGGTTGAGTGAGTGGAGGGTGCGGGCATCGTAGTGCAGTCGGGTGTCGTGGCGTCTCCGGGGTCCAGGGGTCCTGGCGCTGGGCACGGTCCAGGCGTGGACGGGATTGCTTAGGTGCGCCAGCAGCGTGCTGCTGAGCGCATCAGCTGGTCGGCCGCTGTGCGGCCTCCATATGAGGGGATGTGGGTGGGAGGAGCAGCTGGGAGGTGGGAGCGGGGTGGCCAATGGGAATACAGGGGTGCTGGGCCATAGGGGACACAGTGGCGGGAAACACGGAGGGGTGAGCGGGGGAGCGGGGGTCACAGAAGGCACAAGGGGGACACAAAAGGGGGCAAGGCAGCAAAAATACAAAAGGAAACCAGTAAACAGCAGAGATTACACAGTAGAACAGAGGAGGAAAGCAGGCACACAAACCAAAAGACGAGGCACGCTCTAGATATGAGCGGCAGCAGCGGCGGGGCACAGGGCACACAGGGGGACTGAGCGGCGGTGAGGGGAGCGACCTGCCTGGTGACAGAGTCAAGGGGCACTCTCTCGACCGCTGCGCGGCCTCCATATGAGGAGATGTGGGAGGGAGGAGCAGCTGGGCGGCGGGAGCAGGGTGGCCAATGGAAATACAGGGAGGGTGCCGCATGGGACGCAGCGGTGGGAAACACAGAGGGGTGAGCGGGAGAGCGGGGGTCACAGAAGGCACAAGGGGGACACAAAGGGGGCAAGGCAGCAAAAATACAAAAGGAAACCAGTAAACAGCAGAGATTACCCAGTAGAACAGAGGAGGAAAGCAGGCACACAAACCTAAAAACGAGGCACACTCTAGATATGAGCGGCAGCGGCGGCGGGGCACAGGGCACACAGGGGGACTGAGCGGCAGTGAGGGGAGCGACCTGCCTGGTGACAGGGTCAAGGGTCGCTCTCTCTACCACTGCACTGCCTCCAAATGAGGGAATGTGGGAGGGAGTAGCAGCTGGGAGGCGGCAGCAAGGTGGCCAATTGGAATACAGGGGGGCGGGGTTGCAGGGGACGCAGCGGCGGGAAACACGGAGGGATGAGCGGGCGAGCGGGGGTCCCAGAAGGCACAAGGGGGACACAAAAGGGGGCAAGGCAGCAAAAATACAGAAGGAAACCAGTAAACAGCAGAGATTACACAGTAGAACAGAGGGGAAAAGCAGGCACACAGACCAAAAAACGAGGCACACTCTAGATATAAGCGGCAGCAGCGGCGGGGCACAGGGCACACAGGGGGTCTGTGCGGCGGTGAGGGGAGGGACCTGCCTGGTGATGGGGTCAAGGGTCGCTATGTGATAAAGGTGTGCGTAGGACTCAGGTTAACCCTCTGTGAGGTTTAAAAATGGTGGCTTTCGTCAAGGAGAGGTAGAACTGACTACCTGTGAATTAGATTGCGTGAATAAGGGGGCTGTTTTGGGAATATGTGGGTTGCTACATTTTCAAGAGGAAAATACAGGCCATTTGTAGTTGTTTTAAAAGTCTGTAAAGACCCAGAAATTATACTAAATAGAACTTTAAACAAAATGTTATGTATTCATATGCAGCCTAACTCTTGTCTTTTATTACTAAGCATGGGCGGATTTTGCGAATTGGCAATCCGTGAAATTGCGTATTTACGGATTCGCAATCCGCAAAATCCGCAAACTCTCGCGAATTTTGCGGATTCCTTTTTTTTTTGTGTTCGCAAGTGTTTCTGCCATTTCGCAAGGGTTTTTTACCAGTTCGCAAACGCGAACTTACTTGTCGGGTAGCAACGGTCGCGACCATGTTGTTTCTATGTCTGGTTCATCACAACACCCTCTGTATCACCACTGCCACCCTCTGTTTCACCACTGCCACCCTCTGGCTCACCCATGCCACCCTCTGGCTCACCCATGCCACCCTCTAGTTCATCACTGTAGATTATGGGGGGAAAAGCACACCTGCCCTGCCTCAACTGACATGAATGAATTAGGTGCTGATTAATGTGTCACTGAATTTGAACTTCCAGGCTGGCACCTGCTTCCTTATCTGTAATTGCTTTCTGTTGCAGTGTCATTTTTTTAACAGGACCTTTATTGTATACTTGTAGCTATTCTCTGAGCCTGCTGTGAGGGTCAGAGCAGGGTCATTGAATTGTTGCAAGTAGGCAACTGAACTCTGAAGGTTCCCCTCAGGAAGCACTACAGGGAATGGTTACTAATGATAAGATTGAACTTTTGCACCTGCTGAGTGCTTTCAGTTTTGCAAAAATCCAAATATCCAGCAGCATCCACAAAAAGTAATCCTTCCAGGTCAAGATCCAAATCAAAGTGACCAGCACATGAAGAAAGCACTGGGAGGAGCCTGCTGGACAGGAACAGGAAGTTGGAGACTGTGGGGCACTTCCTTCTTCCCACCCCACCCCAAAATGGACTCCTTGCAAAATAAAAGTGCAGGCAAATGTCAACATGAGGAGTTATTCTGATAAAAATCATAATTTTCAAGGTTTATGCTGCCTGCTGGTGGATTTCTTGTGCGAAATTGCAAATTTTGCAATCTCGCAATTGCGAGATTGTTGCTGCCCGCCGCATCTACGTGTTCGCAAGTGTTTACTCCCGCGAAATTGTATAGTATTCTAGTTGGCAAGTGCGACCAAGCAAAAAATCCGCTTCGCACGGATTTACGAATTTTCGGCAAGTTCGCGAGAGTTCGCGGATTGCGAATTTGCCGAAAATCCACAAAATCCGCGAGCGGAACGGATTTTACGCCCATGCTTATTTATTACTTAATTAGTTGTCAAGGATCCTTAACTCGGCAATCATCTCTTTTAAAAGTGCTTTCTAATTATATTTGCTAGTTGAAGTATATATAGATAAGGGCACTCCAATCTTGCACTTCCAATCTCTGCTTTCCCCACTTTGCTTTACATTCATTGTCTACCTTGTCCATATTTGCATCCAGACCTCTCCTCTTTACTCACTCTTCCTCATATGTTTTTCTTTCTTGCACACATGTTAAAAATTTCCACTCCAGGAATCTATGTTTTATCTCAGGGTCTTAAATCTTGGTGTGGCCACTCAGTTATCTTTCTGAGGTTCTTAAAATTAGTGCCATAGAGCTGGATAACAACATTTTTAATTTGGTGTCAAGGCCCCCTCTGGTGAATATGTCCTTTACAAACCTACCTGGTGTGTTAAAGACACAGAAATGTATTTCAATCTTTTTTTTCAATTTCTTTGCAATATTTCACTGTCGTCATTACATAAGTCCCATCTTGACTCAGTACTTTTCATATTCGTTTCCATTCCACTGACTTTCTTTCCTTCATCCCACCTTTTTTCCTTTCCTTCTTCTCTTCCTCAGCACCTCTGGCCATGCCTCCTTTTTCTTTCCATTCATGCTTCCTTACATCTTCATTCATTCTCCATCGTTCTTCTCTTGGTGCATTTCTTCTTTCTTCCTCCATTTGTGGCTTACTTTCTTTTTTCTGTTCCTTCCTGCATCCCTTATTTACTTTCTTCCTTCATTATCCTCAACCCTACCTTGTGATTTTCTTCCTTGTTTCCTTTCTTCTTTCTATCCATCACACATCGTTCACTTCCTTTCCTCTTCTATCCCTTCATTTTTTCCTTTCACATTCTTTTCTTAATTCCTCCTTCCTTCATCTCTTCCTTTCTTTTAAACAGCACAGTACAGGCACATTCTGTTTAGTTTGCAAAGCTGTCTGAAATCCTCAAACGATCTTTCCTAAAGCTGTATTTTGGGATGTACACACACTCTCTAATTTCTATTCACGTTTGAGTTGTTGTCATAGGCTTTCGGTATGTTATGTTACATTGGTTTGTATAGTGCACTAATCACCATAGAGGGTATCCAGGTGCTTGAACTGGTGTGTAGGTATGCGTTCCTCGAGGTGCTTATATGAAGAGTTAGGTCTTCAGCTTCTTTCAGAACTCAAGAAGTAAGGAGGTGGCTGTGATGTGTTGAGGCTTGTGGATGTGGATGGAGCCAATAAAATGAAGTGGGTGGAGCCAGTGGATGAAGTGGGCGGAGCTAGAACGTTGAAAAATGTGTGCACCTGCACTTAATATTTTACAAATTAGGCACTGGCCGCTGCACATATCATGTTTCAATAAACACATATTTATACCTGTCTCCCAGGTGGCATCAGCATGTGTCTTAGGTAAACTGGAAGTCCAAACTGACGAGGCATGTAAATAAAACCAAAAGACTGTGGTTTATTTTAAACAGTCCTACATTTTTGTATGAACATGCATAACTTGAGGCTCCGTTAAATATTGGTAGAGGGAGTATCTATACATATTAATATTATTTTGGTATTTAAACACAATGGCACTTTTAATTTCATGGTGATTGAGATCAGGGCTCTTGGAATAAGTGGGTAGTAAACGTGAGTGCATGGGTTTTGCCCTTACCAGGTGTTTTTAGCGATACCCTTTTATGTTTTCATATCATGTTGTTGTTTTACATTTACTATTTTTTCATGAAATGTTGTTTTACAAGAAAAGAGAGGTAGTCAGATATACAGTACTCCCTTTTTGGAATTATAGCTTTTTCGCCACACAATTATTGTTCCAAAAACGGCATACCTGTCAATCATCAGAAGGCATAAGTGTATATTCGATTTGTTTTGTGAGGGTTTCCTAGTGCTAGTTCATTTTTACCATATTTATATAGAACTAAGAACGGGAAGCACTGGTGATATGTGGTTTCTGGGCACGTCACATTCTCCGCGGCACACTAAACATTCCAACATTCTAGTCTCTGTGTTTGCCATTCCTCATCAGCTGGCTCACTCTATGGTCTAAGATCATAGAGATGCCATCTTACAAGGCCTTGGTAATCATCTCCCATTGTGCTGTCCATGCTTTTTAATATCACTCCTGAGTCATTATTCAATATTAAGCTGTGCCTCTTCGCATCTTTGCCTGCGGACAAGTGGACGTCCCTCCCACCTCACACGTGGGGATGGTGGTCCGAAGGTTTTCACAAATCTGAGCGTGGATTTCTCTCCTTTATGTTTTCCCCGGCAAGATCAGTGGTACAGGTCATGACCTACAAGTCTTTTATGTCCTTGTTGACCTTTTCATATGAGTAGAACATTCACTGTCCCCTCACCTTCCTTATAGAAGAAAAATATGAATCAGACTGTCTCTGCCTATCTTTATAAGAACACCCGTGTAATGCTTCCCTGAATGTTTTCCCACTCGGGTGACTTCCTCCCTCCAGGTCATAACAGATGTTTCCATGCCTGGACTATTGCATTGTGGGTGCTGTAGTCATGGTACGCTTGCATTGAACATTTTAGACAAACACACCTGAAAACAGTGATTTGTAAGGGAAAAGTTCAGGACTATGAACAGTGCCGACAATGTCCAGGAGTGAAGTGTGCACCCTAGTACCACCCCTGCGTGTTATGTATTCATTGTCATCATGAGCATGGGAGGGGTTAAACATCCGGCATTGATGAAGCAACGACAGATGGCTCAGAAAAAAAGCACTTGTTTTGCATTAATTTATCGACATACCACTGTGTAATCAGATATGCATACCCTATTCTTAACTGGGTGTAGCTACGAGCAGTACCTATGCAATTACCCTGTAGCGTCAAAGTAGCAGGTACAATATTGATATGGGATAATATGCTTGATATGATGACTCCCCTTACTGACTTTTTGCCATGCACTACATTGCTTACAATATAGTGACCCCTGCCCAAGTTTTCACATAGATTAATTGCAAATAATGGTGGGACGAGCTAAAGAAGGGCCACGGGCTACATATTTATTCTTCCACTTTCATTTGGGTAAAACACACCTCTAAAACTGTTAAATTAACTGTTCTCCATTGGTACAGTTCACTTTTGTGTTTACACAATTACCACCACTCCAATACCTGAGAGCAAACAGATTTTATAGGCTTAAGAACTTTGGCACGGCTTGCTTACACTTACCACAGAACAGGACACATTTTAAGATTAATACATTTGTCAGAGTGTGTTGACACACATCACCACCCTCTCAACAGTGAGTGAACCAAATATTCACAGAGCTGAGTGCCCAACACTATGCAGTACTAGTCGTGAGTAACAAGCCAACACCTGGACCCTCTGACCCAGAAGGATTGGGTCCACCCTGTGGACTGTAGCTGGTGTAAACTCCGAAGTCTAAACCGGACCAACACAAAAGTCCTACTCCAGACTAGTGAAGCGGCCCAACCACAGCTGACCTCAGGCCAGTTAACAGTACCAGACCACAGCTGGGGAATACTGTAAACTCTACACTGTCTCATCCTTTCTGCTCTGCAGTGATAATACCCTTGAATGACCCTAAACATGACCACGCTCCATTGACCCTTGGCACAACAGTTCGACCAATCCATAAACAGCTTTTAAACTTGTTCTAACAGCCCTGTCCTCCCAGTTCCATGTTGCTGGGAGCCAGGACATCGACGCCGCACAAGAATGAATGACAGCACAGAGAGACAGGTCTGCAACAAACATTAAAATCAGGGAGCCATCTTGCTGCATCCTTCTAAATGTGATTAGGGCTGTCAGCTGGGCCTACTTTTCATCCTCTCTGCATCGCATATTCGGTATGGAGTTAGCCAAGACCTTTTGATTTTACAAAAATATTTTCTATAATTTACTTATAAAGACGAGCAGTTGCCCTCATAATGAAAATATATGTGTTATGTACTTCTTAATGACAGTCAATAAACGCTTTCCATCAAATTATGTGTATATTAAAGGAGATTTCAGTCAGGATAATGTGCTGCATGGCTAAACACTTATAAAGTTCAAAAGGAGAGACCTATTGGCAATGCCAAACCTTGTCTAACTTTATTGTCACTAATTGCCTGAGAGCGCAAGTGGCACATTTGTTTGGAGGAGTGTGGAGAAGTGTGGCTCAATGGTTAGAAGATCGCGCATTCTTTTTTGCAGAGATAGACCGCGCCTTTGAAATACTCAGCGGCTCCCCGCTGAAGACTGTGACTGAAGCGGTCCGCTGAAAACAAACATCTATCGCTCTCCGCCCCAGCTCACAATGCACGCTAGCAAGCACGAAGCACAGGTACTTTTCCTAAACTTTGTATGTCATAACAATAGACATTACCGGAGAGCGCCTAAGATAGTCACCCTTCATTCTTTCCCTGGATAGGTACACGGGACACGAGGGGCGTCCAAGAACAAAGGGCGAACGTTATTCTTGGAGTGATTAAGAACATGAATAATATTTGAATAAGGTAGGAGCCAGGCTATTATTATTTTTGGCATCAGGTATCAGGCTTATCTTTGGGACAGTGAATACAATCCATTCCATTGGTTCTTCTCTACCCTTTTTCAGAAATTGCGACGGGGACCTCCGCACTTAATTTTTTGAACCCCACCCACCGGTGACGATTATTGTAAGGTATGCGCTCACCAAGTCCATTAACTAAATGCAATATTTTGAACTAACATATGAGGCTATGTAACACTACAAAAGGAATTAACGTAACTCTTCCCATTTATTCATATTTTGCATACCGTCTGCAGGAAAAAGTCATAAAGCCCTGACGAGAACGCGCAAAGTTAAAAGCGGGTTCGAAACGCGTCGGCACAATGGAGACAAGTATCTAAAAACAGCTAGCAATGAGTAGTTCCTTGCTTGACTGAGATTCAGATTCAGTCCTTCAGTCTTCTCCTATATTGCTTTGAACATTTACTGTTTTTCTCCATTTGATTTCTTCTTTATTTGAGTGTTCACACACTTCTTTTTAAGGAAGACAGTGTAAATATTGAATGTTTATGGTGTTGCACAAACATTTGTGCAAATGTACATATGAAATATTCAGATTGATGTTCTGTTTGTTTATATTTAATGTATTTTGTATATGTGTCTTTGACTAAATGTATGTTAATTGTGTATGGTATATCTTTTTCGAAAAATGAATTTCTAAATCAAAAAATAAAAAATAAGAAGGTATAAAATAAATAATACCAGACAAATTCTGAAATTTTTCTTTATTTGTCACTCCAAAGAAGGAAATCATTTCACCTGTTAGGTCGGCACTTGCTTTTTTCAAAATCAATGGTTAGAAGAGGCAGGCCATGAAGCAGAGGTCAGACCCGGGACCAGGGTTCAATTCCTGACGCGGCAGGGTCTTGAGCCCAAAATGTCCACGGACTCGATAATTCTCGCTTCGGTGCCTGCTCTAATCACGGGTTCACACTCTGCAACTCCGGGCAATAGCTTGCTTAATCTCCACTATGGCCCCCCGCGGCGGGATGCCGGGCTTTCACCTTGGGGGTACCCAGTACGGGTTATCTCACAGGGAAAAACCAGGACAGGTTCCCAAAGCAAGCGCTTAGAGACCGTTGGTGATAATGCGCTATATAAATATAAATTACAAATTACAATTACAATTTTAGTTGGACAAGCATGGAAAGCTTCTGTGATATGTGCATGAAAAGATATTAAAAGGAGTATGTATTGTTATATCTACGGTTTCTACCTTACATCTTCCCTGTTTTTCTGCCTCTGCTGTTCAGCCAGTGAGTGTAGAATGTTAGTGTGAATGTGATGTCATTGGAATGTTTAGTATGCTGTGAGTGGCCTGTCAGTTGGATCCTGGGCTGAGCAGCAGGGAGGATGCTCCTAGTTGGGTTATATTACATATCTACTGGAAAACCTACCTAACCATCTAAGAAGAATAAACTTACCATCTGTAACCTAACCAAGTCTTATGGAACTCTACGACACAACATGTATTTTTTTGTTCACTGTCTGTATGGTGGTATTTCTGAGAACTCCTTATCATTTTCACTCATGTACTTCAAAGGTGCTGCCACTGTACATTTCCGCACTTTGCCTGTGCCTTAAAAAGGGCTCTGAATGCACCTTATTATTGGTTTGGGGCAGGGTCGGATTGGGATCACAATTTGGCCCGGACACTGACGAAAAAAGTTGCCCACATTTGTGGGGCGTGGCATACATTTGCGGGGCGTGGCATACATTTGCGGGGCGTGGCCCACATTCGCAGGCGTGCCCTTTCATGAAACACACAAGAAATGTAAGTGGGAGGATATTGTTCTTGGGAAGGACACAGGGCCAAGGTGATAATGTCCTACAAACTGAGCACCTGAAAAACAGCCAGACCCCTTTCTATTACCAAATTAATCCCAGACCTCCAGCGCAGGAGCACCTGAAAATAGTGAGGCCCCTTTCTCCTAAAAAATTATTCCCCATCCCTCCAGCTCAGGAGCACCTGAAAACAGTGAGGCCCCTTTCTATTACCAAATTATTCCCCAGCCCTCCAGCACAGGAGCCCCTGAAAACAGCGAGGCCCCTTTCTCTTAAAAAATTATTCCCCAGCCCTCCAGCGCAGGAGCACCAGAAAAATAGCGAGGCCCTTTTCTATTAAAAAAAATATTCCCCAGCCCTCCAGCGCAGTGGCACCTAAAAAACAGCGAGGCCCCTTTCTCTTAAAAAATTATTCCCCAGCCCTCCAGCGAAGGAGCACCTGAAAACAGTGAGGCCCCTTTCTATTACCAAATTGTTCCCCAGCCCTCCAGCACAGGAGCCCCTGAAAACAGCGAGGCCCCTTTCTCTTAAAAAAGTATTCCCCAGCCCTCCAGCGCAGGAGCACCAGAAAAACAGCGAGGCCCTTTTCTATTAAAAAAGTACTCCCCAGCCCTCCAGCGCAGGATCACCTGAAAAACAGCGTGCCCCTTTCTATTAAAAAATGTTTTGCCGAGTCCTCCAGCGCAGGAGCACCTGAAAACAGCGAGGCCCCTTTCTCTTAAAAAATTATTCCCCAGCCCTCCAGCGCAGGTGCACCTGAAAAACAGCGAGGCCCCTTTCTCTAAAAAAATTAGGGGCTTATTTATGAGCCCATGAGTCACTTTTACGCCGCTGGTGTGTCACTTTTTGTGACGCACCAGCGGAGTAAAAAATGTGCCTTGTTGCACCATATTTACAAAGTGACGCATCTATGTAGATGCATCACTTTGTAAACCCCAGCGCCACATTATACCTATGGCAGGTATAATGTATGCAAGGGGGGCGTTTTGATGCAAGAAAGAGTCATAGAAGTGAAATTTCTTGGCCGCTAATGCGTCAAAATCTTACGCCTGCCTCACGGCAGGCGTAAGTCTGACGCAGGCACTAACAACATGGTACTTGCCCATTTGAAAGTACACATTGGCTGGAGTTACGTCACTTTTGTGACACACTCCAGCAATGCGTCAAACCTACAGAAACATCAGAAATACTGACGTATCTGTAACTCCTTGCGACATTATGCGTCATACTGTAAATATGATGCATCGTTAGTGTCGCAGGGAGAGCGCAGTGAAAAGTAACACATCGCTGTTTTTATGCAGCGATGCGTCACTTTTCATAAATGAGGCCCTTATTCCTCAGCCCTCCAGCACAGGAGCACCAGAAAAACAACGAGGCCCTTTTCTATTAAGAAAATTATTCCACAGCCCTCCAGTGCAGTAGCACCTGAAAAACAGCGAGGCCCCTTTCTATTAAAAAATTATTCCCCAGCCCTCCAGTGCAGGAGCACCTGAAAAACAAAAAGGCCCCTTTCTATGCAAAAGTTATTCCGCAGCCCTCCAGTGCAGAAGCACCTGAAAACAGGGAGGCCCCTTTCTATTAAAAAAAATATTCCCCAGCCTTCCGGGGCAGAAGCATCTGAAAAACAGCAAGTCCCCAGCTATTTGTAAATTACTCAGCCCTCCCCAGCCCTTCACTGCCTCAGGGCAATGGCATGGCAGGAGAGGGGCTTAAGCAAAAACACAGCTTCTGGGCCATCCATGGGGGTGGGGCGGAGGCTAAGGTGAAGATGGTGCGAGTTCCCCACACCACCTGGCCCCCTTAGTGAGACCCATTCTTCCTCGCTCACTATGCCCTGAACGAGAAGGGCTGTGGGCGAGGACTAATCAAGCACTGTTTCTGGGCTAAGTGGGTCCCAGGGGGGCCGAGGTAAAAATGACTCAATGGCCTGAGCAACACCTGGCCCCCTGGGTGGCCGATTCTGGCACACAATCACCCCTCCCCAGCCCAGCATCAGCATGATTGCTTGGCAGGGCAGGGGGCAAGGAGAGGCCACAGCTGATCATCGCTGAATGGCCCGCCTCTCAGCGTAGCTGCTTTCCTCTCCCTGTCAGTGCTCTCTGTAGACTGGTAAAGAGGGAAAAAACCGAGTGGCTAGCGCGCCCTATACATTTCTGATTGATTGATTGACCCACAGAGTGCACTGAGACACCGGCCCTTTGGCCCATTCCAGAGTGCCCGCAGTACCAATCCGCCCCTGCTATTCAGTTGACTACTGAAAACCACATATATACATAACTCACGTCACCTAAAATGCAGAGAAACTGCACATGAAAAAAACGCACCCCCCACACTTACAAACCTCCCACCCAGATTGTATACAATATGAACATACTTCACACACAGACCTTGCACACACACCATTTGCCATATAGAAATATATGCACACACCCCTTTACACATCCTCCAGACATGTACACTTAATTTTCTTAAACGCACCTTACAAAGTGCTTTTTCCGATCCATTGGTTGTCTTTCATCTGCTTATCAGAGTACAGCATACACCTAACATCCCGTTCCGTCATCTTGTCTGTCTGCTATTGTCTCACTCTCCCACTGAATCTCCAAACGGAGACATTTCCTCTTCAACACGTCAGAGTACTCTCTATTTCTCTCCCCACCCAGACTCCCTACCCGTTTTTTCTTTTGTTTTTTCTCCACTCTGTATGTTTTTTTATGTAAGCCAAAAATACCATAAGCCCAATTCATCCACAGTTAGTCGAAAATCAAGTCTCTTAATTGCTTCCTCGGGGCATAAACAGATGGAAGGATGAATGTGAGGCCTGCGAAGCAGCAATGGTTACAGATCAAGGTGGAAGATAAACAGTTTTTAGTGGCACTGGACTCTCTGTAATTACACTACACCTCCCATCTTTTTAAAATTACAGTTGACCTACTGATAATTATTTCTACGTGGACCAGCTGTAGACATCAGTCTTCCCACATTGGAAGCAAAAGGTCCAAAAATAAAGCAAGGACAGTCATACGTTATAAATGAACATTGAAAATGATATTAATGGACACCAATAAAAGTAATAAGGTGCAACTGGAATCGACAGAACCCTTTTTTTGTAGTTCAGTAAATGTCTGTTGTTATGAATGTAGAAAATGAAGAAGGCCCACTCATGGCAATGCAAGCATCAGTAGAAAGATGTGGACAGACGTCTGTGTTAAATGAAAAATACAAGCCTTAGCGAATAGCAGAATCGAAAGCACAAATGAAGTCAGGACCTGGGGGGAGGGAAATAGACATGAGCTTTAGTAGAATAGAGAAATCTAATTAGTCACAGTAGAAAAGGAAAGTCACAGGCCTGCATTGTAAGAACACGTCTTTGTGAAACTACGTAGGTAAAGCAGAACAAAGGCACAGGATAGGTGGGAGAGTGGGCCTTGCAGAGCAGTAGAAATGTAGGGACTAGAGCATGGGTACTCACAAACTTTCTCTCGGGGGCCAAATTTACAGTGTGGTTTGTGGCCGAGGGCCGCACCGGTGGAGGCGGGGTCAGTGGGGGAGGGGGAAGGGGCTAGAAAGAAAAAAACTGTGACCATGAAGTTGAACACAGACCCCTGGAGCTGACACGTTCATCCACTGAGCCAACAGACCAGCATACACACACATCTCTCTTTCTCTCTCTCTCTCTCTCTCTCCCTAACTCTCCCTCCCGCTGTCTCCCTCCTTCTATCTCTCTCTCTCGCTCCCTCTTTCCCTCTCTCTCTGTTTCCCTCTGTCTCTCTGCCTCGGTCTCTCTCTGTCATACCTCTCTTTCTCTCTCTGTCTCCCTCCCTCTCTTTCCTTCCCTCTCTCCGTCTCCCTCCATCTGTCTCCCTCTATCTGTGTCCCACTGTCCATCTCCCTCTGTCTCCTTCCCTCCGTCTGCCCTCTGTCTGTCTTCCTCCCTCCCTCTGTTTGTCTCCATCCCTCCCTCTGTCTGTCTCCCTCCCTCCCTCCCTCTGTCTCCCTTCCTCCCTCTGACTGTCTCCCTCCCTCCCTCTGACTGTCTCCCTCCCTCCCTCTGTCTCCCTTCCTCCCTCTGACTGTCTCCCTTCCTCCCTCTGACTGTCTCCCTCCCTCCCTCTGACTGTCTCCCTCCCTCCCTCTGTCTCCCTCCCTCTGTCTGTCTCACTCTGTCTTTGTCTACCTCGCTCTGTCTGTCTCCCTCTGTCTGTCTCCCTCCCTCTGTCTGTCTCCCTCCCTCTGACTGTCTCCCTCCCTCTGTCTGTCTGTCTGTCAGTCTCCCTCTGTCTCTCTCCCTCTGTCTGTCTCCCTCTGTCTCTCTCCCTCTGTCTCTCTCCCTCTGTCTCCCTCCCTCTGTCTGTCTCCCTCCCTCCCTCTGTCTCCCTCCCTTCCTCTGTCTCCCTTCCTCCCTCCCTCTGTCTCCCTCCCTCTGTCTCCCTCCCTCTGTCTCCCTTCCTCCCTCCCTCTGTCTCCCTCCCTCTGTCTGTCTCCCTTCCTCTGGCTGTCTCCCTCCCTCCCTCTGTCTTTCTGTCTCCCTCCCTCTGTCTGTCTGTCTCCCTCCCTCTGTCTGTCTGTCTCCCTCCCTCTCTCCCTCTGTCTCCCTCCCTCTGTCTATCTCCCTCTGTCGTTCTCCCTCTATCCCTCTGCCTCCCTGTCTTCCTCCCTCCCTCTGTCTGTGTCTTCCTCCCTCTGTCTCCCTCCCTCCCTGTCTCCCTCCCTCCTTCCCTCTGTCTGTCTCCCTCCCTCCTTCCCTCGGTCTGTCTCCCTCCCTCTGTCTCCCTCTGTCTTTCTGTCTCCCTCCCTCTGTCTGTCTGTCTCCCTCCCTCTGTCTGTTTCCCTCCCTCTGTCTGTCTCCCTCTGTCTGTCTCCATCCCTCCCTCTGTCTGTATCCCACTGTCTGTCTCCCTCCCTCTGTCTGTCTCCCTCTGTCTGTCTCCATCCCTCCCTCTGTCTGTATCCCACTGTCTGTCTCCCTCCCTCTGTCTGTCTCCCTCCATCCCTCTGTCTGTCTCCCTCCCTTTGTCTGTCTCCCTGTCTGTCTCCCTCTCTCCGTATGTCTGTCTCCCTCTGTCTGTCTCTCTGTCTGTCTCCATCCCTTCCTATGTCTGTCTCCCTCTGTCTGTATCCCTCTGTCTGTCTCCCTCCCTCTGTCTGTCTCCCTCCCTCTGTCTGTCTCCATCCCTCTGTCTGTCTCCCTCCCTTTGTCTGTCTCCCTGTCTGTCTCCCTCTCTCCGTCTGTCTGTCTCTCTCTGTCTGTCTGTCTCTCTCTGTCTGTCTCTCTCTCTCTCTGTCTGTCTCTATCGCTGTCTGTCTCTATCGCTGTCTGTCTCTACATCTATCTAGCTCCGTCTGTCCCGGTCTCTATCTGTCTCTGCCTCTATCTGTCTCTATATGTCTTTATCTGTCTCTATCTGTCTCACCTCACCCAGCTCTCACTCCCTGCTGCCCTCTGTCACCTCACCCGGCTCTCATTCCCTGCTGCCCTCCCACCTCACCCAGCTCTAACTCCCTGCTGCCCTCTGTCACCTCACCCGGCTCTCACTCCCTGCTGCCCTCCACCTCCCTCACCCGAGCTCTCACTCCCTGCTCTGCCCTCCCACCCGGGCTCTCACTCCCTGCTCTGCCCTCCAACCTACCACACCCAGCTCTCACTCCCTGCTCTGCCCTTCACCTCCCTCACCCGGCTCTCACTCCCTGCTCTGCCCTCCACCTCCCTCACCCAGCTGTCACTCCCTGCTCTGCCCTCCACCTCCCTCACCCGGGCTCTCACTCCCTGCTCTGCCCTCTCACCTCACAGGGCTCTCACTCCCTGCTGCCCTCCATCTCCCTCACCCTGGATCTCACTCCGTGCTCTGCCCTCCCACCTCACAGGGCTCTCACTCCCTGCTCTGCCCTCCACCTCCCTCACCCGGGGCTTTCACTCCCTGCTCTGCCCTCCACCTCCCTCACCCGGGGCTTTCACTCCCTGCTGCCCTCCATCTCCCTCACCCGGGCTCTCACTCCGTGCTCTGCCCTCCCACCTCACAGGGCTCTCACTCCCTGCTCTGCCCTCCACCTCCCTCACCCGGGCTCTCACTCCCTGCTCTGCCCTCCACCTCCCTCACCCGGGGCTTTCACTCGCTGCTCTGCCCTCCCACCTCACCCGGGCTCTCACTCCCTGCTCTGCCCTCCACCTCCCTCACCCGGTCTCTCACTCGCTGCTCTGCCCTCTGCCTCCCTCACCGGGCTCTCACTCCCTGCTCTGCCCTCCACCTCCCTCACCCGGGCTGTCACTCCCTGCTCTGCCCTCCACCTCCCTCACCCGGGCTCTCACTCCCTGCTCTGCCCTCCCACCTCACAGGGCTCTCACTCCCTGCTCTGCCCTCCCACCTCACGGGGCTCTCACTCCCTGCTGCCCTCCACCTCCCTCACCCGGGCTCTCACTCCGTGCTCTGCCCTCCCACCTCACAGGGCTCTCACTCCCTGCTCTGCCCTCCACCGCCCTCACCCGGGCTCTCACTCCCTGCTGCCCTCCACCTCCCTCACCCGGCTCTCACTCCCTGCTCTACCCTCCACCTCCCTCACCCGGCTCTCACTCCCTGCTCTGCCCTCCCACCTCACCCGGCTCTCAGTTCCTGCTCTGCCCTCCACCTCCCTCACCCAGGCTCTCACTCCCTGCTGCCCTCCACCTCCCTCACCCGGGCTCTCACTCCCTGCTCTGCCCTCCGCCTCCCTCACCCGGCTCTCACTCCCTGCTCTGCCCTCCACCTCCCTCACCCGGGCTCTCACTCTCTGCTCTGCCCTCCCACCTCGCCCGGCTCTCACTCCCTGCTCTGCCCTCCCACCTCACCACGCTCTCAGTTCCTGCTGTCCTCCCCCCTCCCACCCCCTCTCCCCTGTGCGTCAGCCTGGCTGACACAGCCTCCCGGGCACCCCAGTACTTAACAGGTCTTTAAACGACCATTTGTTTGTTAATGAGGCTTTGTTCACCTCTTAGCGCCCCTGCAGCTCCACTCTTGACTGTGGCTGGAATCGCCCGGGCCCCCACAGAGCAGTGTCTCTGACTCGCTGCTGCTCTCCGAGGTGTTTGCTGAAGATAAAAAAAAAACACACACACACAGGTGCGATGTCTAAAGCTCCGCGGGCCGCCACTGAAGGCTTGCCGGGCCGCTACGGGCCCGCGGGCCGTACTTTGAGTACCCTGGGACTAGAGCAATGTTAGGCTTCAAAGAGACAAGCCAAGGACACTGGTAGTACAGCAGTGGTGTGGAAATGTAACAAATAACATATTCATGAGTCGCATTCCAATACCATGTGATTAGTTGTTTTTGTAGAAAGTATTACCTTTTGATATAATGTTGTGTTTGAGTAAACACTTGATTAATTATGCAAATGTATGATGTATTTGTTGTTAAAAATGTACAAAAGAAACTATCCGCCACCTTGTAAGTTGAAGTTCAGATTCCAGTTCCACAGAGCTGACTGACCTTCCGCGCATTTTTATATACTCTGTACTATGTTGCCAATAGAAGTTATGTTGTCTTTTTCTTTCATCCAGCAACAATTGGCAGAGCCAGCCAGGAGTTCATCTCAACTTTGCCAGACTGCGCCCGAGGGAGATGCTGTCTGCCCTTCATTGAATAGATACTGTGCAGGTAAGCCGACACCCAGTGTTATACTAAAGTTTGACTACTCAAAAGAAGGGCAGGTAAAAATCCCGGGTAGTAGTCAAAAGGGAGGAGGCGAGAAAATCTTAAATGGCATGATTCTTTGACAATCATGCTTGGGGTTTTTCTTTTTTCTATTGAAAGAATGCAATGATATGTTTAAAGAAATTAAATGTGATTCCCTGTACACACCGGATCACTACTGTGGGAAAGTAGGATCTGCTTCTTTGATTACCCCCAGTTTTTGCTGTTTTTGACTACTCTGACTCGTATCCTGCTAATCAGGACCCCCAGTGTTTCTTATTTCTCCCTAAATGGCTCTGTCTAGTACTTAGGTACATTTCAGATTAGATATCGGGGTACCCTTGTCAGTCCCTAGTATATGGTACCCATGTACCCAAGGCATAGGTATCCCAGAGGCCTCCCATGGTCTGCAGCATTTTTATGTCACCCATGAGAGACCATTCCAAATGGAACTACAGGCCTGCAATTGCAGCCTGTGTAAATTGGTGCATGCACAACTTACTAAAGATATAGGTTTACTATATTTAAGGGAAACATATGCAGCAACCATTTGCATACTAAGGCATTTATGTTGGATCTTTTGAAACTGTTACATGAACGTCAGTGCAAGGATCTGAATAGGATTATCTCATTGTTAGTATCTATGATATGCATTGTTCTGAATGTTTTTTTAACTCAAGGCATGGAGTAGGGACCTTTTTGGGGTTGTTCAATATTGGCTGAATACCATGCAGGCATGCAACAGAATTTCTGGGACTTCTACAGCTTTCATCTGGCCAATACCCTACCTTCAGGGCCCACTCTGCAATCTACAGCCAGTATGATGGTGGTGAGTGTGTCGTTCTCGCTGTAATGGCCTTCACATCATAGCTCTGACTAAGCCTATCCTTTGCTGGTTCTGTTTGTGTGAAGAATGCATGCTCTATTTATGTTGACTCTATCTATTTACCTCTTTAGACCATCTTACAGGACTGAAATCAGGCTCTCCGCTTGATCCCTGCCCTGTTTCATGTCTCAATAAAATAGCCCCAGCCCTAAATGGCCTCATCAATTCCATCCTCAACTCCTCACTGTCCTCTGGTGTAGTCCCGCGGGCGTGGAAGTGTGCTCTCATTCTTCCACTTCTAAAAAAACCAGCCCTTGATCCCATCGTCCATGCCAACTACAGGCCAATCTCGCTTCTTCCTGCTCTGGCGAAGGTGGCCGAAAGACATGTGCACAGATCAATCTCAAATTTCATCGAAGAGAACCATCTGTTGCACAACACTCAATCCGGTTTTCGTGCTAATTATAGCACAGAGACCGCGTTACTTGAAGTCACCGTCGCTATCAGAGAAGTGTTGGATGCGGGAGGAAAGGCCATGTTGGCTATGTTGGACTTGTCGGCGGCGTTCGACACCGTTCCCCATGATACTGTAGTGTAGTTCCTATTATCCCAATAGGCTCTGCGCATTGGAATAATACCTTCAATAGTATAGGCCTAGACCAGACGTTAACTAGGTCTACTACTGTCGATATTAGACTTAAAGTTTTGGGTTTTGCCAGCTAGCTCAGAGTTCACTAGAAACTTTCTCGAATAGGCAAGGAGGAGTTGAACCTCCCTGGATAGACAAGAAGGGATTTAGTTTCTGACAACCATAGAACATGACAACTTTGCTCTCCCCTAATCAAGAGTGTATCTCTAGAGTCGTGTGAAAACAAAAGACGACTTATTTTACTCAGTCAGTACGTGCATTCTTAGTCTCACCAGATTGTAGAGAAAAGGAAGAGACGGGCGTGTTCAATAAAAGATGTTATTTATTGATCAGTCTCTTTTCTCATACAAGAGAAATGGATCGATATTATTGCAATACTTATGGTTAAGTAAAGTGCATACAATAAAAGCAGAAGTATAAAATAATACTGTAAAAACATTGATATGGTTTCTAAGCCATATGAAGGTTTAAAATGAATAAAATGAATACATACACATTTACATTTGACTAATCGTACTCAACTGGTGTTTCTAACTACGCCTACCCCGTGTACCTGACCTAAGCCTAATACGTGGACGGGAATAGAAAGTTACAGTTTAAGTTAAGTTTGTTTTGCCAAGTGACTGACTAAAGAATTCTCTGCAAGGGGTTATTCAGTTCTGTACCTGGACTCTAGGATGAATGAGGGATGGTATCTCTTGTCTCTGGTCTCGATATTCCAGGCTGCCTGCGAGGGCTACCCGGAAGCGCCGGAGCTAGATTTCTCGGCAGGAGAAAGCAGCGTCTCGTTCTCAGCGTGTCAGGAAGGCAGGGCTGCGCCAGCGGGGTCTGCTCTGCTCTGGGCTTCGGCAAGTCTGGCTGCTCCGATCTCGTCACCACCGCGTGTGTTTGCATAGGGCAATATCGGTAATATTTATACCTTTAAGGTGCCGAGATTGACGTAAGGATGGACATAGATACGTCAATAAGGATGTCATACGACCTGGTCGTTAGCACATTCTTTTGCTGAAGTTCTCGGTGAAATCAAAACAATGGCCGCAGGGTTTTTCCCAGGTCTGTCATAGGTTTGATTTGTTTTGAGAACTCCGTATGCCTTATCAGGGGCTGGAGGAATATCGCTTGTCTAATTAGATGGCAAGCGTTATGACTTAATCAGATAACACGTTCCTGTGCCGTAGTGTGGCTTTATCAGATAACGGTTCCTGCATCATGGGGGTTTTCTGCCTCATGGGATGGCTGCTAGTTAACTTGTTAACCAGAATAGGGTCAGGAATAGGGGGATCGATACAGAACCTATAGGAATACATCACACCCACTCCACGCTAACTATGGACATATTTACGAATCTATGCATAGTAAAACATACTGTAGAGTATCGTGTATACCTTACCACCCCAAAATACATAAATGCATTTTGAAATTATCAAATATACGGAAAAAACAGTCACATGTAATATATGCACTCAAGCTGTAGAATAATGCTAAAGTAATCACGCATATCTATACATTATCACTAATTTGTATATGAGAATTTACACATGAAATGGCTCTTAATACAGAAAAAAGTTTCGAGACCATTCCATCACAGAATAAAATAATTATGAACATACCAGCGGGCAGCTAATGTCTATAAAGTATCTAAAAATAGAAATCTTAGTTCTCTAAGAATAGTTCTTACTTTAAGCAGAAAATAAGTGTCCCGAAAAATTCATAAAAATATTTTGGGGCTGCTGAAAAAAATTGCTGTCCGTGAACTGGAGGGAAAATTGTTCATGGTATTTTGCTATTCTAGTTGAAGGCCAAATTCAGGGAACGCCGTGTGCGAGCTTGCTCAAAAGTCTCTATTTCTGCTCTGGTGAGAACATCATATCATTTAGACTCTCGAAAAAGTTGTCAACAGCTTCCTGGGAGAGTTCCACTAACTCGGAAAAAGATGTAACCATGCATTCGTGCGCATGATTGTCTCCATTGACGTTTTGATTAGTATTGCTGACAGAAGGTCGTACCTGATCAATGCTGCTTTCATCTTGAACTTCACTACCCCTTAATCGTAGTGGTGAAGCTTCCACGAATGCCGTCATCAGGATTGGTAGCCGTTGAGGGCAGCACAAAGTATGAGCCTTTATTGGACTCAACAATGTTTCTGCATCCATTGGCGCATCTGATTGTAGAGTCAGACAGGTGTCTAACACGCATTCTTCTCCGCATAGCAAGCACCTTAATACAGGTAAAACACATCGATGCCACATTGGTCGAAATGAAAGAAACCAAGTCATGTTCAGGTCTCTAAGCCGGGATAGTCCCAGGATTTTTGATATCCGGTCCCGGTATCCAATGGCTAGGATTGTTTCTTCCCTTGTCGCAGGTGTTTTGTCTGTGACATGGTTTGCCATAACGAAATATAAGGACTAAGAATAGGATTCCTGCAATTAGTCCCAAAATGAGGGGAAGTCCGCCAAAAATCGAGTGGACGAAATCTGGAAAAAAAAACAGTATGGCTTTGAATGGTGTTAATGCCATCGAAAATACTGTCTTACATACTTTTGAGACTCCACTGGTATCAGAAATATTTAAGATTTCATTCAGGATTTCTGCGAAATGTATGGGGGAATTAGTTGATAATAAGGAGTGAATCTCTGCAGTCGTCCTTGCGACTAGGAGATCATACGTTTCTTTTGATGACGTGAGTCTGGTCGGCGTCTGAAGAAGCACTGTTTTCATTCTGCTTAAAGTATCTATTCGAATAGAAGTAATTTTCAAGTTGGGCCATGCCCTTGCCTCCCTGTCTGGAAGGGAGCTGGGGAACAATAAGCGTCCACAGCACTTGACCTTCGCAGTCGTAGTTACGAGATAAGGAGTCCCGGGCATAAGACTACAGCATCTGCGATCTACAATTAGAATGTAACTCCCATTATAGAGTCTTTGAAAGAATGGTTCTATCTCTGTTGCAGGTGCGCCTAGCTGGTGACATGAAAGGTTATTTGAGTTCCCTTCACAGGCTCCATGCAAACTAATTCCATTACACAGAAGTGTACCGCTCAGTGACATTGCACAATTATTGCCACTAAGAAACACTTTCTGGCCTTTATTACTGACACATGCATGTGAATAGGGCAAGTTCCATGTTGTTTTAATGTACCCCTTTCCCAATTTTTCGTACATGCCAGCCTGTATATATTTTTGGCAGTATTGAAACCTGAAGGTTGATATTGGAATATTAATTATCCCATGTATTATCCATTCACTGACAGGTCGTTCTGACATTGTCACTGGTAATCTCTCGAGTTTCTCAATGCTCAGGATTGTATAATCAGCACCCTTCTGGGCCATACTGATTTGTTTATCAGTAAGGTTAAAGATATTGAATAGTGACGTTGTGTTGATTAAACGCCAAGGCACATAGCCTGAACGCAGATTTTGTAACGTCCAGCCAAGCTGTACAATAGAACGCAATTGAGACTGACCATGTTGTAACAACAGTAAGTCTTGCGATATTATGTCGATTGCTGAAGACACAATGCTGTCCAGAGAAAAAATTCTGGAGGACAGAGTCATTAACCCATTGTCCACTACAGAAAGTGATTTTTCCAAATTAATACGGTCAATTTCCCGTATTCTTTCTGCTGTCTCAATTTGAGTCACCTTCCAGGCCTCGTTGTATGCTGCATATACAGAGGCTGCTATGAAACGTTTCTGACGCTGTTTGCGCGGTCCCATAATGAAATCACGCAAGTCAGCACCATCAGTAAGTAAAGTTAGGTGTTGCTTAATTTCTGCCAGTGTGGAAGTCTGTAGCCATTGAAGGCATAATTTGCCCACACTGTAGGTGGTTATTATTCCTGGGTGTTGTCTTTGGGAATATCTAGGGTCTGGCCTGGTCATTTTGAACCCCTGTGTTTTGTTCAGGAATCTGTTTTGACAGTTATTAGTATCTGTGGGCCAGATCAACCACTGTTTCCAATCAGGATGTGTTCTGTTTTGGTTTAATACATAATTTACGTCTATCTCTTCATCTGTGGAGCTATTGCTGTTCATTGTTGGTTTTGGAATAGACGGTTTATTTAAGTCTTTGATTTTGGCTAAGCCAAGACAGGTAGTTTGTTGAACAGTGTCATTTAAAAATATAATTTGTTCTGGGATCATGCAGGCTCTAAACAAGGATTCTATACCCTGTACTTGCCATTCTTTTGTACCCCAAACACTTTTTACTTCAACATTTTTGTCCCAATAATCAAAACCAAAAGTATTCATTTGTTCAAAGAATGAGTCTGAATATATCAATTTTGTGTTTGTTATCATGGTCTTTGTCCCTGTCTTATTTGACAATTTGAAATAAAATGTTTCAGCATTACTTGTGTTAAAACCTGAAAATTATGAATATTTGTCATAAACGGTTCTTGAGCTTCCTTTTGGAGGGGTTGCACAATGTTCCCATTGATTATAATTTAAAACATTTCTAGGTTGTGCAGATCTATGTAGAAAATGGTTACCATAGTGGTTATAACAGTACATACTATCATAATTTGTCGAACCCTGCAAATAATCATGTTTGGTAAATTTAGCAGACATTACTAAGTCAGACATCATATTATTTATACTTTCAAAGTCCCAATCATCAGCAAATGAGCTTGGTTTTACAAAGTCACTCAATGAGATCTTAATTTGGTGTGGATATTTCAGGATTTCAACCGGACCATAAATTTCGTAGTCAGTTTTGTCCCATGCTACCCCACCCGGTATAGGATTGGCTGTGAAGTTGACTGAAGAAAGTTCTCTTTTCTCGACGTGTGAAGATGTGTGTGGTTTGAGGATCAAGTTGATTTTCTGACTTGCTGTGTCCATTTTAGCATATTTTCCCTCAATGAAGCGTCCCAAAGTTAGTACCATGATGAGCCAAAGTATGAGGATAAATGCACCAAAACCCACCCAAAATTCAATCCATGGAGAAATTAGATATGTTTCTTTCAGTTGTTTCAAAAGTACTTTAACTTTATCTTTAAAGCTTTTTGTTGATGGCTGTGTTTTTGATTCAGTGAAGCCTTCAGAGGAATCATCGAAGTTTATGAAGTAGCCGGATGCAGTTCTGTCAATAGTTCCAATTGCTTCAGGATTGCTGTTTCTTGCATACTCGTTTGTTACTTCATTATAGATTGGTGTGTCTCTGCTAAATGTTTTTATTTGGGTTTTCAGAGGTCTAAGTTCCATTGCATTGTTGCATAGTCCTTGTTGTAGTTCTGTAGGCGTTTCGATTGTGATTAGCCTCTTAGATTGAACCTCTGTGTTAGTAGCAAATCTTGGTGTTCTACTACTTCTCGGGAGTCCACTTGGCCTACTATTTGTTATCGGCCACATGTTGTGGTTTTACCAGGTCGATGGATACAACTCGGTTCTCCTTTTTACCAGCAAGCGGCGGTAGTACAACTGATCTTGTCCCGTTGACAGACAAGACAGGAACTGCTTTTCTGTAAGAAGGCCCAAATTCCTTCTTTACCGCGATCTTTTCTCTGACTAGATCCCCGACTTTTGGAATCCAGACAGGTCTTGCTGGGACAGGTGGTGGTTCTTCAGTGGTTGTTGGCTGCTGTTTCAACTTTATGTTGCTCAGGTCTTTTCTTGTTTCGTTTAAGTCCTGCAAAACAGCCAAACGATCTTTGATATCAAAGCATTTTTCCTTCACCACTGAAGTCTGACGGTCGAGATCTAAGACTAACATCCTAGTTCCAAATAATAATTCGTACGGACTGAATCCCTTCAGAGAATTTCTTGGCAAGTTATTTAGACTACGTTGGACACTTATTAGATGTTTGACCCACCCAGTTCCCGAACCTAATATCCTTTCTGTTATAGATAGCTTTATGCCTTGGTTTTTTCTTTACACCATCCCGTATCCCTCAGGAAGGAAGTGAGAAGAGTCCCGCTGTGCTATGCTCATTTGGCCATGTTTCCCCTCAGGCTGGAGGGCTAGAGTGAAAACAATGGTCAAACGTAGCATGCTTCTAGCGTATATGCCATTTAGACTCGCAAATCTTTGTATAACAGTCCAGACGTCAGCCGAGTGCTGGTGATCTACATTATAAATGGAAACTAGCCTGTATATGTTAATCGGACGCTTTGCTTTTTACTGTTGATCTTTTCTGGAGTGAAACGACACGGTATTACACCGTTTCTCTCACCACTGCGATTTCTGTTACAGTTTGGGCAGTTCTTTACAAAAATGGTATGATGCAGGCTCATGCCTGGCCACCAGTACCTTGATTGTAATTCTTCCAGAGAATCTTTTAGTTTGAGGTGTCTGAGACCCTCGCCCATATGTGCGTCTGCTATTAACAAGTTTCTCCTGTCCATGTTTGGAATCACTCTATCCCCCACTCCAGGGATTCGAGCAAAAGGGACGGAGTTTGCATCGATTATGAATGTATAATTGAGTGGATAGTTGATCGGTAGCGCCGAGCAGTCGCCTTTTAATTACGTTTTCACCGCCAGCACTGTTTCACCGTCAATATACTTCACTGTACGCTTTTTTCGAGCTACGGAAGCCGATTTAGTTGCTACCGCTGTGGCTGTCTCAGCCAATGAATTCCCTGCAACGTGAACGCCATCACGCTGATGACTCAGTGAGTGTGTCACGTGAGTCTTTGGTAGTTCTTTTTGTAAAAGAGCTATTTGTTCCCAAAGCAGTTTTTGCTTTATTGTTGCATCTGTGTCATCTTTGTAACCGTTTTGAATCCATGTCTGCAAATCGTTGTTATATGATTTGACGCAGTAATATGAATCGGACACTATAAGTGTCGGGAATTCGCGATCCGCATTATCTAGCGCCATTTTCAATGCTATTATTTCAGTCTGTTGTTCTGAATTAGTTTCTACTGAGTGTGTTCTTGTTAATAGAGGTCTTAGTTTACCTCCGCGCCACACTTCTTTTGTAATCTCACATGTGGGGTTGTATGCTTGTTCTCCCCAAACGGAGGGTTGAGCATGTCCGTCTGTATAGATTACACAAGCGTATTGTCGTAAGGGCAGAATGTCGATAGGCAGAGGGAATGTTCTTTCATATTCTAGATTTTTCAATTCCTTTAGTTCTGGATCAAAGTAGTAGTATACTTTGTCCGTTGTAATTGAATTCACCCATTGTATCCATTCCGGATTCAATGTTGTTGTTGGTAAATTACAAGGTGTTGTTAGTGCCTCAAAGGCTGATTCTGCTGTTCTGACTGTGATACGTCTACCGTCCGCTTGATCTTTTTCTCTAGCTATTGCGGTTTGAACTGCATGAACAATGTTTTCTTTAATGCTGAATTTCTTTTCAGCTTCTGTGTACAAGTGTGATTTGAATGCAATTGGTACCTTTTCTCCCTCATTAGAGGTTAGGTATGTGAATCCGCATCTTCCTGGGATGACTCGAATCACAAGATTGCATGTGTTATCACGTGTTTCTAATTTTGTTTTAATTAACATGTCTGTTTGTAAGGATCTCAAAATTTCTGTGTGTATTTGAGTCCAATTTGTTCTTTTAAAATCTGGTTTTATTAGATCATAAAGGGGTTTGACCCTTTCTGCGTAATTTGTGATGTATGTTCTTCCGAAATTTAGGAAGCCTAGAATTGACTGTAGGTTTTTTAGTGTTCTAGGTGCTTGGAGTACGGCACATTTCTCTAGGAAATTGTCAGCCAGGCTTTTGCCTTCACTTGATAATTCGTATCCTAAGAACAGGACTGTTAGATGGGCAATTCTGGATTTTTTAAAGTTGAATTTGTAACCCTCTGCTGCAAACCCAAGTATTATGGTGTTCACTCTCTTCAAGTGAGTATCCAAGTCATCATCTGTTAAGTATATGTCGTCGACATAAGATAATGCTTCGTCATCATATGTTTGTAGTAATTCTGTTACTCTCGCTGAGAATACCCCTGGGTTATTCTTGTACCCCTGGGCTAACCGACAGAATTGTTTTTGAGTGCCATTTATTGAGAATGCAGACAAATATCTGCTCTCTGGTGCTATGTTTTCACAAAAGAATCCATTAGAGATGTCTAATGTTGTTTTGTATTTTTTGCGCACTATGTTATTCATTAGTGCAGCACTATGCGAGTTTTGCACTGCAAAAGTTTTGCAACATGAGTTAAGGTGTCGGTAATCCAAAACTAGACGATATGAATTGTCTGGTTTGGAGACCGGAAACAAAGGGTTGTTCATTTGTGAGGTGCAAGTTTCAATCACCCCCTGGTATTCTAATTGATCTAGGATTTCTTTTACCTGTTTTTTAGCTTCTTGCTTAATTGGGTACTGTCTTTGTGCAGTAGGTTGTGATTTTAACTGGATTTTGTGAGGAGGAGAGTCCTCATCCCATCCTACATGATTTTTATATAAAGCAGGAGCTTGAGCTACTGCCCACTTTCTGGCAAGTGTGTATTTTTTATGAATTGGGATATGATTTGAGAAGGCAGGCATAATTATTTCTTCGCCATGAGGGCACTCCCTGACAAACTCTGGTGGCCAGTCTTTTTCAGCTAGAAGGATGTCATAGCCCTTGGAGAGATTATCCCAAAATAGTCCCCTTATTTTTCTAGTCTTATCCCCTTCTATACGTAAAGTTATTTCATATATTTTGTGAGGTTTGCTAACTCTGGTGTCTGCAGTTTCCACTTGAAGATATTCATTCGTGTCCACTGTCTCCAGATGATTCATAAGGACTTTGCGAGCTATGCTCACTTCTGCTGCGCTGTCTAGCATTGTCTGAGCCCATTCTCCGTTTTTCAGTTGTGTCCTCAGTATTCTCAGCATTGTTAACTACCTTGATACTGGCTACCTTCTTTTTTGGAAATTGTAATTTCTTTTTTAGATGAGCAGGTTCCTTGTCTTTGGACTTGGCGTGCTCTTCTCTTTGTTCTGATCGTCCTCTTCTTTCCGATTTCTGCGAGGAAGTCTGAAAAGATTGAGAGGGACGTGTATCAATGTCTTGATATCTATCAGGCTTCTTTATATTATCCCTATTTCTAAGGTTATATCTTTTCCCAGAGGGGTCACTTTGGGGTGACCTGTGTCTTTGGTTCGGAGATTTTTCTCTCCGCCGAGGAGACCTTCCTCTGGACTGGAATTTCTTTTCTTTAGGATTGGATTGTTTGTTTCCATCCCAGCTCTTTTTTTGTGATGTTGAATTATTATTAAAAAATATTTTTTCAGGACTTTCAATCAGTTGTGGTTTTACTGGTATTCCACCTAAACTATCTCTACCTAGTTCCTCATAGGATTTTTCTATAATTCTGGCAATTTCAGCTGGTTGGTCTGTTATATCTGTCTCCTTTAACCTCTGGCGGATCGCCACGTTTGCTGCTTCTCCCTTTATGTTGGCTAATAATATAGCCGAGACCTGCTTGAAGTCTTTTAGTAATTTCATACCAAGAGTTAAAGCGGGTTCTGGACCGTATTCGTCTTGAATTTGTTTTAGCACATCTGGTATTACCGAAATGGATGGAACACCGTGCGTTTTTGTGTAGATGGAAGCAAAGACTGTACCCCAAGTGTCACAGTCCTCCACGTGTGGTGCGATTCCCATTGGAAGACAGATAGTCAGAATCCTGTGTTTTTCTAACGGGGTGGTGTCTGGAAACACCGCCTCTATTTGGGTGATTTTTTGTGCTAACCAGAATGGTATTTGTTCCCGTTTAGCTGGTACTTTACCTAGGCAGGATTGTATGTTCTGTGGTGTAATTTTATTTGTGTTCCCCTGGTGAGGGGTCAGCTGTGGAATTTTAATTGCTGGTTGAATTGTTGAAGTCCGCATCACATATTGGACTAATTGTCTATGTAATTTTATTAATTGTTTTAGCTGTGTTAAAAGCTCTGCTTGAGACATCCCATTGATGTCTGGATGTGGTGTGTATCCGGCTAGGACCGGCCACGTTGCTCCTGGTCTACCTAATGGACCGAGCCTGGTGATGTGATTATTATGTTTTAGGGCGCCATTAAATAAGAGCAGATGCTCTTGAAATTTAAGTGGTACTTCCACCTCCTCGAAAGGAGTGTACTCATTAGGAGGGTCCTCTGTTTTGTAATAGTGGAAGTACTTTGTTACAGCATTCGCTGCTGGAAAGTGTATCCATGAATAATATACCTCTGTCTGCCGATATTCGTGTGCCTCAATCACGAATATGACTGTGCCACCTCTAGGTGTCAGTCCATTTTCTATAAGTTTTAAAGTTATAGATTTCCTCTTGATGACCGGGATGAGTATTATATCCGGGTCTGTGTCTAGCAGTGCATTATCAGCTGCTGCGAGTTCAGTTGCTATCCTAACTGTCTCTCTTTCTTCATCACTGTCTACCATTTTACCGACAGGAAGGTTATTTAGTTTGTTTGCAGATCAGGTTTCTTATGGAAACAAAGATTAGATGCACAATATTTTGGAACAGTGTATCCTTCAACGTTGACTAAACCAAGAACCATACATAGGAGTTTCCTCCTGCGAGGTCTGGCGGATATTACCTTTTACCCACTCCAGACGTCTTTGGAGTATTATGGGAAAAGGGGTCTGAGTGAAAAAGCACGACTGAGTTACTCTAAATGTCTTACGTTAGTTTTATCGCCCTTCCAACCGCGTTGGGCGCCATGTAGTGTAGTTCCTATTATCCCAATAGGCTCTGCGCATTGGAATAATACCTTCAATAGTATAGGCCTAGACCAGACGTTAACTAGGTCTACTACTGTCGATATTAGACTTAAAGTTTTGGGTTTTGCCAGCTAGCTCAGAGTTCACTAGAAACTTTCTCGAATAGGCAAGGAGGAGTTGAACCTCCCTGGATAGACAAGAAGGGATTTAGTTTCTGACAACCATAGAACATGACAACTTTGCTCTCCCCTAATCAAGAGTGTATCTCTAGAGTCGTGTGAAAACAAAAGACGACTTATTTTACTCAGTCAGTACGTGCATTCTTAGTCTCACCAGATTGTAGAGAAAAGGAAGAGACGGGCGTGTTCAATAAAAGATGTTATTTATTGATCAGTCTCTTTTCTCATACAAGAGAAATTGATTGATATTATTGCAATACTTATGGTTAAGTAAAGTGCATACAATAAAAGCAGAAGTATAAAATAATACTGTAAAAACATTGATATGGTTTCTAAGCCATATGAAGGTTTAAAATGAATAAAATGAATACATACACATTTACATTTGACTAATCGTACTCAACTGGTGTTTCTAACTACGCCTACCCCGTGTACCTGACCTAAGCCTAATACGTGGGAGGGAATAGAAAGTTACAGTTTAAGTTAAGTTTGTTTTGCCAAGTGACTGACTAAAGAATTCTCTACAAGGGGTTATTCAGTTCTGTACCTGGACTCTAGGATGAATGAGGGATGGTATCTCTCGTCTCTGGTCTCGATATTCCAGGCTGCCTGCGAGGGCTACCCGGAAGTGCCGGAGCTGGATTTCTCGGCAGGAGAAAGCAGCGTCTCGTTCTCAGCGCGTCAGGAAGGCGGGGCTGCGCCAGCGGGGTCTGCTCTGCTCTGGGCTTCGGCAAGTCTGGCTGCTCCGATCTCGTCACCACCGCGTGTGTTTGCATAGGGCAATATCGGTAATATTTATACCTTTAAGGTGCCGAGATTGACGTAAGGATGGACATAGATACGTCAATAAGGATGTCATACGACCTAGTCGTTAGCACATTCTTTTGCTGAAGTTCTCGGTGAAATCAAAACAATGGCCGCAGGGTTTTTCCCAGGTCTGTCATAGGTTTGGTTTGTTTTGAGAACTCCGTATGCCTTATCAGGGGCTGGAGGAATATCGCTTGTCTAATTAGATGGCAAGCGTTATGACTTAATCAGATAACACGTTCCTGTGCCGTAGTGTGGCTTTATCAGATAACGGTTCCTGCATCATGGGGGTTTTCTGCCTCATGGGATGGCTGCTAGTTAACTTGTTAACCAGAATAGGGTCAGGAATAGGGGGATCGATACAGAACCTATAGGAATACATCACAATACCCTCCTAACACGACTCTGGGAATGTGGTCTTCGGGGGACGGTGTGGAACTGGTGGAAATCCTTCCTAGCCGGCCGTCGGCAAACGATCTGGGCGCCCCCACACTCCGCCGTTGTGGCACCTCTGGAAGTAGGGGTCCCTCAGGGGTCTATTCTTAGCCCCCTGCTTTTTAACATCTTCCTGGCCCCCCTTGCAGAGGTGGCGGAGTCTTACGGCGCCCAGATCGTGTCCTACGCCGACGACACCCAGCTCTTGTTCACTTGTGACAAGAATGAGGTGTTTGACGGGGCTCGCATCAGAGGATGCTTAGAGGCAGTCTTTGGTTGGTTCAGAGGACGCGGCTTAAAATGCAACTCCGACAAATCGGAGCTGCTTTTTTTTGGCTGTGCCATTGAACCAAATTGGAAAAGCTGGTGGCCGCTGGACCTGTTTCCACCTGCAAATGCAAGTGTTAAAGCCAAAAATCTAGGAATTATTGTAGACAATGATTTAACCTTTGGGCCTCAAATATCTTGCCTCTCGGGGAAATGTTTCGGCATCCTTCGGATGCTTAGAAAATTTCTTCCCTTGATCTCAATCAATCATCGAAGGGTCATTGTCCAAGCACTTGTAGGGTCCAGATTGGATTACGCAAATGCCCTTTACCTGGGTCTCCCTAAATACCTCGTGAGGAGACTTCAAGTAGTCCAGAATTCAGCTGCCCGGGCTATCTACGGGCTTCCCAGACGTGCTAGTGCCTCGAACCTGTTAAAAGAACTGCACTGGCTTCCTATAGCCAAGAGAGTCCTTTTTAAAAGCCTGACGCTGACTTTCAAAGCCCTCCATGATATTGGTCCTAGCTATATCAGGAAACGTCTTGTCTTTTATAAACCTAACAGAGCCTTACGGTCCGCCTTTTTGTCTAAAATGGTAGTCCCGACCATTAAACGCGCTAGACAAGGCGGCCGTTCTTTTCATCACCTGGCTCCTCGTGCCTGGAATGAGCTTCCCCTTTCTCTTAGACAGATTCCCAGCCTTATGTCTTTCAGAAAGGCTTTAAAAACTTGGCTCTTCACTAGCTAGGCCCTCCGCCTTTTCTTACGGTTTTTCAGTTATGTTGCCATCCCCGAAGGACTTCTTCGCCAAAGCGCCGGGACACTCCTTCTGGAGTAGCTGTTGCGCTATAGAAGAATCTGTTAACATAACATAACATAACATATTTGTCTGCGGGATGCCTACACTGCTGATACTGTGAGGGAAGCGTACACTGTTACTGCACTAGGATGTATGTCAGTATATCATAGTTAGAAATATTGTCTCAGAGAATTATAATGCCCTAAATATCATTTACAAAAATATTTATGACAGACAGTATTCTGCCTCTGAAATTCTGTCTGCTGCTGGCTATGTGAAGGTGGTTGCTGTGTTTTAGTGAGTATTGAGAGAACATTTTCATTATTCAAAAGCCAAACTTATTGGTATGTCCAGTGCTTGCTTTAAAGAGCCTTGATCATCCCTCAGCTGTTATGTCCTCAAGTAAGGGGCCGGGATACATTAGATCTTCCTGAACAACACCCACTTTTTTCACCGTACACTGCCCCAAGTACAATTTATTTTTGGATTTGTGTTGTAAAACATGTTTGTGAGAGAACATGAAAGACTACACCTACAGTGTAAATACATTTTCCATATAAAGACGAGGTACCTTGTTAGCTATGTGTGGGAATGTTTAAGACCTAGACCAGTAACCTTGCACATTTTATGCAAGTGCATGAAACAAGGAGTCATATCAATCTGAGTGCTGGCCTCTCAAGTCTGGAATGCCTTTCAGCCTGCATATGAGGAGCCTAACCAGTCTACAAATCTTAAAGAGGCCTCATCAGATTTCGAGCCCCCTCTTATCCACTTCTTAATTCCCCGTTGGCAGATCTGAGGTCATAGACCTACTAGACTAACCCCTGTACTGCTATATCCCTTAATTACACTATGAGCACCTCAGGGGTGTAGCTTTGTAGGTGGGTGGGGGGATTTAGGTTGTGGTACCCCACCAATACATTAATTCTGGGCTTGGTAGTTGGGTCTGGGGGCACTGAGCTGGGTCTTCAGTGCCAGTGTCAGACTTTATTGTGCAATAAGAATAAATAACAAAAAAGTGACATTTGATGTAAAACAGAAAAGAGAGAATGAAACGGAGATATACATCTGAAGGCTGAATTCCAAAATGTGAAATCAAATAACCAGGAATCAATTCTGGCTTCCCTGCTGGCCCAACTTGTGTGATCCTAGGCAAATATTTTATTTCACAGCACACCCTTTTTCTTCATTATCACACATGAGAGTGTTTCGAAATACTTGCGTTCAGGAAACGAACTGTACAAGCGCCTGTCAGGTTTGATTTATAGGATTATACTGTTGCTCTATTTAAAATAGGAAGATGTTTAGGGTTTACATGATTACTGACCTTAGTTCATTAATGGCATTCTCATTGGGGGGAGCCATTAATATTTCCAAGTTCATGCTTACAAAGTATCACTTTAATGTAATGTCTGTCTATGCATTGATATATCCTGAGGTGCTAAAGTGAAATGCTTCAGTATGTTAAAGAAATACACGTTTTTGAATTTTTAAGAGACTGTAACATATTCTTATATTACGTTTGTTGCATGTAATAGGTGTCAAACAATTTCATGGCTTGGCTTGTGCTTGGACTCTTCGAGCCAAACTAGGCCCTTGCCTCGGCTCTGACTCAGGTAGACCTATTAATTTGCGGGCACACCAACTCTATTTACAACTTGGGCTTAGAAATGGGACTGTCAGTCATTTGATAAAATGATTTGTAAAAGGCAAGGACTAGAAACATAGATCCCTGAGTGCATGCACCAATTTGATGACCCTACCACCAAGACTTCCCATAGCAGAGAAAAGAAGAGTATGTGCAGTGAAATACATCTAAAATAAGTTATCCCAGTACAGGGACTCGATCCTATTGTGTTGTACATGACCGTAGTCATGGGTTCTCAGGGGCAACTACCATGCCCAGGTGAGACGGACAGGGGCATACGTTTTGGGTGGGGGGTTTGGTTGTGACACCCTCCAAATGCATTCTTGGCTCAGGAGCTGGGTCTGGCGGCCCTGAGCCATTTTTGCTATGTCTGTTTAAATGTTTCTTGTTGGTCTAATTTCACTAAGAGCTTTTCACTTTTTGGGAATTGAAACTTAAATGTATATATTGACTGGTTTATCAAAAAATCGTAAACCTCACCCATAGGAGCACTCCTTTAATGGGTGCAAATGTAATACTCTTGACATTCATAAGCATTGGCAGGAGAAGGCTTGGAAAGCTGCGCCAATATCCGATTTACAGCCACACTACTGTCAATCAGACAATCAAAAAGTAACGGGATGAATACCTGTAAATAGACTAACCAGTGGCTATCACTCAACGTAGTCAATCAATCAATGAATCAGGATTCATTAAGCACAGCTAATCCGCAGCGAGGGTATCCAGGTGCTGAGAGCCAAACTGCAAGGGTGACATCAGTTGAAAAGCAGGGTCTTGTGTCCCCTTCTGAATTCCTGAAGAGAGGGTTAGGTCTGGGGATGGAGGGGGGCAGCTGTTCCAGACTTTGCTGAGAGGTGGGAGAATTCTCCACTGTTGCTTTAGCGGATGCGGAGGTGTAGGCAAGGGTGAGGGAGGTGGAGCGCAGTAGTCGGGAGGGTTAGTGGAAGCTCAGGCATGGGTTGATGCATGCTGGTCCTTGGTTATGCAGGGTTCTTTAGGTGTGGGTCAGAATCTACCACTCACACCGAAGGCTGCCCCTGGAGCAGATGACAGACAGAGAGAACAGTGGAAATCAAAACTCTACTCATAACAACAATTCTCTGCCCGTGTACAAAATCACAATGTACTAATAGTCACTGATGCCGTACCACAGACATGAAACTGGCCTTCCAAAGAATGGCACAAAAACCATTGAGTACCAAAAGTAGCAAATTTATTTATTGAATATAATGTAATAATTGTACACTTTATATAAAAACATAATGAAGATAGCACCACAATAATCCAAGCGCATCCTATATCACACACACCCATTTGTTCCAGCAAGCAAACACATACTCACACATTATCATACGTCCTCCAAAATAAGGGTTCCACAATTACAAAATATCATAATATACACATAACAGAACCCCCACATGATGTGAAGCAAAAAATGCTTCTGTAGTGTCAACATATATGGGATGAGTATGATCAATGACAACATTAGCACATGAAACAAGAAATCAATTGGTGGTACAGTTCATGTTTTAAACTCCAATTTCTTCTCCGTGTATTGATGGTTGCAAACGGGGGAAACAAACAGCGCAACAGATAATCCAGCACCGATGTACGTTTTGGTGTGTAACCTGAATGTGGGTCTCACCTTCTTTAGGGCGCAATAATCAGGTACAACATGTGGGAGGGCGCGCCTGGAACAGATAACCACAAGGGTTCAGATCTGATAAAGCCTCTTGATCAGGGTGAGGTGGGACACAGTGTCGAAGGCAGCTAAGAGGTTGAGAAGAATCAGGGCAGCAGCTTCACCCCAGTCAAGAGGGTTCTGATGTCATCAGTGGCCACGATCCGAGCGGTTTTTGTGCTGTGGTTGGTGCGGAATCCAGATTGGGATGTGTTCAGAAGATTGTTGGATTTGGAGTATTCCGTGAGTTGGAGGTGTATGGCCTTTTCAAGGACCTTGGCTGGAAAAGGGAGCATTGAGATGGGCTGGTACCTGAGCTAATTCGAATTGGCGGACAGTTTATTGATGAGGGGGTTTGACATTAGCGTTTTTCTATCATCTGGGAAGGTGGCTGAGGTGATGGATGTGTTAAAGATGGCTGTGAGCTTGTTGCTAATGGTCCTGTTGCCGAGGTTGAACATATGGGGGGGGGGTAGGGGCTCTGGGGTGCTCCTGAGTGGATGGAGTGCATGATGTCTGTGATCCTCTGCATGGTGAGACAGTCTCAGTCGGTGTTCTGGTGGTTGAAGGTAGCGACTCTGGAAGCGAGAAGGCTGAGGATGTCGTCACTGGCTGGTAGGGGTACGAGGTTTTCCAATCCATCTCTTATCGCTCACTGGGCCACTATAGACAGAGGCCTACCTAATGCAAATCAGTGCCAAGGCTGTTCCTCATGGTAACTTTCAATCCCAAACCTTGGTCATCTCACCCCTCCCCCTGCCGACCACTGTATTTGTTGTTTGGAAATTTGAAATTCATGCCCCCCTCCCCCCCTTTCCTCCAACCACACTGACTAAGCTAGGCCCCTGGTGTGCCTGCAATAAGACATTTACCAGTTAAACAAAACATCAGAAATGTGTGTGTCAGTGCATTACAAGGAAATGCCATAAATATTAAAGGCCTGCATTTTAAAGATAGTGAGTAATAAAGGCAAGCTCAAGAATGCTGTACAGCCCACTGCAAGCACTTGGAACTTAACCAATAAACACATCAGATTTTGTGAGAGCAGGCAGTATATTTTATCGTCCAGCGGGGCTTCTAAAATACATACAGCATTATATGGGGCAGCGCAGTAAGAAGAAAATAAAGTTATTTTATCACAGTGTTCAGTAAGACTGACAGCTGATACAGAGGAGTTGAGAGCTGGACTGCAGGAGGGGGTCAGGAGGTTTCCATGGTTTCATGGCTACTGTTCCAGTGACTGCCGCATGCCCATTTGTTGCAGCATCAAGGGCTTGCCATGCGACTTTTGTGTAGACCTCATAGTCCAGTACAACAGCATAATACAAGAATAGAACGCTTTAAAACTGAAAATAACTCTTTTCCCCCCCCGAAGCGTTCTTTCGTGCATACAGGGATTTATGTTATGCTATTCTGTTTGTATTTCATACAATCGCTTTTCTTTGCTTGGTTATTCCCTTTCACTGAATAATATATGTCTAAAATGAATTCTGGTCAAATATTTCTTTTGCACAGCTGTCGTACCACTACGTACACAATCTCTCTTCCCTGGGGGCTGCTTTTTAAGCTCTAAAGAGGTAGCATTTGTTTATTATTAACAAGAACGGTTTGACAATTTTTTTACATCGAACGCACTAGAAATACAATTTTCTCTTAGCACTTAAATAGAAGGTGCTTTTATCTCTCAAATCAATGATGTTTATTTTATCAGCTCCAGTACGTGAACTTACAAATTTCACCCAACACATTCATATAGTGCATAAGACCTACATGGTGCATCCAGGCGATAAATCCACCATAATGAAAGATTACAGTGAAGCAGTAACAAAAAATAATGACTACAATTAACTGAAGACATTTTCGAGCAGTGGTCTGAAGAGGATATGATCTAAGGTTCCAAAAAGACGACAAGACTAATCCCCTGACGGGCCCAAAAACTGCAACACTTCTGCTTCATTTTAAGAAGTAACATCAGAGCTCTATCCAGAGATGTAAGTGGCTATGCACGTTAGTGTACCTGTCTCTCTTGCTATTTCCATTCAATACTCGATGGACCATTGACTGAGCCGTGAGCATTTGGCAAGACGTAGCGAGTGGGTATAATGCACAGGAGTCATGCGCACTCCCCGCGGTGACTTTATTGCTATTCTAGGTGATGAGTTGCAAGTAAACAAGAGTTCTCAATAACAAGGGTGTTGCCATAGGAGTACGTGATTGCAAGAATAGCCTGGCAGTGACAGGCACTAGGGACAGAAATGGGCTAATGCGTCTAAAAGTATCGACTGTTTTGAGGAGGCACTAAACACGCTCTTTACTTGTCATTTTATGGAGTTCAGTCAAAAAGGTTAGGATATTTTATTTCAACAATGAGTCTTACTTTTTTTATTGGAAGCAACGTGTTGCAGAAATGTTGATCTGCTGTAATTTAGATTAAATCAAGAACTTGGGCTGTTCTATTCTTGTCAGCTCTCTACCTTGAGCAGTGGGAGCTCATTCTGCTATGGCGAAGGAGCGTCGCCCGACTGATTTCAAGCAGTGCTCATGGAGCAAGGACTCATAGAAAAGAGACTTGCTCAGAGCAATCCTCTCGTTCAACTCACTAACAAGTTATTAAACCATGTTTCGTGAATAACTAATACGCACCACATTGAACACGCGGGTTTGCGAAACTTGCTTATGTGTGTACTAAGGCGGATAACAATGAAGACGGACTAATACCGCTCTAAACGAGGAACTGTTGTGCACATGCGTCAACTGCATCTACGTAGTATGACGTATTAATGTTTGGAGGGAAATTCTGGCGCATGAGCAGAAGATACTAAAATGGTGTCTTGAAGACTTGCGTGGATGGCATCTGCTTGTTTGAACTAAATCGAGTGGTTTTTACTAATGCTAATGCAGTAGAAAAGACATAAATAAATAAACTGGGTTAGAGTAGAGGTGGGTGGTGTACAGTGCAATCATTTTATTCTGAAAGTAACATCTGTCTTTTGACTTTATCACTAGTGCGTATTTGGGCCTCTCTTGCAAAATCGCACTGAATGAAGTGACATCGCACGATGCCTTGCATGCTCACTGAGTGAAGCCATGACGGCCATGACTAAGATGTTGAACGGGAGCCAAGATAGAGTGCTACAAGCATGGGAACGGATGGTGCAGAGTTGAGCAATGAGATGTTCAATTCATCGTAGTGTCATTAATGTTTCATAATGGATACATATAGTGGCTGGGAGTAAAATTTATGAATAAAAATTAAGGGGATGAGTTTACGAACAATAGTTGCATTGATTTTAATGACAAGTAAGCATGATGTGATGGAGCTTCCCCCCTTGCCTGACCAATCATATTTCGTATTTTTACAATATTGAAACTTTAGTGGGTGGAATATTCAGAACGAAAGGTACAACTTAGATAGCTCTAGTTAGTTAGTCAGATGAAGAATTGCTGAATGCAGACTCAAACCGAGATTAGGAGTGGGCGGAATTTGGGTAATCCCGTTACGTAACTCTTCGCGAAAATGTCAAAAATCTTCGCAAACACGCGGAAATATCGCGAAGAGGCAGAAGTTCTTTTCCCGCCTGTTCGCGATATTTTCTGCGTGATCGCGTTGGAAACGTCTCGCCAACTTGCCCATGCGGTTGCCTATGGGCGCGGCCATCTTGTTTTCACTTGTCCTGCCAGCTCGTGATGCTTATTTCCTGTTACGGGTCGCGCAATGCATGCCCGCACCCGTTCGCGATGCGTATTTCCTGTTCGGTAACGTGTTAGTGCCGCTTTTTGCGTGCTCAGGGGGGACAATATTGCGCAAACTTGCCCACGCGGTCGCAATGGGCACGGCCATCTTGTTTTTCACTCTATTGCTATGGGTCTGGGGCCTGCTTTCGAATCTCCCTCTATCTTGTCAATCCTTTGTTTCTAGAAACTTTTTTGGATCTTTTTTATTTATGATCTCTTAGACTATTTTCCTGATTCTTTATTTTTTGTTTTGTCTACTTTTTGTGTTCTTAACTAGTTTTTCACTCTTTTTCTATTGCCTGCTCTTTTCATTTCATTTAATTTCCTTTTTAATTTTCTACCTTCCTTTTCTTTCCGGCCCCGCCTACCCCAGAACCATGTCCAAATGGCAAAGGGCTTGACGCCAGAGCCGCGACCACCTTCCTTGCCGAAGGCGGCTCCCACAATGGGTGCAGGCACAGGCCTTATTTGGGGAGGTGGAGTTGGCTGCACTGGCTTTCTTTGTGCAGCGCCACCTCCCCTGAACCCTGGCAGCAGGTGGCAGACCTGGGTACGGGCTCCGGGAGCATCGGCAGCGGTGGGGGAAGTTGCGCCGGGCAGTGTTTCGCTGCTCTGGTGTCCGGCGCACCCAGAACTAATTGACGCACCGGTGGTCCGATATCCTGGACTGGGAGCAGGACCTGCTGGACCTGCTAGGAGTGGAGGTACCCGGTCTTGGTGAGTGACTATTTAATTATTACTACTTTGTGTCTGTTCTTCTGCTCTGTGTTATATATTGCGAATATCTTTTTTTCCAACCAGCTAGAATGCTGCTGCTTACATTACAGGTAAATTACGTTTGAAAGTCTTCTGTGATTGTTATGACACAGGTGCTCTTCTGCGCTACTAATCTTACTGTTTGCAACTTTGCAGTTGCGCTCGCTTAGCGCGATTATGTAAGAGTTTATTTTAGAGAAATTAAGTTACGTAATACTGTAGTGACTCTAGTCCTTACTTTGTCCTGTCACTAAGAGATAGGGGTGGATTGATTCTTAGGTTTAGTTACTTATTAGTATGAGTTTGTAAATTTTTAGTGGTATGCGTGATGCCCCCTCTGTTACGTCACGTGCTGCTACTGCTTACCCCAGTCCTTAGTAGAACCTTTTGTAGTTTGTTCAATGAGTGGTAATAGGCTTAGCACTAGCAGAACATCATCATCAATCAATCAACCAACAATTTGGTGTATGCAAAAATGTAGTCATGTGTTCTCCATTTGACTATTTATGCATTTTTGAGGACTAAAAGAAGTAGAAATGCATACTTAATGTACAATTGGCATGCCTGGAATAGGTGGGCTAGGTCAGGTGGTACGTACTTCTTAGGCTTAGTTAGTATTCTGGAATCAGAATGGAAGACTGGATTAGTGTTGATAAATAGTAAGTAGTCGATCTGCTAATCCCCCGATACTACTTGTTGACCAGATGATATAGGTCAATTTATTTATTGCAATTGTTGTTTACATACATTTTATTTGACTGTCCTTTAAAAATATTGTATTTGTTTCACACCAATCATCAATATTTGTCTTTTTCTTATATCTTTCATGTTCAGCACCCAGGGGCAAGCAGACAGGGTCTCAGTTGGCAGGAGGAGCAGAACAACAACAGGAGGATAACGACGAGGGCTCTTCTGCTGGCCCTAGTAAGTCTTCTTGTTTTTAATATTAATAATTCTTATTCCCGAACTTTTACTGTACCATATTTTTCTGACCTATTTTTTCCGTTTCCCAATGCTATTTTTTACCAACAATTATCCTTCGATCTCAACTATCTGTTTCTAAATTCTTGTTATCCCTGCCTCTAACTGCCTCTGCTATGAAGACTCTCTGTACTACTACTATTAGTCTGTCTGTAGCTAAGCTTGCCCAGTTGGCCACTCTTTATTTAAAAGGTTTTAAATAAAACTCAGATCCCCCAGTAGCTCTAGCCATTGAGTCCAGTCCTGTGGGTTGTCCTCTTGTACTACTTCTGTTCTTATTGATCTTGAGTCTTTGTTAATCTTGAGGCTTTTTCGACAATTCCCACCAACAAATGCCCAACCAGATTTTACTATTTTGATAGGATAGGACATACTACTACTGTTGTAGGGATTATGCACATACAGAACTTTACACAAGAAAATAGGATGTTGGTGATGGTAGGTTGAACCTTCCTCACACCTCAATCAGAAGTTCAGAACCCACCACAATCCCCTGCTCGACTAGTTATAGTAGTGTCTCGTCATACCTATTAGCTCTCCAACCCCCCCAAGATACCCAACAAGTAGACAACCCAGAACATAACCCTCCCGACCTCGCAGTTGTGGAAGCAATGCACATGCACACCCTTCCTTTTGCTCGCTCACTCGTGTAAGTCCATACCAAATACCACTGAGTCTATGTAAGTTCAAACGTTTTATTTTCAATTGACAAGCTCTGTACGTTGTTCTATAATACAGCACCAACATGAAAATGCATAACATTATAACAATAAAAATTGTTACACTTAGTTACAGTTACAACAACTACAAGTCCATAGAAAAAAATGGGAAATCATGATAACTGAACAGTGGTGGAAGCACCACCATCCCCTTGGTAGGAATATAGTTTATATAAAATTATAAATGAAGATCTCTGAGTGAATTCTGGGGACCCCTCACCTTAGAAGAACATAGTACTGGTAGTTGTTATATCATAAGTTCTGCAAAGCTTTGTTTCGTAGAAGGGACTCTTCCGTCTGTAATGAGAAAAATGGTGCGCGTTACTATATCGCAAGCATTTTTCAGCCATGCCAAAAAGCGTAGCATTTTTATGGATACGCAATATGGACTAACACCAGAACTCCATAATGTGGCTTGTTAATGTTTTGGTTGACGTGGTGAGCAGAGCTTAGACAGTAGCAGTATGAGGTCATGAGGGCTCAAAGGTGTCTTATACAACAACCTGAGAGGTAACGTCACATGTGCAAAAAAAAAGACACAAAGGTAAAATGGTTGCATAGCTCGGGCTAACTAAGCAAAGACTAGAATGACCTTAGGGACCATATATAACTACTAGTGTTTACTCTACTACTACCTGATTCATACTAGTGATGTATATTGTATATGTATGGTTTACTAATAACTCATTTTTCAATCTTGCTACTGAACAATAGGGGGAGGTGTAAATGACACCTAAAAAATGTGTAATGTTTTTTTTAGGCGCAGTACCGACCACCAGTTCCGGGGCCAGCGGCGAAGGCAACGCGGCTGGTGAGGATACGGCAGTGCTCCGCTAGAGGTGGGAGTCCCTCAGGGCTCCATTCTCAGCCCCATGCTTTTTAACATCTTTATGGCCCCTCTGGCGACAGTCGCGGAGTCGTTTGGCGCCCAGATCGTGTCATACGCTGACGACACCCAGCTCCTGTTCACATGTGATAGGGGCGGGTTGTTTAATGGCATACAGATTAGGGATTATCAGGGTGCGGTCTTTGAGTGGTTTAGGTGTCATGGCTTAAAGTGCAACTCCGACAAGTCGGAGCTCCTCTTTTTTGGTTGCGCTCCCGAACCCAATTGGAAATCGTGGTGGCCACAAGATATGTTTCCCCCCGATAATGTGTCTTTTAAGGCCAAAAATCTGGGAGTGATAGTGGATTGTGAACTATCTTTTGGGCCTCACATCTCGTGTCTTTCAGGAAAATGCTTTGGCATTCTGCGGATGTTGAGGAAATTCTTCCTTTAGTATCACTCAAACATAGGAAAATAATCGTCCAGGCCTTGATTGGCTCTCGACTGGACTACGCAAACGTTCTTTTTCTGGGTCTACCGAAATATCTCTTGACCCGTTTGCAAGTAGTTCAGAACTCGGCAGCCTTGGCCATCTATGGACTCCCGAGGAGAGCTGGTGCCACTGTTTTATTGAACACCTTACACTGGCTACCTATCTCAAAGAGAATTCTTTTCAAGAGCCTGACCATGGCCTTTAAAGCTCTACATGGCACAGGCCCTAAGTATATTGGGAAAAGTCTTTCCCGGTACTTACCTAGCAGGACCCTGAGGTCATCTTGTCTGTCCATGATGACAGTTCCTGCAATTCGGCGTGTGAGAATGGGAGGTCGGTCTTTTCGCTACCTAGCACCAAAGGCTTGGAATGATCTACCATTGTCCCTGAGACAGGCTCCTAGTCTTCTTGTTTTCAGGAAAGACCTGAAAACGTGGCTCTACACGAAATAGATCTTTTTTTCATTTGTCTCTGCTTTTTGCTGTTGTGTGGTTGTTTTTATTTGCTGATATTCTTCGCCAAAGCTCCGGGATGCTCCAAATGGAGTAGCCGTGCGCTATAGAAGAAATAAATTAACATAACATAACATAACAGACGGAGCTGCAGGGGGTGAGCCAGCACCAGTGGCGGACGGTGGTAAGTTAGATTCCTAATCCTTAACTATTGACATTACACTCACTGCAAGGGTGTACTGTATGTATACTGCACTGTTGAGGCGTAGTAAGTAAGAAGTTGTTGTGAAGGTTTGAAAAGTGAAGACACCCTTTAATGGCATCAGTAAAGGCATTAGCGGCGGGAGTATTGAATAACCAATGGCCTCTTCTATCTGATTTCAACTCTGCTTTGAAAGTTTTATGGAGAAGACTAAAAGTCAGATCAGATCACCTGGTGTTGAACTAAAAGAGAAAGACGGGTGGAAGGAAGAAGGACGGGTGAGATTTAATATTTATGACTGACAGAGAGAAGGATACATGTGCTGCATGCATGCAATGCATGCATAGTTGGCTGAATCAGATGCATGGTAGGTTGAATGCCTGAAAAAATCCCACAAATGTTAAAGCCCAAGGAAGTGGGAGGATAGATACTTACCACAAATGTTATGCACTGTGTTTTATGTTTGTTTGTTTATGTTTATTGGTTTATATAGCGCTGAATCACCCATGAGGGTATCTCCGCGCTTAGGACGACACAGAATATCCAAGGAAAGAAATTAAAAAAGGTAAGTTTTCAGAAGCTTTCTGAAGTGAGCAGATTCTGGCAGTTGCGTAGATGGAAGGGTATTCCAGAATACAGGAGCGAGGTAAGAGAATGCTTTACCTCCGCTGCGTGCTTTTTTTACTCTGGGGGTACAGAGCAGAAGTTCCGAGACTGATATACATGTTCTTGACGAGGTATATGAAACTGGTTTGCTCGTGAGATACAAAGGGCCTTGGCCATTGAGGGCTTTAAAGATAGTACATGCTATTTTAAATTGAACCCACTTTCTCACCGGTAGCCAGTGAAGTTGGGGTACCGAGGGTGTTCTGGTGGGAACGCCGGCAACAAGACGGGCGGCAGTATTCTGAACCACCTGAAATTTGTTGAGGGAGACTTTGTTGGCTGAAAATAACAGGGCATTACAACAATCAAGCCTGACCAAGGCTTGAATTAACGTTTTCTTGGTGGAAGGGGACAAAAGGGGAAAGATCCTTCTAAGAAGGCTAAGGATGTAGAAACACGAGCCGGCAGTAGTATTGGCATATGTCTCAAGAGTTAGTTTATGATCAATTCTGACCCCTAGGTTCTTGACCACTTTAGGGGCAGGGGCAGGACCAAGTTCATCCGGCCACCAGGTAGGCGACCAGCGTGCAACAGCTCCTCCAAACAACATGATTTCCGATTTCCCCGCGTTGAGTTGTAAATAGTTAGCTCGCATCCAGGCTGCGATGGATTTCATACCTTCTGAGAAAATCAGATCAATATCCTGTTTATTTTTATCAAATGTGAGGAGGAGCTGTGTATCGTCTGCGTATGAGATAGGGGTGAATCCCAAGGATTGCATGAGCCTGGCCAGAGGGAGACATGAATGTTAAAAAGGGTCAGGCTCAAGCAGGAGCCTTGCGGGACCCCCTTGGTGACTTTAGAAGTGGGGGAGTTGAAGGATCCCAGAGTGACAGTCTGGGTTCTGTCAGTTAGAAAGTTGGTATTCCACTTCAAAGCCAGCCCTTGAACGCCTATATCACGGAGTCTGTCCAGTAGAATCTGATGGGAAATGGTATCAAAGGCAGCTGACAGGTCAAGCAGCACCAGAAGTGCTGCTTGACCCTTGTCCAAGGTCATACGTTTATTATCGGTAACCTCAATAAGTGCAGATTTGGTACTGTGTTTGGCCCGAAAACCAGACTGTGAGGCATCAAGATGGTGGTAAGTTTTCATATACTCAGACAGGTGTTTGTTGATATGTTTCTCAATGAGCTTGGTTTGCAGGAGTAGTAAAGATATGGGTCGGTAGTTGGATAATTCAGTGGTAGGAATCTTGGTATTTTTTCTTATGGGTATAACTCAGGCATTCTTCCATGCTTGATGGAGACTGCCAGAGCTCAGAGAGCTATTAAGAATAGAACAGATGGGAGTAGCAAGCTGGTCAGCAAAATTAGCCGGGATCTTAGCGGGGAGAATGTCCAGTGGGGAGACGGATTTAGTGGTCGCAAGCAGGGATATGACTTCCGTAGGGCTAAGAGGGGGAAAGGAGTGTAGTTGTGCATGACTTTTGGATTTGTCAGAGGAACCAATGGAGATAGGAGAGGAAATGGGATTGGTCAAAATGATATTCTGATAAATGGTATCTATTATTTGAGTGAGATAAGATGCAATACTATCACTTAGCGACTGAGAGGGGATTCAGCAGTGTCACATGCACTGGGGCTGGTGTAGGATTTGACTATTTGAAATAAAGTCTTGGAATTAGTTCCAGCTTGTTCCAATTGATGAGCAATATGGATTTTGCGCGCATTTTTTATGTTTCTATGATAGGTTGCTAGAGCCTTTTTATAGCTTGATTTGTTTTGTTCACTATGGGAAAGTCGCCATTATGACACAGGTGCTCTTCTGCGCTACTTATCTTACTGTTTGCAACTTTGCAGTTGCGCTCGCTTAGCGCGATTATGTAAGAGTTTATTTTAGAGAAATTAAGTTACGTAATACTGTAGTGACTCTAGTCCTTACTTGGTCCTGTCACTAAGAGATAGGAGTGGATTGATTCTTAGGTTTAGTTACTTATTAGTATGAGTTTGTAAATTTTTAGTGGTATGCGTGATGCCCCCTCTGTTACGTCACGTGCTGCTACTGCTTACCCCAGTCCTTAGTAGAACCTTTTGTAGTTTGTTCAATGAGTGGTAATAGGCTTAGCACTAGCAGAACATCAGCATCAATCAATCAACCAACAATTTGGTGTATGCAAAAATGTAGTCATGTGTTCTCCATTTGACCATTTATGCATTTTTGAGGACTAAAAGAAGTAGAAATGCATACTTAATGTACAATTGGCATGCCTGGAATAGGTGGGCTAGGTCAGGTGGTACGTACTTCTTAGGCTTAGTTAGTATTCTGGAATCAGAATGGAAGACTGGATTAGTGTTGATAAATAGTAAGTAGTCGATCTGCTAATCCCCCGATACTACTTGTTGACCAGATGATATAGGTTAATTTATTTATTGCAATTGTTGTTTACATACATTTTATTTGACTGTCCTTTAAAAATATTTTATTTGTTTCACACCAATCATCAATATTTGTCTTTTTCTTATATCTTTCATGTTCAGCACCCAGGGGCAAGCAGACAGGGTCTCAGTCGGCAGGAGGAGCAGAACAACAACAGGAGGATAACGACGAGGGCTCTTCTGCTGGCCCTAGTAGGTCTTCTTGTTTTTAATATTAATAATTCTTATTCCCGAACTTTTACTGCACCATATTTTTCCAAACTATTTTTTCCGTTTCCCAATGCTATTTTTTACCAACAATTATCCTTCGATCTGGACTATCTGTTTCTAAATTCTTGTTATCCCTGCCTCTAACTGCCTCTGCTATGATGACTCTCTGTACTACTACTATTATATATATATATGAGTGGGGTTATTATTAATTTTAAGGAGTCCTGCCGAGGCCAGGTCCTCTAGACAGACCACGGCTTCATGATTATGGACATCCTCACTATGTTGAAATCTACTAAAAGGAGGAAATTGCGGGTAGCAATTATGTGAGGGGATATGAATTCTAATAGACTTCTATTAAATCATTTAGTGGGCCCGGTGGTCTGTATATAAGGGCCCCTTTCCAACTACATTGGGAATGAAGGTCAGGCCTGAAAATAAGGCATTCAAACAGGTTTGTACAGAGTTGATCAAGGATAGTGACTGACACAGAGTCTTTATAAATTATGGCAAAACCTCCACCCGCTTGTTCCAACCTGTCAAGTCTTTGGATGCGGAAGTCAGGTGGAAGAACCATAGTAATCGCCGGAATAGCTGAAGGTTTAATCCAGGTCTCAGTGACAAAACCAATGTCTGGGTTTTTATCATTTAAAATATCCCATATGTTAGTAGCATGCTTGGGAAAGGACCTTACATTGGCCAGAAAGCAGTTCCAAATTTTACTGTGAGGTGGATCAAGGGTAGGGCCAAGAGGGGAATAGATATGAGGAACCGACCCTATATTGGTGGATGTGTCCGCTATAGAGAGATTGGAGGTGGCGCTAGTATCCAGGGAGGAGGTGGCTTGATACTTGCAGTTGCAACAAGAAAAAGGCCCTTCTGGTATGTAGCCAGAGAAAGTCGGAGATCCGCAGGGAGCCTGTCTGAGCTTAAGCAGTTTGTCTCTAGTGTAGGTCTGCCAAGGATTGATGGTAGGTGCAGTATCTAGGTGTAAACTGACAGGGGTCGTGGCTCCTGGCGACGGACAGGCACAGACGGGCTTGCCTTTGGCGCGCCGGTGGCGAGCCCGCTGCGCGTCTCGCCAAGCATTGAATTAAACCGGAACCGGAAATGCCCCAGCTCGCTCCCATCAGTGCTATCTCTCTTGGAAGGCGGCGCGGGGTAAGTAGGAAAGTGCAAGGTGCAAAGGGCGCGATTAAAAACTACAACGTTATATTTTTAAAATGAGGACAAGTTGGCAAATAAAAGTATCGTTGCAGGTACCTGGCATTCAGCGCTTCCACTGCGCGCCTCGCCAAGCATTCAATTAAATAGGTTTTGGCCGCTAGACCGTCAACCTCCTTTCCGGTCGGAACCGGAAATGCCCCAGCTCGCTCCCATCAGTGCTACCTCTCTTGGAAGGCGGCGCGGGGTAAGTAGGAAAGTGCAAGGTGCAAAGTGCGCGATTAAAAACAACAAAGTTATATTTTTTAAATGAGGACAAGTTGGCAAATAAAAGTATCGTTGCAGGTACCTGGCATTCAGCGCTTCCACTGCGCATCTCACCAAGCATTCAATTAAATAGGTTTTGGCCGCTAGACCGTCGACCTCCTTTCCGGTCAGAACCGGAAATGCCCCAGCTCGCTCCCGTCAGTGCTACCTCTCTCCACTCAACGGGTGAGCCCGAGTTGGCCCTGAGAGGAGCGCTTGGAAGGCAGCGCGGGATAAGTAGGAAAGTGCAAGGTGCAAAGTGCGTGATTAAAAACAACAGCGTTATATTTTTAAAATGAGGACAAGTTGGCAAATAAAAGTATCGTTGCAGGTACCTGGCATTCAACGCTTCCGGCTGGTGTTACTGGTGTTTGCCATGTGCACCGTGAACACATTATAGTGCTACCATGCCACGTTGTGTATAATTAACTTGTCTTACTGTTTTTCTGAGAGTATATTTTACAATAGTCTTGTTTTTTCTTTGTGATATATAGCTACTCCTTCCACTGGGAAACTGGATCGGAAGGAGTTGGCCACCAAGGCACGGCGCAGGAACCTGGAGGCTTCCAGCTGGTGGTCCTAGAAGAGGAGGAGGAGACAGCAGCAGCTGAAGCCTCCTCCAATGCCCAGGGCCCCAGCCATTGCCCTCCAGCGGTACGGTGCCACCGCCTTGCAGCAACCCACCGCCACCATTCTCTTACTATCACTGGTGCCCCCCCCCCCCACTGTAGCTGCAACTGCCGCGCTTTGAATCGCTGCGTTGCCCTTCTTGAGGAGGCAGTGTGTGTCCTCCAAAGTAGATCCAGCCGAACATAAAGAAGAGACCCTGTCCATTGCCCCTTTTTTATTTATTTATTGTTTTGGTGGGTGGGAATCGGGCGTTGGGGTTTCTTTGGACAATCGGACATTAGGTTGGACATTGGTTAGGGTTAGGGAGAAGGGTGGTTTAGGTTTTGTGTTTTTTTTACATAGTTTATTTTTGTTAGGGTTATTAAAGCAATATTTCTACTTTACATACTATGCTGTTAATGTTTTGAGGGTGGGATTACTGTTTTACATCACACTGTTTCCTGGCCGGTGCAGCTCCGCGCATAGCCAGTTTTGATTTTAATAATTGGCGACACAAACAGATAGATGGTACACCCCTCACTGATTGAGTTGTCCTACTAGTACTGTCAGTCTCTTCTAGTCCATGCATTCTTTAACTGGACTCAAAGGGTTGTGTGAATTGATTGAAAACATGTCCATTATCAATTATGCCTCCCCCAAACTACTCTTACCTTTGCCTGATGTTTAACTTAGGCACAGCGATGGCTGCATGGTGATGATGGTTTCCTTTCCTAACATGTCATGGTTGTGGTGGTAGTAGTAGTAGACACTGGCAGCAGCATTTGCAAAACAAGAAAATGAGACAGTCAGTTGCCTAAGAGAGACTGATCGAGGAGTAATAGTTGTGCTGAGTTACTTGACTAGGCCTACAGTACACTCGACACAAGCATAACAGTTAGTGCTGTGTAGGAGGATGACAACAAATCCAATCGATGCCGGCAATTAATGCGGATGTATATATTCCTTTGGTAAATAAAAATCACCTCAAAAATATACTCCTCATGGGTGGGCAAGCAGAAGAAGATCCTCGCTCTGCCTTGAAATTGAAGTACTGTTGTGTTAGAAATGGGATCCCTGGCTGGCCAGGGCTCGCGCCAAAATCAGTCAGAGACCACCACTTCCGCGTCAGGGCAAGGGAGTTACACGCCAAGATAACCCCTGCTCACCCCCTTGGTAACGTAGCATGAGCAGTAAGGCTAAACTCGGAGGCAATGTGAGTTAAGTGTTTGCGCACGCACCCCCAGCAACAACACCCAAGGCCCACCACAAAGGAAACTCCACACAAGGTTATATATAATAAAAGCTTTTGTATTACACCAAAACACATTAGATAAAAACACACACTTTACAATGTGCCAACAGGCACAGGCAGAATTTACAGGGGATATGTACAATACAGGGCCACCTGGACCACTGTCAGGAATCAGCACTTTTAGAACTTAGCACTTTTAGAACATAGCACATAGAATGTAAATCACTTTAGCACACAACCAGTAACTACTGGTAACCAGGTAAGTACCACCTACGCAACCCTAACCACCTTAGGAAAATATTGCGCAGGGAACTAGGACCTCACTAGCACCACCTGCACTAGGAGAAAAACCACCTAAGTATAACAATACCTGTAGGGGTATAAGCACATAACACATGATGCATAACATACATTCAGAGGTGTAAGGAACAAGGCACATGATGCATCAACAACACATTCAGAGGTGCAAGAACAAGAACAATTGCGCAAAAATCACCTTAGCAAGTAAATCACAAGTTGCGCAAAACTCACATTAGTCACCACCTGTGACTGTCCCTAGGCCAACTGGCCTCTCTAGGGCTAGGACGCCCTGTGTCCCAGAGTCAGGGGCCTAAACGGAGCAGTTGCCCACAAAGTGCTGGGCAACTGGTGGATACAATGGGGCCTCACGTTGGAGCCTCACAGGCTCTGAAGAAACGGTCTGTCCCCCTGGGAGCCTCGCTGGACTCAAGTAAATAAATGCCCCCTCGAGCCTCTCAGGCTCTAAAACACAAAAAGGCCCCCACCGTTGGAGTCCCCCTCCTGAGTACTCGAAATCTCATCAATGCCTCTGAACCTCTCGGGGCTCAAATTAAACCAATCCGCCCCCACGAGCCTCTCTGGGCTCGAGCACAATGTGGGGCCTTCGTTGGAGTCCCTCCTGTGGGGACTCGATATCCAGAATGAGCCAAGAGCCTCTCGTGGGCTCAGAAACAATGGGGCGCTTTGAGCCTCTCGGGGCTCGGTACACACAAATGTTGGAGTCCCACTCGGGGGACTCAAGAATCGCCAAATGCCCTCAGGAGCCCCCTCGGGGATTCAGAAGCAAAGGGGAGCACAGAGGGACGACCCGCGGGGACGCCTGCACTCACCGGCTGTGTGGGAGGCCGCGTCTCCTCTCCTGCGGCGTCTCCTCTCTTGCTCAGATCGGCGGTAGCACTTTTTGCGGGGCTCTCTCACCACATGAGAGCCCCGCCTTCACCATGCGCCCGGCCCGCTCTTCACCCGGTCCCCCATCTCGGGACCGGGACTCGATGTGGAGCCTTCGTGGCTCCTCGGGCTGCAGCTCCCTTCCCTTGTCTCGTGGCTGCGGTGGGGGCGGGACTTCCGGCCAGGCCGCGCGGGGATTGGCCAGCCGGAAAACCTTTTCCGGGTCGTCGCAGGCAGCGCGGCAGCCCGGCAGGGGCTGCACATACTCCTGGGCTGCGGCGGTGAAGTCTCTCAGCGATACGGGGTGGGCTCCCGTGAATATTATAAATAAAACGGGGCAAATCAACGCCGGGTTGGCACCGGCTGAGATCAATAGCGCTCCCAAGCGCTAGCAGGACATAAAGCGCTCCCAAGCGCTAGAAGGGCACAAGGTAAAGCGCTCTCCAGCGCTATATGTAAAATGAAGCACTCCGCAGCGCTAGAAGGGCAAAGATGAAGCGCTCCCCAGCCCTAGAGAAGGTCAAGCGCTCCCAAGCGCTAGAGAAGGAATCCAGGGCCCCCAGGCGCTAGAGGGGCCAACAGTCCAGCAAAGTCTTTCAGGAGTCCAGGGGCTGGGCAGGGCCCAGGGGGGGGCAAGCCTTCCCCCGAGCCCAAGCTGCAGCACGCCCCTGGCAGGATTCAAGTTGGCAAATAAGAACATTTTAGAAGAGGTCACAGACTCTTTTTATACATGAAATTCCTTTGTCTAAAGGTGCAGGGTGGGGGAGAAACCAGTCGCAGCTGGTTTTGGGAGTACTTTGTTGTCCCCAGCCACCCTTTCCATTCACCAGGCAGGCTAGGGTCATCAGTCGCACCACAGGGGCCGGAGCCAGCATTGTGTGGGAAAAGCCCAGCCCTATTCAGGACCCAGGCGCAGCCCCTCCCTCACATCAGCATGCTAATCTCTCCATTCACCACCGGGGCAGACCCACACAGACTCTTGCAGCCAGGCTCCCCAGCCAGCTTCAGCCAATCACGCGCCAGCATACTTACTGCACACGCACACTCATGTCTAGAAGTGGCACTTCCCCACTAGACACATACACGCCGCATACATCATTTCGCAGCATTCAATCACACGAGTCCGCACATACCGGACTCGAGCCTGTACACCCCACGCATCAGGAACTACCAGGGACACATAAATTCCCCATGCATTCCTATGGGAGGGCAGACCAACCTTACTCCACGCACTCAGAGTGCGCACGCACTTTCCACTGGGACACAGTGAAAGTGCGCAGAACCCAAAAATCACCATCACCAGGTCACCATTAAAAGCAAAAAGTTTAGGGGTGAACCTGCCAGAAGGGCCAAGTCCAACATGTTGCTTTTGCCACATTTGCCCCAGCAAGCGTGTGATAAATTATTGGTGTACATTTAATTTAGTCATACCTCAATAAGTCACACAGCCCGGGGGAAGAGGGTTAGGGTTTGTTGAATGGATGGGAAGGGGGGTTTGGGGAAAGGTTTGAAAATGAAAAACTGTACGCATGGACAAACGATAAACTCTTAAGACTACCATATCCATATCAATATGTTAAGAAAGAAAAAAGAAATGCATGCATGATGATGATTGATAAGGAGCCGCAGATTACATACAGTTTGTGTTAAATTGTTCCGGGCTTACTTTTACAGATAGCAAAGATTTTTTTTTAAATATCTGTAGCGATGAATCATAATCAGAGAGCAGGCCTAATAATAATAATAACAGCAACAAGAACACACTGTTGTAAAGATTGTAGACAAAAAATGTATCAAATTATTTAAAAGATGAAGAAAGTTGATACTGTTACTGTGTTATTCTGGTCAAAAATGTGGATTTGCATCTCGGCATTCCCCTTGGTCCTCTCGTCCATCAATGTTGGGTGTCACCACTGCCTGCCTGGCAGATGTAGATTTATTGGTAAGGTAAGTGTGCATTGTTTTCCCAAGTATAGCACAGGGTAAGGCCCGGCCTGTAATTGTAGATGGAAAAACAAAAGGGATATTGAGAAACAAAGTTGGAAGAAATGCACAAATTATGGTGTAGTGCAACAATAACACTTTCCGAGGCGGCGTGTATGCATCATCTCTACTCTAGTCTGTTTCCAGCATTGACTTACAGCAACAGGACAGAGAAGTCCCACAGATACGACACGTTGCTTAGCACATCCTCCGTTTAGTGTACATTTTTTTAAAGAGTTGGACAAAGCACATATCCAGCAACATAGCATTTTACAATTTAAGTGACTAAATCAATGCACCGCAGTCATACCACCGCTACACTCGACTCCACTTCTACACAGACATTTAGGTCTGCTGTGGTTGTTATTGACTTATTTACCTTTTATGCCACTCATGAAACGTCCTGACTTATTATTCCATCAATCATCTCCTATACTTGTACTGAGTGACTGAAGATCGGCCTGCAGTAGAAGTACAATTTTGTTATTAAACAACAAGAGTAGAAATATTATTGAGTTGAGTCACTCTTTAGTGTGTACAGTAAGACTAGTACACTTTGACTTCACTTCATGCACAACAAACAACACAAACACCAATCACTCAGAGTCAGGTGTCCAATGCATGCCATTCATTTTCATTACCTGTTCCTTCTCATCTTAAGTTAAGGGGCTGTCTCTCTTGTCATCATCATCATGGTGCTGTTGTCCTACTCAGTGTGCAGTGTACAGATTTAGTCCCCTTCCTGTATTCAAAAGCAATGTATCAGGCAGCAGTAGAAGTACACATTTCCGTGGATCCAAAATTGTGGCAGAAATGCAATTTTCTTGTGACAAAATCTTATTTTGCACCCTTGTATTGTCAGCTAGGCGATGGGCTAAGCTCTCCACCAACTTATAGGCTTCTTTTTTTCCTCTACACCTTTGTATGATTCAGACACCGCCTTCAGCTGATGCTCTAGCATGTGCAATATTGGGATAGCTTGGCCCATAGTACAGTCCTCCTTGCTGACTTCACTTGTGAAGACCTCAAGAAGATGAAGCATCTTAGTCAGACATTTAACTAGGCACCGCTGGTCCATCTGAAGAGTCATGCCTTTCACAGTAGCATCCCCTCTTCGCATGACATAGTCATTGAGTGGCCAGTACTGCTCAAACAGACGATCAAGCATGAAATAAGTTGAGTTTTAATGTGTTGCCACCTCCTGGATGAGTGTTTTGACAAGAATTCTTTAGTCACGTTGAATGATCCTCAGCTGCTTTCGAGCTTTAAAAGAATGGCTGAAATGAGTGCATATTCTTCGGCAGGTGGTCAGTAAGTTGCTGACTATGGGTTCTTTTTCAGAAAGTCTTGAACTATAATGTTTATGCAGTGCGCCAAACACGGAACCCTGAAATAGGAACCAAGCTCCATAGCCTTAAGTACATTACTGCCATTATCTTTGGAAACAATACCAATACTAAGCCCTCTTGGGTGCAGCCATTCAGAAACCTTGCTGCGAAACTCTTCCAAAATGTTTACAGCAGTATGAGATTTCTCCATGGCGAACATGGCTACAGTTACATGTTTCCAAGTAGCTTTAAAAGTCTCAGCTGTGTCAACAGCACCTCCTTCAGATAGCTTATCTCTAACCCCCACAAAAGAGACCCAGTGTGCAGTGATGCACATGTAATCTGTGGTTTGGCAACTGGTCCACATGTCTGTTGTCAGGTGGATATTGTGAACAGCACTCTGCTGCAAAGCTTGTCCAACCAATTCCAGCACATCATGACGTAGTGCCGGAACAGCAATTCTTGCGAAATAGGACCGGCTGGGAACCTTCCATTTAGGGCAGTTGGCTGACACAAATTCAAGGAAACACACCCCTTCCACAAATGAAAAACGGAGAAGGTCCAGCGCTAACATTTTAGCCAGCTTTGCATTGTACAACCGTGCAGTTGGGTGGTTGCATTGGAACTGCCCCTCCAACCTAAGCATGCTCTCAATGGTAGGCTGGATTACTTTCCTTTGTGGTGCTATTGTTTTCATTAACCTACTTAGGCTCAACAATGCACTTTTTTTCATTGCAGTACTCGGTCGCCTTGGTGTCTCAGTCTGACTCTGAGTATGGCTCTTACTGCGGTGCCACTGAGATGTTGCTGAGGGGGATGTGGGCGGTGCCACTACACTACTGGGCACAGGGCTAGAAATGCCTCCCTCTTCTTCACCTTCCACCTCAATATTATTGTCCCCTGATTCTTCATGCCCAACATCAATGGGTTGAGTTTTTTTACTTTGTTGTAAGTGAAGTAGGTGATCCTCCCACACGATAGTGTGGTATATTTTGAGATTACTTTTTTGGCCTCCGGTATCATAGTTTGTACCTAGCTTACTCCGCCGAACACCTTGTCGACAAATTGAGCATATAGCAACGTTCTCTTCCTTAGTGCTAACTGAAAAGAAGTCCCAAACTAGGGAGGAGAACTTTCTGGCGCTGCTGGATGTGCCACTTTCAATACCAGATGAACTGGAGGGTGTGCTTGGAATGTGACTCTGTGCAGCTACACTGTGACTTCTACCACTACCTACTGAGATGGTTGAGCTGTATGTAGGTCCCTGCCGGGCCTTTGAAAATATGGCAGCTGGAGGTCGTGGTGGTGTAACCTGTGTTGGTGGTATCCGTGCGACATCCCACTCAGCAGCAGCCTTTATGGGGAGGGTGATAATGTTGGTCTCCATCCCCTTTGGGGTGGGAGTGCTGTGCGTGATGACTGGCTCGTCATCATCAACATCATTCTCTTCTTGCACATCTACCTCCATAACTTTAAGTCTTTCTGGAACCTTCCTTTTCACTAGCATTGTCTTGTGGCGTGCATCACTCTCAGACTGAGCTGGTGTCTTCCAAGTGGCATCACGATCATCAGAAGCAGGGCTTGAAGAAGAAGATGATGGACTAAGCCTCCTTTTTCTTGCTGGTGGTCTGGAAGACAATACATCTTCCGAAACAGTGGTTTGCTCCACTTTGTCTGCAGGTAGCTCGATGTCCTGAAATGCCCCTACTTCAGGAGCAACAACTACTATTGTGGGCTGTTCTTGCGGCTGCTGCTGTTCTTGCGGCTGCTGCTGTTCTTGTTACGGCTGCTGCTGAACACTTATCTGCTGAGTTTCCGCCTGCGTTGATTGTGTACTACTTTGCGATAATGGCATTTCAATATCGCTGCTCGTTAGTAGACTGGCTACCTCTGCGAAACTCAAGGACTTGGGCCTAGGTTGGTGGGGTTGGACAGCTGTTGCGGAGGTGCTGCTTCCAGCTTGGTTCCCGGACAACGCTGCTGCATGCGTAATTTGTTTGGTCCCAAAAAAAACATTGTCCGGCACACCAGTCGTGGTTTGTGGCACTTCCTTTTTCTGTTCCTTCTTCTCACCGGCAACTTTCTTGGTACTAGACCTGGTACCTTTCTTTGGGTCCATCTTCTTCAGATGTCAGGCAGGGCGCAGGTGCACAAGTTGTGGTCACACGTGGACGTGATGCGCAGCAGGACTTCTGTCTGGCAGTACAACAGGTGATAATGATAAGGATGACACCTCCTCCTCTGGCTTTTTGTGCACCTAAAAGCAAATAAGCCAGTAGAAGAACATCAGTGAAATGTTGCATTTGTTGTTGTGGTTCAATTTCTTCTGTACTAGTACAAACAGACAAACAAAAGATATAGTCTAGCCATTTCTGAGACTTTGTCATCAAGGGCTATGTTATACTACTGTGTACACACTACACTCTCAGGAAGGATAGGAAAGAGAATAAGAACCACCAAAATACAAATGTAATGGAAGTGGGGTGGACCCTGTTTGGCATTAAATTATATGAGCATCACATCATTCATGGAGCTGCTGCTGGCAAAGGGGATGGATGGATGGAAGCAGTAAGCCAATATGAAAACCATGCAGGCCTATATGGCAAAAGCAGTACACTAATAACTCCCACCACAAACGTCCACCAGCCACATGGACACTCACAAATCACAAGCAACAAGCAGGAGGCCTGGGAAATACCATGAACTGACAAAAGGCCTGTAAAAGCCAGGCAAAGGATGCATGCTAAAGCACACTTCTTTGCCTTTTTAATGCAATAAAATGCAAAAACGAAAAAACACAGGCCATAAAAAAGGTCTGCAGGGTGCATGCATTGCACACCAACACACCAGACACACACCACAAAGGCATTTCTTTAATGCACCCAACAACAGAATCCCGCCCCTAAAAAAACACATTTCCCAACTCAATCCAATGCCATCCATGCCCTAAATGATGTTTACATTCAACAGACCACACAGAAACACTTGTTTAATGCACCTGTGGTTACCTGCTCAGGGCCTATTGGATGAAAACAGGCATGTTCGCAGACAAGGCCAGACAAGCTTGCAGGCTTAAGTTTCAAAATGGCCACCAAACACATGGCTAGGCCCACCCAACTACAAGAAACAAAAGACAGACAATGCAGGCCTATTGCAAAAAGCACACTGCCAGCCTTCAAAATGGCCGCCAGCCTCATGTCCAGGCCTACCCACAACAAGAAGCCTAGGCCACAAAGGAATAGCATGCAGGACTATATGGCAAAAGCAGCACACTAATAACTCCCATCACAAAAGGCCACCAGCAACATGGACACTCACAAATCACAAGCAACAAGCAGGAGGCCTGGGAAACACCATGAACTGACAAAAGTCCTATAAAAGCCAGGCGAAGGATGCATGCTAAAGCACACTGCTTTGCATTTTTAATGCAATGAAATGCAAAAACGAAAATACACAGGCAAAAAAAAGGTCTGCAGGGTGCATGCATTGTACACCAACAAACCAGACACACACAACAAAGGCATTTCTTTAAGACACCCAACAACAGAACCCCCCCAAAACAAACACATTTCCCAACTCAATCCAATGCCATCCATGCCCTAAATAATGTTTGAAAATGAAATACATTCAAAACACACCAAAGGAACAGTTGCTTCATCATGCACCCATTCATGACTAGCTCGGGGCCTACTGACTACTACTACCCACAGCAATTTAAAAAAAAGGAATGATAAGTTCCAAGATCAAATTGTAGTTGCAACAACTGCAATGTCCCCAATCAAACAGACACAACACCAACTTACTTGTAAAATATCAAATTCAAAAGTCCTCAAATCCAATGATAATGATGCAGCAGACACAAAGAGTGACCTTCCAGCTCAAAATCCAAAGGCAGAATGAACAGGAGATGGACAAAGCACTGGGAGGAGCCTGCTGGACAGGAACAGGAAGTTGGAGATTCTGTGGCACTTCCTCCCTCTCCCACCATTTTTAAAAAGGACTCCTTGCACAAAAAAGGACGGCCAAATGTCAATCTGAGGAGTTTTTTCATCCAAATAATCATTTACAGAAGGTTTTATGCTGCTAGAGATGATATTCTTCTCTAGATTGAAAATTCTACGTGTTAGAGTACTTGAGCTTCACCACACTTCCGCCGGATGTCGATTGCGCGTCCAAAATGACGTGTTGGCGTTCTCACGCTCCCTGTCGTGTTGGATATGACGTGGCTCTCGCTCGCGGTAGAGAATGATGTGTTCAAAATCTCATACTCTTGCGGTGCCTGATCGCGAGACGAATGACGTGTTCGCGGGCGCGTACTCTAGCGAGATAGCGCAAACGGCTACCAACATCTCCTGGAGCACGCGAACGGATCGGAAAACTCGTTGGCGAACGCGGGGATCCGGGTAAGGTGATCACGCGCGCGAGAACGTATTTTCAAAGCGCTTGCATGAAAAAAATCTCTGCTACGCTGCAGATCATGGAAATTTTGACATTTTTGCGCTCTCCGCGTAACGCAAAAATGTCAAATTATCGCAATTTCCCTCAGCGGAACTTAATTTGATGGCCACTCCTAACTGAGATGCTGCTGGGAGAAATGCTGTGAGATGCTGATGAAGAACCGAATGCAGAACTTTAAGCAGAACTTTATATCCTAATTAATTGGGTTAGATCAGAAGATCGCAGAAGAATCTCGAGGAGGAAGAGAGTGTTAGAGAGGGGTGTGGCTTAATCGTCGGTATTCTAGAGAGGTCTCTCCTGGGGGACACTCACCAGCCCTTTGGCCAGAGGGTTGGTGTTTCGCACCATCCTCGGTAACTATTATTTTTCGGTTATTTATTCATGTCCTTTTCTCTCTGTCCTCTCCCTTTCTGAATATTGATTATTGTGCGAGTCCGAAGTTTATGCTTGGTGTTTATGAATTGAGTTTTCTCTCCTATGAATGAAGGTGACGGCACTGTATTTTGAAATGGTTCACATGCATTGATTTAGATAAAGATTTAAAACTTTCTTGAGTCTGTGGTTATTAACATTGAAATAAAGAACAGTTAGTTTTATGTTATTTTTCACCATCAACTAGTTCAACTAATAGTCCAATTGAACATAGGAAAGAACTTTTTGATCAGTAAAAGGTCAGTTAGGGATATTACATAACTAATCCTGAACACTGTGGAAATTACAAACCTGACCCCAGCGGATTTATGCACTGTGAGTTTATGGGCCCAGATGAGTAAATGATAGTATAAAAATAACAAGGATTCCTGTGCATCCCTTGGGAGTGTTTGAGGGACGTCAAGAACTGCAAGTCATAAAAAAGAATCACTTATAATTGTGCCATGGGAGAGGAAACATGGATGCTCCAATGGAAATGCCACAGGTTGCTAATATGGTGAATGCAAAAACATTTGTGACTTTTTGAGTGTTAACAAATACTTGCAATTCACCTTTGTACAAACATAGGGCCTGATTACCATGCGGTACAGACGCTACTGATAGCTTGTTGGTTGTGGTCCGAACCGCATCGACTGTCACATCACGATGCATGCAGTCGGAGGCAGGAGTCGAAGGGACCAAGCAATGCTTTCCAACGGAGCCCTTCGGCTGGTCAGAAGCACCTCATAATCTCTTTAGGACTGGATTTCTGCAGTCAGGATTATGATCTCAAGGCTGTCAGAAAGCGACATGGGGGGTTCCTAGCAGGGACCCCTCCCCCCAAGGCCCTCCTCATCTTGAAAATCCCTGCACCCTGTGGCAAGCACCGTGACATGCCAGCCACAAAGGGCAGGGCTTTTCACAAACTCTTTTCACAAACTCCCTTTTCTCAATGGGAGCTTCTGCTGCGGGCGATTTCCGCCCATCGCACAAGCTCCCATATAGATATGGGAGTTTGTGACCGCGCCATGTGTTGTCGCTTCGTAATCAGGTATTCGGAACCGCCCACCTATACCTTTAGTCGGGCGGTTCCCTCACCGAAACGGTGTTGGTCGGAGACAACTCCAACCGATTTCGTAATCAGGGCATTGTCTTTTAAACTTATGCTCACTTCAAGTAGGCAAGAGCCATGAGCGGTCAGTGAATTGGGCACTTTTTTTCAAAGGCCCAAATTTATTCACGAGGTGTAGTTGGGCCAATTCCGTCAGATAGAAAAATTTCTCAGGAAAAAACACAAGAAGATAAATTGCACATGTGATAGCAAAATATGTTAAGCCTATGGCTACAGATGCTTAATGCTGCAGACCATCCACAGTCATTAATTTGGCACAGAAAGGTGTATACGATGACCAATAGAACAGCTGTAATGTGCCTTACAGGATGAGAAAATGTCTGCAGGTCATATGTGTGTACTTGTGTTTGCCACATCTGTTGGTACCATTACCTTCACTTCCACTAGCTCCACTATCAATGACTGATTACCATTACCTTTTCAACATATCTATCTCTTATGCCATTAGTTTAACAATTTAATGTAGTTTGTCAGCACCATTTTAATCTATAGTTATCATAATTTCAGCATTATACCAACACCTCCTATTTATGTTTCATTACTCGTCGCTAATGTCCACATACAGCCTTTTTTACCAATAATGCTGATTTTTTTGTATTCATTTAGTATTTTTTATGGCATTTTTAATCAGTTAATTTAAAATGAACACCTAACATAAACCTACCTTTAACCATACACTATGTAAATTATTAATTCATAACTATTTTAATTTCTAATGTATATTTACAGTATATGTGTTTCAAAGAAAATGTTCATGCCAATAATAAATGAAAAGATTGAATTAGTAACTTCATTGATTTTACTTCAATTAAAGTGAACATATTGAGTACTGTTTATAGTAGCCTTAAATGAAATCATAAATCTAATCCTAACCTAACCAACATTTAAGTGGTCCATGTAGAGTTCAGTTGATGAGGATAAACCACTAAAAAGTATCAGATATAATTAGGTTATATACATGTGGATGTTCTGTCAGCTTTCTTTAGAGCATGGGTACTCGCACATATATTTTTCCAGGGGACACAAAGTTTGGTTTGTGATGTGAATGAGGGCTGTATTGATGCTAGCGGTGTGGCAGTCAGGGGGGAGGAGTTTTAGGTGATGGTGGTAGTATGGTGGTTGTGGGGTAGAGAAGCATATACATTCTAGTGGCTCAACTGCACAATTAGAAACCAGAAAACCTGGGAATAATCCTGGCTTCCCCACTTTACCAAATTGTGTGACCCTAGGCAGTTGTTTTATTTCACACTCCCTCCTTTGCATTGAAGAGAACTTCAAATGCATGACTTCCGGATGAGCACTGTAGAAAACCTTCTTCTGTGTTTGATTTAATAAACTATAATGCAGACCTTGTATAATAGAAACCCAGGCCACCCAAAGAGCGCACTTAACAACTGACTTGCCTTTTTGCTCATTATTGGCATTGTTTTCAGAGTGAGGGGAAGTATGAATGTTTCTGAATTTATGTTTGACAACTATCTCTTTCAAAAGAAAATACTTCTCAATGCACTGATATAATCTGATGTCCTAAGGTGAAATGGCTCTGCATCTTAATGAAGTACATTTTTTGATTTGTGAATAGACCTTATCATATTTCTACACTTTTGCTGCACTATGTATTTAAACATTAAGGTGTTCCTAAAGCTAAAGGTGCAGGAAAACCTTGTTACATTCTTTATTTAACTTCAATTAACGTTTAACGTTTAAATAAAGGCTTGCCTGTTTATTTAACATCTTTTTAATCATAGTGCTGAGTCGAGGAAACAGCAGCTCAGTTCTGCTGTTGACCGGGGTTGGGGGGTCAAGAGGGCCACATGTGGCGACCAGGCAGTTCTTTGAATATCGCTCCTTTAGAGTGCATATACAGGTATTCACTGTAAATGGGGCAGGTGGAACACCTGGAGTTTGTTGGCAGTTTGTCCATATTCACCGAACTCTAAATTAGCAACTATGTCATTACTCATTTAAAATTAAATTAAATGCATTCTAATTTATTTTAGACCTTAACCTAAAGCAAAGCCTATACCAATCCTTGTCCAATACTTTAAAGTATTAATGATATTAAATTATATTAAAACTATTTAAAACACTTTGATTACATTTCCAATATGAAACAACTGTTACCCTGAATCTAACGCTATATTAATATATATTTTAAATAAGCCACCCTTACTCAAACTCTAATTCTAATCCTAATGCTCAATGGTAATGATTGTATTATATGATAGGTGCCTCAACTGACAGCAATAGAATCACTATAAGGTAAACACTGTAATCTTCTAAGTAGAGCTCACAGAAAGAAAAACCAAGAGAGGGAAAAGATAGAGGGTCATACCTAATTTGATTAACAATGCAACCACATTGTAAAAAACACAACAACTGCAGAACATGAGAGATTTGCCATAATACAACACATTTTCCACATAAAGAGAAAAGGAGAGATGACACAATATGTGAGATCAAAGGAGAAGTAGATGAATGCAGTTCACGTTCATTTTATGAATGTAACATTGTTAAACTTAAGATGGGGAAGATCTTGTGATTCAGAGAAAATGAAATGTTATTAAATCCTTCTGTCAACATTGACATTCTGTCATTCTGTCTTTCTTGTTGATTGTGTTTTCCTCAAGAGTTCAACAAGTGTCTTAGTTTACCATGTGGTGAGTTAGTCAATTTGGACCAAAATTATTTGTTTATCAATCCCTAGTCTCTTAATTGTACTTACTATGCCAAGGGCAAGGTTACACCTGAATTAGAATTTGGCACTGGATGCACAACGGACACTGGGCCACATTCATCAAAATCAGGAATTGCGATTCCTAAATTGCGATTTTTAAGAATTCGTAATTTAGGAATCGCAATTCCCTATGCATGTAGGAATCACAAAACAAATTGCGATTCCTACACATTCCTTATTTGTGACTTGCAAATTGAAAATCGCAAGTAAGGAATTGCTTCCCATTCATTCCTATGGGCCTATTTTCAATGATGCATGTGGCCCACTGTCACAAACTTTGTGGTCTAACATGCAATCTAAACCTCACCACCAGCAAAGGTTCTTGACTGTACATTCACAGTCATTCGTAGATGCTTAACCAATGCCAGCTCAATACTCTTTCATAATAGGGTTTGGAGGTACCTATTTCGCAAGTGCGAACATGACCCAAGGGTATCAGAGCGTTGTACATAGAGTTTATTGCACAAAAAGATAAGTACATCAAAAGAAAAAAAAAGACACATAGGCTGTTGCAGCAGATATCATAATAAACGTCTGTCATTCCATTAATAGGCACTGATCTAGCTTCTTCATGGTGGGTATTTTGCTGCTGCTTTGAAACTATTTAGATCCAGGTACAGAGGGGAGCAGTTTTAGTGGGGTTCTCCTGTAAACAAAGTGCTTCTGAGCAATCTAAAAATTGCTGAAATTGTGATATCTTTTGCACCCTGCGGAGAGGCTCTCTGAAAGTCTTTGAAAGAAATCTATCCATTAGGATCTTTTTCACCTTTTTTTCGAAAAAGTAGGTTGATTCTTTAACATGAATCTGTGTTTGCCATAAATTCTCAGCTATACCAATCGATCCTCGTCAAACTCTGGGAGCAGGTAAACTTCCTAGTTTCTCACATTTTCACAATGAAGTAGAGAATTAAGTCCTTGAAATGATACACTAGGCAAATCTTGTGGTTCAGATAGTTCTTCCCATGAGTTGTGTTTCCTGCCATCTTCTCTCTTCCCAGTGAGCACCACACTGTCATTTGTCCAATACATTACAAATGCCTATTCACTAACTAATACAAGACTTATGTAAAGTTAAATTAAAGACGTTTGCAAAATGAGGAAATTCAGGACTACACCCTCAGAATGGTTATCTTCTTCCGATTTTCTTGTTAATAGAAGTATTGAAATTCAGCAAGTAACAAAAGTTTTCAAAGTACAGAAATAGTCCAAAATAAGATTATATAATTCAATCCCTAATATCAATCTTGCAATCTTGGTTGTAGTGTGTTCTGAGCCTGTATGGTTAAAAGCATGAATTAATGGTTAAATACTTGTCTTCCGAGCACTCAAATATCACATTCAGTCTTGGATATGTAATTCTTCCAATTTTAATGTCCAAAATAAATGCACTCCAATCCAAGTTCCATGATATGATTCAATACAGCCAACACGTGTTTCGTCCAGTCTATTTAGACATATGACTTCTTCAGGGCTGCAACCCAAATACTATAATGAATAACATATTGTCACAAATCCCCAAAAAATTCAATTAATATTACCACAATTATTCCAACACTGAAAATAATTTTTTAGAGGAGGTTCAAAGACTGAGGAGGGGGAATCGGGGCACAGAGAAGAGGAACCGAGAACTGAATGTAAAAAGACTAGGAGAGGGAGTAGAGGAGGTAGGAGATCCAGGGGCAAGGATAAGGAGTCTAAGGTCATGGAAACAACAATGAATAGTGGGGATTCAGATACATGTAACATTGAAGTGATCAACCTGTCTACGTGTGAATTATCTGAAGACATGAAAAGTGTGCTAAAGAGAGGCTTAGGATTCTGTCCTATGATAAGACAAAATTGGTGTATGACTAAAATAGACCTGTTTAAGTTTGTTAGAAAACTTAAGTTAAAAAAGTTTTTTGCAAATGTACCTGTAAAAGTGAAACATTCTTCTAATAAAACATTGAGTAATCTTACCATTCAAGGATTGAAAGATACACAGTTGCTTATGTCACTGACTGAGAAAGAGGATGACCCTGTTACGATCTCTAAACTACTGGAAGAATTAGAGGTTGAAAGATTTTATAGTGAAGGAAGTGGACTTAGGGTTGAATCTAAGTGGACTCCACAGCTGGCTACTGGAAATACCATTGATGTGTTCTTTAAAGCTGTTAATCTAGAGATTGATAAGGAAATAGACAGTCATCGCAGAAGGTATTTGAATATGAGAGGGGATAACCTAACTATTGGTGAAAGGAAAGCCCTTATAGAACTGACAGATAACAATACAATTACTATCCGTAGCGCCGATAAGGGCGGCAATATAGTGGTATTAGATACATGTGATTATAAGGACAAAGTTTTTTCTCAACTTAATAATACACTATATTATGAGAAACTTTCCTCTAACCCAATGAAAGAACTAACCTCCAAGATTAATTGTAAAATTAAAGAATGGTATGATCAATTCCTTTTAGATCATGATGAGTACATATATCTTTCACTGACTTCACCCAGGGCTCCTTGCATGTATACATTACCCAAGGTCCACAAATGCCGGGACAAGCCGCCAGGTAGGCCAATTGTCTCTGGCATAGGTGGACCAACGGAACACTTATCCCAATTCAAAGATTTTTTTCTCAGACAGTACGTGTACAACTTACCTTCCTTTATAGAGGATACGAAACATGTACTCCATCTTCTTAATGACATAGTGTGGGAAGATGGAATGATACTAGTTACGTTAGATGTAGTATCTTTGTATACTGTTATAGATCATGATCTTGGTATACAAGCATTAGATCATTTTTTAAGCCGCAGACCGGCGGAACTGTATGATCATACTCAGATGATTCTCCAGATGACTGAGTTGATCCTTAAGAACAATGTGTTTTTATTTGATGGGCAGTGGTTCAGGCAGCGTCTGGGGACTGCGATGGGTTCCAGATTCGCTCCGTCTTTTGCGAACCTCTTTATGGGGTGGTTTGAGGCGGATCAGATCTGGGGACCAGAGGGCAGGGACTGGGTGCAACACATACACTACTGGGGTTGATTTATTGACGACTGCTTGCTTATATGGACCGGAACAGTGGAAGAATTTAAGGGATTTTTTGATTATCTTAATGATAACACCCTGAATCTCCAATTTACCACACATTATGATAGTAAATGCATCACATTCTTGGATATCGAGCTGTTTGTTGAGGGAGACAAAGTGTTGAGCAGAATGTATAGAAAACCAACAAGCTGTAATGCAATCTTGCATGCTGGGAGTTGCCACCCCAGCAGTCAGATTAACTGAATACCTCATGGAGAGATGTTAACGGCGCGACGCAACTGTGCCCATGATTTGGGTTTCGAGGAGAACCTCACAGATATGTCGAGTAGGTTCCGGAATCGTGGATATCGTTATGACATAATCAAGACTGCAGCATCTAGAGCTAGAAAAATCAACCGAGAGAAAACTTTGATTAGACAAAATAGGAATGAAAAAAAGAGAGACAAAGAGGATAAGATTAGATTGAGTACTAACTATGGTATGGGTAGTTCCAGGCTATTTAATATTTTGAAAAAACACTGGCATCTTCTCCTCATGGACCAAGACTTGAGACCTTATCTTATGGATAGACCTAGCTTAACTTTTAGGAAGGGCCTGACCTTGGGCAATATGGTAAGCCCCAGTTATCCCAAGAAACCAGATAAGACAGATTGGTTGTCCAAATTTAAGGGATTCTACAAGTGTGGGAGGTGTAGCTCATGTAGATGGGTAAACCCAAGGTACTGCATTTTAACTACAACAACTCAGGAGGGAATACCATTGACATGTTTATAAATTGTGATTCCACGCATGTGGTATATGTGATTGTTTGCTCCTGTGGCAAAATGTATGTTGGGAGCACGGTAAGGAGACTGAGGGACAGAGTGGTTGAGCACTTTAGAGCTCTCAAAACTGGAGATACACGGTATCCTATTGCGTCCCACATGGTACAGAACTTTGATAAAAGAGAAAAACATATTTTCTCCTTTCATGGGATAGATCATATCAGATTGGATCCCAGAGGGGGGAATAGACTTTTGACCCTGAGGAGAAGAGAAGTATTATGGCTGATGAAATTAAGAGCTGTTGAATGTGGACTAAATATTGATCATGAATATGAATTTTTTCTAGGTGAAGAATAATATGTACAATGGTTACAATAGTTTGTGTTATTACTATTAACCCAATGTGTATGCATCTTTTGCCTAGACACTTAAGAAATTATTAATTTGTTAACAGCACTATTATTTTAACATTGTAATTAGAAATGTGAACTGTATTATTTTTTAAATTGTAAACAGATTTGGAAATGAAAGCAGCTTCCATAAGTAGGATGTGTGGCTGTACTCCGGGATGACTTGAATTATGTGACTAAAATGACCTTGGAATTAATTTTATAACTGCAAGAAATGTGAAATATTCCAGGGTCTCTTTCCCCAAACCTCCCTCTTCCTTTTCCTTTTTTTCATATACTAATAATTCTTTTCAGGTTGTGGTATATGAAAGTGATATCATGACACCCAATGATTGTACGTAGTGGTTTAATCACAGACTTGACTGACTATACTCATCAAAGGTTTATAATATATATTTTTTATCAGTTGGAAGTTTATGATATACCGGCAGTAGTAAGACACAAGTTTTGGTAATTTGTGTGCTTTAGTGAGGTGGCCAGCGTGTGGGTAACTTAACTTATGATCTATTACTACATTATATACCAATTTAAGATGGCGATTACTATCGGTAATATCGTCATCGAATTTAAATGACGTTAAGTATGGATAATAACTATAGCTCTTGGTACATATTAGTAGAGGGACTAATTTATGACCAGTACGGATACGCGCAGAGACCAATCCAAAATGGCGCTCGTACTATATATAGGAATTCTAGTTTACATAGAATCAACAGATTTTACAGACATCGGTTTTACTAATGACTATATTATTACGATTAATTGACTTATTAGATATATTAATAATGTGGTCTGGCTAATATTACAACCCACTACAACATGGCGCGGACAACATTTGCGTATAAATTGCCACTCTAAGATGGCGTCAGTGGTGAACGCCATCCATTTACTCGGAATTTATCTACAAGGAAGGTAAGCGTGAGGCAGAATACGATTTATCATATAGATATGGTGAACGTTCCCATGCATATTGACTGATACTGCAATATTACTTTGGATTATAGAACTCGTACTCGGGTTTTGAGAACAAAGACGGGGATTTCAAGAGGCGGGACGATCCTTATTTGATGAGGACTTAAGGTGAGGGACGTCTTAGATATACTGACTTTTTGAAGGTTTATAGCTGTCGTGACTGGCATCTATACTTATAGATTTAGTTATATATATTACAAATAGCCCTTTTAAAATTAGAATTTGAAAACGAGTATTAACGATATGCGAAGTTATACGTATGAAACAGTGGAGGTATAAGTGGATTAGCAGCGAGGAACTATTTAGACTTACTATATTTATATTCTGCTTATTGGACGCTACCCGTCTCTACCTTATTTTGTGACTGATCGACATTGCATGAGATAACTTGATTTCGACTGCGGAGCCTCGATAAGGTGAGGGCTCGTGTTAAACTTGACTGAACTAACAGATTATTTTATGATCTAATGAGTACAGTTTAGGGTAACTGAGGGACCGTGTTTACCTCGTAAATTAGGTTTAACCAGGCCAGAAGAATAGTGTGGAACTATCAGAGAGACTATTTTGGTGAGTGATTGTCATGATTTATTTGGTATGTGATTTCGCATTTGGATTAATATCCTGTAATTGGGTACATTGCTGTCACCTAAAAACCACATCCTGATACTTTTAGAAGCATTGAATGACTCATCAATGCCGACTTGTAGTATGATCTATTTAATTTACCTAATAATTGGGACGTTTGGTACTTACACTCATTCAAACCATCTTATAGGTCTTAGGTGGTGACTCAGGCACGAATTTGGGGGTTTCCCCTTCTTATTTTCTAACTTTCCAGTTCCCAATATATGATGGAACAATTTTGGAATAATTGTGGTAATATTAATTGAATTTTTTTTGATTTGTGACAATATGTTATTCATTATGTTATTTGGGTTGCAGCCCTGAAGAAGTCATATGTCTAAATAGACTGGACGAAACACGTGTTGGCTGTATTGAATCATATCATGGAACTTGGATTGGAGTGCATTTATTTTGGACATTAAAATTGGAAGAATTACATATCCAAGACTGAATGTGATATTTGAGTGCTCGGAAGACAAGTATTTAGTTTATTAAACCACTTCTGTGGTTTACTGCTGGGGGTGTGGTAACCATCCCCGTATCTTCCTGAGCACCACTGTACGAACTGTTAAGTACTTTGACCTGGACTTGCTGTGCGCTCTTCTTAACTGTTACCATTGCTTTTGGAATGAATTAATGGTTTTTGGTCCAATTAAATTACAAATGGAAAGTGCGAAAAACAGAAATGGAATTTAAAATGTTTACTGGCCCATTAACAATATATTACTTCTCTTTTCACTACCAAGCAGTTTTTCTGCATATGAATGAATTCAATAATTTTATAAAGCGCGCATCACCCGATGGTGTCTTAGTGCTGAATGGATCATGAACCAAATGGGGCCATCAGAATAGGGGGATATCTTAGTTGACTCAGTGATTTAAAGTGGGAACAGTCAGGTCTTCAGCTCCTTCCTGAATTGCTGCAAGATGGGTTGTGAGTGAAGTGCAATAGGCAGGGAATTCCATAGCTTCCCTCCCCGATATGCAAGCGTTCTTCTGCCCCAATTTGCTCTTTTGATTCTTGGGACCATAAGTATATGCGCAGAGCTTGATCTGAGGTTCCTGCTGGGCATGTACCAGGATAACTGATCTTGAAAAAAAGACCGACGGCTCTATAAAGAGCCTTGCAGATTAAACACAGAGCCTTAAAGGAGATCCTCTTCTCCACCGGCAACCAGTGAAAGCCATACATTAAGTGTGAGATTGGTTCGAACTTGTGGACCTTCACTAGTGTTCTTGCTACAACATTCTGTAGTGACTGCAGTTTTTTATCAGGTATTTGGAGGTACCTAGATAGAGGGCATTACAATAGTCCATTTTTGAAGCGATGAGAGCCATCATTACCGTTTTCTGTAATTCAAACGGAATGAATGGGAGAATGTTTTTGAGAACCCTCAGTATAAGAAAACCAGCTGAGGTCACGACATTAATCTGAGCAGAGAAACTTAGTTTGATGTCAAAGATGACTCTCAAGTTTCTTCCCTTCTGTAAGAAGGACTTCGATATGAAAGCTGTCACCTGTTTTTTGCTGTGAATATTTTAAGACAAGGTAGCACCAACCTATTTTGTGCAGGCAACTGTAATTGAAATTGATTTTTCCAATATTAAAGCACCTTAATGTAGCTCACCCTGATGGGTTTTGGTTGAGGCTCAACTCTGCTTGTTGTCTGACAGTTTTTTATTACACTAATAATATTCACAATCAGTGTACTAAGTGGAGTACCATTAACTGGAATTGAATCTTCCCTGGCAGCTGAGTAAAGTAAGAAAAAAGCTTCTAATTGTATGTTGTACGCATGTTTGTGAGTGAGAGTGTTTATTTGAGAGAAAGAGTGCTAGAATGTGTAAGTGTGTATGTATAGCATGTGTGTGGAAGTGAGTCTGTGAGTGAGAATGTGTGAGATTGTGTCATTGAGTATGAATGAATCTGTGTAAGGGAGTGTGAGAATCACTGAGCAAGAGTGAGTGACAGTGAGAGAATAAGAAAAGAGTTTGAATAAGTTTGAGTGCAATTGAATCTGAGTGACAAAGTATGATTGAGTCAAAGATCAAGGTGAGTGAGTGCGGGTATGTGTGAGTCAGAGTGAGGGATACATATAAATCATCCTTAGGACAGGCCCATTGTATTTAAAATGTTGGACATGTATTTTTACATGTCCTAGTGGTGAAAAATTCACAAATTAATTTTTCAGTACTATGAGGCCTACCCCTCCCACAGGATAATATTGGGTTACTATATTACATTTAATAAGCAATACATTTTGTTTGAGAGCAGGTAGGAATGTAATGTTTTGTGTCTGAGGAATTGTAATTTAAACCTCTTAATGGTAAAGTCAGATTTTCAGTCACAATTCTGAAAAGGATACTTTTAGAAAGTTGATATTTCCTTTTCCTAACCTTTGGCTCCTCTACCCTGCTTCTTGGGTCACATGACTCGGTGTAGTTAGCAGTTGGTCTTTGTATATGCTTCCCAGACAGCCACACAGTAGGGGGCGTGCATGTTGGCTATTCAAGGGAGAGTGTGGTGTGCAGCTGTTCACAGCCCTACTTGCACTACCAAGGCACTGCCCCAGCTCACGCACACATAACTTCACACTGACCTATTGTGACTGTAGACAGACTAGAAATAGGACATGAAGGCAGGAAATTCCAAACACCTCTGTGGGGGAAATCTTCAGAATCTTCTCCCATTTCAAAGATACCACCAGGAATAAAAATAGAGACCTCAGACCCACTCTTCAGTTCATGTCTAGACCTGCAAAAGGACTCTCAGAGTACTGCCCTGCTGCCTGCTTTGTACTTCAGAGGACTGCCCTCCTGTATGGAGCCTGCAATGTGCCCTCAGAGAGCTACCCTGCTGCTTGAGAAGTGTTTTCTTGCTTGAACCTAGGACTATCAGAGTGACTCCAAAGGGATAAATGTTTGGTCTCTTAATCAGAGCCTCAAAATCAGAAAAGGCTTCAACCATCTTTAACCCACACTTGGACCCAGCCTGAGTGAATTCTGACCCTCCAGGTGGTGCCCCTCCACTCTTTTTGGCCCTTGGAAGCAGTGCTAATGGTGTTCACATAGCTCAAATCCCAAACTAGGGAATTAGAAAATGTTCTGCCAATACATGCTCTGAGAACCTAAAGCAGACTGATATTTACCTGTTCGCTGATCTGCCCAAGGTTCATTGCTGTTAAGCCTGACTTCGCGGCAGCTTCTGCTGCCTTCTTCTCCGCCTCAGTAAATCCTGTTCAGCAGCTCCTCACCGAAGGGGTAGCCAACCTCTTCGAACATTTGTTGGCTACAACCTGAAGCTTCGTCCTGCTGAAGATTTTAGACTTCCACGAAAGAGAGAGAGGGCCCAATTTACAAAGGGAATTGCGTGTAGTAAAGTTATGAGTGCAAAGTCTTTACATTTGTGGCGGAGTCTCCGCACTCGGAGTGGAATCTTTGCAAGACGCACTCTCCGCAGTGTGCCATTTAGAGATTTCGCCCCGAATGCAGACATTCCACCATGTGTGCCCGAGACTCCACACTTGTAACTTTACTACATGTAAGTCCCTATGTGAATCGGGTCCTAAATTTGAACGCAGAAATCTTCACCATGACTATGCCTAGAACAACGCCTCCTCCTTGGACAGCGCTGGCTGCCTTGCCCCGCTGAGCTTTACCTTCTCAAGACATTTTACTTTAACATTTCTTCTGAGCCCAAAGGTAAACAGAGACCGGGTCAATCCAATTCATGCATCTCACATGTGCTTCATCGCAGGCAACAATAACTTTTGACTTTGTCCCTGTCTCATGCAACTAGATGTCCGCAGTTGGCTCTTTGATATTTTAGAGTTATATACTTTAAACTTTAAAAATTCATAGCTCTGGTTCTACCAATTGGATTTTTGTCATTTTGGTGTCAAATAATTTATAAAACCTTTGTTTATTTTTCTTGTATTGTGTTTTCACTGTACTACTGTTTAAGTTTTGCATAGATACCTAACACATTTCCTCTAAGTTAAGACTGACTGCTTTTGTGCCATGTTACCAGAGGTTTAAGTACAGGTTGCTTTAGTGACTTTGTGGTTCATCCAGACAAGGAGTGTGGCTGTTGCTTTGGTAGAGTTTCATGCCCCTCAGCGTACAACCCAATTTTTCACAAGAAGTTATTGTTGCTGTATATGGCATCCATAGAGAAATGTTGGAATTGGCAGACTTGAGGGAATTCTTCGAATAGGGGAACCTATGGCAAAATGCTGGCAGTGGCAAGTTGGAGATAATTTTTATCATGCGGAAGGTCAGCTGTGACATATTAGAGGGGGCAACCATGACAAGACTGGCCCTGGCTCAATGGAGGTCATTTGGACACACATAATCCTCTTGGAAGAAATCTGGCACCCTGTGTTTACTCACTTGCTACAATTCAGGGATAGCATTCCTCCACAGAAATTTCAAAATCGTGTCTGAACCCCCATACGGATGTTATCCCACATAGACATGTGTCCAGGTTGTATTATTATATTAATCATGCAGTTCTTTAGTTCATGAGGGTTAAAGTCATATGACATAACCTCTTTAGAAAATGCAGGGTCAAAGATCACGTGATGTTACTACTAGTGATGCCATTAAGGTCAAATCGCATGTCACTTCCACTACTCCTTGCGTTTTGGTGAATCGATGCCTATGGTCTCTGATCTTCTTGAAACAGTCAGTACACAGATCGCTTAATGATTTATCTGCATATAGTTATTTTACATCTATAAATAAATAAGACTAAGGACACATATCTAATTGCATGTACATATAAATGCAAAGATGTATATTTGCTAGAGTGCTTCTTTCTGGTACTCTAAATCCTCGAAGAGATATATGGAACTTTTCAGGCTTTTTGTTCATTTCATTTTCAGAAAAAATTACAAATCTACAAGGAAAACTTAAAAATCCAGCCAAAACCGTAGTCACAATACATTGCCAAAAATAATAAAATTGCATCAAAGTGTATTACCTGAATATATATATTGTCAACGTTCGTGAATGTTTGGGAAGTATGCTATTAAGTGCAATGGTTCTCAACCTTGTTTTCTTTTCAGCACTACTTTGTGCGCTTTTATGTCAAGAGCTCTGTACCTCTTCAGCGCTTGTCATCCTTTCGGCATTTTGATGCCAGCGTTCCTACTTTTTCCAACACCCTCTATTATGTCCTGTTTGTCCGGTTATCCCTGTAAGGATGCGCATATCCATGACACAATCCTCAACTGGTGGTGTGAGCGAATGCAGGTAGTCAGTTTTCTTGCAAGGACTCACAATGGAATCCGCTTCTCAAACAAATCTGCAACTTAACAGATGTGCCATTAAAATGTATTAGCACATCAGTCGCTGCTAGCAGCTTTTTTGTCTATGATGATAGTTTCTCCTCCGGTCTTCTCCCTTGTTAGGGTATTTAAACCCTTTGGTAAGCTTGGAAATGACTTCAGAAGCCAAATATCTCATGGACATTTTGAAAATCCTCGAAATCTCCACACATTCCACAATACTGCAGCAGTAAACATAAATCAAAATGATGTTGTAAACAAGAGGGATGCTGTGCTTGTTGCTACCTTGTTATTGGGGCATCCAGGTCCCAAGAGGCCACATGCCAGGGGTCTCCAGCTGCCCTCTGGGAAAGGAGCGCTGGACACCTGTAGGTGCTATAAAGTGCTACTCTCATTCCTGCCGCGCGGGACACCATGCTTGTTGCTGCTTTGTTGTTGGGGACTTCAGGTCCAATGAGACCTCACGCCAAGAGGTGCCAGATACCTGGGGCGGGGGGCAGAGCTTGACACCTAGGGGTGTTAGAAAGCGACTTGTTCACTCCTGCTGTGCGGTCAGTGCATGGGTCGAACACGGGCAAAGCGCTGAGGCAAGGGCAGGCACATCCTGCACCCAGCGGAGGCTGGAAGAGGCTGGACTTGTACACCGCTCTAACGTTGGCCCTAGGATTAGCTTTCTACAATTGGCCTACCGGGCGGCTTGTCCCGGCATTTGTGGACCTTGGGTAATGTATACATGCAAGGAGCCCTGGGTGAAGTCAGTGAAAGATATATGTACTCATCATGATCTAAAAGGAATTGATTATACCATTCTTTAATTTTACAATTAATCTTGGAGGTTAGTTCTTTCATTGGGTTAGAGGAACGTTTCTCATAATATAGTGTATTATTAAGTTGAGAAAAAATTTCGTCCTTATAATCACATGTATCTAATACCACTATATTGCCGCCCTTATCGGCGCTACGGATAGTAATTGTATTATTATCTGTCAGTTCTATAAGGGCTTTCCTTTCACCAATAGTTAGGTTATCCCCTCTCATATTCAAATACCTTCTGCGATGACTGTCTATTTCCTTATCAATCTCTAGATTAACAGCTTTAAAGAACACATCAATGGTATTGCCAGTAGCCAGCTGTGGAGTCCACTTAGATTCAACCCTAAGTCCACTTCCTTCACTATGAAATCTTTCAACCTCTAATTCTTCCAGTAGTTTAGAGATCGTAACAGGGTCATCCTCTTTCTCAGTCAGTGACATAAGCAACTGTGTATCTTTCAATCCTTGAATGGTAAGATTACTCAATGTTTTATTAGAAGAATGTTTCACTTTTACAGGTACATTTGCAAAAAACTTTTTTAACTTAAGTTTTCTAACACTTTTAAACAGGTCTATTTTAGTCAAACACCAATTTTGTCTTATCATAGGACAGAATCCTAAGCCTCTCTTTCGCACACTTTTCATGTCTTCAGATAATTCAGACGTAGACAGGTTGATCACTTTAATGTTACATGTATCTGAATCCCCACTATTCATTGTTGTTTCCATGACCTTAGACTCCTTATCCTTGCTCCTGGATCTCCTACCTCCTCTACTCCCTCTCCTAGTCTTTTTACATTCAGTTCTCGGTTCCTCTTCTCTGTGTCCCGATTCCCCCTCCTCAGTCTTTGAACCTCCTCTTAAAAATTATTTTCAGTGTTGGAATAATTGTGGTAATGTTAATTGATTTTTTGGGGGATTTTTGACAATATGTTATTCATTATGTTATTTGGGTTGCAGAATGAAGAAGTCATATGTCTAAATAGACTGGACGAAACACGTGTTGGCTGTATTGAATCATATCATGGAACTTGGATTGGAGTGCATTTATTTTGGACATTAAAATTGGAAGAAGTACATATCCAAGACTGAATGTGATATTTGAGTGCTCGGGAGACAAGTATTTAGTTTATTAAACCACTTCTGTGGTTTACTGCTGGGGGTGTGGTAACCATCCCCGTATCCTCCTGAGCACCACTGTACGAACTGTTAAGTACTTTGACCTGGACTTGCTGTGCACTCTTCTTAACTGTTACCATTGCTTTTGGAATGAATTAATGGTTTTTGGTCCAATTAAATTACAAATGGAAAGTGCGAAAAACAGAAATGGAATTTAAAATGTTTACTGGCGCATTAACAATCTATTACTTCTCTTTTCACTACCAAGCAGTTTTTCTGCATATGAATGAATTCAATAATTTTATAAAGCGCGCATCACCCGACGGTGTCTTAGTGCTGAATGGATCATAAACCAAATGGGGCCATCAGCATAGGGGGATATCTTAGTTGACTCAGTGATTTAAAGTAGGAGCAGCCAGGTCTTCAGCTCCTTCCTGAATTGCTGCAAGATGGGTTGTGAGTGAAGTGCAATAGGCAGGCAATTCCATAGCTTCCCTCCCCGGTATGCAAGCGTTCTTCTGCCCCAATTTGCTCTTTTGATTCTTGGGACCATAAGTATATGCACAGAGCTTGATCTGAGGTTCCTGCTGGGCATGTACCAGGATAACTGACCTTGAAAAAAAGACGGACCAGCTCTATAAAGAGCCTTGCAGATTAAACACAGAGCCTTAAACGAGATTCTCTTCTCCACCGGCAACCAGTGAAGGCCATACATTAAGTGTGAGATTGGTTTGAACTTGTGGACCCTCACTAGTGTTCTTGCTACAACATCCTGTAGTAACTGCAGTTTTTTATCAGGTATTTGGAGGTACCTAGATAGAGGGCATTACAATAGTCCATTTTTGAAGCGATGAGAGCCATCATTACCGTTTTCTGTCATTCAAACGGCATGAATGGGAGAATGTTTTTGAGAACCCTCAGTGTAAGAAAACCAGCTGAGGTCACGACATTAATCTGAGCAGAGAAACTTAGTTTGATGTCAAAGATGACTCCCAAGTTTCTTCCCTTCTGTAAGAAGGACTTCGATATGAAAGCTGTCAACTGTTTTTTGCTGTGAATATTTTAAGACAAGGTAGCACCAACCTATTTTGTGCAGGCAACTGTAATTGAAATTGGTTTTGCCAATATTAAAGCACCTTAATGTAGCTCAACCTGATGGGTTTTGGTTGAGGCTCAACTCTGCTTGTTGTCTGACAGTTTTTTATTACACTAATAATATTCACAATTAGTGTACTAAGTGGAGTACCATTAACTGGAATTGAATCTTCCCTGGCAGCTGAGTAAAGTAAGAAAAAAGCTTCTAATTGTATGTTGTACGCATGTTTGTGAGTGAGAGTATTTATTTGAGAGAAAGAGTGCTAGAATGTGTAAGTGTGTATGTGTAGCATGTGTGTGGAAGTGAGTCTGTGAGTGAGAATGTGTGAGATTGTGTCGTTGATTATGAATGAATCTGTGTAAGGGAGTGTGAGAATCACTGAGCAAGAGTGAGTGACAGTGAGAGAGTAAGAAAAGAGTTTGAATAAGTTTGAGTGCAATTGAATCTGAGTGACAAAGTATGATTGAGTCAAAGATCAAGGTGAGTGAGTGCGGGAATGTGTGAGTCAGAGTGAGGGATACATATAAATCATCCTTAGGACAGGCCCATTGTATTTAAAATGTTGGACATGTAGTTTTTACATGTCCTAGTGGCGAAAAATTCTCAAATTCATTTTTCAGTACTATGAGGCCTATCCCTCCCACAGGATAATATTGGGTTACTATATTACACTTAATAAGCAATACATTTTGTTTGAGAGCAGATAGGAATGTAATGTTTTGTGTCTGAGGAATTGTAATTTAAACCTTTTAATGGTAAAGTCAGATTTTCAGTCACAATTCTGAAAAGGATACTTTTAGAAAGTTGATATTTCCTTTTCCTAACCTTTGGCTCCTCTACCCTGCTTCTTGGGTCACATGACTAGGTGTAGTTAGCAGTTGGTCTTTGTATATGCTTCCCAGACAGCCACACAGTAGGGGGCGTGCATGTTGGTAGGATTGGCTATTCAAGGGAGAGTGTGGTGTGCAGCTGTTCACAGCCCTTCTTGCACTACCCCAGCTCACGCACTAATAACTTCACACTGACCTATTGTGACTGTAGACAGACTAGAAATAGGACATGAAGGCAGGAAATTCCAAATACCTCTGTGGGGGAAATCTTCAGAAGCTTCTCCCATTTCAATGCTACCACCAGGAATAAAAATAGAGACCTCAGACCCACTCTTCAGTTCATGTCTAGACCTGCAACAGGACTCTCAGAGTACTGCCCTGCTGCCTGCTTCGTACTTCAGAGGACTGCCCTCCTGCATGGAGCCTGCAATGTGCCCTCAGAGAGCTACCCTGCTGCTTGAGACCTGTTTTCTTGCTTGAACCTAGGACTATCAGAGTGACTCCAAAGGGATAAATGTTTGGTCTCTTAATCAGAGCTTCAAAATCAGAAAAGGCTTCAACCATCTTTAACCCACACTTGGACCCAGCCTGAGTGAATTCTGACCCTCCAGGCGGTGCCCCTCCACTCTTTGACCCTTGAAAGCAGTGCTAATGGTGTTCACATAGCTCAAATCCCAATCTAGGGAATTAGAAAATGTTCTGCCAATACGTGCTCTGAGAACCTAAAGCAGACTGATATTTACCTGTTCGCTGATCTGCCCAAGGTTCATTGCTGTTAAGCCTGACTTCGCGGCAGCTTCTGCTGCCTTCTTCTACGCCTCAGTAAATCCTGTTCAGCAGCTCCTCACCGAAGGGGTAGCCAACCTCTTCGAACATTTGTTGGCTACAACCTGAAGCTTCGTCCTTCTGGAGATTTTAGACTTCTACGAAAGAGAGAGAGGGCCCAATTTACAAAGGGAATTGCGTGTAGTAAAGTTATGAGTGCAAAGTCTTTACATTTGTGGCGGAGTCTCCGCACTCGGAGTGGAATCTTTGCAAGACGCACTCTCCGCAGTGTGCCATTTAGAGATTTCGCCCCGAATGCAGACATTCCACCATGTGTGCCCGAGACTCCACACTTGTAACTTTACTACATGTAAGTCCCTATGTGAATCGGGTCCTAAATTTGAACGCAGAAATCTTCACCATGACTTTGCCTAGAACAACGCCTCCTCCTTGGACAGCGCTGGCTGCCTTGCCCCGCTGAGCTTTACCTTCTCAAGACATTTTACTTTAACATTTCTTCTGAGTCCAAAGGTAAACCGAGACCGGGTCAATCCACTTCATGCATCTGACATGTGCTTCATCGCAGGCAACAATAACTTTTGACTTTGTCCCTGTCTCATGCAACTAGATGTCCGCAGTTGGCTCTTTGATATTTTAGAGTTATATACTTTAAACTTTAAAAATTCATAGCTCTGGTTCTACCGATTGGATTTTTGTCATTTTGGTGTCAAATAATTTATAAAACCTTTGTTTATTTTTCTTGTATTGTTATTGTTATTGTTATTGTTATTGTTATTGTTATTTTAATTTTATACCGCGCCTAATCACCTGCAGGTCTCTAAGCGCCAGGAAAAGATGGTACAGGACAACAACATAACAAAGTCAGAGCAAAGGGCAGCATTCCGGTTATGCTATGCTCAGGCTTCTCCTAAACAATAGCGTTTTTAAGCTCTTTCGGAATCTTAGGGGGTTTCCTTCCTCGCGCAGCCCTCCAGGCAGACTGTTCCACAACTGGGGAACCAGTACTGAGAAGGCTCTCCCTCCCTTCGTTGCTAGCCTATAGCGAGAGCAGGTCAGCAGCTGCGAGTCCGAGGACCGAAGTGATCTCGTCGGACAGTACAGCTGTAGGCGCTCCTTGATATAGGCTGGAGCCTTACCGTAAATTGCCTTATGAGCTGTACACAAGCTCTTAAATTCCACTCTCTCTTTAATTGGAAGCCAATGTAGGCTTTGTAGTAGGGGAGTGGCTCTAGACCTCCTGGGAAGTCTAAAGATCAAACGGGCAGCATCATTCATCAAAACCTGGAGCCTGTTGGTAAGGGTTTTCGGTAAGCCAAGATAGAGAGCATTTCCGTAGTCGATTCTGGAAATGATGGTGGCAGCCACTATTGATCGCATCATGGACTCTGAGAGGATAGGGGATAGCTTCCGCAGTTGCCGAATGATATTAATACAGCTGCCTACCACCGATGCGATCTGAGCAGCCATCGACAGGTCGGCATCCAGTTTAATCCCTAAGCTTTTCACAGCCAGGCTTGGTTTGTATTACTGTTTAAGTTTTGCATAAATACCTAACACATTTCCTCTTAGTTAAGACTGACTGCTTTTGTGCCAAGTTACCAGAGGTTTAAGTACAGGTTGCTTTAGTGACTTTGTGGTTCATCCAGGCAAGGATTGTGGCTGTTGCTTTGGTAGAGTTTCATGCCCCTCAGCGTACAACCCAATTTTTCACAAGAAGTTATTGTTGGTGTATATGGCATCCATGGAGAAATGTTGGAATTGGCAGACTTGAGGGAATTCTTCGAATAGGGGAACCTATGGCAAAATGCTGGCAGTGGTAAGTTACAGATAATTTTTATCATGAGGAAGGTCAGCTGTGACATATTAGAGGGGGCAACCATGACAAGACTGGCCCTGGCTCAATGGAGGTCATTTGGACACACATAATCCTCTTGGAAGAAATCTGGCACCCTGTGTTCACTCACTTGCTACAATTCAGGGATAGCATTCCTCCACAGAAATTTCAAAATCGTGTCTGCACCCCCATACGGATGTTATCCCACATAGACATGTGTCCAGGTTGTATTGTTATATTAATCATGCAGTTATTTAGTTCCTCAGGGTTAAAGTCATATGACATAACCTCTTTAGAAAATGCAGGGTCAAAGATCACGTGATGTTACTACTAGTGATGCCATTAAGGTCAAATGGCATGTCACTTCCACTACTCCTTGCGTTTTGGTGAATCGATGCCTATGGTCTCTGTTCTTCTTGAAACAGTCAGTACACAGATCGCTTAATGATTTATCTGCATATAGTTATTTTACATCTATAAATAAATAAGACTAAGGACACATATCTAATTGCATGTACATATAAATGCAAAGATGTATATTTGCTAGAGTGCTTCTTTCTGGTACTCTAAATCCTCGAAGAGATATATGGAACTTTTCAGGCTTTTTGTTCATTTCATTTTCAGAAAAAATTACAAATCTACAAGGAAAACTTAAAAATCCAGCCAAAACCATAGTCGCAATACATTGCCAAAAATAATAAAATTGCATCAAAGTGTATTACCTGAATATATTTATTGTCAACTTTCGTGAATGTTTGGGAAGCTATTAAGTGAAATGGTTCTCAACCTTGTTTTCTTTTCAGCACTACTTTGTGCGCTTTTATGTCAAGAGCTATGTACCTCTTCAGCGCTTGTCATCCTTTCGGCATTTTGATGCCAGCGTTCCTACTTTTTCCAACACCCTCTATTATGTCCTATTTGTCCGGTTATCCCTGTAAGGATGCGCATATCCATGACACAATCCTCAACTGGTGGTCTGAGCAAATGCAGGTAGTCCGTTTTCTTGCATGGACTCACAATGGAATCCGCTTCTCAAACAAGTCTGCAACTTAACAGATGTGCCATTAAAATGTATTAGCACATCAGTAGCTGCTAGCAGCTTTTTTGTCTATGATGATAGTTTCTCCTCCGGTCTTCTCCCTTCTTCAGAAGCCAAATATCTTATGGACATTTTGAAAATCCTCGAAATCTCCACACATTCCACAATACTGCAGCAGTAAACATAAATCAAAATTATGTTGTAAACAAGGGGGACGCTGTGCTTGTTGCTACCTTGTTATTGGGGCCTCCAGGTCCCAAGAGGCCACACGCCAGGAGTCTCCAGCTGCCCTCGGGGAAAGGAGCGCTGGACACCTGTAGGCGCTATAAAGTGCTATGCTCATTCCTGCCGCGCGGGACACCATGCTTGTTGCTGCTTTGTTGTTGGGGACTTCAGGTCCAATGAGACCTCACGTCAAGAGGTGCCAGATACCTGGGGCGGGGGGCAGAGCTTGACACCTAGGGGTGTTAGAAAGCGACTCATTCACTCCTGCTGTGTGGTCAGTGCATGGGTCGAACACGGGCAAAGCGCTGAGGCAAGGGCAGGCCCATCCTGCACCCAGCGGAGGCTGGAAGAGGCTGGACTTGTACACCGCTCTAACGTTGGCCCTAGGATTAGCTTTCTATAGTACAACAAAAAGTCAATTCACTTTCTTTCAATCAGTCTAAAAGTGCATCTTTACTGGCCATCTCACTATGGGCAAGAGATACGCCTCAGAGTCCTTGCAGGGGAAAGGAATAAAGGGAATAAAATATTCCCACAAATATAACCAGCATCCCGCAAACCGCCACAACGCTTGGGTTCATTGACAATCTAATTGAGATGAAATCTCTATTAGGGGTTGATTAAACTAGATCTCAGACTAAAGATTAAGTGGCTAGTAAGATGGCTTCCCAATTTCCCAAAAAGCCTAAAAGCTCACTGACAAGACTCCCAGAAAAGTTGCTGGCCTGCAATCTCCTGCGTCAAGCCCACTACAGAATGCCTCTGTTGCATCTCTAGTAAATTCTGTATCTATCAAATCCCTGCCTATGCCTTTGGAGCCTGCAATTGTAATCAAGAACAGATTTTCTGTCTTTTCTGACCTCCAGCCTGGCAGTGGCACAAAAGATACATTTGACCTCCAGCCTGGCAGTGGCCCAAAAGAGACATTTGAACGAACAATGTCAGTGGGTAATTTAGCAGGCCAAACAGTTTTGGGTTTTTGCAAGTCGACTACTTGTTTTGAAAACATTTTATTAGTGAAGAGTCTACAATCTGAGGTCATTGACCTAAGGACCGGAATGAGGAGAGGACCTGCTTGTTTAAGATCCTAAGAGAGGTCAGGCAGGGCTGCGTCCTCGAGCAGTTTTTATTTTCTATTTATGCAAACAGTGTGGAGGACGCGCTGGGGGGAGTGTTTTTGGATGTCCCCATTTGTGACTTCCATTGGTTCCCTATCTTGGCATAAGCCGATGATGCTGTACTCCTTTCAAGAACTGGGGTGGGGCTCCAGCGGCTCAGATCAGCATGTGTGGCTTTTATGAGTTCGCTGGACCTAAAGGTAAGTGAAACAATATTTTAAATGCAGGGGCAGGGAAAAACGATAAACAACCACAGTTTTATATGTACTCTAAGAAAATCAAAGTGGTTAATACTTACTCCTACTTAGGAGTTCTCTTCGATAACAATCAGCCCTGGAAACAGCAGGTGGAAAGTAGAGCAATGACGATGAATAGGAGCTTAGTGGCATTAAAAAGTTTAAGTAAGCGGTTGGGTGCCAGACCTCTGGACACTATAAAAAAGATCTTTCAAGCCAAAACAATGTCGGCTGTGACATACAGGGCAGGCGTATGGGGCATGGCTCCGATTTAATTACTACTGCTAGTGGAAAACAAATTCCTGAAATCTTTGATCTCCATTCCACAGTCATACTCTAATTACATCTCTCACATCGAATCAGATGTCCCATATATCACTGATTCAATTTGTTTGGCTCCACTTATGCTGTGGTTCTTGATGTGGCATAGAGACACAGTCCCCCTGAATCAAGGGATCATTACCGACCTCCTCAAGTTGGAGAACCATAGCAACTGTGGCTGGATAAGTTATGTAGAGTAGGAATTTAGCCCCTTAGGCTTGTCAAACCTCTTTAACTTCCAATGACATGCCAGGACTTTTCCAAGAGTAGGCTGGCTGAGATTTACAAGACAAGGGCCCAATACGTCCGGAGGGAGAAGACCTTTGGTGCGCAGATGGTGCGGCTGTATCATCTAACTCCCCCAATTGTGGAGGGTGAATTTTCACATCTGGCAGTGATCCCACTCTCACACCATAAGTTCATTCTAAGGAGATTCCGTCTAAATCTAATTCCACTAATGCTGAGGTATCCAGACAGAAGTTTTAGGCATTCTGATTTATCAAAATGTCCCTGTGACTCTAAGTCGATATAAAATGATCTGCACTTGATATTTTTCTGCACTTTGCATGCCATAGAAAGAAAGCGTGTAATTGTTCCAATTTTAAAGAGACATCATTTTAGTCACTGTCGGGTTGCATTGTATTTTTTTTAATTCGCTCCTGAATGCATTTACGTGTTTCGCAGTAGAATCCTTCCTTTGGGCATGTATGAGGAAAAGGAAATATGCGCTTTACTATTGAGTTATGAGAAACGCCTATATGTTTGCAGCTCATTAGTTCTATGTATTTTACCTGAATTTTGATTAAGGGGAGCTCGGTTTTAAGAAAGTATTGTGATTGGTTATATTTTAACTGTGTGTAGACAGACGAGAGCTCTTGAGGCGGAAGCCGAGAGCGTTTTTTAACCATTTTAAAAACTTTCTTCTGTTAACTATTGTCACTTTATCTTGTTGCACCAGGCACTCACCTGCACCTTCTTGCTGTCGCGCAGTGGATCTAGCGCTGCTACAGCCCCTGAACTACAAACTTCTCTCCAACCGCCATCTCGGCGAGGACGGAGACCACGTCCCTTTGTGAGGCCACGCCCCCCGACGCCGCCTCTCCACCCCCATAAATAATGTGCTTCTTTCGGACGCGCAGCGGTCGAGCGCAGCGGGCGTGCCGAATGCGCGCCAAAGGCGCGCCAAAGGAAAGCCCGTCTGCGCCCGTCCGCGCCAGACCGGGCATCAGGGCTTGCCACGCTGGCCATTCCATTCCATACTCTTTTCAGTCTCTCAGAGAGCTACAGCATCTTGCCCCCCGTTATCTCCTAACACCAACCGCAGTATTCATATAGCCGGCCTCCTGCACCCCGCTCGACACTCCCCATTTGCATGCACACCCCCAATCAACCCGTCCAGGAACACAACGCCCATCAGGGTGTCATATTTGAACACTCGCTCGCTAGTAAAGCACTATGCAGATATTTTCATCCTGTTGACTGACAGCAGCCCCGACATACTCCTGCTCACGGAAACTTGGTTAACATCAGAGTCTCTCCCAGACATTCTGGCTGCCCTCCCCCCTGATTATTACATTCTTCATGCCGATCGTCCCGGCGACCGGCCCGGTGGTGGGGTGGCAGCCATCATATCCAAACGCCTGAAATCACTCTCCTCTTTCTCCCTTCCACTTCCTGAGGTGGATAACTTACTCATCAGCGTGGAGTCTGATACCGGTGTCCTTACCTTCCTCCTCCTGTACCGGCCTCCACACTATATGCCATCTTTCCCAACCATCCTGAGCAAACAACTTTCCAATCTTCTCACGCAGCACCCCAGTTTCGCCCTTTTCGGTGACCTAAAGTATTGGTTTAATGACACTAACGCCGGTCCCCATGCTACAGAGCTCTTCGAGACTCTCAACAGCTTGAACTCAATCAACAGGTTACCCAACCCACACACATCAAGGGCCACATCCTGGACCAGATTTGGACCTGCAATCTGGCTCTGACCCCGCCAGCCATATCCCCCTGTGTCTGGTCAGACCACTACTTGGTAGACACTACCATCACTGTCGTCGGCCGAACTCCTGCTCCTTTGATGGCTGGCGGCTCCTCTCGAAAATGGAATACACACGACTCTCAGGGCTTCCTCACCACTCTGGCGGACACCCGCCCAGTCCTCAATCCCTCTGACAACGTCGAAGGAATAGAACACGACATCGGTTCCTGGCTGAAGTCGGCCAGCGACCTTTTTGCCCCCCTGATCAAATTCCCCCGCACTAGGCATCACAACTCCCATAGGTGGTTTTCTGATGACCTTAAACAGCTAAAACTAAAAACGCACCAGCTGGAGCGTACCTGGAGATGTGATTATTCCAACACAGCCAGGCAATCTTACATGTCTGCGCGCAGAGTATACAAAGCCGCTATCACCCTAGCTAAAAGGGAACACTTTTCCAACAGGATTTCGTCTGCGCCCAACAAATCTAAGGAGGTGTTCAAAGTGATGAACGAGCTCACCACTGACGATTGAACCCTCCCCGCCCAGACCCCCACTCAAGAGGCATGTGACACCCTCAACCTCTTTTTTGTGGAAAAGATCACAAAAATTAAAAATTCTATACCTCCCCTACCCCAGTTACACCCACTTGACACCTTCACCCACAATACCTCTACCTTGTCCACTTTCCCCACCCTGAACCCCATCTCATTAGCGGAACTCACCACTCGCGTGAAATCCGGCTCCCCTAACGATTGCTGTCCGCCATCTGTCCTGCGGAGTATCTGCATCAATTTACCTGACTGTATTCTTCCCCTGCTGAATGGCTCACTCAGCAGCGGCATCGTTCCTAGCTCTTTCAAGGAGGCGATTCTTGGGCCCCTCCTTAAGAAACCTGGCGCCGACCCCCTGGAACCGTCGAACTATCGCCCCATTTCCCTCCTTCCGTACTTTTCGAAATTAATGGAGGCCCACGTCACCCGATGTCTGTCAAATTTTATCGAATCCTCCTGTCACCTTGAACCCAACCAAGCCGGCTTCAGACCTGCCCACTCCACTGAGGCCGTCATCCTGGCAGTCCTGGAATGCGGACGCGGGGTCTCCCCAAGCCCTCGTACTCCTGGACCTGTCGGCCGCGTTCGACACGGTGGACCATAACATTCTTCTCCACCGTGTCGGACAGGCAGACATCCAGAGTCCCGCTCTCAAGTAGATTGAGTCCTTCCTAACTGGCAGAACTCAGGCTGTCCGTCTAGGCCCCTACACTGCAGCAAAAACCCCCACGACTTGTGGAGTCCCCCAGGGCTCCTCCCTTTCACTGCTTTTATTCAACTTATACCTCCAGCCCTTGATCCATTCTCTCCAGAAATGGGACATCATCGTCTACAACTACGCCGATGACTTACAGCTTATCCTCCCGCTCAACTCACCCCTTGCCATCAAAACTTTTAATGCAGTTATGATCCACATCCAGAATTGGATGAACCAAAACCAACTAAAGTTAAACCCCGGGAAAACTGAGCTCCTCCTTCCTGGACTCAGCCATGCCCATTGGGGCCCGCAGTTGTGGCCCGCAGAGCTCGCCCCCCCCCAGTCCCGGTCAAATCAGTAAAGAGTCTGGGAGTGATTATCGACGCTGAACTGTCCCTCAAAGCCCAAGTGGGTGCGGTAATTTCATCCTGCATGTACCAACTCCGGAAGATCCACAAAGTCCGCCACCTACTTCCGCCCGCCGCACTTACCCAAGTTGTCAACGCACTTGTGCTTTCTCGGCTGGACTTCTCCAACTCCCTCTACTACGGTCTCCCACAATCCCTGTTACACCGCCTTCAGGTAGTCCAGAACCAAGTGGCCCGACTCATTCACGAAACCCCGAGATGGCAATCGGCCAAACCTTTACTTCATCGATTACACTGGCTCCCAATAGGCCAAAGGGCAGCTTTTAAAGTGGCCTGCCTCACATTCAAGGCCCTTAACTGTCCCGGCCCTGCGTTTCTTAAATCTTTAATTACTCCTCATCAACCAACGCGCAATCTTCGATCAGCCCACCGTCATCTACTAGTCACCCCCAAAGCCAAAACCAAGAAATTCGGTGGCCGCCGCTTCTCCCATCTGGCTCCAGGGCTCTGGAATCACCTCCCCCTTTCCATCAAATCCACCCCTTCTCTCCTAAGCTTCAGGAAATTGCTTAAAACCCACCTCTTTCCTGCCCTTGGTTAAAACCTTGCCACTCACGCTTTCCCCTTCACTCACCCTGTCTCAAAGCGCCAGGAAGCCTTCGGTGTCAGTGCGCTCTATAAATTGCACTTAACATAACATAACATAACATTTTATGTACTTTTATGATCTCTAATAAAAGATTGAATAAAGTATATAAATGAAATGAAATAACCTAAGGACTCAATTAGTCAATTTAGTGGCTGAAATAGGGTTATTAAGGAAATCTAACATTCCTGAAATTCCAGTAAGTGGTAGATCCCTGAGTAACCTCTCTAATTGCACATACACTTCTTTAATAGATAAGCGCAATAGGTACACAACCGGAAGGGACAATGCTAAACACAGCCTAGGAAGCAAGAATCAGATGTATCCTCCCCCTCTTATAGCGGCCCCATGTCTACCCAACAGCAGAAATCAGACCCACAGGGGAAGGCCTTAACATGATTATGGTCAAGGTGAAGCCACCCCCAAGACAAACGCTTTTGTTTAGCATACAAACACCAGGGTGGCGTCACCCCCAGCCTGTAAGGAGAAGGGTCCCCTGTGTTGAGAGGCACAGAGAAGCAGTTAATGGATTTGCCAGTGTCTATCTGACCAAGGTGCCTAAGTTAATTGTTGGCGCATTAAAGAACAGATAGACTTGTCTCATAAGACATGTTCACAAATGCTTTTCTTTACTCCATTCTGAAAGAGTACAAGAGACCAGATTTTACGATCCATCAGGAGTCAACTGCATCATCAGTCAACCATGACGACATGGAGGTCAGAGTGAGGCATTTCAAGCTGGTTGAGGGCCGAGTGGGATTGAGTGTAGGCAAAATTCCTCCCCTGGGTTCTTTAATCCGGTCCAAATTCAGACCTCCTTTCCCTCAACCTGACTCTGTAAATATTAGCCCTGCCATCCTTAAGCTCTATGCTCTGACTAACAGGCTTTTCCAAGACTTATTTGGCCTATGCATTGTTCTCTTTATGGGAGATTTTGAAATGATTAATTATTGATTTAGCTTCATACTGAGCTCACTCTTGCTTTGTATTTCTTGAACTCTTCATGAGTTCTGACTGACATAATTTATGCCTCATTTTTTTCATAGAATAGGGATTTCTTCCTTCATGGAACGCTTAGTAAGCAATTTATGATGTGCTCTGTATTGATTCTATCTTTTCTATTTTCAATTCTGTAACCTGATTGATATCTGATTAATGAATGAAGAGTCAGAGAAAACGTATATTTTGTTTGGAAAATACCTTTAAAACCACTCACAACTCTCATTATTGCCTTAAATATTTAATTGCATTTGATTTGCACATATTTATGTAAGTCTGTTTCTGGTCATCACACAGTGGAAAAGGTCTGTCGCCTTGAGCAGAAAACAAGGGTAGTGGTGTTTTTTCTAGGAGAGATTACAGTGAAATTTCCACTTCATCAGCTGTAGAGTGCACCTAGGGACATCAATGGTAGACTGACCGGGTCCTCTCTCCTGCATACATAGAACAAACAAGCATGGTGTGGTCTCTCCTAAGCTCCAAGCTAAAGGGGTTTTTACTAAAGAGATTCCCCATAATGTGCAGCCCCTTGAAGCACCTAATGATTCAAGGTATATCAGTATCCTCTTCTGGAATGTTGCAGGTCTAAAAATGAAACTTGGTGACCCTGACTGGGCCAAGTTTACTGATTTCTTTGATATTTGTCTACTGCAGGACATTGTGCCTGGATTCAATTAATTGGGCAGGCTATTTGAGTTTTTGTCTTCCAGGTCAACATACAGGTATTGTTTGCCCTTTGAGAGGTCTTACAATTTGGGTTTGATTATCATAGAGCTTAGTTATAAGCAGTGGCGTAGCTAGTGGGGGGCGGTCACTTTTTTAGGGGCGGTGGTGAGCCGCAAGCAGAAGGTACGTTTTATTTTTCACTTTATTCTCCCTCATCGGCATCGCTAAACTGTCTCCGATCATTTCCATCTGTCGCCCAAAAACCCCCCTCCCCGTTCGTTGTGGCTTTTGGCAGCATGCTTCCCTCCCCCGCTATTATTGGCACTAGGTGGCAAACTAAGAGATCGCTCCTGGTATCAAAAGCCCTAGCTACCCCACTGGTTTTAAGGTCATTTGATACTGTCTCACCTGATCTAAAGGGCATTTTTTAAACAAGTAAGGCAGGGTATCCACTGTGTATCTACAACATCTGTAACAGAGGAGTTCAAGGGGCAGAAGAAATATCGACACTGAAGCATTTCAAGTCATATAGGGGAAACTTCGATCCTTGTGACTCCCTGATTGTCGCAGGGGACTTTTATACCATCACCGTCATTAGATATTTCCAGCGAGTCCCCCAGCGAGGCTGAGGATAAATAATGAGGAATCCCCAATCTGGACAGGCCTCCAGTCAAGAAGTGCACAGATGTTGCTCACTAGCTTACTTTATCCTGTGCTCTGCGGGCCTGTAATAGTTGCACTAACTCGGATCATCAAGCACACCACACTTATAACCGGCCAGGACACACTAGCAGGATTGACTACGTCTTCGTATCCCTATAGGGGTCTGAGAACAATATGAAAATGTGGTCACAATGTTTGAAAGTGACCATAAAGCCATCCATTGTACACTGGTGGTTACTATATTACACTCAAAGGTCAACCCTCCGGTTCTCAGCAGGGAAATTAGGCCTGCAAATAAACAGGTATACACAGAAACGGGCTAGAATTGTGATGCATCCAAAGACCTCGAAAGTCATAAATAAGGCTCTCACCATTACCTTAGAGGACATAGATGACTTATCTAATCATGATTTGAGGAATCAGGACATTCTTGCTATACACACTGTACTCTATTCTGCTGTCGGCGAATGCTTTCAGCAAAACTCTAGGAGGGCCTGCCCTCTAACAAAAGCACCCAAAACATGGTATAGCAATGACTGTGGAGCTCCCAAAAGGATCTGCTCTCTGCTCTGAAAAGCCGAAGGTGCGATCTTATAAAATGTATGAGAATTCATTATTAAGAAGTGCAGCTGAAGGCTCGAAGGCTGTGGGACTCTCACTTCTGGGACCTTATATTTGACACAGCTAAAACTATTGACACTAAACATTTTGGAAGTTAGTGGCTAATGAGATACAATCAAGACAAGGTAGCCTGAATAACCATATTCAGATCAGATATGGTGGAAGCTATTTTCAGCACCATGTGACATGGCAGTAGAGGAAACCCTGCCATTAAGTCTCCACTCATATCTACAACACCTAGCTCTGAAACTTACCTGACCATAGACATAGAGACAATTAAGAACACAATTAGGACCATCATTCCAGGGAAAGCTGCAGGATGGGATTCCTGTGGACCTTTGTATTGTTTGTAGTAAGTGATGTACTTCAACAAACTTGCTAATGGTGTGTTAGAGAGTGCTGAGACCCTGCCAGAAATAGTACCCATTCATAAAAAGGTTTCAAAGGATATCCCACCAAATTACAGACCGATTAGTCTGATAGATGTCTCCCCACAAATATATTGAAGACAGATCCTGAATATACTTGAAACATGGATTGAAGACACTGATGCACTGTCATGCCTCCAGGCAGTGTTCAAGGAAACAAATAAGCACCATAGATACAAGAATTCAAATTCAGCGGTTATCAAGAAAGCACATCTCTATGTTGTTTTCGTGGATTTAAAAACTGCTTATGATTTAGTCCCACATGATAAAACTTTGGGAGACGCTAAAAGCTAAGGGGATTCCTAAACCACTGCTTGACATTCTAATACTCTTGCACTCAGACACTCACAAGTCCGCAGGGGCCAGCCAGGAGAGCTCACCGACCAAATAAAGGTAAGGAGAGAGGTTCGCCAGGATTTTTCTAAGTGTCCATTACACTGAATGGCTTCAGCTTGAAATGGGTGATTGAGTTTGATTGCTTGGGCATCAGGCTCTCCTCCAAAAGGTCTTGGCTTCCCCAAATCATGAAAGGTGGCCTTAGGTTGGCACCTTATGCTTCAGGGATTATAAGGCTATACAACTCTTCTAAGAGAAGGCAGTTATCACCTGAGCTTAACATCTACCAAACCAGGGCAGTATGGAGGGCCCTAAATGGTGCTAAATTGTGGGGTTATATGGGGCTATCAACTATGACAACTGGTGAAAATAATTTTCGGAGATCAATATTAGACTTACCCATGAGTACCCTCACCCTCCCCCTGCTGTGGTGGCACATGTAAAATCTATCGCAAGTATGGCTAGATTTAGACCTTTTGCATATTGGTCAAGATTGAGGTCCACTCCGGGCTTTGATAATTATTCCCTAGATAATTATTACGGTGCCTTCAAAGGAATAGCCACCATGGATAAGGGAAATAAGATCAACTGGCTACCGACATTAAGACAGCTCTAACTGAACTGGGATAAAAAAGACTTGCTGAGAACTGGGTCCCATACTAATTCCTTACCTAAGGACCAGGTTAAAAACTGTCCTGGGGCCACATTTGGGGTTTGGAAATGTGTGACAAGAGTGCAGGATCCCTCACTTTTGATTTTATGGACCTTAAGCATCATTGTAGGTTTAAAGACAAGCTTGACTTTATTTTGGCACCATTAGCCAGGAACCTGTATGTCAAGTTCCGGTTTGGCACCCTCCCCATTCTGTCCTTCTGCCAGTCGTGGAAGGGTGCTCATGATCAGTGCATTATGGGGCATATTTACAAGCCCCTATCGCCATCACAACGTCACTCTCAGTGACATTGTGATGGCGATAGGCGCCTCACCTTATTCACAAGGCGGCGTTAAGTCACTTAATGTGGAGTAACGCTGCCTTGTAAATAAGGCACCCTTTCACTCTGTATTTAACGTGAACGGGGAGGACAATGGGTGTTCCAGTGGGCATTATACCGCAACACCTATTGATTTTGACGCTGCCTCATATTCATAATGGCGGCATAAATAGGGGGTAGCACCAAAATTAAGACCAGGAAAAATCTGGTCTCAAACCGGTGAAATAAGGAGAAATGCTTTATTTCTCCTCGTTTTTGCTGTTTCCATGTGTGCTGCCTTGAGCAGCACACATATAAACAGCAAATTGCCTATGAGTGTTTACGTGCAGCAAAGCCCCCCTTCTTGCACATAAACAATTATTTCTTTCAAAATGTAGTTTTGCAACTTCTATGTTTACAGTATTAAGCAGCACGCATAGAAGTTACAAAACTGCTTTTCAATATTGTATATGTACAGCAAGGTCACCCTTCCTGCACATATGCAATCTTCCCCTTAACACAAGCACACTTGCACTATGGTGCAAGGGTGTCTGCAATGGCGCTAGTCTGCTAAAGTTAGAGCCAGCGCAGGGGGGAAATGCGGGGGTCCACAATATTATAGTAAATATGGTGCAGCCCTGCATTTCTAAAGTGACAAACGGGTGTTATTGGCCTTTTTGGCTTAATGACACACTTTGTCACTTTATTGTAAATATGCCCCTATGTGCCCTGTCTGCCTACAGGCAGACAAAACACTTTTGCGCTATTTTTAAGGCTTGTGCCCTGCGTTGCACTGCACAGCAGTGCCCGCACAGATGAGAGTCCTTCTGTCCGGGATTCAGAAATGGACCCTGGAATGTGCATGTGTTTTTACTTCTGTGGCCGGCTATTGGCCTCTGCCTGCGTGTTCCTTTTTAAAATAGGTGGGCGCATTGCTCCGCCCATGGCCTATTGGTGTCTATTACTCGCATTCCTGCCATATGGTTTCAATTATCGTGCCCAGACACTGGTGCGATAATTGAAACCATATGGGCGCGTGCGCACCACTCATGTTTTTTGTCCAAAAGCGATCGCTTTCAGTTTTGCGATCACCTTCCTCCTCCCTCCCCACTCCCCTTTGGTCTCCTCACCTCCATCCCCTCCTCGCACCCCTCCCCTGTCCGTGCAGAGGAGGCACGCGGTGAAGACAACAGAGAAGGCATGCGCGTTAGTTAGCCCCTGTCCGTTTCCCGCCAACAGCTGGTTTAACTAGACAAAGGATTCAACACTTTTTAGTGCCAGGCAAGGAACATTCGATAATGCTGCCACGTAGGAAGGTTAGTCATAGAAGTATATGATCTTTTGGGCAGGGAACATCTCATTGCCTCAACTACTCTTGCCCTCCTCCTCCCGCTCTGTCCTTCATATATTTTGCAGTGCATTCTGATTCCCTTTTGGCAAATTCCTGTGGCTACTGGTGAGATCTCAAAGGTGTTTCTACTTGCAGACAGCCCTATCAGAACGAAGATTGTTGCTATACAGCCACGTGGGAGGCGGGCTGCAGCCGACTGCTGGCACGGACGCCGAGGCCAGCACAGATCTGCAGGGTGAGGCCGGGCCATAGAGCAGTTGGCCCTCCTGGTTGACCTGGCGTGAATGCGGAAAAGCTCCCACCTGCCAGTGCACTGGGCAGCTCCAGCAGGCAGTTAACCCCTATTATAGCCCCAGGAACATCAGTGTACCAGCGTAACAGCACTCCGTTGCAGAAAAGCGAGTGTGGCCCACATGTAGGAGGTCAGGTGAGGGAGGGAGCTCAGCCGAGGCGGACCACACAGAGTCCCCAGGAGGGGAGTCCTCTGCCAGGGAACATCATGGAGGACGGCGGAGGCGGCGGAGCTAGGTATTAGTGCAACATGCTGTCCTGTGCCCTCCGAGGCTGTTTGAACTGCCAAAACTGCCTTCACCTGTGAACTCCTTAAGCTAACTCCCATCCCACCACTGACCACCAAAAACTCATTACTGGCGGCCCCCCCTACACCTCATTTCAACTCGCCCACCGGCCTCTTACTCCAGCCTCAGCCCCCTGCAGCCTGGAAAACAAGACCGCAATGAGACAGCATGCCCGTGCCACCCTCCTGCTCAATAAGGCTACAAGATCCTATAGAATTATCTCATGGGGACTCATGCCTGTGTTTCTGTCTGGGATGCTTCTGAGTCCCATCAGAACAAGAGGTAAAGCATCAGTCCACTCCAATCGGGTAGATTCATACATCTTTCCCAACCGTGACTTGATTGTGCCATTCAGTTGTTCTGCCACTTCAGAAGCCTCTGGGCGGTATGCACAGTGCAGCCTTTGCTCAATTTGGAATGCTTCACAGATTAGATAAATTATTTCATTATTAAAATGAGACACTCAGCCTGATTTAATTGTTACTGGAAAACCAAACCTAGGTATGAGCTCTCTCAGTAGGAGCTTGGCTACAGTGAGGCTATCATTCCTGCGGGTAGGGTAGGCTTCCACCCATTTTGAAAACATGCAGACAATGACAAGGACGTACTTCAGTCCTTGACAAGGGGGTAACTGGATGAAATCAATCTGTAGTCGTATGAAGGGACCTTTTGCCTTTCTAATCTTTCCTTACAACACTACAGTTCTCTTACCAGGATTCATTAGTTGGCAGGTTATGCACCTCTGGCAAACACTCTCTGCTACATTCCTGAATCTCGCATTGAACCAACTCTGTCTAAATAGTCTAACCATCCCATCCCTACCTATGTGTGAATCTCCATGGTACATCCTAGCCATTGGAGCAAGCATACAATCTGGTAACACAGGTCTCCCATCAAAGTAAATAATAACACCATCCTCAACCCTTCTCCGACATCCTATTTTCTCCCATTCTTCCTATTACTCATTTTGCAAATCTCTCACTTCCTCCCATGTTTTAACTCTTTCAAGCAACATAAGTTGGCATCCGTTTCCACATGCATCGATTTTCTTATTTATTGCCATCTTCTGTTTGGCTCAATGCTGGGCTAGTTGGTCAGCATATCTATTACCAGCTGTCACTCTGTCATTTCCCGATTTGTGAGCAGCACACTTGACCACCGCCACTTCTTTTGGCAATTGAATTGCTTCTAGCAAGTCTTTTACATAATTTCCATTCTTAATAGGAGTACCCGAAGAAGTCAGAAACTCCCTTTGCATCCAGAGTTGACCAAAGTCATGCACAAACCCGTAACCATACTGACTGTCAGTGTATATGGTTACTTTCCAATTTTTCCCAAATTTGCATGCTTATGTCAATGCGACTAATTTGGCTATTTGTGCAGACTTGACTCCAGGTAAATAGGATGCTTTAACTGGACCCCACAACGTACACACAGCCTAAGCAGCACTCAATCCTCCTTCCTCATGTCTCATGCATGAGCCATCTACAAATAGCTCATATTCTGATTTTAACAATGGCTCTTCACGTATGTCTGGACGGGGCTTAGTACTGTATTCTGTGAGGTCGATGCAATCATGCTCAACTTCCTCTTTCACTTCTTCAAAATGTGAATCGGTTAACAGTGTAGCTCCACTTAAGACAGTGCATCTGGCAATGGCCACATTCCCTGCACCAAAAAGCATTCGCTCATACTTAGTCAGCCGACTAGGAGTTAAATATTGAGTACGTGTTCTGGTTAATAGAAAAACCACTGCATGTGGGACATACACAGTTACAGGGTGTCCATGATGATGGATTCACTTTGCTCAAGACTCATGCAGGTTGCAGCTACTGCTTTCAGACATCCCGGAAATGCAGATGCCACTGGATCCAGTGTAGCAGAAAAATATGCCACAGGACGTCTCATTAAACCGTGAGTTTGGGTCAGAAAAGACAATGCACAATTCACATGCATCACAAAACAGTGCAAATTCTTTTGAATAATCTGGCATCCCTAAGGCTGGAGCTGAGCACAGACAGTCTTGCAGCTTCACGAAGGCAGTCATGCTTTCGTCGTCCCACTCCACTGGGTCCTTCGCTCTCTTTGCTGTCATCTGTATCAGCGGTTTTGCTAGGACTGCAAATCCCACAATCCATTGCCTGCAGTAACCTACAACTCCAAAAAACATTCTGATTTCTTTTTGTGTTTGAGGTAGATTCATGTTTCTGATTATTTTGGTTCTTTCAGAGGTAACTCTTCTGACACCTCTCTCTATCTGGTGCCCCAGGTATTTTAACGATGTGGTACAGAATTCTAACTTCTCAGGTGACACTTTATGCCCTCCTTCAGCCAAATGATTCAGCAATACAATGGTATCAACAACACAGTCATTTCGAGTTTTAAACGCCACCAGCAGGTTGTCTATATACTGCACCAGGACAGACTGTCCGGGCAGAACTAGAGATACAAGAAATTTCAATATCTGCTTGAAAATCAATGGACTCTCTGGGAACCCCTGAGGGACACGATTCCAAACATAAACATGGTCGTCGAATTTTAACGAGAAAAGAATTTTGCTATCTGGATGTAATGGTATAGAGAAAAATGCATGGCACAAATCAATTACTGTGAACCATCCGGCTCCCCACGGTATCTGATACAAAATCACTGCAGGATTTGGCACAACTGGACAACATGGGATGACAATTTTATTAACTTTGTGGAGGTCTTGCATGACCCTATCATTTCCGCTTGGTTTCTTTATGCCAATTATAGGTGAGTGTTAGAAGCGGCTGTCTCTAGTTGGCAGAGGTATACACTTCTGACAAATAGGAACACACCTTTTCTAGTCAGGGCAAAGGGATCACACACTTAGATAACCCCTGCTCACCCCCTTGGTAGCTTGGCAAAGCAGACAGGCTTATCTCAGAGGCAGTGCGTTAAGCATTTATGACCACATACAGTAATAAAGTGAATACACTACAAATGGACACGACACAGTAGTATTATAAAAATAAGGATTTTTATATAAGGCTTAGCACAAGACCAAATAACGACAAAAATATACCACAGTCTTAATAAATACTCTTGGAAGGAAAAATAATAGTTCAAGCACGGTTTCTTCTTAGCACAAAGTCTTTAGTATCAAAAGCAACTCTTCTTCTTTAATACACAGTTGTTGGCAACAATGTAACCCACACGGGAGTCACACGACGTCGAGGCAAAGTTAATCCAAAGGTTCGGCGTCGACCGCGAGGAGCGCTACGTCGAGCCTGGAGTCGCACAGACCCCAACAACACAGTACCTTGGAAAAGTGAAGCACTCGATGATCAGCGGCGTCGAGATGTCCGGCGTCGCGTCTTCGGCGTCGATCGGGCCTCGGAGTCGGGGCGATCTGCAGCGGCGTCGACCGAAGTCAGGCAGGAGCAGCGCTCACGAGGTGAAGCAGGATACGGCGTCGTCGATGTCGATGTTGCAAGAGTGAGCAGCGCTCACGGCGTCGAGAGGGCTCGAAGTCGATGCGATCAGCGGCGGCGTCGACACAGGGTCACTTGGAGCTGGAGCCGAACTCGCTACTCACTGGCGTCGCTACTGGCGTCGATCGGGCCCGGCGGCCGGCGTCGAAGGTGCGGGACACTGGAGCCGTTACTCACGATGTCGAGCTGGATTCGGCGACGTCCGTCGGCGTCGAGATTGCTGGATTCTTTCAGAGGTGCTGGATTCACAAGTTCCAGCAAACAGCACTTTAAGCAGATGAAGTCCTTTAGCCCTGTGACTTCAACAGGAGACTGGCACTCTTCCAGCCCTTGGAGATTTTCTTAGCAAAGATTGAGAGTACACACACAGTTCCTCTCTCCTGGTTCCTTGGCAAAAATAAAGAAGCAATGCAGGATTCCCCCAACAAACAGCACTCTGGCAGAAGGGGTAGGCAGTCCTTAGATCAGCAGGCTTCTTGTCCTTGGTTCAGGTTTCCTTGTCAGAAGTGATCTAAATTCTTGGTTCAGGGGTCCTTCTCTTATACCCCTTTTTGGCTTTGATCCCTTTGTCCATGCAGGGGAATTTCCCCCCATCTTGGGTTTGTTGTGGGTGTTGCCAGGCCGAAGCACCTGGCCTATTCACGGTGCAGGGCAGAGTCTTCAGCCGCCCAGCAGGAGCGGAGCCAGCATTGTCACTGGCAGGGGCAGGGCCATCAGTTGCCCGGCAGGAGGTGGGCCAGGAAAGTCCCAGGCAGGCACAGAGTCATCAGTCGCCTGGCAGGGGGGCGGAGCCATCATTGTATCAGGCAGGGCAGGCTATCAGGAGCTCTTTTGGATAGACAACTATATATTTTAACGCGCTCCCTGATTCCAGCACTACATGCGTGCAGCGCTATTCGTGATTTTAAAACTTAAGTCGCATTCGCGCTTCTGTGGCATTTAATATTCTTTGCTGTATTTTTACCTGTGTTTTCACTGTCCGCAGACTTGCATCTTAAATTGGGCCCCTCACCGCTTGTAGAGCGGAGTCCTTTCGTGTTTCTCCTCCCATACCGGCGACGCTTGGCCGCCATCTTGGGGGTGCTGGCTCTCAGCGCGCCACTTCAAGCAGCGCTCTAGTCTCCGGTTGGAGAACAGGTGAGGCTGTATTTAAAGCTCACCTTAGTCGCGCAGCGGTGACGCGCAGCGGGAGCGCCTGACTCGCGCCTGAGTCGAGCCAGAGTCTGCCCGTCTGCGCCCGTCAGCGCTAAGGAAGCGCGGCGCGCGGCGGTATACTTTCTTCGTCGTGATGCCCTCTCCTACCATCAGATATGCTAGCGCAGATCTACTGGCCATACGGGATAAGGTCTCCATATGTTCTCTTCCGCTTATTGCGCCGTTAAGAGGTCCGTATCGGTGCACTCACTGTTGCTGGTGCTTGCCCTCTCCTTCCCGAATCTGTTCTATAGAGTCTTCAGGCCACAGGTCTAATGTGCCTGGGGCGAAGACTGTCAGTCTATTCAGCCTTAACGTCCGATCTCTGGTCAAACATCAGGCGGAGATCCTTGATATTGTGACTAATGACTCCCCAGATGTGTTTTTTATCACCGAGACCTGGCTTCAGGACGTGGATACTGCCATTTTAAACCTTGCTTTCCCGCCTGACTATACCGTGTTTACTCTCAACCGCGGTTCGAGAGGGGGTGGCATTGCGATGGCAGTAAAACGTCGTTTTCCCTGTGAATGGAAGGAACTAAAACTCCCGGACTGCGAATGTGCCCGTTTTAGAATATCTTTTTCTCACTGTTTTAGCCTTTCAGGTCTCCTCATATATCGGCCTCCGGGCTGCGACGCCGCCTTTAGGGCCGCTCTCCCGGATGCCATAAGCATAGAAGCCATGGGCTGTGCGAATTTTAATGTGATAGGCGATCTCAATTTACATTTTGATCGCATATCCCTGCCTGCCATTAAGAGCTGCCTTGCTGACCTGGAAGCTTTGCAGCTCTCACAAAGAGTTACGACCCCCACTCATTCAGGCGGGCACATATTGGATCCGTTCTTTACCACCTTGGAGGACATAACTATATGCCCACCGGCACCGCTGTTATGGACGGACCACATGTTGGTGAAAGCATCGATTGTGGTGACAGACCCTATTTTTGTGGCACAGAACAAATCCTCTATCTCTCGCCAGTGGAATAAACTGAAACTGGAGGACTTTTACTCCCTATTAGAAAAAACACCCTTACCTACCTTTTTGGATGTCGACTGTGGGTATAACTCATTTTGTGACTGGATCGGAACGGCCTTGGATTATTTCATACCCCTGGCTCGCTCCAAGGGTCGTACCAAGACCCATAGCCCTTGGTATGATGAGACCTTGGTGTCTCTTAAAAGAGAGTGTAGGCAAGCAGAAAGGCAATGGAGGAAAGCCTATGACCCTGCACGGAAAACTTACTACCACACCCTATCTAAGGCCTATCATAGAGCGGTCTGTCGGACGCGTGCCGCTTATTATGCGCAGGAGTTTCAGAATAGTTCTAACCCCTCTAAATTAATCTTTAAAGTCCTAAAAGACCTGACGACTAAGAGGGCTCCTGCTGCAGAAATTTGCACGGACCAGCATTGTGAGAGCCTGGCTTCCTTTTTTGTTCACAAGGTCCAAGCAATTTATCGTACCTTCCCTACCACCACGCACCACTTGGACTCTGATGGTTCACCAAGGGGAACTGATACGACCCTGGATAATCTGGGCTCCCTTTCTGAGGCGGACTTTGATCTTTTGAGTCAAAAAATTAAATCAGGATCCCCTGCAGACCCTCTGTTGCCGACTCAGTTTAAAAATATGCAGGCCATCTGTCGTTCATCCTTGTTGGCCCTGATAAACAAGTCGTTGTCCTCTGGAATGGTGCCCACTAAGTGGAAGCAAGCGGTTGTTACACCAATCCTAAAAAAGCCTACCCTAGACCCTAAGAAACCCGAAAATTACCGCCCCATCTCACTGCTGCCGTGGCCTGCTAAAGTTACCGAAGCCCATGTGAATAGGATCCTGGCCGACCATCTTGCCAAAGCTAACATCTTGGATCCCACGCAAAACGGATTTCGCTCAGGCCACAGTACAGAGACCGCCTTGCTTTATATGGTAGAACATCTGCGCTCTGTACTGGACACCGGACGAACAGCGGCACTCCTGTTGCTCGATCTGAGTGCCGCCTTCGATACGGTGTCCCATGAGATTTTGTTGCGGCGGTTAGAGGATGCTGGGATCGGGGGTATGGCTTTAGGGTGGTTCCGCTCCTTCCTTTCAAACAGATCTTTCCAGGTCGCGATTCCACCTGGTAAATCCACCTCGCACCCGCTCACTACGGGTGTTCCACAGGGATCATCACTGAGCCCCACTCTTTTTAATTTATATGTGAGTCCGCTGGCTGTGGTAGTCAAACGCTGGGGCCTGTCAATGGTGTCCTATGCGGACGACACGCAGCTGGCGGTCACACTAACTGAGGACTCACCTGTGGACGCCTTGAATTTCCGAGAGGGGTTGCGCGCGGTGTCCAATTGGATGAACCAAAATTGCCTCCAATTGAATACAAAGAAAACCGAGGTGATGGTGGTTGGGAAGCAACCTGGACGGTGGAGTGACAACTGGTGGCCCCCCGAACTAGGAATGATTCCGGCGCCCGTTATGGAGATAAAAAATCTCGGGGTATGGCTGGATACCACACTGAGTTTTACTTGCCAAACTAAGAGGGTAGCTGCCTCTTGTTTTGGTATACTCAGGGGCATCAGGCCAGTGCTTAAGTTTTTCGATGCCCCTACTAGACAGCTCGTGGTTCAGGCCTCTGTGCTGTCTAGGATAGATTATGCCAGCGCCCTCTTGGCAGGTACGAACAAGGCAGAACTCACACGGCTGCAGCGAGTTCAGAACTCCGCCGCAAGAGCGGTATTAGGATTGCCTAAACGCTGTTCAGCATCTAGAGCATTGCAATCACTCCATTGGTTGCCTGTGGCTCGCCGGATCGAGTTCAAGGTGCTCTGCCTAGCTTTTAAAATTCTGAAAGGTACGGCACCACCTATCTTGATGAACTTATTGACCCCTTATGTACCCTCTCGTTCCTTGAGGTCGATGGGGCAGAATTTGTCTGTTGTTCCCCGCTTTCTGCTAAGCAGGATGGGCGGCCGCTCATTCCGAGTAGTGGCGGCGAAACTGTGGAACTCACTTCCCAGTGAAATTCGAGCTATGGAGGACTTACTCCTTTTTAGACGTGCTATTAAAACTGTCCTTTTTAACTAATTCCTCTGGATTCAGGTGCGCTTAGTGATGTTGTGTTGACCTTTCTTTGGCGCCAGGACGCCCCTTTGCTGGGGTAGCTGTGCGCGGTACAAAAACCTATAACATAACATAACATAACTCTTCCCCTACTCTCAATGCAAGTGCCCCACTCACCCCACACTGACTCATTCAGACCTCTGGAGCCACCCAGCTCCTGTCACACGCACACCAGAACCAGCAGAGACCGGTAGACAGTTAGACAAGAAAATAGCTACTTTCTAAAAGTGCTATTTTCAAACACAGAGTCCAAAAACCATCCACCCAAACGGATGCGTTATTAAACCCTGAGTTCAGGGATACCAAACTTGACATTGCACCATGCTCCCCGAGCCCGCTAGGATTATAGCATTAATAATCCTGGCAGCCCATTCTAACTGATGGAGAGCAGGTAACCTTACAATAGTGAAAAACGAATATGGCTGTAATTCACTATTAGGACATGCCAACCTTGTCAGGCTTGTCCTACCTTATGCTTACAATGCACCCTGCCCTTGGGCCTACCATAGGGGTGACTAACATGAAGTTAAGGGAAGGTTTAGGGACTGGCAAGTAGGGGTACTTGCGCAGTCCTCGTGGCAGTCAGACTGCACGTGGTCTAGCAATGGCAGACCTGTAGACATACTTTTACTAGGCCGCTTCTGTGGGTGGCACAACAGGTGCTGCAGGCCCACTAGCAGCATTTGTATTTACAAGCCCTGGCACTCCTGGTGCACGCTACTAGGGACTAATAGTAAACCAAATAAGCCAAACATGGAATTCAATCAATACAGCAATTTCACATAGGGAGCACTTGCACTGTGGCACTGATCAGCAGTGGCACAGTGCCCAAAGCATTTACCAGCAAAAACATCGTAAACAGAGGAGGCAAACAGAAAAAATGGAGGAGAGACTCATGCCAATGATGCCAGGTCTAACACGTGTCCCCTCCAGCTGAAATGTGGGGAGAGCTACCCTTACCCTAGGGAGTCCTCATCACTAAGGCGGAAAAATCTGGACAGACCATCAGCATTGGCGTGATCTGTGCCAGGGCGGTGTTCCACCGTGAAGTCCATCCCCTGTAGGGAAATGGACCACCTGAACAGCTTTGGATTCTCACCCCTCATCTGCATCAACCATCTGAGGGGCCTGTGGTCTGTCTGAACCCGGAAGTGAGTCCCAAACAAGTAGGGTCTTAGCTTCTTCAGCGTCCAGACCACAGCAAATGCTTCTCTCTCTATCGCACTCCACATCTGTTCCCTGGGAAGTAACCTCCTACTGATGAAGGCTACAGGTAAGTCTCGGCCCTCTTCATTCACCTGAGCTAGAACAGCCCCCACGCCATGCTCTGAAGCGTCCGTCTGGACAACAAATTCTTTAGAAAAGTCGGGTGCCTGGAGTATGGGTGCTGTGCACATTGCAGTTTTCAGGGTGTCAAAGGCCGTCTGACAGGCGTCAGTCCAGATCACAAGTCGTGGCTGCTTCCTGGAAGTCAGCGAAGTCAAGGGGTGCACAATGTTACCATAATCCTTGACGAACCTCCTGTAATAACCCGTGAGACCCAAGAAGGCTCTCACCTGAGTCTGGGTTTTGGGCGGTGCCCATGCCAGGATGGTATCAATCTTGGGTTGCAGGGGGGCCACCTTGCCGCTCCCTACTTGGTGCCCCAAGTACACCACTGAACCCTGCCCAATCTGGCACTTACTGGCTTTGATTGTGAGGCCGGCTCTGCGCAGGGCCAACAACACTTCCTGGAGGTGGCGCAAGTGTTCCTCCCAGCTGGCGCTGAACACTGCGATGTCGTCCAGGTAGGCGGCACTGAAATCCTCCAGTCCAGCCAAGACCTGGTTGACCAACCTCTGGAAGGTGGCAGGGGCATTCTTCATCCCAAAGGGCATAACCCGGAACTGGTAGTGCCCATCTGGTGTGGAGAATGCTGACCTCTCTTTTGCCCCATCAGTCAAGGCGATCTGCCAGTACCCCGACGTTAGATCAAACGTACTAAGGTACCGGGCAGCCCCCAACTGATCTATGAGCTCATCAGCTCTGGGGATGGGGTGCGCGTCAGTCTTGGTGACTGAATTGAGTCCTCGGTAATCCACACAGAACCGAAGTTCCGGTGAAGCACCAGGCGCTGCAGCCTTTGGGACCAAGACCACTGGGCTGGCCCAAGGACTGCTAGAGGACTCAACCACCCCTAAGGCAAACATTTTGGAGACCTCCTCCTTGATGTATGCTCTGACCTTGTCAGTCACTTTGTAAGCCTTGTGTTTCACAGGAGTGCTGTCCCCGGTGTCCACATCATGGACACACCACTGAGTGACACCAGGAATCAAGGAAAACAGATCAGGGAATTGTCCCAACAATTGGCGACAATCCTGCTGCTGTTCAGGGGTCAGTGTGTCAGAGAGGACAACACCATCCACTGACCCATCTTGCTCTTTTGCAGACAGGAGGTCAGGAAGAGGCTCACTCTCCTCCTCCATTCCAGCATCTGTAGCTAGGAGCATGCCCACTTCGGACCTTTCTAAGTGGGGCTTCAAACGGTTGACATGCAGGACCCGCAAGGGGTTCCTGGGAGATTCCAAGTCCACCATGTAGGTGACATCGCTCTTTTTCTCCACAACCTTAAATGGTCCAGTCCATCTGTCCTTGAGCGCACAAGGTACCACAGGGGACATGACCAAACTTTTTGTCCAGGCTGAAGCTCTACCAGAGTGGCCTTCTGGTCGTACCACCGCTTCATCTCCTCCTGGCTGGCCTCCAGATTTGCCTGAGCAAGATCTCTGAAGCGCCTAGTCTGGTTCCTAAAGGCCAGCATGTAACTGTATACATCCTGGGGAGGTTTCCTGGGAGATTGCTCCCAGCCTTCTTTGACCAGACTCAAAGGTCCTCTTACCGGGTGTCCATACAAAAGCTCAAAGGGGCTGAACCCTAGAGACTTCTGTGGCACCTCACGGTAAGCAAACAGCAGGCATGGCAAGAGGACGTCCCATTTACGCCTCATTGGTTCTTCAAGACCCATAATCATGCCTTTAAGGGTACGGTTGAATCTTTCAACCAACCCATTACCTTGAGGGTGGTAAGGAGTGGTGAACTTGTAAGTTACCCCACACTCCTTCCACAAAGACTTCATATAGTTGGAAATGAAGTTGGTGCCCCGGTCTGACACCACCTCTCTGGGGAACCCCATTCTGGAGAAAACACCCATCAGTGCCCGTCCCACCACGGGGGCCGTCACCGTTCTGAGAGGGATGGCTTCCGGGTACCGTGTGGCATGGTCCACCAAGACCAGGATGAACCTGTTGCCCAGGGCTGTCTTGGGGTCCAGGGGCCCAACAATGTCAATCCCCACCCGGTCAAAGGGGGTACTGACCACGGGAAAAGGTTGGAGGGGAGCCTTCTGCTTCCGCCCGCTTTTCCCACTTGCCTGGCAAGTTGGACAGGTCTTGCAATGGATATCTGTATCCCTTCTCATCTGAGGCCAATAAAAATGGGTGACAAGCCTGTCATAGGTCTTGTCCTGCCCCAGATGTCCGGCTAAAGGAACGTCATGAGCCAAACCCAGTAGGAAGGCTCTGAAGCGCTGGGGTATCACCAGCACACGGGCTGACCCAGGCTCAGCAGCCTTAGGCTCGCTATACAGGAGGTCGTTCTCCCAGTAAACAAAATGTGACCCTGACTGATCACCTGAGGTTTGGGCCAAGGCCTGCTGCCTCATACCCACAAGAGAAGGGCACACTTTCTGTTCTGCACAGAATTCCTCCCTGGAGGGACCACCATCCTGCTGCCAGTGGGTCAGCTCGGGCAGGTCTCCCAGTTCAGCAACTTGTTCACCTGTGGGTTCCAGGGCATACCCCTCAAGGTCTGCCTCCTCCTGGACCACGGGAACTACGGGGGACGGTTTCCCGCGCCCCCTGCCTCTTCTCTTCACAGCTGGGTCCTGGACCATACTTTCAGGCTCCAGAACCCCATCAACACCCTTACTTGCTGTCATGGATCGAGTGGTTGCACACACCCACTCTGGCACACCCAACATTTTCAAATGTGTCTCCCTCTCCACCTTAGCCCAAGGGGAGTCTTCTAAATCATTGCCCAGGAGACAATCAACAGGCATGGCGGGCCTTACAGCAACTTGAAGAGTACCTGAAACTCCCCCCCATTCAAAGGGAACCTGAGCTACCTCACACTCTCTCTGGGAGTTGTCAGCAGCTATCACAGGGTAGAATGCGTGGGGAACAACCTGCTCTCTGGACACCAAGTGACACTTGACAGCTGTCACACTCGCTCCGGTGTCTCTGAGAGCTTCCACTCTATGGCCATTAATGGTCACCCACTGCCTATATTTCTTAGTGTTACTAGGCAGAGGGGGTGGAGGGACCAATTCCATGTCTCCTAGAGAGACCAGGGACATCTCTGCGGGACCCTCCCCACCATGGGCAACCATCTCCTCCCCTCCCAGGGCTACACTCGCCAACTGACGGGGTGGTGCACGGGGTGGTGCACTAGAGTTCTTCAAGGGACACTGAGGATCATAAAAACGGTGTCCCACCTGCTTACAAGCGAAGCAGGTCATTGGGCCTCTACGAACAGGTTTACCTGTCGGGCCTCTGGTTTCTTATCTGGGGGAGGCTGGGGACCCTTCCCTTGGTTCCCTTGGGGATTACTTTGGGGCCCTTTCTGGAACTCCCTCTGTTTACCCTTGTCCCCCCACTCTTCTGCTGGGGACCCTGCCCACCTTTGGCTGAGTCTCCCACTGGACCCTTGTGAACCCTGGTACTGACCCAGCGGTCCGCCTCCTCAGCAAGTTTTCTAGGGTTAGATATCTTGCTATCAATAAGGTGCTGGCGCAGCTCTGGAAAACAGTTATTAGACAAGTGCTCCCAAGCAAACAAATCATAAAGAGCATCATAACTTTCCACTTTGCTGCCCTTTACCCAACCATCCATGGCTCTGCAAAAATATGACACATATTCCACCCACGTCGTACCAGGCAATTTCTTACATTCTCTAAAGGCATGTCTGTACTTTTCTGGGGTTAGGCCATACCTTAACATTAAAGCATCTTTCATATGAGCATAAGACATCCTATCCTCAACAGGCATGTCTAACAGGGTATCTCTTCCCTCATTCACAAAGCGACCCCACAACCCCGCTCCCCAATCCTTCTCAGGGACCCGGTGGGCCAACAATGCTAACTCATATGCTTTAAACCATTGACCAATATCTTCATTCTTCTGAAAATCTTTGATCACATCTTTAGGAAAATAAAACCTACTTTCTGCAGGCACAGATGGGATGCTGCCACCAGAGGGATTCAATTCTAACTCTTTAGCTTTGAGCTCCAACTCCCTCAACTTGGTATCATGCTCCAAAGCTAACTTTTCCCTTTCAAACTCCAACCTTTTGATCTCCAGATCAGCTTCTCTCCTGCCTCTTGCATTCTCTATCTCCAACTGCCCATTTATCTTAAGTTTTGCCATTTCCATGTTGTAAGCTCGCTCTTTCGCCCTTTCTTCTCTTTCTTCAGGAGAAAGACCTTTGGAGGAAACACTGCTGCCAGGAGGGGAGGGGGGCCCATTCACTGGCACCTCCTCTTCCCCTTCCCCTGTCGGTACCACCACCGGATCAGAGGAATCTCTGGCCTCTAACCAGGCCTGCAATGCTTTAAGGTATTCTTCCTTAACTTTGAAGCCTGTTGTAGGAACTTTAAATTGCTTGCAAAAGGATTTCAGCTGCTGTGACTTGTAATCCTTTATCTTACTCCTATCAAACTCCTCCACAACAACAGGGGCAGTGACTCCGGCATCACTCATGGTCAAAACTGGCAGTTTCAAAAATCAAGTTTCAGGAAATTTGGAGAACAAAAATAGAATATCCAACCAAAACAGATTGTGGCTGCGCTATGATCTGCTTTCACTATGTAGTGCACACTAATCACTGCACATGGGTCATAAATGCAAAGTTCAAATCCTCACCGCTGACCCACCAATGTTAGAAGCGGCTGTCTCTAGTTGGCAGAGGTATACACTTCTGACAAATAGGAACACACCTTTTCTAGTCAGGGCAAGGGGATCACACACTTAGATAACCCCTGCTCACCCCCTTGGTAGCTTGGCAAAGCAGACAGGCTTATCTCAGAGGCAGTGCGTTAAGCATTTATGACCACATACAGTAATAAAGTGAATACACTACAAATGGACACGACACAGTAGTATTATAAAAATAAGGATTTTTATATAAGGCTTAGCACAAGACCAAATAACGACAAAAATATACCACAGTCTTAATAAATACTCTTGGAAGGAAAAATAATAGTTCAAGCACGGTTTCTTCTTAGCACAAGTCTTTAGTATCAAAAGCAACTCTTCTTCTTTAATACACAGTTCTTGGCAACAATGTAACCCACACGGGAGTCACACGACGTCGAGGCAAAGTTAATCCAAAGGTTCGGCGTCGACCGCGAGGAGCGCTACGTCGAGCCCGGAGTCGCACAGACCCCAACAACACAGTACCTTGGAAAAGTGAAGCACTCGATGATCAGCGGCGTCGAGATGTCCGGCGTCGCGTCTTCGGCGTCGATCGGGCCTCGGAGTCGGGGCGATCTGCAGCGGCGTCGACCGAAGTCAGACAGGAGCAGCGCTCACGAGGTGAAGCAGGATACGGCGTCGTCGATGTCGATGTTGCAAGAGTGAGCAGCGCTCACGGCGTCGAGAGGGCTCGAAGTCGATGCGATCAGCGGCGGCGTCGACACAGGGTCACTTGGAGCTGGAGCCGAACTCGCTACTCACTGGCGTCGCTACTGGCGTCGATCGGGCCCGGCGGCTGGCGTCGAAGGTGCGGGACACTGGAGCCGTTACTCACGATGTCGAGCTGGATTCGGCGACGTCCGTCGGCGTCGAGATTGCTGGATTCTTTCAGAGGTGCTGGATTCACAAGTTCCAGCAAACAGCACTTTAAGCAGATGAAGTCCTTTAGCCCTGTGACTTCAACAGGAGACTGGCACTCTTCCAGCCCTTGGAGGTTTTCTTAGCAAAGATTGAGAGTACACACACAGTTCCTCTCTCCTGGTTCCTTGGCAAAAATAAAGAAGCAATGCAGGATTCCCCCAACAAACAGCACTCTGGCAGAAGGGGTAGGCAGTCCTTAGATCAGCAGGCTTCTTGTCCTTGGTTCAGGTTTCCTTGTCAGAAGTGATCTAAATTCTTGGTTCAGGGGTCCTTCTCTTATACCCCTTTTTGGCTTTGATCCCTTTGTCCATGCAGGGGAATTTCCCCCCATCTTGGGTTTGTTGTGGGTGTTGCCAGGCCGAAGCACCTGGCCTATTCACGGTGCAGGGCAGAGTCTTCAGCCGCCCAGCAGGAGCGGAGCCAGCATTGTCACTGGCAGGGGCAGGGCCATCAGTTGCCCGACAGGAGGTGGGCCAGGAAAGTCCCAGGCAGGCACAGAGTCATCAGTCGCCTGGCAGGGGGGCGGAGCCATCATTGTATCAGGCAGGGCAGGCTATCAGGAGCTACTCTTCCCCTACTCTCAATGCAAGTGCCCCACTCACCCCACACTGACTCATTCAGACCTCTGGAGCCACCCAGCTCCTGTCACACGCACACCAGAACCAGCAGAGACCGGTAGACAGTTAGACAAGAAAATAGCTACTTTCTAAAAGTGCTATTTTCAAACACAGAGTCCAAAAACCATCCACCCAAACGGATGCGTTATTAAACCCTGAGTTCAGGGAGGGGGGCCCATTCACTGGCACCTCCTCTTCCCCTTCCCCTGTCGGTACCACCACCGGATCAGAGGAATCTCTGGCCTCTAACCAGGCCTGCAATGCTTTAAGGTATTCTTCCTTAACTTTGAAGCCTGTTGTAGGAACTTTAAATTTCTTGCAAAAGGATTTCAGCTGCTGTGACTTGTAATCCTTTATCTTACTCCTATCAAACTCCTCCACAACAACAGGGGCAGTGACTCCGGCATCACTCATGGTCAAAACTGGCAGTTTCAAAAATCAAGTTTCAGGAAATTTGGAGAACAAAAATAGAATATCCAACCAAAACAGATTGTGGCTGCGCTATGGTCTGCTTTCACTATGTAGTGCACACTAATCACTGCACATGGGTCATAAATGCAAAGTTCAAATCCTCACCGCTGACCCACCAATGTTAGAAGCGGCTGTCTCTAGTTGGCAGAGGTATACACTTCTGACAAATAGGAACACACCTTTTCTAGTCAGGGCAAGGGGATCACACACTTAGATAACCCCTGCTCACCCCCTTGGTAGCTTGGCAAAGCAGACAGGCTTATCTCAGAGGCAGTGCGTTAAGCATTTATGACCACATACAGTAATAAAGTGAATACACTACAAATGGACACGACACAGTAGTATTATAAAAATAAGGATTTTTATATAAGGCTTAGCACAAGACCAAATAACGACAAAAATATACCACAGTCTTAATAAATACTCTTGGAAGGAAAAATAATAGTTCAAGCACGGTTTCTTCTTAGCACAAAGTCTTTAGTATCAAAAGCAACTCTTCTTCTTTAATACACAGTTCTTGGCAACAATGTAACCCACACGGGAGTCACACGACGTCGAGGCAAAGTTAATCCAAAGGTTCGGCGTCGACCGCGAGGAGCGCTACGTCGAGCCCGGAGTCGCACAGACCCCAACAACACAGTACCTTGGAAAAGTGAAGCACTCGATGATCAGCGGCGTCGAGATGTCCGGCGTCGCGTCTTCGGCGTCGATCGGGCCTCGGAGTCGGGGCGATCTGCAGCGGCGTCGACCGAAGTCAGACAGGAGCAGCGCTCACGAGGTGAAGCAGGATACGGCGTCGTCGATGTCGATGTTGCAAGAGTGAGCAGCGCTCACGGCGTCGAGAGGGCTCGAAGTCGATGCGATCAGCGGCGGCGTCGACACAGGGTCACTTGGAGCTGGAGCCGAACTCGCTACTCACTGGCGTCGCTACTGGCGTCGATCGGGCCCGGCGGCTGGCGTCGAAGGTGCGGGACACTGGAGCCGTTACTCACGATGTCGAGCTGGATTCGGCGACGTCCGTCGGCGTCGAGATTGCTGGATTCTTTCAGAGGTGCTGGATTCACAAGTTCCAGCAAACAGCACTTTAAGCAGATGAAGTCCTTTAGCCCTGTGACTTCAACAGGAGACTGGCACTCTTCCAGCCCTTGGAGATTTTCTTAGCAAAGATTGAGAGTACACACACAGTTCCTCTCTCCTGGTTCCTTGGCAAAAATAAAGAAGCAATGCAGGATTCCCCCAACAAACAGCACTCTGGCAGAAGGGGTAGGCAGTCCTTAGATCAGCAGGCTTCTTGTCCTTGGTTCAGGTTTCCTTGTCAGAAGTGATCTAAATTCTTGGTTCAGGGGTCCTTCTCTTATACCCCTTTTTGGCTTTGATCCCTTTGTCCATGCAGGGGAATTTCCCCCCATCTTGGGTTTGTTGTGGGTGTTGCCAGGCCGAAGCACCTGGCCTATTCACGGTGCAGGGCAGAGTCTTCAGCTGCCCAGCAGGAGCGGAGCCAGCATTGTCACTGGCAGGGGCAGGGCCATCAGTTGCCCGGCAGGAGGTGGGCCAGGAAAGTCCCAGGCAGGCACAGAGTCATCAGTCGCCTGGCAGGGGGGCGGAGCCATCATTGTATCAGGCAGGGCAGGCTATCAGGAGCTACTCTTCCCCTACTCTCAATGCAAGTGCCCCACTCACCCCACACTGACTCATTCAGACCTCTGGAGCCACCCAGCTCCTGTCACACGCACACCAGAACCAGCAGAGACCGGTAGACAGTTAGACAAGAAAATAGCTACTTTCTAAAAGTGCTATTTTCAAACACAGAGTCCAAAAACCATCCACCCAAACGGATGCGTTATTAAACCCTGAGTTCAGGGAGGGGGGCCCATTCACTGGCACCTCCTCTTCCCCTTCCCCTGTCGGTACCACCACCGGATCAGAGGAATCTCTGGCCTCTAACCAGGCCTGCAATGCTTTAAGGTATTCTTCCTTAACTTTGAAGCCTGTTGTAGGAACTTTAAATTGCTTGCAAAAGGATTTCAGCTGCTGTGACTTGTAATCCTTTATCTTACTCCTATCAAACTCCTCCACAACAACAGGGGCAGTGACTCCGGCATCACTCATGGTCAAAACTGGCAGTTTCAAAAATCAAGTTTCAGGAAATTTGGAGAACAAAAATAGAATATCCAACCAAAACAGATTGTGGCTGCGCTATGGTCTGCTTTCACTATGTAGTGCACACTAATCACTGCACATGGGTCATAAATGCAAAGTTCAAATCCTCACCGCTGACCCACCAATGTTAGAAGCGGCTGTCTCTAGTTGGCAGAGGTATACACTTCTGACAAATAGGAACACACCTTTTCTAGTCAGGGCAAGGGGATCACACACTTAGATAACCCCTGCTCACCCCCTTGGTAGCTTGGCAAAGCAGACAGGCTTATCTCAGAGGCAGTGCGTTAAGCATTTATGACCACATACAGTAATAAAGTGAATACACTACAAATGGACACGACACAGTAGTATTATAAAAATAAGGATTTTTATATAAGGCTTAGCACAAGACCAAATAACGACAAAAATATACCACAGTCTTAATAAATACTCTTGGAAGGAAAAATAATAGTTCAAGCACGGTTTCTTCTTAGCACAAAGTCTTTAGTATCAAAAGCAACTCTTCTTCTTTAATACACAGTTCCTGGCAACAATGTAACCCACACGGGAGTCACACGACGTCGAGGCAAAGTTAATCCAAAGGTTCGGCGTCGACCGCGAGGAGCGCTACCTCGAGCCCGGAGTCGCACAGACCCCAACAACACAGTACCTTGGAAAAGTGAAGCACTCGATGATCAGCGGCGTCGAGATGTCCGGCGTCGCGTCTTCGGCGTCGATCGGGCCTCGGAGTCGGGGCGATCTGCAGCGGCGTCGACCGAAGTCAGACAGGAGCAGCGCTCACGAGGTGAAGCAGGATACGGCGTCGTCGATGTCGATGTTGCAAGAGTGAGCAGCGCTCACGGCGTCGAGAGGGCTCGAAGTCGATGCGATCAGCGGCGGCGTCGACACAGGGTCACTTGGAGCTGGAGCCGAACTCGCTACTCACTGGCGTCGCTACTGGCGTCGATCGGGCCCGGCGGCTGGCGTCGAAGGTGCGGGACACTGGAGCCGTTACTCACGATGTCGAGCTGGATTCGGCGACGTCCGTCGGCGTCGAGATTGCTGGATTCTTTCAGAGGTGCTGGATTCACAAGTTCCAGCAAACAGCACTTTAAGCAGATGAAGTCCTTTAGCCCTGTGACTTCAACAGGAGACTGGCACTCTTCCAGCCCTTGGAGATTTTCTTAGCAAAGATTGAGAGTACACACACAGTTCCTCTCTCCTGGTTCCTTGGCAAAAATAAAGAAGCAATGCAGGATTCCCCCAACAAACAGCACTCTGGCAGAAGGGGTAGGCAGTCCTTAGATCAGCAGGCTTCTTGTCCTTGGTTCAGGTTTCCTTGTCAGAAGTGATCTAAATTCTTGGTTCAGGGGTCCTTCTCTTATACCCCTTTTTGGCTTTGATCCCTTTGTCCATGCAGGGGAATTTCCCCCCATCTTGGGTTTGTTGTGGGTGTTGCCAGGCCGAAGCACCTGGCCTATTCACGGTGCAGGGCAGAGTCTTCAGCCGCCCAGCAGGAGCGGAGCCAGCATTGTCACTGGCAGGGGCAGGGCCATCAGTTGCCCGGCAGGAGGTGGGCCAGGAAAGTCCCAGGCAGGCACAGAGTCATCAGTCGCCTGGCAGGGGGGCGGAGCCATCATTGTATCAGGCAGGGCAGGCTATCAGGAGCTACTCTTCCCCTACTCTCAATGCAAGTGCCCCACTCACCCCACACTGACTCATTCAGACCTCTGGAGCCACCCAGCTCCTGTCACACGCACACCAGAACCAGCAGAGACCGGTAGACAGTTAGACAAGAAAATAGCTACTTTCTAAAAGTGCTATTTTCAAACACAGAGTCCAAAAACCATCCACCCAAACGGATGCGTTATTAAACCCTGAGTTCAGGGATACCAAACTTGACATTGCACCATGCTCCCCGAGCCCGCTAGGATTATAGCATTAATAATCCTGGCAGCCCATTCTAACTGATGGAGAGCAGGTAACCTTACAATAGTGAAAAACGAATATGGCTGTAATTCACTATTAGGACATGCCAACCTTGTCAGGCTTGTCCTACCTCATGCTTACAATGCACCCTGCCCTTGGGCCTACCATAGGGGTGACTAACATGAAGTTAAGGGAAGGTTTAGGGACTGGCAAGTAGGGGTACTTGCGCAGTCCTCGTGGCAGTCAGACTGCACGTGGTCTAGCAATGGCAGACCTGTAGACATACTTTTACTAGGCCGCTTCTGTGGGTGGCACAACAGGTGCTGCAGGCCCACTAGCAGCATTTGTATTTACAAGCCCTGGCACTCCTGGTGCACGCTACTAGGGACTAATAGTAAACCAAATAAGCCAAACATGGAATTCAATCAATACAGCAATTTCACATAGGGAGCACTTGCACTGTGGCACTGATCAGCAGTGGCACAGTGCCCAAAGCATATACCAGCAAAAACATCGTAAACAGAGGAGGCAAACAGAAAAAATGGAGCAGAGACTCATGCCAATGATGCCAGGTCTAACAGTGAGTTACATGGACTGCTCATAATTTCTCATAAAATGCCTTGCTTAACCAAACGCTTTATTTCTTCTGCAACACCTGCTTTTCATTTCTGGGCTCATTTTGTATTGTTGAATGTTTGGGTAAACTGCACCTTCTTTCACTGTCACTTTTATCGGGTCCACATTTGCCATTAATCCTACATCTTTTCCAGTGAAATCCCACACTTCAGGATTCACAATATGCTGTAATTCTTTTGGTAGATCTTCCACTATCATCTTTTTATTTTCAATTTCTTGTTTGGATAGCATTCATTTATAAACTCCATCTTCGCCTGGGGTTTGAATTTCAACACCACTCGGGGTGCAAAAGATCGTGAAATTCATTTTACACAGTAAGTCCCTACCTAATAGGTTCACTGGACTGGAGTCGCACACTACAAATTTGTGCATTTCTTTAAAATTCCCTATTCTGACTTCCATTGGTTCTGTAACGGGGTACTAATTTGTTTATTAGAAACGCGCACTACTTGGATCGCTTCTCCCGAGAGGGGTAGGTTTGAAACGTCTGCTGTTGTCACAGTAGAACGGGTAGCGCCAGTATCCAACAAAAAGGTAAGATCATTTCTCTCAACCTTTCCCTCAATGTATGGACCTGACTGATCTACCGGCAAGGATGCGCCAAGTACGCACTCCTCATCCTCCCCTCTCAGGCACCGTCAGTAACTATCTCCCTCGAAAAATGAGTCACTCAAAAAAATTTGTGATGTCACTGCGTCTCTCCTTCCACTTCCCTCCAAATTTGTGGTATCCACACTGTATTTAGCTTGGCTCCCAGAATATGGCATAGGTGCAAGTGGTAGCTGGCTTTGTATTACCTGTTGCTGTTGTTTCCTTGACACCCCATTCTGCATCTGTGGATTCAAATTGTCAGTTTGGACATTAATATTCAGTACAGCCTTACACTTGTTCCTCCAATGCCCCATTTTTCCGCACCCATGACAAGGAAACTTTTTCTTTCCCTCCTCTCTGTTCATTCTTCCTCCCGGTTTCCCCCATTTCCATCTCCTTGATGCTGATTATTTTTCAATTGATTCAACTGGATTTATTGCTGTTCTGCTAACTTTACTTGTGCCCACATTACCTTTTCTTCTAAATTCTTTTGTCTATTGTCAATTTCATCCCACAATATTTTGCATACTTAAGTATTTCATCAACAGGCTTGGCAAACCGATAAATAAAATGTGTCATGTCTTTCGTATCAATGTAGTCCAACACACTGTACTGCTTGAATACCTGTAAAAGGCGCTCACAATATGCATGTACTGATTCATCTTTATTTTGGGTAGTTCTGTCTATTCTTGTCCAATCTGTTTCTTTTGGGAGTCCTTTCCCTTTCAGGGAGGTTATGACTTGATGGTATTTTTTCATCATATCATCTGAGGGGGCTCCTGTCTTTGGATCTCTGGGGTACTCATCACTGGGCCAATCAATAGTAATTTTACATTCTGTCCATAAATCTGCGGGGACTCCATTATCAAATCACCCATCTAAATCTTACAACAATACTTCGAGACTTTTACAAATCTTTCAACTTGCCTGTACCACTCTACAGGTTTCTCTCTGAGATTCAGGAAATCATTTGTAAATGATAAAATATCTTGTCGGGACCATGGGAATGTACATATTCTCCTCCTGGCACTTCTCTCATTGGACACAACCTTTCTACCTTTTCTGATTCTTTCAGCAAATATTCAGATGTAGTATTTTTCGCTTGGGCGTCCTCTTTTTTCTATGTCCATCTAGCTTTCCACTTGTCTAAATCACCCCACTTTTGCAAAAATGATAATAATTCCTTTATTTGCACTGTTTGTCCTGACACATTCATGTTTTCTAAATCTTTGTCAGAAAATTCAACTCGGTAAGGTTTCTGTAACACTTTAGATTTTCCAATATCAATTCCCATCTCCAAAGCCGAATTCATAAATTTCTCATGGAAAATGTTTGTATTTTTGGTAATACTTTGACATATAAACAACAATTCATCCTCACTGAATGTATTTAATCTTTCTAACCCCACATTTCCAGCAAGCAATTCTTCAAATTTAACCCTTAATTTAAAAATATTGAATACTTCTGTCTGTGATTTTGGATTTTCTAACTCTCGAGACCACCTTTCTATTTCTTCTGGGGTTACTACAGTAACACTTCTTGTACCTGAGAATGTTTCCATCCTTACCTCTCTATGGCTTCCGGGAGTGTTTTTCCTGTTTGAGTTACCTCTGGGTTCTCTTATAGGTAAATCCATGAGGGAGATTACTGACTCCCACTCACTTGCTGGTTCATCTACAATCAAGGTTTCATTTCTAGGCTGTACTACAGGTGTGGTCAGAACAGGAGTTTTAGGACAGATTTGTTTATCTCCATACAAAGGAACAACAGGACCTTTAGTTACCGGTATAGTCAAGGCTTCAGGACTTGCATTCAACTGCAAAATGTTATGAATTAATTCATTTCTCTGTTAATTTATTGTCTCTCTTTCCCGTTCCTGTAAGACTTTTTCTAGTGAGCGTTCATGTACAACTTGTGAAACTAAAGGTGGTGTTAAGAATGGGGCACTAGGGTTAACTCTACTTGCTTCCTCATGGTAAGGTGGTGGATTTTTCATTAACAAATCCTCCAGATAATCATCATCAAAATCCCCACTAGTCGTTAAATTCTTCCTTTTCTCTGTGCCCTGCTTCCTGATGGTTCTTCTAAAGTCAGTACAGGATATAGTCCTTCCACTAACATAGACTGTCTCCATTTTTTCATTTTCTTATCTCTGGTTTCTTTGGGAAATCTGGGATCAAATTTACTCCAATTTCTGTCACTTCTAGGTCTATCTCGCTCAAAAGCCTCAGTCTCCCATTCTTCTAATGCTTCGTACTGGGTCAATCTAGTTCTAGGATCTAATTCATTCATGCGTTTTCTCAAGTTGTACAAGATTCTACCATTAAAAGTGCCATTTTCTGGAAATGCAAAAACCCCATCATCTTTAGTATACTCCATCCAGTTCTCTAACCATACGCAAGTCTGATAGCTCCTTCCGACCATCATGTATGATGCTGGCGTGTTTGGTGGTGGAATAATAATCCCTTCTTTTGTTTTAATCATTTTATCTTTCTTAAAGAAATTCTTAACTTTCTTAAAGAGCGACATTTTTCTTTTCTCTCGGTACATGATATGAGGTCTTTCTCTTATATATTGCTCTTGTGCAAACCCTAAGTACCTCCTATCGGATCTATTTCCTATAACTGTTGGATCTAAATGCCACATATAGTTTTCACTGATAAATTTATTATGCAGCTGTACTCAATTGGTTAGTAACTGCTTCACCAATACCAGTGTGTTTCTTATTTCCAAGAACCAATTAGTGTTTAGAATTCAAATAAGTTCCAACCAATAATTGCGCAGCTTTTCTCGTGAGACAAGTACCCACACTCCTGCACTCACCCCTCCTTTACAATTATTACCTCAGCTACACACCCGCTGTCTCAACCAATACCAGCGCGGCTCTTGGTGACATCAGTGCAGATCCGCAACTGACTCCCTCCTTTGCAAGGTAATATGAAAAACGTATTTCTTCACACTTAAAAAACAATATCCATTAATTAACAACGTAAAAACATTCACCACTGTGCCTAAGTGACTAAATTCAAAGAAAATAATAATTTCTGTCACTGCAAGTAAATCCCTTCCGCTTACTCTTCATACACTGCGAGTAAATCCCTTCTACTTACTTTTCGCACAAGCATCAGAGAACCTGTTACTCCCTCAGGCTTACCCTTTCTGGGTGATATAAGGCCAAAGTTTCACCAGCGAACTCTTCTGCTATCATTTATTCACACATTGATAAAGAAAATCCCTAACCAGTGCTTCAAGTTCTACCTAACTTTATACGCACTTAATTCCTTAGGCAAGTGACCTCACTGCAGTGTGGCTTCCATTTACCACCCGCTAATCTGCCCCCAGGGATTCCAAACAAACATAGAACAATACAAACGGGTTTTGGTAATACATAAAAATCAGTACAAAATCAAATATTCAATACGTGACTAACTACCTATCTTAACTTAACCCTAACCATCATGCTCCTACCAAAAGAATACTGATAGAGCGGGGGCTCACCTGCTCATTTACCATACTCACCTGGGCCCATAAACAGTACCCACTTTAAACAGGTAAACTACACTTAATCAGATTTTTAACTTTTAGGACCTATGCCATTGACTTACCAATAAGTACCTATAGTCCTAAGGGATCAAGAGAGATAGCATAATAGGCAGTAAATAAACATTTGCATTTATAAAATAACCACAAACTCGGGAAAGGTTTAAACTCTTTATCTATGTAAATTCTTAAATGTCATAGTCCATACCAATTCAATTAAAGCCCGTTTAATTAGGAAGAAAATAATCGAAGCAAGATGATGTGGAAATATTACGAGACTTTCTTTAAGCATTGAAACATAGGAAGGGGACGAAAAGGGAAACAGTACAATGACATACCCACACAAATTTATAGTTACCTAGAATGGTGTGAAAACCAACCCTGGCCACGGGCTGGGACAAAGGACAAGACTCCCGATAGTACAGGTGCCAACAGGTCAGGACAGGTGCAGACAAGAATCAGGACAAGTACAGACCAAATTGGATCAGGACACGATCACCACAGGTCAGGACCGGCACCCACAGCTAAAGTGCAACGCCAGCGTCACACCCCTCTCTGCAGTTAACAGTCAGACCCCGATTGGGTTATTGAACTCCTACCCAGAACCCCGATTGGGTTATGGAATCTTCTAACAGAGTGCTCCGCCAGCACCTCTGCTCTTGATCGCCTATTGAGTGCGTTGGGTCAGTGACAGGTCAGCTATTCGAACAAGAAGGACAATCTATCTAGCTAAGCCTACCTTAGTTATACCATTTTCCAGGGCAGTGGACCACCCCCCAATGTTGCAAAGTCATGTATTGCCTCAATTTGATTGGTCAAAAGACGAGGAGAGGTCATTACACGATACTAGTTATGAGATCATTTCATTCAAATATTCAAATCAATGTTCCCTCCCATAATTTTATTATCCCATGCACTTTTATTCCACCCAACAATGGATGTTTCAATAACAAATGCAATGAATGAATGTGATTTTTATATAGCGCATGCTGTCACCCTACGGGTATCCTGGCGCTACAGACTAAGAAGAATTGACCAGAATAGAATAGGTCAGAGCAGAAAATCAGAGAAGAGGAAATCAGACCCAGGTAAAGAGCCAGGTTTTAAGACTCTTTCGAAACTCAGTCAGAGAATTAGTTTGTCTGATATTCTGAGGTAGCTTGTTCCATAAACGGGCACCAGCCACAGTAAATGCCCTCCCTTCCATCCTAGAGCGTTTGAACCTGGGAATCGTCAATAGGCTGGCACTAGAGGAGCGCAGCTGCCTCTTGGGCTGGTACCAGGCAAATCTTTCCTGCAAGTGGACCCTTTCCTTGATGGGCAGCCAGTGTAAGTCTCTCAGGGCCAGGGTGGAAGATGAGCGCTGCTGCCTATTAAGCACCAGTTTTTCTGCTGCAGACTGGACTCTCTGCAATCCCTGAATGATTTATTGTGGAGCCCCCAAATACAGGGAATTGCAGTAGTCCAGCCTGTTTATCACTGTGCTTCTTACAACTAGGGAGCGCGACTCTTTTGGTAGTAGTGGAAGTATCTGACGTAGTATACGCATTAAGGAGAAGCACACACTGGCGGTCTTATTTGCCTGTGACTCCATCTGAAGATTATCATCAATCAGAAACCCCATATTGCGTACCTTGCTGACCGGAACCTCCTCAGGAGTAAGTCTAAACTCAAATGGTAGATGTTTAGACATCCTGGCTGAGGAGCAGTACACCGCCTCAGTCTTCCGGCCGTTAAATTGTTCGGCGTTTCTTCTGAGCCAGCCAGCTGTCCGACACATACATTCCTGGGACCTGTCCAGAGATACTGCATGTTCTCCTTCTAGGGAGAATGGCAGTTGTGTATCGTCTGCATAATTGACTTGGCTGACTCCAAATGATTTAATAATGGGGAATAGGGGCTGCAGATATACATAAAAAATAATAGGGCTGATTGCAGAGCCCTGTGGCACCCCATAGACTACCGGGGATTTGCTGGAGGAAAACGGTGCCAAGGTTACTGCCTGCTGTCTCCCTGCTAGATAGGAGTGAAGCCATTGCAACGCCCATCCTTACACTCGTATCTTCTTCAGTGTCTCCAATAAAATTGAGTGGCTTACCGTGTCGAATGCGGCCGACATATCAAGAAGCACTAAGACAGTGGCATTCCCGTTGTCGGCTCGCATGCGCAGATTGTTCAGCATTGTGGTCAAGGCCATCTCAGTCCCATGACCTGGGCGAAATCCAAATTGGTCTCTATCAAGCAAGTGTTTGTCCTCCAGAAAGCACGATAGTATCCTACTAACTGCTTTTTCCAAGATGTTAATAGGATAAAAATCAGTACAAAATCAAATATTCAATACGTGACTAACTACCTATCTTAACTTAACCCTAACCATCATGCTGCTACCAAAAGAATACTGATAGAGCGGGGGCTCACCTGCTCATTTACCATACTCACCTGGGCCCATAAACAGTACCCACTTTAAACAGGTAAACCTACGCTTAATCAGATTTTTAACTTTTAGGACCTATGCCATTGACTTACCAATCCTAGTCACAGGTACCTATAGTCCTAAGGGATCAAGAGAGATAGAGGAGAGAGATGGGTTTAAAACTTGCAGGGATTGACGGGTCCAGGGAAGGCTTTTTAATCAGTGTAGTCACCACTGCTTGCTTCCAACCCTCCGGAACAATTCCTTCTTCTAAGGACTGATTGCAAATCTGCCGCAGCCAGGGAAAGATTTCTTGACCAAATGACTTCCGGATTTTATGGGGGGGGTCAAGGGGGGAACCCGAGGACACACTGTGCGCCAGACTCTTAAAAGCAGCCTCAGTGAGGGTCTGAAAATCATCCAGGCTCATTAGCTGTTGTGGGTCTTCATCCATCATTTGATCTGAGTTATCTTGACCATCGGTATTATAAGGATGGAGTGTACCGACAATTTTGACAATCTTGTCTTGAAAATCTCATCACATAGTTTTTGTGATGCTGCCACTTTATTATTCAGACAAGTAGGGGAGGAGAGGTCCTTAACCATCTTAAAAAGTGCTTTTGTCACATTTGGCGCTTGTGTACTAGATGTAGCGTAGAAGTCCGCCTTAGACTTAAGGATGAGCTCTTTGTATTTCAGCTGTGCTAGTCTCAAGTCTTTCTTTTCTTCCTCAAGGTAGCTCTTTCTCCACTTCCTCTCTACACAACTGTTTCAGTTCTTCATTATACCAGGGAGCCATAATTTTATTCCTGTTTTTTAGCTTCTTTACTGGAATTGCCTGATCCAAAATATCGGTTATATGGCTAGTATAGATTTTATAGTTTTCCTCTATTGTCACAGTGGGTGTAAAATGGTTAGCATCTGGGGCGGACACATGGGTTCTAGTTCTACCTAATTTTGCCCATTCCCTACCTCTCGGATAAGTTCTTGGCTGACTAGTGTTGTCCTCTGGACACCGCAGCCTAATATTAAAATGAATTAAGTGATGGTCAGTCCAATTTTGAGGTATTATATTTAGAACCTTGGTTATAGATTGATTGGCAAACAGTAAATCAAGAGTGTGCCCCCCTTGGTGGGTGGAATGTTCCACCAACTGTGAAAGATTGAAGTTTACGCATGTGTGCCTCAAATCCTTTCCGATGGCTGCTAAGATTCCCGTCCTCCCTTAGATTAAAATCTCCTAGTATAATCATTCTAGAGTGTGCCAAAGATAGGTTAGTGATAGTGTCCAAGAGAGTTTGGTATTGCGTAGTGCATCCTGGGAGCCTATAGCACAGCAATCCTGTGAGTAGGCTATCTCTGGGTGCCTGTAGCGAGAAACCCATAAGTTCTATCCCCACCACCTCATCTATCATCAGAGACATAAAGTTCAACTCCTCCTTAAAAATCAATCCCAATCCTCCACCTCTACCCATTGCTCTAGGCTTATGAAGGATTTTATATCCATTAGGACAGGCAGGTCCTATTTCCACCACCGACTCAGCACTGGTCCACGTCTCTGTTAAAAACAATGCGTCCAGCTTCAGATTTTCAATCAGCCCTGAACCCTCCACATAGTGCTTGACTAGTGACCGGCTGTTAATCAGTCCACAAATAGGGGACTTTTCCACAGTTCTCATAGTAGCCATTCTCAATGTATACGTAGATTTGTAAGTTGTCTTCCTTCTTGAGGGTTAAAAGTTCATTTTCCCAGGCGCATCGCAGGCAAGACTGTCACTGGCACGGATTCAATGCCATGGCTTGTGGACTCAAAAGACTTCACCACATGCGCGTTGAAAGTCTCAAGATGGACTAATAGCAAAGTCAAAGAAAAACAATTTTAGAACAAAGATTAAATGAATGTACCGTATACCACTTATCTCTACTCTATTCCCTTTACTTTATTTTAACTATATCGGTAGTGATTAGGCAGAACGAACAGGGTTTAGTACAAGCAGCTGTGCAAGTATCAGCATGTGAAACATAGAGCAGCCATCTTTAGTTCTAGTGCGCAGAAGCAACATTTTCCCACCAAAGCAGAGAATACGTCATGTCACGTGAGTGTGACAGACGCATGCGCAATAAAGATCCCACATTGCTGCGGCCATATTAAGTCACTCAAGTTACTGTTAGTAAAAGCACATAGAAAAGCTTCCCCTAGATGCTAACAATGTAATGTGGTGCATTATTAATAAGACAAAACATGTTTATTAATGCATTATGTGTTATTACGAGAGGGTTGAATCAGAGCAAGTCTCTTTACGTGCGAAACCTTGCTCTATCACATGGTGCTGGTTGATTGTTCTTAATGTTTTGCAATGTAAAATCTATTCCAGTTGATATGTCCCTGTATGGATCATTATTTGTGCATACTAAATGTCACTGCAATCTTACCACTTGACACAAAATGTACAAAAGCTGAATTCGAGTGTTTAGGTGTTCAATAGGCCTGTTTATAAAGCAGGGCATGCCTATTTTATATTCAAAGTTCATAGATAATTGGCAACTAACCTTTGGTTTTGTAAATGTTTAGGTTGTAATGTTCTCAAACAATGTTGTTGTATACTCACAATCTCAGTTATTTGAAGCCAAGTTGTAACATTTATTTGAGTCTTTACCTCTTTAACATAGTATTTGTTAGCAAACTAAATTTTATCATGTATGGCATTTTTTATTGGTTCTATGTATGTTTTTATGGTTATCTAACCGAAATAAAGTATTGCTGATTGTATTCCAGACTCTCCCTAGTGTTGGTACGTAACAGACCGTAAAGGAAATGTATGTTGTTTCCTATGTAGACAATCACATCAGAGTCAGTATTGTGTTTTATTGACTTTCTGTTTGATACATATTTTTCACCAAATTCATCTTCTACGAATATTATGCCAATTGTTTTTAATGTTTTAAGTCATCTACAAGAAGTACATTTAGAATAGGACTCAGCTCCTAGCAGAGTTTTAGAAAACACCTAAAATGCCACAGCAAAGGCTGCTGCTGCGCCCAGACTCGAGGAGCCGCGTCTGCAGGATATTCACCGGAGAGGCTGAAAATAGACCGATGATGGATATGACCTCCAGTGGCCGGAGGCTGCAGCAGAATGAAGCTTCGCAGGTATCCATGGTGTGCTCTGCAGAGATTACCTCCACAAACGGCCCATGATCTGGGAGCTGAAAAGGCTGCGTCAAAGCAGTCAGCAAAGCCGCCTTTTTCTAGCCAATTTTAAAATTGAACTGCAGACCTCTCTGAATGGAAATCTGCCATCTCCCCGCTGAGCCTTTCTCGAACTTTAACTGGAAGCGCTGGCTGCATTCAAATATTTTATTTAGGTTTCAAACATATTTGTTCCTCGGTGTAGATTTAACACTTGCTGCCTACTGGTTACTCACGTGACATGCGTTTATTTGAGGAGGATTTTGCATGCGCTGCAGCAGGGCCGGCTGTAGGGCTGGTGGCTCCCTGTGCGGCAATCTTTTTTGGCGCCCCCAATGACCTCCTTCTTCACGGATTCCCTCACTACCACCCTCCAACGGTGCACTTTATCTCCCCATAGCCCCTCTCTCACATGCATTTCATTTCTTTTGAAGCGCTACTCATACCAGTGTAGGGTGTCAGCACTTTACAGCACACACTTTAAGCAGCAGAGCCAATGAATAGTCTGTAAATCACTCAATAGGAAATGTTAGATGAGACTGTGGATTACACAGCGTAGGAACTACATGTCATCCATACAAGTAGGCAGTATATTTTACGGTGTTTGGTCTGGAGAACCACAAATGCTGGAGTTAAAACAAAGGAACCACAGTGGTTGGGGTTGTCTTTACTAATAAGAATGTATTTCTACCCAAACTAACACTTTTTAACATTAGGATAATGAAAGAGTGAGGAAAAACATAAGGTTCAAACCCTATATCTTGCAGTATGCATTCAGCTGTTTGATGTCAGTTCATAGGTCACTGTGCTATATTAGGATTATAATTTATGAACTGTAGGTAGCTACAGTAAAACACTGAGCTATCAACATACAATACAGTTCTCAGTGGGTGGTTTTAAACCTATAAGTTATTTCTAAACACAACTCCTCTCCCTCCAAGGTCAGTGCCTGGTGTGGCTGCACTGGTTGCACTGTCCTAAAGATGGACCTGCCCTGCAGTTTTCATTTGTGTGCAGCAGCAGGATGATTTTACTGATTATATTCATAGTTCTTTTTATCCTGAACATCATCATTTGAGATTCATGTGTTTCTCTCTTTTATGGTATTGCAAAACCGAAATAAAGACTTTGATGATGATGATGATGATGATGCATAGGCCGGAAGTAGAAGGCTGGGGGGCTGCAGCATCCCCAAAATAATTATGCTGAAGTTCAGAAGTTGAACGAGGACTAAAGCGGCCTTTAGATGTTGTTTTCATCTTGTCATATTTGTTGTGAGTTCAAAGACAGAGCTCATAAGTCATACCATGTCTTCTGGCAAATTGCTTCTTATTCTTTTAATGTGGAGAATTGTATTTTACTTTTCTTTTCTTTCTCTGGAGTGCAAAGTGAGAGGATTTTGTAAAGTGAACTAAGTGACAATCGTCCTATGGTACAGGGAGTGTGAAAGGACAAGCAGTTGAATGTCATTTTTCTTCTAAACACACAACAACATTCAAATACCTGTAATGAACTGTAAACATATTTCAAAATATATTAGCCATTAGCAAAGCACATATATGGCACATTTTTTGTAATTCTGAATTGTGATGAAAAAAAGATTTTAATCAGATCAAAATATATCAAGGCACTTTTTTCTGATGCATAAATGATAAATATTTGCTGAACCTCTAATTCTAAATATTATTGTTTTTGCACTGTATAGCTTTATCAGTAAAACTGTATGCCTGTGCCAATTTAATAGCTATTTCAATGGAAAATATGCTGTCTATAAATGACAGCGCACTACCAAACCATGATTTTGTAATATATTTGTGGCAGTGTGCTACAAACAGTACTACACGCTACATATAACACCATTACCACTCCCCAGCTGAATTGATGGAGCTCATTTGCTTCACTTGTTTCATGTGTGACACTTGTATTTTTCACAATCCCTTTGACTTCAGTGATGTAACACTGATGGCAGCACCCCCACTCTGTAAATTGGTCAGCACCACACATTACCTGCATGTTTCGCTTTTTTAATTTGCTAGCTCCATCTATGGAATTAAATTTACCTCATACCGTACACTACATTACAAGATAAATATGGCAACCTCAGTCCACTTAGATCTGGAGAGGTGTGACACATCCTCGGCACCGGCGGCCCCTAAGCTCAGCATCATGTGACTCTGGGCAATAGCTCACTTAATAGCTCTGACGGCCTCCAGCGCATAGGGGTAATAGGTTTACGCTTTACAAATGTGTGATCAATAATATTATATCATAAAAGCAGCAAGCAAGCATCAAGGAGAGAAAGGACAAAGTGTGCGGCAAACAGATGGCCATACATTACTATATTTCCATGTTTCTCTTCAGTAATGCAGATAATCGCATTGCATGCCCACAATTACTACCAATAAAAGGCTAATGGTAATAGAGTGCAAGGTATTAGGAAAATATGTATTTTAACAATCGTATGTTATGCATATGGTAGATTTCACTATCACCCGAGAGGGGTACAGTACTACTCCTATGTGGGGGTGCTGAAGCACTTATCCACACAGATAGTAAACTACATCTTGTAGGGTGTGTGTTTGTATAGTTTTTGTTATGGTTTTTGAGTCAACATGGGAAGAGTTTTCATGTCATGAATGATGACCACAGAGGTGCAGGTATTGTCATCAGTGATGTCATCAATGATGTAATGTAATATGTCAGCAGTGATGTCATAGAACATGTCATGATTGATGTAATATGTGAGGTCATAAGCAGTGCATGACGGGGGCATAAATTATGCAAGTTCTGCTAACTATAGCTAGCAAATTTCTGTGGTTTTTTTTGTGCAAAAGATTAATGAACCAAAATGTCCTGCGCTGATGATTTCACAGCCTGGTGGGTGTGATCTCTTCAGCCTGGCGAAGTCATCTTTAAGCCTCCCTCTGAAGATGAGGGGGAGCATCACTGACAGACTCAGAGTTGAGTGCTTCAGCTTTAAGTCCTGAAGTGCAAAGGGCTGAATGTCCATCAGTGCCACCGATCACAGAGTGGGGTAGGGTCAGCAGCCTCACTGACCCCATCTCACTCAGAAACCAGTAACCGGACAGCCACCTCCTCTCATTGACTGACACTAAAAATGGTTGTGCATGTGCTGGGTGTGAGTGCGTGTGAATGAGAGTGTGTGCATGCCTGCCTCAATCCTTCTGCATATTACTTCCTGCCACTGCACTCCAGTCAGTGAATGCAGCATACCTCCTTGCTGCTCTTGATGGGCCCTAATCTCAGAGAGCACTAGCACTGGAGACTGGAGAACTGCCCACTCTGAGCGAGAACTCACACTGCCATCAGCTCAGGGTTATCTGTGCGTGATCAACACACACTTCCACTTGTCAGATGGGACTGATTTAGGGCTCAAATTCGGTGTCTACAAACTGGTGGCAGTTTTGTTTCCACTGTTTTCTCAGTATGCAGTATATTCCAGGTTAAGATGGGGCACTAGAGGAACCAGTTCTCAACACATCTAGCTCACATGATGCTTGGTAATGCTTCCCTATACTTTTGTCCATTTAGACGCACTCACTCTTTGAATCAATGAGTTAAGCACTTTAAACACTTTACTTCCCAGGTTCCAAACTGGATTTGCATTGTTAGCCAAACGAAGACACTTCACAGTCACTTTTACCTTTTAAGGCAGATTGCAGGGCATTTCTTGTTTGTGATACAATGAAAAATGCCCTTTTATTCAGTCACAAAGTAAACCTAATAAATTGTGTGTATCTAGATTGTACATGCATCTATTAAAATGTTACTGCTAATATACCACTCAAGGATGCTATATAACGCAATTATATTTGTTCTTGCTGACTTGAGTTATTTAACCAATTAGTCATGTTTATAACTTCGCAAGCACATTATTCTAGTCCATGGGCTTTAGGCCATTACCCCAGTTATAAGTTCAAGTGTAAGAAAGGGCATCATTTTTGATGTGCACTCTTTTTCTGCCCAGAAGCACATGCGTTGTGGGAATGTTTCCATCTGAACATGTATTGTGCATTGGTTTGTTTCACTTAATTGAGTTTTTTAGGCACGGAAAATGCATCAGTATCATGGAAAGTAAATGTCATATGTGGACTGCAGTGTTTATTTATACCGCTCATGTATATGACACAAATGTATAGCTCCAGAGAGCACCCCTTTTGCTGGCAGTGCTGCAGTTTAAAAGTACTGATGTGGCACACACTTTGCCTTTTCCATATAAAAAACAATGTTTATATATATTAAGTAAGTTATTTCTAAAGTGTGTCTTTTAAGCCCACTGGGGCTGGCTACATAATATATAAAATGGATAGTAGTATACATTGGGAAACGTGTGCCCTCACACAGTTGAAAACAAATTGTTTTCTGTGTAGGTAAAGGTGTTGTAAGAAATCAGAGTATTAGTTCAGTGGGGCGAGAACCCTCCTCAAGAAATATTCACAATCCTTGTCAGGGTGAAAGACAAAAGTCACTAAATAAACTTTTGCTTATCCCTCTGGTAGCTTGGCATACAGCAGTTAGGCTTAATTCATATGCAATGTGTAAAATATTTCTGCAGCACTGAAACAGTAATAAAGTGAAAACACAACCCAAAAAACAGCTGTGTTTTCTCGAGCCTTCCCCTTGATATTCTTTGGGTCCTGAGTGTTCTTCATTCATATTTCAAACCTGAAGTCATAATCTGAGAAGCCGTTTGGGGGAAGATAAGGTAAGAAATACATCTAGAGAACTAGAAATTCTGCTTTAAAAAACTGCCTCGGTTGTCTTATTTCTTTCCATAACTGAAACCATGCACAAGACACGAGGCTCTTTCCAGGCAAACTGTTACCTTCCACAATGATAAAAACATCAAAATGGCTTAGACATATTCCGGAAAGAAATCCATGGCCAGCCTTGCTGCTAATATTGATCTCCTATATCTCTGTAGCTGGATCAATGCTCCCAGGGAATGTCTTTATTTCTTCAGCAATGCAGAAAATGCCAAGGCCGCAAATGGGCTGAAAGAGTAAAAACATTGTTAAACAGCAGATACATTCAGCTCGGCATTACACATAGATTCCCTATTTTTCCGGATTAATTGATTATGAGAGACATAGGAGGACTTGGTGTCATTCAGCAAGGATTCCATATTGGAACCTAGGTTTGAAGGAAGTCTCTTCACAGTGATGGATCCGGGAGCTCAGTGTACCAACAGCAAATGTTTTACGGCAGCATCTCCATTAGACTGTTCCTTTGTGGCAACATTGTGGAATTCCCTACCCCTGCATTTGCGCCTGGAAACGAACACCCTGCGGTTTCGCAAACTTTTAAAAACTTATTTGTTCCCTGCCTAATTTCCTGTGTCTCCTGTTTTGGCGTATCTCTCTGGATGAGCGCGGGGATGCCCAAGGGTAACCAGGCACGTTATAAAATTCATTAATAATAATAATAATAATTTCCAAATTGCATGGTGCACGGACACCTGATTCGGACACCTGATTCAGCAGCATTTGTGGTGTATAACACAATATTGGATTGTAATACAAATTAATTTGTGTAGTACTCGATAGCCCTGATGAGGTCACGAAGAGCTTTAGAAGATGCGCAGTGTGCTACATCACGGGAAAGTACTTCATTGGAAGTTGCATTTAGACCTATGTGGGAAGCATTTTGGTGTTGTGCATGAGTGGCCAGAGTGGTGCTCTTACCAGGTCTTGCATTGCATAGTTTACTAATGTAATCGTGGACAGAGGTGTGGGAGATGGAGCATATACATTTTAAATTCATTGTTTGCTGTGAATTATTTGGCACTGTGGCACCCTACCAAGGTGACAGCAGAGCAGCCGTCAGCACAGCTGCATACAGCAGTCATGACACAACGCCCTATATGAAAACCTTGAGAAACAGGCTAGGGTCCACTGGGATGGACTGTAAACAGATATGTTTGATGAGAGTTCTTAAGAGTCTCTCCAGGAGTGACAGGGATACCTTGTAGGCCCAAGCACAATCATAGTAGATCGTTAGATATCACTCCAGTGGGATAGAGGAGTGACTTGCAGCTGCGGCGTGGTTATAGGGAGCCAGAGTAGGAGCTCTACAGTGTACCACCAGAAATGACACTAAATTATGCAGTGGTAACTAGTGGCCCCTGTGGCATGGAAATAACTTAGAAAATGTACTGTCTACAGGCAGCCAGAGAGAATGCCTTATTGGGTCATCCAGTGAATAGAGCGGCAGCCTACGCTGTGAGCTATGTACAGACCGCCTTTCTAAATGATCTGTAGAGCTGCTTGTTAAGCTCTGAAGTTTTGCCCAATCAGATTTTTTATAAAGCGTGACTACTCACCCTTAAGGGTCGCAAGGCGCTGAGTGGGTGTGGTGGTGTGGATCTTGAGTTTGCCCAGGAGTGACAGAGGGCAGACCTCTTACAGGACTGCATATATTTCACCTTTAGAATAATCTACAATTGGTTTCAAGAAGCCTTGATAATTTCCATTTCTCAAACAACCAACAAGGAATGCATGAGTAGCCTATAGCATTGGGGCACTGATTACAGATGCCCAGCGTACATTCTCCTTTTTAGTCGTTATTGTGTCTTTCTGTTATTACTTGGGACTGGTCTTAACTTTGTGTTGCCAAGCCAATGCGGTGGTTCTGCATCCTTAGTTACTCAAGTCTATAGTTCCTTCCTGAAAAAAACTGGTTTGGTATATTCCTCATCTTTGCTGTTCGGGAGTTCCAAAGTGTCATTGCCTGTACTGAGAATAATGTTCAATCGGATAGTCAGATGAATCAAGAGTTCAGAGTTCAGAAAGCAGTGTTCTTTTCTGTGAATGTTTTTTGGAAATTAGCTTGCAGAAACCAGGGGCACTTTCAGTTGATTGCATCGCAGGTTTTTCAGAATTACTTAAAGGTAGAACATGTGCCTATGGGTAGACAGTGAAATGGTAGGGAGACACAATATCGAAATTAAAATAGCAATATACAATAATATCGATGTTTTAATTTCGATGGTATAGAATATCGATGTGCAATACTATCGATGGTCAGATTATCGAATTTAAGGTATGTATGTTACTAATATCGAAATTTTGTTTAGTGTTATGTATTTTATTATGTATTTTATATGTTTGTTAAACATGTTTTTAATGTATGTTTAGAAACTAGTAATTTTGTTTATATTTTGCGTTTTAGTATCAGAGCGGGTTGTGGGTTTATATGGGAATAGGGTGGGAAGTAATTTAATTTTAATTAATTAATTATTATGCTTTTTTAATATTTTTGATTAATAATTAATTGTTAATTAATGATTAATTGGTAATTAATTATTATTAATTAGTTAATTAAATTAATTAGCGTTAATGTAGTAATATTTTTTTATTTTTTGTTATTGGTAATTAATAATTAGTTGGTAATTCATTATTATTAAGTGATTAAATGATAATTAAATTTTTTATGTGATTTATTTATGTGTAGTGGGTTGTGTGTCTGTAGGGGAATAGGGTGTGAAATAATTAAATTAAATCATTTAAAGAGATTGTATTCATTTATTGGTATTTATTATTAATTAATTGGTAATTATCTAATTGGTAATTCGTTTTTTAAAATTATTTTATAATATTAATTATAAATAATTTATTAATACATTGTATTTATACTGGTAAATATAGTGTTAATTAATTATTAATTGGTAATTAATTATTAATTGGTAATTAATTATTAAATGGTAAATAATATTTGTCAATTAGTTATTTTATAATTACATCAATTTAGTAATAGTAATTGTAATAATTGATTAATTGATATTTATATTAATTGTGTTTTTTTGTATGTGTAGTGTGTTGTGTGTTAAAGGGGAAGTAGCGTGGGAAGTAATTTTTTGTTATTTAAGTAAATAATAATTATAAATATATGGTATTTAGTAATATATTTTTGTAAATAAAATATTATATCTTTTTTTGTTAAAAAAAATATCTAATTGATAAGTATGTTAATATAACGCTTACGCTATCCTGCGCTTTTGCTACTTTTGCACCCTCTGGAGTGGGAATAGTAATTTTTACCCCTACGCTATCCAATGCTTTCCCTACTGTTGCACCCTTTGGAGTGGGAATAGTAATTTTTACCCCTACGCTATCCAAGGCTTTCCCTACTGTTGCACCCTCTGGAGTGGGAATAGTAATTTTTACCCCTACGCTATCCAACGCTTTCCCTACTGTTGCACCCTTTTGAGTGGGAATAGTAATTTTTACCCCTACGCTATCCAACGCTTTCCCTACTGTTGCACCCTTTGGAGTGGGAATAGTAATTTTTACCCCTACGCTATACAACGCTTTCCCTACTGTTGCACCCTCTGGAGTGGGAATAGTATTTTTTTTCCCTTCTCTATCCAACGCTTTTCCTACTGTTGCACCCTCTGGAGTGGGAATAGTAATTTCTACCCCTACGCTATCCAACACTTTCCCTACTGTTGCACCCTTTGGAGTGGGAATAGTAATTTTTTCCCCTACGCTATCCAACGCTTTCCCTACTGTTGCACCCTATGGAGTGGGAATAGTAATTTTTACCCCTACGCTATCCAGCGCTTTCCCTACTGTTGCACCCTCTGGAGTGGGAATAGTAATTTTTTCCCCTACGCTATCCAACACTTTCACTACTGATGCAATATGTAGAGTAAGTATATATATTAATTTATATGTAGAGTTTTTAATTTATTTTAAATGTATATGTATTAGTTATTATTTTTTAAATTTGTTTTAATGTTTATATCTATAATTTGTTAAATTATATGTATTTTTAAAATATTTTTACATTATTATTATAACATTTAAAAATACGATGTTTTACTTCGATTTGTTTGTACTACGATATTTTTTTTCTCAATATTTTTGTACTTACCTTTATGTAAATAGAACTTCGATATTTTTGATGTCGATATTTTTGCTTAGATATTTTTGTATGTCTATATTCTGTCTGTCGATATTATGTCATAGATCCCAGTGAAATGCATGGCATGAGGTTTTCCAGTGGATTAACACCTTCTGTGCTCATGACGAGCTGAGCTCGTCATGAGGATCAGGGGTGCTGTGCTCATGACGAGCTGAGCTCGTCATGTCCGCCACAGCGCTCCAACGCGGGCATAATTTCCCTGCTGTGCTGAGCATTCTAAGAAACGGGCGTGGTTATGACGAGCTGAGCTCGTCATGAGCACAGCGCCACCGTGCAGCGTGACGAGCTGAGCTCGTCATGAGCACTGCGGCGCGCGGCTCCCCCCCCCACGCACCGCGGGGGAATTAGCCCTGCGGCGAAGGGGTTAAGATCTAGATAGTGTCTTGCAATAGCTTGTATTAACATTTGCAGTTGAGAAGAGTGACACCTCTAAGTACAGTCTATTTGCATACTGCATACCTGACATTATGAGCGTGGTAATCGCCTGTCGCCTTTGTTGGAATTTTTGATGTGGAAAGATACATCAGAGTATTTGTATTTGTAGGAGGCATTTCTTATAAGTTGATTCACTCGGGATAAGAGATAGCCTGGAGTCCATATTCACTCTGAGATGTCTTCTTTTGTTTCATGTCGATATTGGGTTCACCAGGTACTTGGGCAAGATCATTGTAGGTTGTTAGTTAATCCATGGTCTGCAAGTTAGGAGCTCGGATTTAGAGGAGCTGAGTTTAAGATAGCTCATCAGCATCTATTAATCAATGAGATTGTGGCAATGGTCAAGTCTTGATGACCCTATATTTTTAGGGTTTCCAAGTTTACGATTATCTGCATGTCATTGGTGCAATAGTAGCAGCTTAAGTTGAAAGAGCTGATCAGGTTTGGTAATGAAGGGAGTGAGTTAGAAATGGAGCACAGGAAGGATTGATCCTCGAGGAACTCCATAGTGTTGAAATGAGTTGAGATGAGAGGAGCTTCTGCGACAAAACCTTTCCTACTTTGAAGATAATGGAGATCTACTATCAGTAGTCTTGCCACTCCATTTATGTCAGCCGTCAATTTCAGATCATTGCCGATAAATAACTGGGTTCATTCACTGCCTTTGCCTCGGCAAGCTTCTGTGGGATGCTCCACAAGGAAGCTGTTCTCTTCTTTGATGTTGAAAGATCTGGGGAATACAGCTCAGTTTTTTAAGAATGGGCCATTGGAGATTGTGCTTTAGTTGATGGGCCTCAGGGTCCAGCGAGCAATTTGATGAAAGAGAACTTCAGCTTTGAGTTTCTGAATCTAGGAACGTGCTTTTGAAGTACTGCATTGCAGTGGGGTCCGTAAGAGAATGACTTGGTCTGCTTGTCTTGACCAGTTCCTTAGATTCCGCATCTGCGAGTTGTTTGAACGATACAGAAAATGTCCTCTACAGTCCTGTGATGTGTATATTTTGTAGCTGAATATAGCACGTTATTCTGCCTGCGTTTACAACTCATTCCATTACAACGCGGTTTTTACAACAACCGCGCTGTTACATTGCACACCTTTACAATGCAAGTCGGAACAGCGACTTGCTGTAGGGGGGCGCTGGATGTTGGAATAGTATAATTTACTATTCCAACTCCAGTCTGTGCAACAGTAGGGAAGGTGTTGGATGTGAACCCAACACCTTCTACCCACTAACACGTGCTTGTTCTGACTTGCGTTGTAAAGGTATGCAATGTAACAATGAGGTTCTTGTAATGACTGCATTGTAATGGCATGCGTGTCTCGCATGCATGGTAAACGCTGTTTACGTTTGTAAATGTCCACATGAAGTACTGAAGATTTTTTACATTCTTAGTGGATCTGACTGTGACTCTGGAGGTAAATCTCAGTTTTGTAGCTTGATTACATCACTTATCATATTAAATGCTTGACTTGTGTACATTGTAACTTTTGTGTTGTTGGAACTGGCCCTTCTTGCAGGGTCATTCCCAAACTTTTTGCTTCTTCCTCCCTTATTTTTCCTGACCCGTGGCTGTTGGCAATAGGACTCTGCGCACTTTACCACTGCTGATCAGTGCTAAAGTGCATATGCTCTCTGTGTAAATTGTTATTGTGATTGGATATACATGTTTGGCATATTTGTATCACCATGAAGTCCCTAGTAAAGTGCACTGGGTGTGCCAGGGCTGGTGATGACAAATGCTACTAGTGGGCCTGCAGCACTGATTGTGCCACCCACAGGAGTAGATCTAAAATGGTGTCTCAGGCCTGCCACTGCAGTGCCTATGTGCAGTTTAGAACTGCCATGTCCTCCTGGTCAGTGTCCCCACTGACCAGGCCTAAACCTTCCCTTTTTGTGCGCATCAGTCACCCCTATGGAAGGCCCAAGCTACCCCCCTGGGCAGGGTGCAGTGTATGTAAAAGGTAGAGCATGTACTAGTGCAGGTGACATGCTCTGGTAGTGAATGGCAGCCATTTTCGTTTTTCACTACTGTAAGGCTATCTTGCTCCATAGGTTAACATGGGGGATGCTGGCTACAGTGGTTAAAAGCATTTCTTCCCATAGGAACAAGATAGGACATAAGTATCTAGTATCCCTGAACTCAGAATTTAATAACACATCTTTTAGGAAAGGTTGTTTTTAAATCCTGTGTTTGAGAACAGCACTTTTAGAAAGTTGCTGTTCTCTTGTCTGACCCTTCTGTGTGCCTGGGCCTGTTTGTGTATTGACTGTCTGGTTTGAGAGTGACAGGGGCTGGGGGATTACCCAGGAGGCTGGATGAGTCAGCACTAGGCTGAATGACTGCATTTGCAACTGGAGTGGTGGGAGGAGTTAACACCTGAGCTGAATAGGGCTGTGCCTGCCTTCCACAATGCTGGCTCCACCCCCCTGCTGGGCGGCTGAGGACCCTGCCCCTCACTCTGAAAGGAAAGATGCAGCCAGCAAAACAAAGTACTCAGGATCCACCCAGAACTGGTTTAGACCGGGCTCAGGGCCCACATGCACCAAGAGAACAAAGACTTTAGGGGTATAAGTACAGGACCCCTGACAACAGAAAATGAGATCATCCTGGAAATCAAGAAGGAACCTCTGCCAAGGAGAAAGCTGAAACTGAAGAAGGAAGATTGTCCTGCTGTTGCTCTGCTGGACTGACCTGTTGCTTTGCTGCCAAGGAGAGGGGAAGGACTTTGCTGCTGAGCTGTGTCCCCTGTCTTGAAGGAATCTCCAAGGGCCTGAGAATAGCTGGCTCCCTGTTTTGAAGTCCCAGGAACAAAAGGACTTTACCCCCAGCTTCCCTGAACTCTGCTGAGAGAGTTCTGTCCTTCCTAGAGTGCTTGATCCAGTTGTGGGGCCTCTGGAAGTTGTACCTGAGCTGGGAAGCTTGAAACTGAGCTTGAGTGACTTTTGAACTTGAAAAGTGTCGCATCGCTAGCTTGCGGAGCGCATCCCCGACAGTGCGAGAAGTTTCCCGCCGCTACAGAGGTCGAGATCGTCGCAGCGCCTGACGCCGCTGCCAGAGACGTTGCATCCTTCATTTGCGGGACGCACCAGACCGGTGCGGGAGAATCGAACATCGCTGCGAGTATCGTCGCAGAGCCTGTCGTCGCTGGGTGAGAACGCCGCACCGCTTGCTTGCGGACCGCATCACATCGCTGCGAGCATCGTCGCAGAATCAACGCATCGAGGAGCTGCGAGAGAGAGGATCCCCGCTGGACCGCGCATCGTCGCCCCGGAGATCGTCGCAGCTCCTACGAGATCGTCGCATCGTGCCTTTGCGAGAACAGACTTCCTACGGAACCTACGCACCGGAATCCATACAAGTGGCCTTCCTCCCCATACAGACCGGATTCGTCGCAACACGCCCGCTGCTGCAGCGGGGCTGTCGCATCGCCTCCCCAGGGTCTCAGGAGCAACGCATCGCTTGTTTTCCACCGCACCAGCTTCTGCTTTTGGAACTTTATTGCAACTAAAAGGTACTGTGAGTAAACGTGACGCAACTGTGAACTTTTCACGCATCAGTAGAGAATTCTATCGCAACGTAGAGAATTCTAACGCAACCTTAAGAACTCTTTTTGAAACCATATTCTTGAACTGTGTATGTTGGATTTTTGTCGTTTTGGTCTTGTGTAGTTTAGATTAAATACCTTTATTTTTCTAAAACTGTTGTGGAGTCAGTTTGTGGTGTTTTGACTGTGTTACTGTGAGTGTTGGTACAAATACTTTACGCATTGCCTCTGGTTAGCCTAGACTGCTCGTGCCAAGCTACCTAGAGGGTGAGCAGGGGTTATCTCAGAGGGTTATCTCCTTGCCCTGACTAGAAGCAAGGGTCCCTATTTGGACAGTGGTACTTACCTCTGCCAACTAGAGACCCCCAGATCTAACATGTGTATTATATAATCGTAACATAATAGTGTACATACACTATTATGTAATGTAAGGAGGCCTGTAATGTAGTAGAATGAAGACCCTACTAGCAACATTCCAAGAAAGAGCGATTGTTTAAAAAAATGTTTTGATTTTCTATATTGGTATTAGAGAAAATATTATTCGGTTTCAATTGCCTTATTTGCCATTGATCCAAGAGTTCCTTTTTTGCGTATAGGGCATCTAAATGTCCTTTCAGGTATTCGTTTCTTTAGCATTTAGATAACATGGAAGATGATATTCTGGTCACTTGTCCAGCTTATGAGGACTTTCCTGTTATTGTGATCAGTCCACACACAGCAAAAATTATGGACACTGTGGGCCATATGTACGACCATTTTTACATGCGCAAACGGGTTTGCGAACCCGTTTGTGCATGTAAAAACAGCATGGGAATGTGTTGTATCTTCGCCTTTAAATCTGGCGTTGTGAGAATAAAGATACTTCAAGTAATTATATCAAGACTGTCATTTTATAAGAATGTACATACCCTATTTTGCAACTCGCAATTTTTTGAGACTCGCAAAATAGCGTTTTGAGACTCGCTATTAAGAAGGGTAGTTCCCTTCCTAATAGCGAGCGCAACCCTATCTAAGAATGTTTTGCGTCCGCACTCGCACATTACCACCCTCTTCAAGAGGGTGGTAATGCACTTGCAACTGCAGGGGAAAATATTTTTTAAGGGCAGGCAGTGGTCCCAGGGACCTCTGCCTGCACCTAAAAAATTAAACAAAAATGTTTCAATTTTTTTTTTTTAATGCATCCCTTTTTCCTTTAGGAAAATGGCTGCATTAAAAAAACTGTTTTATTTAAAAGCAGTCCCAGACATGGTGGTCTGCTGAGCCCAGCAGGCCACCATACCTGGGAGGACCTGCCATTCCCAATGGGGTCGTAAACTGCGTGAGGCTCATTAGTATTCATGAGCCTCTCAATTTGCGACCCCGAATAGCTAACAGTGAGAAATACACTGTTGTACATTGGAAATAGCGCCTCGCAACTTGTTAGTCACCCAAAACTCGCAATTTGCGAGGTTCTGTTTCCACGTTCGTACATCTGGCCCTAAGTGTCCAACTGAATGCGTTTTCCAAAACACAAGGTAGGAGATACTGAGGCCCTCTGCATTTGCTGAGGTGGATGCTGCGGTCGAGTTGGTCGCACCAGGTATTAAAACCTCACACCTTTAAGAGCAAATAAATGCCAAGCACGTGTTGAATCCTAACACAGGCCCATATGCCAGACACAAAAAGTACCCCTGATACACAATTCCAATGCAAACAGAATGCAAGTAAAATGTATTTAATGAAAACATACAGCATGGATTGCCATGGACCGAGAATGGACAGCCTTGCAGGGCTGCCTAATAATGTAGCTGCAAGGACGTGTTCTTATTTTTTATAATTAGGAACAAATGCACAATAATAATGAAGTTAATGTTAACATAAATTGCAATGCTATTAACATTAACAATTCATGTGCAATTTTCCTGGTTTCTTAGTTCTGCAATTACACCTTAAAACAATGACACTAAATAAAAAGCTTTTGGAGTGGAAAAAACTAATTTTAAGATCCCCATGAATTAAATAATATCTCCATTAACGGGTAAATACATAAAGGGCTTCTTCCTATTCTCGAGACGGAACATTTGGTTATCGGAGCAGTGACATAGAAAAGCATGATACGGGTCTTGTGGAAATTGTGGGCCCAGTTCTGAGATGAAATCTTCATGAAGCAGCTACGGCGGAAGCTAGAAGAGGTGTCTTTTTCATCCAGCTGGTCTGTGCCAAAGTGTTAGGCATTTATGAATGCTGAATGACATTCATTTCGAATCAAAGCCAGATAACCACGGCAGCATGCATCGATGTCAGAAACGAACACCTAGCAGAAGCAGGCGGATTTCCCCCAGAAGTTAGAACCCTACACTGCAGTGACAGCGCACTTCCAATGTGTCTCACGTGTGTGCGGTTGTCTATGCATAGGAATTTGTGCTGAAAGGGTAGGACTCCAGTACAAACCCTTAGCAAGTGAGTGCACACTCTCGTCTGCACCACACCGCGAGGCCGTGCTTTTCACAAGGCAGTCCTTTTGTGCAGCTGCAGAGGACACCTGCAGCAGGTCAATTTTAAAGGTTTAGGTTTAAGGCCCGTTTCCCTGTTCGTGTAATGCATCAGATTTGGCTGCTCTACTGGGTCCATGAAAACGTAATCATTTGGTGAAATGTCTCACACTTCCCTGCTTCTGGGGCAATTTTACAAAGCATAGAGACGTACGATATCTTACAGCCAAAGCACTAGGAAGCCTTTCAGTGTGACCAAATTCACCGGTGCAAATCCAAACTGAGGCAGTATTGGTCAAATCTTGGCACCATTGCCTGGCTCCATTGATGTTTCATGTGGAATGAGGAGGTGGACTCAGCCCTGTTTTCAGTAATCTTGGGCCAGCGCTCTGGAAAATAAGTGTGCACAGCCCTAATTGATATCCCTAAGGGCATTGCCAGCAGAAATGCCAAGCATTGATTAAGCTTAGAACGAAAACAACTATTTCAAGAGTACCCACAGTGCTATCAAAAAGAAAAAGAAGATGTTCATTATCTACCAGCCTTGGGCTTGTCAAGAAGACACCACATATTCAAATTCAGTTGGGTTTTAAGATCAAGTGTACAGATAATCTCAACTGAAATTCAACATATGTAAAATTGGTCAAGGCATAAAAGCACAGAAAGAAAATACATCAGCATACATTTGTTTAGAAAAAAACATTACTATACAAAAAAAATGATAAAATCCAACAAAATGTTTAGTGCACTTAAAACCTCATACTTTTCCTTGCATCGATGGATTTAAGAATAAAAGTTGCAGTAAAAAAACATATATCAGGTTCTCGCATTGTAAAAATCAACCTCATAGCAGCTTCCTTAGTAAAGGTACAATATTTTAAGGGTTTTAAAAATGCAATACGAAAATTCATATACAGATCTTATATGAGGAGAAAGTGCAAAGTGCTTTGTTTAGTGTGGCCGTCACATGGGCAAGGGGAAGCAGGGTACTGTTTTTATCGGGGAAATGCTACCAAGTGATGAACAAGCCCGAATCTCATTCTTGTGAGTACATATCGGTGTGAAGGTCTAGTTACCTGGCTCAAATAAGTTTGGAGTCCCTCAAAAACCGAATAAGAACTGTAGAATTGGCAGGTTCTTAAATGCCAGATGTTACTTAGGCGCCTCTTTTTTCTGTGTAACAAAAACAAATTCCTCATCTCTGTTTTGGGCAGCTCAGCTACAGCATTGGGGTCATCCAAAATATTTATTTTAAAAACTTCCTTAAAACTGTGTATAATGTATTTGAACCAGGGAATCTTAAGACAATTACCCAATCGGAGACAGTCTTTGATAATTGTTCTATTAAAGGCGGTCTCTTCCTTTCGCCATATAGATCTCCAGATCAGTAAGGGCCTAAATGCTGTTAAGTCCGTCAAGTAGCTAATTCCTACTTCCCTATGAATTAATTCTGTTGACGCTGAGGATGGCAAACAGAGTAATTTTTTAAGGAACATATTTTCCACTGTTTGTAAGTCACTATTGGAGTTATGATCCCAGACCCCCGCACCATAGAGTGCAATTGAAGTACATCTTGATTGATAAATGTGTGTCATATCTCTAATGGGAAACAACCATTACAACGCAACTTTTACAACGCACTACCATTACAACGAAACTTTTACAACGCAAAAACCATTACAACGCATGTATTTACAACGCATGTTTTTACAACGCAGGTACCTTTACAACGCATACCATTACAACGTAAGTATTGGTAAGTATATAATTATATTTTAAATTTTATATGTTTGGGTTTTTTTAAGGGGTATTTTTAGGGTTCATGGTCAGTTTTCAGTTTTTGGGTAAAGGGGCATTTTTAGGGTTCAGGGTCAGTTTTCAGTTTTTGGGTAAAGGGGTATTTTTAGGGTTCAGGGTCAGTTTTTAGTTTTTGGGTAAAGGGGTATTTTTAGGGTTCAGGGTCAGTTTTCAGTTTTTGGGTAAAGGGGCATTTTTAGGGTTCAGGGTCAGTTTTCAGTTTTTGGGTAAAGGGGTACTTTTAGGGTTCAGGGTCAGTTTTTAGTTTTTGGGTAAAGGGGTATTTTTAGGGTTCAGGGTCAGTTTTCAGTTTTTGGGTAAAGGGGTATTTTTAGGGTTCAGGGTCAGTTTTCAGTTTTTGGGTAAAGGGGTATTTTTAGGGTTCAGGGTCAGTTTTCAGTTTTTGGGTAAAGGGGTATTTTTAGGGTTCAGGGTCAGTTTTCAGTTTTTGGGTAAAGGGGTATTTTTAGGGTTCAGGGTCAGTTTTCAGTTTTTGGGTAAAGGGTCAGGGTTTAGGGTTCAGGGTCAGTTTTGGGTTTTTGGGGTACAGGGGTATTTTTAGGGTTCAGGGTCAGTTATGGGTTTTTGGGGTACAGTGGTATTTTTAGGGTTCAGGGTCAGTTATGGGTTTTTGGGGTACAGGGGTATTTTTAGGGTTCAGGGTCAGTTTTGGGATTTTGGGGTACAGGGGTATAAGGTAAAAATAAAATAAAATTAAATTTAAATTAAATCAATTAAATAAAATTAAATTAAATAAAATAAAATTAAATTAAATTAAATTATATTATTTTCAATTATTTTAAATTTTAAAAAAATAATATATACTTACCAATACTTACGTTGTAATGGTATGCGTTGTAAAGGTACCTGCGTTGTAAAAACATGCGTTGTAAATATATGCGTTGTAAAAGTTTTTGCGTTGTAAAAAATTCGTTGTAATGGCATGCGTTGTAAAAGTATGAGTTGTAACGTCATACATCCTCTCTAATTCATCGGTCGCCCAACTTTGCTGCAAATCTAAAAACTCCGTGGAAGCTTTTATCCATCTTTGCCCGAACATTCGGCATCTCTTGTGCCCAAGCACCATCGCCAGCGAACGTTATTCCTCAATAACAAAGTTTATCCACCATTTGGATTTTCAGCCCATCTATAAAAAAGGGGTTAATCCTCCTTCTCCTCGTGCCACAGACCATAGTGTATGCTTTACTCTCATTAATCTGCATCTTCCTCCTCATGATAAAATCAGCAAACGTATCTATTAGCTGCTGGAGGCCGATTGGGGTCCTTGATAAAAGCATGGAGTCATCTGCATAAAGCAGTACCGGCACGTCTTGGCCATCCGCCTGTGGTGCATCCGATTTTATTAATTTAAGTGCTGCATCGACCTCATTAATAAAAAGTGTAAAGAGCAGCCTTGTCGGATGCCGCATCTAACAGTAAATTTAGGTGTGCACTCTCCCCTTTGCCCGTACCGTACAGATGTTAACAATCTTTCATAGAGCCTAGCCAAAAAATAAATTATAGACTCTGGTGCCCCGAGTTCTACAAGAGTTGGCAACAGTATGGTATGATCCACTAGGTCAAACCGCTGCTAAGATCAGGGAAGCATAGGAAAAGGGACCCTTGCTTAGCACATGTTTATTTACCAATTAATAAATCTAAATTAATACACTGTTCAAGGGTTCCTCGCCCTTTCCTAAAACCATATTGTGTCTTTGTTAGAATCCCATTATCCTCAGCCCATTCTTCTAACCTAACAAGTAGAATCCTACTCATAATTTTAATGGAGGAATCTAGAAGAGAAATTTGCCGATCATTTTTGCAATCTGATTTAACCCCCTTCTTAAAACTTGGGTTGATAATTGATTCGCCTCAAGTCGGGGGGGTTCCTTTGGTGACAGCAGCATTAAAGGCTCTATTTATTAAAGGTCCCCATACAGCAGGTACAGCTTAATAAACATCTATTGGGACCCCGTCCGGGGTCTTTCCTCCTTTGCTACTTTTGGTACATTGTTCCACCTCTTCTAAGGTTATATTTAATGGTACAATAGGCCAGGTACTGGAATTATTGGGATTGTTACTAATAGGGTTACCTGATTTAAAGATGCTGGAAAAATGGGCAACCCATGCCTCACTGCTAACATGGGACATCAATTCAGGGACCACCTCGTCTTTTAAAAAGGGACAATTGACTGTATCCCAGAACAATTGGCTGTTTAATGTATCCGTGGCCCGAGCAAGTTTATCCCAAGCCTCCTGTTGTAACTCTCTCTTCCTCAATTTGAGTGTAGATTTATAGTCCAATCTTAATTTCTTTACAAGCATCAAATCCCTGGGCCTACTGGACAGTGCTTGTTTTACCTGGTTAAGCCAGTGGGTACAGGTGTGGTTAAACCATCCCTTGTTCTGGGTAAATTTCTTGTTAGAACTCATGGTCAGAATTGAGTCAATGGTATTATTTATTTGACAAAAATTCATTAAAATCAATGCAGGCTCACTTTTGACATCCAAATCCTTGGAAATCTCAACAGAGCAATCAGTAGCAATATTTTTTAACACCCTGTTCGGGTGTACACCTTTCCATTTAATTTTTGTACCGTTAGGTCTACACGGGGCGATATTTCCCACAGTTGTTGATATATTTACAGATCTATTTTCCCATACAGCTACTTTCATTATAATACAATTATGATCACTAAGTAAGGATTCTTCGATCCTGGGGGTGGTACACATAGGGATAATATTGGCAGATACCAAAACATGATCGATGACTGAATTTGCATTTCAGCCTGTAAAGGTGGGGACCAAATTCCCCGTTCCATCTCTTGCACACTGCATAATATCCAAATCAAAGTTCGCCATAAAAGTATTAAATGTGTCACCATATAGATTATGGGGGAAATGCATACAGTCATCTCCTGTGTCGTTTCTAATCCCACAGACCCTTGTAGTAGACAGAGGACATATAGGTGTATTAAAATCGCCCACCCAAATTATGTCGATATTAAGATCCTCATCTGAGCCAAACTTGCCAATAACATTCTCCAGTTCTGTAACTACTTTAAACCGTGTACAATCAAAGAGGTTATTATAGTTGGTTAAGAGAACATCCCGGGCATTTTTTTGGTGTAACCAAAGTACCTGTGAATGACACCCGATGTTAATGAATCTTTTAACTTCTTTAGACAGATTGATTGATAGGAGAATTAAGAGACCCCCCTTAGTTCTACCAGCCACAGAACACAGAGCAGGTAAATCATAGGAAACAAACCTCTCAAAGATAACAAGGTCTGTGCACCAAGTTTCCTGGAGACAAATGATATCGTGGGAATGGAGAAAATCCATCCAACCTAACATATCCCTCTTTTTAGTCAACCCAGCTATGTTCCAAGTGGCTATAGAAAGCCCTCTAGCTTGGCATGCAGTTTCTATTTCTATCGGTTGCCCTATATTACCCTCAGGGGTTGCCCCTTGCTCTAGGCTAGAGCCCCTTTCAACTGAGGGATACGCAACTCCCCGCGAACGTGTCTGATCCACAGGTCCCTGTCCCATTATGCTTTTATCCCCTGGTACGTCAATGCCCCTACAGTCCGCCATTCTTACTGGATGGCGGTCTGGATCCTGTCAATCATTCTCCTCAAGAGTGCTGAGTGATTGAAATCGGTTGTATACAGGTAGGTTAAAATGCGGCTGAAGTGGTAAAGCCCAGCTGGTTCTTTGACGTTCCAGAGTTGTCCCTCTAGTGGGCACCTGTTTTAAGTGGCTATAGAAGAGACCAAGTGGGAGTAATGAGGTACCCAGATCATTAGCTGACAGGGCTACTGCTCTGTTCAAAGAGATCCTGGCATAATGTGGGTTCTTGAAATTGATAATGACACAATCACCCTGTATGAATTTCTTTAAGGGGCCTATCCAGTTAACTCTTCTTGTTGTAAAGATCTGATCTGCGCAATTCACCGGATATCCACAGTTATTATTTAGGCAATGCACCGTTTTATTTTTAAGTGATGCATGTGTTTCATTTTGTGACAAACTAAGGGGGGGACATTCACCAACTCTGCCACACACGGGGAGCTTTCTGGGGGTAGATTGATGGTACTACTGCGTTTTCCCTCTTCTAATTCTTTCTCTGTCCGGGTATTAATCTCCGGTATGCTCTCCTTTCTACCAATATCTAGATTTCGTACATCACAGGTATGGTTACTCCTTGGCAATTGCTTTGCGAGGCCTAGAGGGACTGAGTTGTCACCCATAACTGTAGCATGTGCATTAGGATTAGTAATGGGCCCCGCAGTCCTATCGGTATCAGATACTGCTCCCATGGCAGCTGCTGTTCTTAAATCACTACCGTTTTGGGAACCTTCCTGCTGTCTATTGGTAGTTACTTTTAGTAGCTCATTGTGAATGTTCAGTTCCCCACTACGCCTGGATACTTCCCCATTTATTTTGTCAATTTTATTGTGTAGAGGTTTAAGATATGTTTTAATTTTAACAACGAGCACATTAATGATCTGATTAACCTGTGTATCATTTAACAACCCAATACTAGTTGGTTGCTCCCCTGTACAAGCGGTGGGAATAGTTTTGGCACCTTTTCTTGTTGTCCCCTGTTTTAGCTGTGGCTTCTTACAACTCCATTTCTTTCTTGGGGTAGGCACCTCATTAGTTAGCGGCAAACAGTGGGCTTCTGCAAATTCAGAGGAATTCAGAGCAAGGTCTGGGTTTACACAATCCACGGTAGGAGTAATATCTTGGTTAGTGAAAATAATTGGCTCCACATGGGAATCTATCAAGCTTACAGGGTCCGGCAGGCTGCCTAATCCTAATGAAAGCCAGCGTTCTTCCCTATCTATTTCAACACTAATGGCGCTAACCGCCTTCACAAGATACAAATCAATAGTAGAACCCGTGGGCTCAACTATATTTTTGTTTCCTTTACATTTCGACATATTATGTGTGGCGTATGTAGCAAAGTACTACTGGTACTAGTACCTGCAAGATGAACTCAGATACCCCGTGTAAGGGTATGGCTATTATAATGACCTGCACTTCAAATCAGCCAAAGAATCATACTTTGTTTCCAGTTATTAATACACAAAATAAACGGAGCAAGGAAGAAAATGTAAAATGGGCATGTGTATCCTATTCTCATGACCATCATATCAAAGCTTACTGATTGATTAAAACCAGAAAAATTAAAAAAAATTGGTAACACAGTCAATCGGACTCTGTCGTAGCCTGGATTGATATCCGTGTTTGCCTCTTGAAGGATAGACTATATTAATCTAGACAAGACTAATTTTAACCGGCTACTTACAGTATCTACAACCAAGAGATATGGCCCAGCCCAGCCTCGGCCTGTCTCGGACGGGATCAGACGGGCCTGCCCTTGGCCCGGGCTTTGCCCGACGTGCGCCCGCGCGCATCCCACGAAGCGGGTACCGCGAGAGGTTAAGTAGAAGATGAGGGCGGGACCAGCGGATCTGGCGCAGGTGATCACGCTCCCGGGGCTCCTGGACCTTGGAGTCCCCCTCCGTCAACAAAGCAGCAAGTGCCTGGGTTCAGTTCCTTTTCATAGGACCCCCGGCGTAGCGCAACACAGAAATGCCCCCAGGTCAGTTTCACCTCTACAGAATCCAGAAAACATAACTGGATTCTATTATTCTTTGGCTTAAAGAGCTTAACCGCCTCTCTCCAGGCACCAAAAGAGGCGAAATCGGACCTACAATAGCATCCTGTCAGATTTAACTGGGTATGAAAGGGCTTTGGTGGCATTCGTTAAAAACCTTAAGCAAGTACATAATCTACAGTTAACCAGCAGTTTAGATGCCACCTTCATGCGGATCAACAGAAAGCTGTACGCTGACCTTGCATACATTGAATCAGGGGTTATCACAACTTTGACAGCACTCAGAACACCTCACAGGGTGATGTAGGCACATGCCACCATTCACCATCAATTGTCCCTCCACTTTGATTGCAAATTAAAACAAGCATTTGCAATGCAATAGGTCTCGTATTAGGAAAGTATGAGCTATTGGTATTGTAAATGACACATTTTTTATTTCTGTTTTGTCTTTGAAAATAGCGAAATTAATAGCTTTGTCATTTACAATGCCAATAGTTATAACTTTCGCAAATGTGACACCTATAGCATTTGTAATGCAATATGTGTTGTATTTACGTGACTTACATGTATTGATATTACAAATAACAATGGTTTTTAATTTTTTTAATTAATTAATACTTAAATAAAAGTTATTGTACTTTATAATGGCAATAGCTTAAACTTTTGTAAATAACATTTGTGAAGATGATGTTCAGTGTATTTTATTGTGACGAAAATCCAAGAACAGAAGTGAACTATTAACATCTTTTTGTTACATTTGTAATAAAGCTTGAAACATTGAGATAACATATTTGAACCAGTTGTTGTTGAATGGTTGCACAGATTGATGCTGTGGTGGAGCTCAGTGATGTTGTGGTGCCACTGAGTGATGCTGTGGTGGTGCTGAGTGATGCTGTATGCTATACTAGGTTTTGTTTTGCTATCCTATGTTGTGTTTTGTTATGCTATTCTATGCTGTCCTATGTTTTGATTTGTTATGCTATGCTGTTTTGTTATGCTATGCTATGTTATGCTATGCTGTGTTTTGTTATGCTATGCTTTGTTATGCTATGCTATGTTTTGCTCTGCTATGCTTTGTTATGCTATGTTTTGTTATGCTATGCTATGTTTTGTTGTGTTTTATTATGCTATGCTTTGTTTTGCTATACTATGTTTTGTTATGCAATGGTATGCTATGTTTTGTTGTGTTGGTATGCTATGTCGTGTTTTGCTATGCTATTATATGTTTTGTTATGTTTTGTTAAGCAGTGCTATGTTTTGTTGTGTTTTGTTAAGCTATGCTGTTTTGTTGTGTTTTGTTATGCTATGTGTTGTTGTGTTTTGTTATGTATGTTTTGCTATCCTATGCTTTTTTTTGTTATGCTATGCTATGTTTAGTTTTGCTATCCTATGCTTTGTTATGCTATGCTATGTTTTGTTGTGTTTTGTTATGCTATGTTTTGTTGTGTTTTGCTAGGCTATGCTTTGTTTTACTATGCTATGTTTTGGTATGCTATGCTATGTTTTGCTCTGCTATGCTTTGTTATGCTTTGTTATGCTATGCTATGTTTTGTTATGTTATGCTATGTTTTGTTTTGCTATCCTATGCTTTGTTTTGTTATGCTATGCTTTGTTTTGTTATGCTATGCTATGTTTTGTTGAGTTTTGCTAGGCTATGCTTTGTTATGCTATGCTTTGTTATGCTATGCTATGTTTTGCTATGCTATGCTATGCTATGTTTTGTTATGCTATGCTAGGTTTTGATCTGCTATGCTTTGTTATGGTATGCTATGTTTTGTTATGCTATGTTTTGTTATGTTTTATTATGCTATGCTTTGTTTTTTTATGCTATGTTTTGTTATGCCATGCTTTGTTATGCTATGCTTTGTTTTGCTATGCTATGCTAGGTTTTGTTATGCTATGCTGGTGAGGGTGTGTGAGGGTGAGTGAGGGTGTGTGATGGTTAGGGGGTGTGAGGGTGAGGGTGTGTGAGGGTGAGAGGGTCGTGAGGATGAGTGAGGGTGTGAGGGTGAGGGTGTGAGGGTGAGGGGGGTGAGGGGAGTGAGGGGGTGTGAGGGTGAGGGTGTTTGGGGGTGAGTGGGTGCATGAGGGGGTGTGTGAGGGTGAGTGAGGGGGTGTGAGGGGGGTGTGAGGGTGAGTGAGGGTGAGGGGGCGTGAGGGTGAGGGTGTGTGAGGGTGAGTGAGGGTGGGTGAGGGTGTGAGGGGGTGTGAGGGTGAGGGGTGTGAGGGTGAGGGGTGTGAGGGTAAGGGGTGTGAGAGTATGGGGTGTGAGGGTGAGGGGTGTGAGGGTGAGGGGGTGTGAGGGTGTGAGGGTGTGTGAGGGTGTGTGGGTGAGTGAGGGTGTGAGAAGGTGTGTGAGGGTGGGTGAGGGTGAGTGAGGGTGGGTGAGGGTGAGTGAGGGGATGTGAGGGTGAGTGAGGGGGTGTGAGGGTGAGTGAGGGTGTGTGAGGGTGAGGGGGTGAGGGTGAGGGGAGGAGGGTGAGGGGGGTGAGGGTGAGGGGGTGTGAGGGTGAGGGTGTGAGGGTGACTGAGGGTGAGGGTGTGAGGGTAAGGGTGTGTGAGGGTGAGGGGGGTGAGGGGGTGTGAGGGTGAGGGGTGTGAGGGTGAGAGGGTTGTGAGGGGGTGAGGGGGTGAGGGTGAGTGAGGGTGTGTGAGGATGAGGGGGTGAGGGTGAGTGAGGGTGTGAGAGTGAGGGTGAGGGGTGTGAGGGTGAGGGGGGTGAGGGGGTATGAGGGTGGGTGAGGGTGTGAGGGTGTGTGAGGGTGAGTGAGGGTGTGTGAGGGTGAGAGGATGTGAGGGTATGTGATGGTGAGGAGGTGTGAGGGTGGTTGAGGGTGAGGGGGTGTGTGGGTGAGGGGTGTGCGGGGTGTGAGGGTGAGGGGGTGTGAGGGTGACGATGAGTGGGTGTGTGAGGGGGTGTGAGGGTGGTGAGGGGGTGTGAGGGTGGGTGAGGGTGAGGGTGTGTGAGGGTGTGTGAGGGGGTGAGGGGGTGAGGGTTAGGGGGTGTGAGGGTGACAGGGTGTGTCAGGGTGAGGGTAAGGGTGTGTGAGGGTGAGGGGGGTGAGGGCGAGGGGGTGTGAGGGTGAGTGAGGGTGAGAGGGTTGTGAGGGGTGTGAGGGTGAGTGAGGGTGTGTGAGGATGAGGGGGTGAGGGGGTGAGGATGAGTGAGGGTGAGGGGGTATGAGGGTGAGGGGGTGACACTGTGTGCACACGCCTCGGTGCCTCGAAGCGAGCAGCAGCGCAGTGCCTGGTGACTCTCCTTGATGGCGGCAGTGTGTTTGTAAGCTGGCAGGGCACACTGCACTTGATTACTGCCTCTAGGCGCGGTCTAGTGTGTGTTGCGGCTTCCAATGCACACTGAGGTAGTGACGCTTTGTGCAGCGCCGAGAGTGCATCTGCCATTACTGCAAGGCGCTGTCCATACCACGGGGCCTGCGTGAGGGTGCTACGAAGGCAGGACTGTCACTGATGTCAGCACAGCGCTCTCTGCTGCTGCCAGACACTTTATCGCACATGACCTCCACTCTGCTTCTCTCCTAAAGTCATCCCATGTTCTTTAAACCCTAAGACACGATGGATCCATCCTCGCACACAGCAAGAGTTGACCAGTGTGCTCAGACTTGGTCCTCGCAGCACTAGAGCCTCGCAGCCCGATTCAGAGTTTGATGAAGCGGGACATGTGCTAAGCCGCAGCGAATTGCCCTCTGTGCGCTATAATAGAGCGAACAGGACGTCCGTCGCAGCTTGGCAGATGTCCCGCCCGTGCTTTCTATGGTCTTGTGAAGTTTATACCAGAGAGGAAAGAAACAGCCGAACCTTCGTTGTCTGCAAGAATCCAATGTACAGGTGACTGGTGGGACAGCGCCTGCAGGGACATGTTTTATTGTGTTCACAGCGCCGCCAAATACCATCACAGTAATTAACATGCATCAAATTGGAAGTCACCCATATGTGATACGGTTATTTAGAAGGCCACCTGTTACTTTTAATAGGTTGGTGACTGCAGCAAACCGAATACATGTTATTACTTACTACAAGCCACATGAACAACGATAAGGGAGAGGGGGCCCCCTGCATTTGATAAAAGCAGGCGCTGTGCTGAAAACTGAAGCGTGGCGCCCTTGTAGGTTTAATGACGAGCACTAAAAGCGCCGGCATTCTGAAGCCGCTGTAGAGGACAACAGCACAAGGGGGATGGGCGGGGTTGGATTGTATGTTCAGGACGTTTAGTTTCTTTTATATTATGCATGTCAGCAGAACAGAATTTAAATAAGCGAACCTTATGAACGTGGCCCGGATAGAAAGCAGCCCTCGCACATAATATTAACAAGGAGGAGGCGCTGCTGCATGAGGTTTATCATGGGTCTGGGAAAGGGGTCTCTGTATGTGTGAGGAGGCCTGAAGAGGAGACGGAGGGAGGGAACTAGGGTGAGAGGTGACTGAGGAGAAAACGTCAGTACGGGGAAGCTAGTCAGATAAGGGGGAGGAGGTGAGGAAGAGAGTAGAGAGGGAGGCGGCTGGGAGAGATTGGGAAGGAGGATATTGGGAAGGAGAGGGTGAGAGCCCGGAGCTGCTGGAAGTGTATGAGCGGACTGCAGCATGCTGATCGGGGCTCTGAGAAATAAGGTGCCTGGGCCGGTGGGTGCTGGGGGAGGGGAGAGGAGGGGCAAGGGCTGCCAGGGAAGACCAGGAGAGGAGGGATAGGATTAATTCCCCCACAGATGGCAAGCTGCCATTCACGAGTCTCTAGCGCACAGTTGTGCACCTAAAAAAGCCTTTGATGCAGCAGGGGGCGGAGCGGGAAGAGCTGCTGGCGTGGGAGGATGATTGATGGGCGGGGGGGGGAAGCAGATCCCTTTGAAGCTGCTGCCTGCTTGTGGGGACTGGGAGGAAGCGTGACGATATGGGAGGAGAGATGCTGGCCTGAGTCAGAGCGCACCATATGGAGGGGGAGGAGGGTGGGCCGAGTGCAGGAGAAATGCTGCTGGCTCGGGCAAGCTCGTGCACGAGGAGCTTGTCACGTGACTCGCTTCTCGTGAACTATTGAGAATCCGGATCATAAAAAGTCAGCTTTGTGGATGGACGACATTAGGTCTCTCTACGAGACCTAAATTTGGAGAAACAACCAGAGCACCTTAAGGAAAGCCCCCAATCCCACACAACCACCATACCACTCTCATTTTACAATGGTAAAGGCATGTTGTTCAATGGGGTTTGGTGGGAGAGGCGGCCGCACTGGAGGCTTGCATCCATGGATGTTTTGGGCCAATGGTGCGTCCCAGGCCCAACTGGGCTTTCGTTGGGCTATGCCTTTGAGCTTGCAGGCCATATATATATATTCAGCCATCTTGTGCTTCTTTTCAAAATTTTTAGTAAGTTGATACGCCAGCTGGCCAGGGGGGAGGAAACATTTTTTCAAGTGAGATATGGGAGAGATGGGTGGATTTTCGGAGAGAATATCTGGGTCTGGGGGGTGGGAAAAGAAAGCAATGGAAAGGGAAGGGAAAGGAAGGGGCAATATAAAGCTTACAAGGAGATTAAAAGCAGAGGGTGGTTTAGGTTGGGTGCACTGGCATATAATTGGTGCTAAAGACTGGTTGAGGCTGTAGCTCTTCATGAGGGTGTGTGACAGCTTTTTCCCGTTATTAATGTTCTCCATGGCTAGGGAGACCGTCTTGCCCCCATTCACCACCCACTAGACCACACACACCGTTTCCACAGCAGCGTCCCACAACTTACTAATACACAAATTAGTACATTTCAGATCACTGCAAGCAGGCACATAGGCTGACACTGTTGCACCGGAGGCCCCCTCAACAGTTCCTGAGCTTGGAGATGCGTCCTCTCAGTGAAACCCAGGCATATGTGGAGAATTCCATTTTAAATAGTTTCTGTTTTATTTAATGGGTTATTAATAAGATAATTGGTTGAAATTCTGCCGGTTTTCCATTCTGTTCCCATATTGCTCAAGTATTCCCTTCCCATGGCCCAAGATTAATAGAATGCTAAACCAGTGCACATCTAATTTATGTCCTCTATGCCATTGTTGGAGAGCAATTAAGCAAATATTTTTACATGACATAAAACTCTTTCAGCCTCCCATTACCTTACGCCAAATACATAAAAGCTTCATCTTCCCAGGTGCTCTTTATTTCTAATCTCCTTGTCACTGTGATGATGCTATGTCTGTGTAGCCAGTATAAAACGTAGGAGGGCTCTCCAGACAGCCCCATTGCATCGGGTATTTCAAGGGACACTGCACCTATGCAGCAAGAGAGGGCCAAATGATGCGGCAAGGTTGAGAAAATTATCCGTCAAGAAAAGGCAGATTACGTAGTCCAATGCACCTTTTGCAATAGTATAACTTCATTATTTTGTCATTTATAAACTTCGCAAGACCGTCTAGGCATTGGTTGCACCTCATTAGTACCAGTTTAACACCTAAATATAGCAATAAGCAACAGAAAGGTGACCAGTCCAGCTTTGCACGTGGCCTTTCCTTGTGTGGCAACACCGGTTGCAGCATTTTTTAGGAACTTTTAAACCGTTTGAGCTAGAAACAATAAAATTTGGGTTGTGGGTGGAAGCAGGGGGTTTCCGCAGGGGACAACAGAAAGGGGGTGTGAGGGGATAATGAGCGAGGACAAATTTCCAGGCATCAAGGAGGTCATGGTAAGGCAGAGTTACTGATCCTGGCTGCCAGACCTTACTTTTGGCTTTGCAGGGAAAGCAGCCATATGGATTGGCAGACTTGCGAGAGTCATATGCGGCTCAAATCCCCCGAAGGGAATGGATGGCACGGTCTGGACAGGCCCGGACTGACCGTTGCGGGCACCAGGCAATCCCCCGGTCCGCCGCAAGGGTGGGGGCCGGTTTTGGGCCCCTGGGGGCCGTTTTTGTTACAGGGCTGTTTTTGCAGAATAGCTGCAAAATCGGCCCTGTAACAAAATCGGCCAAAATCCGGCCAGGCAAAGAGCTTGGTCGCACCCTCACCCTCCCCCAGGGGGGCCGCCTGAGCACTTTGCCCGGGCCGGTTTTGGTTCCCAGTCCGGCCCTGGGTCTGGAGCGGCCAGCCGGAGTTCAGCGAGGGACAGTCTCGACCCTGTCATGAAGGTCAAGGGTCGCCTTGGAGGTGCAACACCCCAGTTGAGTCAATGCGGCCTCTGGGGTCTCGGGGACATCTATGGGCATCAGGAGCAAAAAACTGGGACAGGAGGGCATACTTCAGCCCACTGGAACGGGGCAGAGAGTAACAAGGCGGTAGCTCAGCAAGGGCAGGGAATAGCGGAGGCAGGGGTTAACAAGCAGGCTGCGTCTTGGGTCATGATGCCAATCTTACAAGGGAACTCAGAAATAGTGTGGAAAAAGCAAAGAGCACTAGCTCATCTGTAATGTCTTCTGCCTCTGGGGGCACAGGATCTGGCAGGACAAGGGTTTCGGATCCTGCTAATGCTGGCAAAGTTTAAGAAATAACTGAGAAGGAAAGGAGGGAGCACAGGGGAATGGGGTGGGTCACAGCAACAATGTTGAGCCAAGCCTGTTGCAGGCTCAGAGATGAGACGAAGGATACCCTGCACAGACCAACACCTTTCAAGCCCCTTCATGACTAGTTAGGAGGCTGGATCCGAAGCTTACACTGACCTTGTCGCCAGGTAAGGGCAATGGGGAGGGAGGGGGGGGGGGAGATCAAGATTGTACAATGGACTGTGTGTTATTGGGGGGCTAAAGTGGGCAGCAAAGAGGACATCAGAGAGGTCCATCTCCAAAAAGGCTTGCGGGAGAAAAATACCAGGTGGGTGCAGAGACACAGATATTAGTGGGGAGACAGGTCGGGGGTGATGACAGAGGGGCCAACAGAAAATGGGGGAAAAGACAGAAGCACACAAGAATGAGGACACGGTGGTGGAGACGTAGGAAACAAGGCTGCAAGGTGAAAGGGCCAAATAAATTCACTAATTAACAATAAAGAAACTATCTTACATGGGAGTGATAGAACACCAGGGAACACTTCATATGTAGCAACCGAAGAGAAAATGTAAAGAGGAATATATGGAGATGGTAAAATTGTTCCCCATGAAGTAGGGCAAAGGAAGGGTCAAAAGAGGACTAACTAGAGTTGTCCAAGAGGCCTAGGTTCCCAGGAAAAAAGAGGATGGGAATACAGTTTTCCTCGATTTTCGGGAATGTTCAGTTTTAGAAATACCCGAGAGGTTTCTTTATTCAAATACACAGATATGATCAAGAGTGCAGAGGTAACACATAGAGTATATGCCTGCTAACACTACCAAGAGGAATGTAGGGCCCAGCTAGCAATGGGACCATGAGGCTGACTGGGGGTAGATCGACACAGATCTGTACCTGTAGACGATCAGATCAGGTAAGTTCGGGAAACTACCTATACGTCCATCAGTCTCCCGTTAATATACCACCCCTGTCAAAACCACACCAACACAGAGGGCGGGGCTTCTATGGAGATGCAAAAAAAAAAAGAATTGGTGGCTTCGAGGAGTCGCTGGGGACTTTGACAACAGTTTTTGCGCGATAGAGTAGTGCAAAATCTGAGCTGAGTTTTTGATATGTGCAGGATGACACCCAATTGTACAGAGTTTTGGGGCGGGGTGGCAACAGTCAAGTGACAAATGCAAAAACATCAGTTGATGGACAGAATGCAGAACAATGTCATACATTCACCCTAGTACAGAGATCTGGGCCTAAATCCATCGCTTTATTTGCACTCCACACCACCCCAGTTCAGACATGGCCACATGCAAATCAGCCTTGACCCTGTGCCTCATGGGAACAGTCCAGCCCGAACTGCCAAGCCATGTCTTCCCTGGACCGGAATCAAGCATCCTAGGACCGGTTTCTGGCTGTCAGCCGTCATCAGCCAGGATGGCTTGACCCCAGTGGTGTGGAGAGCACGATACTCACGTCTGAGCATACCCGTCCCACTCGGGATGACAAATGCAAAAACAACAGTTGATGGACAGAATGCAGAACAATGTTATACATTCACCCCAGTACAGAGATCTGGGCCTAAATCCATCGTTTTTTTGCACTCCACACCACCCCGGTTCAGACATGGCCATATGCAAATCAGCCTTGACCCTGTGCCTCATGGGAACAGTCGAGCCCGAACTGCCAAGCCATGTCTTCCCTGGACCGGAATCAAGCATCCTAGGACCAGTTTCTGGCTATCAGCCATCATCAGCCAGGATAGCTTGACTCCAGTGGTGTGGAGAGCACGGGACTCACGTCTGAGCATACCCGTCCCACTCGGGGTGACACATGCAAAAACAACAGTTGATGGACAGAATGCAGAACAAGGTCATACATTCACCCCAGTACAGAGATCTTGACCCTGTGCCTCATGGGACCAGTCCAGCCTGAACTGCCAAGCCATGTCTTCCCTGGACCGGAATCAAGTCAAGTGACAGCATTTTGGCAAAGGGAACCAGCACCCTGTTCTCCTACAGTGGACAGAACGGGACACCAGATAGGAATTTTTTTATGCTTGGTTAACATATTCACCCAGCAAAAAGGATGCAATGTTGTTAAGTCGAGAATCGCCGGAGGGGTTTACACTACTGTACGAGGAACCAGGCACACGCATTTGGCGGAAGACATAAGGCCAGTCCATGCATGTATAGCGGAGTGTGAAAGGATCTGTTCAAAGACATTGTGGAGGGAAGATGGAAGACCCATTTACAAATTGGCTGATATGGGGTTTGATCATCCCACTTTTTGAGGTGGTTCCAAAGTAAGGAACATGGTGGTTCAGATCATTGCAGCACTTGTATTGGCCGGCGGGAGTCCAATCAATGATTTAATATCTGAAGCACTAACCTCGATATCATACTTAGCTGTAAGGTAGCCAGGGGCCTGGGTGAGAGAGCAGGAACAGGGGCAGAGATGGCCTAATGTCATAGAGTCGGCTTCTTGGCTATTGCGGTACACCCTGATGACTTCCAGATATTGGGCATCCAGTTTGATGGACAAATGTTTGCTGACACAGTGTTACACATGGGTGTTCCATATTTTGTGCCTTGGAGTGTCAGCACAATTCTGCAATGGGTTCCTCATGGCAAGCTGGTAAAGTGACGGTTACACACTACCTTGTTGACTCCTTTCTGGTGGGCCAAACCGGTTCAACGGACTGTCAGCAACAATTGACAAGGTTCTAAGAGCTAGTAGGTTACTGGCGTGCCCCTGGCACCAGAGAAGGTGCAAGGTCCAAGCATGGTGTTGTAATTTCTGGAAAATTAATGGTTTCAGTGGCAATGGAAGCACACCTACCAACAGATGAAAAATGGCACATGCAGATTCTGCTGGATGACATGTTGGCTAAACTACGACGGTCAGGGAGGTACAAGTTATGTTAGACCATTTGATGTGGCATGCAGAATAGTACAGTTGGGAAGGACATTTTGTAGGAGATGGAGCAGGTTATTAGCAGTACCATCACATTCATTTCTCCGCAGGGACAAAGGAAGAGTTACACATGGGGTGCAGGTTCTGGGAAGATTCCAATGGCATTACCATGATAGCGTGCAAAGATTTTGAATCAAATGTACATATGTACTCTGACACTACAGGAGCTAATTGTTAGGTTTATACTGGCAAGGTTGATGGTGTGCAGAAGCAGTGACTAGGGCACTGTAAACATAGGGGTAGGAGCATCGCCTTCAATGAATTTTCCTCTAGGGGTAGCGGTCTCAGCATGGGATCCAGACTTGCATCACAGGAAAGTCCTTAGCACAGTTGATAGTTGCAGTGGTACACATTAACAGTCTGCCAGGTAGGAACAGGTCTAAGCTGCTGCGACATGAGCGGTAGTCCATTGGTGACAGGTGATGCTGCCGTTGCTGGTAGGGTCTCTGAACGTATTCGCTAGGAAAGCACATGCCAGGCTTGGCAGAAGTTTTTTTATTGGGGGTGCACAGAAGAGGTCAGAGGCCCAGGTAAAGGGAGAAGTTGTCGTCCATGTTTTTTGGGACATTTATTGACAAAGGTTTGTCCAAATTAGGATTGCCGGCAAACTGGTGATGTTTGCCTGCATGGGGAAGCTCTTGTGAGGTTTTGCTCCTTTGGCAGATGCACTGGACTGGCTCATGCTTGAAGGGGGGGCAAAGTAGACAGAGATCTGATCTAGGTTTAGGAATCTAAGTCTAAGACAATATTGGCCACCAGGTTAGGGTTTTGTTGCAGGAGAGATGCAAAGACGGTGAGGAGACAGCGTTATTTTTCACTTTGATGTCTTGGAGGTATGTCGGCACAATTAGGAGGTCCAACCACTTGGGGAGAGGGGGCGTGCCAGCGTTTAATTTGGAGGAATTTGGGGTGCAGGGACAGGGATATAGATTCTGTTTTGGTGTCTCTGGCACACTCTAAGTCAGATCAAAGAGGTATAGATAAAGTGGTGCTGATAAAGGCTTGCCTTCTATCAGCCAGGTGCCCTGTTTCTTTGGGGCTTTTTAGCAAAAAATATGTCTGGCCTTAACTCTATGGTGTTTTTTCTTCAGAGTCTCGAAAGAGGTGTTGCCCACTTTCCAACTACTATGGATACAAAAATATGTCTGGCCTTAACTCTATGGTGTTTTTTCTTCAGAGTCTCGAAAGAGGTGTTGCCCACTTTCCAACTACTATGGATACATGTGGAGGGTGTTGACACAGAGGAGGGAGATCCCTCAAGCGTATTTGGCTCTCACTCTTTCAGGAGAATGGTTTTGCTACAGATGCAGCGCAACAGGGTTGGGGCAGGAACTGGTTAACCCTTTCGCTGCTAGGCCTTCCCGCTGTGATAAGCCTAGCTTAGGCCCCTGTAAACTTTTGTTCACATAAGTTATCCATGCCAAATTTGGGTCCTTTTCTTCCTCCCAACATCATGAGGATTTTAAAGGTACCCAGAGTTTGTGGAGTCCCCTAAAGGGGACCCAAATATTAGCCAAAATTGAGCAAACATTTGTTTTTAAAAGAAACGTTGGGAAAAAGTGATGCAGAAGAAAGCACCAATTTTTTAAATTATAATTATATCAACAAAGGGTTTGTGGAGCTGAAATCACCACCTTCCTAGCTTTCAGGGACAGGCAGACTTTTGTCAGAAAACCAAAAAACTTCAACACAGTTTTGGCATTTTACTGGGACATCGCCTATTTTTACTACTTTTTGTGCTTTCAACCTCCTTCTAGTTAGTGGTAGAAATGGGTTTGAAAGCAATAATGGATTTCGGAAAACTATACATTTCTGAAAAGTAGACAACATTCTGAATTCAGCAAGGGGTCATTTGTGTAGATCCTTCAAGGTATTTTTATAGACCTTGGGTAGGAAAATATTGGGGGATCCACACAAGCCATACATCCCTGCACTCCCCCAGGTGTCCAGTTTTCAGAAATGTCTGGATTGGGTAGGTTTCCCTAGATGGCCGCCGAGTCCAGGGGCAAAACCCCAGGTGACCCCCCTTGCAAAGCCAAGTCATTTTGTGATAGGTAATTTTGATGTCTCCACAATATGTTTGTGCCGTTCCCTGCCGTGGGCACTTAGACCACCCACACAAGTGAGGTACCATTTTTATCGGGAGACTTTGGGGAATGCTGGGTAGGTGGAAGTTTGTGGATCCACACAGATTTCAGAACTTTCCATCACAGAAATGTGAGGAAAATGTGTTACCCTAGATATTTCTGAGGAAGACAACTATTTAAACCAAAGTTAGTTTAGTGAAGTTGTCTACGCTAATTTTCGGTTGTACTGGGATTATGATAAATTCAAAGATGGCCACCATTGTTGCGGCGCCATGGCGACAGTCCTCTCTTTACTTTTATTTTTAGGTCTCAGTTTTGCTTCGGAAGCGGGGTGAAAGCTCCACCCATGCTTCTGATTTGCAAGCGTCAAAAATACGCGCTTTTAATTGGAAGGGAGGCATGTTTGTACCCTCCCTGTCTCCTGTTTGCCGTGCCTTCCCGGCCAGGAGATGTGCACACACACAGTGTGCACACATGGCGTGCTTCCACTTTCTTCTCACGGGCGTCTCTTTTGATCACGGCAGTTCAGAACAGCATGCGTATGGTGCGCTTTCACTTTCTTTTACTCCATATTGAAGAGCAAAGTCTTCTTGAGTGGATTTCATACAGTGGGCGTCCTTTCGTTCATGGTCTAACCCTTCTCTGAGAGGCTTGGTCGTGTCCCACCAGCCACCACCGCAAACCACGGCTTGTTCAATAATCAGCCGCAGCTTTACTCAGTAGCGGTATTTGGAACCTGTGAGTGACAACCGAGGAAAGGTGATCTGGAGCTAAATAAGCATGGTCGGTTCAGGGCCCGGTAACTGTGGCCTTCTCTTGCCCTGAACTCCCGCCAGAGAGCCTGCCTGGCCCTACTACTGCAGCCGGGATGGCGCCCATGCTGGGCCGGAAATTATTCCTTCTGGTCAAGCCGCTTGCCGAACCCATTCTTCCCGGGGAAGAGATCTTCACCATTGAGCACAGCAAGGAGAGCTTCAGAAGTAAAGAGTATCCTTCTACTGTCAGTCGGCGAGTTGCGAGTGAGTGACTGTCATCAGTAATGGGTTCAGAAGTAGGAAGCATCCTTCCACTGGCGCATGTGTGTACCGGAAGGCTATCTTTTAGTTTCCGCTTTTTCCACTAATTATTTTACATCACGAATGTGAGGGCGTCCGGATATTTTTTCAATGTAGAAGGCGACATTATTTGGCTCAGCAAGCTAACTGCTTACCCCTTAGGTCTGATGTGATCTGTAGTTAACTGTTCGAATCCCAGTAAAGCTAACTATACCTTCCATGTCGAGAGGCAGATGAGTGGCATTACACTGGACAGCACTGATCTGTTATTAATAGCCTTTAAAGAGGACTGACATTTACTATTAAAGTTATGAAAGATGTACTAAATGTTGCTGGGCAAAGGTATATTCCATTTGTTAAGCAACTCCATGGTCAGTGACTGGCTGCCGCCCCCTTATGACCACCAACCCCCGGACACATGAGCATGAAACATGGTTATCTTTGGAAGGCGGGAGGTCGCAAGACCCCCCGGCCGTATTTATTAAGATATAAAACAATAAATTTTAATTGCACGATAATCAGTTTATACAAAAATTAGCAGGACATTAGATACAATATTGTCCACAGGTGTGAGAAACTATCCTTAACAAAAACTCTAATACAGATTGTTTCCTAACCGAATCTAACATCCTCATCTGAATTTTGTATACTAACATTTCTGGCCTTATGGCAAGGTTGCTAACCGGTGTCAGGTCCTACTAGCTGTGCCTCACCTAAAGATGTGCGCATGCGCAGCCGGGCCCGGTAATTACCCGGTCCACGCCGTGAACTTCATTTACCCACTAAAGGAGGGCCCTTACTCTGCGCCATCCGCTGACGTCATGAGTATGTGCGCGCGGGGTGGCTACCAGCCTAAGGAAAGCGTGACTACTCCCCAACCCGCGCCCCTTTGAAGCACCAGTTACCTTGCCCCTGAAGTTCTAGGAGGGGCCAATGGCCCCTCCCCCTGGGCGGGAACCTCCATAGAATGATGCCCGCCCCCTCAGACCTTAAAATAGCTGCTCACCGGTCATGACCTTACCGCCACAGGCCAGCATTGTTAACCGACGATCTGGCCTCCCCCATCCTAGACCTAAACCAGAAGTGTGCTTACTTTGCAAACCCCTCCAACCAGGCCCAGAGATTATTAGACCATAGGACGTTCCCTGCCTCAGTCAAGTGTACCCCATCCCCAAGATAGAATTGCTCGCCCCAGATACACCCATGTGGAATCGTCTGCAACCGGGGGGCTCGAAATAGCTTGTCCAACTGTGTGTTGATCCTCTTTAAAGAGTGATTCAACGCCCTCACCGAGTCCCCCCCTCGCCACTGCCACCGAGGGATAAGTTGCGACCATACTACCGTGCAACCCGGGCAAGTCCTGGCCACCCACCCCGCAGTGGAGATGATCTCCTCGATAAGGATGCGCCTCCCCAGTTTGGCCAAATCATTCTCCCCCAGGTGAAGTATCACCACTGACGGGGGGCGGGCTGCTGAGCTAAGAGTCCCTGGAAGAAGTTCCTAAACTGGCTGAGGCGTAAACCCCCTTTCCCAAAGAATGAGATATTAAACCCCTTTTGTGCCATCCTTTTCATACGGTCTCCTAAAAGAAAAACATGTTCAGCACGCCTCACATAAGAGTGGCCCACAATCCAAGTCACCAATGTCCTGTGTTCTTCATGTCGCTTGTGCTGCGATGTTGTAGAGTTCCTCCCCTGCGTCACAGGTTTGAGAAACTGCAAAAAACCAAAAACCATAATATGTTTGTGCCGTTCCCTGCCGCGGGCATTTAGACCACCCACACAAGTGAGGTACCATTTTTATCGGGAGACTTTGGGGAATGCTGGGTTGTTGGAAGTTTGTGGATCCACACAGATTTCAGAACTTTCCATCACAGTAATGTGAGGAAAATGTGTTACCCTAGATATTTCTGATGAAGACAACTATTTAAACCAAAGTTAGTTTAGTGAAGTTGTCTACGCTAATTTTCGGTTGTACTGGGATTATGATAAATTCAAAGATGGCCACCATTGTTGCGGCGCCATGGCGACAGTCCTCTCTTTACTTTTATTTTTAGGTCTCAGTTTTGCTTCGGAAGCGGGGTGAAAGCGCCACCCATGCTTCTGATTTGCAAGCGTCAAAAATGCGCGCTTTTAATTGGAAGGGAGGCATGTTTGTACCCTCCCTGTCTCCTGTTTGCCGTGCCTTCCCGGCCAGGAGATGTGCACACACACAGTGTGCACACATGGCGTGCTTCCACTTTCTTCTCACGGGCGTCTCTTTTGATCACGGCAGTTCAGCACAGCATGCGTATGGTGCGCTTTCACTTTCTTTTACTCCATATTGAAGAGCAAAGTCTTCTTGAGTGGATTTCATACAGTGGGCGTCCTTTCGTTCATGGTCTAACCCTTCTCTGAGAGGCTTGGTCGTGTCCCACCAGCCACCACCGCAAACCACGGCTTGTTCAATAATCAGCCGCAGCTTTACCCAGTAGCGGTATTTGGAACCTGTGAGTGACAACCGAGGAAAGGTGATCTGGAGCTAAATAAGCGGAGTCGGTTCAGGGCCCGGTAACTGTGGCCTTCTCTTGCCCTGAACTCCCGCCAGAGAGCTTGCCTGGCCCTACTACTGCAGCCGGGATGGTGCCCATGCTGGGCCGGAAATCATTCCCTCTGGTCAAGCCGCTTGCCGAACCCATTCTTCCCGGGGAAGAGATCTTCACCATTGAGCACAGCAAGGAGAGCTTCAGAAGTAAAGAGTATCCTTCTACTGTCAGTCGGCGAGTTGCGAGTGAGTGACTGTCATCAGTAATGGGTTCAGAAGTAGGAAGCATCCTTCCACTGGCGCATGTGTGTACCGGAAGGCTATCTTTTAGTTTCCGCTTTTTCCACTAATTATTTTACATCACGAATGTGAGGGCGTCCGGATATTTTTTCAATGTAGAAGGCGACATTATTTGGCTCAGCAAGCTAACTGCTTACCCCTTAGGTCTGATGTGATCTGTAGTTAACTGTTCGAATCCCAGTAAAGCTAAATATACCTTCCATGTTGAGAGGCAGTTGAGTGGCATTACACTGGACAGCACTGATCTGTTATTAATAGCCTTTAAAGAGGACTGACATTTACTATTAAAGTTATGAAAGATGTACTAAATGTTGCTGGGCAAAGGTATATTCCATTTGTTAAGCAACTCTTCGTTGGGGGAGGGTGTTTATTATGAACAGAACTCAGGCGTGATGGGGATGGAATCGGGCAGCACGGATACTAGCGTTGAGTAATATCTATTTCTAAAAGGTGCAGGGCACTGCACGTGAATTTTCCGTGAGTTCCTGTTGGTGAACCAGTAGTTGTCGCTGCAGAAGTGTGTGATTTCCTTCTGTGTTTTAATTCTAAGTGCGAGCACAAAGCGCAACTCTGTGAGCTGGCTACACATGGATGTTTTGGTGCAAGGGTTGAAGGGTGAGCTGGGCCATGGTCTTTTATTGAATCAGTAATATTTTGCTAGTCAACACCGACTATAAAAGGGAAGTGGGTTTCTGGAAAAACCACATAAGCTGCTTCTGCTGGCTATACTGCTAAGGTCTGAATGGGAGTGGGGGGTGGGTTGTGGGCAGGGGCAATAGATGATGTGTACGACACCTGTATATGGTTATAAAGATGGCACTCTCGTAGGGTGACAGTATACATCGAGGCGAAACTTATTGTATATCTCAGACACAAAGTTGGGGATGCGCGCATAATTGGTAAAGGCTGGTTTTCAAGGTCGGTTCTTTGGTTTTTAAAAGGGGGAAGGGATAACTGGTGTGGGCCATGCTCATCTTTGATTTGGGGTACTCTGTTTTATCGTATACTTGCCTTTAGACCCACAGCATTCTACAGTTTCAAGGCACTCGTGTTTTTAGTCCTGTGTAACACCAGTTTAGATCTTTATTCGAGCCATAGTAAACAAGCTTGTTATCCAATCACGCTCAGTGGACAGGTCTGTTACTTTTCTAGTCATTAACCTGGAGTTGATGCATCGTGTATTCTTAATTGGTCTCTCTGGCTGTCAATTACCGCCTGCCTGGCTGCAACGAATATGATTGCCAAAGATGTCACTGCAGAGCCCAAGTGGCTGTCATGTTGTTTACAGCTTAGAGTTGATTGTGATATTTAAGTAGTTAAATCTGTCATTTAAAAAAAAAATGTTTTTGCTAGTATATATAATGATTTTTAACACACAATCAAACAACAGCACACAAAACAATTGCAGTGACGCCCACCAACACATTAAACCCCCACCATGACCGGAAGACACGCCAAATATCACACTTTAGTCTTTGCCACAGGCCACAATGTCGAGGCCAATCTGCTCCACCATCAAGCTGTCAATCTCTTGGTGTGCCAGGAGAGACCCCAGGTTCCCAAATATCTTCTGAGATGAAGTGTGATCTGTAGTCCCCCATGCACCCAACATGGTCAGCTTAGTGAGAAATGTGATTGGTTCCCCCTAATGCCGCCTCCAGCCAAACTTTATCGCCCTCTCACAACGGGCGCAACACGGATACTCCCATATACTACGCAGCAAGGACCCTCTCTGACCACAGGCACACAGGCATACATCACTCCCTACTAATCTTATGTAGAAGTACCTTTGTGTAGCATATTCTGTTAAGGATTTTAAATTAAACAAACTCACGTCTGTATGGCACCTCTTGCGGATGCTGGAGTGCCTCCTGCCACTCATAGTCCTCCAAACTAGCCACATCCGCCTGCCGATTGATTCGCAACTACTTTAGTTCGCCCTGTGTTTTATACAGGAGAGTCTTAAATGGTTAATAAAACTGCTCTAGTCGTCACATGGGCATCTAATAATTGTCTATCTAACGGTGACTCTGCCATTGTGTCTTCATCAGGTGGACCTTCTCTCATGCCCCCTGCGGCATGCCTCAATTGGTAGTATAAGAGATTGGGAGAGAGCCATATTGTAATCATCTCCTATATGTGTGAACTTCACCGTGCCCTTCTTATCCTATACATCCCGTGTGAAGACATGCCTTCGATTGCATTTTATTCTATTATCAAGAATACTATAATGCGAAGCATCTTACATTTCTTTCTTTTTTTGTACATTTTTATATGGAACTCATTCCTAATCATAAATAAACACATTGACACATGCCGGCCGTGGCTGCTAAGCTCAAGCGTCTTTTGGTTGTCTCGTGACCCACCTGGTGACTGAAGCAATGGGAGTAATGCATTTCCAGGGTAGCTTTCAGCATGGCCCCAAGATGCCCTTAGCAACCAGGTAGCTGCACTGTCAACAAGGCTTCGACCTAAACGAGCATTTGCAATGCAATAGGTCTTGCATTACTAAAGATTGAGCTATTGGAGTTGCAAATAATAATGCTACGCCAATAGCTCAAACGTTCAGTAATGCAAGACCTATTGCAGTGCAAATGCTTGTTATCCGTGCCGACGTCGGTGTGCTTAAATACCGCTGCATTTACTTCACACAGTACATGCCATTCGCAGTGGCAGTGGAACATGTGAGGAGACCCAACCTCAATGCTGTCTTAGGTAAGCTTTGATTCTGCCAGTTTTTGGTATCCTTTTGCCCCTTTTCTTACTGTTTCATTGGCTATTGCTTAACTTTTCTATTCCCTTACACGGAAGCAAGCTGAATGGAGCAGCAAATCCCCTTGAATTGCATTTATGAGATTTTCTCAATACTGGTAAGCGAACCTTGATTTTGTTCATTGCCAGACTAGTCTCACTTGGGTAATGTTCAATCTAATTGAAAGTATTATAACATTGGCATTAAACTATACGCTTGAGGATATTGACAACCATCAACATGAATTGAAATTGATTTTTAATGTTGTCATCTCTGTTCCTGTTACATCTGTAAATGTATTTTGAAATATCGAAGACGCTCGCATTTAATTTAACAAGCAGAACTTGAACGTTTTTTCTGAGATTGCAAACAAGTGCTTTTATCGTTAATTTAGTTGTCCAGGTTACAACTTTAATTGTACATTCCAAATAGGAAAGACGCTCTCGTTCGATTTAATAAGTAGTACCTAAAGGTTCTCTAAATCTAAAATGTGTGCCTTTTTCGAACCAGTAAACGTGAGCGCTTTACAATCTAAAACCTCTGCCCCTAAGGCCATTACCTCTGAATCATGGCTCTGTGCTCTGATTGACAGCTAGGTAAAGGAGGTATAACTATGGAATCCCTCCTCATATTTTATTATATCTAACTATAAGACATGAGATATTAGGTATCGTTTTTTAATAAATGATATTCCTCAAAAGGACACTCTTGTTTGATTTACTTTCCATGAAACAATTTCTCCGGTGTCTGTGACCTGGAAACCCCGATTTTAATCTTTGTGATTTACCTGGTTCAAAGATTTGTGCTTGACCAAATTTAAGTAAGTACTGAATTTTGTAAATGTTTAGGGTAGTTGTCCGTCTCCCTTTCTTCCCCACTTTTTCTTTTTTTGCTGCTGACTTGACTTTGGGTGAAGGTGATTTCTTCTTGATCTTACTTGACTTGACCACATTTTGGGTTAAGGTTGATTGGAACTAAGGAGAGGCCATTCATCGGGTAGCTGCCTTTTGCTTCTTTCCATTTTTTTCACACAGGTTTGTCTTTTTCTCTTGAAATTCAATTATCTTTGGTTCAAATCCATAATTATACATTATGTTTATACAGGGGACATGTATACTCTCAACTCTTCGTCCTGAAGATGGTCTAACGGACATTTATGCCTTAAAAGACAGAAACGTCGACAAGTTCATCTAGCTTTTGTTTTCCCCCAAGAATCGTTCGCTGTTTTCTCTTGACTTTTTTTTGTATCTGATATTACTCTGGAATAGATGTTTAAACCTATGATTTTAAGGCATTATTACTCCTGTACATCACTGTTGAGCCTCTAACATGGTGTGCGCATTACATTTATTGTACCCATTTTCATTTCGTTCACATGAAATTTGTTTATACTTTGAGAAATCCATACCCATGTTCTAAATTATTATTGATTATTCATACTAAATTTATTGAATTTATGTTTTGATTATTCTATTTTTATCCAGCAATTGGAGCTTTACTATTAAGCAATTGCTTTGAATGTTTAGATTAATTTGCATGAAATAAAATCCCTTGTAGGAGCTGTTACCCATTACTATCCACCTACACCCCCGTCAAATGCCATCCATGCACACAGTCAACCAAGCACTATCCACGCACACCACCAGCCAGCACACCCATGCATTCTGCCATCCAAGTGCCATCACCACACTCCACAAGCCAAGCAGAGCGGATTGGGAACAGCAACCAGCCCTGGCAGATTGCTGCTGGACAAGCCCTGGGAGGGGGGCATGCTAGTAAAACGCACCACTACTGCTTTTGTTACTGGGGCCAATATTTCAGCACTGCTGCAAAACTGGCCCCCAGTGACAAAACTGGCCCCTACGGCCAGTAAACTGACTGACCCACTGGGAAAACACCCGGTGCCCGCTATGGCCAGTTCACCCCTGCAGCTAAGCACCATCCATGCACACCTCGAGCCAGGTGCCAATCTACACACACCATCATCAAGCACAAGTCCACCCACACCATTGGCCAAGTGCAAGTCCGCACACACCACCAGCAAAATGCCAGCCAAAAGTCGGTACACACAGACCGCCAGCCAAACTCTAGTTTACACATGCACAGACTCTCCCTGGCTTTTAGTGGTTTTCTGCCCCAGCTTGGGGGCAGATGAGACAAAAAATATTGTTGAAACAGCCAAAATGTGTGTCTGTGGGGCTCCTCACTGGCATGCCCATAAATATATCCCTAGTGCCTAGTGGGCTTTCTGCCCCCCCGGGGGCAGTTAAGTGGCTGTTTCCCCAATCTGCCTTCCGGAGGTGCAGACCTTTTTGGGGTGGGGCACATCGGGGGCTATTGCCACTATCTCCCTCCTACCTCAAACTGTTTGTTTGGGTGTGGAGGAGTTGGCAAGCCCATTTTGGGAAGCTCCCACCCCTATGTATTAAAAAAAACCAATCCCTGGTGCCTAGTGGTCTTTCTGCCCCCGAGGGTCAGATATGGGGCTATTGCCCTATCTTCATCCTGTGGGGTCAGAAAGACTGCAGGATTTTTTTGGGGGGTGTGGGGTCATTGGCATACCCATTTTGTACACCCCCACCCCTATACACATAAAAAAAATCCCTGGTGCACAGTGTACGGGGGACAGATCCGGAGCTATTGCTCAAGGCTGTGCACATTTTGTTTGTGGGGTCGGGCATTGGCATGCACATTTTAGGCGCCCCCCCAGCCTGAAATATGACTTAAAAATAAATCCCTGGTGCCTTGTGCGCTTTAAACCCCCCCCCCCCCCCCAGGGTGTTTAAAGAGGTAGGTAAGAGGTTATAGGGGTTAAAGTTCAACAGTTAATGACCGAGAAGGATTTTTAAACAGTTGCAAGGGAATTATTTAAGGGGGAGTCAGGGGTGGAGCCAATTAGGTGAACAAATCTATAGTTAGGTGTAGTTTTGTAAGGCAAAGGCCAAGTTTAACATTGTGTGGTGCACCTGTCTTCAATAAAACAGCCTTCACACATAAAGAGTGAGTTTGTTGTCTGTGCTGCACCTCCTTTGGCCCAATGTGTATAATTGCCCATCTTGTGCTCCTTGTCACCATTTTGTGTAAGGTGACATGGCAGCCAGACAGGGGGAAGGAAACATTTTCCCCTCCCACCCACCCTTATTTTTATTCTGGGGGTATTTCATTACATTTCTACATGGTCTGGTGGTTTTGTTGAGCGCAGGAATACAGGGGTGGAATAATTGTATTTCGTTGTCACTTAAAGCAGGTGCATGGCATTTGGCAGCTAGTTTTTACATGGTTACAGGTTAAGTTTACGGTTGTGAACATGTTACACCAGGAGGAAGCTATAAATGAGAAGTTAAGATAGGAGATATTTAGATAGTTAGGTGTTTATAGAAGTAGGTTAGAGTTTACAAGGGTTACATTTCCACAGTTAATGACCGCGTAGGGGTTTTAAACAGTTGCAAGGAAAGGATATAAGGGGGGAACCTTAGAAATGGGGGAGGAGTCAAGTAGGTGAACAAATGCAGGTGTAGTTTTGTAAGGCAAAAGCTGAGGGTGCCATTGTGAGGTTCACCTGTCTAAAATAAACGGCCTTTTTCACACATAAAGGGCGAGCTTGTGGTCTGTGCAGTGCCTCCTTTGGCCCAATTAAGATTCCTGGCACGAAAACCCATAAAACAGTTTCAGAGAATGTTCCATGCCTTTTAAAACATACAGAGGGAGCACCTGAACCAGGGGAATCTGGATCACTATTCCTTTAAAATAAAACAATTCAATTATGTAGCAATATTACTTAACAAACTAGAATGTAAGAGAGGTGCACTGCTCAGATCCTAATGGGGAACTATGTGGTTGCCAAAGAAGGCTGATAGGGGCTTGATGTGGCTAATTTAAAGCTAAAATCTATCTACCTCATCTTGCAACCATACACTGCTCTGCTATAGTGCCTCCTCCCGGAGCATCTTCCTGCTAAACCTCGCCCATAGCCCATTCATACTGAAAATGATCAAAGACAAACATGGAGGATGAATTAAAACAGAAACTGCATAGATGTGATATTAACTTAAGGTTGAAGTGAAATAAAATGACAAGTTGGGAGTGGGTTAGAGAGGAAACGTAAGTGATTAGGGTTTTGGAAAGGATGGGTAGATGGTGAAGGGTCTAGGAAAGTGTAGTATTGACAAGGCAGTGCTTTATATCTGGTTCTGTTTCATTTTGTTTACTTCTGTTGGAACAGATTAGGTTTAAACTTAAATGATTATGAAAGGTTTGCGAGCTCTCTTTCCAAAACTTGTACACTGAAGGTTCAAGAGGGGGTGCGATTGGTTTTGCTGACCTGTCAACCTGTTAGAAATGGGGGTCTCCAGTTGGCAATGGTTTGCAACTTTGTCCAAGTAGGGTCCCTTGCTTCTAGTCAGGGTAAGGGAGTTATGCCCTTAGACAACCCCTACTCACCCCCTTGGTAGCTTGGCATGAATAGGCAGGCTTATCTCAGAGGCAGTGTGTAAAGCATTCGTGTACACATACAGTAATACAGTGAAAACACTACAACAGTTTAGAAAAATAAGTCATCTTTATCTAAACCAAACAAGACCAAAATGACAAAAATCCACAATACATATACCAAAACATCCTCAAACACAGGTTATTCACACAAATAAAGCTTGTAGCAAACAATAACTCTACCTAGAGCTATTACGACATTGTGACAGATAAAAATCCAAAGAACAGAGCTGCCAGCGACGTGCGTGGCGTTGGGCGCGGAGTCACACAGACCCACAAAGAACAGTACCTTGGCAAACGATGAAAGCAAAGATGGTGAAAGGCATCGGGGAGGTGACGCTTTGTTGGCACCTGGCTGTGTTGGTTCCTTACGACCACAGGGGAGTTGATGCATTGGTTCCTTGTGACCCCGGGAGAGGTGAGGCCTTGGTTCCTTTCTGCGATGCAGGGGAAGTGAGGTTCGGTTCCTTACTGTTGTCGGGGAGATGATGTCGCGGTGGTGGTGAGGCGTCGGTTCCTTACGACAGTGCAGTGTTGATGGCTTCAGGAAGTCGCCCATGTCCAGTATCGGTTGATGAAGCACCGTCGTTGATGAGGTTGGAGCTGCGGTGCCAGTTGGGGCTGTGTGTCGTGAGCGTCATGAGCAGTGCCCTTGACTCCAGTGTAGGCAGCGGCCTCGGTGATGGCATCTGAGTCGATACAGTGCAGAGCCGGCAGGCGACAGGACTGTGGTGCAAATTGGGTAGTGCATTGTGCTCCTCATGAGCGGTGCCCACGGCTTTGTTGCAGTCCATGGCGTCACTTGCCAGTGTAGGTATTGCAATTTTCCTCTGTGCCAACTGAAACAGCAGTTCCACATGCAGGAGGAAAGAGGAAATTAAGTTTTTGTGTCACTGAGACTTCAGAACAGGAGGCAAGCTCTACACCAAGCCCTTGGAGATCTTCTTCAAGCAGGATACACAGCACACAACAAAGTCTTGGCCCTCTCCTTGGCAGACACAGCCACTGCAGGCCAACCTCAGACAGCACACAGCAAAGGGCAGTGCTTCTCCTACAATTTTTCCTAGCTCATCTCCTTGGCTGAGCTTCAGTCCAGAAGTATTCTACAGTACTGGAGTTTGGGCCTCTGTGCTCAGTCAAACCAATGTCTGTCCTCTCTGGTCCAGCTTCCTGGCATTGTGTAAGGCAAACCAGGCCCATTCAGGTACAAGGAAATCTCCTCCCACTACTCTAAATGCAGCCCAGGTCTATTCAACCCAGCTTTGACTCCTCCAGGAAAGGCAGGACACACCTCAACCCCCCCTAGTGGCTTTCTACAGTTGACTGCACAGCCCCAGCCGGTCACTCCAAAGCCAGTCAATCCACAAACCATCAGAGACACACAGGATCAGGGGTGGGCAGAGTTCATGGAGTTCCACTCCACGGAATTCCGTGGAGTGACCAAAAAACCCTGTGGAATTCCGCAAAGTTCTGCATGCAGACAAAGTCGGCCACCCCTAGAAAGATGCTTTGTGGGGTACGCATAGAATGCAAGCCCACCTGCTCAGGTTACTCCCCTTAGTGTATCTACACATGCACACCAACCATTGCTCTTGGTCTGTGTGACACGCAGATGCAAAGGCGAAGCATCACTGTGCTGTACATCACAGCGGGTACAACCATTCCTCTGAGTGCACAGAATGGCCTTCCACCTGCCCACGACCAGAGGAATGTACAAACTGAAAGTGCAGGCCCCTAAGGAAATCACAGGATTGCTAAGCAAGAAAATAGCCACTTTCTAAAAGGGGTATTTTCAAACACACAGTATAAAAATCATCTTTACTAAAAGATGCATTTCAATGTTCTGAGTTTAGGCATACGAAACTCCATCTTTCCACCTTGTCCCAATGGGAATATAAGATTTTATGAATAAACTTCTATTCTATCCTTTAGGACAGATAGCCTTTCATTAGTGAAAAAAAAATGCCCTGTGTTTCACTATCAAAACGTGTCACACACATCAGTACATGTCCTACCTTCCACATACACTGCACCCTGCCCAGAGGGGTACCTTGGGCCTACCTTAGGGGTGACTCACATGTAATAAAAGGGAAGGCCAGTCAACATGGCAGTAGAGACTGCACGCAGACACTGCAGTGGCAGGTCTGAGACCCCTTTGAAGGGTGGTTTGTGTGGTTGGCACAATCAGTGCTGCAGGCCCCCTATCAGCATTTGACCTACAGGCCCTGGGCACACAAAGTGCACTGTACTGGGGACTTAGTAGTAAGTCAAACACGCCATCCTGAACACACCAATCCATATTCATAATTTACAGAGGGAGCACTTCCACGTGGCCACTGATCAGCAGTGGCAAAGTGCCCAAAGCATCTTAGATCAGCCTAAATGAAGACCAGCACACACCCAAAAAATACAGAGGCAGAAGCAAAAGATGGGAAATCCACACCAAGGATGCCACCTCTAACATAACCTGACTATGCTTTCATTTTCACAACATACTGGTCATTTTATATGACAATTTATATGACTGTACCACTGTTATGCACTCTAACAATGTATACAAGTTCACACGTAAAGTTTTCTTATGGTGCAGTGCTTCTTATAACACATGCCTTAATTGTTTCAATTTTTTTCAAACCCTATGTTATATAAATGGCTTTTTTCTTCTCATTACTAATGAATCATAAATATTCTTAAAAGAGATACATTCTCAACTGAATTCCTACGTGGAAGTGAAGTATAAAACTTGAATTAGTCACAGGTAACTCGTTTTGAAATTCAGCAAAAATTGAATTTGACTACAATGGGTTCTGAACCCCACTCAGAATCCTATCAAAGATTATGAAAAATAGGATTCATGTGCTGGTCCTTCGGGTTTGCTATTTGGAAACAAGCTGACTTGGGAGATTCTTACAAACAATGCCCCTACCTGTCGTGTAGTTCCTATATGACCTATACAGGATCTGCATGTTTGGATAACATAAACTGTGGGACTGGTGGCAGACTGATTCCGTGCACCCCCACTGGGTTTGTTTGCCTGTCTGTATCAGCTAGCTCACAGTGCCGCTATATTCTCCTCTTACCAAGGAGAGAATAGATTCTGGCAAACTCAGAACATGACAATCCTGATCCTTCAGTAGCGTGGAAACAATATACTACCTTTGGCTCAGTCACTCGTGCTTACTAGTCTGTCTCAGAGAGATACACCGAATAAAACAATCTGGGCGTTTTCAATAAATATTTACTGAACAGTTGTTATTCTGGTGTGAAACAGGTGTGCTGCAACAACCGTTGGACAGTATAGGATATAAATGATTAACAGTACTACCAATGTAAAAGGATGGTGTAGTTCTATTATCATACTAAAATCATGATCACATTCAAGTGTATAAAACACATGATAAAATATGCGTACTCCTACGATGCCTCCCCATATAGATGTACCTAAGTGTACCTAGCATGGGTGTAGGTGTTAAGGTGTTAAGCTATGAATTCCACTAGGATCTAGTCAACCCCATTACCTTAAGTGAGACTGTGGAACCCCATCCTGGTCTCGAGCTAGACACCCCGAGAGGGATGTTAGACCACTGCGAGCTGGAGTGTCTGCATGCAGGAACGTCAGCGACTCTGGTCAGTGTGACGGCCGGGATGTCTCGATCTCCTCTAGCTATCTTAGCAAGATGTGATGTATATATACCCATAGGTCTCCTATGGGGTCCTACCTTGCTGTGTTACTGTGTCGGCCTAAGGATGACGTTGGGTATGCATAGATTTTATACAGGAGATGGCAGTCCAGCTGTGCTTCCAAGAACCCTCATGCATAATGTATGAGATTTCAAACTGGGGAAAACCCTCATTCTAAATGGAGTGTAATATCTAGGTAAAAGGTCAGTCCCTGTAAACCGTGACAAGTGCAACGTAGAAAGAGAATATAGGTGAAGGGTGCCATGTGTACCGAGGCCTATATTATAGTACCTATATGGAATATAACACCCACTCCTCTTCCGAATGAAAGACATAGTTTCGATTTCTCCCCGTACTACCAGGTGTTCTAGATATATAAACGCAAATATATATAACATTAGTTTGTCCTTATTAAAAATATTAGTTAAAAACATTTTTCTAAGAAAATCCTTTGTTAAAAAAGAAAGTATTGGAAATTGACAGATAGGCTACTGCTATAATATGTCCGTAAGTATAATCCGAACTACTACAAGCATTTTGAAAGCCATACATGTGTGAAAGGAATGTCAATTTGGATATAGAATTTCAGTTTTGTATTTTGTTTTATGAAGCCGAATTTCTTCCCAGCACACGACGTGCCAAATGAGTCAAATATTTGTGTCCTGGCTGGTAGACGCAACATTCTCATTGCTTCCGCAGTTGGTGGTCCCTGTAACACCTTGCAGATTATGTCTGTTGAGCACAGATGATTTTCTGTACTGTCCACAGCCGGTGCTGGGATAGCCTGTGAAGCCTGTGTGCCATCCAAGGCCTGGGCGTCAGAGGAGGAGCCGGTGTCCATACCATCAGGAGCAGATACTACCTGTGGTGTCTCTAGGAATTCCGCCATCAACATTGGAATACGCTTGGGACCTTGCAAAACATGGGCCGTTATTGGGTCCAGTAAAGCGTCAACGTCCAGTCGTGCACATGATGGGAGTGTCAGACAGCGATCCAACATGCATTCTTCTCCGCAAAACATGCATCGGAGGACAGGTAAGATGCAGTCCATCCAGACTGGTTGAAACGACAAGAACGAAGTAGCACTTAGTTCCCTTAGGCGGGGTGTCCCTAGAAGTTGTACCATGTGATCACAGTATTTTTCTCCAGGAGTACTGTTTCCATATCCTTGGTGACTGGGACGTCCATTGCGTAGCAAAAACACGACATTGATAAACGGCATGATAAGCGGCAGTCCTCCATAAATGCTTCCCAATACTGAGTGTATAAAGTTTAGAATAACTCCGAGTACAGTCTGAAAGATGCTTAACAGTCCAGAACCTACGTTCTTAAATAGGTTGACAATGCCTGTCATATCAGACTTGTTAAAGATATCATTTACCATGTCTGCAAAATGGAAAGGGCAGTTTGTACGTATAAGTGCCTGTATCTTTGCTGAAGACCTTGCCGCTTGGAGATCAAAAGTCGCTCGAGCGGAGGTTAAGGGCACGGATTTCTGTGTAAGCACGGCTTTCATCCTGCTCAAAGTAGCAAACCGTATTAATGAAATATTTAATGAAGGCCATAGAAGCGCCTCCCTGACTGTATGTGTTGGGGGAAACAATACTTGCATACAGCAAGTGACCCTGGAACTTCAAGTTACTAGATATGCGATGCTCGGAAGCATCCCACAGCAAACTTGATTGTTCAGCATCAAGTAACTCCCATTTGAAAGTAGTTTGAAAGTAGTTTGAATACTGTAGTGAGCATGGCAGCTGGGGCACCCTCTAAGTGACAGGACAAGTTTGCTACTGAACCATTACAGGCCCCATGAAGCATTTTATCCTGGCAAGTGATCCACTTAGTGTATTCTTGCAGTAGCACCACTACGAAACTTGTCTTTTTCCCCACTCCTGCATCGATATCTGTACAGCAATTTCCAAGATTCCTTGATGAATTCCTTACCCATTTCCTCAATTCTGCCTGCCTGCATTTGTTCTAGGCAATAATGGAATTGGAACGTCGTGACTAGGAGAGTTATGTGGCCATGGATTAACCATTCTGTGGACGGTGATTCTGCCACTGTAAACTTTAATCTCTCCAGTTTTTCAAGGCGCAATATTGTATACTTTGCTCCCCTCTGCACCATTTCTATCTGTTTCTCTGTCCGATTGTATGAGGAAAACAGAGACGTGCTATTTATAAAACGCCATTGCCCATAGCCTGCGTGCTGATTGCAGTGTCCAGCTTAACAACATAATAGAACACAATATGCGATTGCTCATGTTGTATTAGGGACAAATCTTAGTCTAGTACATCGTTAGCAGAAGATACAAAGTTGCCCAGTGAATATATCCTGGATGTTACGGTTGTTAACCCATTATCTAACACTGATAGAGCTTTCTCTAGATTTAGACGATCGATTTCTCATAATCTTTCCACGGCCTCTTGTTGAGAGATTTTCCAAATTTCATGATAGACAGCATATAAGAAACGTTTTTGACTTGGTTTCCTAGGACCTAATAAAAAATGCTGCAGGTCCTCATCCCCTGTGATTAAGGATAAGTTTTGTTTCACCTGTGTGAGTGTTGAGGTTTGTAGCTAATCGAGGCATAACTTCCCAACACTGTATGATGTCACTGTCCCTGGGTGTTGTCTTTGCACATAACGTGGATCTTGGCCTATTAATGCTAAATCCTTTAGTTTTACCCCAGAATCTTTCTTGACAGTTATTGGTGTTTATGGGCCAAACCAACCATTCCTTTCAATCAGGGTCTGAGCTATTGCTTTGTAAGATGTCATCTACTGTAGCCATTTGTGTGCTGTTGCATTCTCCTCAGTGTGTAATGGTGCTGTCACCCAAGGTGTATTAAAATCTTTATTCCTGGCTAACCGAAGACAGGTTGTTTGTTGCACTGTTTCATTCAAGAACATTATTTGTTGAGGAATATGATATGCTCTAAATACTGACTCTGTTCCCTGGACTTGCCAGTCTCCAGTACCCTAGTCTGATATTAAGTCTATCGTGTCCTTCCATAGGTCGAACCCTTGTTCTGACAATTGGGCAATAAAGGAAGCAGAATAGATCTGGTTGGTGTTTGTCAACATATTTTTCTGTGCTGGTGTAGTTGCAACCTTATATTAATACGAGGCTGGGTCTGACGTGTTAAACCCTAAAAAATATGGAAATTTCTGTACAAATGTTTTTGAACTGCTTTTCGATGGTGTTGGGCAATGTTCCCACTGGTGATATGTAAAAACATTCCTAGCGTTAGCAGGTTTGTGCAGAAATTGATGACCATTATCTTGATAGCAATACAAGTCTGACGTGTCTTCTAACATTTCATTATTAGAAAACGCAGCAGATTTTTCTGAATCAAACAACATATTATTTACAGTTTCATAATCCCAATCATCAGAAAATGTACTTGAGGTAATGATATCACTCAAGGATATTTTAAATAAATGTGGAATTTTTAAAAGTTCAGCGCGGCCAAATATATTGAAATCAACCTTGTCCCATACCATTAGGTATAGGAACTGCTGTAATGTTCACTGATGAGGGTCTCTTCTTTCACGATGTGATGATTGATGCGGTTTTAGGATCACATTCACTTTCTGTGCCACTGAGTTTTCTCGAAGATAAGTTCCATTAATAAGCATACTAAAAACTATTGCTAATCCTATCCAAAAAAGAAAGAAAAGTATTCCTGTAGATACCCAGAGTTCCACCCAAGGTGATACCAGGTGTCTTTGTGAGAAAGTTCAGAAAGTCTTTAAATCGCTGTAAATTATTTTTTTCTGCTAGAGTTGTGTCAGGTTCCCTTGGATCCAATGGAAAGGTGTCAAAGTCAAAGTCTCTTTTTTTCACCCCAAATTACCGCTCTGGGGAAACCCTGGCTTTCCCGGGATTTTCAATGATGTTCAAGCAAAATCATGGTCTGTTTTTGGAATTACTACATTAGCGGATCTCTACGGTGCTCAGGGTTTTTTAGATTTTGTCACACTTAAAAATGTATATAATTTGAATGAGGAGATGAGGTTTAAATATATGCAAATCTATGATTTTTTGATTCGTAAGATGAAGATATTAGAGGTTTTGGACTCGGACATCTGGAATTATTTATACTCACCCAAAACAAAATCTCTTATTAGTGATGGGTATAGTTGTTTTGTTTCATACGGAGCTGATGATTGTTCCAAATTGGCGGAGAAATGGAGCTTAAAATTGAGACTCTCGATCAACCCCAACCAGATTGCTCACTCTCTCTCTAATCTGAACAATGTAGTTCAGTCATCAAGTCTAAGATTGCAACAGTTTAAAACGACTTGTATGCTATACTATACCCCTGAAATGATACTTAAATGGTCGGCAAATGCTCTAACAAGTGATCGCACGAAATGTCCTAAATGTGCGTTGGTTGGCGCTAACATAGAGCATATGTTGTTTTCCTGCCCCATCTTAAATGATTTTTGGCTTGCCTTTGATCGAGCTCTAAAACTAAAATTGACTAGACCACCCTCTCTTTCTCCTTCTTTAATTCTATTAGACATACATGAAGTTTCTCTTCCTCAACAATCCCTAATAACTATTCTGTTATCGTGCGCAAAACTGACTGTCGCTCGTGCTTGGATTTCTACTCAGCCCCCACATATAATGGAATGGTGGGCTCTGGTCAATGAAATTCATAATATGGAGGCGGCCTTGGCTAAACTTCGTGGGGTCCGATCTTTATGTAAATTTAACAAAATCTGGGGTAATTTTATTTAAAATGTTAGAGTACCAAACCTTTTCAGATATACAATGTAATATGTTATTATTTGCAATATATATATATATTTTTTATTATATGCATTACATGTATTTTGTGCAAGAATATTCTTCCCTTTAAGTCTTGAAATGATCTGCTTTGTCTCTGTTTATGTATTTTTTTTTCACCTCTCTTGCAGTTAATAAAAAAAATTAAAATAAAAAAAAAGGAAAGGTGTCAAAGTCAATGAAATAGCCTGATGCACTTTGATCAATTTTCGGTAGGCCAAGGGTTTTGTGGAAGCTATAGATTGCTCTTGTTGGGGCATGTTGACGTAGATATCCATGTTTGGTCGAATTGTAATTTGTCTTTCAGTTGAGTTCTCATTTTGAACTTCAGTTTCAACAGGAACGAGTTCCATTGCATTGTTGCTTAGTCCTTCATTCCGTGTAGGTGACCCTTCAAACGTGATGAGTCTTTCTGTTTGAACTTCTTGTATAGTTGTGAGAGGAGGGTGTCTGTTACTTTGGAGTCCGTGTGGCCTACTACACAGTATCGGCCACATAGTGTGGTTTGATTAGGTCAATAGAGACAAATCTTTTCTCATTTTTACCAGCAAGAGGTGGCAGAAGTACCGTTCTTGTTCATTCTACTGCCAGGACAGGTACAGGCTTTCTATATGATGGCCCAAATTCCTTTTTGCCTGCTATTTTCTCTCTGACCAGATCCCCGACTTTAGGGATCCAGACTGGTCTTGCCCTGACACTCTTTAGTTTCCCAGTGGAGTTCTTCCTTATATTGACATTACTCTGTTGTTCCCTGGTTTCATTCAGGCCCTGTAAAACAGCCAAACGTTTATTGATGTCAAACGTTTTTTTATCCGCCGCTGTGCCTTCACAATCAAGATCAGGTACCCACCTTCTCACCCCAAATAGGACCTCATAAGTAGCGAGCCCTCTAGAGAGCTTCTTGGCTGAATATTTAACATCCTTTGGACTCCGTACAGGTTTTTTATCCAATTGCCAAATTGGATTTTTAGTAGGTTAGGGCGGGGGCCAAAACCAGGTAAAAAAACACCACTCTAGTTAGGATAAGGGAGTTACACGTCTGATAATAACCTCTGCTCACCCCCTTGGTAGCATGGCACGAGCAGCCAGGCTTATCTTAGAGACAATGTGTAAAGCATTTGCACATAACCAACAATAAGAAAGTGTACGCACCACAAAAGGACACCATACCAGTTTAGAAAAATATCCAATATTTGTATATAATCAAAACAAGACCAACAATGATAGAAATCCACAGTACTATACTTAAAAGTTCACAGTACAAAAATACGTTGAATAAAAAGAGTTCCTTGTGTGGATAGCCCCATCCGGGCTTCCACGGCGTCATGAGCACACAAATCCAAAAACATTTCTGGCTGACAGCGGGGTCGGGAAGACCCGCAAACAGTACCTTGCAGAGATGCAGGGCGATGGGGCCCTTGAAGTCACTTGCGTTGCAGGTCAAGCTCCTTGCTGATGGGATCCGGAGTGCTGCTGCCAACAGGCTTTGGGTGCTGCGGTGTGAAGCCCAGCGGTGCGGCGTGCGGTGCCCCCAGGTTGCGGTGCGAGCAGCTGCGTCAGATGGCGTTGTCGGTGAGACCAGGGTCACGGTGCTAGCTGGTCATGGTGCAAGCAGCGAAAGTGCTGTCGTTGGTGACAAACTAGAGTAGATGACACTGGTGTCGGTGGGCCATGACTGCGGTGTGGGATGAGGTCGATGCGTTGTATAACTTACGAGTGGTGCCCCCAACGGCGTCGATTTCGGCATTGAGCGGTGGCGTCGGGGAGGTCAAGGCGTCATCGTGATGCAAGGCGGTGCAGAGTGCCGGCCCAAAGGTCACGGTGTGAGCAGCGGCTCGGTGATGGTGTCAGCAGGCGTCATCGGTGAGACCAGGGTCGCTGTGCGGGTAGGCTCTCTCCTATTTTGGCCCACGTCTCTGGAACGAGCTCCCACTCTCTCTTAGACAGTGCTCATAACATATAAGATTCAGGAAACTGCTTAAAACCTTTTTGTTTGGTACTTGCTAAGCATGCCAGGAACCTCTGCCTCTCTTCATAGTCTGCTTAAGCGCAGAGACACCCCTCCGGGGGTCAATTCTAGTGCTATATAAACAAATAAATAAATAGCTAAGCAAGGCGGTACGGAGTGCGGTGCCCACAGGTCGCGGTATGAGCAGCGGCTCGATGATGCCGTCAGCGGGTGCCGTCGGTGAGACCAAGGTCACGGTACAGCATTGCAGCGGTGACCTATGTGGTACCTTCAGGACATGGGTTTGGCAGGGTCGTCGTAGACCTCGGCGAGTGGCGTTCTTTGGGTTGTAGCCCAAAACACCCAGTCCCCAGTGCTGCGGGTCGAAGAACCTGAAGTCTTTGCTGATCCTGAGACTTCGTGAACAGGAGGCAAGCTCTACCTCAAGCCCTAGGAGAGTCTCACCAATTTGATTGCAGAAAGTCTAGTCCAGACCTTTTACTGTCCAAGACAGAAGCAGCCACTGCAGGTCAGCCCAGCAAAGAACGCAGCAAAGCGGTCGTTCCTTTCAGCAGCTTCTCCGGCTCTTCTTCTGTGCAGTCTTCTTGATCCAGATGAGTTCTAAAATTCAGGGGTCTGGGACCCAGTATTTGTACACAAAAATCCATTGATCTTCCTGGCAGAGGGTGTCGGTGTCCGGCCAGAACCAGTTGGGCCTTCTTTGGCATGAATTCCTGGCAGGTGGTGGAGACAGCTTTGTCGGAGGCAGATCAGGCCCTGTGAGGTGCAAGGAAATCTCCTTCCTCTTCCCCCCATCCTAACCCAGGTCTGTTTAGCCCTTTCCTGACGTACCTAGACTATCGGGAGCCACCCTGCTTCTCAGCCATCTGTCGTCCAAAAACCAGACAGGCAATCCACATTCCAGCAGATGCACACGGGATGACAAGCAAAATAATACCCACTTTCTAAAAGTGGCCTCTATGAACTCAGAATGAAAAGGGCACCCTCTCTAAAGGCTGCGTTTTTAGATGCTGAGTTTAGGCATGCCAAACTTCATTCGCTTATACCTTTTTCGGGCTACATACTTGGGTGGCACAATCTGTGCTGCAGGCCCACGAGTAGCAGTTGACTCACAAGCCCTGGTACCGCAGTGCCCTTCACTGGGGACTGACAAGTAATCTACACATCCAATCATAACACAATTTACCACAGGAGCAACACCGCTTTACCACTAATTAGCATTGAGAAAAGCGCGCAGAAACATGATACAAGCAAAAACCGAGTCAAAACCGAGAGGGCAGAAAGCAAAAAACTCAGGGGAAACATGCTAAAAGATGCCAAGTCTAACATCACCCGAGCCTAATACTCTAGCTGTTAAAGATTGCTTTAAGTCCCGGTTTTTCTTCCCCACAACCAAATTTCCCTCAGAATGGTATGGAGAGAAGTACAGCAATGCTAAATGCTACATCCAGACTTCCCATTGCTTCCTTGTAAGCCCTTGAGCTAAACGCGGGGCCACGGTCAGAATAAAGTGTGCCGATTGTGTATGTCCCTATAAAGACTCGCAAATTTCTTAGAACAGTTTGAGCATCAGCCAAGCACTCGGGCAACACCCAGAGGAACCTAAGCAGGAATCCACTGCAACCATGATATACTTGTAAGCCCCATAAGTTTGTAAGGGGCCGCAGTGGTCGAAGTAAACAAACATGAGTGGTTTGTCTGATATTAATAAAGGTGTCTGCGTTGGACGCGTTATGGTGGGGCCTTTCATCTGCTGAGAAATGTCGCATTTCAAGACGTAGTCCTTAGTCTGCCTTCTTAGTCCTGGCCACCAGTAGCGTTGTTTCAATCGAGAAACCGTAGCAAAAACGTCTGCATGTGCAGACCCTATACCCTAGTGTGCTGCCAGAATTCATTCTATCCTTCGATCCATATTTAGTATTACTCTATCCCCCACTCCAGGAATCTAAACAAATGGAACATTGTTTGCATCTAACTTGTAGTGGAAATTTCTTTAGTACTACTGAGCTCTTTTTTTGCGTTTAACAATAATTGCAATCATTATTTCACCGTCTATCCTCATTTTGGAATGAGTGATTGCAGCTACAGAAGCCCTGTGCACAGCCCCCTTTGCGGCCTCATCAACCAATGAATTCCCTTCAATGTAAACGCCATTACGTTGATGACTCATGTCGTGTGTGTATCACGTGAGACCTTGGTAGTTTGTTTTGCAACTCTTTTACCTGTTCCCAAAGCATTTTGTGCTTAATTGTGCCACCTATTGGATCTTTAACCCCATTCTGTCCCCAATGATGTAGATATTCATTGTAAGACTGTACACAGTAAAAAGAATCGCACACAATTAGTGTGGGGAAATCTCGATCTGCATTTACCAGTGCCAGTATTGTTGCTTTTAGTTCTGCCAGCTGTGCCATTCAGTCTCCGAGAGACTGGGTTTTTGTGTAATTCGGATAAAACTTTCCATCCTGCATCCACCCTTTAACGTTAGCACACGCGGCGCTGTATTGCTCCCTGTGGCCGGTTGCGCAGATCCATCAGTGTAAATAATGTATTCATACTGATCTAGAGGCATTATTTCATTTGGTAGAGGATATTCTTGTTCATATTGCAGAAATGCTTGTTTGTAAATGTGGGTCCTACCTGTATTCTACATCTGTTGCAGTGAGATAATTAGCCCATTGTATCCATCTTGGATGTAAGACTTTAGCGTTGAGGACGCTTGTCTTTGTTGCAGCCTCTAAAGCTTGAACCAGGGTGATGACTATTATACGTTTCCCTTGAGTCAGGTCTCTCTCTTACTACAGCAATCTGTACTGCTGTTAGAATTTTTTCTGTAGATGCGAAACGCATTTCAGCATTTGTGTACAAGTGAGATTTATATCCTACTAGCTTACCCGTCGTGCGTTGCTGCGATCTCTGAAGAAAGGAAATTCAAGGAAACTCGTTATGATAACATTCAATTTACATTGTGTCATTTTTGTTGAAACTTATTCATTTTAATTTGGAAAACATTTCAAAGTGTAGTTTTAATTCTATTTATTTATTCGAGTGCTTGTGGATACACGATTTTTTGTTTTTACGTTTGGTGCGTACATCAGTATTCAAAAGATTATGAGGGCCCTGGGGGGCCGATATTTAAGAAATGTTTATGCCAGAAACCTTCGCGGGAGTGTACTCAACAACTTCCCAAAGTTTACTGCCGATCGGATGAATGGTGTTTTAATTCTACTTATTTATTCGAGTGCTTGTGGATACATGATTTTTTATTTTTCCGTCTTGTGCGTACATCAGTATTTGAAAGATTATGAGGGCCCTGGGGAGGCCGATATTTAAAAATAAATTATGCCAGAAACCTTCGCGGGAGTGTACTCATAACTTCCCAAAGTTTCATGCCGATCGGATGAATGGTGTTTTAATTCTACTTATTTATTCGAGTTCTTGTGGATACTCGATTTTTTGTTTTTCCGTCTGGTGCGTACATCAGTATTTGAAAGATTATGAGGGCCCTGGGGGGCCGATATTTAAAAAAAAATTATGCCAGAAACCTTCGTGGAAGTGAACTCAACAACTTCCCAAAGTTTCATGGCGATTTTTTGTTTTTCCGTCTTGTGCGTACATCAGTATTCGAAAGATTATGAGGGTCCTGGGGGACCGATATTTAACACATTTTTATGCCAGAAACCTTTGCGGGAGTGTACTCAACAACTTCCCAAAGTTTCATGCCGATCGGATGAACGGTGTTTTAATTCTATTTATTTATTCGAGTGCTTGTGGATACACGATTTTTTGTTTTTCCGTCTGGTGCGTACATCAGTATTCAAAAGATTATGAGGGCCCTGGGGGGCCGATATTTTAAAAAAATGTATGCCAGAAACCTTTCCAAAGTTTCATGGTGATCGGATGAATGGTGTAGTAATGCATAAAGGACAAACAGATAGACAGACAGACAGACAGACATACATTCGTTTTTGTATATATAGATTGGTACTGTTTCATCTTCATTATATGTTAGATAGGTGTACCCTGAGTGACCCGCAACTATTCGGATCACCAAGCGTTGCGGGGATTCTGCACATATACAGAACTATGCGCAGGAAACCAGGACCTCTGTAGATAGTGGTGTACCAACCTATCCCCTCAGTACCCAAAATCCCAAAAACTAACTAGCAATTGTGTCTCATTCATTTTCCAACTAACAGGGAAGCTACCAATGATTGGACTACCCAGAACACAACACTCCAGACTCTCTCAGGAATAGTGGGAGGAAGACAACTCTTTTGCTCACTTACTCTCACTCATACCACAATAAGAGTATTCAGAGCCACAATATATAGTTTAAAATGTTTATTTTAACTAACTCGCTCTATGTTACAGTATACATGCCGTTACTATCAAAATGCATAGAGACAATATTGGCAGCATTGTCACAATTCCATAGAATACAAACGGGGATATCATTTTATAAAGACAGTGGAAAAGGGCTACAGTGCCTAACCATCCTCCACGTGCTAAGATATCGTTTATTATAAAAAAAGAAGACCTCTTGGCTTTGTCAGCAGACCCCACATCTCACGGCCTAGATGAACGGTTTACATCTCAGGACAAGCACAGCTCTTCTCTCTGGAAAGGTTTCTCTCCAAGTGCCTAAACAACAGGCTTAGCTTGCAATATTAAAGCATATGATTTTCAGTAGTGCAGTTGTATGTTATGTTATGTCTAGGTGCGAGGGACTGACCCGAACAGAATAACAAGGTGCATTGTTGATCGACCTTGTACATCGTGTGCACAATATACCTCAGAGCACACCAGAGAACGTGAAAAGCAGACAGATCTCATGTGAAAAGGGCATAAACAAAGTCTTCCAAATTAAGCGCATGTAGTATCATGCACAAAAGCAACCATAATGGCAGCGAAGCTCATGCTAACTTAGCAATGTCGACAATGAATCCACCATCCATACTACACAGATTGAGTACGTTTACCTATGTCTGTAAGTGTTTTGAAGCTATCATGTCAGCTTGTAAGGAACAAAGTGTATCTGTGTATTCCTGTGTCCTTTATCGAACTGAAAAATCAGGTTTTATTGAATAAGAGAAAGGTTAAACTCTTTCTGCGTAATCCAAAATGTATGCTCTGCCAAAATTAAGGAATCCTAGTATTGATTGTAAGTTTTTTACTGATTTTGGAGGTTGGAGTAACGCACACTTTTCTAAAAAGTTAGCTGCCAGGCTTTTTCCTTCACTTGAAAGTTCATATCCTAGAAAAAGGACATTTTGGTGGGCTATTTTTAACTTTTTTAAGTTGAATTTGTAACACTCAGATGCAAATCCCAAAATTATGGTATTCACTCTGTTCAAGTGTTCTTCCAGGTCAATGTCCGTTAGATAAATATCATCCACATAGGACAATGCCACTTCATCCAGGTTCTGAAGTAATTCAGTTACTCTGGCTGAAAACAACCCCGGGCTGTTCCTAAACCCCTGGGGCAGTCGACAAAATTGCCCCTGAGACCATAACACTGAGACTGCTGTAAAATATTTGCTCTCAGGCACTATATTCTGGCAAAAGAATCCATTTGAGATATCTATTGGTTTGGCCAAGGTTTGTGAAAAGGTCGTGACCAAGCAACTGACCAACTTTGTAGAGGTATCAGGTCTATTACATCCGGCCCAATCGGGATTTCGTGCCTCGTTCAGTACAGTGTCTGCCTTGTTGGAGGTGACAGAGGCAATTTGCGGGTGTTTGGATGCCGGCGGAAGAGCGGCATTGGTCATGCTCGACTTGTCGGCGGCATTTGACACTGTACTGCACTCCTTGCTTCTGGATCGCCTTTCGGCGATTGGGATCTCCGGCTACGTCTGGCGTTGGATCAAATCTTTCTTGGAAGATCGCTCACAGCAGATTTGGCTTCCCCCTTGTGTCTCGGCTCCTCAGCAGGTAGCTACTGGGGTACCGCAGGGGTCATCCCTTAGCCCCCTTCTTTTTAATATCTATGTTACTCCGCTGATTTATTTAGCGGAGTCACTTGAGGCTAAGGTGATGGCCTATGCTGATGATACCCAGCTCCTGTTTTCCTGGGGAAGGGCTGAGGACTCAGCTCTTTCTGCACAACACTACCTTTCCTCGGTCTTCGGCTGGCTCTCTCAGGCACAGTTAAAATGCATTGAAGAGAAATCAGAGGTTCTTTTGTATGGCGCTTTTCCTGCTAACTTCCGAGAGAGGCTATGGCCTCCTGGTTTCCCTATGCCTAATGCCATGGGCACTGTGGTAAAAAATCTGGGGGTCTGGTTTAATGACAATCTGACCTTTTCTTCCCTGGTTAAAAAGCTGGCAGGGACCTGCTTTGGTACATTAAAAGCCTTGAGGAAGTTCTTGCCTCTTCTTCCTAGACCTGCCAAAGAAACTGTTGTCCGTGCTTTGATTTTGTCTCGGTGGGATTATGCCAATGCGCTCTATGTGGGCATCTCTGGCTACCTTCTGAACAAATTGCAGGTCATACAGAACTCGGCTGCTAGACTCTTGCTGGGTATATCTCGCAGATGTAGTGTGCGTGGCCACTTACGTTCTTTGCATTGGCTACCAGTGGAGGTGCGTATAAAATTCAAAACCCTGGGCATTGCCCAGAGGGCCTTGTATGGTCCTTCTTATCTCCAGAAGAGGTTTGTTTTTTACAATCCTATGAGAAAGTTGCAGTCATCCTCTCAGCTCCTGATGCAGACCCCGAGATTTAAACGCCAGAGGTTCGGTAGGAGCTCTTTTCTGCGCAAAGCTGCTTTGGCTTGGAATGCTCTTCCCATGACCTTACGCAGTATTAAAGACTCAGTGATCTTCAAAAAAAAGTTAAAAACCTTCCTCTTTGAATAGTGCCTTGGTTAGTGGTTCCTTTTCTTGAGCCTGCGCAGGGACACTCTTCGGAGTATCTCTGCGCGATATATAAAAGGATTTAACATAACATATATGGAATATAACATACCCTATTTCGGCTATTATTAATAACAATTTATTTGTGATATTGTATATTGACATCAGTCCATTATGTTCATCTAGCTGTCCATTCAGAACATTCTCGAAAAGGTATTCAGGGGTGTCGGGTGCTATCTCAGAGGCTATTCTCGCTGATGTCCACTATTAAAACAATACTATTGTTTCCATTCCTGGGTGGTATGTCCATCTCAAAACACCCATCTCTAATTTTGAAAATCCTGCTTTTCAAAAATTTCTATTATACCTTGGTTAGCATTTCGTAGTACAAGTTTCCGTACTTGCAGCACCATCTTCCTCCTTCCTTTCAATCCCATTCAAATTGAAGTGAACTATAGTTCCACAAATTTTTTAATGAGGGTTAAAATGGGAACGGATACATAGATCTAAAATAAATACAGTTAATTTATTGTGGCCTTAGTGTGTTTCCGTACAATGTAGATGCCTCGTGAAGAAAATTTGCTTGTATAATCTCACATCGTTTGCCAATCTTATCAATGTCAAAATACCAACATGTTCTGTCAGAGAAGGTTGGTTCACACTCATTGAAATCTGGTGGTCAGAGTGAATATTTAAGCGGAAAGAGAAGAAAACAATAAATGTTGTGTAGCTCTCCAAATATTAAACTCCATTAAACAGAACACCCCACAGTATCTCACTTCAGTGAGAAGCTCCACTGGCTGAACACCCTGACAATGGCCCATCAAGTCCTCCACAACACGGGCCATCATACTTCAATGAGAGGATCAAGGAGTACATGCCAGGAAGGGCGTTGCACTCCTGTTGTGCAGGCTTGTTAACAATCCCCCATTTTAAAACACAACAAAGAGGGGGGTCCTATTTTACAGTCAGGGCTGCAGGCATGTGCAATCAGATGCTTCTTCATCTGAGATTAATTACAGAGGAAACAACCTTCAAACAAGCATTTGCAATGCAATATGTCTCCCAATTGCGAGATTTTGAGCTATTGCGTTGTAAATGACAATGCCCTTTATTTGTGTTTAAAAAACCTGCAATAATAAAAGGCATTATCGTTTACAATACCAATAGGTCAAAGGTTCTAAAAAGCGAGACCTATTGCATTGCAAATGCTTGTTTTATTATGGGGGGGTACACGGACAATGGAAGAAAGATGTTTGGCAGGGACGACATGGAAAAGAGAGAGAGGGCGGGTGCGAGAGACAACATAGACAATGGAGGGAGGGTGGGATGGGCAATACAGGTTGAGGCACGGGTGGGACAGACAATGTGGACAACGGAGGAAGGGCAGGTGGCAGGGGCAACATGAGCAGAGGGACGGTGGCTGAAAAGTAAACATTAGAGACCGACAAGGCTCAGTGTACGGGAGCAACACAGAGTGGGCAGAAGTACACAAGGGAGACAGTTGAACAAGACGTTCTCTAGAACAGTGCTTAAACAAACAAAATCAAAAGTAGCGCCTAAAAGATATGCAGTGGATGGACACAAGTAATGCGTCCATGCTCCAGGGAGGGACAAACAAAGGGGCATATGTACAAGCCCCTATCGCCACCATGTCACTTTCACCGTTGTTGTGGTGGTGATAGGGGCTTTGCCTTATTTACAATGCAGCTTTAAGCCACTTAACATGGCTTAACGCTGCCTTGTAAATAAGGACCCCTTTCACACTGTGCTTAGCGTGAAAGGGGTGGTCAATGGGTTTTGCGATGGGCGGTCCACAGCAACACCCATTGTTTTTTATACTGCCCACTAAGTACAAGGGTGGCGTACATTTGGAGGCAGCACCAAAATTAAGACCAGGGAAAACCTGTTCTTAAGTTGGCGAAACCAGGAGAAATGCATCATTTCTCCTTGTTTTTGCTTGGAAAAAACGAAATGCCATGGATTGTTTATGTACAGGAAGGTGTCTCTTCCTGGACATAAAACATCTTTTTTTTAATGGCATTTTGTGACTTTCATGTGTGCTGCATTAAGCAGCACACATACAAGTGACAAAACGGCATTTCAGGATTGTTTATGTGCAGGAAGGGACACCTTCCTACACAAACAATCCTACCCTGCACGCAGACACCCTTGCCTGCATTGGCGCTACACAGCTAAGTGTAGTGCCATTGCAGGGGGAGATGCAAGGCTGCACCATATTGTTGTAAAAATGGTGCAGCCATGCCTTTCTGAAGTGGTGGATAGAGGTGTTAAGCCAGGAAGGCTAACTCCTCTCTCTGCCATTTTATTATAAATATTCCCCAAAGAGTTTAAAGAAGAAATAGGTATAAAGAAGATCAATAATTACATCTGTGGAAAGAGATTCACTCTAAAACGGATCACAAAACATTTTATGTATATTTTAAATTCATATGATCTTCATTCAGGTTAAGCACAGAGCTGTTGTTTATTTGGAATTGAGTATATCCGCGGTAATCAGAATGAGATAGAAGCTAGCACGTACCCCTCTTCTACTTGAAAATGACAGAGATGTTGGCTGGATGAGTTGAAATGTGTTGTCAAAAAACGAGACCTGTATGCAAAATTAGGAAAAGGGTTGCCAGGGCAGTCTCCTGAAAGGCAGGACTGTCTGCAGAAATCTGAGATGCCTGTTCACCATGGCAGAGGGTGTTAAGTCAGCAGGCAAGCGGACGCATTGAGAACAAACTACGTTTTGTGGCTCTTCTTGGTGCCTGTGTGACCCTGTTTTACTGAACCAAATCGTTTCCATGTAAAGTTAAGAAGGGCCTCCAAGTCATGAACACCAGGTTTTCCTTAAGAGCCATCCGTCGAAACACTCTTCAACTAATTCTAATAAAAGTGAAAGCGGAGTTTGTAAAAGAAGAGCTCGGGCCTTACGTTGCTGGTACCTTTTTTAACAGGTAGGGCTACCTTCTGGCCGTTCACCGGCACCACCAGTATTTTAATGTCCCGACTGAAACACAAAACAAACAAAATCACATCAAGGTGGTATTTTAAGCCCTTCTCTGTGCACACTTCAAACATTAACAGAGAGAATGTTTAAATGCGCTCTGGGGCTGTTAACAAACCCTGACTAACAATCTAAATAAACACGGGCAGAAAGTTACGTTACAAAGGAATACACACAATCTGGGTGAAAGCCCTGTTTAGTGTTATGACAGGGTGTCGCAGACTCTAAAGTCAAGACACGGCAGGTATTTTCCTTTGGAATAGTAGGTGCCCTGCTTCGGCGGGGGATCCGGAGCTCGGCGGCGACCCCAGAGCACAGCCCAAGGGCCCCAGGGGCCCCAGAGCCCCTCAAATCAATTGGCTGAGCCTGCTGATTTCCACGTGCAGCCTGGGAGGAGGCAGCAGAAGCTGCTCACTTGTCTCCCATAGTGTCATGAATGACTAGAACAGTAACTGCAGACGCCATCTTGGGACAAGTACTGAATACTTGTACTACGTGTCTGAACTATAGTTATTTTTGTTACGTAAAATCATGCAGTTCGCTTTAACCAGTGTCATCTTAACGCAAATATTTTTGTGTGAAACCCACTCAAATTATTGAATGTAAACGCTTTCAAATTGCAGTCACACAATTCCAAACTCTTCTGTTCGTATACAAAAAAATACAACAAGCCCAATCATCCTTTAAACAATGCACAAAACCAAACTAACACCCTACTAAAAAAAAATCCCAAACAACGGTTGACATGGAAAATTGCTAAAAGCCTAAAAAACCTAACCAACGAAGCAGGAGGAATGGTGCAAGACATACCCAAATATAATTGTGGAATTAAGAGGAGGTCGAGGGAGGAAAACTGTATTGAGATGTAATCAGATGTGGTGCCGAAATTACTCACTGGCAAACAGAACCAGAGCAGGAAACTAAGAAAAAAAGTAGTCCCTCATAGATCAGATAAAGAACTGTAGTGTGATTATACAGTCCTTAGTCCCTGCTGTATGGGAGGAACGGAAGAGTAAAAGGAGGGACAAAGAGGGAGGACTGGCCACTGGCAAGCAAGGAGTTTTGAAGGACATTGATATAGACAAATGAAAAACAAAAGCAAGCAATGGGTGGAGTTGGAACTCCACAATGCAATTATTACAGATCGCTAAGAGACAGCACAAGCATCTGCTCAGGCTCGACCTAAAAAGCACTGCAGTAGAGCACTGAAGTTGTATCTGTTCAAACTTTAAGGTATTTTTTTGCATAACTAATAGAATCTATCTCTCCTCACATGTTTATTTTGCCTAGTGCCAGGACACTCATCGAGTAGCCCTGCCCTATACAGACATTCATTCATCGCGCAAATAAGGACTCTCACACAACTCTGAATATAGTATAAAAGGTCACCTTTATTACCAGGACAGCCAAAGACAGACCCGCAACATAACTTTTCCAACAAACTTTATCTTTATTTATTTCTCCAAACCTTTCATATAACCATTTCCTTTTTCCAATTCTTTCTTTTCCGATAACATAACTTGTTTTGATACCATCCTTGAGTTTTCCTTCTTCTTTTTCCATCTCTTCCCCCACCTACCCTCCCAAGCCCTCCCCCTTAGAGAAAGGATGAATCCGCTCTAGATTATCCAATCCCCATCACACACGCCGACGAGACAACAAAAGAGTCTGCCTGAGTTGTCCTGAGGTGACATCCTGACACATTGACCTAACTCAATAGGTAGGCATGCCTGCACGACTTTATGATCAAGCTGCGAAAAACTTTCTTTGCAGCCTTTTTTTTTTTTTTTTTTATTTAACAACGTAAAGACACCACAGACACAACAAAAACACCAACCCTTGATTTGTTGAAATCCGGGCGGGTGGGTGGGTCAAAAAGCGACTCCACAGTTCACCTCACTCGCTCAGAGTGACGTCGCCCTCCCTCCCCACCCTTCACTTGACCCTAAACCCCTCCCACCACCCAATCAGGTCGCGTGAGGTCGTCCCTCGCGCGAAATCCCCCAGGGGGACATTGGCTTTGCCAAGTGCCCCTGGGGGCCCATTGTTGCTCTTCCATTGAATGAAAGATGAGTGGTAGAGCACACAATAATACTTTTAGCATTCCTATCCAAATACAAAAGATGTGTCATTCTAACCAACATAGTCTCCTGTTTCATGAAGGAATTCTGTAGCACAGATCTGCCACAAACGGAGTATAAGTGATGAAAGAGACATTTAATTGCCAAGTTGTTTGACACTGATGTTTTGTTAAATAAATGTTCCAACATTTCTTTGTACTAAAATTGCTCTTGGCTTTTCAATATTGCCTGATGTTTATAACCTAACTTTATATCGTATTTAACAATATTTGTCAGTGTTTAGGAGAGGGAGGTTTGATGTTGACACATTAAATTGTACACCTTCTATTTATTTTAACTGTCCGAAAATGATTTGTCCAAATCCCAAAGCATTTTACTATTGAGGTGGAACTTGTATTTTAATTTCTTAACTTTTCCAAATGGAATAGCTTGTAAAGAAGAACATGTCTTTCCATCCTGACCTAGATTTAATGTTCCCTATTACTTTATTATGTAATTTGAATGCAGTAATGATAATTTGTCTCATTAAATTGAACAACTTCTCTTCTATAGCATTCTCCCTTTCCACTAAGTAGTCAGATATGAATATTTAGAAGACCCTTAAAAATAGTTTTTCATATTTCCCAGCTCAGCAGAAGAAATAATTTAGTTTATAAAGCGCACCACATAAATGAGGTAGGCTCTAAACTGCAAAAGGAAAAGTACTGGGACTGTAAAATGGCTGTAAAAATGGCACAATTATTTTTTTAGTTACCTTCTTTGATTGCTGTTGTTGTCCCAAGTGTAACGTTCACCAGGCACCGCCATCGCGGTGCTAGTATACCCTGAAAATGCATCCTGTACATCCATATAATAAATGAGCAAGGACTGCATGAGGTCTTTTGGCTCACACTATAATACTGTATGCGTGTGATGTTATTACTGCTATCGCGCAACAGGCCCAAGCGTAGGGATTGTAGGCGATGTCAATTACACTGGCGATGAGGGTGGGCCCCAGATCCCACCTGCTACAAAGACCACCACTGCCCTTATGACAGCGACTGATCAAGTACAATGATACGCTCCCTCCATCCACTGTCCGCCGATTCAGAGGTGCAGTCACTTCGACCCTGCTGTGATCCACCTATTCCTTGTGAGCTGCGCAGGCTGCACAGCGGAGACTTTGCACAAATGATGCAAAAGCAGACTGCAGATTTGTCTACCTGCCTAGCTAGGAGGTGAGAACGGCTCCCCGAGGCGACGTCGCTACTAGGCGCTGCCCTGCTCCTGCAGCAGGCTGTGTAGGCCACATGCAGCCCTCTCACTGCTCTGCCCACATCCGGTGGCGCACATCGGGGGTGCAGCGCCACTGCTTTTTCCAGTGCACTACTCAAGGAGCGCTCAGCAGCCATTTCTCCCCGTGCCGAAGACACTCTGACCTGTCAAACTGCTATTGCTGCACGCAGCTGCCATTGCGAAACAAAAGAGGGTCCCTGAATCATGACATGTAAGGAGAGGAAAGCAGGGTACAAATGAACAACAGAAAACCTCTCCTTAACATTTAATTATTAATTATGTACTCTTTTAATATTGTTTTGTTTTTCCCAGGTCTCATCCCAGTGGAGGAAAGCAATTAGGTTCCTGGGTTTTATACCTATTATTGTTTTGAGAGACTCAGCCCTCACTACGTTTCGAAATGTAGGTGTTTGTGCTACTCAGAAGCTACCTTCCCTCATGCACATGTGCTTGGGTGTGGTGTTTGGTTGGTTTAACAACTTGGTGCAACCATATTGCTATTCTGAGCAATATTCTATGGGGTCTTTGCCAAAGCTTCATGGTGATTGTTTTGTATATATTAGAAATGTGCTTATGTAAGTTCTTCATTGTTCCCACAGATTATCTTTTGAAATATGGTTCAAACTACTGTTATATAGAACCCTTTTTGCCCCACGCATAAGAAATCTACTGGATGTTTATGGATGACCATTAACCACCTAATGAATATTTGAACAGCTGCGCCCAGATGAAGGAATTGTGGGTTTTGGACTCACCTCCAAAACGGTGCTTGTCTTCCCATGCTTTACTTTATGTATTTATGAAATGTACTATGATATGTATTGACTTGTTTAGCTATGTCTTGGAGTATGATAGTGTCATGTATGATTGTGAGTTGTGTGTCCGGTGATGTTTGAGTGCATTGTTTGAGATATTTATTGAATTTGTTTTTTGGGCTTCAATATTGTTGAGATTATCTATACCCCTTGAAAAGTGAATATATAAAAATATTTTTGATAAATAAAAAGATTAATAACTAGGGAATTGTGGGACAATGTATTTTTGATGATTGAGGAACCACTAGATCATTGATTGAATTTTAAGGAGAGGTTTTCTGCTGTTATTCATTCGCAGCTGCCATTGCTGCATGAGAAAAGCAATTGGAGAACAAAGCAACATTACCATGATCCAGTGCTTCATTGGCGCTAACATACTTGCTTGAAAAAGAAAAAGAGTGTGGTTGAAGCAGCACACAATCTAAAAAAAAACAGAAAACACTGCACCAGTGTCACTCATGAGCCTCCAATCACAGGTAGCATATGCCGAGATACAATGGCAGATGAAGATGTCAATAATGCAGCACACCCCCACACAGGCGTCTCAAGACTGACCGGTCCTGCACATGCCCTATTTGGTGCAATACTGCCTTTCATAACGCTAGTTTGTCCTTCTGCAGCTTCCCCACACTGGAGAATGGGGATAGAGAGATTAGAGAACTGCTTTATAGCGACCCGCAAGTCAGATGGATCAATGAAATGATCCCTCCTACTCCATTATGTGGGTAAAAAGATCGACAGGTTGTTTGAGCTTCTCCCAAATACAGGAGCAGTGACCGACTATGATGCTAAACACTGAATGAAATTCTGACCCTCAGCTGGATCCCGATTTTGAACGCTTTAGGCTCCGCCAAGCCCACCAACAGGAAGGCGAGTCAATAGACACTTTCTATGCACATCTATGTGAACTGACTAGCACATGTACAGCTGCTGATCAGACCAAAGAAGTAAGGGCTTAGCTCATCCATGGCTGTGGGAACAAAACGCTATGGAGGCTTATCCTAAGGAAACCCAATTGCAGCCTAGACGACTCCTTATTCTGTATAGATCTCACTATCTGTCTACAGCAAGAGCTGCTAAAAGGGACACTGCAATCCCGCAACAACCAGAGGGCAACCCCACCATTAAGGTAGAACAAGCCAACACCATGCACCTTGATGGTGAGGTGAGGAAGGCCTAGAATTGTACACCCTTCCCATCAGGGCCAAACTGCAGACACTGTGGCCGTGGAACACACTACCTGGATGACTGCCCAGCACAAGGTCACATATGCTCCAAAATCAGAAAGCTAAACTACTTTGCCACTGTCTGCAGAGGGGGATCGAAGGGAGGAGGCACACAGTGTAGGAAAACTCAAATGAGGTCTATCAGGCAACTGTCATGGGATGACCCTGAACCGCTGGGTACCCCCAAACTACGACCACACCATCCAAACCAGCTGGAAGACTCTTCACCGGATGATGAAGACGAGGCATTCCTCATCTTGTTCAAGAGTGACCTCAAACGACACAGACAGCCTCAACCCACCTGTATTGTTGACATTGCAGGGTCCAGTGTCAAGGCTCTCATTGATACAGGTCCACCAGTATTAGCGCCTTTGACCAAAACCACAACTCGCATCAACAAGCACCAGAATATTCAAATAAGAAAGCCAATCACCACTTATGCTAAATAGGAAAATGAGGGTACAGATAAGATCCAAAGTTTGTGAATTCACTGCAACCATCCATGTCATTAACAAAGAATCTGATACCCTCATCGGCAGCTATTCTGCAGAAGACCTTGGTCTAGTAAAGCATTTCAGATTGGTGAACTCATAAACCAATTTCCAAACCTATTACAAGGGCTTGGATGCTTGAAAGCCCCACCGGTCAAGCTACACATCAATACATTTGTGAAACCTCTAGCCCTCCGCAACAGACCTATGCCTTTTCACCTAAGGCCGCTAGTAGAACAAGAATTGAACAAACATGCCTTGGAATAATCAAAAAAGTATCCGGCCCTACCGCATGGGTGTTCCTGACGGTTATTGCTGCAAAGCCATAGCAATCTGGCAAGATACGACTTTGCATTGAAATGCGGCTTTTCAATCAAGCTACCAAGCAACCCAGCAAACTCCTGAATGTGAGGAAAAGAGACTGAGTGGGAGGGCTTATAATCGTAGGTAGACCCTGGAGAACCACCTGCCAGTGAACCTGCCTTGGAGTCATACTCATCAAGAGACAATGTTAGTGACACCCCCGGAGGGCAACAAGGAGCCGAACTGTAGCAACCGCTTTCATCCTCAGCGGTATGATCCCAGACCCAATCGACCTCCGAACCAAAGACTCAGAGACTTTTCATTCCAAGCACAAAAGCAAAGTTAAACTCCAAGTTGGGAATAGATGTAACGTTCACCATTACCGCAAGTAATGCCATAGAAAGCCAAAATGTATACCTGAGCTGCATCAACACCCTTAAAAAGTCAAGGTTAATTTGTTACACAAATGAAACACGAGAAAACGAAGCTGCAAGCACCCATCCAAGTGCTTTAACTGCTTAACCACGGCGGCAATGCTGCTGCGGTGCGGCGGTTTAACGGAGTGGGCTGGGCCGCGTCAGCCAACGGATGTGCACAGCACTACAGAGGTAGTGCTCGAGACGGACGTTGACTGACGAATGCAGCAAAGGGGTTAAGGTACAGGGTTAAGTGCCTGTCTACTCAGTTTCAGCATAGCTGCTGAAAAGGGATTGATTTCCATAAACTACAACGTGAATGTTCCCTACAAAATAGTAAATGATTTCCCTTGTTTGGGAACTCTTAAGACTATCAGAGTCATGTTGCTGGTTAATGAGTAAGTCTGTCCTGTTGCTTAAAGACATAAACAATTTGTTTTTCATTTACAAGAAGTTGTTGAAAAAACTTAGGGGCAGATTTATGTGGGACTTGCGCCACGTTTACGCTGCCGTTGCGTCACGCAACGGCGCGGAAACGTGGCGCATCCCTGCATCCTATTTACAACGTGATGCATCTAGGCAGATGCGTCATGTTGTAAAGCCCTGCGCCACATGAAACCTGCGTCAGGTTTCATGTGGGCGTTCTGTCGCAGGGTGGGCGTTCCCTCGTAGGAAAGCCCCGTAAAACTGGCGCAGTGAAATCTACAAGATTTCACTGAGTCAGTTTTACGACGCTGCTGGGTCAAATCCTTACGCCTGCTTGAAGCAGGCGTAAGGATTGACGCACCACATTATGTATGGGTGGCCTCTGTACATTGCAGGAGTTGCGTCACACTTGCAACGCTACTCCAGCAATGCGCTGCCCGTACACCACAAGATGCGTCACGCATCTGCCCTTCCTTGCACCATGGTGCGCCGCATTGTAAATGCAGCGCATCTGTGGTGCTGCAAGGAGGGAATTGCGTGACGCATCAGTTCTGGCGCATCCCTGCTGATTTGCAGAGATGCGCCAGAACTCATAAATCTGCCCCCTAGAATCCTTACTTAAGCATGATATCATTGAGCGTGTTACTGGTTCAACCCTGTCGGTTTCTCCCATAGTAGAAGTACCCAAAACGGAAAGTGAAGGAGCTATACACATATGTATTGAAAGGCATCAGGCCAACAAGGCAATTGAAGGAGAACAACATCCATGTCCACACATTGCTGACATGATAAAGCAATTAAATGGTGCAAAGGTCTTCTCTCGTCTTAATTTGAATAAAGGTTATCATCAGCTGGAACTCGAAGAAAATTGCAGGTACATTACAAACCTTTCTACACATCTTAGTCTATTTTGATACAAAAGACTGAGTTTTCGTGTGTCATCAGCTGCAGAACTTTTTCACATCATTTGACATATCATACAGCCTATCATGAATGCCTTCAATTATAGTGATAACATATTGGTTTTCAGTATGTCATTTACTTTCTCATGCTGGTATGACTTTGAACACAGACAAGTGTGAGTTCCAGAAGACAAAGCTAAAATTATTTGGCCATATCTTCTCTGATGGGGGTATAACACCCTATTCTGATAAAGCTCAAGCACTGTCCAATGCTAATTCCCCCACAAGATGTGTCTATGGTGCATTCATTTCTTGGTATGACCAGTTACTGTTCCTGATATATGAGATTTTGCCACTGTAAGGGCCCCATTGAGAGACATGAAAAAAAGAATGTTTCATTTCATTGTCCACATGAATGTGAGAAACATTTTAAGAAAATCAACCAAGCCATTGAGAATGCTACTGAAATGGCTTCATTTCAAAGCTTCATACAGAAGTGATTGTTGATGCTAGCCCAGCTGGGTGAGGCGCTGTCCTTGCATAGCACAATGCACATTCAATTGCTCGAAGCCTATTGTGGCATATGCAAGTAGGAGCTTGTCCCAAATAGAACAAGCCTATTCACAACCTGAAAAAGAAGGGTAAGCTGTTGTATGGGCTTGTGAATATTTCCATGTGTTCCTGTCTGGCAAGACTTTTATGCTGATAACTGACCACATTGGACAATCGAAAGGACAAGATGCCTCCTCGCATTGAATGATGGAGACTTCCAGGGGCAGTTTCTCCATTAGGGCTATGTGCTGCGCCCCTCTGAAATTCCTACACATTTACATAAAAAATATTAAATAGAATGATTTATTGAGAGATATGATCCTATCTCTAAGTAAATCGATGTATTTGTCTGAGCTGGGCTGTGTGTTTCAGGCTGCCTGCCCCGCCTTGCTCTGAGGCAGGAGACGGAAGCCAGGCAGTAAATCGACTTTTGGAACTTCGTTGCAGGACACAGGGCTTTCTGTTTTACATCCCTTCATTGCCATTGGGTCTATGGTTGCATCTACTCTGTCGGCCAGTGACACAATTAGAGTCATGGTTTCAGGTGAGAGTGGCTTCATCCCTGCGTGACTTTAGACGTCCATCATTCAAAGGCATAGATCACACCCGTTCTTCATACGTGAGAATGGATGCAAGCACGTCTGATCTGGTGCCTTATTCTGGGTATTGGTAAGTGTCTGCAAGCTAAAGTTGTGTTATGTATATTGTGCTGAGATCCCTCATTATGCTAACCTCCCCCACTGTGACACCTCAGGCTCTGACTGCACGGAGCTGGCCCCCTTAAAAGTGCAGCTGCAGCATTTGTTCAACCGCAAAATGGATTCAAATAACGAGCAGGACTAGTTCTTCTTCCCTTGCAAAGTTGATCCAAATATCCGAGTCAAGCAAGGCGAGAAATATGTGCCTACAGTGTACAGTTCTCTGAAGTGTGACATTAAAACTGCCCATGGCTTACATCAATCAATCAATCATAGTGTTTGTAGGGCGCGCTACATATCCGTGAGGGTCTCAAGGTGCTAGGGGGGATGGAAGCTGCTACTGTTCGAAAAGCCAGGTCTTGAGAAGTCTTCTGAAGGTCAGGAGATCTTCAGTCTGCCGTAGGAGGATGGGGAGGGTGTTCCATGTCTTGGCGGCAAGGTAGGAAAATGATCTGCTGGTGGCGGTTACTCTTCGGGTGCGGGGGATGGTGGCAAGGGTGCGGTCTGCGGAGCGCAGCTGGCGGGTGGGGGTGTAGAGGCTGAGTCGGCTGTTGAGGTACGCTGGTCCGGTGTTGTGGAGTGCCTTGTGTGCGTGGGTGAGGAGTTTGAAGGTTATCCTCTTGTTGACAGGGAGCCAGTGCAGGTCTCTCAGGCATGGTGTGACGTGGCTGCGGCGCGGGATGTCGAGGATCAGGTGTGCGGAGGCATTCTGGATGCGTTGAAGTTGTTTCAAGTGTTTGGCCGAGGCTCCTGCGTAGAGGGCGTTTCCGTAGTCCAGTCTACTGATGGCGAGGGCCTGGGTGACCGTCCTTCTCGTTTTGGTGGGGATCCACTTGAAGATCTTGCAAAGCATGCATAGGGTGTTGAAGCAGGAGGAGGAGATGGCGTTGGCCTGCTTCGTCATTTTGAGGGTAGAGTCGAGGATGACCCCTAGGTTGTGTGCGTGGTCATTGGGTATTGGGGGTGTTCCTAGTGCAGTCGGCCACCAGGAGTGGGAGTGATAGACCCATCCCAGAGTAATTGGGCCTCTCCCATAATTCTCCCGATGGTACATGCAGAATTGGCATAGACTTTAGAAAAGTAAACCCTGCCCCTAAGTTAACACTGTTGCCAAAAACATGGATTAACCTACAAACAATTAAAAACAATTAAAAACATTGAGGCAATACATTTCAGTGATTTAGTTCCTCTCTAATTTCTTATACTTTACTTAATCTTGCATTTCCCAAGAGTTAGCTATTTTATAATGTTGTTGTGTATCTTTATTCTTTTCTGTGCATACCTTGAGGCTTGAGCCATGCCAGGTGTTTTTAGGGGGCTTTAATTGAGCACACAGGCGCTAAGGCTGAAGCCAAACAAAATGCACGTCAGTGGGTTGGCCCCTATGCAGAGCACATAGAACAATGTTTATGTATTATGTTTGCAACTGAGAAAATAAAGTGCTTACATTTGGGGGATTGACAGAGAAGTGACAGAGATGCAAGGAAATGCATACAGAGAAAAGTGAAAAGAGGATGTTGAACAGGAAAGAGAGGTGGTTGAAGAGGTTGTAGGCTTCAAGAGAGAGGTTTTATGTTAAATATGTATCCTCTTTTTCTCTGCATATCCTGTCCATCTCTCTCCTGCTAGGGATTGATCTCTTCGCCCTCGCATCTCGCAGCCACAAGTACGATTCCAGGTCGGTACAGCAGGTATCAAGTCCCAATGTGCTGCCAAAAGGTTCCTGACAGCATATTGAGTCCGCCTTTCAGCCTAGGGACTGGGCGGCAGCCTCTGGGTGGCAGAATAATTTCCTGACCTGCAACCGAGTCTAGAGAGCAAAGAAATAATGGTAAGAAATGTTACTTCTTCGCAGGACTGCACCAGAGAATCAAAAGCAGCCCTGATAAAAATGCCCTAACAAGCCCCGTTCCCTGAGTTTCCTCATGCTATCTATCTCTTTCTATCCATCCATTCTTTCTCTCCTTCTCTCCTCTCTCTTCTCCCTCTCTGATTGCCCTCTCTTTCCCTCTCTCTTGAAGCCTCCTGAGCATCCAAGGTCTTTAGCCCACCAAAGAAAGGCCTGATGGACTAAAAAACCTGTTCGGCACTGCTGCTTGGATGCTGCCACAGAGGATAGATTCTCCTTAAGCTCTGGTACCATTGCAAGAGATGTTTCCTTGGAACCAGCTTTCCTTATGTTTGTGTAATTTACATCTCCTTTATTACACTGGTAGCTTTACTACTGGTAGCTTTACAGCTACCAGAGCCTAAATTAAAACAGTTTCAGTAGGTCTTAAGATATCTACACTTGCTTGCCAGTAATGTCCAGTAACAACCAACCCCCTACTGCCTCCCACGATCATACTAACAAGTCTCGCCAAAAATGCATTCACAGAGTATTATTTCTACTTCCATCACTGCCTACTAGTGCATAAAAAATACGGTCCTTATTCTTTTAGAATAGAATTCACAAAATAATTTCTAATCCCCAAGGTATTCCAATCAGCTGATCCTTGATAATGGCATTTAAAAAGAGACAAAAACATATGCTTAATAATCCCCTTTACAAAGGAACAGTTTTGCACCTCAAGTCTGCTGTGCCCCACTGTCCTCGGTGTAGGGGCTTTGACTGCTCACCGCCTATTTTACTATCCTCTTCTGATAAGGTCCTCCTCCCTCCTCAGCAGTGGTCTGTACCACTTTTCTAGCAGCATCTCTGTTAACATTGCTCTTCTCATTAATACCTCTCCGATCCCACTTCCATTTGCGGTATGTGATGCACTTCTAGGGCTGGGCATCCTTTGCCTTGAAAACAGCCCATTTGCAAAGGACGAGAATGGGAAATCTTCACCTTGACAAAGTTGGGTTAAGTCAACAAACTCTCCTAGCTCTCCTTTTGTCATGAACAGGATGAACGTTCAGGCATCATGAGGGAGGTGCTAATTCTCCTTTATTTTCCATAGGTCATCACAATATGCCTGTTCCTCTAAATGCCGTCCACTTACTGCCCTTCTACCCCTCAGTCCTGCTTTTCCTCCCTTAGGCCCCCCAGTAGGAATGACCATATGGTCACTGGTCATCCAACAGGGTCCAAATACCCTGCCTGTACCTGCAAGGATCGCAGACCCTCAAGGCCAGTGGTGCCCCCCACCACCATAAAAGTAGAGAGGCATCGACCCTTCCTCTCCCGCAGCCAGTGCAACAAAAGTGAAAAATAAATACCATTTAATTTTCCACTGCTCCCAGCTATAGCAGTGTTGGGGGACAAGGCTACTGCTGACTGGCTGCAGGGGAGTAGTGCACAGACCACCAGTTTACACTGTGCATGTCTCTTTGGCAGGCTATCTTGAGTCGGTCAGACTGACATGCGCAGGGTAAACCTCTCAACCTAGCTGTCTTAAACAGCTGGATGGAGAGCATACGAAGACCCCACTGTGCTTGTTGGAGCGTTACAGCAGCCCGCTCCAGCCAATCCTGGTACTGCTCTAATGCTGCTCATCTGAAGCATTAGAGCAGCTTTGGGATTTGGAGAGGGTTGGCTGAGGAACCAGGAGGCTTCAAGGTGACGCAGAAGCGTATGTAAGTATGTCTTTAAATCTTATTTTGTGGCCCACTGACAGGCACTGTGAGAAACTCGCACTGCCTTCAGCCTTCATTCCAGAGTTCTGTTCCAGAGTTCTCAGTCACGGCCTTTTATGAAATCTGTTACCAAGCCATGATTGAGAGCTTTGGCATGTGAGCCTAAAGGCATTGTGATTTATCACTGTGCCTGTCACTGGGTTTGGCACTGGTTAGACGAACCTCCACTTTTGAGGGTCACCAATCGCCACTGCCTAAGGCAGGGTTTCAGAATGTGCTGACTTCTTGGAACCAGCCTGCTGCTAGCTGGATCCACTGAAAGTGTTGCCAGGTTAAATAGAGGACAGTAATTAGGTTTTCAGGAGTTTTCTGGTGATTTTGAGGGAAATAAGAGAATGACGTTTTCCTTAGTTAGGCGCAGAGCAGCCCCTATTCATAAAATATGAATATTAAAGTACTTAAACACAAATAGACTGGCGTACTGTAGGGATTCTGCTGTAGGCAGAAATACTTTGGAGAATATCTGCATGTAACTAGGCAGTCCTTTTTTGGATGTTTATAATTTGTATTTGACAGAATCAACAGAAAATATTTGTTTTATTCGCAAATTGCTAAACTTGGTGAATTAGTGTTCTGATTGCAGACTTTCTTCTGAGATTGGAGGTGGGACCCTACCTGAAGGAGAGGACGGTCAGCATTCCTGCCCTGTTTACTTAGAGGGCAGATGAGGCGTCTGCATGAATGCTTCAGGCGACAGGTTGGAGGTGGGTGAACGCAGCGGCCATTTGTAAGGATCTTCAGCGTAGATATGTGTTTTCGTTACAAGAAACATCACCATATTTTCATTTTATCCATAACATAACGTTTTAAAAAATGTGCATGCCTCGCATGTGCTCGGTTTGAAAGAGGTACTTTATTGCAAGCTCAGAACAAACTGAGTGGGGCTCGTACATCACTGCCCCAACCACATCTTGCCCTGATGCTTGTGTGATGTGTTAATTGAATTGATTTTGGATACTTGATATTTAGCAACAATGATTATGCATATGAGGCCTTCTGAAATTCATGAATAAATGATAGGTTTCATTATTCATACACACGTTCTGGCTGAACATGGCAGGTAACTTAACCTTTTGTGGCACTTTTCCTGTAAAACAGCATGTTGTCCCGAGGTTACGATGCTGGTTGAGGTTCCTTAATGACACATTGCAAGAAAGGCTGTGAGAGGCTCTAAGCTTTTACCTTACGTTTAAGTGGATGTTTACCTCTTGACTTGTGGTTTGCCACGTAGAGTATACAATGAATCTTTTTCACCGGTATATTAAGTGTTTCTAATTTAAGGAAATTAACATAACATTTCTGTTTGAGAAATGATCTAATAAACTGCCCAGTTATGCACAAATCATGTTGTGTGTTTATAGATACATACAAACACATATATCTATCTATCTAGATATATATATATATATATATATATATATATATATATATATATATATAGAGAGAGAGAGAGAGAGAGAGAGATAAAAATCACATAGGGGAAATAGAAAATTAGCCACAGACTGATTCTCAGTACCACGTTTCCCTCATCTAGAATACTTCATACATTCACGTGTTGAGGAAGACACATATCACAATTCCAAAGTCCATATATAGTTTTTTATTTCATAGTTCTTCATCAATTATTGTGACATAAACAGCCAACATGTGTTTTGCGAAAGTTTAGTTCTTCAGGGCTCCAATCAGTAAAAGGCGACTCATTCCTTTCTGATCTTTAAATTCCAATGTTCCTCTGTTTCTTTTATGCCTACAGAAGACTAATTGAGGTATAAAAGAAACATGTGTTGGCTGTTTATGTTACAATATGTGATGAAATATTGTGGTCAGTGTATGAAGGCTTGGATATTTACTTCACCCTAATTAATGAAGTATCTTTTCAATTGTATGAAAAAGAAGAAAAGCTTGAAATAAAAAACTATAGATTGACTTTGGAATTGTGAAATGTCTTTCTCTACACATGAATATCTATCTATCTATCTATCTATCTATCTATCTATCTATCTATCTATCTATCTATCTATCTATCTATCTATCTATCTATCTATCTATCTATCTATCTATCTATCTATCTATGTGTATATACATAGTCACTGGAAAAACCATAGGTTTCAGGGGCGTTATAGTTAGCTGGACATTTCACTCTTACAAAACCATAGAAATTCCACCATTATAGTTAGTTCAGCTAACTTTAACTCACGCTTCCGCAATGCACTGCTTATGACATCACATATTACGTCATTCATGACATGGTCAGTGACATCACTGATGACATCACTGATGACATCTCAAATGACATCACTGATGACATCATCCAGTGACTGTGTGTTACTGTAAAGTTTAAATTTGTTTTTATAAATATGCCAAGGTGTATTGAAGAATCAGTGGGTGTATAAGTGTATGGATGAAGGATTTATGAGGTATATGACTGATTGTATAAGTCACTGATTAAACGTGTCTTACTGAATGCATGCAGTAGTGACAAAATTGTGTGAATGTCTTTATCAGTATGTCTGTTGTTGTGTAAGCTAGTACATGGGTTAGTCAGTAGCTACATGACAGGTTATATGGGTTATTGATTGTTTGCCTGAGTATTTGTAATGGTGCCTGAGTGTGTGTGTGGGTGGGTTAGAGGTGTTTGTGCATAGATGTGTGACTAGTTGATTCACTGGCTGTATGGGTTCAAGAGTGCATGTTGAAACAGCTCTATGACTGGGTGAGTATGTGTATGGGTGTGTTCGTGAGTGAATGGAGATCTCAGTGGTACAGTGGTACATGTAAGTAGCTACATATGTAAAAGAAGTTTATGTGTGTTATGGTGCATATAAATAACTATATGTGACAGTGAGTGATTATGAGAGTGGCTGTATGGATGACTCTGTACTTGTATCACTGATTATATAAGAGAGTAAGTATGCACTACTATCTGTATTAATTAGAGTCTTTACATGACTATCTAGGTCTGTGAGCAACGTCATGATGAGTGGCGGTATGTGACTGTCTGAATAGGTGTGTGACTGCCTATGATAGTGTTGTATAGAGGAGTGACGGCATGTATAAGTGATTGTATGGGTGAATGAATGAGTGGATGTGTTTGTAGACCTAAGAATCAGTGAGTGGGTATGTAGTAACTGGTATTGGTGTCTATGGTTTCAAAAATGGTACTCTGTATTTTAGAATGGGTGTATCCAAGGTTATATTAGGGTGTGAGGAGGTGCATCGGATTATCATGTGGATGATGTCATCAGTGATGTCATCATTGATGTCATTTGAGATGTCATCAGTGATATCACTGACATGCCATAAATGATGTAATAAGTGACATCATGAGCAGTGCATTGCTGGGGCGCCAGTTATAGTTAGCTGAACTAACAATAACGGTGGAATTTCTATGGTTTTGTACAAGTGAAATGTCCAGCTAACTATAACGCCCCTGAAACCTATGGTTTTTTTCAGTGAATGTCTAAGGTTTTTTAAATGCTAATTTCTAACTATAGCTTCCCTGAAACCGATGATTTTATCAGTGAATTTCTAAGGTTTTTTTAAATGCAAATTTCTAACTATAACTTCTGTAAAACCTATGTTTTTTTCAGTGAATTTCAAAGGTTTCTAAATGCTAATTTCTACCTACAATGTCCCTGTAACTATAATGTTTTTTAAGTAAATTTTAAAAAGATGTGTATATTTTTTATAGTGAAAACTAACTTAACAGCAGTCTTTTAGAACTTATAATTATGGCTCCCGGTTTTATGGTATTTATTTTTTGGGCATTTCTGTCTGTATTTATCCATATTTTTTTTATAATTTTATCTGTATTTACCCATATATATTTTGGGTTTTGTGAAAACATTAATCTGAAATGAGTATATTTACACATTTACTTGTCTGATAAATATGGACTTATGCCTGAAGGACTGACCGTTTTCAGTCATATAAACACTCTCAGATGATAAAATATGCACAACCTTGATATTAAAATGTGCATGTTTTCTTATACAAGCATATATATTGCTCTTTAAGGCTCTTTACTAAAATTATTTTATTGTTTTAACCCTTTTACTTTTAGAACGACAGACCTATTGGCCTGGTAGTCATGATTGACAGCATTTATAATCGCTCCAAAAATAACCCAATTTCCGTTTTTATCCACATTTTAAAATAAATACAAAGAGGAAAATAAATAGTTTTCTGTCTGTATTTATCTGTAAAAACTGAAAACAAGGAGCTCTACTTATAATTTAACAATGCTTACAACTTAATTGGCACTAATTAACATATAATTGTAGTAAAAGTGTGATGCAGCACCTATAATACCTGACTTCGAACAACAGCGTTTACAGTTAGATTCCCGGCTCCAACAGCATGTTAGCCCACCACTACCTCACTGTGGGTAACCCCTTGCTCAATCTTCCCAACGCCTGTGCGCCGGCAGACCTTTCTGGGGGTAGCTCTACGCTTTACAAATGCGGGCATTTTTTAAATTTAACAGTATAGTGATGAGAAATATTAGCACGTATTTTTTTTTCTTCAATTGTGAACGATATTTTTTTTAATGTCTTCTATTTAGATGTTTTGAATCATGAGAATGCAAATGACACAGTTTGCCGGGTAACACTTTTTAAACTCTCCGACGTATGTACATATTAAGCACCTTATACGTGTTACGACGTATGTACATATTAAGCACCTTATACGTGTTACAATGGAAATCGAAACCTTTACAGCTTCACGTTTTGTAACTTTTCCCAACACGTGCACAAGTTAAACAGTTAAAACGTGAGCATGTGTAAACTGTAATACAGCAAACATTGCTCCTTTTCTGGCTTTTTTGAGCTCATATACTGTGACTTTGTATTTATAATATTGACACTGTACTTGACCTCAAAGGTGTTGGTGATCCGTCGGTGCAAACACTAAAGATTTAGAATTAACGTCACCAGCTTCCAGTTGTTAGTCTATGTTCCCCTGGGTATCATATACTGTCAATATGTATATCATAAAATGAACAGTCATGGTGATCTCAGAGGAGTTCATGACCCGTCGGCGGAAAGAGTAAAGGTATTAAGGCAACGTCACCAGCTTATGATTTTTAGCCTGTTCCTCCCTTTTGATCACATAATGTGAATATGTATGTTATAATTTTCACAGTCATAATGATCTCAGAGGGGTTTATGACCCATCGCCACAAAGATTAAACATTTCGAAATCCCGGAGAAAAGAAGCTCTGAAAATATTCACTGCTCAAAAGTATTTCGTTATTGATCTTCTGTTCTATTCATAACTTTATTTTCCTTTTCTTTTTACTGTAACAAAGGTGTCATTCGTTATATTGTAATAGACTGTCCTATTGTTACAGAAGAGGAATTGGAGATTTGTCGGCGCCATCTGAAATACAGCTTATTGACCTTTATATCTTACTTGATCAGCTATTTTTTCAGTGAGCTTATTTTACGAAATTGCAGTCTAAAAAAATATAGCTTTCATACATACTTTGTTACTTTAAATATTTGATAAACCCTACATTTCTGAATGTTATTTTCTAATTTCTATTTTTCTCAGTTGCAGTTCATATCTCCCTATAGAATATATAGGACCAGTACCATATATTATAATAGTACTCCCAACATGAGTGGAGCCCCGAGCCTGCTGGGTCCCCAGCGGGCCCCCGCTATTTTTTTTTAAGAAATGCCCCCAGGATAGAGAACACTCAGTACCACATAATAATGAATTTCCCGTAACAAAGTGACTCTATCTGTGATAACAGTGAACAAAATTCTGTTCAGCAGTTCGGGCTGTAGCTCGTAGCGAAATTCCCTATGGAAATGAACATGGAGAAAGCGCGTTATGGGACCCCTCTTTTTTTCAGCCCCCTCTTGACGAATCACCCCCAAAACTTCAGGATAGGAGCTGACTTGGGTAGACTTTTTTGGGGAGAATTTGAGGTAGATTCATCAAACAACGCCAAAGTTATTAGCAAATCAAAAAATGCTTTTCCTATGGAAACTAGGTCCTAACTATAACTATCCACTGGCAACCGCCAGTAGGTTATATATATATATATATATATATATATATATATATATATATTACGCTCAAAAAACTCCTCCGTGTTTGGAAAGAAGAGAGCAGCACTCCGGGGAGTTACTAAATAGCGTGCAGTTTATTTAGCACAAACAGACAAACGTTTCGGCAAAAAGCCTTCGTCGGTGTCACAACCCATAATCCAAAACACACCTTAAATAAAATCATGTGATGATTCATGAACATCAACAAGGGACTCAACCCTCAGCAGTACCATGGGCGCCATCTTAGAATGGTTTTCTAAGAATCAAAACCATACAGATATAAACCATGAATTGGTTAAATCAAATAGGCAGAGGGCAAAATTCAATAATGCATTTCAATGATTGTACAAAAGATACAGCCGTGGATCGGCAGGGGTCCCTTGAGTGAAGAAAATAAACAAAATTCATGACCACATACAATAAAGTGCTGGAAATTATACATTTATATGTGCAAAGAGGAAATGGCCTACTTCATATCAGCAATCAAGACGAATATTATTAGGTGATATAATTCCACCGTGAGTAAATAGTAAAAGAAAAAGGTAATAGATCCTGCAACACTGCAAAACAAACAGCCGGACGTCCGTCCAGCGGGGTACGTTTACCACAAACTATATACAAATGATCACAACTGTACAAAAGAGAATGGTCATATTCATGAGATCCATCCAATCAAAAACCTGATTAATGTAGAGAGTGATCAAGGTCAGAATAATTACACAAACATACAGATACTAGCACAATGTAAGAGGAGTGAGATTCCGATGCGAGACATAAAGTATATATACAATTTACTGATGATGTTAAAGAAATATATATATATATATATATACACATATTGACTTGTAGAAGCTGGTGATCACCGTTAGTGTATAATTTGACCATGTAGTCTAAACACACTATATACACTATATACATATATACATTTTCATAAGTTGACCATACTTTCAAATAATCATGCATAGTATTATAGTGTACAGATGATATAGAAACAAGATGGAATATCAGGTGCTAATGACTATGTACTCCTGTTCAGCCCTTCATTTCCCCAGATGGACCACCATATCCTCACCACTATTCATACCCTTGGGGAACTTGGTGGACAGATCGATTATGTATCTAGACTCGAGGCGTCTAAGCCTTCTTAGTCTATCTCCACCCCGTGGATTGAATGGGACATGGTCCAAGCCAAAGTAGCGTAATTTAGTTCTATCCTTTTTATGATGTTCGGCGAAGTGCCTCGCTACTGGGTACGCGGGGTCCACCTTTTCGATAGCCCTCTGATGTTCGAGCACTCTCAGTTTAAGTTGGTTGATGGTACTACCAATATATCTGAGGCCGCATGGGCATATCAGACAGTACACAGCATAGGTGGTGCTGCAGGTAATGAATTTATTGATTTTCTTAGTCCTACCAGCATCAGGAATGTCATATTGCAGAACCCTACGGCTGTTACTACAAGCTTTACATTTCCCACATGGGAAAAAACCACTCATTGTTTTCAGGGTATTACTTTGAGTGGGTAAGGGTTCTAGATGACTGTGTACTAACACATCTCCCAGAGACCTCGCCTTGCTAAAGGTCACTAGAGGATGCGGGGGCAGATCTTCTCTAAGTACTTCATCTGTGAGCAAGATGTGCCAATTTTTGCGCATCAGGCTCCTCAGTCTATCGGCACCTGCAGAGTAAGTAGTGATCATTCTAAAGACATTCCCAGTGTTCTTATCTGGCGTCCTCACTTTCTCAGCTAATAGATCAGCTCTCGCAATCGTTCTCACTTTTTTCAATGTATGGGACAAAAGTGGCTCATCATAGCCCCTGAGTCGGAAGCGAGAAAGGCATTCCGAGGCGGCCGCCTCAAAATCCTTATCTTGGGTGCTGTTTCTTTTTATCCTCAAGAGTTCACCGTACGGGATACTCTTGACGAGCTTAGGTGGGTGGGCACTACTAGCAAACAGAATGGAATTTCCTGCTGTCTCTTTGCGATAAAGAGACGTTTGGGCTCGGCCATCCTCAATGTGAACCCGTAGGTCCAAATAGTGAGCTGCCACCCCACTAATAGTACCAGACAGGTGCACATTATAGATGTTATCATTGAGGATATCAATGTATCTTCTGGCCGATTCCTCTGTACCCTGCCACACGATGAACAAGTCATCTATGTAGCGGTACCAATGTACCACTTTCCCACTTTCACCCTCTTCGTCATAGCTCCTGGGCACATGCTCCTCCCACCAGCCAACGAACAGGTTCGCGTAGCTGGGAGCGAAGCATGTGCCCATCGCTGTCCCAGAGGTTTGTCGGTATAGACTATCTTCGAACAAAAAGATGTTGTTCTCTAAACAAAATTGCACAAATTCTATTAACATCACATTATGTTGCGCAAACCGAATGGGACGTTTGTTGAGATAATGTTCAACAGCAGATAGTCCATGTCCATGCTCAATGATGGTGTATAGGCTGGTAATATCCATCACTAAGAAAAGATAATCATCTTGCCAATCCATATTGTCCACTCTCTTTAAAAAGTCCTTTGTATCTTGGACATAAGAGTCTAGACCCAAAACCAGAGGGAAGATGTAATTGTCCACAAATTTGGACATATTCTCTGTTAGCCCACCGATAGATGCCACAATCGGTCGGCCAGGAGGAGTGACATTGTTTTTATGCAATTTCGGCAAATGATAAAAAGTAGGTGTCATTGGATTACTACTTCTTAAAAAGATGTGTTCGTCTTTATCAAGCATAGAAAGGCTGTACCACTTAAGGATCAAATTATCATACTCCCTAATACTTGCATCATATAGATCTTTGGTCGTGATGACATAGTACTGTGTGTCCGAAAGTTGCCTCATTGCTTCCTGGTAATAATACTCTCTTGTCATTAAGACGACATTACCTCCTTTGTCCGAGGGTTTTATAATTGTTTGTTTGTCGCTTAACAGTTCCTGCAAGGCTCTCTTTTGGGATTGAGTGATGTTACTGGGAATAGAGTGAGAAACCTTTCTTTCTTTGACCAACTCCATCATCATGGCTTCAGAGAAGGCATCAATTGCATCCCAGGGAGATTGAGGAATGAACGTTGAGAGAGGTTTGAACTGACTTCCATCTCTTTCTTGTTCAATGCCTTGGGCCACTGCCCTCTCCGCCATATTCATTGCCGAAATGTCCATGTCAACGTTTTCATTCCTTAGAGCTTCCATGGCTTCAATACAGGACATATCCTGACAGATCAAGGTATCAGTAGCTGTTATCCTGAGCCCAGGTTTGGACATACCCTTGATGTGTGGTCTTATTTTAAAATGTTTGTGCAACTTCAGTTTTCTGGTAAACTTGAAAAGATCGATCTTGGTTTGTGTAAATTCGAGTTCCGCATTGGGGCAAAAGGTGAGCCCTAGACTAAGGAGCTCTTCTTGTTCATCGGTCAGGAGTTTGTTTGTGAGATTTACCACTGTAAGGCTACTCCCATTATCGCGCTGTTCTTCTACAATTCTTACTTCTTCGTTTTGCGATATGACCGTGTTTGGGGTTTTGTTTTGCCCTTTCCTCTTCCTTTTGCCACCTCCTCCGGCTCTTCTAGTCCTCCTTCTTCTTGTCGTTCCGGAGGCTTGTTTTTGCCTCCTCTGAGCCAATTCTGTCGAATCAGTTGGAACTCCGTGTGAAAAGGAGCAGGGATTCTCCTTCGTTCACTTCTCTGTTCCCGTTGGTCATCTCCTGATTCGTCTGCCGTTACCTCTGACTCTGAGGTTGGCGTACTGGAGCCTGGTGTTGGCGTGGTGCCTTGGATCATGGCCTTCCTAGGTGCATCGTACTTTTTTGCGAACGTCAGGATGCGCCCCTGTCGATAGTCATTTTCGTCACGTTCGAATTTTTCTTGTTTACGTGTCATTATTTTCTGCTGGTATCTGACCGGACGTTTTTTCAGGGCTTCCTTGAGTTCATTCACCTTTGAAGAATCGCCTTCCCCATCTATGAGGGTTTCTAGTGCTTGTATTTCTGCTAGAGCTTTGTCCCTGTCGCTCCATGCGTACTTTACCAGGAGTTTCAGGATACCATCACAGTATGCCTGGGTATGTTCTTGCCAGTCCGTTAACAGTTGGGGGTCAGGGTGCTCATAGGCGGGCACCGTATATACTCTTAACCCTCTGGGCACCATTTTTTCATCGATGTAGCTGCTGAGGCTGGTAGCCTCCCACCACTTGCGGATCTCCCGCTCATGCAGTTTCTCAAGTTTGAAAAATAATTCATTTAGCTTGTTGATCCCGTCTCCCGCCCCGGAGGACGAGGCTGCCGCTGTTGCTGTGAGCGGTCTATCACGTTTCTTAAACATATCCTGCGCCATGGCACGGCGCTCCTGTTCGCCAAACATTTCCATATTTGCACAAAGTCGGGTTGCATTCACTCGATTAGGTGCTGTTGCTCATAACCATCCTGGTTAGAGGCACGCTGTATTTCGCTCCCCTGGGCGCTCTACCGTTACATGCAAACACTCCAAGCTAAATAGAAGGGAGCGGGGCTTACCGGTCAGACGCGTAGTCTTTCTCACCTCAGACGGAGGCGGGCAGAGCAATTTTCTCACGGCGCTGTTCTCAGAATATTTATATATGCATGTATATATATATTCACTGAAAAAACATATGTTTCAGGGGTGTTATAGTTAGCTGGACATTTCACTCATACAAAACCATTGAATTTCCTACGTTATAGTTAGTTGTACTAACTGTAACTCTCGCGCCCGCAATCCACTGGTGATGATGTCACATATTACATCATTCATGACATGGTGAGTGACATTACTGATGACATCTCAAATGACATCACTGATGACATCACTGATGACATTATCCAGTGAATTTGGTTTGGTTTGTTATTTACATATGTATTATATATATAGCAATCTCCATGTAAGAATCAGTGGATACATACCTATCTTGATGGAGGATTTAGTAGCAGTGTGATTGACTGTTTACTTGACTAATTTATATTGTCTCACTAAATATATTGGATAGTGACCAAACTGTGTGAATATCTGTATTACTTTGTCAGTTGTTATGTAAACTGCTGCACAAGTTGGTTACCAGCTATGTGAAAGTCTATATTAGGTATTGATTAGTTAACTGACTATGTGTATGGGAGAGTGAATGTGTGTGTGATTTGGTGGGGGATCTGTGACTGCCCAAAGATATGTGAATAGTTAATTCAGTAGGTATATGACGTTAAGACTACATGTTATAATAGTTGTTTGGGTGAGTGAATATCTTTATGAGTGTGGTGATGAGCAAATATATTTCTAAATGGTAAATGTCCAACAAAGTAGAAAAATAAAAGGCAGTGTATGTGACAGTTGTTGTCTATAAATAAGTATACATAAGACTCATTGATTGCATGAGTGACTGTAAAGATAACTGCATACTTGTAATAGTGATTTCATAACACACTAAGCATGAGTTACTATCTATATGAATAAATTAAGTGCTATTTGTATGAGTGTGTAGCTGAGTAAATGCAAATATGATACATTGTTTTCAAACGTGAGTAGGATGACTGCATGACTGAATATGATAGGTGCTGGTGTATAATGTCAATATAGGCGTATAAGTATATTTGATTGTGTTCTATTGATCATTGACAACATGTATGAGTGAATCTATAGGTAATTGATTAGATGTGTGTGTAGATCTAGAAATCACTGAGTGGGTTTTTAGATACTTGTATTGCTGTGTCAATGGGTTAAAATATGGTACTCTGTATTTTACACTGAGTGATGAAAGGTTATACTAGTGTATGATGAGGTGTATCAGATTGTCATGTGGATGATGTCATCAGTGATGTCATGTGAGATGTCATCAGTGATGTCATCAGTGACCATGGCATGAATTATATAATATGTGACATCATCACCAGTGGATTGCGTGCGCGAGAGTTACAGTTAGTACAACTAACTATAATGGAGGAATTTCAATAGTTGTGCATGAGTGAAATGTCCAGCTAACTATAACACCCCTGAAACCTATAGTTTTTTCAGTGAATTTCTAAGGTTTTTTAAATGATAATTCCTAACTAAAACCTGCCTCACACCTATGGATTTGTCAGTGAATTTCAAAGGCTTTTTAAATGATAATTCCTAATTGTAATATTCATTAAGAATATCTGTTTTTTTCTATCTTTTTCAATTATTATCCCGTTCTCAACCTAGTAAAAACTGCAGATATTATCACTATTCAATTGATTCCTTCCTCCAAGAAAATGGCTACAAACTAGAACCACAACTAACGTTAATAATATACAAACTAGGCGTTTCTGTAGAAAAAAAACAAAAAAACACCACTTCCCCATACTTTCAACCACAAAGCAAATCTACAATGCTACCTAAAAAAAGAGGCAATAGTTCCATTTACCACTAACAAATTAATATCAACATTTAACTAGTGTAAGGAAGTCGACTATGTACTGCGTGAATTACATCCAACTCACACCCATATTTAAAGACAAATATGTGATAGAAGTACTAATTATGCACTTCCAACACACAACAAAATCACAACACCCAGCGCCACCACCACTACAACCACCCCTCCTGACCCTGACCCCTTACTACCTCAGGGGCAGCGCAAAACAGGACAACGGACCGTCTCAAAATAATGTATCCCCTCAACAGCACACTATCTCAATGTTCAGAGATGTGGCAACTATGTATAAGGGAGGAAACACGCACATCAACAATAATTTACACAATGCAAGACTACTGGTGAAATGCTGTACACAACTCACTATACAAACCAAAAACGTTACCGTGTGTAGATATACTATTGATACGTGTAGTGTACTGCACAGTGGACACAACCATATTATCTCAGACTCTAGGGAATATCTCAGTCATGTCGCTGTGTTGTCAGCCCCCCCTTGAAGCAGAAGCGGAGTGGGCTGGTCCAACATACGCAACTCCAGCATAAGAGTATAAATAATTAGGCAACGCCTTGGCGTGGTTCACTTCTGCAAAGAGAAAAGACTCTGCCACAGCGAAGGTCCTCACTCGGCCAAGTGGCTGTCGCCATAACCACGTGCCTCCTTGATAAAGGCCCATTGCGAACATAGTATCGACTACTGCCTACGATCTACACTGGGGACAGCAGGGTTCACAAATTGAATTCAGCTTTGAATTTACACTACAGACAGCATGAAATTTAGCCTTGATTTATTTAAGGCAGAGACAATTGTACTCTATGTCCTCAGATTTTGTCAAAGGATGTGACAAAAAATATTCCTCAATGTCCGTACTGACTACTGCCTTCGATCTACACTGCAGACAGCATATTTTACAACTTGAAATCAGTTTTGCATTCACTACAGACAGCATGAAATTCAGCCTTGATTTATTTAAGGCAGAGACAATTGTACTCTAAGTCCTCAGATTTTGTTAAAGGACGCAACAAAAAACATTCCTCGATGTTTGTGTCGACTTCTCCCTAAGATCTACACTGCGGACAGCAGGGTTTGCAACTTGAATTCAGCTTTGAATTTACACTACATGCAGTAGAGAATTTAGCCTTGATTTACTTAATGCAGAGAAAATTGTACTGTATGTATTCAGATTTTGTTAAAATAAGTGAAAAAAAGCATTCTTCTATAACTGTGCTTACTACTGCGTACAGCAGGGTTTACAACTTGAAATCAGTTTTGCATCTACACTACAGACAATATTGAATTCAGCCTCGATTTATTTAAAGCAGAGACAATTGCCCACTTCTGTGGGCAGAGAGAGGGGATAGTGTGCAGCAACTTTACTGCGTACGAATGTACAATTATCTCCGGGCAGTGGGAGTGGATAGGTTGCAACAGTCTGGGTGCGCAAGAAAGGGCACTCACCTCCGGACACTTGGAGTCAATGGGGTACAACAGTCTGGGTACGCAGTAATGAGAACTCACCGCTATGCAGTGGGAGTGCATGGGTATAGTACTCTGGGAGAAAAAGAGCACACAGACACCTCCTTGCAGTGGAAGTTGATGTAATACAGTATCCTGAGTGTCCAAAGGCATAATGCAGAAATGTAAGTGTGCAGTTATATGTACTCTGCTATAACTAACTCTATACTATCTTTCAGATCACTAAACTTGAGGGTGCACTATGAACCGGCACGTGCTTGGACACACACCGGAGGCAAAAAGGTGAGCTATGAAGATTTTCACCAGTATCAACACTCCCTCTCCTGCTCCATCTATTACTTTCTCTCTCACACACTTTCAATGTTGTTTTTTCTCTCTTTCTCTCTCTCACATTGTTTCTCACTCTCTTTTCTAGTTATGAACGCTGCTGTCCACTCTGCTGATAAATAAATCAAGACTGAATTTAATACAGTCTGCAGTATCCAACCAAAGAAGAATTGAAGTTGTGAGCTCTGCTAAAAACAGTGTTTGCAAAAGGTAAGCAGAGCGGGCTAGATACACAATGCCTCCAATTAAACGCGCTGAAAATAAACGATATTGTCCTGCATAATGACATGATCTCTCACCTAATTCTGTCTCATCTCTGAATCATTTTAAAGACCTGCTGGACCATACTGTAGATCTGACCCAGCAGGCACTTCCCTACAGACACCTCTTCAGCCAGGCCTATGAGAGGGGTGGGATGTATCAGGCACACTGCACACGTGCGAATAAGCAATATTGCCAAGTGTTATAGTAATTTGTGATCTTTGACCTCATTCAGTCACATCTCTGTCTCATTTTAAATATCATCTATACCATAAGATAGGCCTAAGCCTACAAGCAGCGCTGCCCTACAGACTCCTGTTGAGGGTGATTCTGTGGGAGGGGTAGGGTGCACTACCCTGAGTGTGCATGTGAGAAAAAACAATCTTGCCTTTCGTAAAGATGTAATCTCTCCCCTCATTTAATCACATCAATCTAATTTTAAAGACCTATTTTCATTTTTGGTTTGCAGATTACCTATGCTCCTACAATTGGAGTTCATCTCACATTTTGTTCATTATACTGTTATGATAAAGTTACGTTTCTATGTATTTATTTTTGTTTCAATAAAAGTTCATTAAAAAAACTGAGTGTATACGTCTTCTTTTTCTGACAACATGTCACTATTATTTAGTGCGATATTCATATGCTTAGAGAAGATTTAAAAATCAAATGTTGTTTATAACTAGAAGTATAAAACTGAGGCTAACTCTTCACCAGCTTTTACCAGAGTCTCTAGCTGCGATTAATGGTTCCTATGGAAAATTTTAGAAAGTCCAGCACACTTCCTGTTTGGATTAGCAACACTGTGTGGTGAACTTATGACCTGTGTTTTCAGTTAAGTGTTCCATGAACTGTTACTATGGTAACAGGCAGTAAGCAGCTTGGGGGTAGGGTTGAAAAGTACTGGCTGTACAGAAGCCGTTATATTTACCCAGGATCCTCTACATGACAGAGGGGACAGCAAACTGAGACGACAGAACACTATGTACATTACGATCAAAAGAAGTACACAACTCTTCGAATTAACCTCAAGAGAGGGCTCGAGGAATAGCCACTGACGTTACAAAACCCCATGTGCAATTTGCCTACTCTGTACTCAACAATGGGCAATTCTTTATCAATCACAATCAGACACTGTTGCTTCACGATTCACAGTGTGCATATCACTAAATATTTTGTGGCTATTTAAATGGGAGACGGGATTGTCGACATTCCAAAACTTAGGGGCATATTTACAAGGACGGTGTTAAAAATAGTGCCGCTTTAGCGGCAACAAACTACAGCTAAAGCGGCAATAATGGACTTCAAAATCCTTTGTTGTCTTACTGGAAGATTTTTTGAACACTGCTGTTTGCTAGGGCAGGGTGAGAGCCGAGGCTCCCGCCCTGCCATAGCAAACTTGGTTTGCATTTTGAAAGAGAGAACACGAAAACCTACTCTCTCTTTTAAAATGCAAAGCAGAATGTTTTTCCCCATGGGGAGCTGCATATTAGCAGGTCCCCGTGAGGAAAAGTAATGGTGGCTTCTGAAGGACGTAGGGAGCTGACTTGGACCGTAGGGACATTGTGCCTCCACCCATCAGTCCCCAACGTTGAATATACCCCCATGGGATAGGATCCCGAGGAAGAATAAATAATAATTAGAAGTAGGTGATATTTGTTTTTACGGTAAAATGAGGAGTCTGTAATGGGCATATTTACAAGGACAGTGTTAAAATGTTCTGGTGTAAACCTGGGTTTCTATTGGAATTCTCAAAAGCCTGTTATTAAGCCCTTTGTGGCCGCTTTTACGGCACTTTCCTAATGCTAAAGGGACGATAATTTTAACGCTGTCCTTGTAAATATGCCCTCAATATCGCGAGAAATACAGCGATAATTCATGTTCGCAAATAAAAAGCTTGTTAATATAAGACTGTGGACTTAACATATCAATCCACCGGGCATATTAAACATGCTTAAGTCTACTTCAGAACAGATGTTAGGATCCAACATAAACCGCAATTACCAAGAGTTTTGCTATCGGTCCTCAAATCCAGGGCCGACTTGTAAATACAACGCTATTGTCATACCTCCCTCTTCCATGTTATATTGTCATAGGAACACCTACCTTGCCACTGGGAATGCCTAAATTGCAACTCATTGGAGATACAAGGCTAGCCGTTAGCAAACCGGGTGCTAACATGCGTTAATGCATCTTGGCATCGCCTAGTAAATAGGGCGATATAAGTTTTTACCACATTTTTTACTTTTTTTTTTAAATTGCGGCGAAATGGCACTCGTTAATATGCCCTCAAGTTTGCTATGACAGAGCAGGAACCTCGACTCCCGCCCTGCCATAGCAAACAGCAGTGTCCCAGGGGTAGGCACCCCAAGACACAACAGGAGCCGCTCCTGGGGGGTGGTGTTCCCCAAGGCTTTCGACTGCTCCAGAATGGGGACCATGCGACCCCCTCCCAAAATATAAAAAGACCCGGAGGGTGGTAATCCCCGAGGCTTAGACTGATCTTTGAGCTCCCTCACCCATTTATTTTGTAGCACAGAGGAATGGTGGTCCCTGGGCTACATGGCCCCTCTGAACCCCCATCAAATGTAATATTTTAGACCCCGGGATTTGGCCCTCCCAGGTAGCTAATTTTTAAACAAGTACAGGAGCCCGTGCTTCATTTTTTTTTTTACGGCGGATCCATGCACCAGCGCACATTTCTCAATTTTTTCAACAACAAAAAAATGTTTTGGGGCCCTAGGGGTCCTTGTGGGACCCCCTCAGCAGGTCTAGAGGGTCAAATATTTCTAACCTGGAACACTTGTTCCACTAATTTCTAGATCCTTTCTTCTACCGAGGCACAGAATGGCTGCCAACACTTCCTGGTTTCGAATGTTGACAACCACTTGACAACCAATAAGCATTCAGCGCGCGATCAGCAAAGTACGCTTAGGGTACGCTCAGGATGCGCGGATCCCCCGTGGCCATAGATATATATGTACTTTTAAATGTGATTTTCTCAGGAACTACTGAACAGATTTACACCATTTAAGCAAAAGGCACAAGTCTGAATCAAGGACTACCTCTTCGCCAAATTTGGTGTAATTTCGTTCAGCAGTTTGGGCTGTAGCCGCGATGAACGATTCCTATGGAAAATTGCATAGGGAAAACACGTTTTGGGACCCCCTTTTTCTCGGCCTCCGCTTCACAAATCACCTCGCGACTTTCAGGAAAGGAGCGGACTGGAGCGCACCACTAGTTCTGAAACTTTTGCGAAGATTCGTCAACCGGCGCCAAAGTTATTCCAAATAGAATATTGCAGATTTCCTATGGAAAATAGGTCCTAACTATAACTACCTAAAGCAGTGATAATGGGCTTGATAATACGCCCTTGTGAATTCCCATAGAAGCCCATGTTCTGGAGTGCACCCTCTAGTTTAGTGATCTGAAAGATAGTATAGAGTTAGTAATAGCAGAGTATGTACAACTGCACAAGTATATTTTTACTTTATGTCTTTGTAAAGACAGGATACTGTATTTCATCAACTGTAAGGAGGTGTCATCCAATGTAAGGAGGTGTCTGTGCGCTGTTTTTCTTCCACAGTACTATATCCCATGCACTCCCACTGCATAGCGGTGAGTTCTCAATACTGCGTACCCAGAGTGTTGCATCCCATTGACTCCCAGAGTCTGGAGGTGAGTGCTTTTTCTTGAGCACTAAGGGGCAGATTTAGAAGCTCCTTGCGCCACTTTTCCCATGTTAAAAGTGACACAAAAGTGGTGCAAGGGGCTTGTAAATCTGCCCCTCAGCCTGTTGTAACCTATCAATTCTCACTGCTCGGAGGTAATTGTATATTCCTACTCAGTGAAGCTGCTGCACACTACCCACTCTCTACGCCCACAGGTGACTTCTCGTTGCTTCGGAAACAAGCTTCTTTGCTCACCTTGTGTCGTTGGTGTGATTCAAAGATAGTGCACCACGTGTCGAAGCAATCTTCTCAGACTTTGTTACGATGGCCACGCATCATTGCAGAATGTATGAACGTTGAGCTTTGGAGGTGTTTGGGGGGACGCCAATTTGTGAAACACAACCTGTAAGATAAAAAGGAAGTTAACATTGTGTGTCATTTCTTTGTCAAAGGAGAGAGGAAGTGAGAGTGTGACTGAAAAGAATATTTGCAGCTCACCTTTCTGTCACCGGTGTGTTTTTCACCACGTGCCGGGACATAATGAACCCTGAAGCTCTACATCTAAAAGATAGTAAAAAAAATTACATCGCCCTTTCAAACACCTTCCCTCCCGCATTTAAAAACAACTATTTGTACAGTTCCAACTTGTTTAATAGGCTTTGATTTTTGAAAGATTACTGTAGTAGTAATGTTTTTATTCGGTTGTGAAAGCAAATGGTGCGAAGTGATACACGTGGTTTCGATCATCATGAGCGTCAGACATTTGACCGATTTATAAAAACCGATTATAAAAACATTCCTGCTATTGGAAAAAAATATATAAATGTAATAAGATACGGTATATAGGACTGCGTACGCCTAAATAGCTGCGTCACCTTTTTGTATCCAGTCTGCTGCACCCCATCGACTCCCTCCGATGCGCACCCAGGCCTCATTGCTCACCTTTTCGTTGACGGGACACCTTCTACATCATGCAGTCCCGCTCTGCCACTAAGAAGTCTGACATATGGTGCCGAGTCTTGATATCGTTATGGGAAAGGACGTACTCCTGCACCTATCTTCATCGCAGGTTCCTCACCCGCTCAGTCCTTGCGGTACCACTAACTCAGTGACCAAAGAGGCCATGCACCTAGTGGTGGGCCCCCCTATTCAGTGGTTTGGGCCTACATGAGATGTCCGACCCACTAGGGCAGGCCATCACAGCGCTTGCGATGGAAGCAACTCTAAAATGGCGTAGAGCACAGGCGCCCCGTCTTTTTTACTGTAGGGTCACGTGTGTAGTGACGCATGTGCTGGATGGGTGTGGTGTGGGTGTATACCAGGCATGAGGGAGTGTGTGTGTGCCATTCTGACAACTAGACCTGGAACTAAGAAATCAGTACGATGGAAATCTGGGCAATGTTGCATTTTTGTTTTTTCCTGGAAGCGTAAGCGGAGTGGGCTGGCCTGACGTATGCCAGTGCTGCACGAGGCTCTGATCCATGATTCTGGAGCTATGGGCATGGTTCTGTCGTGAGCTATATGAGAAATCAAGTGATTCGGTTGTCCGTCTTGTAGTGCTGACGTCACCCGGGTCTTAAACGCATATGTGTGAATATATCTATAGAGTTCCACAACATGGCCAACATGGAAGGTACGGGTATCACTGACTCTATATTCAATCATAGTTGCATATAGAAAAGATGGTGGACATGACGCATTTCTGCGCTTATGAATGTTTGTTGTACATTCAGTGGAGTGTTGTAGCTGTAGTAATACAGGGCTGTGAAAGGTTTAAGTTGCAGTTTTTGGCACATGAAAGGCAGATAATAAATATACGTCTGTGGTCATTCAGATGTACTGTTGAACTTGGTGCTGCAAATCAGTGTTCGAGGCTCGGAGATGCGACCACATCCTGTTATTGTAGAGTAATGACGTAATCTACGCATGCCTGAAAATGTACTGTAAATACGGTGCTCATGTAAATTGCTGATATAGTTTTGAGTTGATTTTGTGCCATATAAATATGCTAAAAAAAAAGGAGGAATAGCCCACACTTACTGTCAGAGGTAAGATGGTTGTATATGCTATTTATATCACAATATAATGTGGTTGGGCATAGGAGCAGCATTTTACAAACATAATAAATACAGAGACACAAATAGATAGTCAAAGTGTTTACGGGCACGTGTGCTTGACTCCATTTTATTACGTTGCTGTTGGTAACACATACAATAATAATCATGATATCATACATAGATAATTAATTGTAAATGGTTTATGACTTCTGCTGTACAAAGGTAGGAGCACTACATGTGAAATAATAAACAGAAGATTCTATCGTAAAGGGTTCATGAGTTGTGGTGCACTAAGGTAGTGTCGGTTTGTGTGGAACCTGCGATGATGTGTGGTGCAGGCAGACCGCGCTGCTAAGAATGTCTTTTGGTTACTGAATTTGCCTTAATAAGGCCACGTGGCGATTATTTATGGTGCACTGAGTTAGTGGTACGTCTGGTAGTCAGCGTGTTGCCTACTGGACAGCATAATCTGTAATCACGATTGAAATAAAAGATGAAACATGTATGGAATACATTGTTGAAATGTGTATGTTTCAGGGACATTATAGTTCAAGTTGTGACCTTTCCTGTCCGCAGTGTAGACTGCCATTGAGTGTGCCTTTGCAGCGTGAATTTTGTTTTCAACTAAACCTAGAACTGATATAAAAGTTTTTGAAGGAAGGCTACTAAAGGGATATTGTATAGGGACCTATGGAAGCCTAAGAAGGAGGACTGCCCTGCTTCTGGGAAGAGTGCTCTGCTGCCTGAGGAAGGGAGCACGGACCTGCTCCTTGAACCCAGTACCACTATATTGATTCCAGGGCTAACTGACTGGAATCGTGACACCTGTCCTGCATGGGCCCAGCTGACAAAACCTCCAACTGGACCTGCCTCAGCCCTGCTGGCCTTAGCTAAAGTAAGTCCCTGATCCCCAAGAGGTGTCTGGACCCTAAGCTGGCATCAAAATGCACACATATGTGAAGAAGGGTGAAATCATGATGTTTCTGGGCTCTTCACTGCTGTGAATGGGCATGTTCATGGTAAGACTCATGCCATCTGCCATAGTGAAGCTACAGTAAACCCTGCTGTTTGCGCTACAGCGACCACCATCGTTGACTGGCAATGTGAGATCTGCACTTCGCGGTACAGGAACGACAGCCCATGGTGAGCACCAACGCAAAGCTCAATCAATGATTGTTCATGACGCCCACTACAGTGTTGACTGTCCACAATGCCAGTGATGAACATCAGTGACACGCTCCCTCCTCCACCGCAAACAGGGCTGTTTGTGGCGGACTTTGTGAGGGTAATGTTTTAAGCTACTAATCTGGTCCCTGTAGCCGGCCCGAGTTCCATCTCTGTAGGCCTGAACATTTGACTTTACCCCATTCTGGCATGGCCAGATGACTCAAAGTTAAGCCTGACTACTTTTTTGCCAAGCTACCAGAGGGTAAAGCAGAGGTTCATTTAATTACTTTTTGTGTTTCACCCTGAAAAAGATTGCGTTTATTACTCAAGTGGGTCTACCACCCATCTCAACTAATAAGCCAATTTTCACAATAACGTTATCGGCAATAGCAACTGTGTATCCATGTTTACGCCTTACTTTCCATTAGAAGGGCATTTCTTAGTTTGCTAATAGATTTGCCACCTTTTACAAATATGCCCCAAACTTTCCAATGAAGTATATTACATTTTAGTCTATTTTGTATAGGTGGGGGATTTTTCTTGTGTTGTGTTTCCACTTTATTACTGTTAGTGTGCTGCATACATACTTTACCCATTGCCTCTGTAAATGTAAATGTACAGGAATTTATATAGCGCAAATCACCGAGCGGTTTCTAAGCGCTTGCTTAGGGAACCCGTCCTGGTATTCCCCTGTGACATAACCCCGGCAGGGTATCCGCAAGGTGAAAGCCAGGCATCCCGCCGCGAGGGGCCGTTGTGGAGATTAAGCAAGCTATTGCCCAGAGTCGCAGAGTGTGAACCCGTGAATCGAGTAGGCACCGGAGAGAGAATTGTCAAGTCCATGGACATCTTTTTAGGACTCAAGGCCCCGCCGAGCCGGGAATTGAACCCTGGTCCCGGGCTGACCTCTGCTTCCAGGTCTGCCTCCTCTAACCAGTGAGCCACACTTCTTGTCACAGAGGTCATGGACTATGACGTTTCAAGGAACCTGTTCTGGCTTCACACACCCTAAGTACAACAGACAAAAAAAGGATTTGTTTTAAATGATTGGGAATATAGAAAAAAATTAAAAGAAATGTAAAAGTTAGACCATGCACAAAGAACATAAGCACTGTGGACTTATGAGTGGGTACAGAGCCTGTATGCAGAAATTGGTTCGTTGGGATTGAGCCATTCTCCTCTAATTAATATACTAACCATTAATCTCTAGGATAGAAGATGGACTAGAATAAAACACAATACAAATTAATGATAAGAATAGATTGCAACATTTCGGTTACCTCATGAAAAAGATTTGCTTTTTCGAGATATAAAATCTCACTCTTACCTCGCCATCTTTTAGAATAGAGATCGAGTATTCTGATCAGATTCACGAAACACTATTGAAAAAAGGCTGGGCTGTTCTTAAAAATTAGATGGCAATAACTATCTTTGATTAATATAAATATTTTCCGCCTCCAAAACAAAGATGTATTGGCCTACAATGTGCTACTGTATCGTATATTTTGATACTTTTTTATATATAATATGTATGAATATTTTTCATCACATATATTTAATTGAAAGACATGCATTTTATTTTCAAGAGAAGTTAACAATGTCTCAGGCAAAAACAACAAATATGTATAAATATACTGCTCCTTCACAATTGATGTCATCACAATCTGTAAAATCACTGTGCTGAGGTTGCCGTGGTAGCAATTGAGTTATGAAAGGTCAAACTGTTCAAAGAGCTACTGGGAATGGAAAACAATTTTATCAGATATCAACCTGGAGAGTGCCTGGTGCATGAAATTGGCCAAAGAAGAAGAGCTTTAATACTAATATTTAACAAACGTTGGCAAAAACCAATAGGCCATTGCTTTAAGAGCAAACACATAACTGACACTTTTGGAAAAAAAGAGGAGAGTACAAGGAAACATATGCATTTCTTTGTAGTCAATAACAAACAGAAAAAGAGTACCGTCCACTATGTGGTGAAAGGAAACCACTCATCTAATAATAAAAGTGTGAGGCTGTAATGCTTCTGAGCAGGACAAACACACGAAGAGAGAGAAAAGCATGAACATCGAGAGTAGACAACGGAGATAGACAAAAAAGCTATTCATTCATGAGCAGGGGGCTGAGCTAAAGCCAACTTTAAGTATCTGTTATGTATTTGAAAGAATAGGTTTCTATATAGACAGCTAAATCTACATCCAAGAAAGACTGTGATTGAATGTATTGTTTGGATAAATGTACCGGAATATGTTCTTCCTCCAAGAAGCTATATTATGGTATTTGCTACAGAAAGACATGTCCGACATCACTGGCCATCCAAAATATTAAAAGAAAGAAAAACAGATAATTCACAATATCGCACACCATAGATAATATTTTTTAGTCTTAAGTCCTTCAAAAACTGAACTTCTGACTTGCTCTAATTCTGAACACTACCTTGGACTTGCCTTTGGTGATGAGTCCTTTTATGAAACAGTCATAGTCAGTTCATAAACTAGTCGTAGTAGCAGTAAAATAGTTTATTCAGATCTTGGTCTATAAAAATTAAATAAACAATAGTAGATACGATATTTAAACCATATAGAAGCCAACCTTTCCAATGGCTATACAAGACTATTTAGAAAAAAATTCCCACAGCACAGGTTACATCCAAAAACCCCATGTTTAAGGGGAGAGGAACTGCCTCACTACGATGTTGAATTTTATATTTTAAAAAAGATCAGTTTTAAAACCAACCTTCTATTTCTTCGAAAGCAAAGGCAGTCTAGTAATAAGGCACATTAAAATTATTGACCCATAAACATCATGGGCCTCATTTATGAGAAATGACGCACCGCTGCGTGAAAGCAGCGATGTGTCACTTCTCAGTGCCCACTCCTTGCATCATGATTGATGTGTCATTTTAAAATATGACGCATCATGTCGCAAGGAGTTACAGATATGTCAGAATTTCTGACATATCTGTAGGCGCAAAAGTGACGCATTGCTGGAGTGTGTCACAAAAGTGACGCAACTCCAGCAATGTGTACTTTCATATGGGCAAGTCCCAGGTTGTTAGTGCCTGCGTCATTCTTACGCCTGCCATGAAGCAGGCATAAGATTTTGACGCATTAGCGGACAAGAAATGACGCAGTGAAATCTTATAGATTTCACTGCGTCACTTCCATGACCCTTTCTTGCGTCAAAACACCCCCCTTGCATACATTATACCTGGCGCAGGTATAATGTGGCGCAGGGGTTTACAAAGTGACGCGTCTACCTAGATGCGTCACTTTGTAAATATGGCACAACAAGGCGCATTTGGCGGCGTAAAAGTGACGCACAGCTTCATAAATTAGGCCCCATGTGTATTTATTTTCCCCATCAAGAAAAGTGTAAAATCGATAAAGCGAAAAAATAAATACCTGAATGTTGCCATTGCCTTCTAACCAGTGGCCCACAGGCTAAAACAATGATCTATTGTAGAGGGAGCTTGCTTAAAGTTTCTTTTTTCAATGGGCATCTAAAATAGCTTCAGAGTATGATTTAGCCCCAACATCAATCAAGCTTATCAGTCGTAAATTACGTGGATCTGCCTGGCTGTTTTTCTTAAGTATAGGTTTATTTATAGCTCTCTTCCAGCTAGCCGGAAAGGTTCCTATTTATGTTATAAAAATAAAAACCTTTGAGAAAAAACTAACCCACCATTTCGGATTAGATTTTAAAATATGTGTTGGCAAATTATCTGGACTGCTCACCTTTGTTAGCATCAATCAAGTTGTTAATTTATTAAGTGACTGTTCAGTAACTAGCTTCAATAACTCCTCCTCTGGGGGTATCCACATCCCTTTATCACCTCAGGGCCCTTATAAAGGTTACTTAAGTAGGATCACCACTCATATTCTAGAACCATACACCTTTTTGGTTCTCCTACCTTCTTACACCCCTCCTTTACAACCTATGTGTTTAATTTCATTAGCAAATAGGGCACTAACCATTGTTTCTCAGTTTATTTTTTAATAATCTTGTTTTTTAGCTTTAATCAATGCCTCATATTCCTTTTTTACATTATTAAACACTTCTCTCTCCCTCATGCCCACTTTATATTTCCCACTTTCATCAGCCTGATTTTTAGTCCTGGACATTGTTTATAGAACCATGGCTGTTTATTTACTATGGAGAAATTAGATCTTTTGGCAGCAGTATTGCATTTTTTAACTATTGGGAGTCAGACAAGCGACCACCTCTATGATGGTCTGGCTGTACTAATTTAACATCTCAGCATTTGCTACCCCCTCCAACAGAGAACGCTTTGTTTTTTATATTGTGCTAGCTGCATTATTTACCTATCATGCAATCTAGTTGTCAGGTATTTTGGAATTGTTACCTTCATGGGGATCACGGTTTTTTTTGGGCAGTGGGTTGGGGGGTGGAATCAAAGGACATTTTAAGCCCCAATAATCACTACCCATAATTCTTCCAATTTTAAACTTCTTACAAAGCTCAAAGCACCATGCTTATGTAAACATACATTCTATTGGGCAGCACTGATTTTCATATACAAAGGTTAGGGTAGCCGGAGTATCATCCTTGAAGTACCTATTTAAACAGTTAAACCCTAGCTCAGTTATTTGTTTAATTAACTGCAAATCTCTCTTTGACTGAGAGCATTTTAGGAATATTGCCCGCGAATTCCATTGCCCTCTAGTGTTTCACTATACATTATATCAGCCCCAACTGGGGACAATCATTGATTAAAACCGTCCACCATCAAAATAGGGGAAGCTCTTGGTAGTTCCAACAGAGTTGCCAGATCATTTATGAACAGTTGCCATCGCCTCCCCCTGATTCACATATACATTTACAGTTTTTAACTATTAATTGAAAGGTATCCATCATAAAAATGTAATACACATTCCAGAATCCAATCACAATTGGTCTGTATTAAACTGGCCCCTATCATACATTGCACAACAATCATTGTTAACATCCCTCTTTTGGCTGCCCTGCACCCACTTTACCTGCCTGTTTTGAAAATTGCTTAAAACCACATTGATTTAACTGTTCACCTACTAACCAAGTTTCCTGGAAGCAAATATTCATATTTTCCTCCCAAACCTTTGTGAGATCAGCTGTCCTTTGCAGATGTTCAAACTCATGTACATGCATGGGTTTGAACATTTACCGGCTACTAGCCGGTGAGAACTCTATTGAATAAACGTGTTCTACCAAAGATGAGTCACTCTCCCAACTGCACTTAAACAAATGTATCTATTTCTTAGTGGGAGAGGAATCACTGCTTTATCTCTTGAGGAATTAGCTATGGTTACTTCTAAACTTCCCTTATTTTATACCATGGATCAGCTTTTGGAACATTGACCTTTTACTCCAAATTAGTTGCTTTGGGTTCAGGCCTACATGATTCTTTAGGATGGTTTTTTTAATCTGCTGGTTCTCTATTTCCACTTCAGGTACAATCCGCAAGCCAATTTCCTTAAGGACATTTCAAATTAAGTTAACAAATACAGACTACCAAAAGCTAATTTTTGTGAATTCCCTCCCGTTTAGTGTTTTCCTGAAGGCAACTTTCTCAATATCTCTGGATACTATCTCATCTAATTCTTAACTGTTGTCGAATGCCCACAGCAAATTGACCTATTCAGGGGTTTCCATTTGTTCACCTTTATCCCATCCTCATAACATCCATATATACATGTGACAATTTAGAATCCCCTCTTTCCTTGTTTGGTCAATTCTGTTTCGAGTCAACCTCCACATAGTTAGCATATGTGGTAGAAACAGAAGAAAAAAATGAAGAAACAGAAGACACATACTGTAATCTATCTAACCGGGGCAGAGAGTCATCCCTGTTTTTCCTATGAGGATGAAAACCATCCTTCATGGTCTCCTTTTACTCCTATTCACCTTTGAGATATATTTAGCTCATTGCCCTTACCTTTGAAATTAGGCTTGTTAGTCTTCTAATCCTGCCTGGCCCGCGGTTTATTTTCCTGATGTCTTCCTTTCCTTCTTTATTTTCTCCTTTATTTCTCCTCACCTTTTCATCCATACTGACTACCTTATACTTTTCACCGGAGAAGGGCTCAAGATCTTTTTTGGCACCAGCCTTACTAATGAGGGTTTACACTAATTTGTTGACTTTTGTTCATAGAGAATATCCTTTAAGAGGCTTGCCTCTGATTTCAAGTTCTCATTTCTTGTGTTGTAACTGTCCATTCTAGAAGGATGTATACGTTTTTTGAATTAAAAGGAGTTCATGCAACATTGGCGGAGGTCCAAAGACTAAAGGTTCAAGGCAGACAGATTAGAGTTTTGTTGAGCCCTCATTGGGTGACTTTGCCCTCTTACCAAATGTCATATGTTATCTCTCTGACAAGAATGTGGAAAACATTTAAGGACAGTCTCCTATCTGTTTAACTCCCACTGTTTCTCCCAGCTGCTACTCCAATGTCATCCTCAGAGGGGGCAAAAGTTGAGAGAAAAATAAGGTGATGAAAATAGATCAGGATTCATCATAACCATATCCTCAAGCATTTCTAGCTCCGCCCTTTCCTGTGCAACCTGCGCCCCCGGCAGTGGGTTCCTGTGTCATTTTTATTCTTAAAATTTCCCCCCACATCCTCATCCTTTATGCAGCAGGCTAAGCACGTGCAGAAGTGTGTGCCATCACAGACAAATTGAGAGTGAAAGTGGGCAGACTAGGGCTGTCGACCTCGGAGTTGGGGAACTGGGTTTGAGTCATGGCAGGGATACTAAACATTCTGTGATTCTGGACAAATCACTTAATATCCCCATGCCTGACAAAAATGAATGTGTCCGTCTGCAATGTAACTGGTGCTCGTGTAAAGCGATCTGATACCTTCGGGTCTAGTTTGCGCTATTTAAAACTCCACACACAAAGAAAATGGAAATCCGTTTGGATTATGGACATATTAGGAGGTTATCACTCATTGAAAGTAGATTCTCCACACCATTTGCATCTTCATAGCTGCTTCAATCCCTTTCACTCTGAGCACCACTTAGCAGGAATGTGTGGCTTGACTGCTCTTGTCTGATGGGGAGGGATCCATCCGTCCATCCTTTCCCGCGAATGATGGCAACTCCTCCGTCCCACTTGCCACCGAAGAACCGGATGTTTTAGCTTTCTGAAAGGAAAGCCATCATCTTCAGCTCTTACATAAACCAATTAAGGGAGTAGTGTGGAACACAAAATGGAGTGAACAACAAGCAATCAGCAATACTTTACAGCACTTACCTCCTCCTCCTGGTCGCAAAAATGGACTCTGTGTAACCGCCGCCGCACCAAATTGTAGCCCTAGTCTAGGTATTGGTCTTAGTGGTAGTCTTTTGCATGCAACCCGAGGGGTCTCTACAAACCGTGTACGGCAGTCCCCGGTTCCCCTGAGATCAGCAGTTGCACAAGGGTGGGAGAGGAGGAGCAACAAATATACCTCATACAAGTGAGTTCTGGTCTAGGCCTTGGGTGCCTTTAAGGGTTTTTCTGCACTTTGCCTCGCTTACTCATTCTGCGACTCAGTGACCAAAAATCCCGACTAGGAAAGGCTGGGCCTGCATCGGCCCTGCCTCATGTATGGCGGGGCGCACCGGCCCCCACACGCTACCCGCTATAGCTTTTGGGGCGCGCCCCCATCGCGTCACCATGATGCGGCGGGCGCGCCTCAAATGTAGATTGGACCCCATAAGTGATTCAATCACTTCCGGGTCACTATGGAACAAAGGCCAGGCCTGTTAGATTTGGCCTGGCCGAAGAGGGGTTAAAAGGCCGTGGAGCGTGGGAGTCTGCCTCTTTGACTCTGTGCACCATGGACTGCCCCTCCAGCCTCTAGGAGGCTGTAATTATTTTTCCGCTTTATCTTTCAGGTAGCCGTGGGCAGATCGGTGTCAGCTACTGAGGAGGCGACCTCACGCTGAGATCGGTGTGGAAGGTGAGGCCTTTGCGAACTTGCTGGCAGGCGTGACATCGATTAGTACACTTTCCTGTGTGGGTTCAGAAGCTTGATCAACATCGGAGCAGAGTTCATTCACCGGCTTCCTGTTTTACAGCGTGTGATCCTACGGGAAGCGGATTCGCCGGCTGCACCTGATGGCGCTCTGAGTTAAGTATTCCCGCTCCCGCCTCAGGGTTGGGATATGCTGCACATATTTGTTGGATGTTGTAGTGTAGTGGGTCGCAGGGACGGCAGACACGTATTTAAGTCCCTGGGCATGGGTCTGCTTGAGTTGTGGTAGCTGTTGGCGGGCTGATAGGGAATATCCCGCTTCTTGTAGCTGTGCTTGTTTCACGCGGGGAGCGCGATCGGGCAGGCACAGTAGACCCTGTCAAGGGATTTATTTGGGCACACGAGAATCTAGCTTTTGAAGGTGTTTCACGGCGAGGTTGCCGATTTTTGGAAGACGACCGCAGGGAGCGCACGCTGGCCTGCGAAAAAGGTATCAGCTGGGACTGGAGGGGTGGGGCTAGGGCAGATGTGCAGAGACTGCGAGAGTAAAGGAGGCGCAGGGCAGGGGGTGTCGGTGATTGCTCGCTGTTTTATGATTGCTACACCCATGCATAGACTCTCACAGCATCACCTCAAAGGTTACCGAGCGCATGGATAGACTGACGCTGTACGCCCCACCTGTAACTTAGCATATCATCATGGTGTCAACAAACCCATAACCGCGACCACCGAGTCTGGAACTAGAATACATAACCAGGTCTGTTTGGTCAGACCTGTGAAAACACAGCGCACCACAACCAAGTAGCATACCACAAACTGAAGGCAGGTGATTATAAAAGCTGTCCATCGAGAAGTGTAATTTCCACTCTGTCCCCAAATTGTAGTATCGGTTGCTGCCTGTGGTTGTGTTATACGGGCTGTTCCCAGAAAAACATTTTGCGTTCTCTTTCCCTATATTTGCTCCTGCCATCTGTTATTCCCACCTACCGGAAATAATTTAGCTGCCTATAGGGGCAATCGTAATGCCACCAGCAACAATTCCTCAGGCACCACCCGCCACTCTTTACTGTCCTTCAACATCCTAATGTATTTTGAAATTTGGATTTTTGGCTCAATTCAGATGAACTAACAAACCAGAAAATTATGAATTGTGAAATATAATATCCAGAACTGGAACGTGTGTTTCTGACGACAAAGAAACGTTGTATTGTAATTTGAATACAGCTCATTGTCTGGTAAACCTTACCTAGGACAGTTCGCTGGCTTTGCTGATTATAGGGACAGTGTGTGATGAAAAAGGGTTTCAGGCAGATCAGGTCGTTTTACCCCTTTTCTCGCTTTGCCCGGCGTTAGCCGCTTCTCACCCAACTCACGATTACCAAACAAAGAGGCAGGCGCCGGAGACTGGAAGGCAGGAGACAGGAGTTTATTTCCGACAGAACAGAACACGTCAAGTCAGACAACAGGGTATCTTCTCGAGGTGCTCTCTCTATTTTCTCTACGGCTCCGTCTTTTATACACAGGTTTATGATGTACAAACATTCCTTATTGCAATAAAGACACTTTGAAGTACAAAAAGGGCATGTTTGGGACCCCAGCTCCAGGCCCATTCCCATACCGACCGCTCTGATGTTGTTTTCCCCTCCCAAATGTAACATGTGATTGTAATCTGCAGCCGGACATTCCAACAGGACACGAGGGCAGGAAGGGGTGGACAGATCTAAAGTTGGGCAGGCGATAAGATCATGTTTTGCTATGCGGGGCCGGAGGGGTACATCCACGAGACCTAGTTTTATGATATGGGACTGGGTCGAGAGGCCAGGTGTAGCCGGGGGGGGGGGGTCATCAGAAGAGAGGAAGGGTGTTCCTGGGAGGAATGCAGGGGTGTCGGTCAGATCTAGGGGTGTGAAGGCCTTGATTAATCACCGCTCCTCTGATGTGAGGCGAGGTCCTACTGTAGGAAGCAATAAACTGCATCTGTTGGGCTAGGTGATGGCCTGGGATCAGGCCGGGCAATCGGGCAGTGAGGAAGAAGTTACTAAAAGGGCCCGTTCTATGAGTAGGATGAAAGAGCGATGGGGCAGGGGTTTAGCACGGAGACAAGGTCGTGTTTAGTGGTGCGTTTATGGCCCAAACAGGAGAGACCGGGGGCTGTCGGGGCGCGGGGTGCTTGCGAGGCTGGAGCGAGAGAGAGAGAGAGAGAGAGAGAGATGATGGCTATTGGCAATGGGCAGAGAGGTCATGACACAAAGATGGCTACTATCTATGTTCGCGATGGGGCCTAAAAGGGGACAAGATGGCGATGCCACTGTGCCGTGACTTTCGCTTTACCTTCTACAGTGGCGAGGGAGAACACAAATGAACGCCGCTTATGTACATATACATTGTCATTTTCCACAGTCGCCGCTTTTTAACATAGGCTAGGACATTTGCGTGTTTATCATAGCTGACGGAGTGTACATATAATCGTGTGTTGTGAATGTAATAGCGTTTGTCAATACTGGTGGATTTGCATATAACCGTGTGCAGTTGATGCGACATACGAGGTGGAATACATATAAATTTACATTTGTCGTATTTAAAAAGTGATAGATGAAACATTTTACAGGCAAAAAGTGGTTGAGGGAGGAATTTTGTCCAATACAAGCAATTAGTCCAAGGGGGGTGTAGAAAGTTCCGAAACAAAAAGGGGGGGGGGTCTTCGTCACAGTGTCCTTTTTTTTTTTTTTTTTTTTTGTAGTGAGTCATCACTGGTAGTTCGTTTTCTTTCGTTGGCGCTGTTGAGCACCGGCGGTGGAGCTATAGGTCCAGCTCGGATCCTTCTTTACACGTCGCAGGGTGTGATCTGTCCTTTGCCGTTAGGCCACAGTCCTGTTTCCTAACTAATCTCTTCTAAGGGTGCCTCATGCTGGGCACCTGCATTTCTTTCTGAGAATCAAAGTCCTCGTTGAGAGGATAGAAGGGGGTTTTGTCGGATAATCGAGGGAGGAGAGGGCGGAGTGGGACCGGATCTTTGAGACGGACCAAGGGAGCAAAAGGGTGATGCGCAGGCAGGTCCATCAATCGGGCTCAAAGGGGCGCGGGGACTTCTGGCACGCGTGAGTCAACAAGTAGAGGGCTTCAAGGCAGCCCTCCACTCCTTCGTTTTCTGCGTTTGAGAGTGGTGCATCGTCCCGCGTCCCGTTGCTCTGCGGCTCCATCTTAAGTCGAGGTCACACGCGCCTCATGATCTGTGGCCAGGCTGTGCGTCACGCCCAGCCCCTCTCCTCCGGTGACTGTGTATCCTTGAATGGGTACAAAACAGGTTTTAGCGAACTGGCAAGAGAAGGCATTTATACATTTCAATTCCATCCCAGATCTAGGTAGCTGGGGGTACGTTTCATCGGTCACGGTCAGAAGTTATCACTGTGGAGCATGTATACAGGCATGTCTACTGAGCTTGTACTAAGTCTATTTGGCGTTCATTCATGTCGCATGTGGCTTTCTGACCCTAGCCCTGGCAGTCTTTTATCATCATGAGAGAGGGGTAGAGGCTAAACACTCTTTTCTCGGGGAGCAACAATTAAGCAGGGTCATCAGTTATACCTCGAGTTTACGGAGCTGGGGTCAAGCGGGAGGAACGGGGACGTTTTGGACATCCGTACTTGGGTGCGGAGGGGTGGGGCAATCTGGGCATAGGAGATTGTGTTTCTAACGAGCTGAGAGCAGAAGGCCACTGACGAATAGTCCTCCTATAAAAAGGGCCAGATTAGGGGGACATCAGTCGTCTTACCTGTCCTTTCCTTTATAGCCAATTCGAGTTCTATCATTTTTACAGAAAAGGAGAGGTAGTAACATGGCAAATTACAATTGTTTTAGTTTCTGGCAATTTGTCGATCACCTTTGTGTTCGAAAAACCAATTAGGCTCGTGCCGGCGGGGCACAACATTACCACACAAAGGAAGAGGGAGCAGGGGTCGTTCGCATTTTAAATGAACTATTCGGTACACGTACAACATGAAGGGAAAGGAAGAGAGAGAAACGTGTACAATAATAGGTCATTTTGGTGCGCACACAACACGAAACAGTAGGGGTCATATTATATAGAAACACAGACTGAGGGACAACGTAAATCCATATACTACGTACACATGAATTCAGGCGGGGGGTACATGTATTTACATACAGAACTCAAGACAAAACATAGAACAGTACTTGGCCATAGATATTTCCTCCTGCATGCTGCGCATCCTTAGTTTCCTATTTAATTCGCCTGGCTGTCTTTTGCTGTTGGTCTCTGTTGCAAATACTTATACTTTTGTCAATTGTTCGGGAACTATCCTGGTCGGGCTAGTACTTACGGTGGGATCTTTGAATCGTTTTTAGCGAATGGGTAACCATGCTGAGGCAACGGAGGGTGTTAGTTGGGGGAACAATGGGCAACTTCGAGTTTCATGGCGTAAGAATCTACTCGTAGGTGCACGTCATTCTTGGTTGCATTATTCGGGGGCCGGTTGGAGTCATATTTTTGTCATACTGCAATAACCCGCCAAGTTTCAGCTTCAGGCCACCCCTCCAGTCGCTGGGTTCAGAGAGAGAGAGAGACGGTCGTTTCTAAGTAAGGGAGTGTTATATCTATGTTTGCTCGTCGTGTATAGGCACCATATTCATACCCCCCTTTGTCCCCATTCCATCGGTCGTTCGATCATTACTCAAGTCGTGCAAAAACATCTCTCTTATCAAGCCAACGCGTGCAACGTATATCCAGTCGAGTTACACACATCCGGTTATACACGCGTGCATTCAAATCACCCAAAATCGTCATGTCCTCAGGGGCAGTCCCCATGGATAATGTATCATTTGTCCCCGCGGAACCATGGCGCGTTGCTTAGGTCTTTTCCATACTTTAGTCACTGTTCCGATGTGACCTGCAGAAAGAAGGGGAAAAAGAAGGGGTGGGGGCAGCGTTTTAAGACACATTCGCGCGCATAAACCCAAAAGGCTTTTACTTACCACGTATTCGACCTATCTCCGCGGGGTGCAGTCCCTTCCATCTCGGCGGTTTAAGCCCAGAGGGACTGGCCGTGCGGGAGGCATAATCATTTATGGACTGCACATTGCATAGATCGCCCACGTGTGGTATTGCGGACCTTGTGTGGGGGGGGTCGAAACAAAAGGGCAATCAGGGTAAAGTGGGGTGAACTCGTGTTCTTCTTCGAGGAGTCGGGATGGTCTACAGTGGTACCGGGTCTGGTTTAGGGGCATCTGAAACAATTTCCCTGAGATATGTGGCATACAAAGTAAAACAGAACACCGGGACCTTTATTGATTGCCTTATGTTGCACAAAAGTAAAAAAACACATGCAACAACTTGGATCGTTCACATTTTCAATATTTCTAGGTACTTTGCTTTTTAACCTTTCAGTAATCGACTTGCTTTATTTCGCCTATATTTTACGTAGATCGGAAACAAGGGCTATGTATTCAAACTTACCAATCCAAAAGCTACGACTATATTTGTTTGTCACAAAATCTTTATTTAAAAAAATGCTGACGTACAAATGCAATACATGTGTAGGAAAGGGTCCCCGTAAAGGTAGTGTATGCCAATGGGCCACACTAAAACGTGATTAATGACAATTTAGTCAAAAAATATACAACGACATTTCCATTGGTAATAAAGTTTTATTACCAAGGAACAGAAGACAAAAACTTTATCAGTGACAATACAAAAATTCAATATATTGACAAGCCCCAAAGGGGGGAGGGGAAAAGGGGAGAGAGAGGATAAGGCAACTAGAGGAGGAGGTAATAAAGCAAATAGACACAGTATAAATAGTGACCTGATTATTACAAGGTTAGTGACACTGTACGAAAAATTGACAATACAGAGGCCAAAATACGGCCAAATTCCAACAATTAACAAATAGTCCAAAACATCCGGCACATATGATGATTCAAATTAATAAGGGTTGTGCCCGGTGTATCAACAAAAAACAGTCGACGTTTCGACCCCTAATAACAGGCTGGGTAAAGTCCTTTCACGGGGTCTTCATCAGGACGTCATACGGGGAAGGGGGAGGGGGCCACACTGTGGGAAAAAATATTTCGACTTTAATACATGGTAAAGACGGCAGTTTATCCAATAGTCTAAACCAAGCAGTTAATTTAAAACAAATACAGCAAAATTGAATTACCATGGGGTACGGCCTGGGGGGGCTCTGTACACAGGGTTGGCGCCACGCAAATAAGTCGCGGTCAGTCACTAGTGGTGGAAAACTCCACAGGAGAGGAGAAATTCATCAGTTAAATCTGTACATGCTCTATGTCAAAGTACATATTATAATAGGTAAATGAAGGCACTAAGGACCTTTTTAGACCATTTAACGCGGCCACAAGAGCAGAACAACAGGTCTTGTTACCACTCATAGAGTCGTAGTCATGAAATTGATAGTTAAATACCTCGGTACTCTGGCGGAAATGCTACACCAGGAAACAGCGAGTGGGGCACTTGTAGTGGAATGTGACCATTCGGACAAGCTGGAATTAAGTAAGTGAATACACTCACGTTACTGAATATACAAAAAATGATAATAGCCCAAGAGATTAAAGAATTAATTAAAGGCCAATGTTGACGAACTTACAAGAGATTGTTTTGCGAACAAGGTTATCAGAGGCCTCCGTCACCGTGATAATGTGAGGAGCCGTCTGTTTGGAGAGACTGCTGACACGGGGGCGGATAGGCGTGTGTTGTCAGATCCACCCTGCCGCTGAAAAATTTAAGAAAAGAGCTAGAATATGTACTTAAAAAATGCGTCAAACAAAACCGTACAAAATCGTACTGAGGCTCTTACTCACAAGAATTTATGGCACGTGAGCTTTCCGTCTAGGTGCAGGGCCGAAGTATTACTGCAAGACTCCACAGAAGGTAGAAAATAATTCGCAGGGCTCGTAGTCCCTTAGTTCCTAAAACAAGCGTGATAACGATTATTTTCTGAGCTCTAAGGAGCCGATAGAGACACCCGTCAACTATTCACTTACATTAGATCGACTGGAAGGCGTCTCCAAGGATCAGGCCTGAGAGGCGTCTGCAAGAATCCGGACAGCAACTCCGCAAAACCGCAATGCGGAGTTTGTGGGCGGGGCCAGCTAATGTTAGTTCCATGAAAATGGAAAAAATACTCGAGGCTACCGCGGTGAGTGGGATGGTTTAAGGCAGCGATATTAAATCACATTTGTAGAGAGTTTCTAAACCAGCCTAAAAATATATATTATCACAGGATAGTTATGATAAATCGGTGTAGCTCTCATCTAAGAGGATGTCAACCGCAACTGTAATTTAAAACACCTAGATTGTCGTTTGTTTCAAGTGGTGCTTCTCTCACACAGGAGGAAGTAGACCAATTCCTTGATTAAATACCAAACTACAAAATAGATCGCAGCACATATTTTAAGGAAAGTTTGTGAAAAATGGGTGCATCTCTCACACAGGAGGATAAAAACCCGTTCAACCAATATTCCAAAAGACATAATTAAATTCCAGGCTACAGAAGGAAAGCAACACATAATTTAAGCCAAATCCTGAACCATGGGTGCATCTCTCACGCAGGAGGATGAAGACCCATTTAGCCAAAATTCAAAAAAGTGTGCCCAAGCATTACGAAAGTTGACTTCAAAGTCTCAGTTGCTGGAGTCATGGTGTTCCAATAAGGGACATGTTAGATGGTTCAACCTAACGCTGCCAGTTGTGATAGACTGCTATCCTGTTCGTTCAGTCCGTTTTTTATGGAGTCCAGAAGTGACATCCATTTGGACTCCCGTGTGTTCAGGATAGATAGGAGGTTACCTCCCCTTCTCCCGAGAGTCACCTTTTCAACAGCAAACCACCGCAAGTCGGTGACCAAATGGCCAGCTGTCAGCCAATGGTCCACAAGGGGGGCGCCTGCCACTTTGCATCTCAGTCTACTGCAGTGGGAAGAAATTCTAGCCTTAATTTTTTGTTGCGTCTGACCTACATACAATTGACTACATGGGCAACGGATGATGTATATCACTCCAGTGGAATTACAATTGGTATAGTGTTTGAGGGTATACGTACGTCCACGGTGGTCAAATGTTTTGGTCTGGATTGTGGTGTCGCAAGCAGTACATCCACCACATCTGTAGTGGCCAATCACAGGGGGCAAATTCCAGAGGGATGTTAGAGTGGGTTGGCTCTCGCCTTCAAGGAAAGAGTGAACAACCATGTCCCTTATGTTTTTAGCTCTCTTAAAGGAGTGAAGGGGCAACTCTGTTTGGTTGATAACATCAGCCACCAATGGCCAGTTATGGTTGATGATCTTCTTAATGTCGTTGCTGCGAGTTGAAAAGGTCGTAACGCAAATCACGCGATCAGTTGTGGCATGGGAAGCGTCATTTGGATTAAGTAGGGAATCTCGGGGGTTGTACCAAGCCCGTTTTCTTGCTCTCTTGACCAATCTGGTTGGGTACCCCCGTGATATCAAGCGTTCACTCAAGACCTCCGACTCTTTAGAATAATCGGCTCTTGTGGAACAATTCCTCCTAATCCTGAAAAATTGGCCGACTGGCAGGTTATCTTTTAAACCCCTAGGGTGATGACTCTGGTATTGTAAAAGTGAATTACGCTCAGTTGGCTTCCTGAACAAGGTAGTGTGCAAATGATCTGATTCTGCGTAGATCGAGATGTCTAGGAAAGGTATGACTTCTTTGCTTGATTCCATCGTGAACTGGATCGCCGGATTTCGGGAATTAAGCCAATTATGAAATACTTGGAGTTGGTCACCGTCTCCGTCCCAAATACACAGGACGTCGTCTATATATCTGACCCATAAGGGCAGATGGGCCTTAAATGGATTAGTGGCTGGAAAAATGTGCTGGTGTTCAAAATAATCCATAAAGATTATAGCCAGGTTTGGAGCGAAGGTGGCCCCCATCGCTACGCCCCTGGTCTGCAAATAAAAATGATCTTGAAAAATGAAGAAGTTTTGCATCATGGCAATTTCCAATAGTTCAATAATGAACTCAGTAGGGACCTGGAACGGGGCGGTTCGAGTGTCTAAAGCCATTCTCATTATATCCAAAGCTTCTTGTTGGGGGATGCTCGTATAGAGTGATATGATGTCACATGTAACTAAGAGGGAACTCTCTGGATTAAAGGGTCGACCATCTATCAAATTAATGACTTGTGTGGTATCTCGTAAATAGGCCTTTGTATGGAGTGCAATGGGCTTCAGAAAAAAGTCAACGTATTGACACAGAGGTTCTAAAAGAGACCCACAGCCAGAAACTATCGGGCGTCCAGGAGGTTTGCTAAGGTTCTTGTGTACCTTAGGTAAGGTATAAATTGTGGCCAGTCTGGGAAATTTTTGATTAAGGAACTCGAATTCCTGTTTGCTCAGAAACCCGGTATCCAAACCCTTTTGGGTCACCCTTAGGATGGTGTTGGCCAAGTCACTTGAAGGGTCACTGGGTAAAAGACGGTAGCTAATGCCATCTGATAGTTGTCTGTAGATTTCGGCTTTATAATCTGAAAGACGTACAAATGCAGGCCTACAACCACGTGGGCCAGCCACGGAGCAGACTGGAACTGTACATGAGGGCATATTTATCTGCGGAAAACATAACTGAGTCGGTGGTTGTTTTATTTCATCAAGGTACGATAAGTGCGATAAAATCATATCGAAAATTCATTGTGGGTAAGTACCATCAGTGTCAAAAAGTTTCGAACTTTCAATAATACTGTAATCAATGATGTGTCAGAACTTAATATCAAATTCATTGTTCGAATGTTCAAGCAATACTCATCCCCTCCCGCCATGTGCTTCAAAACTGCATACATATCTCACGATATCAAGTCTGAGCATCCGGAACACAACGGGGAATTGCGAGTTTCGTTTGTACCGGCGCCATTTTGGGTGGGGTCAGGCGGGTCCAAGTATAGTCAAAATGTCTCTACCAACTCGTGGTTGGACCAGAACCTCTTTTCGGCAGTCCAGAAGTTTCGTTAAGGGGCAACAGAAGGGACCGGTGACATGAACCATCAATCAAAGAAAAGGGAGGGGCAACAATCTTTCCTACCGGGTCGTACTGATGTTCCACCGGAACTGATCAAATCGGTAGTCTGCAGTATCTTGGGTCATTCAAAACTGAGGCTGGCGCCAGCATGAGGGCGCCGACGTCTCGTGGCTACGTCTTGGTCGTTCTGCGGGCGATCATGGCAGTCATTTCCCATCGGGGCGGTTGGGGGCCGCGGAGGTCGAGGGCCCTCCGCAACTCTCGTAGAATCTTCAAAGCTGAGGAGAACGTTTCTGAACGGAGGACTCGTTTTTCTAGCTGGCCAGCGACCAGGCCATCCTTGCATGCCAGGTTCGTTCCTGCAGAGTCGACCGCCATTTTTAGGAGTTCTGCAGCTACCGACAGTCACTTGGTCAAATGAGCAGACGGACTCCAGCCTGTTGGGTGAGGCGTCGTAGCACCGCCACAGTGGACGAGACCCTGCTGGGTGAGTGGGGCGTCTCTATACTGCAAGAGTGGACGAACCCTTTGCCGGGTGTGTGGAGCGTCCCTATACCGCAAGAGTGGACGAACCCTTTGCCGGGTGTGTGGAGCGTCCCTGCACCGCAAGAGTGGACGAACCCTTTGCCGGGTGTGTGGAACGTTGGGGGTGCAGCTGAGGGGCCTCCACCTGGGGAGGCGGGAGAGGCTCGTCCGCGCCGTCTCTCCCTCCCAGTGCACCCCACGGCGTCTCGCTGACATTTGTTATGGCCGGAACAGGCGATGAAGAAGAGGGGGGGGTCGGAGGCATATGCAAGACATCCCCCCCCCCGTGGCCTGCAAGGCGCCGGGAGAAGAAGGGAATGGGAGGACCAGTACATTCCGGGTCGGGCCCATGCCTTCTCCGGCCGATGGCGGCCGGCCGCTCTTGGCCACGGCCCCAGGAACGGGTCCCTTGGTTCATCCTGGGGACAGGCCTTGGCGCGTGGTGTCGCCTCCGGACTATTCGCGTAATGGTTCTCCACCCCAGGCCGCCGCCGACGGCTTTTGTAGACTTTCTGACGCCCAAAAATCTACTAGAAAGTAGCCCAAAGTAGCCCAACATTGCTACTTTGGGGAAGGAGGGACAGGAACCGCGTCAAGCAGACGGCGAAATGCATTGTGGGTTTGTTGTTGCAGCCGTTTGCCATGTGAATAGTTGTTTAAAACATTTTAACCTGTTACTTTGCTATCGTGTTGTATATTTCTAATATTTGCCTAGGGTTTGTCGTTAATTGGGCGGGGTGGTCGGTGGAGCCGAGCTGTCTCGCAGTTATCATGGCGTTGAGTTCGGCTTTCCTCACTAGTTTCATATTTCCTGAGGGGTTGTTCCTAATGCTTCCATTTCAGTGAGGTTGAAAAGAGATCTCATCAGTGGCCTACTGATTTTACTCGATTGCTTTTGTTTTTCCTAACGATGTTTTAAGTTATTTTATTTGCTAGCACGATACAGCGGCTCATCCGCATTTTCTTTATATATGTCCTTTTTATTAGGGGTGTCCTCCGGTGGAGCCAGATGGTCTACCTCTAATAAATGGTCCAGGCTGAACCAACTACTGAGCAATGGGGAGGAGATAGGCATGACGGGTTACAACGGGGACAAAAGTCAGCACTACCTATCCTTCACTACTTTGCGGAGACTAGGTAGAATATTTCTATTCTACAGTATTCGCAAATAGGGAATACCCAAAGAGAGAACCAATTCCAAACAGTCAAGTCCGGAAAAACAATCAATCAATCAAATGAGGAATAAAATAGGCGCGACGGGTTACAACGGGGGCAAAAGCCTGCGCTACCTACCCTTCACTATCTGCAAAGAGAGAGATCTTCCTGTTCCTCTCTGTTTGTAGGCAGAGAAGATCCTTTCCAAGAACCAATTCCGAACTATCAAGGTTCGGTCAAACAATCAATCAGTGGGGGATAAAAATAGGCACGACGGATTACAACGGAGGCAAAAGCCTGCGTTACCTATCCTTCACTATCTGCAAAGACTAAACAGAGTATGGCGGCTCTGTGCTTGTTTGCAAATAGAGAATGATCCAAAGAGAACCAATGCCAAAACAATAAATGCTTGGATAACAATCAATCAAATGGAGAGGGAAGTAGGCGGACGGGTTACAACGGGGGCAAAAGCCTGCGCTACCCACCCTTCACTATCTGCAAAGGGAGAATACTCCTATCCTTCCCCGTTTGTAGACAGAGAATCTCTCAGGACAAAACAATCAAATGCGTAATACTAGTATTTTCCAATGACAATCAAACAATCAATTCGGAATTAGTCGTGTTTACACGACCTTACCTGGACCGTATGGACAGTTTCTCGTCTTCCGTTTCCAGCGCCCGATCGTCCTCTATTCTCCGTAATTGCTGTGGCACTCCTGATGGTTCCCAGTCAGGACCGTAGATCACTCGAGAGAGGTCTGTTCGGCACCAGTGAAGTTCGGATGATCGGCTGCCAGACAAGGGTCTATCGGGCAGGAGCTCTTCCCGATCGTTGCAGTCGTTCACTCTGTCGTTGGGACCTCTCTCACTGGATCCACGTGTCGCTGATGGGCCCCACATTTGGGACGCCAATTGATGAAAAAGGGTTTCAGGCAGATCAGGTCGTTTTACCCCTTTTCTCGGTTTGCCCAGCGTTAGCCGCTTCTCACCCAACTCACGATTACCAAACAAAGAGGCAGGCGCTGGAGACTGGAAGGCAGGAGACAGGAGTTTATTTCTGACGGAACAGAACACGTCAAGTCAGACAACAGGGTATCTTCTCGAGGTGCTCTCTCTATTTTCTCTACGGCTCCGTCTTTTATACACAGGTTTATGATGTACAAACATTCCTTATTGCAATAAAGACACTTTGAAGTACAAAAAGGGCATGTTTGGGACCCCAGCTCCAGGCCCATTCCCATACCGACCGCTCTGATGTTGTTTTCCCCTCCCAAATGTAACATGTGATTGTAATCTGCAGCCGGACATTCCAACAGGACACGAGGGCAGGAGGGGGTGGACAGTTCTAAAGTTGGGCAGGCGATAAGATCATGTTTCGCTATGCGGGGCCGGAGGGGTACATCCACGAGACCTAGTTTTATGATATGGGACTGGGTCGAGAGGCCAGGTGTAGCCGGGGGGGGGGTCATCAGAAGAGAGGAAGGGTGTTCCTGGGAGGAATGCAGGGGTGTCGGTCAGATCTAGGGGTGTGAAGGCCTTGATTAATCACCGCTCCTCTGATGTGAGGCGAGGTCCTACTGTAGGAAGCAATAAACTGCATCTGTTGGGCTAGGTGATGGCCTGGGATCAGGCCGGGCAATCGGGCAGGGAGGAAGAAGTTACTAAAAGGGCCCGTTCTATGAGTAGGATGAAAGAGCGAGGGGGCAGGGATTTAGCACGGAGACAAGGTCGTGTTTAGTGGTGCGTTTATGGCCTAAACAGGAGAGACCGGGGGCTGTCGGGGCGCGGGGTGCTTGCGAGGCTGGAGAGAGAGAGAGAGAGAGAGAGAGAGAGATGATGGCTATTGGCAATGGGCAGAGAGGTCATGACACAAAGATGGCTACTATCTATGTTCGCGATGGGGCCTAAAAGGGGACAAGATGGCGGGGCCACTGTGCCGTGACTTTCGCTTTACCTTCTACAGTGGCGAGGGAGAACACAAATGAACGCCGCTTATGTACATATACATTGTCATTTTCCACAGTGTCTGTCTTTGTCCTCTTTGGGATCCCAAACTATGGTGTTTATATAGTACAAATTATATGTAAAAAACACTTAACTTCATAAAGGCAAAACAATCACCTAAGACTTGAAAAACAGGACCTGGAGGGAACGGATAGTGTGTTAGAAGAACAGGCATGGTACAGCGGGGTTAATAGATGGGTCTAGTTAATAGGCTGCCTTCAAACTACACTGTAGTACACAACAAGCTCTGATACTGTGGCCCCAAACTCGAGGCCACCGCTTGGAATCCGAGCTGATATTGTGAACGCTGGCATGAGAGCAAGGAGAGAGCTATAATGTTTTGGTTCTGCCTAAATAGAGCACAAGACGCATGCGACATAGGCCGGACCTAAGACCAGTGTGCCACAAACACCCTGCTCACAGCCTCGCTAACTCCGGGCAGGGGGGACAGTTATGCAACAAAAGAGACGAGCTGCTCTGCACTACAAACCCCTAAGCAATGGCAGATGGCCTGCTTCACTGCGAAGGATTAAAATGCTTCACTGGCTTTAATGTTACTCAGTAGGAAAGGATACATGCAGGTTTTCAAAAAATGTTTAACATAAATATATTTGGTGGTAGGGGACATGCACTGGGTAACTCTTCATTTGTATAGGTCCTGTCTTGGTGTTGACCAAACGCTTTTACCTTCGCATTCTGTAGAATGAGTAAGTGGTAGTACGGTGCATTTGTTATTTAAATATTTTTGTATTAAATAAGGAACACCTGATAATCGGGGGTAGAGTTGACACGTGTTCATATATGTTAAAGCAAGGATAGAGGGTATGACCTAGATAGGTCAGGTCTCTGGGACGAACGAGGGTGTACTAAACAGATTGCATATGCACGGAACACTCAAGGCTATCACTGCCAGGCTTACAGTGGGAGTGTGTGTGCACTAGGTTCACAAGTTAGTACAGCTGCATGTTTACAGTGTGCAGGAGCACAAACTGAATGTGAGGAGCAACATAGAACGGTATACTACATTTGTAGAGTGGGTAGGGGGCACTGAGGGTACAAGAACATACGTAGTCTGTGTGTGCACACTCTGGGGATGTTACACTGGGTGCAAGATGGCTCCCATGTGTTGCAAGCACAAAGTAACCCATCTTGTCTGACTTTTGCCTTGTAGGATGAAGACTTAGGAAATTTTGTGTGGGTTTAGATGCATTTATTATGCACAGGATTTGACAATGCCAGTAGAACGATTTGGCAAGGTAATGTGCATTTCGAGCATGGTGTCAGCATTCCTTACATAATCATAAGTGCGCTGTTGCTCCCCACTCTGTACCCGGTACCCTCCCTAAGTAACTAGGAACGCGATATTATATTCGACTGAATACTTCCATTCTTTAATTAATGGGGGCACTTGCACACGTGGAGTACACCTTCAGGGGGGTGGGTACATGAGACATAGTATGCTGTTAAATATTAGACTGTGCGCTAGTCTAGTACTTATGGCGCAGGCGCTAGGTTGTTCAGCTGTCAATGGAGGACAGGGCCATGCCACCTGGTTCTAATGCCCACATTTAGCCGGCAAATCACACTTCCTGCCTTTAGTGTTCTTACTGGTCAAAATGTCACATGATAGGGTAACTGGCGCTATGGTAAGTACTCATTAATGTATATGCTCACTGTGGAAATTGTGGCGATGGCCAGGTGTCTTGTGGTTGCGGATTTACTGATAATTCGCTTGGAACTACACGTGTGTGTGTCAGCTCCGGTAATCTAAATGCTGCTGGCAGGCGTGCACCACCGGTTTGTCGCACTCGCAGGGGGAGCCATATAATTATGTCACTATAGGGTCTGCACACACAATTGCTAAATTGCCAGGTTGGCCCTAAACTTCTTTTCATTACATATGTTACCTCCATGGTAGGCTCCAGGATTCTACATGGGGCCAAATTACTTACCTGGGGAGTCAGGATAGTTATGGCATAGTTTGGAGGTCAGGCATACTTGGCACGACCCTCGGTGATGGTTCTTTCAAGGATACTTTCAATGCTTATGGCATAACAGTACATCACAGGCCTTCTTGTCTCATCTTCATGGGTACCCCTGCGAATGGCCACATTGCTGTATTGAGCCTGTGCACTTGTACCATGGATGTCTGTGTGGCATCGCAAGGTAGCATCGCACTCTTGCGCGGGTACGATGGGCCATGAGTTGCCGAGGGTTGGTCACGCTGTATCTCTGCACTCTGGTGCCTGTACACTTATATGTGAAAGGTCACGCAATTGTTTACGTCCTTGGGCCTGTACAAATAGGCAGGTTATCCCTGGGTTGTCACATTGGACCAATTCCTCCTGGGGCTGGTGCATATTTGGGTGCCTATGTTGTCAGCAGACTGGATTCAGGTGTAGTATCACGCAGGTTTGATGCATCCGTGTGGCATCACACAGTACCGGCACAGAAGAAGCGCTGACTTGCGAATTGTAATTGGTAATCTACATACAAAAAGGCACTAATCTTTTGTGTTTGTTTTCATTATGTATGACCAGATCCATGGCGGATAACTGGGAAGTGCTCCACACCGCAACACCTGCAAGAGGTGGAAAACCGAGGAGACTGGTAGTTCCGGAACGGGAGTGGCAAACAAGGGCATCAAGTGGGATGGGCGATCAATCAAGGGCTCAAGAGGTGCCAGCACTGTTTTGGTTGTTTATAAGTGTGTTAACCAGTATTCTACCTTTACGACACCTGTGCTTGCGGGTGCCACCGTAGTGGACACTGCAATGGGTAGGGTATTCAGTAGTGGAGCATAGTGGTCCGGCGTAGGTTGTTCACGGACTTCATGATATTCTGAAGGGAGATCTGGGGGCCTGTGGCTCCCAGGGTAACCTTCCAATTACATCGACAATGTGTGCCAGTATCTGGGGGTGACAGCGTGTTACCATCAAGTGAGCCTAGTTAGTGGCCCCATGGCGGTATGGTGATGTATAGGTACGTTATCATTTGGTTGTGCCAGCCGTAGGAATGTAGCAGTACGCTGCGTCTCAGGGGTGTGCCTTGCCAGCTTGGCCAAACCCAGGAGAAATGGGCGTATGCAACACCTCAGGACCCCTTGTCGAGAAGCAGTACTCTGCCGTTACGCCACCCGAGCTCCCAGTTGCCATCGTAGCAGACACTGCGTGGTGGTGATATACCACAGTAATGAGGTAGGCATACACATAGCATTTCCTAGAGCGTAGTGGTCAGGTGTAGGTGGGTTACGGACTTCACAATATGCCAGTGGGAGATTTTGGGGCCTGGGGTTCCCTGGGTAGCCTTCCAATTGCACCAACAATGAGTGTCAGCGTCTGGGGTGCCGTGTCTTATCGGGCACAGTGGGATTCCATCAATTGGGCCCAACTGGTGGCCCCATGGCGGCAGGTCTAATTTTCCTGAATAAGACAGCCCTAGCCTATCTATCCCGCACTTGGGAGGGGGTGTGAAAGGACCGGGTACACCAGGACGCCTGGGTAGAATGGTTGGGTCGAGATGTCTGTGCCCGGGGTACACCCTGGCGCAGACATTCCAGAGCTTCGAATAGGAGGAAGCGAGTCTGTGAGGCCAATGGGCCACTGGAAACAAATACCTAGTAACAAAGATGGTGAGGCTAGCTAGGTCTTGATACTTAAAGACTACAGCCCAGGGGTGCATCTGGGGGTAGTCGTGCTTCTTAAAATACGGCATCCATTTGTCCACACCAGGGGATGAAATCATCGCAGAGAATCTTCTTACCTAGTTAGTGACATATTGGGACAGGGGATGACCTTGCAGTAAGTTGGTAGGGCCTGATAGTCAGACTACAAAATATAATGGCTAGGTTTGTTAGTTTAAGGTTAGGGCATGACCTTTCAGTGTAGGAGGGTAGGGGGGCAGATAGTCGGTCAACTACGCTGGCCTGTGTCATGATTGGTGAGCAGTTAATTTATGGTCCTTAGGGGGTGGTGCCATTCTTGAATGGGGTCTCCTAAACGGAGGGACAAGTGGTCTCTCCTACAACTCCAGGGGCAGTTACAGCCTGTTGACTACATGGGTGCGGGGGAGGGGAGAGTCACTGTTTCTCAAGGCTGGTTGGCCACCCCACACGTGCACAATGATGCCATTAAATGGCGCAGATATGCAAGGGCCCCCTTTAATGGAGTTAATAGGGTGTATGGGGGTAACCGGAGGGAGAAGTACCCTCACGGTAAACGGGCCTTCTGCGCATGTGCACTTTGACAGAAGGGCGTGGTTAATGGGGCGTACGGGGGTAACCGGGGGGAGAAGTACCCTCACGGTAAACGGGCCCTCAGCGCACACGCACTCCGACAGGAAGGCGTGGTTTAGTGATAAGGATCTGACACCAGTTAGTGACCTTGCCGTAGGCCCAAATAGGATACGCAGAAAATAAATTTTGTATAATGTGATTGATATGTAAGTTTCGAATAGGAAACACCTTGTACCTGAAGTATGTTAATGTTAGCCATCTGATATCTGTATATATCAATTGTAAAGTTTTCTGGGTAATTGTGTAAATATTGTTTATTTCAATTTGATTTATTTGTATATTTTAATAAATACAGCCGGGGGTTGTAAGACCCCCCGCCTCCAAAGAAATCCCTCTCATGTCCTGGTTAATAATATTTGTTAACGGAAGGGGGGCCCTCCGGCAATCCCTGGCCATAAGGAATGGCGGCGGGCGCGCCTCAAATGTAGATTGGACCCCGGGTCCCAGAGTGACCCAGAAGTGATTGAATCACTTCCGGGTCACTATGGAACAAAGGCCAGGCCGGTTAGATCTGGCCTGGCCGAAGAGGGCTTAAAAGGCAGTCGAGCGCAGGAGTCTGCCTCTTTGACTCCGTGCACCACGGCCTGCCCCTCCAGCCTCTAGGAGGCTGTAATTCTTTTTCCCCACCCACCATCCCCTGAAGCAGATGATTGTTATTGTGTGTTATGAAGGTTTTCGCAGTTTTGCTACTAATGTTTGTAGATGACAAAAGTTTCTGACTATTACGTTTCTGTTCCTTAGAAAATTATCCCGTTTACAGGTCATCAATCATAGTATATTTATTGCTATTCCTTGGTCAGGCGGTAAGGTCATGATTGGTGAGCAGTTAATTTAAGGTCCTTAGGGGGCGGCGCCATTCTTGAATGGGGTCGCCCAAACGGAGCGACAAGTGGTCTCTCCTAGAACTCCAGGGGCAGTTACAGCCTGTTGGCTACATAGGTGGGGGGGAGGGGAGAGTCACGCTTTCTCTAGGCTGGCTGGCCACCCCGCACATGCACAATGACACCAGTAAACGGTGCAGAAATGCAAGGGCCCCCTTTAATGGAGTTAATAGGGCGTACTGGGGTAACCAGGGGACGGAGGTACCCTCAGGGTAAGCGGGCCCTCTGCACATGCACACTTCGACAGAAGGGTGTGGTTAATCGGGCGTACGGGGGTTACCGGGGTGAGAAGTACCCTCATGGTAAATGGGCCCTCTGCTCATGCGCACTTCTATAGAAGGGCGTGGTTAATAGGGCGTACGGGGGTAACCGGGGTGAGAAGTACCCTCACGGTAAACGGTCCCTCTGCGCATGCGCACTCCGACAGGAAGGCGTGGTTTAGTGATAAGGATCTGACATCAGTTAGTGACCTTGCCATAGGCCCAAATAGGATACGCAGAAAAGAAATATTGTATAATGTGATTGATATGTTAGTTCTGGATAGGAAATACCTTGTACTAGAAGTATGTTAAGGTTAGCCATCTGATGTCTGTATATATCAATTGTAATGTTTTCTGCATAATTGTGTAAATATTGTTTATTTCGATTTTTGTTTTATTTGTATATTTTAATAAATACGGCCGGGGGGGTTGTAAGACCCCCTGCCTCCAAAGAAATCCAACTCATGTCCTGCTTAATAATGTTTGTGAACGGAAGGGGGGGTTCCTCCGGCAGTCCCTGGCCATAATGCTACCTCCGGGAGCCCGCAACAAATTTGCCCCTACAACAGCAGTAGTTATTGGTGATAAGCGATGTACATCGCTCTGCTGTGCTGTCAAGATCCACTAATGGCTTGTAAGAGCAGAGTGATTGATCGTGCCAGCATTTCATGGTCAGCGGGTGACTGCCGCGTACAGCACCGAGGGGGCGTGAGCACAGACAGAGCGCACAGAAGCCAGGTGCTGAGGGCATGAGGGGCACGTATAGTAGGTGAATTGTTTGATAATAATCTCTCCTTAAAAGCACAAATGGTTTAAGTACCTAGGCAAGTGTTGTCAACTTAAACTCTTACATTGTTATTGCCTTTTAATGATCACACTTTCATATGCATGCTATTAATGCCCTGGTCCACTCTAGACTGGACTACGGAAATGCAATTTATCTAGCTGCCCCAGAAATCCTCTGCTTTAGATGGTGCAATATGCTGCCCAGAAATCCTCTGCTTTGGTTGGTGCAAAATGCTCCCCTCCGAATTTTTAACCCCTTAATTGCTGCCGTCGGCCAACGGTCGTCACGGCCACTACCTCCCCAGTGCTGCGCACGACCGTTGGACGTCCATTCAGCACTAGTTCCAATGGACAGCGCAGCACTGGGGAGGTCTATTTACAACGCTTTAAAGGGGTTAATGAACTACATAAACAAACCCCTAAGAGTACATAAACAAACGCATAACTCCGTCGTCTTAAAACAAGCCAAGAAGGCTTCACTCACATCAAAGGCTTAATCAACCCGTGGTGATAGTAGCTAAAGGTGCACCACAATATTGTCCTAACTTAGTTATGGCAAACTGTTCTTGGTACATCTCTGCTCTTTCCACCACTCCTCTAAATCAACCTTATTTAATTGTGACTAGGCCCCGCACTGATGATATCTTTAGAGATAGGACCTTCTCTGCAGCTGCTGAAAAAACTCCAAGTTCTCTCAGTCTTGTCCTCCATACTGAAACTTTATTGCTGTAGTTTAAGAAACAGTTAAACGTACTCATATGTAACACCTCTCAATGCATATTATTATCTTTGCTTACCCAGTGCCAAGAAGCTTCAGTGTACATGTTCTTTGTAATACTTGACAATAGACTACAGACCATATCTAGAATGCTGTTGAGTCAAGTTCATTTCTGCGTGTACACAAAGTCACATTGGTGCCCTGAAGCTGCCCTTTGGAAATAAACAGCACGATATAAGCCTGCATTAACGTAACATACCCTAAAGTAATGTAACAAATCTAACCTAATTTAGTATAACAACAGGTCACATCAAATTAACATCTATTCTGGTTAATTTATTCACTCACCAAACAGGGAAAAACAATCAAATATACTTTCATACTGTAAAACAATTAACAGTTTAAGATAAGAAAAATAATACTCTTACTAAACAATCATGTAAGCGCATTCTGTGGTGCTAAACAAACTTACTAGCAATTTACAGATGACAAATTAAATAAACTTGCATAAAGCACATGCATGAAATCCTTTTTGGTACAAATGTGGTTTAAGTTATAAGTTTTATATCATACAAATATTTATGTTTGCTATAATTGCTCCTTTTCAAGCCCATATAGCACCCACAATTGCACAACAATTGCACTGGGTTGTCAGTGGAGTTTAAAAAAAGGCTAGCCTATTTCAGATCTCTTATTCTATAGCTGTTTAATATTGATTCTACTTTCTGTTTATTTAACCACAGAGTAATACTGCTTATTGCAAGAGTAAAGGTTTGAAGTGTATTGCTCAGACTTCATCCGTGATCACAAAGCTCATTTTAAGATCCACTGAGCCTGGTATGGTGATTCAGTAAACTAATGTATATACTGAAGGGATCAGTGTTTGACCTCCTGGTTACAGGTTTATATTCCTGCAGATTCAACCAGCCTTTGATCCTCTTGAAGTTAATAAAATGAGTGCCACTGAGTTTGTTAACAATAAAAATCTGTTACTCAGCACCAAGATACCCAAGTGTGAATGCGTGCTTTACAAATACAAAGATTATATTATGTTTGTTAGATTTGGGGGTCTGTAGTTGGCACAGGTAGGTACTTGTGACAAATAGGGACCCTCTCCTCTAGTCAGGACATGGGGTTTACACTCCTAAAATAACCCCTGTTCACCTTCTAAGTTGCGTGGTTCGAGCAGTCAAGGCATTGTAAGTTAAGCAGTTGTGACCACATACAGTAACCCAGTGACAACACTACAAATGGACACCACACAGGTTTTATAAAATAAGTAGACTTAATATAGAGTTACCACAAGACCTTAAACAACAAAAATACACACTATGATTACTTTAAGATGGTAGATTTAAGCTTAGTTCAGTTCAGTTCTTAGATGCGACACTGCGTCAATGTACCTTAAGTTGCGTTGCGCTTCCACGACAAGCAATGTCACAGCGATGGGAAATGCGGCATAGTTCAGATACAAAGAAATAAAGACCTGAAGATCTTCCAGATGCGGCACGCTTCTCGGGGATGCAAGAAGCCCTCGGTTCGATGAGTGGACTGCAGCGGTGACACACTTACGATGCGACGGCAACAGCTCCAGCGACGACGCTCTTCTCATTGATGCGTGAAGCTTCTGCTCAATGCGACAGCTTCAGCGGCAACATCGAAGAAGCGATGGCAGCAGCTCCGACGGCGGCGCGCTTCTCGAGGATGCGAGCTGCTCTTGATCGATGCGGTGCAGTGCGACAGTTCCAGCTGCGACACCCTCCTTCGGAGTTGCGACAGCAGTCACAGCAACGGCGACACACTCCGACCCCGTTGCGAGATTCTTCTCCTGATGCGGTGCAGTGCGACAGCTCCAGCGGCAACACCCTCCTTCTTCGGAGTTGCGACGGCAGCAGCAGCGATGGCGACACGCTTCTTCTTTGTTGCGGCACGCTTCTCTCCGATGCAGTGCAGTGCGAAAGTTCAAGCGGTGACACCCTCCATTGGGGTTGCGACGGAAGGCACAGCGATGGCGACACGCTTCTTCTCGTTGAGTCGCGCTTCCACCTCCTTGCGACGCGCAGTTCCTCAGAAGGCCCAAAACAGCAGCAGTCACTTCCAAAATAACTCTGGGGAGCTGAGGGGTGAAGTCTGTTGTCCCTGAGACTTCAGCAGGAGGCAAGCTCTTTTCCAAGCCCTTGGAGATCCTTCACAAGTTGAAAGCAAAGTACACAAAGTTCCTTTCTCCTTCCTTTGACAGTAAGGCAACCACTGCAGGCCAACCCCCCAAGCAGCACTTCAGCTTGGGAATAGGCTCTCCTCAGTTTCTTCAGGTCCCTCTCCTCAGTAAAGGTTTCTTCTTGTAGTCCAAAGTAATCTAATTTCATGGGATCAGGGTCCCAATATTTATACCCCAAAATACTTTGTTCTCTTAGGGGAGAGGGGTCTTTGCCCTGTCCAAACCAGTTCTGAAGCACTCTGTTTACCAGACTTCTCCTTTCCTTTCACAGTGCAGGGCAGGCACATCAGGAGGTGGAGCCAGCATTGTGGAAGGCAAGTACAGTCCTGGAGTACTTTGTGTACAGGACTCCTTCTCTTCTTTCAGTGTGCAGGGCAGAGACATCAGCCGCTCCCCACGGGGTGGAGTCAGCATTGTGGAAGGCAGGCACAGCCCTATTCAAGGTTCAGGTGCAACTCCTCCCTCCCATCTAGATGCAGATCTCTCTATTCACCACTGGGTGACTCAGCCTGTCTCCTGGAATTCCCCAGCCCTGTCACTCACAAAACCAGACATAGGAATACACAACCTAGCAGAGGCAGGTTTTGAATGGTTAGACAAGCAAATACCTACTTTCTAAAAGTGGTATTTGCAAACACAGAATATTAAAATAAACCTCACTAAAAGATGTATTTTATTATTCTGAGTTCAGGCTTACTAAACTCAAATTTCTACCATGTTCTCTGAGCCTGTTAGGATTATAAAATGTGATAACTCTAACAGCCCATTCTGGCCTAAATAGAACAGGTAGCCTTGCAATAGTGAAAAACGAAAATGGCTGTAATTCACTATTAGGACAGGCCACACACATCAGGGCTGGTCCTACCTTATACTTACAATGCACCCTGCCCTTGGGCCTACCAAAGGGGTGACTGATATGAAGAACAGGGAAAGTTTAGGGGCTGGGAAGTGGGCGCACTTGCCCAGGCAGCATGACAGTACCAGACTGCATGCAGGCTCTGCAATGGCAGACACATTTTACAAGGCTGCTTCTGTGGGTGGCACAACCAGTGCTGCAGGCCCACCAGCAGCATTTGGATTTACACGCCCTGGGCACACTCAGTGCGCTAGACTAGGGTCTGACAAGTAAACCAAATAGCCAAACATGGAACCACTGATTAGTACATCAATTTACAATAGGGAACACTTGCACTGTGGCACTGGATAGCAGTGGCACAGTGCCCAAAGCATCTAACACCAGCAAAAATACAGGAGGCAACAGCAAAAATGGAAGGGAGACCCACACCAATGGTGCCAGGTCTAACACGTGTCCCCTCCAGCTGAAAGGTGGGGAGAACTACCCTAACTCCTGGGAGTTCTCTTCACTAACTTCACTAAGGCAGAAAAAACTAGACAGACCATCAGCGTTGGCGTGTTCTGTACCAGGGCGGTGTTCCACCGTAAAGTCCATACCCTGGAGGGAGATGGATCACCTCAACAGCTTTGGATTCTCACCCCTCATCTGCATCAACCATCTGAGGGGCCTGTGGTCTGTCTGAACCTGGAAGGGAGTCCCAAACAGGTATGGTCTCAGCTTCTTCAGTGCCCAGACCACAGCAAACGCCTCACGCTCAATAGCACTCCACCTCTGTTCCCGTGTAAGTAACCTTCTACTGATAAAGGCTACAGGTTGATCTAGGCCCTCCTCATACATCTGTGACAGAACAGCCCCCAAACCATGCTCTGAAGCATCTGTTTGGATGATAAACTCTCTTGAGAAGTTGGATGACAGGAGCACGGGCGCCGTGCACATGGCAGCTTTCAGGGCCTCAAAAGTATTCTGACAAGTGTCAGTCCAGATCATCTTCTTGGGCTGCTTCTTAGAAGTCAGCTCTGTCAAGGGTGCAGCAATGTTGCCATACCCCTTGACAAACCTCCTGTAATACCCTGTGAGACCTAATAAGGCTCTCACCTCTGTCTGGGTTTTGGGTGGCTCCCAAGCCAGGATGGTTTCAATCTTGGGTTGTAGGGGCGCCACCTGGCCGCTCCCAACTTGGTGTCCCAGGTACACCACGGAAACCTGCCCGATCTGGCACTTACTAACCTTGATTGTGAGACCTGATTTCCGCAGCACCATCAATACCTCCCAGCGGTTGAGGCAGATGTTCCTCCCAACTGGCACTGAACACTGCGATGTCATCCAGGTAGGTGGCACTGAACTCATTCAGTCAAACCAACACCTGGTTGACCAACCTCTGAAAGGTGGCAGGGGCATTCTTCATCTCAAAAGGCATAACACGGAACTGGAAATGCCTATCTGGTGTGGAGAATGCTGACCTCTCCTTTGCCCCATCAGTCAAGGTGATCTGCCAGTAGCCAGATGTTAAGTCAAACGTGCTGAGATACCGTGCAGCCCCTAGTCGATCTATGAGCTCATCAGCTCTGGGGAGGGGGTGCGCGTCAGTCTTCGTGACTGAATTGAGCCCCCTGTAGTCCACACAGAACCGGAGTTTGGGTGTGGCACCCGGCACTGTAGACTTCGGGACCAAGACCACTGGGCTGGCCCAAGGACTGCTAGATGACTCAATCACCCCAAGTGCAAGCATCTTTGAGACCTCCTCTTTAATGCAAGCCCTTACCCAGTCAGTTACCCTGTAAGACTTGTGCTTCACAGGTAAGCTGTCTCATGTGTCCACATCATGGACGCACCAATCTGTGACACTAGGAACCAGGGAGAATAGATCAGAAAACTGTCCCAGCAACTGGCGGCAGTCATTCTGTTGCTCAGGGGTCAGGGTGGAAGAGACGTTAACACCATCCACTGACCCATCTTGCTCGAAGGCTGACAGGAGGTCAGGAAGAGGCTCAGTCTCCTCCTCCTTCCCAGCATCTGTTGCCAAGAGCATGCCCACTTCAGACCTCTCTAAGTGGGGCTTAAGGCGGTTGACATGTAGGACCTTGAAGGGGTTCCTAGGAGACCGCAAGTCCACCAAGTAGGTAACTGGACTCTTGCGCTCCACAACCTCAAATGGTGCAGTCCACTTATCTTGGAGCGCACAGGGCTCCCCTGGGGCCATGACCCACACGTTCTGGCCAGGTTGAAGCTCTACCAGAGTGGCATTCTGGTCATACCAGCGCTTCATCTCCTCCTGGCTGGCTTCCAGATTCGCCTCAGTGAGTTGCCTGAAACGCCTAGTCTGGTTCCTGAAGGCCAGCATGTAGCTATATACATCCTGCGGAGGTTTCTTGGGAGATTGCTCCCAGCCTTCTTTAACCAAACTCAGAGGTCCTCTGACCGGGTGTCCATAGAGAAGCTCAAAGGGGTTGTACCCTAGAGATTTCCTTGGCACCTCCCGGTATGCAAACAACAGGCACGGTAAGAGGACGTCCCACTTACGCCTCATGGGTTCCTCAAGACCCATAATCATGCCCTTTAGGGTTCGGTTGAACCTTTCAACCAACCCATTTCCTTGGGGGTGGTAAGCAGTGGTGAACTTGTAGGTTACACCACACTCCTGCCACAGGGACTTCATATACTTGGAAATGAAGTTGGTGTCCCTGTCAGACACTACCTCGCAAGGGAATCCCACTCAGGAGAAAATTCCCATCACTGCTCGTCCCACCACAGGGGCCGGCACTGTCCTCAGAGGTATGGTGTCCGGGTACTTGGTGGCACGGTCCACCAAGACCACAATGAACCTGTTGCCCAAGGCTGGCTTGGGGTCCAGTGGCCTCACAATGTCAACCCCACCCACTCAAAGGGGGTATTGACCACCGGGAATGGCTGGAGAAGAGCCTTGTGATATCTCCCATTCTTTCTACTTGCCTGGCAAGTCCTGCAATGAGCATCGGAGCTCTTGTACATTTGGGGCCAATGGAAGTGGGTGACAAGCCTTTCAAAAGTCTTGTCCTGCCCCAAATGTCCTGCTAACGGCACATCATGAGCCAGCCCCAGTAGGAAGTCTCTGAACTTAAGGGGGACCTCCAGCACACGGGCTGACCCAGGTTCAGCAACCTTATGCTCTTTATACAGGAGACCATTCTCCCAGTAGATCAAATGTGACCCTGACTGATCATCTGCTGCCTGGCTTACAGCCTGTTGCCACAAGCCCACAAGAGAAGGGCACTCTCTCTGCTCCTTGCAAAAATCCTCCCTGGAGGGGTCGCCTTCTTGCTGCCAATGGGTCAGCTCAGGCAGGTCCCACAGTTCAGCTACTTGCTCCCGGTAGTCTCCAGGGCATCTCCCTCAGGGTCTACCTCCTCCTGGGCCGTGGGAACTTCGGGGGCCGGTTTCCCGCACCCCTTGCCACTTCTCTCTAAGGCAGGTTCCTGGACCTCCCTCTCAGGCTCCAGGTCCTCTTGAGAACCCCTACTGGCTGACATTGACCGGGTGGTCACGCACTACCAGTCAGGCAGTCCAACCATCTTCAAGTGAGTTGTTTTCTCCACCTTTTCTCAAGGGGAGCTCCCCAAATCATTTCCCAACAAACAGTCAACAGGCATGGCGGGCCTCACAGCTACCTGAAGAGTACCAGAGACCCCCCACCCCCACTCAAAGGGAACCTGATTCATTGGACAAAGGCTCTCTGTTTTGTCGGCGTTAACAACTCTGCAAAATGCATGAGGGACAATCTACTCTTGAGACACCAGGTGACACCTGACAGCTGTCACACTGGCTCCTGTGTCTCTAAGAGCCTACACCTTTTTGCCATTGACGGTCACTCGCTGCCCATAGCCCATATTTTTTAGTGTTCCTGGCTAGCTGAGCTTCTGAGGCCGTCTCACAGCCTCCTAAAGAGACAAGGGTGATCTGTGCGGGACCCCACCCACCTTTGACATCAATCTCCTCCCCCAAGGCTACACTAGCCGTCTGCTGGGGCAGAGCACCAGTGGGTGCTTGTTTACCAAACAGGCGGCACCTGGTATCATTCGCCTTATGACCCAGGTCACCACACTTGTAACATTTCAGGGGCCCCTGGGGAACAGGACTACCTGTCGGGCCCCTTGCTTTCTCTCAGGGGGAGGCTGGGAATCATTCACGGGGTTCCCTTGGGGACTACTTTGGGGCCCTTTGCGGAACTCCTTCTGTTTCCCCTTGTCCCCCCCACTCTTCTGCTGGGGACCCTGCCCCCCTTTGGCTGAGTCTCCCATGTGACTCTTGTGGCCACGGGTGCTCACCCAGCGGTCCGCCTCCTCAGCAAGCTTCTTAGGGTTAGTCAGCTTGCTATCTATCAGATGCTGGAGCAGCTCTGGAAAACAATTATCAGACATGTGCGCCAATGCAATCAAATCAAAGAGACCTTGAAAATCATTAACCTTGCTGCCCTTTACCCAACCATCCAATGCTCTGCAAAAGAAAGTGACATATTCAACCCAAGTACTGTTTCTAACTTTTTGCATTTCCTGAACCTCTGCCTATAGATCTCAGGTGTCAAACCATATCTAGACGTCAATGCATCTTTCATGTGGCTGTATAAATTGTGGACTTCAGAAGGCATGTCTAACAATGTATCCCGCCCCTCACTAAGGAACCTTCCCCACAACCCCGCTCCCCAATCTCTCTCAGGGACCCGGTGGGAAGACATGGCAACCTTATAGGCTCTGAACCACTGACCAATATCATCATTTTTGTAAAACTCCTTCACCACATACTTGCGAATATACACTCTACTTTCTGTATGTACTTACAGTATGCTGCTTCCAGAGTGAGTAACTGCTAAACTTTTGGTTTTAAACTCCAACTCCCTCAAAACTTTTTCATGCTCAAACTGCATTTTCTTTTCCTCAAGATCTAATTTTCTATTTTCTAATTCCAGCTGCCTATCCACCTTGAACCTGGTCATCTCCATTTCATGCCTTCGTGACCTCTCTCTGTCCTCCAACTCCTCTGGAGACAGACTCTTGTTAGAAGTAGGCCTGGGTGGTAAATTCCGTTCCGTTCGCGGAATTTGTGGAATCTGGGTAATTTTGCGTTTCGCGGAGAACGCAAAATCGCCCAAAATTCTGCGTTCCGCAACTTTTTCGCAAGATATTCCCCCCGAGCACGCAAACAGGGATTGCGAACAGTAAAAAAGCATCGCGAACAAGCAATTCCGCATGTTCGCGGAATTTCTGCGTGTTTGTCGAGATTTTTTACAGTTTCGCAGAGATTTGCGTAACACGATTAGGCAAGTTCAGCCCACCCCTAGTTAGAAGCATTGCTACCTTCCGAGGAAGGTATTATCTTCCTTCCCAAGCCCAATGGCTCTTCCTGTTGTACTTCTGTATCATCATCCTTCTCAATCTCAGGAGTTTTTCTTGCTTCTGCCCAGCCCCTCGGCACCTTGTAGAATTCTTTCTTGGTGCAACAGTGGAAACCTTGAATTTTTTGCAAAAGTACTTCAGCTGCTTTACTGTGTAGCATTCCAGCATCTCTTCCTCCCATTTGCAATTAAGGGAGACTACAGATTCTGCTCTCTCCACTGAATTAGGCATCTTACAAAAATAGAACAAAAATCCAAAAAGGAATCTACAAAAAAGTATGTGGTATCGTTATGGTCTGCGCTCACTAAGTAGTGTTCTCCAGTCACTGTTCATGAGTCACAAATGCAAATCCAGAATCCTCACCGCTGACTGCCAATGTTAGATTTGGGGGTCTCTAGTTGGCACAGGTAGGTACTTGTGACAAATAGGGACCCTCTCCTCTAGTCAGGACAAGGGGATTACACTCCTAAAATAACCCCTGCTCACCCTCTAGGTGGCGCGAGCAGTCAAGGCTTATTTCAGAGGCGTTGTAAGTTAAGCAGTTGTGACCACATACAGTAACCCAGTGACAACACTACAAATGGACACCACACAGGTTTTATAAAATAAGTAGACTTTATATAGAGTTACCACAAGAACATAAACAACAAAAATACACACTATGATTACTTTAAGATGGCAGATTTAAGATTAGTTCAGTTCAGTTCTTAGATGCAACACTCTGCGTCAATGTACCTTAAGTTGCGTTGCGCTTCCACAACAAGCAATATTTTAAACAACAGTGGTCCCTACAACAAGGATTAATTTCTTAACCCCTTCCACACTCATGACGAGCTGGGCTCGTCATGCAGTAGCCTCCCAGCACGCTCATGACGAGCCCAGCTCGTCATGAATAATGGGTTTTTGCATATTCCAGCACAGGGCTAGAACTCATCGAGCATCGATGTGGTTAAATGAATATAGACTCAATAGAAACTATATTTTGGGGACATGTCCAGCCGGACAGAGGTCTAATTTTTACTTGATCAATAATATTAGACAGTTTTAACAAAACAATACATAAAGTGGGACACAAGCCTGTATCCTAGTTAGCAATATACAAACAGGGAGGGAGGGAACCAACAGGGAGTTCAGGCACAGCTGACGGTTTGTTACACAAGGAAAGGCACAATGACACAACAAAGCAACAAATCGCGGGTTACACTTTTACACTTTCAATGAACCATTGTTTTGACATGTATAAGGTGCTTTTTAGGTGTCGACAGCGTTTCGATCCATCCATGAGGATATCTGGATCATCATCAGGACATGGGCTACATGCCTAAAATTGTATTAGCCTCTTTATCCTGAGGAGGGAGAACATACAATTAGGGAAGTCACATAAAAAGTTAAAGGGTAAAGGAAACGCTTATTTGAGAGGACTCAGAGGGCTACATGCTTAGGTGCATTTACATCAGCGTGTTGAACTATGGGGTGTTTTACAATTAGCAGTGAGTTAGAGGGGGGCAATTAGATACTGGTGCAAGAATAGAGAGAACATGCATCGAGAATAATCATGAGGCAACATGACCAGGTTGCATGGCATAGGTCAGGCGGTTAGGGTACGTTTGGGGGGGTGAAGTGTTCATGCAGCAACGGTTGCAAGGATTAAAGGAGTACGGCTACCGGTGCAATAGAGTAGGCCGTGATGTATTTTGTGAAGGATTAAGCGAAAGTTGGCCTGTTGTAGAAAACCATTATCGGTGGCAAAAGGGATACGTGCAAGTTTGCGGTGGGCCTGAAGAAATCAGTCATAGTCGGTGGTGAGAAGCTCGAAGAATTTTAAGTAGGGCCAATGATACATTACGATAAAAACATTCAGATAGCACAAGATTATGTTCACGCTATGATTCAATAAAAACAGCTAAGTAGACTATGAATTGCATAGTGGGTTAAAATCACAATGGAAACATTACATCATTAATTGGTTCATACAACAATGAGACGATTGTGGCGCAGAAAGAGGGTGCCAGGGGAGACCAACATGAGAAATATTCTTGGTCGTAAAGGTAAATTGGTGACATAAGGTGTAAAAAATTTTGAATTAATGGCGCAGTGTCAAGATGATACCAATAATAGAAAGATTGGCCCAGGTCACCGATGAAAATTGGTGACATAAGGTGTAAGTTACTTTTTAAACAACGGTGCAGTGTCAGATTGTGTGGAGGCAGAGAAAAAGAGATCTTACCCAAAGATTAAGGGGTTATAGGTACACTCATGGGCAGACATTAAGGGGCTGTCCAACCTGGGGAAGGTGTTCTAGGTAGATAAGAAAGGGGTGTTAGGTGAAAGAATACCAGCGAATTGCCTAGTATGTCAGTTAAGCATTGGGGTGCTCACCAAAGTAGTATACAGGGCCGATTTCCAGGGCACAATAGCGATGGGTTAATCGACTGTGTTCGAGCTGTAGGCTTGGATAGGGCAGGTGTGGAGGGAGCAAAGAAGGGGGTAAGAGGTCAAGACAATTGGTTAGACCGTCACAAAGCTGGAGGCTCCAAGGCTGGAGCATGGTAACCCCTTACCGGTGGGATGAGCCGGCGAGAAGCGCTTGATCGCGGGGTCTGTAACCAGGCAGAATCACCTAGAGAAGGGAAGGGGTGGAGGCAGGCATTAGTTAACGGGTCGTGGTACAACATTTAAGATTGAGGGTACGCCAGGATTAAGGCGGTGAATCCTTACCGTTATGGATGAGGCATGGACCGTTCAATCGCGGCGTCTCATCTGTGTGAATACACAGTGGGTGGAAGTCGGGAGGGGTTGATTAAGGGGAGGCTTGGGCCCGATTTGTCCTGTGGGTCATGTGGCTCGAAATTCAGTAATAGAAACTAACTAAGTACTAGATTGGGTGCCAGCACGGGCGCCATCTTGGAGAGGAGTGGCCATGTGGCTCTGGATTCAGTAGTAAAAACTAAAGAAGTACTAGATTGGGTGCCAGCACGGGCGCCATCATGGAGAGGAGTGGTCATGTGGCTCGGGATTCAGTAGTAGAAACTGAGGAAGTACTAGATTGGGTGCCAGCACCGGAACCATCTTGGAGAGGAGTGGGAAAGGAAAGGATAAGGTGTCCCAAGGATAGTCAATTATGAGGAAGGGAGAGTGGTGTGAATTGGGGGATCAGGGGGAGTAAAAGGGTGAAAAAAGGTGACATAATTGCAATCACAGTTCAATACTCAAAGCATGAGATTATAGTTGTTTTCTGAAGAAAAAGATTACACTTGGGCTATGTGAGTGAGGTCCAGTCCTCAAGGCGATTGAGTCCTGAATTTCCCTGCCTCTTGGGGGTATCTTGATCACATTTATTACTGTCCATCGAATGTCATTCTCGCAATGTCCTTTTTGTTGAAAGTGGTCCACCAGAGGGGCATTTAATGTTTTGCATCGTATTCTGCTTTGATGCTGTGAGATCCTTAGTTGAATCTTCTGTGTAGTTTTCCCCACATATATCATTTCACATGGGCAAAAGCTAGCATATACAACGTTACATATATTGCAGTTGGAAAACATTTTTAACTCATTTCTAACGTTTTTAAATACAAATTCTTTGCATTCAATTGCAAATTCACAGACCACACAACTACCACATTTTGCATGTCCCTTGAGTGGTGTTAAGGACCAGAGATCATGTAGTGTGGGGTTAAAGTGATGTATATCAGCGAGGCGATATGCCTTTTTCATGACCATTTTTTCAAAAGTTATTTTCTCATTGGGAACCATGTTTGAAAATGGGGAGAATGTAGATGGAGGTCCGAATGGTGTGTTGTGAAGGGTTCTGCAAGAAATAGGCATGAAGCCTGATCTTGCGAAAGAATTTTAGTAGTTCTGATTGTAAATCTAGGAAGTTGGGGTAGGTAGTGGGCACAAAAGAGTGACCTTTGCTTAGGATTGAGTTTTCGAGGCTAGACAATGTGGGTGATGAGAGGTTAAAGATAGGGATAGACATATTGCTACCACCTGGATCCAGGTTACTGGAAGCGTTCACCACTGGTAGAATTTCTGCCTCGTTTGTCTCTCTCCTGGCGAGTTGTACCAGCGAGGTTGCTATTTTACTCGTCCTCTTTTTGGAGGTTCCGATTGACCTGGGCCTAAAAAATGACTATTGGGATTCCAAGTAGAATTGCTTGGGCCCTCTCCTGCGTCAGAAATATCTGAAGATTCCGCTGAGGTATCTGAGAAGCCTACTAGGTTGTTGCGCCTGTTAAATCTGCCCCAGGGTATAGAGTTCTCAGGAGTATTGTTGTAAGATCGATTGGTGTAAAAATCTTTGTTCAAGTATGGGTAGGCATGGGGGCCAGGTGGCGCTGGACCAAGATGGCCGCGCACGAGTGAGTCAAGCAGTACAATATCCTTTTATGCCATCCTGAAAAGTATTTTCTTGCTGTGCCCCTCAAAAACTAAAGCGCATGGTGGAGAGGATCCTGCCGATACCCTGCTTGCCCCCCGGCTGAATGCTGTGAGCACTGACCTGGTGACGGCATCCGACCGCAAACTTCCTGCCTGACCTTGATGATACTGACGCCCGGGAGCTGAGGCTGGAAAACGTCGGTGATTTGCGGCCTGCAGGTGCAGAGCGGCCTGGGACCGGGATAGCACCGTCTGACAGCTGGCCCGGTGAAACTCACTCCCGCCTAAGGGGGACATCGAAACCGGTGGCGGAGACAACGTGGGGTGCCATAACTGCGCCTGGCGCTGTGCGCGGTGCTACCTGCCACGCATCTACAGAGGTACTCATTCCAAACCTCCCACGAAGAGCGACTCGCCCGGTGGAGCACAGCGGAGCTTCCCAGGAGATCTATCATAATCTGCACCGGGGGAAGAGGCTGCCGGAGAGGGGCACACCCTGCGCGGAGGCCTCAGACTGTGAACGTGTACAATTGCTCGCTGCTGGAACTTTGCGTCGAAACTACAGGACACCTGAGGCTGGGAGCTGCGCAAGTTTGATCCCACAAGAGCAAGGGAGCCCAACCCGATGTGGAGAAACGGTGACTGCGGTGAGACCTATTAATTGATGTGGTGAGGGAGTGCTGTGGAGGCTGTGAGAACATTGCGTACCACCGCCGGATTGACTGTGGCCTCCATTTTGCTCTGGACACCACAGCCTGCGCCTTGAGGTGTTGTTTGATTGCAGGGGCCTAGCCTCGTTTAGCTGCTCGCTCGCTGCTCCTGCACCTTCCAAGGGCCGTTTACTACAGGTGATCGCCACTGCGTTGCCCCGCCTGGCCCGCTCTACCAGTATTGACACTTGAACCCCCTGGTTGTGAGGCGGCAATCTGAACTGACTCCCGCTGGCACCTTGTCTGGCCTCGATCTTCCTACTTCTCACGCACTGTTGGCCTGGGGATCTGCGGAGGCCCCATCCTCTCCCCCACTCCTTCTTCACGGTCACCCTTGTCCTCCACTAGTCGCCATTAACTAATGCTACCCTACCTCAGGACTGCAGCACCACATGTGACTGGTGACACATAAGGAACATACATGTGCATCATTTCTACCGTCGCCGACGAGTACCGCCCTTGCATGCACCCGGTACCCAGTGACCTTCCGGCCCGTGCAACATACACTGTGGGTCTCAACCCGGACTCTCGCTCTCTCACTGCACAATGGGGCGCACCTAAGGTAGACAATCCAAGATTCCCCTCGAGTCCCGCAAGAACCCTAGGTCCCAGTCGGCGGATCACGGGGAGTCCTCAACCGGCACCCCACCAGAGGATGACTGGAAAACGCTCCTGCTGGGAATGAAGAAAAGCCTCACGTCAATTGACTCTAAAATAGAAGCCCTAAATATGAAAATGGACACTGTGGTCGCAAAACTGGGCCAACATGATACCCAAATTAAAGAGGCAGAAAGCAGGATTTCGGACCTGGAAGATGGGGCTACGACTAGTGGTCGCCATATCTCCCAAATTGATAAATTGCTCAAGGTAATTGCCAACAAGAATGAAGATTTAGAAGCCCAGTCCCGACGAAATAATGTACGCATTATCAGCCTGGCGGAATCCACCAACACAGGCGACACCCAGACCTATCATAGCTCGCTTCCTAAATTATCGGGACCGAGATGCGGTTCTCCGTCTGGCCCGTGAAAAAGGGAAAGTGCGACATTGGCCTTCTTCCCAGACTTTACACCGGCGGTGCATGAAGCGAGACGCAAGTTTGCGGGGGTTAAAAAGAAGCTTCAAACCCAAGAAATCCCCTACGCTATGCTCTACCCCACCATACTGAAGATCACGCACCATGGGAAGCAACACTTCTTCAACACCCTGCAGCAGGTTGAGGACTAAATCAAATGACATAAGAGAGCTGCCTCCAGAGAGGAGGACTGCTCCAGGTCGCATTCTCCATTGTCTCAACTTATGGAGATGACGGCTGCCTTGACGGACATTTCCACAACTCTCCATGGCATGGCAAACTGATCTTCACTGGTGATGTATGCATAAGGATGGGTTTGTAAAATATGCGGACCATGACCTGCTCGGCCACCCACCTCCGTCCCACGTTTGGCTACCTGGCTGCATAGCAATGGTGCCAGTGGGTGCAAGTACGCGGGTGAATGGGCGGGTCGAGTGCCCCTAGCTATTCTTTCCCCCTTAAGGGCGAACCCCCAGACCCACCCCTTCGGGTGGGGTAGTCCTATTTTCCGGAATGTGGTTTCCTTCAAAGGGTGGGGACTTAATACCCGGCAAGTTGGGGTTGCTGGTGTGAGAGGGGGGATAATGTGTTCTAACTAATGTATTGTTACGTACCGAAGGGAAGACAGCTCTAAATCAACACATAATGTTCAACACACACTGTCATGGGGTCGACAGGTGATACACAAGCTCTTCGAACCATCAAAGTGGCTTTGTGAAATGTTCGAGGCCTCAATGACCCTAGGAAACGTAGAGAGGTATTGGGATACCTAGACAGACATGGGATAGCTATTGCCCTCCTGCAGGAGACGCACCTAGCGCCCGGGGGCACCCCTCAATTTGCATCTAGATGGGCCTCATGTCGTGGATTTGCTTCCTACTCTACTTATTCTAGGGGATTGACCATCTTAATCAAACGTGGAGTGGCGTTTACGTCAAAAGGGACGGACTCTGACATGGATGGTAGATATTGTCTGGTATGGGGTGACTTCACTACCATGATGTCCTCTTTGCCAGTTATTATGGCCCTAACATCGATAACCCCAATGCTCTGCTCTTATTATGGGGCAAGATTCATGCGCTAGGCATCACATATGTCATCCTGGGGGGAGATTTCAATACGGCTTTCCAACCTCAGATAGACAGGTCACAACCTCTCCCAGCACACTACACAGCCACACAGAGAACACTACGGGATATAGTGGACAGTAACTACCTGATAGATACCTGGAGATACAAACACCCCCCCCCTTAAGAAGGGCACTCACTATTCGGCGGTCCACTCTACCTGGGCGCGACTTGATTATGTACTCATGTCGGCGGAAATGACACATTGGCAGACACAGGCGACTCACTTAGCTCACACATTTTCGGAACACTCCCCAGTTCTTGTGGACCTTCAGATTCCCTTAGATTGCTCCCCATATTTGAGATGGTATCTTAATCCCTCTCACCTTTACGATGCTGTGTTCAAGGCAGAATTGGAACAGGACATTCTGGATTTCTTTGACCGTAACTTGACGTCCGGATCTAGTGTTACAACAGTGTGGGAGGCCTTTAAAGTCACTGTGAGGGGATGGTGCTTAGCCAAGGGAGGGGGGGATCCTCAAATCTTTGCGTGGAGACCTCCAAAAGCTAGAGTCTGAATTGCATGAGCTAGAACACACACTTGGTCATAGTCCGCGCGTCAATGTGACTAAAGCCCAAATGAGGGACAAATTAACTGAATATGAGACGATTGCGGATAGGGAATGTAGGTTCCGCGGGAAAGCACAAACAGCACGCATTTACGGGAAGGGTGACTGCCGGGGATGGCACTGGCGAATGCAATTAGACCCCCTAAGTTTGCTAACTACGTCACCGAAATACAAGATGACATGGGAAACACACATACAGAAATCTCCCGGACCAACTCTGTATCTTTAGAGATTATTACAGTGCACTTTACTCCTCGCACAGAGGCACGCCGATCGACTTAGCTACTTATTTTGAGGAAACTGCATTAGCCTGGTTAGGGGAAACCCAACAAAAGTTCCTTAACTTAGAAGTTGGAGCTTGACGAGATTACAGAGGCAATCATGAAGATGAAGTCCGGACGAGCCCCGGGCTCGGACTGTCTTCCGATAGAGTTTTATAAAACCTATGCCACCCCTACTAGCTCCCATACTGAAAGACGTTTTTTATGCAGCGCTGGAAGAAGGGTGACACCTCCCACTATGCGTGAGGCCCTAATAACTTCCCTGCTCAAACCTGGAAAATTCCCTGCGCAGTGTGATTCATACCGCCCTTTGTCTTTGCTGAACTGCGATACTAAAATATTAGTAAAAGTCCTAGCGACGCGCCTAAACCTTTTGATGGAACGTCTGGTCCTGCCGGACCAGGCAGGATTTTTCCCAAATCGTGCAACGTCCCATAATTTACGAACCCTTCATGCGGTACTGCAAGATATTGATCCCAACAGCGTGGCAGTAGCTATATTTCTTGACGCCACAAAAGCGTTTGACTCGCTGGAATGGGACTATTTACTGGGCACGCTGGAGCGTATGGGAATGCCCTTCAGCTTTCTAAATTGGGTGCGGTTGTTGTACTGCCAACCAACAGCGGCGGTATTGTTAAATGGATCCAGATCGTCCGCATTTAGTATTCACAGGGGCACACGCCAGGGATGCCCACTATCCCCCATTCTTTTCGCGCAGGCTATTGAGCCTTTATCAGCAAAGCTCAGACAACATCATAATCACCGACCGCTCATTTACCCAGCCCGACAATTACTCATCTCCCTCTATGCAGATGACATGACGCTATATGTCAAGAAACCTCAAGAAAATCTCAACCCAGTGTTGCGCGAAATCACGAAGTTCGGTGGCATTGCTGGGCTAACGGATAGAATGCAGTCGCACCAGCTAGATTACCCCCTTGTATGGGAAACAGAGGAATTGAAATACTTAGGCATTTGAATTACTAGACAGAGAGATACCCTGATCAGAGCCAACTACGGGACGGCAATGGATAAAATCACAGATAGTATTACCAAATGGATACGCCTCCCACTCTCAATAGCGGGCCGCATCTTCCTTATGGTGCTGCTACCAAAACTTTTATATCTCTTCACCAACATCCCATATAACTCGGGAAGATTTGTTTTCCGTGCACTCAGAACCCAATTGACACCGCTTATATGGGGTGGTAAGCAGGCAAGACTAAGTCTTAATACGCTAATGCTACCATACCACCAGGGTGGATTTGAGGTCCCCAACTTTGAGCGTTATTATGACTATGCGCAGGCCCACTTTGCTGCATATTGGTTCCACCCGCCATCTTATATGGCACACCTGGCGGGGGAAGACGGCTATATGACCCCCGTGAGCACATAGGGATATATATTTACACGCATAGGGGAAAGGGAGCAGGTCCCCTCCATGGTCGACTGCACGGCAAAAGCGTGGAGGCATCTTGCTCGTGCCATGGGGAGCCCATTCATGTACTCACCGCGGATGACCCTGCTGAATGACCCTCAACTGCAGGTCACCTGTGAGGAGATCTGCCGCAAGATGTTAACAGGACTCGCATACCGTACTTGGGGAGACCTGTATGTCCGTGGTCAGTTTCGCACAATAAACCAATTCTTTAGGGAACACTTACCTGCAATCATGGACACCTTCCTGCACACCCGGCTCCGACATAGCGTCCGAGCTGTCACCCCCGAATTCCCGGAGGAACCTGACACCCTTGCATGCTATGCTGCAAACAGAAGCCCCGCAACATGTAATATCGCTACTTTACAAGCATGCGCAAAGCGCGCCACTGACTACCTCATTACGTGCTTGGCAGGACTGGGATAAAGATCTCAACACGCCGCTAACGGATGAGCAGTGGGAGACCAGCTGCACACAAACAAATGCAATTACGGGCAATACTAGACTCCAGCATCGGGAGGCTCCGAGGCTGGAGCGGAGTAACCCCTTACCGGTGGGATGCGCCGGCGAGAAGGGCTTGATCGCGGGGTCTGTATCCAGGCAGAATCGCAGAATCGCCTAGAGAAGGTCCTGTGGGTCATGTGGCTTGGAATTCAGTAGTAGAAACTAAAAAGTACTAGATTGGGTGCCAGCACGAGTGCCATCTTGGGGAGGAGTGGCCATGTGGCTCGGGATTCAGTAGTAGAAACTAAAGAAGTACTAGATTGGGTGCCAGCATGGGAGCCATCTTGGAGCGGAGTGGGATGGATTGGTCCTGTGGGTCATGTGGCTCGGGATTCAGTAGTAGAAACTAACGAAGTACTAGATTGGGTGTGAATGCACCTAAGCATGTAGCCATCTGAGTCCGTTCAAATAAGCGTTTCCTTTACCTCTTAACCTTTTATTGATCCTCCCCAACTGTATGTTCTCCGAGTCCGCTCAAATAAGCGTTTCTTTTACCCTTTAACTTTTTATGTGACTTCCCTAATTGCATATTCTCCCTCCTCAGGATAAACAGGCTAATACAATTTTAGGCATGCATCCCATGTCCTGATGATGAACCAGATATCCTCATGGATGGATCGAAACGCCATCGACACGTAAAAAGCACCTTAAACATGTCAAAACAATAGTTCATTGAAAGTGTAAAGGTATAACCCGCGATTTGTTGCGTCATTGTGCATTTCCTTGTGTAACAAACCGTCAGCTGTGCCAGAACCCCCTGTTGGTTCCCTCCCTCCCCGTTTGTATATTGCTAACTAGGACACAGGCTTGTGTCCCACTTTATATATTGTTTTGTTAAAACTGTCTAATATTATTGATCAAGTAAAAATTAGACCTCTGTCCAGCTGGACATGTCCCCAAAATATAGTTGCTATTGAGTCTATATTCATAATCCTTCTTCTAGGGACCACTGTTGTTTAAAATATTTATTCCCGTGGTCCCTGGTCGACTTCTCTGGGCCCCTTTGTTGTTTTGAAACAGTCCATGACAAGCATTGTCACAGCGATGGGAAATGCGGAAAAGTTCAGATACAAAGAAATAATGACGTGAATATCTTTCAGATGCGGCACGCTTCTCGGGGATGCGAGAATTCCTCGGTTCGATGCGAGGACTGCAGCAGGGACACCTTTACGATGCGATGGCAACAGATGCAACTGGCGACGCTCTTCTTCACGATGCGTGAAGCTTCCGCTCAATGCAACAACTACAGTGGCGACATTCAAGATGCAACGGCGGCAGCAGCTCCGATGGCGGCGCGCTTCTCGGAGTTGCGAGGTGCTCTTGATTGAAGAGGTACAGTTGAACAGTTCCAGCGGCGACACCATCCTTCGGAGTTGCCACGGCAGGCACAGCGACGGTGACACGCTCCGACCTCGTTGCGAGATTCTTCTCCTGATGCAGTGCAGTGCGACAGCTCCAGCGTCGACACCCTCCTTCTTTGGAGTTGCGACAACAGCAGCAGCGACGGCCACAAGCTTCCTCTTTGTTGCGGCACGCTTTTCTCCAATGCGGAGCAGTGCGACAGTTCCAGCGGGACACCCTCCTTCGGAGTTGCAATGGCAGGCACAGCGACGGCGACACGCTTCTTCTCGTTGAGTCGCGTTTCTAGCTCCTTGTGACACGCAGTTCCTCAGAAGGCCCAAAACAGCAGCAGGCACTTCCAAAAGAACTGGGGGGTGAAGTCTGTTGTCCCTGAGACTTCAGCAGGAGGCAAGCTCTTTTCGAAGCCCTTGGAGATCCTTCACAAGTTGAAAGCAAAGTGCACAAAGTTTCTTACTCCTTCCTTTGTCAGTGAGGCAACCACTGCAGGCCAATCCCCCAAGCAGCACTTCAGCTTGGGAATAGTCTCTCCTCAGTTTGTTCAGGTTCCTCTCCTCAGTAAAGGTTTCTTCTTGTAGTCCAAAGTGATCTAATTTCATGGGATCGGGGTCCCAATATTTATACCCCGAAATGCTTTGTTCTCTGAGGGGAGAGGGGCCTTTGCCCAGTCCAAACCAGTTCTGAAGCATTCTGTTTACCAGTCTTTCCTTTCACGGTGCAGGGCAAGCACATCAGACACCCCACAGAAGGTGGAGCTAGCATTGTGGAAGGCAATTACAGTCCTGGAGCACTTTGTTTACAGGACTCCTTCTCTTCGTTCAGTGTGCAGGGCAGAGACATCAGCCGCTCCCCAGGGAGTGGAGCCAGCATTGTGGAAGGCAGGCACAGCCCTATTCAAGGTTCAGGTGCATCTCCTCCCTCCCATCTAGATGCAGATCTCTCTATTCACCTCTGGGTGACTCAGCCTGTCTGCTGGAATTCCCCAGCCCTGTCAGTCACAAAACCAGACACAAGAATACCCAACCTAGCAGAGGCAGGTTTTGAATGGTTAGACAAGCAAATACCTACTATCTAAAAGTGGTATTTGCAAACACAGAATATTAAAATAAACTTCACTAAAAGATGTATTTTATTATTCTGATTTCAGGCATACTAAACTCGAATTTCTAGCATGTTCTCTGAGCCTGTTAGGATTATAAAATGTAGTAAATCTAACAGCCCATTCTAGCCTATGGAGAACAGGTAGCCTACCATATGGGTGACTGCTATGAAGAACAGAGAAGGTTTAGGGACTGGGAAGTGGGTGCACTTGCCCAGTCAGCATGACAGTACCAGACTGCACGCAGGTTCTGCAATGGCAGACCTTAGACACATTTTACAAGGCTGCTTCTGTGGGTTGCACAACCAGTGCTGCAGGCCCACCAGCAGTATTTGGATTTACACACCCTGGGCACACTCAGTGCACTAGACTAGGGTCTGGCAAGTAAACCAAATAGCCAAACATGGAACCACTGATTAGTACATTAATTTACAATAGGGAGCACTTGCACTGTGGCACTGAATAGCAGTGGCACAGTGCCCAAAGCATCTAACACCAGCAAAAATACATAAGGCAACAGCAAAAATGGAAGAGAGACCCACGCCAATGGTGCCAGGTCTAACAGTGTTAAAGTCACAATATAGGACATCACAAAATAACAAAGCACAATAATGTTTGATGCAGGGTATCATGTGGATTTATGTACCCAAAGCAGAGAAGGTTTCAATTGGATTACATTCAAATACCCCTCAAATCTAACTGAAGATGCAGAGGTACTGATGTGGCAGATTTCAGTAGTTGAGAAAGTTTCTTGAAAAATGTATTCTCTCCTCTGGCTTCTTTAACACTAGCCATGTAGTCCAATATCACTGCACTTCTGGGGCCACTGCTAATGCCATTGCTAACTAACATATGGATAGCGATCCTGCCCTCAAAACACTTATTAAACCTAGCTAATGAAAATATCAATACATGATGACTTATATAATGGGGTCTCAGAAACGTATATCGAGATATCTATAGACATTCACATCTTCCCTGTAAAATATAACTAATTTTATGTGTTGGGACCTCCATTAGGGCCAAGGAGCATCGCCTCACTGCTCTCTCGCAGTGCAAGAAGCAGAAATATAAAATGGTATTTTAAGTACCATTATGTTTATGTTTCTTCTTCTCCCACTGCGAGAAAGCAGAAGGGTAGGCCTGGTAGGGGTTGGGCGGGTCAGGGCGGAGTGACTTGCCCAATACTGTGGGCCCTGACTGTATGGTCGTCTCTCTGGGGCAAGCAGCCTACATAGAGAAAATGGCCTCCCCATAGGCCCCCGGTTGGGCGTCATCCCCACCAATCAACACTGCCATTGCAGCGTTGTGATTGGCTAAGGGGAGGAAGGCTGCCTGTGGCTGCTTCCTGTTGGGAAAACAAAGGACCCGGCCAGGAGCTGAGGCAGCGCGGGCCAAGTAAGATACGTTTTTTAAATTTTAATTAACCCCCCACCACCTCTGCGAACCTGCGCAAGCCCCCGTGCGACCCCCCCCCCGACCTGCTCCCACCAGCGAGTCATGTCGGCTGCGAATCTTGGTACCTACTGCCTGTAAGACTTGGCCTTTTTGGATAAAGTTCCTTAAACTTTTTCCTTTCCCTTATGTTGTTTTCCTGACATAGAGTTGCCAATTTAGATGCTTTGGGTACTTTGCCTCTGCTGATCAGTGTCAAAGTACAAGTGTTCTGACAGTGCTTTGTGCTGTGTCCTGAACCCCAAGGGCCTGAGGGGAACTGGCTCCTTGTTTGGAAACACAGGAACATAAAAGTTTCCGGAGATGTCCCAAGCAACGCAGTGTGCACAAGCTTTTGCAGCTTGAGACCCTCGGAAGTTGTGCCTTGTGATCGTGGGCACACAGGAAGTAGACAGAGTCTCGGACGCGCAGGGTGCGTGTCGTGATACAGCGAAGGCAGTGGTGAAGAGCGCCTGGTCATCGTGTGCACCGGGAGAAGAGGTGAGACTTGGACGTGCAGGGTGCATTTCGAGGTGCAAACAGAGGCGTTGGTGGAGAGCGCCTGGTCGTGTGCACCAGAGAAGAGGCGAGTCTCGGACGTGCAGAGTATGTGTCGAGGTGCAACCAGAGGCAGTGGTGAGGAGTGCCTGGGCAGTGTGTGCACCGAAATCAAAGTAAGTCTCCACAGTGCCGACGGGGGTCTCGGGGTCCACTGAGGCAGCCGGAAGGAGGGTTAGGTCATTGGGCCCTCAGAGTGAAACAGTATCGGCCTGGACCAGCAGCCCAAAGGAGCTGAGCCGCCAGCCCGAGCTGACAGTGCCCATTGACGGAGTTCTGGATCAAGGCCGAAGTTGCTGAAGGAGGAGAGGAGAGTGGGGTCGCGCCCCCCTAGGTAACGAGGATCCCCACCTGGGGTGGGGTGCGGGCCCGAAGGGACACTTTCTCGGCTTCTCGCTTCTGTCAGCTGAGCAAGCCTGTTGCTTTGGCTCGGATCTAGGCCTGTGCTGGCCTAAGGTGGGACTGTACTGGGGCCGGAGTGAGAAGCGGTACTTTCGTGTCATCATTGATCTATATTGGGGGCAACTGTTAATGGAGCACCTAAACTGTCGTATTACACTTTGCATTATTGCTGCTATCAAACTATCGAACTGTAGTATGAAGACTTACCTTATTTGTGCCTGACGAACTACATGTTTGGTGCTCTACGCTCTGCATTATTTTTCCCTTGCAGAGTACATGATTGTAACATGGTGCATTGCATTATTTCTTTATTGTACAGTACATGATTGTAGCATGACACATTGCTTTGTTTCTTCCTTGCACAGGGCATGCTGGTAGTGATACGCACCGCATTATTCCTTCTATTGCACAGTACATGACTGTGGCGCTATGTATGGTATTGTTTCTCTATTGCACAGTACAGGAGTATATTGTTACTCATTGCAGTATTTCTTTTCTATTGCAACATGGGTGATTCTAGCAATACGACCTGCCTAACCTTTTGGAAATGGTTAGAAGTAAGCTTAACTGTTGGTTAGAAGCGGTGGTTGGGATTAGAACCTACCAATTCACTGGAAGAAATACTACCCATTATTTTATGTTGGTTTTGTATAGTGTGGTTATATTGTATATTTTCTTATCTAAAGATTATACTCGTATTATAAAAACTTGTGTGGGGTCTATTTGTGGTGACATCATTGGGTTGCTGTGAGTGTGGTTGCACATACTGTACACTTGTGCCTTGGAGATAAGCCTGGCTGCTTGTGCCAAGCTACTAAGGGGTGAGCAGGGCTATCTCAGACGGTGTCCTTACTTAGCATAACGTTGAAATGAGGGGCCCGGATCTCGCACCTGGCGACAGCGGTGTGGGACAGGGACTCCCGCCTCCAGCATCTGGTGGAGGCGGTGATGGATAAGGACCCCCACTTCCAACACTGCCATGCCGGGTGCTCTTTGAAGATCCTTTATCTAGAACTGACTGGAGGAAAACATAAATCTGTAGACTAGGCAGAGTTCTGGCTATGACCCACATATATCACGCACTAACAACATAATGGGAATCAGACTGCCAGTAAGAAGAGGGTCAGTGGTGATGAGAATGGTTGCCATGACATTTGTATGTACATCACTACCATCATCCCGGTGCTTGTGGGACCAATACGCTGATATTGACATTATTTACCATTCTTTCCCATGTACAGTACTTATTGTAGAAATGCTTTTGCATAACTTTCTGCCTTGCCAACAGAATTGTATTAAATTGTTTTGTATTTCATCTTTATTCTTATGTGTGGCTCTCACTTCATCCACTGGTTTTACTACATAGGCATCCCCCTTCTATTGCATAAAGCAGTTGTTTTCTGTTCACCAAATAAAGAGGAGTCTTCAAGTTAATCCCTTATACTGTTAAAAATTCAAACATCAAAATAATTAAAGGCCAACTCATGCTCAGTGGTTCTCATACCTTCCAGATGCATTTTTTCACATTACTAAATAATTTTTTAGATGTTGAACAATATTTACTTCTTGAAATCAGAAATCTGGAATACATTTAAGAAAGGTTGCCTATTAATAAGATAGTGTAGTAATTAGTTGGGCTTTATCTACCCACCTTTTTAGGTTTAGCCTAGAGACAGTTTTGTCTGTCTTGCCAGCCTCATGTTTTCCCAAAAAGTCAAAATAAAAACGCATAGATTCATATGGGTCAGGTCCTCTTAGTCTACTAGTCTAAGTTGAATTCACATTTTCCTTCAAACAAACACAGTATACAGCATGTAGCAATTGGCTTCCTTGACTATGAATGACAATCATTTTGTTCTTTACATTTTTTACATCAACCTAACAAGGATTGGCAAAACCAATAGGTCTGAGAGTTATTGGCTTTGTCAATGTCTTGTAGTTATGTTGTAAAGCTGTGCTGCTGAAAGTAAATAAAACATAGGACTAAAGCTTTTGAAGTAGAATAGGTGGAAGTGACTTAAAAGTCAAAAACATAAAAGCGGACAAACAAAAGGACCACTTTTCTAGAAATGAGCTTAAGAACTTGCCTCCAATAAGGAACATCTGTAAGAGTTACTACTTAGAAAGTGGCTTCAGGAACCATCCACCTCACACAAAAGCACATCAAAGGCAGGCTTTGGAATTTACCATTACCACAGTTGTGGCTAAACACAGAGCAAGGCAATAGTCTCCAAACTACAACATCTGAAAGAAATACTGTTGCAAAAGCAGCGTTTCCTTTTACAAAAGAACATCAAAGACTTCAATGCCGGAATGCAAGCTGTTGAACATGGCCCTTCTTAGGGGATTTCTCTAAAAACTTTCTCTTTTTTTCCTCCTGATTTTGTTGATTCTCTTTTCATGGCCTTAGGACTCTGGGCACTTTCCCAATGCAATGCAGTGGAAAGGTGAATGTGCCCTTCCTATACATGCTAAGAAGGGGTGTTTACTTGATTAGTTTAGGTGTTGTACCTGTAAGTGCCCTATAAAAAAGGTACACCACATACCCATGCCAGGTACTGCACTGGCTAATAGTGGGCCACAGCACTAATTGTGCAACCCACCAGAATAGCCTTTCAAACATGTATCAAGCCTGCCATGCAGGCCTGAGGATGCGCAGTTGCACTTGTGCTCTGATTGGCATTTCTAAATCATTGGCAAACGCTGAGTGTGCCTTCCTCTACCACTAGAGCACCCCTAGGGTAAACTTTGAGAAGCGGAGCAAGTGGTAGGTGAAAGGGAGGGCAGGTAAACATTGGTGTTCCCTGCCCAGGTAGTAAAGTATCCCCCATGTGGGTTTTCCCTACCTCGAAGGTCTGTTCTTCCCATGGAACAACACAGGGGTTTAGCTGATTCCCTTTTTGTGGCCTTAGGAACCTGGGCACTTTCCCACTATAATTCAGTGTGAAAGTGTGCATGCCCATTCTATTATCTGTGGCTGGCGACTTTCCAAAGTGGTGGTGCTGCGTAATACTGTTTTACAAACAACTGTATACTTACATTTGTATTGAAGAGGTGATCGGGGCACATTCTATTTAAAGGTACATTCTAGTCGAATAGAATGTGCCCTGATCACCTCTGCAACATAAAGTTAAGTTTGCACACTGCTGTAAAGTAAATAAACATATTCATACCTTCAGTAAATATAATCCTTTAGCTTGGTGTAGCCTAGAACAGATGTGTAAGCTGGGAAATGGTATCCCAGCCAATCCAAGCACAGCTTTTATGCTGCTTTTATTACCAAACAACATAAAAGCAGTGCCAGGATTGGCTGGGTGGGGAAGACCCAACGCTTCATCAGAGACTGACGGGGCTATGTCTCTGCTCTTCCACCTTCCAGTAATGTTCATTAAGGAAGACTGAACTGCACATGTGAGTTTGGTCATATGAAAAATGCCAGCCAATCTCACATGGGCAGTTCACTCAATACAACCTCCCATTCAATTGTCGCCAGGAGAGAGAGAGAGCTACTCAGTCCCGCCCCCACCCTAAAGGAACAAACACATGGGTGTAAGGGGTCTGTCTGGGGTGCAGTGTCTCTCAGTATGGGATCAACGTCCCCAAGATCTAATGGATGAGGCGCCTCTGCATCCCATATATGTTAGGAAGTGGTGCTTACATGATGTTTTTAAACATGTTTCAAGTCTGCCATTGCAGGCCTGTGAGTGCGCATTTGCTCTTATGCTTAGGTTGGCCTTTCTAAACCACTGGCCAATCCTGAGGAAACTTTAACTACCACAAGAGCACTCCTAGGGTAATCCCTGAGGGGTGAAGCAAGTGGTAGGTGAAAGGCACGGTAGGTGCACATGTGTGTTTCCTGCTCAGGTAGTGAAGAATACCCATGTGTGTTTGCACTGCCTATGAGGTTTGCTCTTCCCATAGGTTGACATGGGGGAATGGTTGAAAGTACTGCAAGCTGCAATAGCTGTAATAGTGGCTTACAGTGGAGCAGCCTCATCATGTTTCCCATCATTGGATTCGCCGTAACAAACCCTCTCTTATGGTAAAGGTGGATTTGTCATTATTAGCTTAGAAACGCCACTAGAAAGTGGGCATTTATCTTTTCTAAAACTCTTTGTGTACCTTTTAGTTTGTCTCCAGTCCCTACTGGAGGCTAGGGAAGCACATCTGTGCATTCCCCATTAACAGTAATAAATATTGGACATGCAACTGGAAAGACAGTCTTGTGCCATTTGAGGAACTGGGTGGATAGATTGGAGGTAGAAGTTTTGACACTTGGCCTCTGGGAAGCCGCATCATGGCCACACTAAAGATTAAGATCTGCATTTCAAGGCCTCATATGAGACAGGACTGACATGTAGAAGAGCCATCTGTAGTTCAAAGGGGAACCCTCTAAACCACGCCCTACTTCAAAGGCACACTACATCATAACTACTGGTGCCATCGTTCAGCCAGGCAGAGATACACTTGTGGAGACGTGGGACCAGTGCTTAATTTGTGCCGGTGCTTTCCGGTGCTCAGCACCGGCACTTATTTCATAGGGCCGGGTCTATAGAATCTAAGGACACGTTGTGACTGCCAATGCTTGATGGCTGCATTCCTCAGTATTGTCTCTGCCTCGGAAGGGAAACGAAATATGGGTGGTTACTTTCAGTGAGGGTTAGAGAGAAAGAGAAGTTCTGCTGCCCGGGTCACAGCACTGTGCAGAGCTCACAGACGGAGAGAAGAGAGCATTGCAACATAAGGCCCCACAGTGCGGGGGAGGGGGTGGGGTCAGATCACCTAGCCCCTCTCAGCCTGTTTTGCGCATGGCAAAATTATACAATTAGCTTCCGCTGCTGCCGGCTGGATCCTGTGTTTTTCAGGAACTGAAATGTATCTATTTTGTGAGGCAGGAGGCCCGGGCCTTTCTTTCCAGGAGTGTCTTTTCTTGATTCCTATCGAGCCCTGAGCATGAAACAGTGAGTATCATGTCTTTTGTGCAATTCTGTGAGAGATCAGTGGCAAGTCTGCAAGGGCTCGAGTTCACCTATATGTCTGTGTGCCAACAAGAATCATAGTATGCCAAAGGGGTGTTGCCTTGGAGGACATCTTGTTTTCAGAATGATTCTAGTTGCTGTGTCCCATTTGTCGGCCCTCAACATAGACACCCACAGTGTATGGTAGCGTTTTTTGTTTTTCTGTCTGAGAGTGTCATTGCTTTTGTTGCTGGCATGGTTCTTCTAGCATATGGGATGATAAATATTATGCCTTTTGTGCGTTTCAGTATGGGAACAGTTACTGCATAATGGCAAGGATTGTAGTATGCCATGATGGTATTTTCTTGGGACGTGTCCTTCATTTCCTGCATTTCCTTTGCTTATTGTGACACCTGTATCCATTTTGCCTGTTTTTGTTATATATTTCCTTAAGGATTAAGTAATGGTTGCAAGGTGGAAAATGAAACAGCCAAAGTAGTGTGGCAAACTAATGACACATCTCATTTTAGAGGCATTTGCGGTGGATTGAAATTCCTGATAGATTTACATGTAGAGAATCAGCTTGAATTTCTTCGATTTAGTTGTATGTTTTGGAAAAGAAAGAAGACTTTTTATTGTTTTTGGTCAGCCCGTGTTCTCAGATTCTGCATCCTTCCTGCTTTGAAACAGGTAAATCAAAGTAGCGACAACTCCTTCCTGCTGGCCTAATTTTTTCATTTCATATTTCTTGACTCTGCATTGCCAACCTTATCAGAGAAAAGTACTGATAATCTCTTCATGTTTTAAAATACTGCAAGGGCCTGGACAGGATTCTTACGAAAAACCTCATATAAAAAGTTCTCTACTAAGTCTAACATGGGCTCTGTCTTTTTTTACGTTAATTGCTAGTCTGGGTCAGTAGAACACATTTCTGCATCTGGAGAAGTAGATATTCCGGCCACACTGTTGTTTCCTCTTTTGGTGGTATTTGGTTTCCAGCTCACTAGTACTCACATTGAAATCAATGATAGCTTGACGTAGCACCTCAAAGATTAAACTGTATGTCTTGTATTATGAAAGCTATGCATGATTCACAGCAGCAAGAACATGAACTTGCTATACTATGATACTTGGATGATGGCTCGTGGCATTTTCTTACTCTCTGCTCGTCTGCAGGAAGGGCACTAGCTATCTTATCAGAAAAGCAAAGACCTGCTTCATACAAACCAGTGGCTGCAATGGGCACTTTAACCCTTTGAGCTAGTCATCTACAGATGTATTTATGTACCACATTGTACTGCTTGAGGAGGATAGCCGGAAGGTTGCACGTTTGAATCTCGTTGTGGTAGCACAGCCTTTCATGCTTCTAGGAATGACAAATAGGAATTTGGCAGTTGGATAATAATTTAAAAAAGCTATCATTTACACTGCCACTCAACTGTGGCCCTGCTTGCTACATAAAAGAAAAAGTAGTGCCAGTGTGTGAGTCACTTATGAATATTTGTATTATGATTGGTTTGTTTTAGCCCATTCACAGCTTTTAAATTTATGAACCTGGGAACTAATGCTGGCTCTTGATCCAACTTTATTAAACTCTGTTTTCCTGCCCTGGGCAGCTGTGTCACTGTATCTCTGATCTAATTCTAACAAAGGTTGTGGTGCTAGAAACTGGCTAGCCTCAGAAGTACTATATTAATTCACATTGTGTTGCCAATAGTGTAGGCTTTTTTATATTTCCAGCTTATAACAGATAGCAGCACATGGGTGTTAGTGATGGATGCTTTTGTTCTTCATATAATGCAGCACCACTGATGCTGCCCATTGAATGGCCGAATTATCACTTAGAGAAGCCTAGTAAATATCTCATCACTATACAAAGGGTAATTCACTGCCACAGTCAGTGTGTGGAGTGGGGTCTGGAGTGGGGTCGACTTGGGAGCAGTTCAGGGTGTGGGGAGGACAGACCTGTGCAGGGTCCAAAGGAGAAGAAAGGGGAAGCAGCTCAGGCTCAAACATGCAGCACAGGAGAGGAGCAGAGAGGGCAGAGAGTGGTAGAGAAGAGCAGAGAGGGTGGCGCAGAGAGAAGTGAGAGGCAGAGCGGAGCAGAGAGTGACAGAGAGGAGCAAAGAGCAGCGCAGAGGGGTAGAGAGAAGCAAACAGGAGCAGAGCAGCAGAGAGAAGCAACAAAGGTAGGGGGGAGTAGAGAGAGGCAGAGAGCTGAAGGTGCCAAGAGAGCTCAGAGGGCTGACACTAACATGCTGCAAAGATAAGCACGGGGTCCAAAGAGGATAGAAAACAAGGCCAGGACTAGGGTGGTGGAAGGGAGAGAATACTGCATTGTCCAGAGAGGTGGGGGAGTAGCATAGGGTATAAAAGGACATAGCGGACGGTGCCTGGCCTAAGTGGAGGGACGAGAACACTGAAGGGTTCTAAGGGGTCAGAGACCAGCACAGGTCGGATATGGGGTCAAAGAGCAACGTAGGATAAAGGAGGGTTGGAGAGCAGTATGTTTAAAAGACAGGTGTTAGAGTGCTTACCATGTGTGCCCAGGATGGGCCTTTGTAACTGTACTTTGAGCTCAGGGTCATAAATCTAAATCTCGGTGTGGCCACCCAGTCTTTCATCTTTCTAAGGTTACTAAGATTAGTGCCATTGAGTTGGATAACAACATTTTAATGTGGTGCCAAAACCCTTTATGGTGAATATGTGCTTTACAACATACATAGTGTGGTAAGGACACAGAAATGTATTTTTATATTTCGTTTATCAAAGTCTTTGCAATATTAAACTGTCATTCTTCCCTCAGTCCCTCTTTGACCCAGTACCTTTCATACCTGTATCCATTCTCTTGACCTCCTTTCTTTCCTTCGTACCATCTTTTTCCTTTCCTTTTTCTCTTCCTCAGCACCTCCAGTCATGCCTCCATTCTTCTTTCCATTCTTGCTTTCTTACATCCTCATTCTTTCCCATTCTTCCTCCCTTGGTGCATTAGTTCCATCTTCCTTCATTTGTTCCTTACCTTCCTTTTTCCTGCTCCTTCCTTAATCCCTTCTTTAATTTCTTAATTTCATATCCTCAACCCTTCCTTCTGATTTTCTTCCTCCTTTCTTCTTTCATTTCACCCTTCACACATCATTCACGTCATTTCTCCCTCTATCCCTTCATTTCTTCCTTACACATTCTTTTCTTAGTTTCTCCTTTTTTAATCCATAACAATTTTCTCACTCCAGTACTCCCCTTCGTGCCTTCATTTGTTTCTACCTTCTCTAATGTATTCCTTCCTTCCTTCAACACGTCCTTTCTTTTAAACAGCACGGTACAAGCACATTCTCTTTAGTTTGCAAACTTGCCTCAGGTCCTCAAATTACCTTTCCTAAAGCTGCATTTTGAGACGTACACACATTCTCTAACTTGAGTTCACTTTTGAGTTGTTGTCCATATGCTATATTATGTTATGGTATATTGATTCATATAGTGCACTAATCTCACCCAAGAGGATATCCAGGTGCTTGGGCAGGTGTGTAGGTGTGAGGTCCCAGAGGTGCTTTTATGAAGAGCCAGGTCTTCAGCTTCTTGAAGAAGCCAAGAAGTGAGGATGTGGGTGGAACCATTAAAGGAAGTGGGAGGAGCCAGTGGAGGAAGTAGGTGTAGCCGGGGAGGTGGGTGTGGCCTCCTGAAAAATGTGAGCACCTACACTTAATATTTTACAAATTAAGCACTGCGTGGGACCAGTCATCCTGGACTGCGTGGTACACACTGTCAGAGGAATCTGTTGTGCAAAAGGAGAATTACTGCCATTGGAAGGGGCCGTGCACTCTTCCTGAATAGTGGCTGGCCTGGGCCGACTATCTGCTGCTGTGTGGCACCTTGAAGTGTGCGCTCCAAGGACTTCTTTGCTTGCTCTTTATCATTTGTGGAAGTCTCAGGGACATCAAAGACCTCCCGTGAGGGACCTACACTGTCTACATGTTTCACTTGGAGAGTGGTGCCCTCTCAAGCACCTACTTTGTCTGCTGGATCCTGACTGCAACGTAGTGTGAGCGTTGAACTAAGTATTATGCCTGGAGACTGGATTGCCTTGTGCGGAGTGACCAAACCATGCCTGCATCTAAGGATTGTGGCCCCTGCATCATAGGGCCTCAGCTTGCAGAAGCATTTTGTTGGTGGTGAGCAGATTTACCCTTTGCGGGACTCAGCGTGGCCCACTTTGTTTTCCGTGCCACATCTCTCTTGTGCAGCAATACACACAAGATGATGGACGGAATGTTGCACAATGGCAAAGCATTCACCCCCAGTAAAAATAATGATATATTAAACCCAGATCTGTGACTGGGGGTGAATGTTTTGCCATTGTGCAACATTCCGTCCATCATGTTGGGTGTTTTGCTGTTCACCCTATGTGGGAAGGGTGTGCCCAGACGTGGGTCCCATGCTCACTAAGCCACTGGAGTCAAGCTATCCTGCCTGAAGAAGGCTGATAGCCAGAAACCGGTCCTAGGATGCTTGATCCCGGTCCAGGGAATACATGGCTTGGCAGTACGGGCTGGACTGTTCCCATGAGGCACAGGGTCAAGACTGATTTGCATATGGCCATGTCTGAACTGGGTGGCTTGGTGAGCAAAATAACCATGGATTAAACCCAGATCTGTAAAACAGACAGGGGGATTTGAATTGGGATCAAGTTTGATTCCTAAATCGTGTTGATGTGGCCACCCCAGGATAGCTACACCCTTAGTAGCTACATACACCTTCCCTTTGGTGACTCTATCTTTGACCTGGATAGTAGCCCAAAAGAAACCTTCGAGGCTTATTTTTTTTCCAGTGTAACTTTCGGGTTGAATATCAGATATTAACAATTCCCTGTCTTTCCACAAATCATTGAACAACTTCAAACCAATGATAGTATACCAAGAACAGGAATCTATCATTAACTCAATAGAAATGTTGTCAATTAATATGGGCCAAGAGGGAAATTGTTTGCGTTCAAGTTCATCAACAGAAAGTATGCAATTAAAACTATTGAGAACTTCTTCTTCTTCTTGAGAAATGTAGTTAATTTTTTGGAGAGAGCGACAAACATTACCAAAATGTCCCTTTCTCTTGCATTTTACGCATATTCTATCCCAAGCAGGACATCCCCTGTAATTGCCAAGGTGGTTAGGACTTCCACACCTATAACATGCAATATTTCTTTTGGGAAAAATTTTGTTATCAGAAAAGTTCTTGTTATCTATGAATTTCTTTTCAACGTCCTTGAAAATGTAAAATGTAAATGTAAATGTAGGTGTACTTATATAGCGCAAACCTGTCACCCAAAGGGCATCCTGGCGCTTGCTTAGGGAACCCGTCCTGGTATTCCCCTGTGAGAAACCCCGGCAGGGTGTCCACAAGGTGAAAGCCAGGCATCCCGCCGCGAGGGGCCGTAGTGGAGATTAAGCAAGCTATTGCCCAGAGTCGCAGAGTGTGACCCCGTGAGTCGAGTAGGCACCGGAGCGAGAATTGTCGAGTCCGTGGAATTTTGAGCCCGAGACCCGCCGAGGCGGGGAATCGAACCCTGGTCCACGGTCGATCTCAGCTTCCGGGTCTGCCGCCTCTAACCACTGAGCCACGCTTCTCCACAACAAAACACCTTTGGAACTAGAAGATACTTGACTTTTAACTAGAGAAACTTCCGGTTCAGTAACCTGTGGTTTGGGTGCAGAAGTAGTACCTCGGATCTCAGATACAAATAATTCGGACTGCTCAATTCCCTTGGCAATATTAATTACTGCACTAAGAGAAGATTCAGTGCCTAACCAAAGTCTCTCTTGGATCTTTTTACTCTTAGTACGCATCATAATTTGGTCTCTGAGAACTTGTTCATAAGAAATTGTTTCAAAAGCACAATAACAAGCCAAGGAACGTAAAGCGGAAACATAATCCTCAATGGATTCATCTTGTTTCTGTACACGAGAATAAAACTTGAACCTCTCCATAACTGTGTTGATTTTCCTGCCGAAATGAATTTTCATCTGTCTGATAGCTTTCTCAAAAATATCAATGTCTCCAGCTTCATCAATAGGAGGAAGATTGTCAAATTCTTTGATACCAGCACCCCCCAAACAATGTCTCAAAAGGGCTAGTTTGCGCTTGGCAGAGCAACCATCTTTTTCAAGAACATCAAAATAAGCCATAAACATTGGATACCATAAATCCCACTCAATGTTTGGATCACCAGCAGACTGTAAAAAATGAGGGGGAGCTGCAATATTAGACATTCTGAAAAGAAATTTTTTTTTTGTCTATTGAGTGTTCAAGTCTTATGTAGAACGAAGCAAAAGAAATACCTTATGTTGAATGAGAGATGTTGAGAAAAAAAAACGACAAAAAAAAACAAAATGAAGGCACGTAAATGACGTCAGCGCGTCAGACGAGGTGAGGGGTGATTCCAGAATGCCTCGCGATCTCCCACAATGCCTCGCAATGTTCCACAATGCTTTGCGCTCTCCTGCGAAGCTCAGAGACACGCAGGTGAAAGGTGCGCGAGGAGAGAACGCTGAGGTGAGTTTGAGCAGCGCGCTCACAAACGGCAATGGAGATAGATCCAATTAAAGTACAGAATGACTAAAAAAAATAATACAGATCCGGTGAACGTAATCAAATTGAAGAACTGGATCGGAGTAGACTTTGAGTCGAATTCAACTCCAGTTGAAGAGCGATAATCCAAAACGAAGGATAAGTGAACGTTGTTCTTCGTTTCCTAGAAAACCTTGTAATTCTTGAAAATTGTTGCTCCCGATCGTCCCCAAGAATTGTGTAGAAATTGGGTCCACGAACAATAAGATTTCAAGTAGGCTTTATTTAGGAAGAAGAACAACTTGACATCCACAGCAGGGAACAGCTAGAGAAACGAACCGCTCCCGTCAGTAACTGCTATCTCATGACACCACATTCTACCATGACCTCACAGGTTCTAAGAACCACTAGCATGACATGAACATGGAATACCACAGGGACCTCTTGATTGAACTGGGACAGACTCTAGCCAATTTCTGCTCCGCATAAAGTGGGTGAACTCCCGAGTGGTAGCCAACCCCATTTGTCACCTGTTGCCTGGTTATCTAACTAGTTACTCCAGCCTTCTTGCCGGGAGCCCTGACTAAGTGTGACTCTGCCCTTAAAGGGGTAGGGTTTTTTTTTACTCTATTTACTCTAACCTGTGGGCAGAGTAGTGGGGAGGTAACTGAGAGGTGTGGGGAGGATTGTGCCATGGGGTCCACATTCATATTATCAACTGACCTGCCGGATATCATTTGCACGGCATTTCGTTGCTGAGTGTGCGAGTGTGCTTCATAGGGATTTGCTGATATCCTTTGCACCGCGTTATGCTGCTGTGTGAGTGTGAGAGAGCTTGCTGCATGAGAACTGCCTGCTAATGGTTGCACTGCACAGCAGTGTTGTTGTACTTTACATAGTGCTTCTGTGATCAGCCTGACTGCTCAGTGCCAAGCTGCCCAAGGGTGTGCAGAGGCTAAACATTGAGTGTAATCCCCTAACCCTGACAGGAGAGGTATGTTCTGCCTGGCTTGGGCACCACCTTAGCCAACCAGAATTTACCAGTTCCAACAAGACCGCTTGTACAGCCAGCATGCTTATGTCTAAGAGCTTTCAAAGATGCAGGTACTATCTATTTCCACATAATAGCACTCAATAATAATGTTCTTTGCAGCTTTGTCAAAAAAACAGGCTCTAGTTTCTTACAAATCTGGAAAGAATTTCCAAAATGGCTATAATAACATAAAGTTACGAATGCGTATTTCAAAACGGTAAAGCGCATACATTTGCCAAATACACTGCTGACTTCTGTGTAGGGCCTGCAGCTCCTAGGTTTCTAACTGCACAGGGCTGACTTAAGGCTTTCACATATTTTAATATGTCTTTAAGCCGATGGTGCGTCCTTAAACAGGGCTACACTAATAGTTGTAATCTTCAGCATTTGAAACAGTAAAAGGCGGAGAAAAATGATTGGTCATTTTCAATCTGTCAGTCACGACTGTACACAAACAATTTCTGTAGTAACGTCAACTGCCAACAAATCTGAAAGTAAAAACAGCAACATGCAACTAAAGAGTATGTGAGGAGCACATTGTGAGTTTTATTCAGGCACTACCAGTTTTGCAAACACTACTGCTTACATTTAAAAGCTGGGGGTTCCAAGAGGTCCTTTAATCCTGTTTGTGCATTCACAAATGTTTCAACAGCACACAGAGCAAATCAGGGCCGGACTGGGAACCAAAACCGGCCCTGGCAAAGTGCTCTGCCGGCCCCCCAGGAGGTTGTGGGTGCGGCCGAGCTGTTTGCCAGGGCCGGTTTTGACCGATTTTGTTACAAGGGGCGATATTGCAGCTAAGCTGCAAAAATGGCCCGTAACAAAAATGGCCCCCCAGGAGCCCAAAACCGGCCCCCACCCTGGCGGCCCATCGGGGAAATGCCCGGTGCCCGCTACGGCCAGTCTGGCCCTGGAGCAAATAGGAAAAGATAAACATTAGTCCAGGTAACGGACTTGCTGTGACTTGTACCTGAAAAGGAAAAGTGTTATAGGGTGAGGAGGAGGGCAGCGAAATAGGGAAGGTGAACAGGAATACAAACAGAAAACAGTCCTTGGGCCGTATTATGTAAGTACCCAGGCCGCAATTACTTTTTTGCACCCGTTTTGCAAGCCCCCAGGGCACTTTGGTATTACACAAGGGGCTGCATTCGGCTTTCCGCTCTGCAGTACTGAAAGCACTGGCGCACATGTAGCACCAGTGATTCCTCAAGCGGGCGTTCCCTCATTTGCATGGGGTGTGGACCCATGCAAATAAGGGAATCCCATTGCCTCTGTGCCCGCGCGTATTAAAGATGTGGGGGCAGAGGCAAAGAAGCTTTTAGGTGAGGCACTGACAGTGAGCTACCTACATGGCGGTGCACTGTCAGTGAGCCCCCTGATGGTAGCCCTCTGGAGGGGAGAAAGGGGTCCTGTGGACCCCCTAGACATCCCCTTGAAGGCAGGTGCAGTCACTGACTGCACCTACTTGCAAAAGGATCAATAATTCCCTTTCAAAATGCAGATGGGTTGCCATCTGCACTGTGAAAACACAGAGCAGCTTTAAAACAACCTCTGAATCTGAATGCCATAACCAGGAAAATACGCATCATACATAATATAGACCCTGCTCGATTTTCCCAGGGTGGAAGGTTAGGTGTCATGGGTGGCTGAGTTTCACTAGGAAGGGAGGTTCCCACAGCACACTGCGATGGGAGGGGGCCACTCTTTTCACTGACTTTCCTGTGCACATTAGCTTGACCATAAAAAATGCAAAGAAAAAAACGTTATGATGATATCATGCTGGAGCCAAATGTGCAGTGTTAAAAGGAAACATACAGGTCCCAGAATTTAACATGATATAGGCTAAAGGCTGGTTGTACCACACATGACCATGTAAGGTAAGTACTAATGCCTGTGTTGTATCTTCAGTCTCCCTGCCAGAACCTCGTACTTCCGCAGGACCCTTTTTACCTAATGTAATAAATTGGGCTACTGGTTGAGGTGTGTGAAACCATATTCAGGTAGCAACCACAATCTTTGTCAGGGTGATGCACAAGCAAACCCTAAATTAACCTGTGGTCAAACTTCTGATAGTTTGGCAGAGAGCAGACAGGCTTAACTTAGTAGCAATATGAAAAGAATTAATGCAGCATTTCAAACAGTAATCAAGTGAAAACACAAGAAAAATCCCACACCAATTTTAAAAATTAGAGCAAAATTTTATAAATAAACTATGATTTAAATGGCAAAACTTCAATCAGTAAAACCGGACATATGCAATTTAAAAGATGTAAGTGAAAATAGCACCAAATTGTCCAAAGCACCCCTTGTGCCAATCTGATATTGTGAGATTGGTAAAAAGTCACAAGTTTAGGCCGACCATAATGGAGCATGGGCCGGATACTGGGGCCAGGTTAGTCGTGCTCAAAAGTTACCTCCTCAGTCCAGCACAAAGAGTCCTATCCGTGTTGAAGGTGGTCGATAGGAGCAGGGAAGCCTCACTGATGGTCGTTTTCCCAGCACAGAGAGCCGGCCGGGCATCATGGATGGCTATTGTTGTAGCGCGCAGATCCTGTTGCTTTCATGGGTGGTCGGCCTGGGACTTCACAATGGTGCTCCCTGCGTGCAGTGGATGCTATAGCGCAAAAGATCAGGTTGATAGAACTTTGGTGGGAATTGCAAACGACTGAGTTTGGTGTCAGCGGGCCCTGAGGGGTAAAACTTGGGTGTCAGGGGCTTACTCCAGCTAGATATGGGTGCTGGTTCAAGTGGTCGGGATTCTGTTATGTCCCTGCGGCTCTGAACAGGAGACGAGCAGATGAACCCTAGTAGTCACTCAGGGGGTCCTGGGTTGAGGTGCAGGTCTAATCACTCTAATTCAGGAAGGAAGGCACCAGGACAGCAGGGCGGCAATCCAGCAAGGCAGCAGACCAGCAAGGTCGTAGTCCAGCAGGGCACCAGTCCTGCAGAGTGGCTGTCCTTCTTCCTGGCACAGTCTTTACCGGTCCAGAAGTTAATGCAGAGTTGGTGTCTGAGGCCCAATATTTATACCTGGTGCATCTTATGAAGTGGGAGAAGCTTCTAAAGGTTTCCCTGACAAGTGCAAAGGTTTCCTGCCTCATCTTCCCTGGCTCCAGACTAACTACAGGAGGTACGCAGTCGTTTGTGTAGAGACACGAAAGAGCCTATTGAAGCGGAAGCAGGGCTGTTTCTGTTTGCTGGGAACCAAGTACCCAATTGTAGCACCTGGCCCTTTTCAGGGTAGTGAAGCGGAGCAATCCTTGGCCTAATCAGGGGAGGTTGCTTATGCTGGGGCCTCAGTCCACAAGCACGAAGCCAACAACACCCAATAAATCAGGCTCAATCACCGCTCTTGTGTAAAAACTAATCAAGAGTGTACATTAATTTACAAATATGTTCAAGTACACAGTTGAAAGTATCTTTATTGACACTCTCCTAACAGTTCACGCCCCTCAAGAACTCTTTAACCACAATTTTCCTCCTCCCCAACTTCACTAGACACAATACAATATGGTGCATTTATCCAAAGGCAATTCTACTGACTATGTCAGTATGTCACCATCTTCATTAACACTTGAAATATGTCATACAAAGGTAAAGCAACACTTAAAATCACTGTGGCTAGTACCATTTTGCAATGACATTCATTGCGGCCTGACTCACTGATAACTCATAGTTGTTAGCAGGGCATTTAAAATATTTCAATGACATTCATTAAATCATGTAAACATTGACTGTTAACCTTGTGCTTGTCTGTAAAGTCTTTTTATAACCTTGATTAAGGCATATAACATTCCTTTGTCAATTTTGTCATTATCATAATGCATTACCAATTCAGTTTAACATGTACATGGGTCTTTCTTCTACTTTTAAGATGATGTAAGTGCAGCTTTAGGACCAACCAACAGGTGTACCAGCAGTCCAGCGTCTTCAGCAGAAGCTTCAAGAATCAAACTTCTCTCAGGGGAATCAATACAATTAGGGGTGTTTGAAATCTGCTTAATTTGATTACACATAATTTAGTGAAATTTTGGAAAAAATGCATGGAATTACACTCACCTCAAATATGTATGCAATAATGCATTGAGTGCTAAAGAATGGTGCAAAAAATAACAGCACCACAAACAGCAGCCAGAGGCGTTCAGTTGTTCTTGTGCATTTGCAGTAAACTTTTATTAGAGTTGGGGTCTAATTATGCAAAGTAGCATAAAGATGTAATTTCACTTAACTAGCATAATGTAAAACGTCAGAAATTACATGAGTTATGACAGCATTACAAATTTCACCCAGGCCTAAAAGTAACCCACTGAGAGACTTTGAATGACATAGGAAAATTCTCTCATGGGGCTTGCTGCACTTCTGGCCACTCTCCAAACACTGGTCAAAATGCGAGGGGCAACCTTGCACCTCCTGGGGCACAACAAGAGATACTATGTGCAGAAACACTCCTCGACCCTGGGTGCCACTTTTAGTCCAAAATTCTCTTAAGTCAGTCCTTGCAGTGAAGTAAGATGGCTTCTCTTTTTAGCTGAGCATTCATTTGGAATTTTGCTTCCAGGTTCAGAATGTTCTCCAAAGTCTCGCCCTTGTGCAGAGCCAGTTAAGTGAAGGTGAAAAGTTGTGCAAGGCAGGCACATCTGCCCAATCCTAGGGTGAAACATCATTATTCCACCCCTGTCTCAACCCTCCCACGTAGCATTCTGGATCATTCTAATATGGTGACTTGACATTATTTGTTGAAAAACCTTTGCTGAGGTCCTAAGCAACTCTCCTTATGCTACAGCATAAGGAGAGTATTGCCATAGCATGAGAAGCATCAGAGTGTTCTTTTCTCCATGTCTCCTCCGCTCTATCACTAACATGGTCAGACCATGAGGCAGTAATGTTCCGACTGAACTCAGTGGGCCACAGTCTGGAAGAACATATGATTTCACCTATTTCCAGCTACCGAACTTGGCACCTAATTTCGGAAGGCCAACTCACGAGGACACTTACTGAATCTAATAAACTAGTATCTCCTGATCTTGATCAAGTAACTGATGGTTATCATCAATGGATAACCTGGATATAATAACCAAACTGTACCATCTGAACCTTGGTTCAATGAAGAGCTCAGACTGGCCAAACAATCATGTAGAAGATTAGATAGAAAGTGGAGGCTGAATTATAGTACAGAGGACAATGACCCTCATAAGGCAGAACTATTACATTATAAAAAACTTCTGACCAAAACCAAATCTGACTTTTTTCTAAACAAAATTAACTCAGCTTTTAACACTCCTAAAGATTTATTTTCCACAGTGCTCAAGCTAAGCAATCCCACACCAGCCAGGAATCTTAATGCAGATGCCTCCTTCTGTAACAGACTAGCTACATTCCTCAAAAATTAGGTAAAGGTTATCTTTAACGCATTAACTTCTAGCCCTAACCCAGTATGACCCTGCTCGAACAATACACCACAGTTAGCAGCTTCCAATGTGCTCACAGTAGGAAGTTCTATCAGTGAAGCCAACTCTTTGCAAACCAATTTCATAGTGCCCTCTCAATCCAGAAATACCACTCTTTCAGCGTTTTCTCCCTTACAGTTCGTCAAATAACCAACCTGTTTAATCAAATCAAATCAGGGTTGCCGTTTGACCCTTGCCCCCTACAGCTTTACAACTAGCCCCTGCTACAGTTCCTGGACACCGCTTAGTGATCTTTAACCAAATGCTCCACCTTGACTACTTCTCCAAAAGTTGGAAAATTGCATCGATTCTTCCTCTTTTTAAAAAACCAAATCTGGATGCAGACAACTACAGGCCAATCTCCCGACTTCCCCTTCTGGCCAAGCTGATTGAGAAAACCATAAACGCTGAGCTTTCTCTATTCTTCCAGGATCATAATCTTCTGTATTCTTCCCAGTTTGGCTTCAGAAGCCAACACAGCACTGAGACAGCTTAGATTACAGCCGCTGGATATGTCAGAACAACCTTAGATAAAGGAGGGAACGCTGCCCTAATTTTGTTAGATCTGCAGTGTTCGATTCTGTCAGTCATGAACTCCTTATCAAATTCTTGTTCGAGATAGGAGTTAGAGGAGTTGGAGCTCCTCAGATCCTCTCTTACTGACAGAACGCAGCTCGGGGAAGGCAACAGTCACAGATCTTCTTCTTTTACTCTCCCCTGTGGCATACCACAAGGGTGGGTGCTGAGCTCCTTCTTTTTAATCTGTATGTTACTCCTTTAGCCTCTCTGATGATCAAAGGCCTTGGGTTCTCAGTTGTATCCATGCTGATGACACCCAACTTGTAGTATCAATCACAGAAAACCCTGACAGCATGGCAGTACATTTCCAGAACTGCATGTCACAGATCTGTATTTGGATGTCCAACAACTGTCTGAAACTAAATTCAGATAAAACTGAGGTACTGCTGTTTGACAATCACCCATCATGTTGGTCCCCTACCTGGTGGCCTCAAGAAATGGGTGCACTCCCAACTCCTGTCCCTAAATTGAAAAATCTGGGAGTCCAATTTTATTTTAATTTTTTTAATTTTTATTAACCTTTTTTCAAGAAATTCTCACAGTACATCTTAATGCAGCAGGTTGCATTACAGTGGTATACCTATGCATTTACATAGAATAGTGACTTTGGGGGATTTCAGTCCATCTGTCTCTGAGTTCAGGGGGGAACTGGGGAAATTAAACTGAGAAACCTCGTGTGGGAGGAGAGGAGAAACAAGAGGAAATTAAAACATGCAAGGGGGAGGGGAACGGAGACAGAGACATGGTAGAAAAATCATGAAGGATATATAGGGTGCATCAGCTATGGGCTAATCGGGTGGTCTACGATGCTCACAAAGATTTGTCGTCGGGGAGTGTTGTCTAGTGTGACAGCAAGAGCAGCGAGGTCTGGCGCGTCCGTACTACTGTTGTTTAAGGATTGGGGGGGGGGAATAATGGTATTGGCGCGGTTGGGATTGTAGGGACTGAAGGGACTGTAGGGACTGTAGGGTCACTCTGTGAGACGCTGGGGGTAGCGCGTCTATGCACTTGTTTAAACTGATGTGACAACATGGCCCACTCTAGGGATATGGGGTGTTTGCGGTGACCTTTTGCCTCTTCCTCACTTAGGATTTCCTCTTTCACCGCCGCCCACTTCTGTGTCACATCCACCCATGCCTCTAACGGGGGTCCCGAGGTTGCTCGCCAGTGCATGGCAATGCTTCTCTTGGCTAAGAGCAGGGATAAAGCCGCAAACCGGACCTGCACTTTGTGCATTTTTGGCCTACGGAATATTCCCAAGGCTATCGCTGTCCAGGTGTTTAGTCCTGTGAGCCCCGTGAGTGTGCTGATAGAGTCGAATATGGCAAACCAATATGACTGCAGAGCCGGGCAGCTCCAGAACATGTGTTGGAAGTGCGCGTCTGGGGAGTGACATCGAGGACATAGGAACTGTGTATCGGGGTAGAATCGTTGAAGGCGTGCCAGCGTTTGGTACGCTCTATGTAGGATGTAGTACTGCATATTTTTTAACCTCGCGTTTCTGGACACTTTCTTAGGGAATTCCAGCGCTCTATCCCATTCCTTATCATGTAATTGCCGCCTGATCTCGTCCTCCCACGTGGCCCTCAGAGTATGTAGTGGCCTGTGTGCAAGCTCTCGTATTGACTTATACAGCCATGTAACGAGGTGTCGGCCTATGCCCATATATAGTATGGTGTGAATTACTGGGTGCGTTACCGGCTCCGCGACTGCAAGATCGCAATGTGGGCGGAAACAGTCCACGAGCTGTTGGTGTGTTAAAAACTGTCCCAGGGGGAGGTCGTAATCCTCCATGACTTGTGCATATGGACGAAGTTGCCCCTCCGCGAACAATCCCTTTGCTTCCGTAATCTCGGACTCTGTCCATATCCGCAGCATGGCTTGTGTAAAATAAGAGTCCCCTTTCGGCCAACCAACAAGTGGCAGTCGCGGGGAATAGCAAGTTGTCTCCGCCGCGATACGGTGGATCAGTTGCATGCACCTTCGAGCGACCGACACCTGCAACGGGTATGTCCGGTGAGGTTTGGTGCCGGGTAGCAACAGGCGCTGGAGTGCTGGGATGGGGACGGGGCCTCGCGTTGTGCAGGTCTCCCCAGTATCCCTGCCCGTGTGTGGTAAATAAATAAATAATACCCTATTTTTGACTAGACATATATCATAACAGATAGCTCAATAAATAAGAGTCAAGATTCGAGGTAGTAGGAGTTTTTGCAGGTTTAATACAGCATAAGGACAGGAACAGGACAACCTGCATAGGAATAGGATGACAGGGCCCAGCAGCTGCTGGGGCTGGGTCTGGGATGAGCGCGCTGCCTTTTAATAACAATACATGAGCATATATACATAACGCAAACACATAGCATTACATTGCAGTAGGCGTAGCAGTGGGTGGAGCAGAAGGCGTGACGCGTAGCAGTCGCGAAAGATAAGAGTAAAAAGAAGGTGTAACTCAGACATGTGATGCAAACGTAACAGAATAAGTCATGAATGGGCGGGAACCATGGAGGAGGCTACCTAAGGAGCCGGGACCTCTAACCTGGTGGTGCGCGCAAACTGGCAATGACGTGTTACGAGGAGAAGCTGGGGGCTATGAACTCTGTGCTAGGAGCAGAGACTAAAGTCTGGAGGGTCGGAGCGACATGTACCTAAACCCTATCTAGTATCTGATGTTTAGGGAACATGTTGATATAAACTAGAAGTCATGAGGGGAAAAGCTAACTGACTCTAAGACTGGAGCATGCATTTATTCTACATATAGTGCGTGATGAAGAATATTAAATGACCATTAAATACAGTATTTCTCTTAACATGGAGCCGCATAGGCTAGACAATTACGGAAACTATTGATGTAGTTCAGTAGCTTAGGAATGCAGAGAAGGAGGACTAAACTGATAACTGGAATCATAACATAGTCTTGGCAGACTCAGAGGCAGAGCCAAGCTGCACCGGGCACTGCGAGGCAGGAAGTAAGTGGAAAGTCGAGGATACAGGTGGGGGCTGGATCGCTCCTCAGCGAGGGTTCAGGAGACAGGAGCTGAATCTGATGTCCGGGCCCTGTTGAGGCCTGGAAACGGGGACTTTATAATGAAATAACGTGCACACTGAGAAACGTGGCAACGTAGCTTTACATAGGCCTGATATTCGTAGTATTCACGAGGACTGGAAACTGGCATACTAGAGGAGGACACAACTGTAATTGCGTCTTGAATCGGACATGGGGAATAACATATGCATATTGGTCATGCACACATAACATATGATGGATGACACGTAGAGACACAGAACATGGCAAAATTTACTTTTCCACATTCCCTCCTTGTCACTACGTTTCCATCAGGAAACATCAATATTCATGATACCATCTATCATTTCATACAGTACCATTTGTTCATCTCGAATTGTCTTGGAACGGGATTTAGAACGGGGCTTGGGACTAGGAATACAAGTGGTAGCACACATGCCGCAAATCGCAGGGCCACATTGTATACAGAGGCAGCAGCTGAATATGATCGCTACTGCGATACCTAGAAAGGACAGGACTTTCCATCCCCAGGCGGAAATTATATTCCAGAACCAACCGGACCATGTCCAGGTGCCTGGATCCTGGTGTAATAGATGGGCAATTTTATGAAGTCTGGTTATAGCTGAATAAACAGACGGCGCGTTATTTGGAATGAAGATGCAACAACTGGATCCGATGACTCTACAGGCCCCGCCCCTATCGGCCAGTATGACGTCAAGGACGAGACGATTCTGGAGCACAACAATTCTCATAAAGGATTGCTCTTCGGTTAAGTTACCTAGAGCGGAGGCAGTCTCATCTACTACAGCTTCAAGGGTTCTTGTTAACCTACGGATTAGCTTACTGTTTACAACTGTACCTAAATAAGGGAACACACCTTTATCAATATCAATGAATTGCTCTGCAGCAGTTTCAGTATAATCGACAATCGGGAGGTTTCTCTTGTGTCTAGTATGTACTAGGAAGGAATTCCTATGGTAGTCAGGTGGGGCTAGGAAAACAGGTGGCAGTAGGAAGGCAATGTAACAGGTTCCCTCCCAATCGAGGGGCAGACGAACATATGCGGTTTGACCACAAACAAAATAAGAATGACGTGAAGCTTTAAAAATAGATTTCCCACTGTCACTATACTGGATAATAGTAGTACAATCACTATGTCCTACGTGTACAGAACCATAATTACGGACACATAATTCGCCTTTGACTGGTAATACTGAAATAGCAGGTGAGTCTGGAGTAGTATCAGACTGAACATTCAGGACCATGAAATTCGAAGAATAGTTACCTAAATTATACACTTCATTTTCTAGATCTAAACCTGTTCTGTGGGGGAAACCTTGCTTGTCTGGGAAACATGTGCTGTTAAGAAAAGACATATCTGTTAAGGATGACGTTAACGTGGACCATGCTCCACACGAACCATTATGTGAAAAAGGATAAGGAAAAAGTGGCAGAACTCCCTTTGACGTCTGGAAAGGGGGGAGTCGACCACACACCCAACAATTAGTGGCATTGCTGGCCTGGTGTGAGTAATGTAACATGCGGATAAATGTATTGTTACGCATAGCGAGGCGGTATGAATATTCGTGAGGAGGCAGATCACTAAACGTGTGCTCTACTGTAACATTAGAAGGCTTATTTACATGAGGAACTGGAAAACACAGGAAAAATGCGTAACTAGTGCAGGATATCAAAAGGCTGAGAAATAATATGAAACTTAGAAAAACGATACATCGGATTGAGTTTTGACTAACTCTCTCACTATGGGGGTCTATTTTATACATGTCAGAAACAGTCTAACCGTTTCACCTAGGGGAGGACTTAGACAATCAAACTGGCTGACTTATTTTAATAGACCTTAATTTCTGTTTATACTCCTGTTGCGGAGTTTTCTCTAACAGGGGAGGGGTTGTGTCAATGTCATTTGCAGGACAGTCCTTAGGAACAATGTTTTGACAAGTCTTGATATCCTGGGAAATGTTCTTGGAGACCGGTTTCAATCCGTAGAATTTCTTGACGTGCGAAAGGTGCACCCAGCCGCGGCGTCCTTCCAATTTCACAGCTGTACGGGTGGTGAGGAGGACCTGACGGGGCTCCTTCCAACGTGGCTCCAGCGGACTTGATCTGTCGAAGTTACGTACGAGCACCATCGAACCTGGAACGATTTCATGCGGTGCCACCTCGGTATTGTCTGGAAATGTGGCGGCAACCTGTGAACGACATGAGTTGAGGGCAGACATCAAGGAAGCTAGGTAATCTGTCAGCATATTACATGAAACATCAGTAATACTTCGGGGTCTAGGAGTACCCCACATGTTAGGGGGGCGGCCGAATACGACCTCATACGGGGACAGACCTGATCTGGAATGTGCGACCATGCGCATATAAAACAAAGCGACTGGCAGAGCTACTAGCCAGTCCACACCCTTATCTTTACATATTTTGGCAATTCGGATTTTCAGAGTCTGATTATGTCTCTCGACTAGACCGGCTGCTTCAGGATGGCGTACACAATGAAACTTCCACTGGTACCCTAACAACAGGGAAACGTGCTTCATCAACTCAGATGAGAATGGCTGACCGTTATCAGAATATACGACTCTAGGGAGTCCATATCGAGGGAAAAACTCACGAACCAACTGCTTGGCAGTGGTCGCGGCTGTGTAATCTGGGACTGGATATGCTTCTGTCCATCTGGACAAAGCGCATACAACTACAAGAACATACTTGAAACCTCGACATCGCTCCATCTGAATATAATCCATCTGGAGGACCTCAAAAGGGTGGTCAGGAGGCTGGAAACCACCTTGTTCCACCGGGACACTTTTACCTGGATTAAACTGACAACATATCATACAGGTACGGACTTTCTGCTTGGCTGCAGCTCGTAAATGCTTGTTGAACCAAATGTTCTGGATACTGTCTAACATAGCTTTTTCTCCTAAATGTGCTGGACTATGTGCGGTATTAATGATGACTTGAACCATAGAGTCGGGGAGAAACCATGCGGTCCTACCCTTCGTCACCCATCCTTGATCTGTCTGGACCCCTCCTTGTTCAGACCACTTCTTGATTTCATCGGGAGTAGCATGTAACTGGATATCTATGACATCTTGAGTAGGGTCCTTAACTGTCATACATGTAGTCAGATCTGGAGTGTGTGTCATGTTAACTGGACTGTCTAGAGTCTGTGCTGTAAGCTTGGCTGTGCGATCTGCTAGATCATTACCTTGAGAAATAATGTCAGTGACTTTCGTATGTGCTTTGCATTTCATGATAGCGATAGATGTCGGTAAATGTACTGCATCTAACAGAGCTTGGATAAGGAAACCATGCTGAATCTTGGTTCCATGAGAAGTCATGAAACCTCTCTCCTGCCAGAGCACTCCAAAGTCGTGTACAACTCCAAATGCGTAACGTGAATCTGTGTAAACATTAACTTTCAGGTTCTTGGCGTGTATACAGGCTTGTGTCAGAGCAACTAGCTCTGCTGCTTGAGCGGACAGGGTATCAATACGGTGTGTTTCAATAACTTCGGTGTCAGTAGTCACTGCATACGCGGCGACTAGTTCTCCTGTACTAGTTCTCATACATGAACCATCCACATAAAGTGTCAGGTCAGGATCTGGTAACGGAATGTCTGTCAGGTCTTGTCTTGGCTTTGTCGTAATGTTGACTACTTCCACGCAATCATGTGTGGCAGAATTTGAACTAACTGATGGTAACAGTGTAGCAGGATTCAGGATGTTGCAGCGTCTAATATCTATGTGTGGCTGAAACAGTGTCAATTCATAACCTGTTAAACGTGCAATTGTCAAGTGCTGTGTTTGTGTTCGGTTTAAAAGAACTTCCACGGAGTGTGGGACTTGTACTGTCAAGGTATGTCCTAAGACTATGGAATCACTTTGTCTGATAGCTAGTGCTGTGGCTGCAACTGACTTGAGGCACGCAGGCAGAGCCTGGGCTACAGGATCTAGTGTGCTCGAAAAATAAGCACAGGGCTTGTATTGTCCTGCTTGATCTTGTGTGAGAACAGATAATGCTGTACCTTCACGTTCAGTAACGAAAAGTGTAAAAGGCTTACTGTAGTTCGGTGTAGCTAGAACTGGAGCTTGGCATAAAGCTTTCTTTAACTCATTGAAACTAAGTGTATGTTCCTGGGTCCAAGGGAGGACAGTCGATACGGCTGCCTCCTGTGTCGTTAACTGTATCAGTGGCTTGGCTAGAAATGCATACTGAGGAATCCATTGTCTACAATAAGAAGTAAGGCCGATAAAGGCACGTACCTCCTTCTGGGTCCTGGGCTGGGGAAGACTCGCTATTAACTGGATACGGTCTGGTGTCAACTGCCTACCCCTCTTGGACAGTAAGTGTCCTAAGTAGACCACTTGCTGGACACAGAATTGAAGCTTCGAAGGGGACACCTTGTGCCCCATCTCGGCTAGAAAATACAGAACCGTCAGGGATGCTCGCTCGCAGTCACGTTCAGAACGAGCTGTGATCAGTAGATCATCGACATACTGGAGCAGGGCAGTGTCAGTTGGCATGTGAATATTATCTAGTTGTCTCTTAAGTGCTTGACTGTAAATACTAGGGCTTTCTGTGAAACCTTGAGGAGCTCGTGTAAACATATAGCTCCTTCCATTTAAACAAAATCCGAAAAGAAACTGGCTGTCTGGATGGATGGGAACACTAAAAAATGCGTTCTTGAGGTCTATGACAGTGAAGAACGTGGCTTCGGAATCAATAGCAGTTAACAGGGAAGAGATATCTGGGACAACTGGGTACTGCGGAATAATACATTTATTAAGTTCCCGTAAATCAATCACTAATCGATATACTGGGGGTGCACTTGGATCAGTACGTTTCATGACTGGAATGATCGGAGAGCTGGAATGATCGGAGAGTTACATACATTGGAGTCAGTTTCTACAACTACTCCTTGAGCCATGAGCTCGTCTATAATTTTGGATAAGGCTGCTACAGCCTCAGGTGGCAATCTATACTGCCTGATTCGTGGTAACACTACACCTGGTTTGAGAGTCACACGATGGGGTGTGATTTGCATGTAACCTACATCAGTTGGACCTTGCGCCCATAAATGCTGCGGAACTTTAGACAGTCTGGAATCAAAATCTTGTAATACATAGTGACCCTTAAAGTCACGTAGGAACAATCGTATTCCCTCTGGGGAACAACATATAACTGCACCTAACTCTTTCAGTGTTTTAATGCCTAATAGATTTTCTGGACATGACTTAGTAAGTAACAGATCAGTAGTGCGGGACAATGGACCTACTGCTAGAGTGACTGGCTTTGAAATCTCATTAACGATAGGCATTCCTGAAAATCCAAGGGAAACATTTCTTGAGCCTGAGAGCGGAGCCCCTGGAACTTCGGCATGACTAATTGTGGTCCTACTTGCCCCTGTATCAATCAAAAACTTTCTGTCTTTCCCTAATACTTGACTGTGAACATAGGGACCTTCTTGATCTACAGGTATCTCGATGAGAGGCAAGCCTACCTCCCTCTCTAGGCTGTTTCATGAATATGGCTGGTACTCTGGATACTCAGACTGTGCATACTGGTACATCTGCGATGTAACATGCTGTGTTGCAGCAATAGGCTGCGGTACTGTAACTGTCTGTGGTGCATTCTGTGGCTGAAGAGTCTGTGAAACTTGCTCTTGTCTAGGCGGACGTGGTCTTTCTTTAGTCTTACCAGTAGCTATGTTATGTTTCAGAACTGCACACTCATTTATAAAATGACCTGGCTGTTTACAATAATTGCAGTTCCCTTTAACGGGAGCTGCAGGATGACTGGCTTGATTCGGACCCCTCTTCTGACTGTCTTGAGGAACAGATTGTGCAACTAGTACTTTCATTTTCGTGTCTTTCATACGTTTTCTCTCGTGTTCTTGCTCTTCCCTGATTCTATTCTGGTGGTACTGGAGCATCTGGAGCATCTGGGACGGAGTATTTGCTTGCCAGGTACTTTCGACTTTCAGAACTCGGTTTTTAATTGGTGGACTTGAATTCTCGACTAATTTGGTAACGAAAAGGTGAGGGTATGACTCACTACTTGTCTTGAGACCACTGTTGATACTAAAGCACTTTTCAAACCTAGAATAAAAATCACTAATATCTTCATCTTGTTTCTGTTTACAGGCTGAGATTGCATCCCAGTCTTCTTTTCTCGTTGTTAATAATCTGGGTAAAACTTGAATTAATAATTCTGGTAATTCTTTACATTTCTCTCCAAGACCAGTACCTGGTACACGTATCTTATCTTCTGCTTCTAGGACTGCCCAATCTATCTTTTTCTCTCCCACCTCCCATTCTTTTTCCTTTAGCTTTTCATACACCCCTGCGGGTAGCAGAACCTTTAACATTTTAATGATATCTGGGTAAGTGTATTCTCCCATACGGAGCATGTCTTTTAATTCTCTATGGAACCCTGCTGGATCTTTGTCATGACAGGGAATTAATTTCTTCATTTCGAGGAGTTCCATCTTTGTGATCGGAGTGTATACAAACACTCGCTGCATTTCGCCACCCGCTCCTCTGACTGGGTGGACTTCTCGTAACGGATTCTGTCTGTCTATGTAGAATGATTTACTTTCTGGGGGTGAGACATGAACAAAATGCGGGTTTAAGAATGTTCTATATTTGTGGCGCTGTTCTAGAATGACACTAATTAAATCGGTACCTAGACCTCTCCATTTGTACTGGAGTAACTCGTTCAAGATATCATGTAACGGGCCTGGATCAGAATGTTGACTCTCATACAGAGTAATGAGGTGCTGAATCATATACATACCCACCAGTCGCTGCTCGGCTGGGGGCATTTTCAGAAACATTTGTGCCACTATTTCGTCTGGAAAAGTGGTAGAATCAGTAATCCATCTGACTGCTGATCGGACTAGTTCCTGTTCATGCATAGTACTTAACTCACTATAACCGATTCGTGATTTCAGAATGTGATCGGTAGCTTGAAATACTTGTTCTAGGGAACCTTGTTCTGGTGCTGGATGATGGAAAATAGACTTGTGTTCTAGGCGTAAATGGCGATCTGGAAATCTAGGTTTTCCTACATACGCTATTCTGGCAGTATTCTCGTCGTCTTCCTCTTCAGGATCAGAGGTACTTTCTTTCTCGCTTACTTGTGCTGCTTTACGCTGTTCGTGTATCTTTATTATCTCTCTACGGATTTTCTTGTACATACTTTCCATGGCACCAATGGTATTGTGCTTTCCTTCGGCTATATTATCACTCCACTTTGTCAGAGTTTTCATTTCTTCCGGGTCTTTAGACGGGTAATCCTGTTCTCTTTTTAGACAGTTAATTAAGAACTTTAATATCATGCGCTGAATCTCGGCTTTCCTTTGAGACATGGCATCACTAATACTTTGTGGGTCATCCCCTGTACGGATGAAACGATATATCCTGTCTAGATCTTCTTTCATATTCGGCAGGGTGACTAGATACTCGGTCACTCTCCTTACGCGTACGGAATATAAAACCATATTAAACTCGCCTGGAACTGGGTCATAGACACATTCGCCAAGGGTTTGCCTGATCTCTGCAACAGACTTATTACTTTTAGGAGTACGCTGTGATGCTTGAGCATGTAATTCGAGTGCTGATAAACGCTTGTATGGCGGCGGGGTTTGAGGAAGACCTCCTCCTGCGGCCCCTAAACTAGAATCATCAACTGATGCTTTTCGTCCTGGCAGGGTCGGTAATTGTAACGTGGGCTGGACTTGTATGGCGGGCTGACCCGGGGGGGCTGTTAAGGGCACCCCGGTGTCTGGAGGAGCAGGAATTACCTGATTTACAGGGACTGGCGGAGCGCGAACAGGATTTGCATATTCGGGGACTGTGTCGTCCAGATAGGACGAAATAAAAATATCAGCTGCGGTCGGTTTGTGACGTAGCTTGGTCGGAACTAATGGTGGCGGGAAATTACTGGATGCCTCTGGGGTCGCTTTTGGCAAGCCTTCGGCAAGAAGAGGATACATACCCTTAATGAGGGCATTCCTCTGTCTGTCTGATTGCTCAGTTCTAACTCGTTCACCTATCTCGATTAATTCTCTTTCTTGGGCTCGTTCTTGGACTGCTACGACGACGAACTTCGGACTTCGGACTTCAGTTACGGGTGGACCTCCGGATACCTCGGACCTTGGACTCTTGGCTTGGGCTCTGGTCGGGACTCGCCGCGTTCCTCCACCGTCTCGTCTGGATGCTGGACCGCCTCCTCCGTCTCCTCCGTGGGCCTGAGGGATACTTGAGCAGAAATATCTGCCACTGCGCAGAAGAGTTCCGTCACGACTGCAGAGGGTCAGGGGGTCGGCGTGGCTTCACCGACGCGTGGGGAAAGGGCAAGTCCCTGTTCGGGCGCCATTATGTGGTAAATAAATAAATAATACCCTATTTTTGACTAGACATATATCATAACAGATAGCTCAATAAATAAGAGTCAAGATTCGAGGTAGTAGGAGTTTTTGCAGGTTTAATACAGCATAAGGACAGGAACAGGACAACCTGCATAGGAATAGGATGACAGGGCCCAGCAGCTGCTGGGGCTGGGTCTGGGATGAGCGCGCTGCCTTTTAATAACAATACATGAGCATATATACATAACGCAAACACATAGCATTACATTGCAGTAGGCGTAGCAGTGGGTGGAGCAGAAGGCGTGACGCGTAGCAGTCGCGAAAGATAAGAGTAAAAAGAAGGTGTAACTCAGACATGTGATGCAAACGTAACAGAATAAGTCATGAATGGGCGGGAACCATGGAGGAGGCTACCTAAGGAGCCGGGACCTCTAACCTGGTGGTGCGCGCAAACTGGCAATGACGTGTTACGAGGAGAAGCTGGGGGCTATGAACTCTGTGCTAGGAGCAGAGACTAAAGTCTGGAGGGTCGGAGCCACATGTACCTAAACCCTATCTAGTATCTGATGTTTAGGGAACATGTTGATATAAACTAGAAGTCATGAGGGGAAAAGCTAACTGACTCTAAGACTGGAGCATGCATTTATTCTACATATAGTGCGTGATGAAGAATATTAAATGACCATTAAATACAGTATTTCTCTTAACATGGAGCCGCATAGGCTAGACAATGACGGAAACTATTGATGTAGTTCAGTAGCTTAGGAATGCAGAGAAGGAGGACTAAACTGATAACTGGAATCATAACATAGTCTTGGCAGACTCAGAGGCAGAGCCAAGCTGCACCGGGCACTGCGAGGCAGGAAGTAAGTGGAAGGTCGAGGATACAGGTGGGGGCTGGATCGCTCCTCAGCGAGGGTTCAGGAGACAGGAGCTGAATCTGATGTCCGGGCCCTGTTGAGGCCTGGAAACGGGGACTTTATAATGAAATAACGTGCACACTGAGAAACGTGGCAACGTAGCTTTACATAGGCCTGATATTCGTAGTATTCACGAGGACTGGAAACTGGCATACTAGAGGAGGACACAACTGTAATTGCGTCTTGAATCGGACATGGGGAATAACATATGCATATTGGTCATGCACACATAACATATGATGGATGACACGTAGAGACACAGAACATGGCAAAATTTACTTTTCCACACGTGGTCCAATACGACAGCCACTGCAGCTGCGCCGCCAAGAAATACGACTTAAAGGCGGGGTGCCCAAGCCCCCCTGAGAGGTGGGTAGCTGCAGTTTGTTGAGGGCTATGCGGTGGCGACCAGTCCCCCACACTAGTGCACGGAGGAGCCTATCTAATTCGCGGAAGAACCCTCCGGTTGGAATGACTGGTAAATTTGTAAAGTAATATAACAGCCGGGGGAATCTGGGAGTCCTATTTGATGAAAAACTCTCCTTTGTGGGACAAACCAATGCCATCACTTCGTCGTATTTCTTTATTTTTAAATCACTTAGGAAGGTTTTTCCTTTCATCCCTCTGGACCTACGTAAAGCAGTGATCACTGCTCTGGTCTTATCAAAAATAGACTACTGCAATATGCTTTTTTGACTGCCCATAAGAAAGCTCTGGACGAGCTCCAAATGGTACAAAATGCAGCAGCCAGATTGCTTCTAGGAATACCGAAACATCAATCGGTCTCCAATGTTTTCCCCTCACTTCTCTGGCTCCCCGTTAGAAAGTGGGTGATGTTCAAATCTTTATGCATAGCCTTTAAGGCTCTTCATCTTGTGGGTCCTCAATCCATCAAACAACTCTTTCAATAATAGATCCCTTCAAGGACTTTAAGATATGCCTCCCAGGCTAATTGGGTTGTACCTAAATTCAAAAGAGCTACCTGGGGAGTCAATAGATTTGCAGTGACCACTGCTTAACTCTGGAATTTGATGCCTCTGACACTAAAAGCCACAGAAAACCTGCTTACGTTTTGGAAGGCTCTTAAAACTTGGCTGTTTAACAACTAGCTCAGTACTGTCATCCACTGCTTGTGCCACACACTCTGTTGTCTGACGTTTTCCTTACCTTGGTCCACTCTCTGGAAGTCAGCGCCTAGACACCCACGGGTAGTAGTGTGATTTAGAAATCCTAATTTCATTTTATAGCTGACTTGTCTCTTCCCTCCAAGACTTCAAAGGGGAGTGTCACCTGTGATTGGCTCAAAAGTCTGGCTATCTTCTCTTATTTCTATCGGAGTGAGCCTTCTTCGGCCAAGTGAAGTGTGAAAAGCAATTAGCTGTTAGAGTGGTCCCCATCCCTTTATTCCCCAGGAACACGTGCAAGCACTGGCAAATGATCCTATTATGTGGGGAGGCCTTTCATCCTTCAGCAGAGTAATTAACTTGACCAATTAGAGGGGACTAAGGCCAGGAATCTAAATATTAGCTGAGACAGAGAATTATGACAAATCATCAAGTGCCAGAAGAATTATAAATATCACAAAAGTGATATTGGGTCTGCAATCAGTGTTCCTTTTTTACTGTATGTTTGGTAGCTTCTATCTTTAGGACTATGTAAGGCAAAACTACATTGGCACAGATTTTGCCAATAACATTAAATTTAGCAAAGCACCCAGACTTTGTACTAAACATTTCAAATGTACACTATGAATGCTCACTCACATTGTAAAGCCTGCACCAGGCCAGCATCAATCCCTAAAGGGTCGCTTCTATGACAGGGCATCTGTGTGCCAGTACTAGGCTAAGCTAGACAGTAGTCTCACGCATACAGCCGACACACGTGTGTTTTCACCTGTACTTTGCAAACAGCCAGATCCTCTTACCCTAACTGTGCAGCAGTGGATTTTGTCTTAATAGGCAGGCTCTGACATCAAGCACTCTGCCCATTTTCACAGGATTTACAATGACGGAGACTCAAGTGAGACTCACAAAGTTTGAGTCCAGAACCGCGTAGTCCAAAAGCGAAATATTCAGCTGCTTAAATTGTCAGAAGCGATTTGCTATAGCCGCATAATTTTCAGATTATACAAAAGAAATTATTTCGAGTTCAAATATCTAAAAATAGCACTGCTAGAGAACGTGATACATCATATTTTTTTGGGCTGCATAATGTAGTAAACCTTGCTGCATAATGTGCCCTCTGTGCTACATAGGTCTAGTAGCTCTGACAACGGTAAAGCTAGATAGAGCGGTTCCACAACCATGCTGCTTTTGCCTGGGAAATTCGGGGAATGGAGAATCAAATGTATTTTCTGCCTCATGTCTAGATTATTCTCCTCGATTAGGCTCTTGTGCGTCTTTTTCCTTTTCTGTGCAGTGATTGGATGCCTGACATTTCCTTTATTTTCCTGCTGTCCACAGAATATCCACAGGGACACAAAATAACTTTGATGTAGGAGAGGTGAGCAAAGATTAATTTTCTTTCATTATCCAAATATTAAAATTGTAGAAATACATTGTAACGACATGGCTACTTTCGTTAGATTCCATGAACATCTGTTAATGTACACTTATATCTTGCTCTAGGCCAATGCCATTATTCTTAATATTGACATAGGGACCCCTCACAAGAAAAAGAAATACCCTTTTCCTGCACTTTTTTTTATTTCAGTCTCTTTTCAGGCCAAGTGTATTTATTCTTCTAATATAAAGTGCAATCGCTTTGCTAATGATACTCAAGGTGTTTATCAGATGACTAATGGGGACAGATGAATTGCCAGCATAGAAATCAATCAAATGCTCCTGCTGATTTAAACCAAAAGAACACAAATGAGAGAGTCCAGCACCCGCAGGGAGATTAATATCCATGTAATCCATCTATACTATTAATTATGTATAATATACATTATGTGCCTGGAATACATAGAAACTGTTCTGAAAAGTTCTAATTAGAAGCTTGGTTTGATACTGTGTACCAAGCACACTGTCTTTTGGAAATATAGGCCTAGATTTGCTCAGGGTTGTGGCAATGTTAGCACAGCACTGCTCAGATTTGCGCTACGCGCTCAAGCTTCTATAATGGTAATTAAATTTGCTCAATGCTGTGCAATGTTTGCACCACGTGGACACTTGTGTAAAAGTTAGAAAATACACCTCGCAGTGCGCAGAAAAGATGCAGCCGTATTTCTTTCATTTTGATGTGCCAACAGTTGTTGCAGCTCTTGCCCATTGTTCCCATTAGTTACTAAGCTTGATCATATTGTTGCATTTTGTTTCAAAATAATTTAATCGGAAGTGGATGTATGACATTACAACGCAAGCTTTTACCACGCATGCCTTTACAACGCGGTTTTTACAACGCATGTCTTTACAACGCATAGCGCTTTGGGGTGCTGGATAGTGAATAGTTTAATTTACTATTCCAACTCCAGTCCCCGTGGACACTAGGGAAGGTGTTGGATAGTAAATTAAATCTATTCCCTATCCTAGAGCGCCCCCCAGCGCAATGCGTTGTAATGGTTTGTGTTGTAAAAGTTGCGTCGTAAAGGCACTGCGTGGTAAAAGTTGTGTTGTAAAGGCACTGCGTGGTAAAAGTTGCGGATGTTTCCCATCGGAAGTCAATGGTCGTCATTGTAATTACGCAATTTACTGAAATCTTTCTCTGCATCCGTTCTATAAAAGGAATAGTTGAAGGGAAGAAGTAGCGAAAACCTTCGAAGGGGACGACTCTGGAGTAGGGTTAGGCTTTATGTTACCTGGACCTCGCAGTACTCATAAAGTGTCAGTTTTTAGGTCTCGACAGGCGTTGCAACGCGAAAGCGCTGTCGCCAGCGAGACCTATTGTTGGAACTGGCCCTTCTTGCAGGGTCATCCTCAAACTTTTTGCTTCTTCCTCCCTTATTTTTCCTGACCCGTGACTGTTGGCAATAGAACTCTGCGCACTTTACCACTGCTGATCAGTGCTAAAGTGCATATGCTCTCTGTGTAAATTGTTAAGATAATTGATATATATGATTGGCATATTTGTATCACCAAGACGTCCCTAGTAAAGTGCACTGAGTGTGCCAGGGATGGTGATGACAAATGCTACTAGGGGGCCTGCAGCACTGATTGTGCCACCCACATGAGTAGCCCTAAAATTGTGTCTCAGGCCTGCCAACTCAGTGCCTGTGTGCAGTCTGTGAACTGCCATGTCCTCCTGGTCAGTGTCCCCACTGACCAGGCCTAACCCTTCCCTTTCTGTGCACATTGGTCACCCCTATGGAAGGCCCAAGGTACCCCTCTGGGCAGGGTGCAGTGTATGTGAAAGGTAGAGCATGTACTGGTGCAGGTGACATGCTCTGGTAGTGAATTAGAGCCATTTTCGTTTTTCACTATTGTAAGGCTATCTTGCTCCATAGGTTAACATTGGGGATGCCGGCTACAGTGGCTACCAGCCTTTCTTCCCATAGGAACAAGATAGGACATAAGCGTCTAGTATCCCTGAACTCAGAATTTAATAACACATCTTTTAGGAAAGGTTGTTTTTAAATCCTGTGTTTGAGAACAGCACTTTTAGAAAGTTGCTGTTCTCTTGTCTGACCCTTTTCTGTGCCTTGGCCTGTTTGTGTATTGACTGTCTGGTTTGAGAGTGACAGGGGCTGGGAATTCCCCAGGAGGCTGGCTGAGTCAGCCCTAGGCTGAATGACTGCATTGCAACTTGAGTGGTGGGAGGAGATAGCACCTGGGCCTGAATAGGGCTGTGCCTGCCTTCCACAATGCTGGCTCCACCTCCTGCTGGGCGTCTGACGACCCTGCCCCTCACTCTGAAAGGAAAGGAGAAGCCAGGAAAACAAAGTGCTCAAGAAACACCCAGAACTGGTTCAGACCGGGCTCAGGGCCCACTTGCACAAAGAGAACAAAGACTTTGAGGGGTATAAGTACAGGACCCCTGACAACAGAAAATTAGATCATTATGGAATCAAGAAGGAACCTCTGCCAAGAAAAAAGCTGAAACTGAAGAAGGAAGATTGTCCAGCTGTTGCTCTGCTGGATTGCCCTGCTGTTGCTTTGCTGCCAAGGAGAGGGGAAGGACTTTGCTTTGTGCTGTGTCCCCTTGCTTGAAGGAATATCCAAGGGCCTGAGAAGAGCTGGCTCCTTGTTCTGAAGTCCCAGGAACAAAAAGACTGCACCCTCAGCTTCTCCTGAGCTCTACTGAGAGAGTTCTGTCCTTCCTGGAGTGCTTGGCCCCTGTGTGGTGCCTCTGGAAGTTGTACCTGTGTTGAGAAGCTGGAAACTAAGCTTGAGAGACTTTGCTACAGAAAAGTTATCGTATCGCTCGCTGCGGATCGCATCCCCGACAGTGCGAGGAAATTCTCGCCACTACGAAGGTGAGATCGTCGCAGTGCCTGTTGCCGCTGTCGGAGCCGTCACATCCCTCGCTTGCGGGATGCACCCGATCGGTGCAGGAAATCTAACATCGCTGCGAGTGTCATCGTAGAGACTGTCGTCGCTGGGTGAGATCGCCGCACCACCTGCTTGCGGACTGCATTACGTCGCTGCGAGAGTCATCGCCGAAGCCATCGCATTGAGGAGCTGCGAGAGAGAAGATCACCGCTGGTCTGCGCATTGTCGCCCCGGAGATCGTCGCAACTCCAAAGATCGTTGCATCGTGCCTTTACGAGAACAAACTTTCTACGGAACCTACGCACTGCAATCTAGACAAGTGGCCTTCCTCCCCATATAGACCGGATTCGTCGCAACACGCCCGCTGCTGCAGCGGGGCTGTCACAAACGCCTCCCCAGGGTCTCAGGAGCAACGCATCACTTGTTTTCCACAGCACCGGCTTCTGCTTGTGGAACTTTGTCGCAACTAAAGGTACTGTTGGATAAACGTGACGCAACTGTGAACTTTTCACGCAACTGTGGATTATTTTATCGCAACCTTAAGAACTCTTTTGAAACCATATTCTTGAACTGTGTATGTTGGATTTTTGTCGTTTTGGTCTTGTGTAGTTTAGATTAAATACCTTTATTTTTCTAAACTGTCGTGGAGTCCGTTTTTGGTGTTTTCACTGTGTTACTGTGAGTGTTGGTACAAATACTTTACACATTGCCTCTGGTTAGCCTAGACTGCTCGTGCCAAGCTACCTAGAGGGTGAGCAGGGGTTATCTCAGAGGGTTTCCTCCTTACCCTGACTAGAAGAAAGGGTCCCTATTTGGACGGTGGTACCTACCCCTGCCAACTAGAGACCCCCATTTCTAACACCTATTGTGATTGTCTTGCTTCCCAAGTGGTACAGGCCGTGGCATGCGCGGCAATTGAGTCTGTGGACGCGCACGTACAGCCGCGTGCACATCTCCTGTCCTGCTTCCCACATTCTGTTTAAATTTCACCCCATCGGTTACTGGCAGCGTTACTTGTTACTGTTGAAGCATTCCTGAGCATAACACAAGAAGCTGTGGGGACACACTGCACAAATGGTCAACAGTTTGGCTCACGACACTAGGGTACTGCACCGAAAACACGGGGTGGCAAAATAAAGGAGAGCACCGCGCCACCTCAACGCAAACTAGCAGACCCCCGCACACTCCTTACCGACTCCTCCGGAGACCCTCAGCCTCTTCCTAGCAACGGCCCAGGCCTCGGACGTCACAATCAGCGACGTCTTGCGTTAAAAAGGACAGACCTCCATCCGTTCACTCCTGCCTTTAAATAAACATCCACTGGCTGGAGAATAAACCAGAGTGAGGCTTGCAACGCGCTGACGTCGTACAGTCCATGTGATTATGTTGGTCCACAAAGAGGCTTGTAACGCGCGGTGTCATTCACTCCAGAGGAGATCTCTACTCGCTCTAGTCACTCAGACCATCCAACGAGAGGCTTGGAACGCACAATCTCGTCTTTCCTCGTGACTGGTATGAAATTATTAGGATTCAGAGTTTGGGGGTGCAAAGGCAAAATGTTTAAGAATCCAAAAGAAACAGGCAAAGTTCTCCTAGACCTAGACTATTTTTTTTCCATGCAAGATATGTATTCGTTTATTTAGGTGTTGTGTACAGTACAAAAGAATCAAAATAAATTGCAAGGTTGGCGCAAGGGTCAGATTGGGATTAAAAATTGGCCCGGGCACGCTAAAAGAAGTAGCCCACATATGTATATTGCCTTTCCGCAAACCACTGCCTCTGCGAAATGTTACTAGCAAGCGTTTGCAATGTAATAGGCCTCGCATTTACGTGAGTTTGAGCTATTGACATTGCAAATAACAATGCGTTTTTTGTTTGTTTTTGTTTTTAAAAACCTAAATAAAAGGCATTGTTATTTACAATGCCAATAGCTTTAACTTTCATAAATGTGAGACCTATTGCATTGCAAATGCTTGTGTTAAATGAATTTACCAAGTGCATTTAGGTTTCCAGTGGTAGTGACACAAAACGCTACCTGGCTTCCGATGGTGGTGATTGGAAGACATAATCACCACGATTCCAGTGGTTGCCCATTGCATGTCAATGTAACGCTGGTTTTCATGCATCTGTAATTAACGAGGCTGCATTGTGCAGGAAAATCAAACATACAAAAAGTAATGGGAGAGGCTCGGCTCCCCGTGTTCAACAGTGTGATCTGAGGGGCAGCGGAGGGGAGTTCTGATGGCTGCTGCTGCGGTTTTGTACGGACACCACAGGCTCCCGTAGGGGCAAGACGTCGCCTCTGTCCTCGCCCCCACGCACTGCCTCTCTCCAGACGGCACCCGCCTCCTGCCTTTTTCTCTTCTCTTCAAAAGTGGCCTGAGATTTCCGAAGCTGGGCTGACAGACACCTTCATGCTGAGGCACCAGGGAGTGCCTGATCAGCTTCACGTGAGATCAGCAAATAGCGGGAGTCACTTCACACCTTGGTAAGAGGCTGCTTCAGACCCTTCCTCGATCTACCTGCCTTACATCCAACTGCTCTCTGCACCGATAGGACTGGAGCAGAGCTGCGGCGAGTGTCCTGGAGATCACTGAGCCGCATGGGCACTCCGATCCCAGAGCTGGGCTAGTCTTCTCAGCAGATCCCGGCGCTTCCCTCCTGGGTCAGGCTTGACACCAACTCGAAACCAGAGAGATTGAGAAACGGAGGCTGTGATCAACTCAGCTGCACTGGCGAGACGGAAACAGCGGCTAATTCCTTTGCTTCAAGGCGCCTCCAGGTCCAGGAGCAAGCCTAGTTCACCTCATTCTCCAGGGGGTCCTGCGTGTGTGCCCAGTTCTCTTCTCACTTCGGCCCCTTGAAGTAGAGCGATGCGGACGGGTTGCCCCGAAAGTGACACTCGGCCATGAGTGGGCATTTGGTCAGTCTCTGCCACCCTCCCCTTGCCAGGAAGGAGCCTGCGACCAGCTGGTGACCATCACAAGGAACGGGTGGGCACTTTTTTGAAGGAAGACTATTGCGCCCCCTGTGGGTGAGAGTCCGCGCCCCTGCCCTCCCTCCCGAGAGGCCCGGCTTCCCACTCCCTGCCTGTGACAGCCTCCGCCTGCCCAGTGACAGGCGCACTCCAGGTGACAGGCCCGGCTCCCCACCTCTCCCCCAGAGCTGACCCTGTGTAGAGCCAAGATACCCGCCTGCCCCAACCCGGTTAGAGGCTTGCTTCACCCCCCTGTCGGTGACAGGTTTCACGCCCCCCCTTACCCACCCACCACCCCCTATCCCCCTCCCCCATCTGGTGGCAGGCCTTAGCCCCCAGCCACCTCCCCATGGCGAAGAAGACGTATTACCTGCTGTTCAAGCTGCTGCTCATCGGTGACTCAGTGTGGGCAAGACCTGCTTGCTCTTCCGCTTCTCCGACGATGCTTTCAACACCACCTTCATCTCCACCATAGGTGAGTGTTTGTGGTACCTGCGTGGTGGGGGGGTAACTCTGTTGTATTGGTCCTCCTTCAGTACCAGCTGCTTGTGTTGTGTCATGGGTGGAAGTGGAGGCGTGATGGTGGTGATTGCATTATTAACAAACAGAGGGCCATCACCATCGTTTTGGTGCTTGGAGGGTGAATTGAAAAGGTATGCCATGGCTTTAGAACCACATCTGCTTCATTACATGTATACACCAAAAAAATAAAATATCTTGTTTTCAGTATCTGCTTTGACCCAGATCACATCATTCTCCTGCCCATCCTCTTGCAACTTACAAAATATCACACGTGTTTGCCACCACTTTACACCATAGTATAAATCCTACAAGCAGATGTGCTTCTTGCATCAGAGCCTCAGCTGTGCCGCGTAATGGGGAGCCCCTGTGTGTGTGTGTGTGTGTGTGGCTCTGTGTGTGTGTGACTCTGTGTTTGTGTGTGTGTGGGGGGCTCTGTGTGTGTGTGGCTCTGCGTGTGTGTGTGGCTCTGCGTGTGTGTGTGGCTCTGTGTGTGTGTGTCTGGCTCTGTGTGTGTGTGTGTGTGGCTCTGTGTGTGTGTGGCTCTGTGTGTGTGTGGCTCTGTGTGTGTGTGTGTGTGTGTGTGTGCAAATGTAATTGCTCTCGCATTTGCGAGAGATTAAGCTATTAGCATTGTAAATGAAAATGCCATTTATTTATCTGTTTTCAAAACCAAAACATAAATAAAAATGTTGTCATTTACAATGCCAATAGCTCTAACTTTTGCAAAGGCGAGACCGTTGCATTGTAAATGCTTGTTTAGGTTTCGACCTGATCCAGTGCAAGCGCTGGTCTGCCGAGACATTTTGGGGCTCTGAGAAATGCTACTTTGCCAGCTATCAGCTTGCTACAACGAGCACAAGAGAGCGCGCGCATGCACCTTTATAGCAAGCTGATCGCCGGCAAAGTAGCACTTGCGGTGACCACTCGTTTTTTTATTTATTTAATTTCGTGGCCGCCAATGCTTGTTTCCAGAGCTGCCCACACTGAAGCTTGGCCCTGCCCTTTCCACACGCTCCCCTTTAAGTACTCGTTTTGTTTTTCGATTTAGCTGAACTGACGAATGGTGCTTACCACAATCTGAGTACAAGGCCTGGCATCGGGGTCTGGTAGAGAGGATGTCTGCGGGGCTCTGCTACTGTTCCCATGCGCCCCTGCTGCCCGCGCGCCGATGCAGCACAGAAAGCCACCTTAGTTTCTGAAGTGCAGTCACAATACACACGGATTGCAGTCTCTGCTTCGGGTAGGCTGCAGGGGAGACGGCACCTCGCAGCACAGATACTGAAGTATTCGGATAACACACTAACACTCTGATGAGCTCCGTATATTGGAAGAGATATTTGAAGTTACCATGCTAACAACTGCAATGCTTTGTGAAGTTAGCAGATTAGCATCAACATTACTGGGCTGGCACACGTGTAATTTAGTTCATTCAGTTGCAGCCTGCAGCACAAAGGTCTGGAGTATGAGGACAGTCAAACCCAGACCACCACCCCTCGACCATCGCATACAGGAGAGTCACTCGAGTTTTCTTCAGTCCTTGCGTGCCTAAAATTTTATGAAAAGGTGAATTGCCCACTTACTGTTTTCACCCATTCTAAAGGTCGGGGGTCCTCGTCGTTAGAGACCTCTCTGTGCGCACCCTGTGAGTCTCTGCTGCAGTGGTCGCCACACTGGGGGTCGTGGCCACTCTGGGGCTCTCAGTCCGTGACAAGAACCCATGCAGCATGTGCAGCCCGTCTGCTGATCCACCAAACCCCTGCTGCGCTTTACACTGCGAGTGGTATAGTTGAACCCTACTTTTAGACAAATGGTCATTTACTCGAGGCCCCACGTCCCAAATACATGCATGTTATGTTTATTTAGTTAATACCTTATGCTTGTGCTGCTCTCCATGTAGAATATTTAGGATAGTCACAATACAATGACCTTACCTCAAGCAATAATGTACAACAAAGAAATTAACAGGTATTTAAAAACGGATATCAATTTCATCAAAAGGGAAGCTGCTAACAAATTCCAGCATGGCTTCACTTGTTGGGTAGAGAGTCTCTTCCCTTAAAACAATTAATAGAAGCAGTTGTTCCTTCTTTACGAAAGTACAAAAATAATCACTTCAGCAGTCTCTGTATAGAAATAAAATTTACTAACATGGTCTATAGATTGCAAATTGCACCTAGCCTTGTTAAAAACTGACCACAGACTCTTAAAATGAAAGCCATACAATTTAGGACAAGCACACAGAATATATCTAGCAGGGTATGGCATATAGGCCGAAGAGTCAGCAAGCATGGTCCATATTTAGGGTGCGACTCCCTGCTACCCACACCTAAGTATAAGGTTAGAGAAGAGCTGAAATCTGTACTTCAGTGTAGCTTGCACTAGAAGATTCATTAGTGTAACATGCCTACTGTTCGTCTTCTGTAAATTACCAGTCCCAAAAAGTAATTTTAAAGTGGGGGGGGGGGGGGAATCAATTGCAAGATAGTGAGCAGAACGTACCACACAAGGCAAATTTAAAGTTTTGCAATTTAGATTTTAAAAATAAACCCATGTTTGTTGCTACAAATCTGATTTACCTGTTTAAGAACTGATTTGGGTGTATGCGTATATCAAAAGGTATTTAGCTGTAGATTTAGATAAAGCCACAAGGATAAATTGTAGTATGATTATACTACAGGTGGCACAGGTCACACATTTAAGCACATACTATATATGTTCAATAGGTCTAGTCGTCAATGAATTTTCCAAAAGTTTCCTCTATAAACTCTTCCTCGATAAATGGACAAAACATTTTTAAAACCATCAACTACCCCAATACAGCACGTTGTTACTGGTGCAAAATCTGCTGGCTAGTCCACCTTCATGGTGATCACTTCCCCAAGATTAAGCCATTCCGTAACATGTTCTGTTTTCACATTGTTAATGGCGCATATAAACAGAGACAATGACCTAGAGAAAGCCATTATTTTAGTTTTAGGGACGTTTATCGACGATATGTTAAGTCAGCTGTAAATTCTCTAACGGCCTTTGCAGTTCGATGCAGGTCGTTGAGATTAGGAGGAGATTATCTGCAAAGGTGATATTTCTTAGTTTACACGAGCCCAGCTTCGGTGGGAAACTATATACTTTCTGCAGTATTGCGGCAAGTCTGCCAGACAAACACACACAAGCATTGGCATAGCCAATAGATCTCACCTTTGGAACCTAATAAGTGCTTAGCCATGCAACCGTTAATGTTGTTGCACCAAGGATATTGTGCTGCATAACTAAACACTTATAAGGTCCCAAAGGCGAGACCTATTGGCTATGCCAATGCTTGTTTCTGTTGTGGCAAATCAGGTGCACAGCACTCATAATGTGGATATTTGATAGATTAATACTCGGGACCAAAAACACAATATCTCACTGACCCGGTCCTTGGGTCACAATATTTATATGTGGTTTGATAAGAGTTGGACTGGGACAGAAAAAGGCCTGGGCACAAAAATAAAAGTGGCCTGAGATCGCTTTAAATGGCCCACTTTTACCAATTGGCGCAGTTCTGAACTTGTAAAGACAACCTGTATAAGTGTATTGCAAGGTATTGTGGACTCTATGTATTTGTGCTTGCTCCAGGCAATGTCTCTGATAATACCAGGAAACTCAACTGTAGTACAGTTTCCACTTTTCTATGCATTTGTTGGACAACATAAACAATGGGATGGTGCCAAGCTGATTCTATGCACCCCCTCAGGCTACGTTGGCCTATGGTCGTGCTAGCTGACTGTGCCACCATTAGTACCCCTAAACCTGAGAAGGTAACAAATGGATAGGGCAACCTCAGAACATGACATCCCTGATTTCCCGGGAATCTTTATAACAGATCTAGAATCTTTTCACTCAGTCACTTGTGCATACCAAGAGAGATACTCAAGAAATAAACAGAGGCTGAAGGCTAGGGGTAGAGTTTTTAGTGAGGTCAGGAAGACTGGCGCTCTGCCTAATGCGCGTGCTATTTGCAAAGAACCTAAGTATGTATGATGCTGTCAGGTCGGGGGAAATCCCCAATAACCCCCGGGAGTTGTATGGACCACACAGGGCCCACACTGCAAAATGAGCACAGCCCGGGCACACGTAGTGAGGATATCACAATGTTAATGGAGTCACTATAGCTGTGGTCGACACCAGTTCAGAGTTGAAAAGTTTATTTAATAACGCTACGACTGAATAGAACACAAACAGCTAGCCAACACATGTTTCGTCACAGGCATTGGTTCTGTGACTCTTCAGGGCTGGGAAGGATACAAGACAATGGTTGAGGGGATGAAGGGAAAAACACATGGTAACCCTAGGTGATGGCATCTAAAGGGAGCAAGGAAAAAGGGGATCACCCTAAGTGCCTATGGAGAGTACGTAGAAACTCCTGGAGCAAGGTGCGAAAAGTGACTATAGTGAGTTACCACTGTCATGGAATCAGTCATCATGAAAATGCGCTGGAAAAACAATAAAAACAGAGTATGGTGTGACATGATACATTGGTGTGGACAAATGTGACTTTGACTGATGAGAGCAGAGTCAGAGGTCCTACAGGGAGGACAGAAATAGGTCCCAACATACCATATTAACTCATGTAAAACATAAAGCAACACTGGGTGAACACTGGGTGAAAAACATTCCGGGGAAGGAATTGAATCCAGTGTTGGCTGATGATGTATTACATGATGGGAAGAGATCAGTGACATTTTGGGGGTGGAGGAATATGAGTCGCAATGGCGAGAGCAAAAAGGGGGTGGGGAGGGCCGGGAGGGTTGTTTAGGGGAACAAAAATGGAAGTTAAGAGCGGCCAAAACGAGGCCTGTATGCAAGTACAGTTATTACCGTGTGTAGAGATGATGAAAGCAGGTCCCCGTGTGAGAGAGTGTTATGCGAACGGGTATACGGGTGAGTGCCTGTGGGAGGACATAAAGTATGGTTGCTAGGTCACAGGTTAGAAACAGGAATAAGCGCTCACCTGAGAACCGGTGATAATCCCAGTCCGGTCTTGGGGTGCGTGATGGAGGCAATATGTTGAAAGCTAGGTGAAAGGTGATCACCGGCATGAGGTAGGCGCCGTGTGAACAGGGAGGCGGCTGCTGCAGGGAAGATAATCCCAACAATGTGGAATAGAGAAAACCCCACCTATTAGGTGAGAAAAGGCAAGACTAGGAAAAATTCTTACTGGGTCAAAATAGTAAATCAGGCCGTGGTCTAGTGCGGTAAAGCCGGGGCATGTACGCCGTATGGCGCGTGGACGCGGGTTCGCTGTGGAGGAGAAGGAAATGGGTTCACGGGAGTAGTCAGTATAACATACTCATTATTATGAAATTTTCAGTTGTACGTATGATTGAAGTAAAGCATCGCCCCTCAGTGGTAGGAGGGGAGGCGGAATGGTACATGGGTTGTTCCGATGGTGGCTCGGTTAGACTCAAAAGACTTTCTTAGTGAGGGTTATGATGGGAATCCATGCTAATCCTCACATAAATTGAATGTCTACATTCATTGTCTTAAGGGAGTGAAGTCGAAAGTTTAGGACAGGTAGTTTGGATTTGCAGTCAGTTACTAATTACCCATTTTATAATCTTCTACTAACTAAACATGTATCCTCTCAGAGTTATTTCATCCATTCCCTATTACATGCATACAGTAACCCATGACACCATTATAACTTTATCAGTTAGTTGTCCATGCTTTTGTACTTATGCAAGAAGTTAGTATTCTTAACCCCTCAGCCTGCATACAAAATATTTAAACCATGGGTTAGGCTCATTCATTAAATTCAGTAATTGCCTCTTTTAGGCCCAAGAAATGAAAGCAATCTAATTGACCAGGATGCAAAACTCTTAACCTTCAGTTAAAAATTTTCGGACTCTCACTGAGTATGGACCTTTGTGTTTTGACAGTTCATTCCTTACCGAATGGGCATATCTTTGGAAATGTCAAACATTTTGAGGCAGATTTAAAAATATTTGTCTCGAAATGCGAGCCTGATTGAAATATGTTGGATATATATAGTTCAGTAGCAAGTTTTGATTGGATTCGAACAAAAGCCCTTATGCAATTTTAATAGGTTAACTTTACCCTTTACGTAACCTTTTTCACAAATTCTCAATTTTCATCAACATATTGATATGTCCCAAAATTGGCATCTTTTAAGAGACAGTTACGTTTCAAAATCGTTCCTCTCGCAAGTAAGCAAAATAGTTTTACATGTCATGAGTGTCTTCAAGAGAAGATCACACAAACAAGAGAAGCAGGAAACTGCTGACTGATGTTAATACCTGAAATGGTGTTTGTATACATCCATGTACTACGTATATCCATGTTTTTCAAATTCCATAATTGTTATCTAATTAAAAGTAGCCTGCCTTAACTATTAGTGCTTTGTTCACGGGTTAAAATGGTGATATGAGATTAACTCAGTGGCTCACCAGTTATAGTGCTTTGCAGAGCACACGGCAGCTAACCAGTGTGACACGTACATATTTTGTGTAGGGATTTTGCTTTTTCATTTGTTCTCATCCAGATATTTTCCTCTGTAGAACTTATAATGATTTCATTCCTGACCATCTACCCCTACATCTACTGGAATGTGGGAGTAGAAATGAACAGTAACAGATGGTATAACAAAAAAACGGAATTTTGCCTGATAGTGGTAAAGTTTATAAAACTGTGTGCGTGTTCAGAATGCTTTTCATGGAGACCTGCTTCCCGCCCAGCTGTTTCTTCACACAACAAGAAGGGTCTGACCTGTTCACAGAACCAACTAGGAGTGGTTTTCATGTGGAGTACACTTTTTTTAATAGGCCACCTCACACACCTTACACACTAACACAGGGCCTCAGAACAGAGTGTCCTGGAATTGTTCACAATAGCTTAGCTGTGGGGATTTTCTGTTTGTATTAGAAGTTACCACCCAAACACCGGATAGTAACCTTTACATGAAAGGCTTCCCAACCCGAGCACCTGGAAACAGAAAGCATTTAGAAAAGGCAAGAAGATGGAAGACCTGCTGTATGTATCTGCATAGGAAAGGACTGAGGACCTAGGTGTTGCTTTCCTTGTACAAAAGCTTTCGAAGTACTTTTGTTGTGCCAAGGACATAAAAGACAAACAGTTCATGGGAACTAACTCCAGGGGTGGCAGGCATGCTTGGTATCCTTAAACATCCTAGAAATCACAAGATGGCGCCCCGATTTTTGTATCTCGTCCTATTCCTAACAATGAGATAGAAACTCTCTTTACCTACCAATACTGGAAGCTTGGGTTGACACCCTCATCAATTGGATGATGGCCGAGTTGACAGCCCATTGTTGTAATTTCCTCTTTCTCTTCACCTCCCCTTTTGGTACGTTCTGCCACCCCTTCTTCCCCCTCCCTGTTGGAATGTTCTGCCAGAGCTTTCCATGGAATGTTGGCATTCCTCTGGCAGTCTCGGAGAGTTGGGGACATAATAAAGTCAAGTCTTACCTTTGCTTGCCTCAGAGTGACTTTATTTACAACACTGGCGACGAAGGAAACGGCGCAGGGGGCCATACTGTCACCTCCCCTTTCAGTGCTCTCTCCGACCTGTGCTCGAGTACTGCGGTGATGTTCCTGCTGTGCACAGATGAAGTGAAAAGTTCCATTGGTGATCTCTGTTCGAGGTTCAAACAGCCCAGAGATTTGTGAAGGTCTGTTATTTAAAGTTTTCTGGGAAATTTCTTGAAGCAGGAGCCGTGTATAAGTTTGGCAGGCAGCGTCTCCTCACCAACTTGAACTGTCTACTGTCCGGACAGCCCTGTGGCTCCACTGTTGGTGTTCACAAGACTCATTGAGGAGGAGATTATCTGTTTCAACCAGCCGCCCCGAGGTAGGGTGAGGAAGTGTGCGCTGCTGACTGGGAGACGGCTTTCTTGCTAAAAGCCCTGTGTGCATGACTGCTGTTGTCCCAGGACTTATTGGGGAGGAGATTGACAGCTTCGAACAGCCACGCCGAGGTCGGGTGAGGAAGTGTGCGCTGCTGACTGGAACTCAATTTCCTTGTTAGTGTCATCGGAAGGCGCGCTCCTGGTGTCTTTCCCTCAGTAGTGTTCCCCTCTTCTGCGCCTGGTGAATATTTCCGAAGTTATGGGAGTAAGAGTGCTTCATCGCGTACGAAAAGTTCCTGTCAGATGAGGAGTTGTTCTGTCGACGCAATCTGCGGATGTTATTGGGGTTCTGGTTTCCCGCTGCTCATGCCCCGGTAGCCATCCTGTCATAGGCGTGTCCTACGCCCCGGCCGCATTTACGTAGGTTTTGGGTGAAACACTCTGAGCGTTAATCTTCCGCAAGGTCGCTATGAGCACCCTCATCAAGACTGACTCTGCGGATCACTGGCAGCTACCTACATTTTCTGTATCGCCATTTTCCCCACAAGTAAGACTGTCCATAACCGTGGGGGCTCTGTTTTCATCGAGTTGCCTTGCGAAAACCTGTGTACTTCTCCTGTTTGGAGAGACTCTAATTAGAGAACCTTGGCTGTGTGTTACTATATTACATATTGCAGCCACCCGGAGCTCCATCTCCACCTGTGTGTCACAACGCTCCTCACGGTGATACACACACCTGTTATATTCTGTACTTGCTCAATTGAATCCTACGCACCACTTTTTCCTGTGTGTCTCCACACTTTTCACGGTGATACACACACCTGTTAATTTCGTTAATTGTTATAATGAAATTCTCATGTGCAATGTCCGGTTTCCTAAAGTGACAGGTACACCAATCATTCTAAGGGAGATTACAGGCTGCGTGTGTTCATAAAGGTCCCACTATAATTTTCCCTTTCACATCAGTATCTACCATAGAACATATTACTCCTGTGCAATCAGTGCATGGTCAATAGATGTGTATTGTACACCATTACTGTGGTTAGTCAAGACTTTGTGTTCAACCTTAGGTCCCTCTAATCCTCAGTGCCTTCTGTGCGTTGTTAAATTTTGTGCAGTTTTCACACTCCCATAGTGCACGTGTGCATATTATGGGAAATGTATTGATCATTGTGTACCCGTTTTAGGGAGTTTGTTATTCCTGCAGCTATCTCTGAATGTATATTAATACATTGGTGGGTATCCAGTACATTCTTAGTACTGCCCTGTTCTGTGTATAGTGTGATTCTCAAGGGAACCCCCTGTTAATTTTTCAATTATATTGGTATAGCACCTGCATCTCATTACCTCCCCATGGCTGCGTCATCCATGAGCAAACCGCCCTCAATCTTAAACGTAATTGGGGATCCTGATATCCATTGGAAGGATTGGATACATTTGTTTGATTCTTACCTTATCGCCATAGGGGGGGGGGAAAGTTTTCTGCTGTCCGAAAACAACATGTCTTACTTCATAACCTAGGTGTTCAGGGGACGAAAATTTACGATACCCTTCCTGATCCTGAATTAGAGGACGACGAGATTGATTTAGACGGGTTTAAAATCACACTGTTGAAATTAGAAACTCACTTTGGCGACAAAGTGAACGTAGTCCTAGAACGGCACAAGTTTTTCACCCGTGTTCAGGGCAAACATGAGTCTGTTACTAATTACATAGCTGCACTCCGCAGCCTAACTCGGTTATGTGAGTTCGGTGAGTTGAATGTTTCCCTTATCAGGGATCAATTGGTAAGATGTACTCACAACCCACGCATAAAAGAGAAACTTCTTTCTAAAAATTGAGAGAGGCCGTTAGCATGGCCCAATCCATAGAACACACTGCTAAGTGTATTTTGGAGATGAACTCACCGAAAGAACCAGTTGAACCAGTTGGGGGTGTAAATAAAATTAAGGGCACTTTTTAGGATAATGGGGACACTGAAGTCCTTAAGATCAGATTGAAGGATATTAAAGGAGAAAAACCTGTTAGTGTTACTGAAGGGTTAAAGTGTTTCAGGTGTGGGAGCTGCAATCACCTTGCTAACAGTGTACATTGTACCGCCCGTAATTCTACTTGCTTCAAGTGCAATAAAAAATATCATTTCGCAAGAGTGTGCAAAGAAGGGGAGATGAACCAATTAAAAATAGTATAAAGTGAAGAAGTACAGTCTCCTAAGTACGTATTTTAAATGTGTGACAGGGGAATCTTTTTATTATCCCTCCTACTCAGCATATCCATCTCTGTTATCATACTTTGAGTTGTAATCTGCCCTACAGCATGGATGTAGGTCTTGTTCTTCCCCGGGACATTTATGTCAGTACATCTTTTGTAGATGCATTTTTTTTTTGTCAAATGTTATATGGTATTGTCTTCCTACTGTAATGTACTTTTCTCTACAACCCCCATCTGACAATGTGTATCCTACAATTGTACCTCCCCATCTTTGAGACCTTGTCGAGTTTCAGTTTACCTCATCTTGTGCATGTATTGGGACTGGAGTTCCCAGTTGTTTACTCCTCTATTTAGCTTCACTGATTCTTCAGTGCATTTGCCTTCTCCCGCTTTTGTGTGCATCTATATCGTTAGCGTATGTTTGGTGTCGGAAGTGTTTTTCAGGTCACTCATTCCTTTTCTCTCCCTAGTAAGCTCACAGAAGGCGTCCGCTTTCCTCTTTCTCCTATTCTATGCTCTTCCCTCTTTTTCCTTTCCCTTCCTTCTCTGTTTCCTATTCCTCTATTTCCACTGTGGCGATGGGAGATGTGTTGTAATTTCCTCTTTCTCTTCACCTCCCTTTTTGGTACGTTCTGCCACCCCTTTTTCCCCGTCCCTGTTGGAATGTTCTGCCAGAGCTTGCCATGGAATGCTGGCATCCCTCTGGCAGTCTCAGGGAGTTGGTGACATAATAAAGTCAAGTCTTACCTTTGCTTGCCTCAGAGTGACTTTATTTACAACACCGTTCAGCGACAGGAAGCGAGGGGCCTGCTCCACCATCCTATAGCAGCCTACTGAGAAATATTGTTGCCCCAGTTGACTGACCCTCCAGACTCTACTGACTTCTTGTTCACAGCTACTAGCCATGACCCACCCTTGTCTGTGTTCACAGCGCCTCCCCTCTGATAGCAAGGTCCAAGGTCAACGATAATCCGATTGGAAGCGCTTCAACTCTCGGGGGACCGTTTTCCATACAAGTCCCTCCCAGGAGACAGAAGACTCCCAAGAGCTATCGAGACAGTGGGGACCTGTTTTTCAAGCTACTGTGCCTTCATCCCCCCAGCACCCATCTTGTTCCCCGTCCTATGGTTTCCCCCCTATTTCTAACCTATTTGGTAGTTGCATCACATCAGGCCCCCAAAGGCTTGGGCCAGACCATTTTACTCTTGAGGATGCTGCTCTCATAGCAACTCATGGGTGGGTGCCTTACATCACCACACTGGCCCCTCTCCTGTGGGGAACATTGATTCACCTCTTCACCTCAGCGCTTTGATGCATCATTTGCAGGGGCCATTTACATGCCACACTTGGGGAAGCCGATATTTATTGTTTGGGGTAATGATTGGCCTATATTGGAAGTTTCTTCTCTTGTTTTTACTTTGGAAAATCCAATAACAATTGTTTAAAAAATATGACAGGAAGGACGTTTCTGAAAAAAAGACTGACCACTAGACTGGGCCGTACTTCAAGCCTTGTTGAAGTTAGTGAGTGAGCCTGTCAGCCTCTGCCCTTCTGATTATCACCTGGTCCAGAATTAGCTGCACCAAGCAGTGTGAGAGTCCCAGGACTGACCACGAGGAAAGTATCCATGGGCGTCCGCAGCGGGGGGCAAGGGGTGCGCTTGCCCCCTGGATCGCCCGTCCGTCTGGTGCTGGCCCAGTGACAATGTGGTATTATCACTCAGGCAGCGCACAGGGAGGCTGTCAACATTCCTTTTACGGACGCCTTTGGTCCTCTTAATTTTCACAATTATCGCACTTCTCTTTGAACTCTAGCGGCTGCAGCAGCCCCTCCCTGACCTAGAGCAGACTGTGGACAGTCCCATTGTCATTCTGTCTGCTGCTGATGATCACATAAAGAATGACAATGGGCGCCTGCATATAACGTGCCTTGCAGACATCGTACCTGATTTTTATTTAAACACCGCTGTAGCAGCGCGGCCAGACACTCTGCTCTATGGGGGCTGGGTAATTCACAACAAAGCCTCATTAAAGTCTTTTAAAGACCTGTGAAGTACTCGGGTGCGGCTGTGTGTGTGCCTGGGAAGCTGGGGTGGTGTGACAGAGGGTGACAGACAGAGGGTGACAGACAGAGGGAGGAAGACAGAGGGAGGGAGACAGAGGGGAGACAGAGGGAAGGAGACAGAGGCAGGGAAACCGAGGCAAGGGGAGAGACAGTGAGGGAGACAGAGGGAGGGAGATAGAGACAGACAGAGGGAGGCTGAGAGAGAGAAAGACCGATAGGGCGGAATACAGAGGGAGACAGAGAGAGAGGGAGACAGATAGGGCGTGAGACAGAGGGAGACAGAAGGAGAGAGCGAGAGGGAGGGAGACAGAGGGAGGGAGACAGAGGGCGACAGACAGAGTGAGGCGGGCGACAGAGGGAGGGACAAAGACAGACAGGGAGTCAGAGAGAGAGGGAGACAGAGAGAGAGGGAAACAGAGAGAGAGGGAGACAGAGAGAGGGAGACCGAGAGAGAGGGAGACAGAGGGAGGGAGACAGAGGGAGGGAGACAGGGAGGCAGATGGAGACAGAGAGAGAGGGAGACAGAGGGAGGGAGACTGAGGGAGGGAGAGGGAGACAGAGAGAGAGGGCGACAGAGGGAGACAGAGAGTGAGGGAGACAGAGGGGGAGAGACAGAGGGACGGAGACAGAAGGACGGAGACAGAGGGAGGGAGACAGAGGGAGAGAGAGGGAGGGAGACAAGGAGAGGGAGATAGTGAGAGAGAGAGGGAGACGGACAGAGTGAGTGAGACAGAGGGATACAGAGGGAGAGCGAGAGAGAGAGAGAGAGAGAGAGGGAGAGAAAGGGGGGACAGAGAGGGAGGGAGACAGAGAGAGAGAGGGAGGGAGGGAGACAGAGATAGAGACAGACAGAGACAGATGGGGGCATGGACAGGGGCAGACAGGCAGATACAGACAGAGAGACGGAGAGGGAGGCAGAGGGAGGGAAACAGAGACAGACAGGGACAGACAGACAGATAGAGGCAGAGACAGGGACAGACAGATAGGGGCAGAGACTAAGACAGGCAGAGCGTCCGAGAGGGAGACAGAGGGAGGGAAACAGGGACAGACAGGGACAGATAGAGACATGGACAGACAGACAGATAGAGGCAGAGACAGGGACAGACAGATAGAGGCAAAGACTAAGACAGACAGACAGAGAGGGAGACGGAGACGGAGACACAGGGAGAGAGAGAGAGCGAGGGAGACAGAGGGTGACAGAGGGAGGGAGAAGGAGGGAGAAAGAGAGAGGCAGAGGGAGAGACAGAGGGAGACAGAGAGAGGGAGGGAGAGGGAGACAGAGAGAGGGAGACAGAGGGAGACAGAAGGAGGGAGAGGGAGACAGAGGGAGGGAGACAGACAAAGGGCGACAGACAGAGGGAGAAAGACATAGGGAGACAGACATTGGGAGGGAGACAGTGGGAGGCAGACAGGGGGAAGGAGACAGAGAGGGAGACAGGGAGGGAGACAGAGGGAGGGAGACAGAGAGAAAGGGAGGGAGACAGAGAGAGAGGGAGACAGAGAGAGAGGGAGACAGTGAGAGATGGAGAGAGAGAGAGAGAGACAGATGGAGGGAGACAGACAGAGGGAGAGAGACAGACAGAGGGAGACAGACAGAGGGTGACAGACAGAGGGGGACAGACAGAGGGCAACAGACAGAGGGAGGGAGACAGACAGAGGGAGACAGACAGAGGGAGGGAGACAGAGGGAGACAGACAGAGGGAGGGAGACAGAGGGGGAGAGAGGGAGACAGGGAGAGAGAGGGAGGGAGACAGAGAGAGGGAGACAGACAGAGAGAGGGAGACAGAGAGACTGACAGAGTGAGTGAGACACAGGGAGACAGAGAGAGAGAGAGGGAGGGACAGAGGGAGCGAGAGAGAGAGGGAGGTAGACAGAGATAGAGAGAGGGACAGAGACAGAGATAGAGAGAGGGAGGGAGAAAGAGAGAGAGGGAGGGAGACAGAGAGAGAGAGAGAGAGAGAGAGAGAGAGAGAGAGAGAGAAAGAGAGTAAGAAAGATGTGTGTATGCCGGGTCTGGTGGCTCAGTGGACGAAGGCGTCCGCTGCAGGAGCATGTGTTCAACCTCATGGTCATATTTTTTATGTTGCTCTAGCCTCACCCCTCTCCCCCACTGACCCCACCCTCACCGGTGCGACCCTCGGCCACAAACCACACTGTAAATTTGGGCCAGAGAGAAAGGTTGTGAGTACCCATTCTCTAGATATGTAAGCAAACAACCTAGGCAATTACCATTGCTTGTCTATTCAATAATAAAGTGGGTAAGCAACAGATTCCAGGGGGTAGGCCACAGTCTTTATTAACGATACATCAGCAAAAATTGACAGTTAAAAACAAATAAAACAAGCCAAAAAGACTTAAAAATTCAAAGAACAAACAATACATACATATCATTTATTAGATATAATAAAAAAAACTAAAAAAGATTAAAAATAAGTGTGGTACAGAGGAGGTACTTTCACCTCTGTACCACACTTATTTTTAGTTTTTTTATTGTATCTAATAAATGATATGTATGTATTGTTTGTTCTTTGAATTTTTAAGTCTTTTTTGCTTGTTTTATTTGTTTTTAACTGTCAATTTTTGCTGATGTATCGTTAATAAAGACTGTGGGCTACCCCCTGGAATCTGTTGCTTACCCACTTTATTATTGAATAGACAAGCAATGGTAATTGCCTAGGTTGTTTTCTTACATATGTGTTTATCCCTGACCTAGGAATTGAACTGTATTTTTTGTTCAGGGGGTCCTTGTTTCATACATTGGTACCCATTCTCTAGAACCACATCAACTTGATTTAGAATTTTCTTGTTTTTTTCCGACCATTTTTAGTTTTTCCCTCTGTTTTATTGTTGTTGCCAGGTCGTCTGCTGTGGCCCCTTACAAGATTTTTCTCTCCCCTCTATGGGTTTCTTTGTTTATTTAAGCTCTTTGTCTTATTAGATTTTTTTTAATGTATTTAATACTTGTGCTCAATCATGTCGGAGAATGGTGATGAAATTAAAATGTTGCCCCCCCCCCCTGGAAACATTCTGCGGACGCTCATGACAGTATCCATCATTTGAAGAAACTGGCTCTCTTAAGTGTAGTCTTAATGAAGTGGGACGGAGAGAATTCTGTCTCCCCCTTGGAGGAAAGTCTCAGAATGTCAGATGATTCCAGTTTGGTGTCGTTTTAAGAAAGCGGGGTTAGAGGTGCCTATCCTTCAGTGGGTTAGTTGCTGAAGTGACTCAGGAGCATGTTGGAAGGTTGGAGGCATTTGAGGATTACCCACCTGAAAGGTGACTGACTTTGCTCCTAACCATGCTGGCTACCAAGAGGCAGAACTGTGCTGGTCGCTTCTTTCCATTTTTGGTGCAAGAGTGACTTTTGGTACGTACACTAATGTTGCGATGCATACCTACATTGTTCTATTGGGAATTTGTTTGACTTTTTTGTATAGATAAATCATGTCTCCTGATCCATTGGTGCAATAATTATCATTTCGGTTTTGTTTCAGTCATTCCATTTTACATATTTTCTCGATAATATTGTTTACTTTTTGGACTTCAATGTTGTTTTGTGCTACTTAAATACTTAACATGCATTTCATTTGGCAAATAGAAGAGGTTTTATAATTGAAAGTGCGTTTTACCTAACACGTACTGGATTTCTAGTTTGGTGGGTACTTCATCCAACTAGTAATTTAGGATCTTACATTCTTCATATATGAAATTAATATTCACAGAAGCAGTGAGTACTCCTGGGGTTTCGAATTGCTTTCTGATCCAGAAAACATAAACATTGTGGGTTACTTGCAATTTTGTAACTAATAATTTTGCAGAACGGAAAGCCTACATCTTGCTAAACTGGAACAAACGTGTCATAACAGTTCCTCTCTAGGCACCATTTTATCACCCTATAAACTGAGAGTGGGCCAAGAGGAGAGAGCGTGGTAGTGGAAAATGACAGTAGAATGTGTGGGAAGAAGGGGGAGATAGCCTGGAAGGTCTGCACGCAGAGCAGGCATTTGTTCTTTGTCTCTCGGATCTGAAATTCATTTTGTTGGTGCATGCGTTTGTGGCAGAAGGAGCCACAAAAATACCCCAACAACCCTGGAGCCTTATCCTAGGATGCACTTGTGTTGACTAAATCCCAAAACATGAGTACATTCTACCATCCCTCCAATTAAGATCTAGCCTAATTCCACCCCTCACTTCAGCTTGATTTACACGATGACCACATTTTCATAAATAGGTATCAGTGGTCCATTCCTGCATGAATACATACTTTGGAATGGGAACACTTGAATGTGGAGGTAGAATGTTGTGTACTCTTCATGTTCGCCTCGGGGACTAATACTGTAACACAAATGCAGTTGAATCTAAGTGAGTTGTAGAGCCACTACCCGAAAATCTGAAAAAGGAACTGCTGAGATTCTAGGTTATCATTCCTCTTTCAGATTTAGATATTGAAATACATACTTAGATATCAGTGATGTCAATGGAATTGGTAAAATCGTAATCTGTATACATTTGTAATACAGTCATGTGGCCAAAATTCATATGGTAAACATTTCTTGGCCCTTTATGATTTTTTAAATAAACATGTTTTCAGAATTTTGTGGCAGGGAAACTGAGAGAAGCAGCGTCCCCTAGAGTTTCAGAAACTCTACGACTTCGAAAAAAGCAAGAGTCCAAAGTTACGCGACTGGTTCGCAAACAGTAGGGAACAATCAGCCAGATTCATCATTGTAAAATCGGCTCGCAAAGGGCCAGATTCTGAGAATCCGGCCCTTTGCGAGCGCTATTTTTGCATTTGGGATTCATCATCTCAAATGCAAAAATCGCAAATAAAGAAAGCGCAAAATTGCGAATTCGCAATCTGGGGCCGCTATTTACCGCGAAGTGTAACTTTGTGGTAAATAGCGAAAACTTAGAAAAATGCACGTTAGTGCATTTTTCTAAGTTGCATGTTACACACACATGTCCTTTTGACATGTGTGTGCGCAACACATGTGTACATTTGCATTTCAGGGGTGCTACAGGGTGTCCTTTGGACACCCTGGCACCCTTGAAATCGCATCCTTAATTGTGATTCGCAAATTGTTAATCGCAAATAAGCAATGACTCCCCATTCATTCCTATGGGCCTTTAGGAATGGGGATGCCATTCCTTATTTGCGATTAGCAATTTGCGAAGCGCAAATAAGGAGGCAGTAGAAATCGCTATAATTTGTGCGATTTCTACATGAATACCATTTGCAAGTCCTTAATAGCGATTCCTTAATAATCGCTATTAAGGACTCGCAAAACGGGACTTTGATGAATCTGTGGGAATGTCAATTTTTCACAGTGCGAAGTGTGAATACATGTATGAGTGGGCAAGGGCAAACCTTTATTTTACTTGCATAGTCGGGAAATTTCGATGTTGGTGAAGTCAGCGGAAGATTCCTGATTTCACCCACTTCACAAGACATATTAAATAACTACTGGCCTACCTTCCCTATGACCACTCTCTGCTGCAGAATGCCCCATAAGTGACATGCATTGGAGCAGAAAATCATAGAAGAAAAGCTCACCCTTCCATGATCGCCAGCAAGAAGGGAAGGAAAGTGAATTGGGCTGGGTTGCTGTCCACCAACATCGTCCTTTTTAAAATAAGTTCCACTAATTCATAGCAGGAGTAGTGCGCTGAGCATGTGGGAGTACTGTCTGACTCAGCCCAATATCTGTACACTGGTGGCCTCTTGCAGAATGGATCTCGAGTAAATTGTTTATGGCCAATACAGGTCTTATAATTTAATTTGGTATCCAGAAAGTAATATCCTTATATTATTTTGATTAGAGCGTGGGTCTTTACTCTGAGTCTTTAATGCATAACTGTATTTGAATGATGCAGTACAATATTAACTTAGCATTGGCTCAAAATAAAGAAAGGATTAAAGTCAATGTATATCTTTCTATATATTTTAAAAGGTCCCAAGTCAAATATAATATACATTTGGCCACATTTGAGTTCCTTCATATGCCTTGGGTTTGCAGTATTTACCTGATTCAGCCTTTAACAAGATTTGGGTTTTTGAAATAATGGTCAAGTTAATGACTCCACTGGCCATCCAACACCTCCTCCAGACAATACGTCCTCTTTAGGGGTGGCGAAATTCACATAATTTGCTTACGTGTTATTATGCACAATTTTGGTGATATTATCCGTAATTACGTGAAATAAAAATCTATCATTTTGCACTATATTTTAGCATGACCTACATCCTCACATACATTTTTTGCGCCAGGATTAATTTAAATAAAGAACCATGAAAAACAACAGCTTGCATTCTGTTGTTTGTATACACTCTCGGAATGGTGTGCTTTTCATATATTTTTACTGCAAATGGCGCCTAATAAGTAGAAGAGGAATCATTTCATAATCTTGGAAATTTGCATAACAAGTATAAAGTAAAATTCCTGAAACTGTGCCATGGAATATACATTTTACCTAGGCCTAGTCATAGTCCTTTTTTGGGGTGTGCAAAATTTATGTGATTTACTTTTGTATATTTATCTGAGACTTTGGCAAAATGATATAAAAATATACATAATTACATGAAATGCAAACCTGTCAGTCAGTCAGTCAGTCAAAATACTTTATTGCGATAACTTAATATCATACAAAGGCAATGGCAGAATACATATTACATTAAGACAAATACAAAAATTACGTATATTAAAAACAGTTAAAATACAACAGGATAAAAGTCATCATAGACCATAATACAGTTCATATCAAGTACGAAGTATAAAGTGCAAAGTGCCAATGTGCAAAAAGCTTCGAAAAAGAAAAGGTTACGGATAAAATCCCCAGGAAAGTAATCGTTACCAACACCAATGTCCTTGTTACAATAGTTTTTATAATTACAGTCCTAATATAATTACAAATAGCCTAATTAAAGTGCACAATCCGTGCTACAAAGGGAGGTAGACACATTCTTTAATCTAATATTCCTGCTCCTAATAGCTCTCACCAGAAAACTAGCCACATGAAACATAATCCTGGGAGTCTGTAACAGTTGTAAAAAAATAAGGGCAGGTTTAACTAGTATAAATCCAGCTTCCTTAAGTATAGGCACAAGGAACATTCTCCGAGCATCAGTGTAGTGACTGCAAAACATTACAAAGTGCATAGTATTTTGTTCAGAGAAATGATCGCAAGAACATGGTGGCGCCTTTTCTGGGGTACTCCATACAGGATAAAAACCAAGATTAAAATGTATCAGATTAAAACGAAAACGAGTTAAAATAAACCTGTGGTATGGATGAGTCACGATATTCAGGTAACTTTCTGGGCCATTAGGTATGGACAGTATTAAACTAGCCCTGACACAGGGTTTTTTCAATTCAGATTCTTCCCTCTCCAGGGATAGGAGCTCCTTCATTGCGTGTTTTATAGACACAATGTCTTTAGATGTTATAGAATCAGTTACAGTATAAAGCTCAGGCCTTCCCAACCTCAAAAAGGTTTCCTTGATATAAGTCAACCACCTAATATTATTAGCTTTGTCCAAAGACAAGCAGTCTCTCAATATAATATGGTTTAGAGGAATTTCTTTATTGAGCCACAGCCTCAACCAAGCAACTAAAGGTGCTATTTTGATCAGGTCTGTGATGTAGCTTACCCCCAATTCCCAAATGGACGGTGTAAGACGGGGTTGACTGTGGGACGCCAAGAACAGATCTAAAAAATTTGTTTTCTATTATCTGTAAAGGTTCCACTCCCCTATATCCCCATAATGAACCACCATATGATGCCACTGAGATACATTTGGCATTATAGATTTTAATAACAGCAGCAATTGGCCTACCCCCAAGTTTTTTAGAGAACCCCTGAAGGGCTGCAGATGTCCTAGCCAACATGGTTACTCTATTATTAACGTGGGGACCCCAGTTACCCTTCTCATCAAAGGTAATCCCTAAATAGGGAAAGGAGGTTATGCGAACAAGCTTTTCCTGTCCGCAAAGAAAGATTTTGTGAAAAGGTCTCCTAGCAGCCCTGCCCATGAGCATAACCTGAGATTTTTTAGCATTTATTTTCAGGTCAAGTGAACCCATGAAAGAGTTAAAAGCATCCAGGAGTCGTTGAAGCCCCACCCCGGTGCGTGCCAGAGGAACCGCGTCATCCGCGTAAAGGAGAACAGGAACCCCCTGTTCCCCCGCATGCGGAATGTCGCGGGTCACGCCCCTAAGGGCAGGCTCCAGAGCGTTCACATATAATGTGAACAACAGGGGTGCCAATATGCACCCCTGTCTGACTCCTTTTTCAGAAGCAAAAGCGTCGGTACACCTTCCACTCGAGGAAACTCTAATTTTTGCAGTGAGGCCAGAATGGAGGTCAGCCAATAAGTTAACTATAGTCCTATCCAGGCCCATTTCAAGTAATTTTGATCATAACTTTGATCTGTTAACCAAATCAAAGGCAGAGGAGAGGTCCATGAAACCTAAGTACATGGACCCCTCCTTGACCCTGGTATATTTTTCGATCAGCAAGTGGAGATTAAGGCATTGATCCAGGGTACTTTTTTTAGGTCTAAAACCATATTGCACATTCATCAAAATACTATTCTCTGTAACCCACTCATTCAGTTTAACTAGTATAACTCTCCCTAATATCTTGACTGAAGAATCAATCAGTGAGATTGGTCTATAACATGCAGGATCCTGCCTGTTTCCCTTTTTGAAGACAGGGATAATTATAGATGTTTTCCATGTTTCAGGAATATTATCATGGTTTAAGGCGTTAAAGACCCTGCAAAGTAATCTTGACCAAAAATTAGGGAAGCATTTAAAGGCGTCTGCAGGAACACCGTCAGGTCCTGGCGCCTTTTTCTTCAGGGTACAGTCTATAGCATGTAATACTTCCTTTACTTCAATGTGCAGTTGGTTCCCTATGGAGTTAACATCATCCTCCTGCACCCTGGATTTTTCATTAGTATGGCCTGAATAGATGTCACAAAAGTATTTAATCCAACCTTCGTCAGGGATGTTAGTTTCAAGGGGGGAATTTTCCTCCCCCGTAAAAAGAGGTTGGTTGACAATCTTCCAAAATTCTCCACTATTTTTTAGTATTGCTGGATCTGAAAGTTGCATCCAGGCTTCATCTTTAATCTGGTTTTTCCTGTCTGAAATGGCCTTTTTATACAGGGCTCTACTGATGGTGATGAGTTCACGATTCTTCGGGACAGTTTTTAAAGCATTGAGCAATGCAGAATTTGTTTTTGAGCATCTGCGATCAAACCATCTTTTAGTAGGCATCAACTTTGGTTTAGAAGTCACAGAAAGCCTACAGTTTATCTTACTACATATGCTACCAAATGCAAGTATCACCTCCCTGTCATTGGACACACTGGATAGACACACACCGACCTCGTCCTCAACCTCAGAAAGTACCTCTTGTACGAAGGGTTCCGGGATTATGCTCTCCCATTTCAGTCTGCGTCCCTGGTCCTTAACTTTAAGTATTGATTTATTATTACATGGACCACATTTACGCCCTATAAAATCAAAAGTTACTAGGTCCAGGGACACAGGATTGTGATCACTGAAAGCAGAAACCACAGTTTTATACATTAAAACCTTAGCTAAAAAACATGCTGAAATAAAAATGTAATCAATAATAGAGCCATTGTCTGTTCCCTTAAAAGTAGGGGCCCTTCCCCCCCCTCCCCACAACTAGATTCATATAAGTTCCATCTTGCTAGAAAGTTCTCTAAACAACCCCCCTGTTTGTTATGTTCAAGATGGACAGGTGCACAATTAGGAGGGGATTCTGAGTCATTGCAGACACACGTTAGTGAACAAGGGTGTATATTGAAATCACCCATAAATATAATTTCAAAAGAGTTAACATCTTCACTATAGACTGACAAAAAGTGATCCAATTTATCTAGGCTATTTGATGTACAGTCTGATGCATTGGAATTATAAAAATTTATGAATAAAATATTGGGAGATTCTACTGAAGAAAGTTCAACAATTAAACATTGCTCTAATCCTGAGTCACATTTCTTGAGGCTACCTTTGATGTCTAGTTTAAAGAGGCTTAACAATCCTCCCTTAGCTCTTCCCGCTGCACTAGACACTGCGGGAATACCAAAGTAACTATAGCCATGAATTTCAATTTCAATTTGAATTTGAATTTGAATTTTGAATTGAATTTAAAAAGCTTGTATAGCGCATCATACACCATAACGGTTTCTTGGCGCTTTTAGCGGCATGCAGAGCAAAAGTGAGGGGGATCGTTAGTGTGGGAAGGCCTGAACAAACAACAAGGTTTTCAGGCCCTTGCGATAGAGGGAGTATTGTTTTATCGCTCGTAGATGGTCAGGAAGGGAGTTCCAGAATACAGGGGCCAAAACTGAGAAATTGGAGCCTCCCCATTTTTTCCTGGTATAGCGAGGGACCTGCAAAAGGGCCTGAGAAGAAGAACGAAGGTATCTAACGGGGACATAATCTGTTAAGAGGGAAGAAATAAAGGCAGGGGCCGTTCCCTGCCGTGCCTGAAAAACCATGCACCCAATCTTGAAGAGAGATCGTTGCCGGACAGCCAGCCAGTGCAGCGCCTTCAGCAATGGTGTAGAGTGGTGGAAACGGGGAAGGTCATACACCAGCCGGGCTGCTTGGTTCTGCACAAGCTGGAGTTTACGTAGACTGTATGCCGGGATGCCGTTGTACAGGGCATTGGCATAGTCTAGCCGGGAGATCACCAAGGCAGACATGATAAGTTTAAGTGCCAGAGGGGAGAAAAACCGGGAGACAGTGCGGATAGTACGGAGCATCAGAAAGCAAGAGGAGACGACAGAACTGATTTGTGAGTGAAGGGTAAGCTGGTTGTTAATTTTTATGCCAAGAGTCTTGACCGTAGAAAAGGGGACAGGAGGGGAACCAAGGGTGGAGGGCCAAAAGGAAGAGTTCCAGGGACTGGAGGAGCCACCAGTGAGCACCAATTCGGTTTTGTCTGGGTTCAGCTTCAGATGGTTGTGGCTCATCCAATCCCTGATAAAAATCATAATAGATTGAAAATTAGAAATAGCGTGAGGGGAAGAAGAAAGATTGAAAACCAGCTGGAGGTCATCCGCATAGTTATAAACAGTGACCTCCAGCTGCTGAAGTGCAAAGATAAGAGGATAGATATAGAGATTAAACAATAAGGGAGAGAGAGGAACCTTGGGGAACACCACAAGTGATCTTCAAAGGGGCTGCCATGAACTCTCCCAGCCGGACCGCCTGTGTGCGATCCCGCAGGAAGGACGAGAGCCAAACTAGTGCTGAGCCCCCGATTCCCGCCGCTCTGATACGTGAAAGCAAGATGGAATGATCCACCGTATCAAAAGCGGCGGAGAGATCGAGGAGCACCAGGGCTTGATGTTTATTCTGGTCCAGGCCCTCTCTGAGGTTGTTCAGGACCGACACCACCACGGACTCAGTGGAGTGTTTGGGGCGGAAGCCAGCTTGGCAGGACGCCAAGCCTCCCGTAGCCTCTACATGGGCACTGAGCACCACGGCGACATGGCCCTCAAGCACCTTACCCAGGTATGGCAGCAAAGAAATAGGCCGATAGTTGGTTGAGATAGCTGGATCGGCACCTGATTTCTTCAGAATGGGCACAATGGTGGCCACTTTAAGGGCCGGGGTCACGGTCCCTTGTGAGAGGGAGCTATTAAGAAAGGTGATCGGGGGCTGTGTGCAAACTGAGTAAATTTGTTGTAGGATGCGTGCCGGGCAAATGTCAGCAGGAGAACCTGACTTAACTAGAGAAAAACTATTATTTGTATCCCAGGTTTCCTGCAATGCAATAATATCGAACTTAGTCATAAAATCTGTCCATGCCACATTGCCTACTTTAGCCCTAATACCCGCAATATTCCAAGTAAGCATACTAAGTACTGACACATTATTCTCTACTCGACTTATATGTTCAGGCGCAATATGTTCAGGGAAAAGTCAATCGTTTTGATCCAAAGAGGATAGGGGGGCATATCGGTTGGACAACAAAAGAGATTGCGCAAAAGGATTCTGATGAACTGAATGAGCTGGGTGGTTTACAATGTTTTGATGTTGATCACAGCCCCATCTTTTATTTGAGTCCCAATTATTATCCCATCCAAAGGCTGGAGTCTTAGGGTAGGTAACATTCTGCTGTTCCCCATAAAAGAATTTTAAAGTTAATGGGACAACAGAACCCTGCCTGCGTTGGAGTGGGAGTAAATTAGTGAGGATGTTTGGCAAAACCCCAGTATGTGAAAAACTTACTGCCACACAATCCCCTTTAAATTCTTTGGGGCGATTTCCTAACCAGGAAACCCTTTTAGCTGTCTTAATCTCTTGGGCCAACTGTTGGCCCCCCCCCCGGGGCTAACCTCATGTTGTTAGTAAGCCATTGTAAAGCCTTATTAGACAAAGAGGAGGGAGAGTCTACTATACCAGCTTCTAGGGGCGGTACATTAGCTAATACTAGGACAACCGGTGAGGCTTCAACTATGAATTGTAGGGGGTCAATTAGCTGAACTTGTGCAGGGGGAATCTCAACTGTTAGAGGACTATCCCCTCTACCGTTTGTTTCATTGGCTGTCAAGGCCGATATCTGGGTTGGGGGATTATTTAGTAATAAGTCGTCTGTGTCCTCACCCTCCAGATCGTCATGCTCACCAATATTATTGTCCAAGTTTGCTACCAGCGTTGTAACGTTATCAACACCCTCCATTATTTTGTTCAGCTGGCCACCTAACTTTTTAACCTCAGTTTGTAATTTGTCTATTTTAGTTAATAAAGGTTTAACAAAGACTTTCATTTTACTTTCAATTAACTCAGCAATTCTGACAAACAGTTCATCATCAACAATTACGTTGGACTTAGCTCTTACCTCTCCGTTTTCCTTCAGATTAGCCTTTGGTGTATTTACCCTCTTCCTTCTTGTCCCCGACCTTAAGCCTCCCCGTTTTGGCTGAGTTTTTGCCTTAGAAAAATCTGACCGGGAAGCTTGATCCGAAATAGATTGATCATCTTCTGAGGGATCAACATGTATGTCCTGATCCAAATCACTGGGTATGTTATTCACAGAGTCCACGATAAGTACAGAGAGAGTATTTTCATTCAAAGTACCAATGTCCTGGGTAATGGAACAGTTAGAACGAACTTCGGGAGGAGTCTGTAGGGCTACAATATCATCAGATGAAGGATGTAAGGTAGGAGTCAAACAACGTAGATCAGGTGATTGGCTCAGCCCCAAAGATTCTCTCCTCTGTGAGTTAATTTTTTTCACTGTTTGAACCATATAATTTTCCATCGTGTTTACTAAAGGAGCAGTACCTTTTTTTGACATCCTGTCAGCACAACCAAGGAACTAACTCCTCAGACTCACTATTAAGTATAAATTATACGCGGCAATGTCTTACTTGAATAGTTGAAGATCTCTCGAGCTTCAAGCAGGGTTTCTGGCCCTGCCCCTGTCGCCTCCTGCCGCTGAGGGCCGTAGAGGGCCCGCCCTTTGGCCGGGCTTAACCCCGGGCATCCCGCTCGCGTCCCGCGACGCGGGGGTGTCAGGGGCTTTATGGGGCCGGCGGCGCTCTCCTGCCGCGTCAAGTACCTGCCGGGTGTTGTGGTTCCCGGAGCGGCGGCGCGAAGCTTTGTGGAAAAATGACTCTCGGCGGTGGCGGCTTGGACTCCTGGCTGCCCCTGTCGCTGTCGGCGTGTGGCGTGGCAAGGTAAGTTTGTGCGGTTTCCCCCGCTCTGCCGGGGTATCAGGGGCTTTATGGGGCCGGCGGCGCTCTCCTGCCACGTCAATTACGCGCCGCCGTGAGGCCTGCCGGGTGTTGTGCTTCCCGGAGCGGCGGCGCGAAGCTTTGTGGAAAAATGACTCTCGGCGGTGGCGGCTTGGACTCCTGGCTGCCCCTGTCGCAGTCGGCGTGTGGCGTGGCAAGGTAAGTTTGTGTGGTTTCCCCCGCTCTGCCGGGGTGTCAGGGGCTTTATGGGGCCGGCGGCGCTCTCCTGCCGCGTCAATTACGCGCCGCCGCGAGGCCTGCCGGGTGTTGTGGTTCCCGGAGCGGCGGCGCAAAGCTTTGTGGAAAAATGACTCTCGGCGGTGGCGGCTTGGACTCCTGGCTGCCCCTGTCGCTGTCGGCGTGTGGCGTGGCAAGGTAAGTTTGTGCGGTTTCCCCCGCTCTGCCGGGGTGTCAGGGGCTTTATGGGGCCAGCGGCGCTCTCCTGCCACGTCAATTACGCGCCGCCGCGAGGCCTGCCAGGTGTTGTGGTTCCCGGAGCGGCGGCGCGAAGCTTTGTGGAAAAATGACTCTCGGCGGTGGCGGCTTGGACTCCTGGCTGCCCCTGTCGCTGTCGGCGTGTGGCGTGGCAAGGTAAGTTTGTGCTGTTTCCCCCGCTCTGCCGGGGTGTCAGGGGCTTTATGGGGCCGCCGGCGCTCTCCTGCCGCGTCAATTACGCGCCGCCGCGAGGCCTGCCGGGTGTTGTGCTTCCCGGAGCGGCGGCGCGAAGCTTTGTGGAAAAATGACTCTCGGCGGTGGCGGCTTGGACTCCTGGCTGCCCCTGTCGCTGTCGGCGTGTGGCGTGGCAAGGTAAGTTTGTGCGGTTTCCCGCAAACCTGTCATTTTATGCTACATTTTAGGGTGAAATGAGTTCTAGCATATTTTTTGGTGCAAGAACCCGATTGAACAAAAGCACTGTGAACAACAACTGTATGTGTCCTGTTATTACCGTGCATTCACTGTTATTTTTCACCGTAAATGGCATGTTTGGCTGTAATTATTTACCAAAAAAGGCATATAACCACACTAGGTGGCATCATGGCTTAATGTCTGGAAGTGTATGCAAGTAAAATAAAGGTTTGCCCTTGCAAAATTCCTCAGACTAGGTACAATCCCGCTGCCGGTTTTTTGTGCGACCGCTGATTGCAGTGTGCTTCGACGCGAGGAAGGACGCCGAAAACTGCCAAGACTGCTGTCTCGCGCCTCCGTGGTTTGTGGCTCCCGGCTCCCAGCTCTGCCAGTGGCGCTGCGCCGTGCTGTGCCTGCCCGGGATTCAGGTTAGGCTGAGCAGAGGCAGAACAAGCGGAGCCGAGCGAGCTGCGAGGAGCACAGCGGGGGGCCAAGTTGGTGTTGTATTGACTGGCGCCCCACCCTCTGTACGCCCAGGGCAGATCTGAAAACCCAGCCACAAACCATAGACTACCACAGCCTGCCATGGCTGACGGCAGATAGCAGTGTGGGCAGCACTGCGGGAGCACCCAGGAGCGCCACAGGGGCAGTTTTGAGGCAGGTGAGGGTGAAATGGGCTCACTGTCGCACTCCCACTAATTGTTGTCTGGGACTGATCGGCTTTGGAAGCAACCCGAGGATTCCAGTGACTGTGTTTTCGAGGAACCCAAGCACCAGAGCGGGAGCGAGAGAGAACGCCGACAGAGACGGACGGAGGTAGCGAGAGACGGCTTGTGATTCTGACGTGTTTTTGCCCTGCCTGCCCTGCTCTGCCGCTGTGAGAAAGAAGAGGCACCAAGGAGGGGGGATGGATGGCGACAGCGAGGTGAGCACGGAGGGGCACTAACGGGAGCCGAGCCCTCACCGCTCAGTGCACTGCCTGCTTACTGCTACTGCTTACTGCTTTTGACTCCATCATCGGTGCGGCCGGCAGTTTATGGCTTGCCTGCAGCTCCCTGCGGTTTCCCGGCTGTTCTCCCTGCGGCTCTGTCAGTCAGTCAGCCTGCAGCGCTGTACGACCCCGCCTCTCACTGCCGCTCACTTTTAGCGATACGGCGCAGCCGGGTTGGCTGCTGTGCTGCCTGCCTGTCTGTTAGCCTGCCTAGCCCCGCTTGCACCGCTTTGCCCTGCTTTGTTACATCAAGGGTGGGGGCGGAGGCGGAGGTGTGGAGGTGAGCTACTAGGTGAGCAGTGCATCAGGAATCACTCACTAGGAAGTGTTGCGACTGCTACCTCCACGCAAAAATTACTTCTGCTCAGTTTGTGTGGTCGTGGGCTTATTGTCACCCAGCGGTGGGGGGAGTTACCACCTACTGAAATACCAGACTGAAATACCAGACCAGCAAACCAACAGCAGCATCTCTGAAGCACATCTAAAGCTAAAGCTACGATTAAAGCTACACCTCGCCACCCTGGCTATGTCTTTCTGATATGATGTTGCAGCTGGAGCTGTAGCTGCGAGGTGAGCACTAGGACAAAGTAAGTGGCATATCAACCCGACCTGGGTCTGAGCTCACATAACTTACCACTTCCCGCTCCCACCCCTTGCGTACTATAGACGACCAGGAGAACACTTGTAGAGCACCTGGGGCATAGGCAAGCTTTGGGCTGTAGGCGTGAAAAGTGGTTCGAGTGGAGGGGCTTCAGAGACACAGAGTATGCGATCAGGCAGATAGAGGAAGGCCCCAGGAGAGAGAGCAGCCACTCTAAAAGGGCTCTCCAAAGGGAGAAAAGGCAGTAAGCCAGCTATAGCAAAGGGGGAAACTCAACATCCAAGAGCCTGTTAATCTCCCCTATTGCTTCTATGTTTGAAAAATCAAGTCTAAACAAAAAAGGGATGCAAAACTCAAGACTTCAATATTTAAAGGATCCCACTTCATCTCGCTGTGCTAAACCAGGAGAAACATCAGGTATAATGACCCCCTTAGCTCCGCAAAAAATGGGTAAATCAAGGAAGGATGGATTCAAATAAAAAAAAAACACCCTAACAGAAGCAGCAGAAATCTCAAATCAAAACTTCATTGAGACATTAGACCTAAGCAAGCTAGAGGAAGTAGAACTCCGAGATACCAAAGATCCCTCCGGAATTCACCTTACAAGTAATAACATCTTAACAACAGCAACAGTGCACGCAAATGGAAGTGGGACCGATAATACTGGCATCAGTTTGGAACAACTACATTGTGATCCACCAACAGCGTCAAAAACAATGTATGGCAAAAGCACTCCCTATACCACAGCTATAAAGACAAGCAATGACCCTACATATACAGCTGAGCATGGTCAAGAAGCTAGCCAACATGACTTGTATTTAAAAATAGATGAATCAGTGCATCAATGGTTGAGAAACAAGAAAGCGATAGCCAGTTCTGAGGGCTTAAGCTCAAGCACACGTGTGGAAAGTACACACGCTAACACACTGGAAATTGACGGGAATGGAGATGATGATGAGGTATTGTTTATGTCAAGCGAAAGTATACCGATGGAAGACTCTCACGTCTAAACCGATAAGGGACAGGGGCAAGGAGAAAGAAATGAGCAAGTGTTAAGACCAAATGACATGGAAGAAAAAGGCAAGATTTTAAATCGGGGAATAAAAACCAAATCAATTACAGTGGATAAATCAGGACAAACATCCGAAACAGAGACAAGAAACTTTGAAAATAACAAGAATGTACAAACTGAATTCATCTCGAAAACCCTACAAGAACTGTCTCCAGCAACATTGATAATGTTATGTTATGTTAATGCAGTCAGATAAACTGGACATACAGATAAATCTAATGAACATCATTGCATCATACATAGCTGGAATAAACACAAAAGTTGAAGACTTAACCAAACTAATAAAAAGGGTACAATCAGTCTATACACCGCAGGAATCAACTTGTACATGTGGACCCATAATAGATAAATTAGATTTTCTACCTAAAATAATGGAACACTACTGTGTTTAAATAAGCGCTTGGTCCTACCGGCTGAGAACCTGGAGCCCAAAACTACATCAGTAATTGTGGAAAAAAGAAATCAAAATAATGTACAGGGACCAGCAAAAACTGACCAAATGAAAGAAACTCTAACCAACACATCGCAGACGGGAGAATTACATGGACCACCAAAAACTGACCAGGAGAAAAGGAAAGAACTAAGTATGGGCGAATTTTGCGAATTCGCAATCCGCGAAATTGCGTGTTTACGCATTCGCAATTCGCAAAATCCACGAACTCTTGCGAATTTTGCGGATTCCTTTTTTTTTGTGTTCACAAGTGTTTCTGCCATTTCGCAAGGGTTTTTTACCAGTTCGCAAACGCGAACTTACTTGTCGGGTAGCAACGGTCGCGACCATGTTGTTTCTACGTCTGGTTCATCACAGCACCCTCTGTTTCACCACTGCCACCCTCTGTTTCACCACTGCCACCCTCTGGCTCACCCATGCCACCCTCTGGTTCATCATCACTGTAGATTATGGGGGGAAAAGCACACCTGCCCTGCCTCAACTGACATGAATTAATTTAGGGCTGATGAATGTGTCACTGAATTTGAGCTGGCAGCTGCTTCCTTAGCTGTAAGTGCTTCCTCATTAATGATGAGCTTGAACTTTTGCACCTGCCAAGTGCTTTCAGTTTTGTAAAATTCGTTAGCACACCTGCCCTGCCTCAACTGACATGAATGAATTAGGGGCTGATTAATGTGTCACTGAATTTGAACTTCCATGCAGGCACCTGCTTCCTTATCTGTAATTGCTTTCTGTTGCAGTGTCATTTTTTTTAACAGGACCTTTGTGGCATACTTGTAGCTATTCTCCGAGCCTGCTGTGAGGGTCAGAGCAGGGTCATAGAATAGTTGCAAGTAGGCAACTGAACTCTGAAGGGGCCCCTCAGGAAGCACTACAGGGAATGGTTACTAATGATAAGATTGAACTTTTGCACCTGCTGAGTGCTTTCAGTTTTGCAAAAATCGTTTTTCTGCTATTTCGCGCCATTCGCGGGGCGCAAATTCGCACGAGATCGAATTCGGAAGTCGCGAATTCGTGAAAATACAAGATTTGTTTTTTTTGCGGCGTGTTAGTTCGCGTGATTTTTTGCGTTTTCGCAAGCCGCTTGTAGCGCAACGTTTGCGAAGTTACCCTAGTGGTCGTACATGGGCGCGGCTATCTTGTTTGCGTGACGTATTTCCGTTTCCGGGCGCTATGTGTAATCTCGCAAAGTCTGTGGCTCGCTAGTACATGTTCGTGTGTGATCGCGGGGGAAATCTCGCGCGAACTTACCCACGCGGTCGTGAACGGGCGCGGCCATCTTGTTTTTCATTCATTGCTATGGTTTTGGGCATGCTTTCTGTATCCTCTGTCAATCTGTGCCATCCTTTGCTTGTTTGAAGTTTTTTTATCTATCTTACTTATTATCTATCCCTCTATTTTTCTAGCTCTATATTTTTGTGTTTTCTGCTACTTTTGGTTAATTTTAAACTACTTTTTTAAACTCTTTTCTATTCTTCTTCCCTATACTATTTTTTATTTATTATTTACCTTCCTTTCTGCCCAGACCATGGTAAAGGGAGCCGGGGAGCAGCCTGAGAAGGGGAAGGGTCCCGCACCCCGTGCCCGGCTCCGGTGCGGGCGTTTGAGGGGGGAGCAAGTTATAGCCCTGTAGATTTTTAGCGCGGAGGAGGTGGCTGCACTAGTGTTTTATGTCCAGCACCGCCTCCCCAGGACCATCATGGCAGGCTGCAAGATCGCTAGCGGCTACGGGCTCCGGGAGCGCCGGAAGCAGTGGGAAAAGGTGTGCCGGCCCATGTTTCAACACTCTCGGGTCCGGCGCACCTACAACCAGGCCACCCACCGTTGGACGGATCTCCTGGACCGGGAACGCGACTTGCTGGACGTGCTCGGCATCGAGATCCCCGGGCTTGGTGAGTAGTAGTAGCTATTTCTAGCTATTTCATCACTACTCTGTTTTCTCCTGCTCTGTGTGTTATTATATTGCAAATTTTTGTTTTTTACCAAGAGCAATAATGCTGCCGATTACATAATTATATAATGCTCATAACAAATGCTCATTACATAACATAACATTGTAGGTAAATTATATTTCAAAATCTTCTGTGCATTTCAGGTACACTGCTCTCCTTCTCAGTAGTGTTGCTACTATGCTTATCTGTTTTCGAGTATGTGTTCATTTCATTGGCCTGAGAAATTATGTATGAGTGTAGTGTAAAGAACTGCGTAATGCTAGACACTAAGGGTCAGATTTTCAATTACCGGCGCATCCCTGAAAAGCGCCGGTAATTGTGCAACACGCCACCACTACCCATGGTGCGCCGTATTTACAATGCGGCGCACCATGGGCCCAAAACGTCACCAAAGCGTTACGCATCTGTGCCGTAAAGGCGGCGCATTGCTGGAGTTGCGTCACAACAATGGAGCAGCTCCAGCAATGCTCTGGGGTGCCCTATCTCCCCAATGCTGCGTGAAGCCGTACGTCTGCTTCAAGCAGGCGCAGGGTTTGAGTCACGCATCATTGTCCTAAAAGTGACTGATTGAAATCTTGTAGATTTCCCTCAGCCACTTTTAGGATGTGTTCCTGCGCAGGAACTCCCTCCCTTGCGCCGGAACGCCCCCTGATGATGCAGGGCTTTACAACGTGATGCATCTCCCATATGCGTCACGTTGTTAATATAGGCCGCACCATGGCGCCTCTTTTGTTCTGCCGCTGCGTCACAAAAGTCACGCAACAATGGAGCAAAAGAGCCGCAAGGGGCTTGTAAATCTGCCCCTACAGACTCAAGTCCAGTCCTTCCTTTGTACACCTGGCAATAAGAAGAAATAGTGGTGGTGGATTGATAGTTTGAGTATTTTAATGACTGGTTAATGTAGTAGGAAACTTTTTAGTGTTGTCGCTGATCTGCAATCACAATGGAGTTTGTCTGTCACTTCGCGTGCGGCGGACTGCTGCCTGCCAGTCCTAGGCGAACCTTTTTAGTAGTTTGTTTAGTGAGTTACATAACTTTCCAAGTCGATGGTCCGCAAATCAAGCAATACTAATATCGTAGTAGACCACATGAGATAGGTCAATATATCCCGTGGAATAGTTGTCTTTTTGCTATTTCGCCAAAATATTTTGTTATTGTTCTTTTGAAATGTTTGATTTGGGTGACAACAATCATCCATGTTTTCGGGTCTTTCTTTCTTTCATGTTGTACATCAGCTCCTCCCAGGGGCAAGAGGACAGAGGAGGAGGGGTTATCGGCTGCTGCTGCTGTTCAAGGCCAGGATCAGTCAGGCGAGGGCTCCTTTGCTGGCCCCAGTAAGTTTTAATTTTAATATAGAGTACCTATTTTTTCCTAGCGTATCTCATTCGATTTTTTCTAAATCGTCTTTGATCTTCTTGTAGACTGTATCTAAATTCTTATCCTGCCTCTACTATGACTTCCTGTGGTATTACTAGATTATTCTTATTAGTCTGTCTGTGTAGCTAACTAAGATTACACAGTTGGCAAAAGGTGCGAAACTCCCATTCTAGTCAGCAATAGCTCTATGCACTGAGTGCAGTCCTCTGGGATTGTCCATAATGTCTTTTCAAGTCTTCTAAATGTTTATGCTTTGACAATTACCAACAATAAAAAGGTGAATGACCACCAAGAAAGAATAAGATACTACTTTACTTTTGGTTTGGATAGGAGGACAATCCATACTACTACTGTTGCAGGGACAAATCTGCACAAACAGAACTATGGACACTAAATAGTGCATTGTTTATCAATTATAATAGGCGCAGGTAGACTTTCCACATACCTCAGTGATATCAGACTTTGAAGAACCCCCAATCTCCTTACTGACTAGATAGTGTGACAGAGTCATTTAGCTCCCGAATTCATCGATGATTGATCCCCAATGATGATTATCCAACGCAGGACAAGAGTACGGAGTCAGAGTCCAGAAGTGTCAGAGGCACGGACTCATGCTTGGAAATTGCAAAACCTTTTGCTCATTCACTCTTGACCAAAAACCACAGAGTCTATTTAAGTTTTAAAGCTTTATTAAAAGTAAAAATATTTATTAAAATCAAGCTTGTCATAAAACATAAACGGTTGATTAAAAATGGGAAAGTGCTTAGTGATTTATTTCACACATTTATTGTGGGCGAGCCGAGCCCTCACCTGGTTTAAGCTTTAATTTTTCTTTTTGGTACTGAATCGTTGGTCACTCCGTCCTAGTGATGATGATTTGTTCTTAGAAGTGAAGCTTCTGTCTGTTATGAGAAAAATGGTGCGTGTTAAAAAGCAAGCATTCATCAGTTGTGCTAAAAAGTTCCTTCCCTGGAAAAAGGGACATTTTTACTTTAGAGTAGACAGTCACAAATTATTAGATTGGTTTCTGTATTCACATTTCTTCATTCCTAGACAAAATACTAGTGAGTGGTGTATGTCTATGACATCTAACATTCTTAAATGTACTTTGTAGGTGGAACATCTGGTGCTGGGCCCAGCGCGGAGGTGGAGGAGGACACTTCTGGGGAGGAGGCGATGCAAGTGCCGGACGAAACTGCTGTTGCGGGTTGCCACGGTAGTGGCGGGCAGTGGTAAGCTCTTATATTCCTTACTTATTGAGATTGCAGACTGCATAGTGTGCTTTCTGCACGGGTGTAGTATATATGTTCTACAGTTAAGTTACTATACTGTTAAGCAGACTTTCAAATTTAGAACAAAGTTTTTTATCAACCAGGTAGTAGCCTCCTCTAAATTTACTTCAACGCAGCGGTGATTTTTTTTTCGAGAATTCAAATCTGATCCGAGATGAACTTGATGGATGGGATGAACGAAAAGCGAAAGAAGGGTGTAAGTAAGTGTGGAAGGACGAGCAAGTTAAAAGTAATGATGACTGACAAAGAAGAATGATACGTGTTTGATTGGTGCCCGAGGAGGCTGGGAAGGAATATGATGCATGGCTGGGTGAAGGATGAAGCAAGGATGGGTGGAAGGGGAACAGGCTGGGTGGGTGAAACAGAAACTGTATGTGTGCGTAATATATGCTTTGGTTGAAATTCAAATGCAAGTCAAGCACGGATGTATGGCTTGCGGTTTCCCAAATAAAATGAAAAGTTTGTTTTCCCGTGAGAAAACGTAAGGTTTGTCCAGATGAGAGACATGAAGAAGAATGGTTGACATATAGTTTGAATGGATGGATGCCTGGATCATGGTACTATCTGACTCTTAGATAGCATATGTGTATCTAGAGAGAGTAGACGGTCACTTGATGAACTAAGTGTTACTTTGAAGAGCATGTAACACCGCATCCGCACGTCTGTCCCAGTGTAGGAAAGGCAAGGAAAAGAAGTTGTAATTTTGTCCGAATACTACCATGAATAGTAGCAGTAGTTTGTATTGCAAGCACAGCATATATCCGGCTATTACGATGGCCACTCACTACCTCTGTTAATAAGTTTAGTAGAACTCGGTCATTCATGTGTGGATGTATCACTGTTCACTCAATAAAAAGCAAAGCACCTAAAGTCATCCCATATGTAAGCAAATACATACCATGTGCAGTGATAGATAATCAGATTATTTATCGTCTTCATTTTCCTTTTCTAGTATTCATTGGCACTGTAGGGTGAAAGTTACATTAATTAAGCAGTAGCCCTTGTAACAGAGTATTCTCAGTGCCACCCATAATAAAAAAGTAAGAGCATCACCACCTGCATGTACTGGACTGGTACAGTAACGCAAGTCTGTCTCACTCATCATGGTGGGCGTCTGTTTTTCTCGGGTGCAAGTTGACTGCGCTGGCATTATTCCGGCTTGCAGAAGTTAACGTACCAATTTTGCTAAACAAGAGAGAAGAAGAAGAATAAGACTGGTGTACTGTCATAGTCGACTCTAATGGAGTGAGTCCATAGTGCTCGTAGAATTGATTCCTTAAACTCCCACTAATGTTAGAGCAAGGATGTAGAAGTGGGAGGTTAGCTAGATACTGGCCACAATAGTTATGTACTGCGCTTGCAAGTTGCTAGTTCTACTGTGACACAACTTTCTGCTGAATCATTTTGTGTTAATCTTAAAGAGCATTGGTTACAGACTATGTCTTTCTTTCTTCATATAGATGCTCCTTCCAAACCAACACGGAAGGAGCTGGCTAAAAGGGCCCAGCAACGGAGGCTGGAGGCCACTGTCGCCGAATATCGGCGGCTGGTGGCCCAGGAGGAGGAGGACACGCAGAGTACGTCGACAACATCCACGGCGACACATGCATCCTCCTCCGTGCTCCCTGGGTCAGCCAGTCAGTGCAGCAGGTCTCCAGCGGTACAGAGCCGGGGTACCGCAGCCACCCGCTACCGCCGAGCAGCAAAGAAATCAGCTGCCCCCCACAGCAGGTTCAAGGCACGCATGCACCGCCTTTCACTGAGGGTGTCCTACCTCGAGCAGGAGCTCCTCAACACCAAAACCCTGCTCGAGACCCTCCGCAAGGAGCATGCCGACCTGGCCCGAATAGTCAACAGCAGCCAGCAGTAGGAGGAGACTGTCCCTTGCCCCTTTTTTAAAGACTTCTGGGGGGTGGGAATAGGGAGTTGGGTTTGCAACTTTTTTGGACTTAGTTTTCACGGACATTCGTTGGGGTTCGGGAGGGGGGGGTTGGGTCTTGCGGGAGATTATTTATGTTAGGGATATATAAATATACTTTAAACTTTATCTTAGAATACGTGTTTTTTACTGCTTTAGAGGCTGGTGGGTGGGGGTTTAACAGTAAGTTTGTTTTCCTGAAACTTAAGTGGCATCTTGATTCAAGTTGTGTAAGTACTAGTAATTGCCCAAATGTTTTCAAAACTAAGTGCCTGTCACAGAGTAAGTGAATTCAATAGTCCTAGGACCGTCAGTCTCTCGTCTCTCCTAATACTCCATTATACTATCTCCCCCCAAACGCTTATCTTACCTGTAATTTGTGTTTGGAAATAGGGCTAGGCACCGGTCTGGCTGCACAGGAAGTGGCGATTAAGGTTGGCAATCCTGGGCAGATGAAATGTCATCATTGCGGTGGTACTTGTGGTGTTACACAGTGGCAGTTGCAGCATCTGAAAAAAAAGAAAATGAAACCTTGTTTGTCCTTACCGTAGCATTAGAACGGTACGATAGAGAATATAGCTGGTGACAGTACACTAGAACAGTGCCACAATGTAGCCGAACAAATTGTAAAGTATTGAAAGTACTTGCGTTGAATTTCTTTGACATTGGCTACTATTACAAGAAATAGTACTGAAGGTGAAGGACACAGCAGCGTAATATTAATTTGCCACGTCTAGGAGGAGGATGTTCTTGATGACCAATCAAGTTGATGGCGCACATGAAAATCTGCTTTCATTTGCCAATAGTGACTCAGTGTCAAGCTGAGTAAGAATATATCCTCGGATTCCTTCACCAGCCTGTTGCTATGACCTTATCCTCCCCAGCAAGTGTGTGGAATTATTGCTGTCATTTAGTCACACATCAATCAAAACCACACAGCCCGGGGGAAGAGGGTTAGGGTTTGGAAAATAGATGGGAATGGGGGTTTTTGGGAAAGTTTTGTTGAGAGAAGAAAAAAAAGCACAGCATGGACAAACAATAATTGAAGATAAACAAATCTTTGGGTACAAAGCTATCCATAAATCTTGTAAGTGACATAAAGGAAGTGCATGCACTACTGCATGCATGGTTACTGAAAAGTAAGTAGTACTTTACTTTCGACAACCGTGAATGAAAGAATGCAACAGTACAGGGCTGCAGTAATGATTATGCGTTTTCACTTGCCTATCTCTGCACTCAGAGAAACACTTCTTACATTAAATTAGGTTTAAAAAATAGCAGAAGTAAAACCTATAGAATGGCTGTAGGGATGGATTTAGAAGCAGAGATCAAAGAAATGCAGAGTCACACTCATAGAAGTTCACAGCAATAACATTACTTAAAAGATAATTAGAAAAGAACGGATACTGTATCTGTATGTTTTTGTAGTTGTCCTGTTGAATTTGGTAAGTTGCATGCATCCAACCATTCCTCTTATTAGCGGGACTCCTCCATTCCATCTGACGCTCCGTCCATCAATGTTGGTGACCAGAAGACACCCTGTCCACTGCCTGCCTGGCGGATGCTGAATTGCGGCTCGCTAATGTGAAGCCTGACTTCATCCTTTTTTTCCCATTGCACAGGCTGAAACCCGGCCTGTAATTATTGATGGAAAAACAGGAAGTGATATTAGAACACCACTGACAAATAAATATAAGGTATGTACGCTGTGTAGTGCAAAAAGTCTCACTTTGAATTTCCTAATAGACAGTACAATATTTTTGAAAGTGCCTACTCTGTCTGAGTCTCCTTTTGAAGGATAAATAAGTATGAGCAAATTAATTTAGCGGATCTTTCCCCTCAAGCTAGGTGTATTATAAACTGTGTTTTAGAACAAAATTAGACCTTCCCAGCAGTGCTCCCAGACCCTTACTAAACCCAGTCACAAAAATGTAGAAGACCCCCAATCAGATCTCCAAAAACGAGTCCTAGTAGAAAATGGTGACAAAACGTACTTGGAAAGTAAAGTAGGCCCAAATCCCCCCTTTCCCACCATGGATTGTATTTCAAACCACTTGCAAGCAAGCAAAAGTATCCATACCCAGCATTGCTCCAAGACTCGCAAACCCCCCACAAACACCAGGAACCCCCACAAACAGCCCCCCGAAAACGGTAGAGTGAGCGAAATCTCAGAAAATGCAAAAACTTTTTCCCCAGGGATTGTCTCCAAAACACTTTCTTTCGGGTATTAGACCTTTCCAGCAATGGCTCCAGAACTGTCAACCTGGGCGAAAACAAGTTTAACCCCCCCAACAAGCCAAAAGGAAAAACCCGGGAAAAGCCACACTTAAAAAACTTTGGGCCTACCTGGAATTCAGTCCAAATGCGCTCTGCAGCTAGGCCCTAACTCCCCTTTGCCACCATGGATTTGATTCAAACCTCTTGCAATCAAAACTATCCATACCCAGCAGTGCTCCCAGACCCCAAAACCCACCCACCAACACCCGGAACCCCCCCAAACAGCACCTCAAAGACAAGCAAGTCAGCAAAAACGCGAAAAAAAATTCACCTCCGATTTTGTCCAAACCACTTTTATCCGGTATTAGACATTCCCAGCAATGGCCCCAGAACCCTGCAGAAAAGGTGTATGACCATACACGGATTTAGCCCTAATTATAGGCTAAAATGCAGTGCTAACCCCTTTTAATATACCTAACTAGGAGCTTAATAAAATTGTTGAGGCCCACTAGCACGGTATTTTTAACACCACATACACCCACTCTGTCACTATCTCACTTTCACACCACACATAGTCTTTCACGATTTAAGTGCTCCTGCATAGTTCGCTAGTCGCAGCACGCCCCTTTTCGTAGAGAACTGGGATGGCCCCAATGATGAAGCATGTCACCGTGGGGAAACCCCGGTGAGTGAGGGGACACTAGAAAGAAATTTTTCTTTCCCAACTGGTCTGTACTGGAATAGTCTATTCAGTGACCAACATACAAACTAGGTCTCTGAATCCTATATTTTGGATTCTCATTTTTCTGTAACGTTGATGAGGAGGCTGACCTGGTTTAGTTTATCCTCCTTCTCCCCCCTACGTTTTTCCCAGAACCCTGCAGCCACCCGCAAAAAAGCAGAACACCCCCAAACAGGCAAAAGTGCAAAAATGGGCCTACTACCTTCAATTCGGTCCAAATACGCTGTGCAGCTAGGCCCTAACTCCCCTTTTCCACCATGGATTTCCTGAAAAACAAATGCAATCAACATTAGACTGTGCCAGCAATGCTCCCAGACCTCAAAGCCCACCCACAACAACCTAAAAGCCCGCCAAACAGCACCCCAAAGACAGGCAAGTGATCAAAAGCGCAAAATCTTTTTCTGCTCCGATTTTCTCCAAACCACTTTTATCTGGTATTAGACCTTCCCAGCAATGGCCCCAGACCCATCAACCCAGGCGGAAAGAAGTAGAAGACCCCCAAACAGCCAAAAAGCAAAACTACAAAAATGGGGACTTAGAAATTTTGAGGCAAATTTCCAAAATCACTCCACGCGCGCTCTGCAGCTAGGCCCTAACTCCCCTTTGCCACCATGGATTTGATTCAAACCTCTTGCAATCAAAACTATCCATACCCAGCAGTGCTCCCAGACCCCAAAACCCACCCACAAACACCCGGAACCCCCCCAAACAGCACCTCAAAGACAAGCAAGTCAGCAAAAACGCAAAAACATTTTCACCTCCGATTTTGTCCAAGCCACTTTTATCCTGTATTAGACATTCCCAGCAATGGCCCCAGACCCCTGCAGCCACCCGCAAAAAAGCAGAACACCCCCAAACAGGCAAAAAGCAACAATGGGCCTACTACCTTCAATTCTGTCCAAATACGCTGTGCAGCTAGGCCCTAACTCCCCTTTTCCACCATGGATTTCCTGAAAAACAAATGCAATCAACATTAGACTGTGCCAGCAGTGCTCCCAGACCCCAAAACCCACCCACAACAACCTAAAAGCCCGCCAAACAGCACCCCAAATACAGGCAAGTGATCAAAAGCGCAAAATCTTTTTCTGCTCCGATTTTCTCCAAACCACTTTTATCCGGTATTAGACCTTCCCAGCAATGGCCCCAGACCCGTCAACTCACCCGCAAAGAAGCAGACTGCGGAGGGCCTGCTGATGCTGATGTACTGCCTTTTTCTTCAATTTCCTGCCGTTCTCTTTCAAACCGAGTGGCTGACACAGCTAGCCAATGTTTGTACTTTGTAACATCTGCGTCATCAAAAGGAAAGAATACTCTGCCTGCCACTGCCTTTTTGTACCGTGGATCCAGAATAGTAGCACAAATGTAATCCTGTTCTGTGCTGATCATTTCAAGACGATCATCGCCAAGTAGGCGGTGTAATAACTTCTCCGCCAACTCACATGCTTCTTCCTTTCCATCTTTTTCAAACTTAGAACACACCGCCTTCAGTCGGTGCTCTAGCATGCTCAACAATGGGATAGCTTTTCCCAAATTACAGTCCTCCCTGCTGACTGCACGCGTGAAGACCTCAAAAGGACGAAGCATGTCTGTCAGGCTTTTAACTAGGTCCCATTGCTCCACCTGTATCCTCATGTCTATCATAGGTGTACCCAGTTTAAAGAAATACTGATCGACTACCGCGTACTGCTCATACAGACGCTCAAGCATGTAGAAGGTTGAGTTCCAACGTGTTGCCACCTCCTGGATGAGGGCTTTCACTGGCAATTTACGTTCATGTTGCAGGCACCTCAGCTGCTTCCGGGCCTTAAAAGAATGGTTGAAATGTGTACACATTCTTCGGCAGGTGGTCAGTAACTCGGAGACTGGACTTTATTCACTCAAGAATTTTTTAACAACCAGGTTTATACAGTGCGTCAGACACGGCACTCTGAAATAGTTACCCATATCCATGGCCTTAACTACATTGGCGCCATTATCCGTGGAAACATAACCAATCATGCGTTTTCTTGGGGACAGCCATTCAAAGACCTTTGTGTTAAACTCATGCAAAATGTTTTCTCCTGTATGACTTTTCTCCATGGCAAACATGGCTATTGTTGCATGTTTCCGAGCAGCTTTATAAAATTTGTCCGAGTCAACACCTGCGTTTATCTTTGCTTTAACCCCTGAAAAAGAGACCCAGTGTGCAGTGATGCACATGTAATCAGTGGCTGCGCAACTGGTCCACATGTCTGTTGTCAGATGTATAGTGTGAACAGCACTCTTCTGCAAAGCTGCCCCAATCACCTCCAGCACATCTTCATGTAGTGCTGGAACCGCAACTCTGGCAAAATAGAACCGGCTAGGAACCTTCCATTTAGGGCAGAGCGTTGCCACCATTTCAAGAAAACCCACCCCTTCCACAAAAGAAAAAGGGAGAAGGTCCAGCGCTAGCATTTTAGCCAGCTTAGTGTTATACAGACGCGCCATTGGGTGGTTGCGTTCATATGGCGCTTCTGACAACAACATGCTTCTAATGGTGGGCTGGACCATTTTACGGGATGATGATGACTTCTGCGACCCAGTTACGCTCAGTGATGATGAACTTTTACGCATTGGTGTCTCACTCTCTCCCACACTCTTAGTGTGGCTCATATATCTTGCCGGGGGTGTGCTGCTGACAGGGGTACTGGATGTAACTGAAGAAATGTTTGACGCTTCTTCCTCCTCTTCATCAGCAGATGAAACATCAACGGATACAATTTGTTGACTTGCAATTCGGGCATCCTTGATCTCCCTTAGGTGTGCATGCCATTTAACAGTGTGCTGTCTCTCAAGATGACCTCTCTGGCCTCCGGTACCATAGTTGGTACCAAGCTTACCACGACTAACTCGAACCATACAAATGGTACAAATGGCTATGTTTTCCCTTGTTGGGCTAACACTAAAGAAGTCTCAAACTGCGGACTTCAAATGTCTGTGGGGGGCGGAGGAGGCGATACTGGGAATGCTGCTAATTCCAGATGAACTGGAGGATGTGTGTTGCCGAAATTTAGTACGTTGTGCACTTACAGCACCACTGATTGAGGAAATGGAGGTCGAGGTGGATGGAGGTCCCTTCTGGCTAGAAAATATGGAAGCTGTAGGTGGTGGTGTACTAGTTAACTGCATTTGTAGTGGTTGTCCCATTCCCACGTCGCCACCATCATCATCACGCTCAGCAGCATTTCGGGCTAGGGTTAAAATGTCTGTTTGCTGCATGCCTGCTGAGGCTGGAGTGACGTGTATGATGACTGCGTCGTCGTCGTGAGAGTCTTCATCAGCAGGAGTATACGCCACTTCTTGTTCAGCGTCATCATCACACTCCATAACTCTGAGACTTTCGGGGACCTTCCTTTTACGCTTAGCTACCTTTGTCAGATCATGGTGTGCCTCACTCTCAGACGGCCGTGGTGGTTCCCAAGTTTCATCCATATCATCAGAAGGAAGGGGGCTTGAAGAATAAGTAGACACCATCCTTGATCTTTTCCTTGCTGGGGATCTGGAAGACAATGAATCATCCGGAGGAGTGGCTTCCTCATGTGATACCTCGGCTTGAATGTCAATTTCCTGATGTGCCCCTACTTCGGGAGGCTCAACTATTGTGGGAACTTGTTCCGCTCCATGCACCTCTGCTTGCTCCTCTCCTTGCGCCGCATCTCCTTCCACATGTACTTGGGCTTGTACTTGCACATGTGGTTGTTGTTGCGGCTGTGGTTGATGAACACTCGTCAGATGAGTTACAACAACCTGTGTTGATTGAGGGATGCTGCTACTTTCTTGCGATGAGCCAACATCACTGGTCGATGGTGATTGAACAACTATACTGGCTGCCTCTGCAGCACTCAAGGGCTTGGACCTAAGGTGGTGTGGTGGTGGTGGCACTGAGCCCAATGGAGCGGAGGTGCTGCTCCCAGCTTGGTCCCCAGCAGACCCCGCTGCTGCTGCAGGCGTACTTTTTTTCCCAAAAAATGCGGCGGTCGGCACACCAGTCTCCTTGGTAAGTGGCGCCACTTGCTTCTTCTGCTCCTTACTAGCAACTTTCTTGCTAGAGGAGCTACGGGCATCTTTTTTTGGGGCCATCTTCTTCAGATGTCAGAACAGCAGGCCGCAGTTGCACAAGTTGCAGAGTTGTCTGTGGCCACACGTAACAATGTACTGCACACACCGCAGCAGGACTTCTTCCTGGCACTGATGAGGAACGGTGAGGCTGATGATTTGTCTTTCTGCACCTAAAAGCAAACAAAGCCAGATGAACATCAGTTAAATAAATGTTGCATATGTAGCGCTTCAATTAATAGTTTGCAAGTAAGCATTTTTATTATACCCACCCCCCAAAATGGAAAGACCAATAAAATACACCACTGACAGAGTATCCCTGGGCATAATGGATGAAAGCATGGCAGACTGGGTGCAGGCCTATGACACAACAAAGCACACTGCCTGGCTTCAAAATTGCCCCTAGACCCCCACCCACATGGCCAGGCCCTGCCTGAACCAGGCCTCAAAATGGCCCCCACCCACATGGCCATGCCCCATCAACACGCCAAAAAATCAAAAACACACAAAAATCACCACAATCCAATGCCATCCATGCCCTCCATGATCTTTACATTCAAGACACCCCACAGAAAGACTAGGCCCATGCACCACTGAGTACCCCTGGGCAAAAGGCCACAACAACAGCCAAAAAATCGAAAAACACACAAAAATCGCCTCAATCCAATGCCATCCATGCCCTCCATGATGTTTACATTAAAGAGACCCCACAGAAAGACTAGGCCCATGCACCACTGGGTACCCCTGGGCATAATGGATGAAAGCAAGGCACATTGGATGCAGGCCTATGGCACAAAGCACACTGCCTGGATTCAAAATGGCCCCTTCACCCCCACCACATGGCCCTGGACCAGGCCTCAAAATGGCCCCCACCCACATGGCCATGCCCCATCAACACCCCAAAAAATCAAAAAACACACAAAAATCACCACAATCCAATGCCATCCATGCCCTCCATGATCTTTACATTCAAGACACCCCATAGAAAGATTAGGCCCATGCACCACTGAGTACCCCTGGGCAAACGGCCCCAACAACAGCCAAAAAATCAAAAAACACACAAAAATCACCTCAATCCAATGCCATCCATGCCCTCCATGATGTTTACATTAAAGAGACCCCACAGAAAGACTAGGCCCATGCACCACTGGGTACCCCTGGGCATAATGGATGAAAGCAAGGCACATTGGATGCAGGCCTATGGCACAAAGCACACTGCCTGGATTCAAAATGGCCCCTTCACCCCCACCACATGGCCCTGGACCAGGCCTCAAAATGGCCCTCACCCACATGGCCATGCCCCATCAACACCCCAAAAAATCGAAAAACACACAAAAATCACCACAATCCAATGCCATCCATGCCCTCCATGATGTTTACATTAAAGAGACCACACAGAAAGACTAGGCCCATGCACCACTGGGTACCCCTGGGCATAATGGATGAAAGCAAGGCACATTGGATGCAGGCCTATGGCACAAAGCACACTGCCTGGATTCAAAATGGCCCCTTCACCCCCACCACATGGCCCTGGACCAGGCCTCAAAATGGCCCCCACCCACATGGCCATGACCCATCAACACCCCAAAAAATCGAAAAACACACAAAAATCACCACAATCCAATGCCATCCATGATGTTTACATTAAAGAGACCCCACAGAAAGACTAGGCCCATGCACCACTGGGTACCCCTGGGCATAATGGATGAAAGCAAGGCACATTGGATGCAGGCCTATGACGCAAAGCACACTGCCTGGATTCAAAATGGCCCCTTCATCCCCACCACATGGCCCTGGACCAGGCCTCAAAATGGCCCCCACCCACATGGCCATGCCCCATCAACACCCCAAAAAATCGAATAACACACAAAAATCACCACAATCCAATGCCATCCATGCCCTCCATGATGTTTACATTAAAGAGACCACACAGAAAGACTAGGCCCATGCACCACTGGGTACCCCTGGGCATAATGGATGAAAGCAAGGCACATTGGATGCAGGCCTATGGCACAAAGCACACTGTCTGGATTCAAAATGGCCCCTTCACCCCCACCACATGGCCAGGCCCTGCCTGGACCAGTCCTCAAAATGCCCCCCACCCACATGGCCATGCCCAATCAACACCCCAAAAAATCGAAAAACACACAAAAATCACCACAATCCAATGCCATCCATGCCCTCCATGATCTTTACATTCAAGACACCCCACAGAAAAACTAGACCCATGCACCACTGAGTACCCCTGGGCAAAAGGCCCCAACAACAGCCAAAAAATCGAAAAAACACACACAAATCACCACAATCCAATGCCATCCATGCCCTCCATGATGTTTACATTAAAGAGACCCCACAGAAAGACTAGGCCCATGCACCACTGAGTACCACTGGGCAAAAGACCCCAACAACAGCCAAAAAACGAAAAACACACATAAATCACCACAATCCAATGCCATCCATGCCCTCCATGATGTTTACATTAAAGAGACCCCACAGAAAGACTAGGCCCATGCACCACTGAGTACCCCTGGGCAAAAGGCCCCAACAACAGCAAAAAAATCGAAACACACATAAAAATCACCACAATCCAATGCCATCCATGCCCTAGATGATGTTGAAATTCAACAAAACAGTTGCATCATGCACCCATAACTAACCCTGGTCCTACTGGATACTGTGGCTACCCACAATATATTTTATTTAATGTTGTGAAAAAGTTCCAAAATTGTAGTTGCAGCAACTGTAATGCCCCAAACAAACAACATCAACTTACTTGTGAAATTTCTAATCCAAAAGTGATCCAAAGAAAGTCAAAAAGGTCTCAAATCCAAATATCCAGCAGCATCCACAAAAAGTAAACCTTCCAGGTCAAGATACAAATCAAAGTGACCAGGACATGAACAAAGCACTGGGAGGAGCCTGCTGGACAGGAACAGGAAGTTGGAGACTGTGGGGCACTTCCTTCCTCCCACCCCCCGCTCCCAAAATGGACTCCTTGCAAAACAAAGTGCAGGCAAATGTCAACCTGAGGAGTTATTCTGATAAAAATCATAATTTTCAAGGTTTATGCTGCCTGCTGGTGGATTTCTTGTGCGAAATTGCAAATTTTGCAATCTCGCAATTGCGAGATTGTCGCTGCCCGCCGCATCTACGTGTTCGCAAGTGTTTACTCCCGCGATGCGTGATCACAGGCCTTTATGACGTACTCGCGTTGCCAAACTCTCGCTGTGCAAGGTGGCAAGCCGCAATGATCTAATCGCGGTCGACAAACTCCCGCAGCAAGATCCAAAATGGCGCAGCACACGCAAACATGGACAAAAACAACTCTTCAAACGCTGAATGACGGTAAGTGAACGCTGCGCGCCGCAAAATTGTATAGTATTCCATTTGGCAAGTGCGACCAAGCAAAAAAATCCGCTTCGCGCGGATTTGCGAATTTTTCGGCAAATTCGCGAGAGTTCGCGGATTGCGAATTTGCCAAACATCCGCTAAATCCGCGAGCGGAACGGATTTTACGCCCACGCTTAGAAAGAACCTCAAACTAACACCTGTGAGATGGGGGATGCACAGCAAACCAATCAGAGTACCAGTACTAAACAGCCAGGGAATCTAAGGCCACAGTCCAGAAGACAAAAAAAGAAAGACAGAAAGGCAAGAAACAGGCATAATGAATTCAACACCGGTGTAGATAAAATGGTATATCCCATCTTTGTCACAACAACAGAAAATGAACATCAAAAGGAAAAGTCTCCAGAGCCAATTCAGGATACTGATACAAGAGATGAAGTCTCTCGCCATAAAAAAACTAAGGAGACTATTAAAGACAAAGTGGAACCCTCTGGGAACCATACAAATAAAACCACCTCAAGGGAACAAGATGATTGTAAACTGGAGTTTCCAAAAAGTTCTAAAAACACTAAGCTTATGGAACAACCGGAAGCTGCAAAAGTAAAGCAAGCAGATAATGATACATCATACAATCAATTAATTAATGTAGTTGACATCAATAAGTCGGGGATGGAGAACATGCCTTTATCGATATGGTCAGACAAAAATGAAAATGAAACTCAGGAGGAACCCTGTAAAAGGATGGATGTCAAAGAGGACATTCTAAATGTGTCAAAAATGGAAGTTAAAATAAAGCAAGCAACTCTGCCCAGTACCCAAGAACATAAGGCTTTAGCAGTAGCCTACAAACCTACTGATTCTAACAACTGGAAATCTGAAGTAAGGAGAATTACATATGCTGAGAAAGCAAATTTGAGGCCCACAAATAGCCATGTAGTAAAAGAAGAGGACACCCAATGTTTCCTAGGACCTCCTCAAAATCTTATACTAACCAGGCATCATAACTCAGGAGACAGTCAATTCAATGCCTGCATCCCTACCCAAGTCAAATCCAAGACTAAGAAAATGGAGGATAAAGATACCTTAACAGCAAGAACAACTAAAGACAAGGTGGATCATCAGTTGATATGGACACCGGAATATGAAACACAGGGAAACTGTGATACCTTAAACAGAGGCAACATCTTGAATCTCCTGGCCGAAATAGAGGAATTAAAACACATAAACACGTCGGACCTAGCTACAGAGCATTTTCTCCCAGGAGAGACCAAATCAACAAAAGAACGAACAACAACAACATGGCAGACACCAGAACTAGCAACAGCTAATACTAAGCAGCTCTAAACAATTTTCAGCCTGGGGCATTCAATTAAGAAAACTAGCAAGACCGCGTGATCCATTCCCATTGAGAGAAACGGAGCAGTAGGATATAAACAGGACAATAATTCATAAGAAACACGCGGAACAGGCATACTCAGCACTACGTAACGCAAAAGGCATGAGTGTTATAGCTCAGTCTCCGGTAATGTGAATAAGAAGAGAATATGGGTCAAGTGATACAAAGCTAGAAGAATGGAACTGGCTACCAAGTATATTAAACAACCAAGGTGTCTGACATAAGGGAGCTAAGGTCTCGATTTCAAAGTCAAACTTAATACACATGATATCTTAGAATATAGCAGGAGCCAGGCGATTACTTGATGAAGGCCTCCCACTCAAGGAGTGGGCAAATTGTGACATCATAGCCCTGCAAGAGACTTGGTCGCAAGAGGACATTCCAATAGCAGGCTATGTCCACTACACAGTAGCTGCGGAAAAAGTAAGCTCTACGGTAGGGCAATAGGAGGATTGACTGTGTATGTATCGACAGCGTTAAAAATATCAACAGAACAGTTGAAATCCCCGGATTCCAATATAAAATTGTAAAATTCTCAGATCAAAATTTAAACACAACTAATACGATAATATTAATTAATTACTATACACAACCTAAGGCTCAAATAAAAAGAAAGAAAAACGCCCTTCTAATTAAAACAATATCAAGACTACGTTGTGAAGATCCGACGTTGAGTAGGATTGTAACAGGCGATTTTAATTCAAACTTGATTTTCACGCCAGATGATGATGATATTCTAATTACAGAGAACTCATTTTGGGGTGTACCACATCAAGACAGTACAGGGATCAACCATACGGACCGTATTGATCAACAACTAGTTACAGATATCGAATTTCAAGGTATGCGCGTCCTTCACGGAAGAAATTATGAAGATAGCCCCCCCAAAAAAACATATTATGGTCCATGGGCGCATTCAACGTTAGACTTCACACTTGTAACTCCCCCCTTAATACCAATATTAGATTGTTTCAACATAGAATTTAACCCACTGAGTGATCACTCAATCCAGCATGTCATCTTCAATCTAGCTACACCAAGACATCAACCTACCAATTTGCCTGAGGGCAAACTCACCTTTGTTAATCTAAGACGGCTGAAATGGACAAACATGAATAAAACACATTTTTTCTTACAATAAAGAGTATCTTGGCCGAGTTAACCTTAGAACCCATTAACAGTATACAAGCCTGGTCGCTATTTCTAGATAAATTAGCGAAAACCATGAAAGTGGCAGAAACTGGGGTCCAAAGCAACGATCGGACAAGAAATCTCCCAAAAGATCTGCAAGTGTTAAATCAAGAACTAAGAAAAGCTCAAAGGAAACTGAGGCAGGAAAAATCCAAGGGCGTATGCTGGAAAGCATTTTAACAAATGAGAATACACTTCAAAAAAAGAACATGGGAACTTAAAAGAGAGAAGGCTGAGAGCTTCTGGTCCAAATTAATTTATGACTTAAGACATTCAAATTTAAACAAATTCTGCCAGTCAATAAACAACCTGTGGAGACCTCGAAATCTCGCAACATCGCATATACAGGAGCAGGAGTGGGTTAATTTCTTCAGGGAGAAATTTAAAGAGAACAACCACATGATCTGGACAACTTCCATTTACCAACTGTGAAGTACATTAGTGAAAAAGGAATAAAATTGCGGATCCCCGGAGTAAATTACTCAGCAGAAGAAATAACAAACATAATAAAGAAAGGCAAAAGTGATGGCGCCCCCGGTCCAAACGGCATTCCCCAGGCTACTTTTAAATATGACTCTGAGTACTGGAGCCCAATACTAGGGAAACTATACACTGATGTAGAATTAATCAATGAAATCCCAGAAAGCTGGCAAGGATCAATCATTACTCCCATTTACAAAGGAGGAGACAGATCGAGTGCAAAGAATTATAGTCTAATCGCCTTACAGGATGTTGAAGCCAAATATTTTGCCTCATTAATCCTTAAAGATCTATCTGAATGGTCTAGTGATTGTAACCTAATACCAATCAATCAAACAGGATTTAAGAAGGGTATTGGAACTACTACAAATATATTGTCAGTGTCATTGATCGCAAAAAGATGTAAAAACAGGAAACAAGATCTCCATTTGTTTTACATCGATCTAAAAGCTGCCTTTGACAGTGTTGATCGGAAACTCATGTGGTCCAAATTAAAATCCTGGGGTATACCTGACAGGATATTGAAAGGTCTACTACTTTTTTAAACAGATACCTGGGTACGTATGAAACTTGGAAATGGAGCCAGACTATCAAGGAAAGTGTACACCCACATGGGTCTATAGCAGGGGTGCGTACTAGCTTCGCATCTTTTTAACTTATTCATTTCAGACCTTTCAAGAAAACTAGATGGAATTAATTCTCACCCACCTAAATTAGGAAAACTTCTATTATCACACCTGGCTTACGCAGATGATATTGTTATCTTAAATCTGACTAAGGTAGGTCTGTCAAGGCTATTAAATGAACTCTCCGAATTTCTGTTGGCAAACAACTTGGATTAAATCTCTCAAAAACCAAAACGATGCTTATTACAAATCGGGCAGCTTTGTCTCAACGAATTAGACTAAAGGGTAATCTGCTGGAGAAAGTATCATGCTATAAATATTTGGGATTTTTCATTGACGATACACTTTCGTTTCGTGATCACCAAAAGTATACGAAACAAATTTACAAAATGTTTCTTCTACTTCCAAAGACTGCCTCGCCAGCTCAGATGCGCTTGGAGTTCGGGCTAATGAATGAAACATTGGGTAGGTTCTACTCATACATTAAAGTATGGTATCAAATAAAACAAAATGTAGGAAAAAACGGCCTTAATGAATCCCTATGTGAGGAAATGGATCAAGATAAATACTCGCCAGCACACAAATTTCTTGAACACTCCTTATAGATCACATGCACAAGGGAGCTGTGGAGTAAACAAATGCCTTACCAAGCATTCAAATTAATAATAAACAAAGCTGCAAGGTTCCACTCATTACTGACCGATAAAGATCGCTTTCGCACAAGAAGTCATTCGTGGACACTGATCAACAACTATAAAACCTTGAAACAAGCAGGCTATTTGGACTCTACTTATTCCATCTACATAAAGAGGAAATTAATAATGTTAAGGTTTGGACAGTTCCCTACTCTTGCGGAAGCCCCTCGCTGGAAACTAAAAGAAAAAGAAAACTGCCGGCATTGTGGTTATAAAAAAGAAGATTTGATTCTTCTTGTATGTCACATTGGAACCAGTTCGAACCAGAATATTGTGGCGAGCATTTCAGGACAGAGGAATAAGATCGTGCAGGTCAGCTATCATATGTGGACTAGACTCCAATGACCCCCAAATGAACTGCAAATCGATTACAATTTTACGAATCCAAGAGCACAAACTGAATGTCAAACCACAGTAATAATATGAAAAGCATTTTACAATTATATAACTTTCTAGGATTTTATGTTTTTACAGAGATGTAATTTTTATGTGACGTAGACTTTTAAAACTAGGATTTGGTATATTGTTATGATTTTAACTAACTGAACAATAAATAAACAATTTAAATTTCAATTTCCTGAGAATATGCAAATGATGCCAGCATAATAAAGCTTTCATCCAGGCCTTCTCATTTTGGAGGGATTTAAGCCTTCTCCTGGGAGAGCAAGAGGGTCCAATAGAACTATTCCTAGACTGAAAACTATTTCCTTAATCACAAGCCTGGGAAAGCTTCCGGCAGCCTTTCTGCCACCAGTTACACCAAAGGTCTCATTTTTTGTTAATACAGGAAAGGAACCAATTTGCAATAGAAGTTAGCAGCAGGTCTATATCCCAGGAGAGATCTCTTAAAACCCATAAGTTGATTCAACCAACTTTAAAAATCTCATCAGGTTGTACGAAGGATAGAACATCCAGTGGGCTTCTCCTGAAAAGTGTACATTTAGGGGTGGTGTATGATGTAGCATCCCTGGATTGGGCAAAGGTGCCCACCTTCTAAAACTCTCCACCTCCACTTTTAAAGACCTACTGTAGGAAGAAACTTGGAGGTGAAGTGAGATCTGCAGAAGAAGAACCAGGACCAACTGCCTGTGGATGAATTGTCAAGCTAATACAGAAGATGTTCCTAGAGTTATTTTTTATTTGCTAACAAAAACGCTTTTTTTGAAAATGTGCTAAAGTCGATCTTCACATAGCACATATAATACATGTGAACTTGTAGTAGGTAACTATGCCTAAATGTTATAGACTTGCAAGTAATATAAAGTGCTATTTTATGCTAGCCTAATGGCAGATGATATGCTAACTGAAAATAATGCATTAACACATAAAGGCCTGTTTTTCACATTGAATAGTTGTTTGTGGAATTCACATACCCACGCAGCGAAGCCACAGACATCACCCCATCCCAAGACCTCTGCGACAAACTCGGAACCTACTTCCACCTCAAGATCAACCTCTAGGACAACGTTGTCGGCCATCCATTGGACATCACATCCAGCCTGCCCTCAGACACACTAGCCAGCCCACTATCTCCACCTGGACGCCAATCAGGGCCGAAGACACTGCATCGACCATGAAAGGCATCCACTCAGGGACCCCCACTGACCCCTGGCCCTGACACATCTACCACAGACCTGCCATCGCACGCGAGCTCCAACACACCATCAACACCACCTTCAAAACAGGCACCTTCCCAGATGACTGGAAATGCGCAGAAGTGAGGCCCCTGCTCAAGAAGCCCACAGCAGACCCCACCGACCTCAAGAACTACCGGCCCATCTCGCTCCTCCCCTACGCGCCAAAAGTTGCAGAGAAAACAGTCAACGGGGAATTGACACAATTCATCGAAGACAACGCCGTCCTTGACCCATCCCATTCCGGATTCTGTAGCAACCACTGCACCGAGACTGCCCTACTCGGCGCCACAGACAACATCCGCACCCTTCCGGACCAAGATGACTCTGCTGCCCTCATCCTGCCTTCGACACCGTCTCCCACTGCACACTCGTCACTAGACTACATGATGCCGGCATACAAGGAACAGCCCTAAATTGGATCCAATCATTCCTCACTGGAAGAAGCCAAAGAATAAGACTGCCACCCTTCCTCTCCAATCCCACGGGGGTCATCACTGAGCCCAACCATCTTTAACGTCAACATGGTCCTCCTTGCCACCAGCGTCCGACAATACGACCTCAACATCATATCCTACGCTGACGACACCCAGCTCATCCTCTCCCTCACCAAAGACCCTACCACTGCCAGACTCAACTTCCAGAAAGGAATGCAGGACGTTGTAGCATGGATGACCAACAGCTGCCTAAAGCTCAACGCCAAGAAACAGATGTCCGCCTCCTCAGAACCACCCCCTCGGCATGGGACAACACCTGTTGGCCACCCACCCTCGGAAACCCATCGACCCCCCTCGGACCACGCCAAAAACCTCGGCATCATACTCGACTCATCCCTCACCATGAACCCACAGGTCAACACCTTGACCTCGAGCTGCTTCAACATCTTCCGCAAGACATTCAAGTGGATCCCCCCTGAGTCAACAAAGACAGTCACACATGCCCTCAACACCAGCAGACTGGACTATAGAAACGCGCTCTACGCCGGCATAAACAAGTCTCTTCTCTGCAAACTCCAGATGATACAGAACATCGCCACCAGACTCGTCCTCGGCATCCCCCGGCACGAACACATCAGCCAACACCTACAAAGGCTCCACTGGCTGCCCTTGGAGAAAAGAGTCACCTTCAAAATCCTCACCCACGCCTACAAATGCCTACACAACACCGGACCCAATACCTCAATGACAGAATCTACTTCTGCGTCCCCAAAAGAAACCTCCGATCGTCCAACCTCGCACCGACTGAAACGCCATGTATCCATATAACCAGAGCAGGCGGAACATCGCGGCCAAAACCTGGAACAAGCTCCCGGCAGACATCAGAAGCGCCCCCTCTCTGGACACCTTCAGGAGGATTCTCAAGACCTGTCTCTTCGGTTAAACAGAACTGCTGCTCCCCCCCTTCCCTCAGCTCAGCTCATGGAGACCCTCACGGGAAACATGCCGAGCTGAACGCCCTCCTGAAGAAGCCCACCGCGGACCCCACGGACCTGAAGAACTTCCACCCCATCTCGCTCCTCCCCTTTCCAGCCAAAGTCTTCGAGAAGACCGTCAACAGACAACTCTCCGCCTTCCTCGAGACCAACGGATCTCTCGACCCCTCTGCGTCCGGTTTCCGAGCAAACGACAGCACCGAGACCGCTCTCATCGCAGCCACCGACGACATCAGGTCCCTGCTCGACAACGGGGAAACTGCTGCCCTCATCCTCCTGGACCTCTCAGCAGCCTTTGACACCGTATGCCACCGCACCCTGATACAGCGCCTCAGCAACACCGGAATCCAAGGAGCGGCCCTGGAGTGGATCATCTCGTTCCTCGACGGAAGAACCCAGAGAGTCCGCCTCCCCCCGTTCCGATCCGCGGCCACCGAAGTCATCTGCGTTGTTCCGCAAGGATCCTCACTCAACCCCACCCTCTTCAACGTCTACATGAGCCCTCTCGCAGCCATCGCACGCCAACACAACCGCAACATCATCTCCTACGCCGACGACACCCAGCTGATCCTCTCCCTCACCAACGACCCCGCCACCGCCAAAGCCAACCTCCAGGAAGGAATGAAAGACGTCGCAGAATGGATGAAGATCAGCCATCTGAAACTAAACTCAGACAAGACGGAAGTCCTCATCCTCGGACCATCCCCCTCCGCCTGGGACGACTCCTGGTGGCCCCCTGCCCTGGGCACCGCACTCAAGCCAACGGACCACGCACACAACCTGGGCTTCATTCTGGACTCCTCCCTCACGATGACCAAGCAAGTCAACGCCGTCTCATCATCCTGCTTCAACACCCTACGCATGCTCCGCAAGATCTTCTGATGGATCCCCACCGAAACCAGGAATACGGTCACTCAGGCCCTCGTCACCAGCCGTCTGGACTACGGGAACACCCTCTACGCTGGAACCACAGCCAAACTCCAGAAAAGACTCCAGCGCATTCAGAACGCCTCAGCACGACTCGTCCTGGACATCCTTCGCCACAGCCACATCTCTGCCCACGTGAAAGACCTGCACTGGCTCCCCGTCAACAATAGGCTCACGTTCAGACTCCTCACCCACGCACACAAGGCTCTCCACGACACGGGTCCAAAGCACCTCAACAGCCGCCTCACATTCTACACACCCACCCGCCAGCTCCGATCCGCCAGCCTCGCCCTCGCCTCCGTCCCACGAATCCGCAGATCCACCGTCGGAGGAACATCCTTCTCCTACCTGACAGCCAAGACTTGGAACTCCCTCCCCACTCACCTATGGCTGACCCGGAACCATCTCTCCTTCAGGAAACAACTCAAGACATGGCTGTTCGAGCAGTAGCGACCCCCCCTCAGCGCCTTGAGACCCTACGGGTGAGTAGCGCGCTATGCAAATTCTGATGATTGGTTGATTGATTGATTGATTGCTTTGTGCACCATGTCTTCTATTTATTAGCAAATAGGCATTTGTTTGTATTAGGCAAATGATAGTGAGGTTCTCACTTGGAAAAGAGGAGGCAACAGGAAGGATGATTGAGGCGGAAAACATCCTGCCCCACAGAACATAAGCAATGTAACTTTTCAAGGTCTAATGTCTAAAAATGATTGTACAAGATTGAGAAAATGGGAAGTTTGCCTTTTTCCCAGGAGTTTACTGAAATTCTATCAGAGATCTTAGAAGACGAAATAAAATAATATTGCAAAATAAAATATTGTATGTTTATATTAGTGCATGTTCCTAGAGTTGGAATTCCTTTCCCGACTTTTTGGCTGGTGACTTATCTTTGAGTTTCTGAGTCTTCTCTACATGAAAGGTTGATTAGCCTATTTCTGTGATGTCTGCTAATTTATAGCTATGAATAATTTCTAGCCTGATAAGCAAGAATGTATGCTTATGCATTGCTTTTCTCATCAGGACTCAATTTTCGGGTTCACTGACAGAATATTGATGTAAAAAATATAGAAGTAAACAATATCGATGAAAACATATAGAAATCCCAAAATATTAACTCCCTATACTTAAACAGGCAAGTACAAAAATATTGAAACAAAAATATCGATGTCAAAAAATATAGTTGTACAAAATATTGATATATATATATATAGAAAATAAAATATTAAAGTAGATTTAATATACATTTTAACAAATATAACAACATTAGGGAAAGTGTTGGATACCAGAGGGTTAAAAATTACAATTCCCAATACAGTGAGTGCTATAGTAGGGAAAGAGTTGGATAGCGGAGGGGTAAAAATTACTATTCCCACTTCAGTGAGGGCAACAGTAGCAAATGAGGTGGATAGCAAAGGGGTAAAAATTACTATTCGCACTCCAGTGAGTGCAAAAGAAGGGAAAGTGTTGGATAGAGGAGAGGTAAAAATTACTATTCCCAATACAGTGAGTGTAACACTAAGGAAAGTGTTGGATAGCGGAGCGGTAAAAATGACTTTTCCAACTGCAGTCAGTGCGACAGTATGGAAAGTGTTGGATAGTGGAAGATACAATTTACTATTCCCACTCCAATCAGTGCAACAGTAGGGAAAGTGTTGGATAACAGAGGGGAAAAATTACTATTTCCACTTAAGTCAGTGCAACAGTAGGGAAATTGTTGGATTGCGGAGGGGCAAAAATGTATATTCCCACTCCAATAATTGTAACAGTAGGGGAAGTGTTGGATAGCGGATGGGTAAAAATTACTATTTCCACTCAAATGAGTGCAACAGTAGGAAAAGTTTTGCATAGCGGAGGGGTAAAAATTACTATTCCCACTCCAATGAGTGTAACAGTAGGGATAGTGTTGGATTGTGGAGATGCAACAATTAGTATTCTCACTCAAGTCTGTTCAAATTTTAAAACAAAATATTAACAACAAAAACATTTAGAGAACAAAATAAATAAAAAACATGTAAATGTGTTAGAAATTAAAATACAAATATGTTTAATATTTAAAAAATGTAAAACAAATATTATAGTGATAAACGCATATGACAAGTACCTACAAATTATATTGAATGAAATAAAAAAATGTTTTCAAACAAATAAATATTTTTATTTTAAAATATTTAGAAACAAAAACATTAATTATTACATAAATTAACTTTTTTATTTCCTATTTTATAAGACCACAAAATTCACAACGCACTTTTGAATTTTAAAAAAATTATTTCCATAATTAACATCATTAATTACCAATTAAAGAAATATTATCAATTAAAAGACAAATTAAAGCTCATAAAAATGTATTAACTTCTGAAACTTTACCCCTAAAATCCTTACAACCCACAGGCAAAATTAAACTGTAAAAAAATGAATTAGGCAATTAAAACTTATTTACAATTAAAAAACGAATGCTATTTAACCACTAATTATAAAGTAAGTAAAAATAATTTACTTCCCACCCTTTACCCCTATAAATTGAAAACACACACACGCAAAATAATATAAACAATTACCCTAATTAAATATGAATTAATTAATTATTATGAATGATCAACTAATTATTAATTAATTAAACATAAAAAAGTCCTTCCCTTTACTCCTATAAACCCCACAACCCACACCTAAAATTAATGACACAATTTCCATTATTAATTTACAATAAATTAATAATGCAAATTAACAACTAATAACATTCCCACTCTTTACCCCTATGAACCCCACAACCCACCCCTAAAATAAATGTCACAATTGCCAGAATGAATTAACACATCCCACAAATAACACTATAAAATCACAATTAAATAAATATTAATAAATAAAAAATAATCATTAATTCCCAGGTAACAGCGAAGTGTGGGGGATCCCTTTCATAGGACTAATTCTCTCACCCACCCGTAGGTGGCATGCTTCATCATCGGGAACCTCCTCGCACTGCGAACCATGGGCTACTCCTCAACATGCCTTATTATGAATACCTGGATGTCTCTTTATTTATATCATGTATTTTGCCTTCTTCACACTGAGCACCTGGAGTCAACTGCATGCTCTATGCACCCATGACTGTACGTGTCAGTCACACAAGCACCCTTTCTCCATCTCTTTACCAAATATAGGTTTTTGGAAGCCACCTCGAGTGCATGCGCCGAGGATGAGTTGCCACTAGCTTCGCCAACCAGATGGGTAAGCATTGAAGGAGATTTCTCTCATTATTTCCTTAGCCATGATAATTGAAATAACCTTTTTACAAAGAACTATGGGGCCTATTAGGACGCCCGCCACCCTTGCGATGCTGGGACCGGCCACCAGTGGTGAGACGGTCCCACACCGGCAATTAGGATGCCAGCGCCACTGTGGCATCCCCCATCCACATCGTTGTGGTGGGCGGTGCACACAGCACCGCCCGCCACAATGCTGTGGCTGCATACTGTGCATGCAAATGCAGGCGGATACCATAGGTACCCCCCATGTGCCCTCTTATACCCCAACATCCTCGGGCCTGCAACAGGCCCCCATCTGCAAAATCCACATGCCTTTCCATAGTGGCAAAGTTGCCACGGAAACGCTGATCCCCGTATACATAGTAATATGGATGGCGGTGTCTAACAGACACCGCCACCATATTCAGACCTTTTCCGACAAGTCGACTCATCGACCGGGCGGGAAAGCGCCGGACAGTCTTCCCGTCTGCAGCAGTGCCCCCCCAACATAATCAGGCAGGGGTAAATTGCATGTGGGTGGAGGTTATTGTCGGGCGGATCGCCACCGCCATGCGGGCAGTGGCGATCCGCCCGACATACTAATAGGCCCCTATATGTTTTGTGGCATGTCACTGAAGGAGTGTTTATGGAAATGTCATTAATATGCCCGTCATTAACATATTTCTTGTTTATAGCGAAGACGCTGAACATCAGCCCACCACAACTGATGCATTAATTCATCAGTTAGTTGCATCCTTTTTCCAACCACCAGTTTTGGTATGGTGGTAAGATTCACTCACATCATCACACAATTTTTTTTCATTTGGTCCTTAAGAAAGCCATGTCACCTCTGCGAAGGGCACTTAGGCTGAAACATTTCGACCCTTTGATCACACCAGAACCATGCAAGGTTGAATTTTCCTTCCATGGCTCTCACACTCTCTCCAATCCTGGCCCCTGGATGCCCCAATAAAATTAACATTTACCATACCAGGTAGTTAGCTTTAACTTCACTTTCACTACTCTTACACACTCCCTCCACGCTTGGCTCATCTGATGGTCTTAGTATAACTCTCTTCAATCACAATTAAAACATCCCTGAGTGCCTCCCTCACAGTGAAGGGGGTGTAGCCCGCACTGCGACCAGGTTTGCAATGCGGGGAGGTTCCTGATGATGAAGCATGCCACCTACTGGTGGGTGAGGGAATTCATCCTATAAAAGGGATTCCCCCACACTCTGCTGTCACCTGTTTTGACCCTGGGTGGCCGTTTTGTGCTGCTAGACTATATTGTACTTGACAGCGGCTAACTCAGTATTTTGCACATTGTTATACTTTTTTTTTCCTTCTTTGTTTTTTATGTGCCCTATCCTGTGTGATTCAAAGTTTCTTTTCACCACCCTCTGCGTGGCTTCACCCACCTACAAGTAGAACTGGCCTATTAGTGGAATTTTCAGTAGCCTCCACTAATGACTATTGACGGCCCCTTTTTACGGCAAGATGTTAAAACTAAAATGAATTATAACTGTTTTAACTTCGCCTTACCCACAAGGATCCCTGGTCCTAGTGCAGCCCACATTTTATCCAGCATCATAGTAGAGGGATTTGTAATTCTTTATTTTTTTTACTTTTTTATTTATTCCTCAGGAAAGTTACAATGACTCCAAATATAGACAAACAACAGAAAACAGTGTCAGTCCTTACCACTGCAGTCATATTTCATTCAGGTAAGCTCTTCTGTCCTGCTTGGTCTACTGTAGTAGTGTGTAGATACTTCTGTTGACATGCATTTGTCTTGCCTATTATTTTTACTGCGTGAGACTCCACGAATGCGTGTCTGACCCATCCTGCAACCTAGGCAGTCATGTATCTTTCTTCTCCCTGTTTTGTGATTACCCTATGCTCACTATGTCATTCCATACGAGCACTGGGTCTTGTCTCTTTAAGCCTTCCCGCTTAGCAACACTCCGATTATCGTTTTATCAGTCTGTATAACGGTGTGCCTCGAGGGAGAGGCGTCCTCGGATACTGTGTGTAAGAACACACTCCGTGCATATTAGACCATCTTGTACTGATCTTCCTGCCTACTCACCTGCTCTTCTGTCACTGTTTGATTATTTCTGGTTTTCTTAGGTGTATCCAACCTGTTTCACACATCACAACTACAGCACAGTTCCCGTCCCAGGCCTCCAATTGGCAAGAACATCATAGTCCGGTTTTTTGGAATGTTTTGTACCTCTTGACTCTCCTCTTAGCAGGTTTGGAACCCCTCTGCTGAGACGTTTGAATTGACTTGAGAACCCAGTTGTTCCTAATTCTTGGGTAAGCTGTGGTATATAATAGCTATACAAATACGCTCTGGCTCTCTCACCTTTGTGAGATCTGGGCCCTCTTTGGATTCTTGAGTTAAGCATTTTCCTTATTTTTATTTTTATCTTTAGGTCCTAGTGTGGAGCTCTATTTTCCGTGTTTTCTCGCTTTATATGATCCAGTGGTAATCTGTTTCCAATTTGTCTTTTCAGGTATTTTTGTCTAAGAAAAAACCTTAGTGTCATTGTACTGCTTTGGATTCTGGGTCTCTTGCCTCTAAGACCAATCTGAGTCTGATTTTCACATCTTCGACACATTTTCTTCTTCTAGGCACGTGTCTATCACAGAGGTCTCTAGGGTGATTTGCATGTTTAGCCAGTGAGCTCACTCGTGCTTTATACTATCTCTTTGGCTTCCAAGTGTGCACGCACCTTTGTTTAGTATTTATTCGCTCATCTTGAAGCCCGTAACTGTGCCTTCCTAGTTATCATATTTATTGTAACAGGGAGGTTGTGTATTCTGACACCCTGATTTTACTGAGTGTTTAACATTGAATATGTGTATCCTCTTATTACTATTGTTTCTCCCTAGGCGCATCACTTCGTGCATCTCCCACATGACTCGTACGCCCTGAAGAAGGTGTGACCCACAGCCGGGTTAGACACCGAAACGAGTGTCGACGCTGGAGTTGATTTTTGTTTCCCTCTTCTCATCTACACTTTTGAGAAGAAATTGGATAATGAACTGTATGACCAACTGATCATGGGATCCTCTGATGCTGTTATGGACTCTATTTACCTATACCTTTGAATCTTTGTATTCCCCTATTTTGTTCGTGGGTTTTGTAATCATTTCATATATATATTTAAAAATGATGCCATTTTGCTGTATATTGAATGTTGAATTGGTAGTATGTAAGAGTCTGTCTGGGTATGTGTCTGGGTTATGTTGACTGAGAGGTCGTGTGTGTGTGATGTTGGATGCGCCTGGAATTTTGATGCTCATCATGTTTTCTATCATTTTGATCAAATAAAATAAATAAATGTGACTGGTCAGCACATTATGTTGTCTATACCACAATTTGGAAGGCCAGTATAGTTGGGCTGTCTTTATTTATCAGTGACTGTTCTGCTCTATAGATATCAGAATACAGGCAGAGGGATTTCCTTTTTGATTATTTTGGTTATTTCCCCTGTCGTCTCTGCCTGTTATCAGCCTCAGGGGGCCCCTTCTGTGTGAGTGGTCGTTCCACCGCAACACTCATTGATTGTGATGCTAGCCGCTATGTACAAGAGCACCGTACATAGGAGGTAGCGCCAAAATGAAGACCAGGGAAAACCTAGTCTTAAGTTGACGAAACACGGAGAAATGCATTATTTCTCACGTTTTTGCTTTTTCCATGTGTGTTGCCTTGTGCAGCACACATGGAAAAAGTAAAATGCCATGGATTGTACATAAACAATCAATCTTGTGACTTTCATGTGTGCTGCATTAAGCTGCAGATGTGGGAGTAGGGGTGCCCAGCCCCAGAAGAAAAGTAAAGGCATACCATTGGGCACTTTTGTTAAAAGAAAAGGCACTGATTGGCGCGTTTTTGTTCATCTCCAACCCATTCTTGTTTTGTAGTTAATTCTATACACATTTTAAACGTTGGTCATCAAACTCGAAATGCACATTCCATTAGGCTTACTCTGTTTCAGTATCGTTACATCTCTACCGTGTCACATCCTTGGCGGAAGCCAGAGCATGCCACAATCACCTCTGATATTTTATTTCCTGACGATGCGTACACTGCTCCCAGTATGAAACTCAAAGGACTCTAAAGGCTATGAAAGATAGCCAGAAGCTGCAGTCAACAATTTCCTTTGCAGCCCTTGTACATTTTGTATATATATTTATAAAAAATCGTGTTATCAACTCAGTGTGAAGGCATGAGGGAGGCCGATTCTGAATTGCTCTTTTATTGTCTGCGTTTTAGTGCACTGCTACCTCTCTATGTGTTATTTTGATTTCACTGAAGACCTCTACTTTTCTCACAATGGTCCAATTTACAAACAGACGTGTTACTTTCGAATTGAAATGATCATAGGTTGCTCTAGGGTAAATACTCCTGATTAACATAGGCGGACACGTTGAATGAAACTGCATTTCCTAGACGCCGGTATGTCGAACGAAACACCTCCAAATCTTGTGCATATGCTATTTACGCATGGGCATAAGGAAAGTTGGAAAAAGGAAGTTTCCCTCAAATATCTAAAATACATTCAGAGCAGCAGGAAGCTGTTTTTGGCGAGACACTAAATTTGAAATGAGCTACTTTCGATAGACAACCATGTGGAAAAATGGACATACACTGACACGGCAAAATAACATTAGGGCTCGCAACAAACCCGTGTGGCTTCAAGAGGACCATGTCATGTGTGACCCATTCAGGCGTGTACGTTTTTCTCCCACAAGCAACATATTATTTTATTATTTTTTTACTTTGCAGTTTTATTTAAAGCAAATTCAACCCGAAGGTATTGAAGCGCTTTTCATCAACACCATTTACATTCCACAAGGCACGTAATTTTTTTTTTCTACGCAGGGGATATTAAGTGATTTGCCCATAATCACAGGATGGTGAGCTGACGCCGAGACTCAAACAAGTTCCCCTGTTCCGAAGCTGGTAGCTCCGCCATCAAATGCCACATCCTATCCCTATATTCTTATATAGTGGCGTAGCTAGGCCTTTTTGCCGCCCGTGGCGGCCCAGCCTTTCCCTCCCCTACGGCAGCTGTAAGAGCAGGTGGGGGCGGGGCGGGGCGGGGGGGGAGGTGGAGGGGTTGGCGGTCGAATCCTGCGTTTGCCTCCATGCATGGCCCCGGGTGAGAGCGGGAGGGGAGGGGAGGCCACCCTTGCCACGCCACTGTTCTTATAATTAAAAAATCATCACTCCCTACTTCACAGACCATTGTACCTTTAAGAGGCTTTGAAATATGAATGACAAAAGTGATATTCATAAAGCTAAATCTCATTATAGCGAATAGAGCCAAAGCATTTTCCTTTGGCATTAAACTCAGCAAATATTTTGTTATTGATTAAATGTAAATCAATCAAGTAGTATTTATAGAGCGTGGCTTGTCACCCTGCAGGTCTCATTCATAGCGCCAGGCTTGAGCCCCTTCCTGAAGTCAGTCTGTGAGGTCAAGGTGCAGAGGTGGAGGGAGAGAGTGTTCCAGGCTTTGGCAGCGAGATGAGAGAAGCAGTGCCCTCCAGTGCGACAGTGGCCTATGCGAGGGATATGAGCAAGGGCAAGGTGAGCAAAGAGGAGGGTCCTGGGAGTAAGTGTAGCCGGTGGTTCAAGTAGACGCATCCTTGGTCATGGCGGCTTTGTAGGTGTGAGTGAGGAGCCTGAAATGTCATCTCTTCTGGATCGGAAGCCAGTGGAGGTCTTTAAGGTGCTGAGTGATGTGGGTTCTCTTGGGCAAGTTTAGAATCAGTCTGGCGGCTGCATTCTGGATTGTCTGGAGACTTTGCATGAGTTCAATAGTGTTGCCTGTGTAGAGCGAATTGCTGACGGCCAGTCAGCTGGTGATGAGGGCCTGAGTTACTGTCTTCATTGGTGCTAATGGGGAGCCACTTGCAAATATTGCGGAGTGTGTGGAGGGAGGCTGAGGAGACGGCGCTGACCTGAAGTATTATGGAAAGTTCGCTGTGTAGGATGATGACTATATTGCAGGTATAGTCTTTCAGCGTGGGGGTAGGCCCGAGTTCTGACGGCCACCAGGAGTTGTTCCAGAGGGCAGTGTGTTTGCAGAAGATGAGAACTTCCATCTTGTCTGTATTAAGTTTTAGGCAGTTGTCCTTCATCCATGCTAAGACAGCCTCATACAGTTGTGGAAGTTACTCTTCGTTTCATCAAGGATGGAAGGTTCTCAGAGAAAAAATACAGCTTCCCATCATATAATTCTAGACTAGCCCAAGTGTACAAGGATTATTTCTGAAATAATGATCATGGCTCATAAAGTGAGTGCTCCTAGGGTGAGTTTGTTTTTAGCAAGAAAGGCTGTAGTGACGAGGGAGAGCAGAGTACACCACACTAACATCATGCAGAATTTCAGCTATCCCTCTACTATGCTGCATATTCCTCCCATTCCCGCAACGTATCAGATCTGGAGATACATTTTAGACAAAATCAGTAAATATTCTAGATATCCTAGCTGCTCTCCTTACTGAAGGACAGCAAGATCATAGCTTTTATCAGGGCAGCAGGTGAAATGCCATAGGAGACACAGAGGTGTGAGGGGCCCACATCGCCCCAATGAATGTTTTTGTTAACTATTTAAGGAGAGGATGGAGGCATATTTTGTTAATTGTATTAGGGGTCATGACACCCTTGATACGTGGCTAAAGGTCAGTACCCCTGTTCACAAGTAACTATCATCATTTTTGATGCAATAGATCAATTTCCTAGTACAATTGAAAACTGTGTCCATACCCGACCTAAAATTGCCTATCTTTTACATTTTCAAATATTAACAACCTGATTTTCATTGGTGCTTATTACCTTATTATTGGAATGTGGCTTATTAGTAGGGGTAAGTAGGTACCTACACTAGTAATAAGGCCACAGTCACAATATATCGTCCAGTCAAGGTTTCAATAAATGATTCCGTTGCTCAACCCTTGGTAGCTGGCTGCAAGCAGGCAGCCTTAGCTTAGGAGACAGGTGTGTAAAGCATTTAAAACACCAATACATCAAAGAAGTAAAACACAACACACAATACAAATCCAACACCAATTTATAACAATAGGAACTATTTTTGTGATGAAAACGATCCCAAAATGACAAACATCCAACGTAGGGAATTAAAGATATGAATGTTTAAAGAATAAACACTTCCTAGTGTCTAAAAGAGAAAAGTGAGGGGTGTGGCCTAGCTGGCCTCCATGACGGACTCACTGTAGGTAGCTTCTTTTATCCGCCATTATCTTGCCCACATTTTCTTTAAATACCGGCAACACCGCTCCGGGTGCAGCCGAGATAGCTGGGAGTCTCCCGAAGCCACAAGATTACTGACGGCCACTGGAGGAGCGGGGCAGACCAATGGCTCTGAGCGCTGCGGGCCTGGATGCTGAGATGGGGTCTAGTGCAGTAGTTGCCCGGATAGAGCCCTCACTTAGGGAGCAGGTGACATCGGGCTGATAACCAATCCCCTGCAGCTGAGGCCCGGGTCAAACTGCTGCATTTCTGTTGAGCCGGGCGCCGTATGGAAGTCGACCCTGGCCCGAAGACTACGCGATCCAGCTGTAGGCAATGTGAGGCACGGGGCAGCTTGGGCCTGCAGCACTTTGCTGCAGTATCCTACGTGCTGGTGGCAGCTGAGTCGCATGCAGAGAAGCGTGCTGGTCTGGCTCATGGTGGGACTGGGCTGGCCTTGGGCCTTGCTTCCTGAGAGCTTGATGTGGGGCCTGACTGAGACTGCCCTTACAATTGGGTGTGTCTGCAGTGGGTGTTTGCCTTGATCTTCCATATTGGGCTGGGGGCTCCAGATTGATGTTGGCCTGGGACTACTGTACTATATTTGTCTGTGACTGAAGGAATTGGGGCCTTGCCTGAAGTTCGGGAGTGCTGCCTGGACTGTAGGTTCTCATGTTATAAGGTATGCTTGGCCGTGCAGTTGGGACTCCAGGTCTGAATATGAGAGGCACCAGCAGTGTGAACTAGGCCCCACAGTGTCTCCTATGCCTTGAGACCCTAACGGGTGAGTGGTGCGCTCTATAAACCCCATATTTATTGTTGTGTCATTCACTTTACATGGACTAGATTGCATATTAGGGGTAGGGGTGCCGTTGCAGATGGGGACCCCTTAACACTCAAGTCATATTTGGCTGTCACAGCACAGGCTGGCTCTATAATTGACGTGTGACCCCACAGTTTCGTTAGGGGGCTGTGCTGCATCCGGTCACCTGGTTGCAGAAGCGGGCAGGCTAGGACCTTGCGCTGCTTGCGCCAAGGGACTGGCTGAGTGTGGTGCATTTGTGGCTGGTGGATTTTGTGGGGGGTCCGTAGCTGCCTGCTGTCCATGGCACTGGGGTGAGGCTGTTCATCACTGACTGCTCGTGCCACCCCAGAGAGGCATATTAGGGGCCTGGGGTCGTGCACATCGAGGACTGCAGTACAGCCTCCTAAACAAGTGGCAGATTCATTGCTTCACCAAGACTAGGGACAAACACCTTGGTATGACGGCCAAGCAGACCACCATAGATCAATTTGCCAGCATCAGTACCGCGTTTATGGACTCGACTGGGGCCGCACGGCCTGGCCCAGACAATGCGGTGCTATTGGCAGCCATTACATAGTTCTATGACTCACTAGACACCAAAATGGGAGCATTGGGTTCAGATGTTGCACTGCTGTGCCAGGACCTCTGGAAGGCGGTCAATTGCATCACAGAGGCAGAGGCAGAGGTGTTGAGGATTCAGGGAGGGCTCTCCAACAGTAAGTCACTACACTGACAGTCGTAACGAAGGAACTGTTGGCACGAGTCAAGGATACAGAAGGCTGCACCCGCCTCAACAACTTGCGCATTCTAGGTTTCCCTGAAGGGTGCAAAGCTCTACTATGGCAAGTTATTGACGCAGTGGGCCAGATAAATAGTACCTGAGGAGTGCCTCTTGTCTTGTTTGTAGTGGCGGGAACCCATAGAGCACTGATGATGTGGCCCCCGACTGTGAGGCCACAGGCAGCAAGCACCAAGATCCTTAACTATTTAGCTAGGGATGCAATCCTCAAGCACGTCCGGCACCAAGAAAAGATTCTGTTTGAATCACACTACATCATGATATTCCCAGACTATACGGTGTTCTTCAACTCATGGACCCTATTCTTCTTCACTCCTGAAGAGGTGTTAGCATGAGCAAGTGAGTCTGTTTCACTAAAGCCCCACACGCCACCACACATGGACTCAGACTCGCCCAAAGTGACATGCTCAATCATCTCAAGAAATCCACCGTCAAGCGTCATAATTGGTCCTACTCATCGTGGAGGAACAGGCACCAAAACGATGTACGCTAGCAGCAGACCGATGGCATAGAGGCCAACTAAGCATGCTAGTGAGCATAGACTGGGCCAACACCCTATTCGGAGCCCGAGTGGTAGATCCCTTACGTAGTAATGTAATGTGGGCAATATTATTAAACTGCACATCTAGAGTAATGTGGTTTAGTTTTTTCTAGCGAGGACACTTAGGAGCTGGTTATGACATTTGTGGGTCTGACACCAACAGCACATCAGTGTGGGACCCACCAACATATGCCCTCGTGGTCCACCCACGGCAGTACGAGGTGGGGGGGAAGGCATTGGGCAGGGGGACCATCCACAGCACTTCTGATGGGCTCAAGGAGCCCGTCGCTGTGTCAGAAGGACAACATAATCCCTTAATGATGGTGGTCCCGCCATCAGGATTATGATGTTGGTTTCTGACAGTGATTCCATGTTGGCCTTTCCGACAAGGAAATGCTGTCGGAAAGTGACATAATTCCCTCATTGGCCCTCCGCTATAGGTTCTGGGGAGCTAAACAACACTGTACCGTGTGGGGATGTTTACAGACATCCATTTTGTTATGGCAGCTTGTGCTGTAGTCCTTTTCCGCCCACCGCACAAGCTGCCGTAGCAGAATGGATGTATCCACCTGTCCTTTGCGCGGTCACATCCTAATTGTGAGGTCGGAACTGTCGACCTATGGTTGAACAGATCCAGGCCGATACAGTTTCGGTCATCGTAATCAGACCCTTAGTTGGGAAAGGGACCTGGGGATCCAGTGGCGATGCCTTCTCCAGGGCACCCCCTTGGAGTTTTGGGAGAACTTCCTCCTTGACAGATATTCTTTGTTTATTGGGGGAGGAGGTAAGAAAGTTTATTTAAATGTTTTTTTGTTGTGTTCCTGCACAACCCTGTCACTCACACCCTACAGGGTCCATAGGTAAGCTCCACCAAGGATACCCACTGTTAATAGTAGTGACCGATACAGACCCTGACGGACCTACGGGGCATTTCCGTGTTATTACATGGACTGTATGAGGAGTCCTAGACAAGATTAAGTGCAGCGCTGTGTTAAAGCAGGCTAAAAGATATAGGGTGGACATTCTTCTACTACAGTAAACATATCGCTTGGGCTCCAAGGTTCGCTGCCTGGCTGGTTATGTGTATACTCAAATATTTTACTCTGTGTTCAAGAGAGGTTCATGGGGTACAAGCAACCTAATTCATTGTGGGGGCCCTTTTAAGTCCAACAAAGTGTGGGTGGATGATTATGGCAGATACACAATAGTGATTGGTACATTATATGGGGAGCCACTGACATTGGGTAGTATATATGCCACCCCCCCCCCATTGGGACAGAATTTTGTTTGTCGTTTTTTCGGCCTGTGGGGGGACTGTGGTGGGTGAGGATTGGAATAACATACTTCACCCCAAAATTGACAGGTGGCATGCTAGAGAAGGAGGGGCAGAGATGCTTGGTTCCAGGCTACTTTCTCTGGTGTCCGCGTTGAGTTGTACAGATGCGTGGAGGGCATACAATCTGGCAGAAGCTGGATATACATTCAGCAGTTCATGGTTCTTTCTCTAGCTTGAACTACCTGTTAGTTCCTGACAGTTACATACACAGGGAGTCTGAATTAGAAAAACTTCTGAGAGGGCCATCTGATCATTCCCCAGCAGCCCTCAGACACCATGTGGGCCAGAGGCGCCCTCCATTCCACTGGTGTAAGTCACCCTGGCACTTGCAGAACCCGTCGAACAAGGCGCTCTTCTCTCCGTCCATCACAGACTATTACTCCATTAATGCAGAAACAGCACCCTCCAAGATGGTACTCTGGGAGGCCCTTAAACTGACACTTGAGGAGTGGATATTAGTTTCTGTGTGTGTGAAAGTAAGTGTAAAATGCATGTGCTGATAGATCTTGAAGCACAGATGCAAGCTCTTGACTCGAAGATTGTTTGACATTAAATTCACCACAACCTAGAATAAGGAAACCATTTGCTTCTTGGGTCTTTGGCTAAGAGTGGAGGATGCCATGATTTATACTACCTTAGTCAGGAAACCCAGCGAACGAAACATGCTCCTGAAGTATAACTCCCATCACCCATGAAGCTTACTGGATAACTTGCTAAATGGACAATTTTAAAGACTGAGGTGCAACTGCTCATGCAGGTCTGATTTCTTCAAAAAAACGGATACCCTGATAATGAGACTAAGAGAAAGAGGTTACCCAAAGGGCCTATTCAACAGGGCAAAAAAAAGCCTGCGTGGTACTGTCCACATGAAATACTGCGTGAAGTGAAACAAGTATAACCCCATGGACAAGCTAGTGTGCATTACAACTTTTAACACCAGAAGTTATGCGGTTAAAAAAATCATCAAGAAGTATTGGAACCTGGTGTCCTCATATGATGGAAGATCCAGTTTTTGTATTCAGGAGAGCAAAAAATGTGAAGGACTATGTGGTGAATTCATATCTGAAGTCTCCCAGTCCACCAGACATTAGGGCACAAATGAATCTACTGCCACTTTTGGGACACTTCAAATGCAGTCAGTGAAAAGCCTGCAAACCCACCTTTGACGGCACCACTTTTTTACATTTGGGCTGGACATACACACTGTCAAATCATGCGAATTGCATAGATCTAATGTGATCTATGCAATAAGATGTCAGTGCAACAAGTTATACATTAACCAGGGGACCCAGAAGGTTAATACTAGAATCCTGCAACACTGCAGCAGAATCCACTGCAAGGTACAGGGAGCTCCTTTAGTTGAGCACTTCTCGAACATGGGACATCATGCAGATAGCTTGAAATCGTGGGTATTGGAGAAGATCTGCCCTCACCCAAGGGGGTTGGAAACATCACATTATCCTTGAATTTGAAAGAATGCAGATGGATACACATCTTAGATACAGTCACCCAGGGGCTCAATGAGTCAGAAAAGACCCACAGACAGTTGATGCATGTGATGGTCAATGCCTCACAATTGACTTACAGGAGGCCGGGTCAGCACTAAGTATTGGCGAAATGCGTGAATTCGCATTCCGCATAATCCGCGAATTCGTGCGAATGTGCGGATTTTTTTTTCCGCGTGTTCGCGGGGCGCTTTGCGTGTTCGTGGGCCTCTTGCAGTGCCCCGACCGCGAAGTTACCCATGTGGTCGTACATGGGCGCGGCCATCTTGTCCGCGTTGCGTATTTCCGTTTCCGGGCGCTAGTTGCATGCTCACGTTCATGGGGCGCGATTATGTGGTCGCGGGTGTTTTTGCGTGCTCGCGGGGGAAATATCGCGCAAACTTACCCACGCGGTCCTCTATGGGCGCAGCCATCTTGTTTTTCATTCATTGCTATGGTTCTGGGCATGCTTTTTCAATCCTCCCCTAATCTTTGCAATCCTTTGTTTCTTTGAACTTTTTTTGGATCGTTTTTACTCTTTATCTATCCCTCTCTGTTTCTACATCTATATTTTGTGTTTTTTTCTACTTTTGGTTACTTTAAAGCTACTTTTTTTAACTCTTTTATTTTCTTTACTTTTTCCCTATTCTTTCCTATTTTTTTTTCAGCTGTCCAGGACCATGGCAAAGGGAGCCGGGAAGAGCAAGTGGAAGGGTCCCGCACCATGCGGGCGCTTAAGGGGGGGAAGCAGTAATAGCCCAGGAGATTTTCAGTGGGGTGGAGGTGGCCACACTGATTTTCTCCGTTCAGCACCACCTCCCCAAAACCGTTGCGGGAGGCGGTATGCTCGGTGCCGGGTACGGGCTCCTGGAGCGTCAAAGGCTATGGGGGAAGGTGTGCCGGGCCATGTATCGTGAGTCTGGGGTCCGGCGCACCTACAGCCAGGTGACGCACCGGTGGTCCGACGCCCTGGACCGGGAACATGACCTGCTCGACCTGCTAGGCGTCGAGATCCCTGGGCTTGGTGAGTAGTAGTAGCTATTTAATCACTACTCTGTTTTCTCCTGCTCTATGTTATCATTTTGCAAATGTTAGTTTTTTTCCGAAGAGCAAGAATGCTGCCGATTACATTGCAGGTAAATTATGTTTCAAAAGCTTCTGTGATTGCAGGTGCTGGCCTGCTAACTAGTGGTGCTACTATGCTTACTTGTTTTCAATTGTGTGTTCATTTGGCCTGGGTGATGATTATGTATCAGTGTACTTTACAGAACTGCATAATGCTAGACATTAGAGACTCAAGTCCAGTCCTTCCTTTGTACACCTGCCACTAAGAAGAGATAGTGGTGGTGATCATGACAGACTGTGTCCGTCACTTCGCGTGCTGCTGAGTTTTGCCTGCCAGTCCTAGTAGAACCTTTTTGTAGTTGGCTTAGTGAGTAACATTACTTTCCAAGTAGACAGTCCGCAAATCCAGCAATATCCTGGTAGACCACATCAGATAGGTCAATAAATTTAGTGCAATTGTTGTCTATTTCCCCGAAATAATTTGTTATTGTTTTTTTGAAATGTTTGATTTGGTTGACAACAATCATCCATGTTTGTGTCTTTTTTTCATGTTGTACATCAGCTTCCCCCAGGGGCAAGGGGACACAGGAGGAGGTAGCGGCGCCGGCGGAGCAGGGACAACAGCAGGAAGGCCAGGATCGGTCCAGCGAGGGCTCCTCTGCTGGCCCCAGTAAGATTTCCTGTTAATATTAATATTTATACTTCCCTATCTTTTACAGCACCTGTATTTTTACCAAACGTTCCTCATTCTATTTTTTCCTAACTCGTCTTTGATCTTCTTGTAGACTGTTTCTAAATTCTTATCCTGCCTCTAGTATGACTCCCTGTGGTACTACTAGATTATTATTAGTCTGTCTGTGTAGCTAATTAAGCTTGCACAGTTGGCAAAAGGTGTTTAACAAAACTCCTATTCTATTCAGCAATAGCTCATTGCACTGAGTGCAGTCCTCTGGGTTGTCCTTAATGTCTATTGAAGTCTTCTAAATGTTTATGCTTTGACAATTCCCAACAATAAATTGTCAATGGCCACCAAGAATAAGATACTAGTTTATTTTTTGAATGGATAGGATGACAATCCATACTACTACTGTTGCAGGGACTATTCTACACAAACATAACTATGGACAAGAAATAGGGCATTGGTTATAAATTATAATAGGGGCAGTTAGACTTTCCACATACCTCAGTCATAACAGAAGTTGAACCCCCAATCTCCTTACTGACTATCTAGTGTGTCCAAGTCATTATTTAGCTCCCGAATGCAGCGATGATTGATCCCCAATGATTATACAACCCAGGACATAAGACTACGGAGTCAGAGTCCCGACCTCTCTGAGCCACGGACTCATGCTTGCATATTGCAAACCCTTTTGCTCACTCACTCATGACCAAAAACCACAGAGTCTATGTAAGTTTTAAAGCTTTATTAAAAGTAAAAACATTTATTAAAATCAACCTCATCATATAAGATAAATGGTGAAGGATTCAAAACTGAAAAGTGGCTGATTTCACACATTAGTTGTGGGAGAGCCCTCACCTGGTTGGAACTTCAAGTCTTCTTTGTGGGGATGAATCGTTGCTGACTCCAAGTGATGATGATCTGATCTTGCTCTTGTTCTTAGAAGGGAAGCTTCTGTCTGTTTTGAGAAAAATGGTGCGTGTCAAAATGCAAGCATTCATCAGTTGTGCCAAAAAGTGCAGGAAGACATGTTACGGCTAAGCATAAATAAAAAAAACCTTCCATGAAGAAAGGGAAATTTGTAGTTTAGAAGAGACTAGAGAGTCACAAATTAATACATTTGTTTATGTAATACTAGTAATTTTTTTAAATTCCTAGACAAAATAGGGAGTGGTGTATATGGCGTCAAGAATATGAAATGTATTTTCTAGGCGGAACATCGGCACAGCAATCCAACAGTGCCGGGGCCAGCGCGGAGGTGGCCACTCGTGGGGCAGAGGCGGTGCAACAGCCATCGGCAACTGCTGTGGGGGATGCCACGGTAGTGGCGGGCAGTGGTGAGCTATTATATTCCTTACTTATTGAGATTGCAGACTGCAGAGTGTGCTCTATGCACTGGTGTGTATGTTGTACAGTACAAGTACACTTTACTGTTAAGAAGACTTACAAATTTAGAACTACATTTTTGTCAACCATGTAGAAGACATTCACCCTTGACTTCGCATTAGCAATAGCATTAGCGGCGGTAGTTGACGAGTAACCAATGGCCTCCTCTAAATTTGACTTCAACTCAGCTGTGAAAGTTTTATCGAGAAGCCAAGTCAGATCAGAGATGAACTTGATGGATGGGATGAACGAAAAGGGAAAGAAGGGTGTAAGGAAGGTAGAGCAAGTTAAAAGTAATCACTAGCAAAGAATGATACGTGTTTTTGAATGCTGACCGAGGTGGCTGGGAATATGATGCATGGCCGGTTGAAGGCTGAACCAAGGATGGGTGGAAGGAGAAAGGGAAGAGGACTGCCTGGGTGGGTGAAACAGAAACTGTATGTGTGCGCAATATGTCCTTTGGTTCAAATTCAAATGCAAGACAAGCACGGATGCATGGCTGGCGGTTTCCAAAATAAAATAAAAAGGTCGTATTTCCGTGAGAAAAACTAAGGTTTGGCCAGTTGGTACATTAAGAAGAATGATTGACATTTACTTTGAATGGATGGATGCCTGGAACATGGTACTATCTTACTCATAGATAGCACAGGTGTATGTAGACAGAGTAGACGGTCACTGGATGAAGTAAGTGTTACTTCGAAGAGCATGTAACACTGCACCCGCATGTCCATTCCAGTGTAGCAAAGGCGAGGAAAAGAAGTTGTAATTTTTCAGAATACTACCATGACTAGTAACAGTAGTTTGCAAACACAGCATATATCCTGCGATTACGGGGGCCACTCACTACCTCTGTTAATAATTCTATTACAACTCTGTCATTTATGTGTGGCCTATCAGTGTTCACTCAATAAAAAACAAAGCACCTAAAGTCATCCCATATGTAAACAAATATCCTGTGAAGGGATAGATAATCATATTATTTATCTTCTTCATCTTCCTTTTCTAGCAGTCATTGGCACTGCAGGGTGAAAGTTAAATTAATTAAGCAGTAGCCCTTGTAACAGAGTATGGCCAGTGACACCTGTAATAGAAAAGTAAGAGCTTAACCACCTGCATGTACTAGAGTGGTACAGTAACGCAAGTCTGTGTCATCATGGCTTGCGTCAGTTTTTCTTGGGTGCAAGTTGACTGCGCTGGCATTATGCCGGCTTCCAGAAGTTTACATACCATTTTCGCTAAACAAGAGAGAAGAAGAATATGAAGACTGGTGTACTGTCTGAGTCTAATGTAGTGAGTCCATATAGTGCTACTAGAATTGATTCCTGAAACTCCCACTAATGTTAGAGCAGAGGCCGACGAAGTGGGAGGTTAGATAGATACAGGCCACAAATGTTATGTACTGGGCTTGCAAGTTGCTAGTGCTACTGTGAGACAACTTTCTGCTGAATTATTTTGTGTTAATCTTAAAGAGCATTGGTTACAGTATGTTTTTCTTTCTTCATATAGAGGCTCCTTCCACACTAACACGGAAGGAGCTGGCTAGACGGCCCGGCAAAGGAAGCTAGAGGAGATTTTCGCCGAATATCGGCGGCTGGTGGCCCAGGAGGAGGAGGAAACGCAGTCTCACTCCACAACATCCACCACAACAGCTTCATCCTCCTCCACGCGCCCTGGGTCAGCCAGTCAGCACAAGCCTCCAATGGTACGGAGCCGTGGTACCGCAGCCACGCACAACCGCCAAGCAGCCAAAAAATCAGCTGTCCCCCACAGCAGGTGCAAGGCACACATCCACCGCCTAACCCTCAGGATGTCCAACCTTGAGCAGGAGATTTGCATAACTATTACTGGAGTACTTTCTACTGGCTAATCCAGTAAGTGCTACCTCGTTGGGTAAATGTATAGTGCTTTTCCTACACTACAGCTGCGTAAAGTGCCAGAAGAGTTGTCTCCAGTGACATCTGCAATAACGCATTACCGGCAATGTTAGCCTATGGGCCGAAATGCACCTTAGAAACAGGGGGAAATCACCTTTCCCCTCAACCTACGACCAAACTGCTGTTTGGACACAAAATTAGACCTTCCCAGTAGTGCTCCCAGACCCCTCACCCCACTCCCAAAAATCTACAACACCCCCAAACAGCCCCCCAAAAACATGCAATACTGCCATACCCAAAAGAGGCCTAAGTTAAAATTGTGCCAAAACGCTCTCTGCAACTAGGCCCAAACTCCTCTTTTCCACCATGTATTTTCTTCAAAGCACTTGCAATCAAAATTAGACCTTCCCAGCAGTGCTCCCAGACCCCTCAACCCACTCCCAAAAATCTAGAACACCCCCAAACAGCCCCCCAAATACATGCAATACTGCTAAAAACACAACTTTTCCACCATGAATTTTCTTCAAAGCACTTGCAATCAAAATTAGACCTTCCAAGCACAAGTCAGCACAAGCCTCCAGTGGTACCGCAGCCACCCGCCACCGCCAAGCAGCCAAAAAAATCAGCTATCCCCCAGAGCAGGTGCAAGGCACGCATCCACCGCCTATCCCTAATGGTGTCCAACCTTGACCAGGAGATGGAGAGAGTTAAAACCCTGCTCAAGAACCTCCACAGGGAGCAACAGGACCACCTGGCCAAAGGACACCGCCGGCGGCAGTAGAGGAGGAGAGCCTGTCCCTTACCCCTTTTTAAAAGACTTTTGGGGGGGGTGGGAATTGGGAGTTGGGTTTTTTGGACTTTGGAGACTTTTTATTTTACCGACATTCTTTGGGGTTAGGTAGGGGGTGGGGCGGGTCTTGCGGGATAGTTTATTTTTGTTAGGGATAAAAATAATTATTTACTTCCAACTTAAACATAGCATACGCATTTTTACTGTTTTGAGGGGGAGGCCGGGTTGGGTTAACTGTACGTTTGTTTTCCTGAAACTTACCTGGCTGCTTGATTCAAATTGTCTAAGTAATCGCCCAAATGTTTACAAAAGTAAGGGCCACTCACAGAGTTAGTGAATTCAATTGTCCTACTACTTTACAAGTACTACCGTCAGTCTCTTCTCTCTCCTCCTACTCCATTAATCTTCCTCCCCCCAAACGCTTATCTTACCTGTGATTCCTGTTTGAAAATAGGGCTAGGCACAGGGCTGGCTGCATGGCAAATCGCGATTAAGGTTGGCAATCCTGGGTGGATGAAATGGCATCTTTGTGGTGGTAGTAGTGGTGGTACACATTGGCAGTAGCAGCATCTGAAAAAAAAGAAAATGAAACCTTGAGAGGCCTGAGCGGAGCATTAGAACAGTATGATAGATAGTACAGTACACAAGAACAGTGCCATAATTTAGCCTAACAAATGCTATAATATTCAAAGTATAACTACTAGTTGCGTGGAGTTTGGCTTTGGCTACTACAAGAAATAGTCCCGAAGGTGAAGGACACAGCAGCGTAATCCTTCTCCACGTGTAGGAGGAGGATGTTCTTGATGATTAATCCAGTTGATGGCGCCCATAAAAATCAGATTTGATTTGCAAATAATCATGGGTCTGTGTCAAGCTGAGTAAGAATATATCCTCAGATTCCCTCACCAGCCTTGAAATTGATTTTCTGTTGCTTTGACCTTATCCTCCCCAGCAAGTGTGTGGATTTATTGTTGTCATTTTGTCACACCTCAATGAAAACCACACAGCCCAGGGGAAGAGGGTTAGGGTTTGAAAATTGGAAAGTTTTGTGGAGAGAGGAAAAAATACAGCATGGACAAACAACAAATGAAGATAAACAAATCTTTGGATACAAAGATATCCATAAATATTTTAAGGGACATAAAGGAAGTGCATGCACTACTGCATGCATGAAGTTGATTGCTAAATGGATGGTTAGGTTACTTAAACTAAGTAGTACTTTCTACAACTTACTAACTATGTAGAAACAATGTGACAGTACAGGGCTGCAGTAATTACGCAATTTCACTTGCCTATCTGCCCTCAGAGAGAATAAACAACACTTAGTACATTAAATTAGTTTTAAAAATAGCAAAGAAAAACGTATTTAATGGCTGGAGGGATGAATTTGAAGCAGAGAGTAAACAAATGCACACTCATAGAAGTTCACAACAATAACATTATTTAAAAGATAAGGAGAAGAGGATACTGTAACTGTATGTTGTAGTTGTCCTGTTGAATTTGGGAAGTTGCGTGCATCCAGCCATTTCTCTTATTCGCGGTACTCCTCCATTCCATGTGACGCTCCGTCGATCAATCTTGCGACCAGACACTGTCCACTGCCTGCTTGGCGGATGCGGAATTGCGGATCGCTAATAGTAAGCCTGAGTTAATCATTTTTCCAATCGCACGGGTAAAAGCCGGCCTGTAATTGTTGATGGAAAAACAGGAAGTGATATTAAAACAACACAGAGAAAAAAATATAAGGTACGCTGTGTAGTGCAAAAATAACACTTTCAGTTTCACAGAGGCGACAGTATTACATACAAGCATCATTTCGAAAGTGCGTACTCTGAGTCTCCTTTTCAAGGATAGTAATTAGTAAGTATGGGCGAATTGTTTGGATCTTCGGTCTGCGAATGTGCACGAAATCGCAAAAGTACAGCGAATTCGTGGATTTTCCTGCAAACTCGCGGATTTGATTGCGATTTGCATAACTATTACTGGAGTACTTTCTACTGGCTAATCCAGTAAGTGCTACCTTGTTGGGTAAATGTATAGTGCTTTTCCTACACTGCAGCTGCGTAAAGTGCCAGAAGAGTTGTCTCCAGTGACATCTGCAATAACGCATTACCGGCAATGTTAGCCTATGGGCCGAAATGCACCTTAGAAACGGCGAAATCACCTTTCCCCTCAACCTACGACCAAACTGCTGTTTGGACACAAAATTAGACCTTCCCAGTAGTGCTCCCAGATCCCTCAACCCACTCCCACAAATCTAGAACACCCCCAAACAGCCCCCCAAAAACATGCAATACTGCTAGGCCTAAGTTAAAATCGTGCCAAAACGCTCTCTGCAACTAGGCCCAAACCCCTCTTTTCCACCATGGATTTTCTTCAAAGCACTTGCAATCAAAATTAGACCTTCCCAGCAGTGCTCCCAGACCCCTCAATCCACTCCCAAAAATCTAGAACACCCCCAAACAGCCCCCCAAAAACATGCAGTACTACTAGGCCTAAGTTAAAATCGGTCCAAAACGCTCTCTGCAACTAGGCCCAAACCCCCCTTTTCCACCGTGGATTTTCTTCAAACCACTTGCAATCAAAATAAGACCTTCACAGCAGAGCTCCCAGACCCCTCAACCCACTCCCAAAAATCTAGAACACCCCCAAACAGCCCCCCAAAAACATGCAATACTGCCCAAAAAAAAAACGTTTCCACATTGGATTTTCTTCAAAACACTTGCAATCAAAATTAGACCTTCCCAGTAGTGCTCCCAGACCCCTCAACCCACCCCCAAAAATCTAGAAAACCCCCAAACAGCCCCCCAAAAACATGCAGTACTACTAGGCCTAAGTTTAAATTGTGCCAAAACGCTCTATGCAACTAGGCCCAAACACCCCTTTTCCACCATGGATTTTCTTCAAAGCATTTGCAATCAAAGTTAGACATTCCCAGCAGTGCTCCCAGACCCCCCAACCCACTCCCAATAATCTAGAACACCCCCAAACAGCCCCCCAAAAACATGCAATAATGCTATCCCCAAAACATGGAAAATCGCGCCTTGACCAAAAATTGCTGTTTTCAGCACTTCCACTACTTCGATTCTCTTGAAACTTACCAGGACACTTGTTCCAGCGATTCCCAAGAATCTCAGCAAGGCAGAGCAAAATCGATCCACTGGAAGGTGTACGACTTTTCACCCAAATACACGCGCCCGCAAAACACCAAAAAAGGCCACAATTCTGGATCAAAAAACGCCAAACCCCTCTAAAACCTTGCCAACATCATAATGAATGAGCCTGCATTGGGCCCTGAGCCCAAGACTCCGGGAACCCTATCAAATTCAACCCAAAAACCCTTGTAAACCGCACTGAACCCCCAAAACAGCCCTAAACCCTAGATATGCTTTGTCTGTCTGTGACAGAGAGCTTAGGTATGCTACATCAGGTTGCTTCACTCAGTGGTGCCTGCCTTGACCGTCTGCATGGCCCTGCCGCAAGCATGGGCCAAAAAAACGTTACGCTCAAGAATTTGAGAATTTTCGGCAATTTCACGAGATTCGCGGATTGCGAATTTGCCGCCGAAAATCCACGAATTTCGCGAGCGGAATGGATTTTTGGCTCATGCTTGCAGCAGGGCCATGCAGACGGTCAAGGCAGGCACCATTAAGTGAATCAACCTGATGTAGCATACCTAGGCTCTTTGTCACAGACAGACAAAGCATATCTAATTGTATGCAGCAAGCCACATAGCCCCAATTTTACATGAACTGCTGTCTGGACTCTGCCTGGCTTAACAACACTACACTGCCTCAACCACTCCATACCACGACTAGACAGACATGTAGTTCTGCTGTAGTAGTTGTTGTAGACTGGTTTACCTGTTTGCCACTCACAAATTGGCCATAGTTCTTCCGTAAACCGACGCTGATAATCCATACATCTCAGTAAGAGACTGTAAAGAAAAAAGATTTATCATTTATTCAATCATCATGGTATATTGGCAAACAGTAAGTCCAAGGACATTTTGAATATTGGAAAATGCAACGTAGTGGCCCCTGCAGTTGAAGTACAATTTGAATTAAACAAGGTAAAAAAAACTTGAGTTACATTTAGTGTGTAATAGATTAAATAATAACAGAAGACATATGATTCATTTCATGCACAACAAACAAATACCAATTGTTTTCATCAGAGCCAGACAGCCATTGCTGTCCACTGCATGCCATCTTCTTCTCATTATTCATTACCTGTTCCACTTTTTGTCCGCATCTTCTTCTGAAAGTGAGGGCCTACAGGGCAGCCTCTCCTGTCAATTTCAGAAGTAACTGTCAGCAATCAGCAAGCATGTAGTCAGTAATTCCAGTCCCACTTGAGGGGACTCGTCGACGAAGACAAAGTTTCTTTATTCTCCATAATCCAGCCATTCCTTGAGGGAAATGGATAGGGGGAGTCTGGAGGAGGAGAATAGAGGAGCATGATTGAGTTGTGAACTTGTGAACCTCAGGAATTCAGACTGTGGCACCTTCAAATCAATAAGGAAATAAGATGAAGACAGTACTGCTGATGGACTTGTTGTGATTAGGTGATGAGAGTTTTGTTGTGGTAAAAGTTGCAAAACAAAGAAAGACACACAGGAATAAAAGTGAAGAAGGACAAAAAAAGGAAGTCATTTTCAGGCCTTGGTGTCAGGGAAGTAGAGCTCGTCCTCAAACTCTATGAATTGAGACGGGAGTAGGTCAGCTAACAGAGAAGAACTTCCATCACCTAAGTCGGTGTCCTCTTCTTCCTGCGTGCATTCACGTATTTTGTAGTCTGGTGGTATGAAGTGCTGATTCATCTTGATCAGTGTTAATCTCTCCACATTTTTGGGCGAGAGGCGGGTCCTTTTTGAAGTTACAAACACGTTCAGAAGACACGCTTGCGAGTGGGCAAGACAAATAATTTAGAGCCAGGTTGGTGATCAGTCGCCATAGAGGCCTTTTCCCATACCAATACAGCAATGGGTTCTGATTAACAAAGACCTCTGTTGGGTCATCCAGATAGGCTTAAGGTTCTCCATGGTTGCTCCACTTTGCGTACCATCTGTGGCCTTTGCATCACTGGAACGAGCAAACCCTTGATGAGTTAGCCAATCCGCTTCTGACAATATTATGGCTGGCCTGGTGCAGGTGAAGATGATGATATGGTTGCTGGTGTCGTTAACGGCTGTGAGGGAAAGTGACTCCCTTCGGCCACAGATTCAGAAGTGGAGCTTGACGCCGGATGGCCTGCTGATTCAGTAGTACTTCTGCCGGCTCCTTCAATTTTCTGACGCTCTTTTTGGAACCGAGTGGCTGACAGAGCTAGCCAATGTTTGTACTTTGAAACATCTGCTTCATTAAGAGGAATGAATGCTTTGCTGGCCACTGCCTTTTTGTACGATGGATCCAGAATAGTGGCACAAATGTAATGTTGTTCTGTATGTATTTTTTTAAGCCTTTCATTGTCAACTAGGCGGCTTAATAACCTCTCTGCCAACTGATATGCGTCCTGCTTTTCAGCATCATCTCGGAACGTTGAAGACACCGCCTTCAGTTGGTGCTCTAGCATGCGCAACAATGGGATAGCTTTGCCCAAAGAACAGTCCTCCCTGCTGACTTCACGTGTGAAGACCTCAAAAGGACGAAGCATGTCTGTCAGCCTTGCAACTAGCTTCCATTCCTCCAACTCTAGCCTCATGTCTTTCATAGTAGAACCCAGTGCAAAGACATACTCATTGATTACCCCCCACTGCTCAGACAGACGCTCAAGCATGTAGAAGGTTGAGTTCCAACGTGTTGCCACGTCCTGGATGAGTCCTTTGACTGGCAGTCTACGTTCATGTTGCATGCTCCTCAGCTTCTTCCGGGCCTTAAAAGAATGGCTGAAATGTATGCAGATTCTTCGGCAGGTGGTCAGTAACTTGCTGACTGTGATTTCTTTTTTCAAGAAATCTTGCACAACAATGTTAATACTGTGTGCCAAACACGGCACTCTGAAATAGCCACCTCGCTGCATGGCCTTAACTATATTACTGCCATTATCCGTGGAAACATAACCAATCATGCGATTTATCGATGCAGCCATTCATAGACCTTCCTGTCAAACTCCTCCAAAAGGTTAGGTGCAGTATGAGATTTCTCCATGGCAAACATGGCTACTGTTGCATGTTTCCGAGTAGCTTGAAAAACTGTGTCCGTGTCAACACCTGCTTTTAACTTGTCTTTAACCCCTGCAAAAGAGACCCAGTGTGCAGTGATGCACATGTAATCAAGAGCTTGGCAACTGGTCCACATGTCTGTTGTCAGGTGGATAGTGTGAACAGCAATCTTCTGAATAGCTGCGCCAATCACCTCCAGCACATCTTGATGTAGTGCTGGAACAGCAACTCTGGCAAAATAGAACCGGCTAGGAACCTTCCATGTAGGGCAGACTGTTGCCACAAATTCTAGAAAACCCACCCCTCCACGAAAGACACGAAAGAAAAAGGGAGAAGGTCCAGCGCTAGCATTTTAGCCAGCTTTGCGTTATACAGACGTTGGGTGGTTGTGTTCAAACGGCGCATCCAACCAAAACATGTTCTAATGGTGGTCTGGACCATTTTACGTGATGATGATGATGATGATGCAGACTTCTTCAAACCAGTTAGGCTCATTGATGTACTTTTTTGCATTGGTGTCTCTCTCAGACTCTTAGTGTGCCTCATACATGTTGCAGGGGTAGAGGGTGTGGGCGCTACCACTGCAGTGCTGCTGCCAGGGGTACTGGGTGTACCAGAACAAATGTTGGTCGGTTCTTGACTTCCCCCCTGCACGATCAGCCCCTCGTCATCATCAGATGCAATGTGAATGGATACATTTGGATCAGTTCTACTTTTGGCTTCCCGTATGTTCCTTAGGTGCGCCTCCCACTGGATAATGTGGTGTTTTTGGAGATGACCTCTCTGGCCTCCGGTACCATAGTTGGTACCAAGCTTACCCGACTAATACTATTTTACAAATCGAACAAACAACCATGTTTTCCGCCTTTTTGCCAACACTAAAGAAGTCCCAAACTGGTGACTGGAGATGTCTGCTGGTGGTGGAGGTGCTGCTTTCAGTTTCTGTGCCAGATGAAGTGGAGGTTGGGCGTGGCTGAATTCGACTCTGTTGTGCACTTACAGCACCACTAATTGAGGTAATGAAGGTCCAGCTGAATGGAGGTCCCTGCCAGCCCTTCTGACGAGAAAATATGGAAGCTGTAGGTCGTGTTGGTGTAGTGGTTAACTGCATTGGTGATGGTACCAGTGCCACGCCGCCCACATCCCGCTCAGCAGCATTTCGGGATAGGGTCGAAATGTCTTGGTGTATGCCCGCTGGGGCTGGAGTGACGACTGTGATGACTGGGTCATCGTCAGACTGTTCATCAGCAGCAGAATACACCACTTCTTGTTCGTCGTCATCATCACCCATAATTGAAAACATTGCGGGAACCTTCCTTTTAGCCTTAGCTACCTTTGTCGGCTCATGGCGTGCCTCCCTCTCAGACTGCATTGGTGGGTTCCAATCAACATCAAGATCATCAGAAGGAATGGAGCTTGAAGAAGAACTTGTAGTAGCCCTCCTTGACCTTTTGCTTGCTGGGGATCTGGAAGAATATGGATCACCATCAGGAGAAGTGGCTTCCTCGGATGATACCTCCGCTTCAATCTCAATTTCCTGATGTGCCCCTACTTCTGGAGGAACAAGCATTGTGGGCAGTTGTGCAGCTCCATGCGCCTCTAGTTGCGCCTCTCCACGCGCCTATCCATGCGTCTCTCCTTGCGCCTCTTCTTGCGCCTCTACTTGTGCCTCTACCTGCGCCTCTCCTTGCACATGTACTTGCGCCTCTCCTTGCGCATATACTTGCGCCTCTCCTTGCCCATGTACTTGCGCTTGTACTAGTTGCACCTGTGGTTGTCATTGCGGCTGTGGTTGTTGAACACTCGTCAGCTGAGTTACACCCGGCGTTGATTGGATGCTACTTTCTTGCGATGAGCCAACATCACTGGTCGATGGTGATTGAACAATTAAAGTGTGTCCCTCTGCAACACTCATGTGCCTGGACCTAACTCGACGTGGTGGCACTGAGCCAAATGAAGCGGAGGTGCTGCTCCTAGCTTGGTCCCCAGCGGACACCGCTGCTGCTGCAGGCGTACTTTTTTTTCCCAATAAAGGTGTCTCTGGGCACACCAGTCTCCTTTGTAGGTGGTGCCACTTGCTTCTTCTGCTCCTTCTTACTGGCAGTGGCACTGGCAACTTTTTTCGTAGAGGTGCTACAGCCACCTTTCTTTGGGCCCATCTTCATCAGATGTCAGAACAGCAGGCCGCAGTTGCACGAGTTGCAGAGTTGTCTGTGGCCACACGCGATGTCACATGATGTTGTGCTGCACACACCGATGCAGGACTTCTTCCTGGCACTGGTGGTTTTTTTGTCACCTAAAAGCAAAGGAAGCCAGAGGAACATCAGTTAAACACCCCATAAAGTCAAAAAACACACAAAAATCACCACAATCCAATGCCATCCATGCCCTCAATGATGTTTAAATTCAAGACCCCCCACAGAAAGACTTGGGCCATGGACCACTGAGTACCCCTGGGCATAATGGATGAAAGCAAGGCAAACTGGGTGCAGGCCTGAGCACACTGCCTGGCTTCAAAATAGCCCCTTGACCCCCACCCACATGGCCAGGCCCTGCCTGGATCAGGCCTCTAAATGGCCCCCACCCACATGGCCAGGCCCCAACACCACCCCAAAAAGTCAAAAAACACACAAGAATCACCACAATCCAATGCCACCCATGCCCTCAATGATGTTTAAATTCAAGACACCCCACAGAAAGACTAGGTCAATGGACCACTGAGTACCCCTGGGCATAATGGATGAAAGCAAGGCAAACTGGGTGCAGGCCTGAGCACACTGCCTGGCTTCAAAATGGCCCCTTGACTCCCACCACATGGCCAGGCCCTTCCTGGACCAGGCCTAAAAATGGCCCCACCCACATGGTCAGGCCCCAACAGCACACACAAAGGCGAAAAACACACACAAATCACCACAATCCAATGCAATTCATGCCCTCAATGATGTTTAAATTCGAGACACCCCACAGAAAGACTAGGCCCATGGACCACTGAGTACCCCTGGGCATAATGGATGAAAGCAAGGCAAACTGGGTGCAGGCATGAGCACACTGCCTGGCTTCAAAATGGCCCCTTGACCCCCACCACATGGCCAGGCCCTGCCTGGACCAGGCCTCCAAATGGCCACCACCACATGACCATGCCCTAACAGCACCCAAAAAGTCGACAAACAAACAAAAATCACCACAATCCAATGCCATCCATGCCCTCAATGATGTTTAAATTCAAGACACCCCACAGAAAGACTTGGTCCATGCACCACTCAATACCCCTGGGCCTACTGGCTAGTGAGGCTTTACAGGCACCCCAAAATAAAAAAATAAATATCCACATATAACAGTGAGCCAAAACTCCATGACATAAATGAGATTTAAGTTAAAAAAAACTCACAGAGACAGTTGTATCATGCACCCATGACTAACCCTGGGCCTACTGGATACTGTGGCTACCCACAATATATTTTTTTTAAAGTTGTGAAAAAGTTTTAAAATTGTAGTTGCAGCAACTGCAATGCCCCAAACAAACAACCCCAACTTACTTGTAAAATCTCAAATCCAAAAGTGATCCAAACTCCAAAGTCCAAAAAGTCCTCAAATACAAATATCCAGCAGCAGCCACAAAAACTAATCCTTCTAGCTCCTGATCCAAATCAAAAGTGACCAGGACATGGACAAAGCACTGGGAGGAGCCTGCTGGATAGGAAAAGGAAGTTGCAGACTCTGAGGCACTTCCTTCCTCCCACCCCCCCCAAATGGTCTTCTTGCACAAAAAAGTGCAGCCAAATGTCAATCTGAGGAGTTATCCTGATTAAAATCATCATTTTCAGAAGGTTTATTCTCCCTGCGGTGGATTTCTTGTGCAGAATGTCAATTATGCAAATTCGGGATAGCGAGCTGCTCAAATCTCCTGCCGGAAGTCAGCTGGGCGCCGCATCTACATGTTCGCAATTGTTTACTCCCGCAATGCGTGATCATTGGCCCGTTATGACGTACTCGCGTTGTCAAACTCTCGCTGTGCAAGATGGCGGGCCGCGATGACGTAATCGCGGTCGAAAAACTCTCGCGGGATCAGGCATCAAGATCCAAAATGGCGCAGCACACGCAAACCGGGAGAAAAACAACTCGGTGAACACAGAATCACGATATTGTATTTTTCAAGCGCGACCAAGCAAAGAAATCCATCATCTTGCGAATTTGCGGATTTTTGGGCAAATTCGTGGGATTCGCGGACCGCGAAATTGCCAAAAATCTGCAAATTCTGCAAACGGAACGGATTTTGCGCCCAAACTTAGTCAGCACATCATTTGCTTTCCCCCAGCTTGCCAACCTAGTGGTACTCACATAGAGGACAGCCTTTAGTTGAGTTATCAGACTACATACAACATACACTGTATATCTGGGCTTAGCACTCATAAATCTCCTATTAGTGGGCTCCTAGTTTAGGTACGTCCAATTATAGCTCTTAAGATTATTTTAACTGTGGAAAGGGCCTTATGTATGATGATTTGCCACACATTTTGAAGCTGTGTTCTGCATATGTAGTTATGTATACTAATTACTCTGTGTAACATTATCACTCTCTTGATTTCACCAATGGGGTTTTATTGGAAATGTACTTAAAACCTTGGAAATATTAGCCTTTAAGGTTATACAAAAGATGTTCCTTCTAAGTGAATGGACAGTTTAGCGAAAAGCAGCCTTTAAAATGATACAAATTTTGTTTGCTCCTAAATGCACGGACATTGTTGCCTTATCAGACCGCTGACTTGTGTTAAGAATTCTCTGCCTCTCAAAACCCATCTGATGCTATATTGCAAATGGGTGAGTACACTTAATATGCTTAATGTCCTGCAAACAATTTGTATACATTGATGTTAATTCTCCGAATTTATTGTTTCTGATGTTACAATGTATGAAAATGAGTCAATGTTTTTTAGCGCCTGTTAAAAACTGTTATGCACTCTAGAATTCATACCTTTAAAAAAAATCTTTATGTACCCCATTGTAGTGCTGAGCTCTAGCCTTCCCGAGTCTCGTGACCTGCTCGACTACCGCGAGAGGCAATGATGCGGGGGGTAGGGCATTACGATTGCAGCACTGAGACGCCTAGGACTTCTCTCCCCTGAAGAAGCAGATGCGCAATAAATTAAGTATATACTATGCACCCGGACAGCCTCTGCTCTTCCTTCCGGCGGGATGCACCTCCCTTCCCACAGTGGTGAGAAGGCAGACAGTACACCACGCCGCCTGAAAGTGACCAGGTAGGGGAGAGCCAGCGCCTGCAGTGAGGCAGCAGGCGCACCGCTCTTCGCGCGCCTCCTTGCCTGCTTCCAGTGATATCCCCATGCCATGTGCAGCAGCGGCGTGTAGTACAGCGCGGCACATGGACCACGCCCACAATAGTCTCGGCGGGTATTTTGGCACGCGGTGCGAGCACCAGGCCATCTCCAGGCTCAAATTTCAACTGGGGCTAGCCTAGGCACAGCGCATGTTGGGTGTACCAAGGGAAATCACTAACAAGCATAAGGAGTCATCCTCACCAGGTCCCACTCAGAGAGGAGCCAGCCATTGCACTGCACAGCCTTGGTGCACATGGTGCCCACCCATGCTGGGAAAGGCTGCGTGCTTGGGAAATCGCCTCTGGCCTACCTCTGCAAGGCATCACCCACTGCCGGGGCTCACAAGGCACCAGCCTCACCACTGGTACTTCCAGAGGGCCGGGTGCCCCGCATATCAACCTCACAGAAGGCACCCTAGCTGGCCTCCTGTGGCCTCAGCGACCTCTTGGCCACAGATTTTCTCTATGCACCACACCGAAGCAGCCCCGCAGCAGCACGCCATGACCTGCAACCCAGGAAGCGGCGCCCTCTCAACATATGCAGGTGTGAACCCCCTACATGTGTACCATAACGTTCCTCTACTGTCCTCGCCACACGCACCATGTGTGCTCAGACCTTCTCCTTAACCAACCTAGTGCCCTTCCTGTCTAAACCCGAGCAACCGGCCATGAAGTGGGCTGATGGGAAGGGGTATTTCTTAAATTACCTCTCGGCGTTGGAGGACGAAGGCTAGGAGGAATTCTCAAACAAACGGCGAAGAAGAGGGCCTGCACATTTACGACCAGATGGTGAAAAAGATCAGAGCTTCGACCGACGATGATGTTTTCCAACATGCCCTCGAAGACCTAGACAGCCATTACCAGCCTGTGATATGCACAGTCATCGACCGTTACAACTTCTTTCAAAGAAAACAGGCAGAAGCAGAATCAGTGGAGGACTAAGTAGCGGCCCTAAAGAAGCTGGCCATCAACTCCAAGTTTGGCACCCTGCACGACGACCTCATACGGGACCAAATAAATGCGGGAGCTGGAAGTGATGAGTAAGATCTTAGAAAGAACCCAAGAACAAGAAAAAAAGGAGCGTAGAAGTCTGTGGATATATTTCGAAGCATCACATTATAAGGAAGGGGGTAAAAGACTGAGAAAGATATATCCCTTAAATCGACAACAGCTATTGGTAACTTTTTCAAAATGTTCCAGCCTAAAAGAGATAGTTACAAACGACCTTCAACAGGTAGGATTTATGCAAAATAAAAATGGGACGGAGGTCACGAGAGTATTGATGTATTCTGGTTTAGTAAAATCCATATTAATAAAAGAAAAACATGAGCTGGAGAAGGAAGGAATAAGGCTAGTCCCAGATTTAGAACTACCTATAGTGGACAATCATTGGTTAGCTTTCTTATGGCATCATGCAGGACTAGGTCAAAGACAAATAAGGTTAATCGATCAGGATCTGAAAGGAAAAGAAGGCATGGAAATCACAGTATGTAGGGGGAAGATAGTGAAGAGTTGGTGTGATGAAAACAGTGTAGATATGTATGTGAACCATACCTCACTGGACCAGGAAGAAGAGGGGTGGGTAAGTGAAATAGATTAGGACAACCGGTCATTGTACAGCCTTGGGATACTTTCTTGGAATATAAATAGGTTTAGTAAAGTATCAAAATTAGAGACCTATAAAAAAATAATAGACACCTATGGGAATGCGGGTCTGCAAGAAACATGGCTTTACGATGAAACTCCAATGATAGAAGTACATGTGCCGGTTCATAAGCCCCTATAAAAAGTCAGAAAAGACGTCCTGCAGGGGGGATAGCCACCCTAATATCAACCAAAATAGATAGGAAGGTGACACCTTTACCAGTGAGATGCAAATGGCTGGTAGCATGTAAAGTGGAGCCCTAGGACCCATACCCAATGAAATGTTTAAATACAGGGGGGGGCGGTCTGAAAAGTATAGGCTAGAAATGGGAAGGAATTTAGACCCATACCCCATGAATGAAAACCTAATAATAGTAAATGTTTAAATACAGGGGGAGGGGGAAGGTCCGAGGAATTTAGGCCTGAAATGGGAAGGATGAAGGAGGATGTTGACTGCTTGTGTGAAAGTTAACAGAAAAAAATCTTTATCCTGATGGGGGACCTGAATCATAAATTGAATCCAATTAAAATGGACAGATGGTTCAAAGAAATGTTACAATCATTTAATATAAAGGTCGCAAATTTCCCTAAAACTAAAGGATCTAAATGGAAAATAGCATTGGGAAAATATCGGGGCTCAAAAGGCCTCGTCTGTTTAAATGGTCATGTAGTAGAGGATTGTCCAGCACAACAGACCTTCAAGGTTGGTCAGCAATTATTCCGAATTGCCTATATGTCTATACATGCTTGGAACTTTTACAAAATAAAGGTTTTTCAAGTGGGTCCTGAAGAGGGAAATGATCACCCCCCCACTGAAATTAAAGCTACAGAGAGAAATAACTATAGGAAGGGAAAAGGAGACCCTCTGCAGATGGATTATCAAAACCGACTGACCATTAGATTAACAGAAGAACATATGGGAAAATGATTAAATCTCCAGCAAAATATATAATTAAAGGATACCTCAGTAGGACATCCTGAGTGGTATCAGAATATAATTGGACAGTGCCTTTGAGTGGTCTTACAAGGAAAAGGAATAAGAAATGCGAAAGCCTCAAACAACCAAGATAAGAAAAATAAATGGTTTACAGAGTAATGTAGGTCTCTCAAGACACAGATAAGGAAACGGGAAAGAAATCTCAAAATAAGGTATGAAACTGAAAGCCAAAATGCGCTGTTGAAGTTAAGGCAAAGGTATAAAACTTTAATCAGAGACAAGAAAAGAGAACATAAAGAGAGGTGTTGGAGACATATAATAGAGGCAAATAATCTAAAAATCCAAAACTTTTCAGGAAACTGGTACAAGAAGGGCCAGGAAAGACAGAGGGTACAATGATTTGTGTGGTAGACGAAGAAGCTTGGGTAGGCCATCCTGAGGAGATATATGGTAAAAAAGAAGATCGAGTGGAGAAAAAAGTTTTCCCTTGAGAGAAAGTGAGTGAGAGTCTAAGGTTCAAATTCTCTTTAAGTAGTATCAGGAACACCATCTCAGGATGACTCTAGCAGCTGGACCTGGTAATATGCCTGCAATAATTATAAAAACTCATCCGGATTGGAGGGCTGAGTTATTGTACAGGTTATTTGAGAAGAGTTTGGACACGGGGATTATATCTGAAAACTGAAGAGGTGCAATAATCAGACAAATACACAAAAAGGGAGATATAAATATCCCTAAAAATTATAGGCTGATTAATCTTCTTGATGTGGCCGACAAGGTATTTGCAAAACTGATCTTGGGATTGTTAAAGGAATGGGCTGATGTTAACTGAATAGTGCCACCAAAACAGGGGGGATTCAAAGACCGACACTATACAGTTGACCATTGATTTTCGCTCTGGTCCATTGCATGTAAGTCTGTTGATCAGAGGTGGAGTCTATTTTGCTGCTTTATAGACTTCCGTGCAGCTTTTGATCTGGTTGATGGAAATTGCCAATGGGAAGCACTGGAAAATCAAAACATCCCAAAAGACCTCTTAAGGTCAATCCAGGAGCTACATAGGAACAACTGGGCCCAGGTCATTATGGACACTGTGGGGACTCTTACACATAAAATACAAATAGAGAATGTGCTGAGACAGGGGTGTGTATTAGCCCCCTTACTCTTCTCCTTAATTGTCACTGACCTGCCAGTGACCATAGCAAATGAAAACGGATTTAGCCCCAGAATGAATGTCAAACATGTGACATGCCTTCTGTATGCAGACGACCTAGTGATTCCAGACCAAACAGAAATAGGCCTGCAAAGTAAACTAGATAAATCCAAGGATTACTGTAGACAGCAAACATTTGTAGTTAATATGGAGAAAACTAGGGTTCTTTACTTTGGTGAGGCTAAAAGTAAATTTAATTGGTACCTAGGCTCGGAGAATCTTGAATTAGTAAATGAATACAAGTATCTCGGAGTCTGGTTTGAGAGATCCTTTAAATGGAAAACACACTTAGAGGCACTTAAGACCAGGGCTATGACCTTGGTGAGTGGCCTGAAAAAATGTAGCAAGGTCTACGGGGAAATGTCACACAGACCAGTCATAAAAGCTTATGTAAGAATAATTCCCCCTCAATTGCAATATGGGGCTGAACTGCTGTACATTAGTGGCAAAAATAAGTGGGATGTTGAGGAGAGGAAGTTTTTGAAGTATTTACTGTCACTCCCCAGCTCTGCCATGATTCCCGCAATAAGACAGGAAACTGGCATGATATCCAGGAATATTCTGTCAGCAAAAGCACTGATAAGATTCTAGGGGAAATTGATTGGGGAGGTAGTACAGAAAGTTTCTCAGTGGTGTAAGAATGAAATTGTGCAAAGTTAACTAAAATGGGCAAAAACTGTTAGAATTAAATTGGGTGCCATCTGTAAAGAAATTAAAGTAATGTGGTGTCCACAGAAAACACAAATCAGAATCTTTAAGAGTGAGCTGCAAGTGCTAGGCAAAGAATTGTCCCATGAATACGATTATCAGTACATTTTATGCTAAACTCATGGCGGAATAAAGTGAGTTTTCCATATGTGGACATCTTACCAAAACAGCTGTTAAGAAAAGAAGTATTGAGAGTAAGAATTGTGATCAACCCCTCTGTTAGAAAGGGGATTTCTGGTTGGCTAGGGCATGCGATACAAAAGGGGATAATGGACGGAGCGTTTGAACAAATCAAACACTCACCCCCAGTCAACTGATCTGGGTTTAATCCATCACCATTCTTTAGTTCACTCAGCCACCCCAGTTCAGACATGGCTATATGCAAATCAGTCTGACCCTGTGCCTTATGGGAACAGTCCAGCCCGAACTGCCAAGCCATGTCTTTCCTGGACCGGAAACAAGCATCCTGGGACCGGTTTCGGATTCATAATCCTCATCAGCCAGGCTATCTTGAATCCAGTGGCCAAGTGAACAAGGGAATCACATCTGAGTATACCCTGCCACACTTAGGGCGAACAAAGCGATACAAAAGGGGATGATGGACGGAGCGTTTGAACAAATCAAACACTCACCCCCAGTCAACTGATCTGGGTTTAATCCATCACCATTCTTTAGTTCACTCAGCCACCCCAGTTCAGACATCTCTATATGCAAATCAGTCTGACCCTGTGCCTTATGGGAACAGTCCAGCCCGAACTGCCAAGCCATGTCTTCCCTGGACCGGAAACAAGCATCCTGGGACCGGTTTCGGATTCATAATCCTCATCAGCCAGGCTATCTTGAATCCAGTGGCCAAGTGAACAAGGGATTCACGTCTGAGTATACCCTGCCACACTTAGGGCGAACAAAGCGATACAAAAGGGGATGATGGACGGAGCGTTTGAACAAATCAAACACCCCCCCAGTCAACTGATCTGGGTTTAATCCCTCACCATTCTTTAGTTCACTCAGCCACCCCAGTTCAGACATGGCTATATGCAAATCAGTCTGACCCTGTGCCGTATGGGAACAGTCCAGCCCGAACTGCCAAGCCATGTCTTTCCTGGACCGGAAACAAGCATCCTGGGACCGGTTTCGGATTCATAATCCTCATCAGCCAGGCTATCTTGAATCCAGTGGCCAAGTGAACAAGGGAATCACATCTGAGTATACCCTGCCACACTTAGGGCGAACAAAGCGATACAAAAGGGGATGATGGACGGAGCGTTTGAACAAATCAAACACTCACCCCCAGTCAACTGATCTGGGTTTAATCCATCACCATTCTTTAGTTCACTCAGCCACCCCAGTTCAGACATCTCTATATGCAAATCAGTCTGACCCTGTGCCTTATGGGAACAGTCCAGCCCGAACTGCCAAGCCATGTCTTCCCTGGACCGGAAACAAGCATCCTGGGACCGGTTTCGGATTCATAATCCTCATCAGCCAGGCTATCTTGAATCCAGTGGCCAAGTGAACAAGGGACTCACGTCTGAGTATACCCTGCCACACTTAGGGCGAACAAAGCGATACAAAAGGGGATGATGGACGAAGCGTTTGAACAAATCAAACACTCACCCCCAGTCAACTGATCTGGGTTTAATCCATCACCATTCTTTAGTTCACTCAGCCACCCCAGTTCAGACATGGCTATATGCAAATCAGTCTGACCCTGTGCCTTATGGGAACAGTCCAGCCCGAACTGCCAAGCCATGTCTTCCCTGGACCGGAAACAAGCATCCTGGGACCGGTTTCATATTCATAATCCTCATCAGCCAGGCTATCTTGAATCCAGTGGCCAAGTGAACAAGGGACTCACGTCTGAGTATACCCTGCCACACTTAGGGCGAACAAAGCGATACAAAAGGGGATGATGGACGGAGCGTTTGAACAAATCAAACACCCCCCCAGTCAACTGATCTGGGTTTAATCCCTCACCATTCTTTAGTTCACTCAGCCACCCCAGTTCAGACATGGCTATATGCAAATCAGTCTAACCTTGTGCCTTATGGGAACAGTCCAGCCCGAACTGCCAAGCCATGTCTTCCCTGGACCGGAAACAAGCATCCTGGGACCGGGCTAGGGCATGCGCCTAAGCCAGGCAGAAACCACCACTCTAGTCAGGACAAGGGAGTTACACGCTGAAGATAACCCCTGCTCATCCCCTTGGTATCTGGGCGGACCAGTCAGGCTTATCCCAGAGGCAATGTGTAAAGTGTTTGCTCAACACACTCACACAGCAGCGACACACTAGGCACACCACAAAAGAAACTCCACACAAAGTTATATATAACATAACCTTTGTATTATCCATAAAACACATTCGAACACCATCACGTGTACACTGTGCCACCAAGCACTTGTCATGACTTTACAGGGATTTACATAAACCTCTTGGCAAATTGAGCCACTGTCATAAACATAAACATAATAGTTAGTTAGGGCGACCAGTAACTACTGATAAGATTGCACTTAACATAACACATTATGCAAAACATATTTAGAAGTGCACCATCGTAATACCCAGCAACATCAGTTGGGCAGTATAGCCAATTACATCACCTCAACAGGATGCCAGACTAAACACTGGCCAGGTGTACACAGTAGGGAAATATTGTGCCCACATAAGGCAACTTTTTAGTTCTAGTATCTATGAGAGTTCAGGTATCTTATGGGACTCGTTTTAGATATTTTATGTGAATGTATATTTTAAATGGGCAGACTCTTATAACTTATTAGATGAAAGAGATCACCTAATATGTATCGGTCCATTCATATTTAAAACATGTTTTAAAAGTTATTTTAAAATGCAAAGGATATAAATAGGTGTTTTGTTTAAAGCCCAATAGTCTAAATAAACATATCTTTTGAATGATTGAAGGCAAGTAGCAGAGGTGATGCTGATTGTAATGAGAGAACACAAAACAATGTCAGTTACTGACACCTTCAGCACAAGTGACCTTGTGCACAAGGAGCCAGAGAGACATGCACAGACTGTGGGAGCAGAGTTGGTGTGCTGATTTATCTGTAGTAGGGGTCCATCGTTTAAGGAGGGTTTGCTGTCCCCTCTCCAAGAAGGGGGTACTCCTTGTGCAGTGAAGCTAATGCCACCTAACTGAAGACGTCGCATGCGTGAGTGGGCGATGCCCAGACCTTGGGGAAGGTGCTGGTTCGCGTGAAGGGCTTCTACCTGGCCTTGATGAGGGACTTTGCCTTAGCTGTGAGAAAGCTTGCTGCTCAGTGGTGAGGATTAGGGGCTGTGCTATTCAGTCGACGTGAGAGAGATACCTGCTCATGTAGAGAGTTTAGTGTCAAATCCACTAGAATGCTGTGGGTGTGTGAGTGGCCTCAGGTGCCTGCAGTGTTAATGGCAAACGACAATCACCTCTGCTGATTGTTCTGCTCGGGAGGCCGAGCGCCCTCCTCCATGGCCTTGCTCAGTTGCTGCTTCAGCCTGCCCTCCCCAGCTACACTGCCACAGCTGCCACATCACTCTGCCCTTTCCTTACCCAGCACACAGATCCCGTTGCCCATTACAACTGGTCTCCTGCACACACTGCACATGTGCAGAACAGTGGACTTGAAAGAAGCATTCGATTTTGCAAATTTCAAAGATCATTGTATGGCACATCAGCCGCTGAGAAAACGCCCCCTGTGCTTTGGTAGCAGGGTGTGAGCACATCACTGGCACTTCTCTGGCTGTAGGAGGAGATGGGGCTTAGAAAGGAGGAGAGAGAGAATGAGAACACCAGCAGAGTACGGCTCGTACTGTGCTTACACACTGCAGAGCAGGCACAGCCAATGAACACCTCGGAATGCTGTGCAGCTGCTCTAGGAGCGGCTGCGAGTCACTCACCAGCTAGGAAAGCACCGCAGAGGTACACACATACCTTACAGCCAGTGAGTACTTAGAATTCAGCGCAACGCTCCAAGATTGGCAGATGTGCCACTAATGCTCAAATCTCAGGTCACTTTTTATATTGTAATGCCCTCAATATCTGATGTCTTCCAGAATATGTTCAGCCATTGGACTGGCTGTCATGACGCAGTGGCCATCTTAAGTGGCCATCTTTACTGAGGGGAAACCCCTCGGGTGCCAATTAGAGTGGAACGAGCACTCTTTTAGGCAGCAGGCACGCGACTTCAGCACAAGCACATTGTGGACTCCACCAGAATGCCCTCTCTATGTAGTTCTTCTTAAAACTCTTTTTTTCTGTTAATCACATGAGGACAAGCAGCAGTTCGATGTCAACCCAGACCTAAACGTGATCGGGGTTTGGGACAAGATAATGCCCTTTCAGCGTTGTTTTCTACAAAAATAGTGTTTAGATCTCCCCATTACAGAAAACTGTTCTTTCCATTCGTGGGTTTAAAACATGTATATAACGGGCAGGCATCGGGTTCATAATTATAAATGTACAGAAGAGTAATGAAAGGCCTGGTCTCTGCTGATGTAATTTGCATTGCAGTATCAAGCGACTAGAAATAAATGCATGCTAAAAATAGCTGAAGATGCAACCAGTGCCTAGCTCGTACCTTTTTTCTGGCTTTCCTCGACTGTCACCTGAACCTAACGCTCTGGCAGTTCATTCTTTATCTCTTCTAGTATAAAATCCTTGCTAACATTTTCAGGAAAAATACATTCTTTAAAATGGGCACACATCCTCAGTGCGGTAGGGCACCGATCAGAGTGCTGCTGGCTTCTGTGCATAGTTTTCCAGCAGCGTATTACTGTGCAGTCCTATTTGTAGTGTACCAGCCAGGTTTAAGTGTAGTTTCAGTCGTTTTAGCATCTGGCTTATCTGTCGTTTCTCCGTGTACAATTAATTGGGCAAAATATTTAAAGGACCATTGTTCCGAAATATTGTTAAATTGACTGATGCCACATACGACCACCCACCCTTAATACTGAGGAGGTACCATTGAGGATGTAGTGGGTAAGATAACAAACTGTGGGTCATATTACCAAGATGTGCGTTAAAAAACGCACATCGCACATTTCCCTATCGCCGGATTTTATCGCCATGTTAGCGCGTCATTATCAACGCGCAACACGTACGCGATATTAAATCCGGCGATAGCCGGCGATAGGGAACATTACCGCGTGAAAACAAGCGTTGTTGTCACGTGCTAACGTGTTTCTTGATAATATGGAGGGGTGGATTCAGCTTTATGATCCACACCCCCATGTTATTATTGCCCAACACCTGATCAGAGCAGGCGTTGGCAGACCTGCGATAAACGAGTTTATCGCAGGTCTCCTGCTCCCAACGCCTGCCTTGGTAATAGGGTGTTACCACCTCCAGCCACATTTTACATGTGGTTGGAGGTGGGAACGCCTACTTTGCATGTCATTAGCGATGTTTCTCGCTGACATGCAAAGTGGGCTTGAGGCAGGCGTTAGCATGCCCTTGTTAATAGGGCGCCAGAAGTATCGCCGCTTTCTCGGCACAATTCGTTGAAAAAGCGGCGATACTTCACCTTGGTAATATGGCCCTGTCTTACTAAGCAACTTACAGAGATATATGAGGCTGGGTCGACAAAACCCTTTAACTTCGCCAGGTTGATTAAAATCAGTAACTTTTTTTGTGGCAGTTTTATATAGCACAAACTCGACCCAAAGGCATTTGACCGCTTTACATGAACACTAGTTACATTATAAATACAAAGTCATTTTTGATTTTTAGGCACAGGGAAATTAAGTGATTTGCTCAGAACCGTAGGATGTTGAGCCGACACTCGAAACAGGTCCCCCTGTTCTTTAGTGGGCAGCTCTAGCAGTTATGCTACATCCTCTCCCCACTGAGTAAGGACACAGTAACACCAGGTATTTACAAGCCTCCAGAACAATTGAATGTGTGTTAAAAATCATGTATGAATCATTTTGTTATACACTTAAGTTTTATTACAACTAGGATCACATTTTCTTAAATCTAAATCTTTTGAATGTCAATAATCAGCGTTAGTGATCTACAAGAGGCAAATCTACCGACTAACGTTGCCAAATTTGGTTAAATTAATAAATCACTGAACTCAATAGTTTTCACAGATCCATACACAGAATATACTGTCTATAAACTGCAATTTCCCAACCTAGGGCCAAATGTAAGAAGCGAAATACCGAACGCAAACGTTGAAATTTACAGAATTTCAACGTTTGGGATGGCAAAATAGCCCTGTGCAATGTAAAGAGAGAAAAAGGCAAGATAATGATTCACTAAAAACAAGAGGTCAGTTAGCGTTTCCTTAATTTGTGAATTTGACCCACCGAGTCTCAAATTGCGCCTCGCAAATTGCGAAATCACACAAATAAAACCGCAAAGAAATGTATGAAAAATCGCAAATAGCGATTTCTGGTGAAATCGCAATTTGAGAGTCACAAATTACCACAACCTCAAAGCAGGTGGTAACCAGGTGCACTGCATGTAAACTGCCCCAGAATGCATAATTTTCAACACAATGGCAGCCCTGTATGTCATTGCAAGTTGGATGCGGATGCAAGCAGCAGCACAGAGGATGAGGAGGCGACAGGAGTGCATATACAGAGCGCGCATCACCCTTTTCCAACTCACAGGAGAAGAAATACATGAGAGATACAGGCTACACTCCACTACCATCCTAGACCTGATACCTGTCCTGCACCCAATCCTGGAGCATCAGACATGCAGGGCGCACACAATTTCACCGCATGTGCAGGTCCTTTGTTCCCTGAAAGCAACAGTGGTCCCATGCACAAAGCAATTTACAAAAAACAATAAATATAGACACAGTCGATCTATATTAATTTGACATGTCCAGCCGGACAGAGGTCTCAATTTTTACTTAATTAAAAATGAGAGACAGGAATTCCTTCAACAATTCAACATAGTGGGGCACAAGCCTGTACCCAAGCACATACAGATTAGTACGGTGAAGAAACAAGGAACAAAATAGGGCTCTTAGGCAAAAGCTGAGAAATTCTGTAGTTTACAATGAGACAGAAAATTCAAAATGCACCTTTACATATAAATGACACATGGTATACGTTCTGTATAGGGTGCACATAAAGGTCGACGGCGTTTCGGTGAACTTAAGTGAACTTACAAAAGCACAAATTACAATAGCCTAAAAACCAATCCACGAGCAGGAGCAGGGAGGGATTCGAACCCCTGACAGCAGCAGCGGCATCATGCTAGGCGGAGCTGTGCGGTCTGGGGATCGACCTACCAAGGGTCGCTCTCACTGCCGTACAGCGGCACCCATAAGAAGGGGAAGTGGGAGGGAGGAGCAGTTTGGAGGTAGGAGCGGGTGAATGGAAGAGCGGGTGCGGGCCACAGGGGATGCAGTAGCTGCAACGGGCGGCAGAGAAAGGAATGGGCAACAATGGAGAGGGCACAGTAATGGCACAGATTGGAGAGGGGAAAAAAGACCAACAGTGAACTAACAAAAAAGCACAAAAGAACTTACAAAAAAGCACAAGAGACCAACAGTGAACTTACAAAAGCACAAATTACAATAGCCTAAAAACCAATCCACGAGCAGGAGCAGGGAGGGACTCGAACCCCTGACAGTAGCAGCAGCAGCATGCTAGGGCATGGGCCCACAGGCGGAGCTGTGCGGTGTGGGGAGCAACCTACCAAGGGTCAAGGGTCACTCTCACTGGCGAGCAGCGGCCACCATCAGAAGGGGAGGTGGGAGGGAGGAGCAGCTGGGAGATGGGAGCGGGCGAATGGGAGAGCGGGGGGGGCCACAGGGGATGCAGCAGCTGGAACGGGCGGGCAGAGAAAGGAATGGGCAACAGTGGAGAGGGCACAGTAATGGCACAGATTGGAGAGGGGAAAAAGACCAACAGTGAACTAACAAAAAAGCAAAAAAGAACTTACAAAAAAGCACAAGAGACAAACAGTGAACTTACAAAAGCACAAATTACAACAGCCTAAAAAACAAACCACGAGCAGGAGCAGGGAGGGCCTCGAACCCCTGACAGCAGCAGCGGCAGCAGGCTAGGGCACGGGCACACTGGCGGAGCTGTGTGGTGTGGGCACACTGGCGGAGCTGTGTGGTGTGGAGAGTGACCTACCAAGGGTCAAGGGTCGCTCCTGTTGTTTTTTTAGTTTCCAAAGGTGTGTAAAGTACCAGTTGTGTCCCACTCCTACAGTGTGGACAATGTTAGCGCAACCCTGTCTATGGGCTGGCAGAGGACATTTATGACTTCATGCTACAGATGTGGACAGAATGTGCCTGGGGCACTATATGTTAAGAACTAGACCCTACATCAGACCAGAGCACCCTTTACTTAAAAAGGTGCTGTTTGAAGCCATATTGAAAATATAAAAAAAAAAAAAAGGGAAAGCTTTCTGCTGCCTCAAGCAGCTTTCCACAGATGGATTAGCCTGAGTGAGGGAGCGCGGCATAACCCCCTGCCTTGAAATTTACATATTGGTAGTTGTGGTGCATCCGGAAAGGCAGGGACACAACCTATGTCCTGCAGAATATTTTGTAGGGCACCAAGTAGTGTGGCAGTTCAAACCTTTTTATGTTTACTTGCAGAAAGTCTCCCAGAGGAACAAATTGATGATAAAAAGAGAGAGAAATTTTTCATTTACTTAGGCATTGAGAGCAGGGACGCCCTATTGGTGGGTCTTAAGATGGTGTTGCAGCATACACACATTTTAGTGAAATTTGAAATGCTTTATTAACAACGACAAAATTATAGTGAATGAACACAATTCTTGTGTCTACTGACCAAGTTGATTGTGAACCTTTGCATATGTTAATTAAGTTCGATAAGTGCTTGGAAACATAGAGTCATTAGATACCCTAATAAACGTTATTGTAAAATGAGACTCTTCTTAACTATTTTAATGGTGTTTCATTGGTTTGTTATTGTTGTGACAACCTCCCAAAGCCAGTGGGCATGTCTTTGATAACTATACTGTTTTATTTTGTGTATAGTATACATTTCTTATAAAAAACAGAAGAGGGACCCTGGTAAACAATTCGCAGGGGGCACATTCAGGGAAACAGCAACACAATAAACATTAGAGGAGGCCCACCCAGAAATTACTTCACATCAAGCTAGTCCCACACAGACAGTGTCACAAATGAATGACGTTTTTTTAAATAGTGTATTCACAAAATATGTGTATATCCTTATTTCATATATTCAAAAGAAAATAAAACTATCAGGCCTAATTATATTTGTCCATATACCATCAGCGCCCTGAAGAAGGATGGTACATGAAAATTCCGAAAAGCGCGTTGGCGCATTGTGTTGTGGTTTTGTATGTTTATGATGTTTGTTAGGTTTTGTGAATTATATTATTTCTTTTGATTGTTTGTATATTTATTTTTTGTACATATATCTGTTTGTAATGGTTGAGACATGTTTCTCATTTTCTGATTGCTTCGTCTTTGTTTGGATTTTCATAAATTTGATCTGGATGTTAGTATATGAATTTTATGTAGAGTATATTTATTGAAAAAGAACCAAAATATTGATTATTGAATATATGAAATAAGGATATATATATATTTTGTGAATAAAATATTTAAAAAAACGTAATTCATTTGTGACACTGTCTGTGTGGGACTAGCTTGATGTGAAGTCATTTCTGGGTGGGCCTCATCTAATGTTTATTGTGTAGTATCAATTTTTTCTCACTAACCGTTAGTAAAGTGCTTGTGCTCCCTCATAAAACTCGGTAAAACTGGCCTACACCTGATTGATACATTTAATTAAAGTGTAAGTCCCTAGCACATGGCACAGATCCTTGTGTCAGCTTCCCCTGCAACCAACTGTTCTCCTATCCAGCTTGCCGCAGTCTGCTACCCTTCTGCTGTCTGTCTACCTGCTGCCCTCTGTTTGTACCTTCTCTGCTCGTTTCTTGCTCTGTTATCCCTTTTCTGCTTGTTTTACTGCCCTGTGTTGTCTTTTCTGATAGTTTTTCTGCCCTTCGTTTTGCCTTTTATACTCATTTTGCTGCACAATGTTTTGCTTTCTTCTACTCTGTTTTGCTATTCTGCCCTTTTTTCTGCCCTCTATTTTGCCTTCGTGTGCTCTGTTTTGCCTGTTCTGCTAGTTTTTCTGCCCTCTGTTTGACCTTTTTTTCTCGTTTCTCCCCTCTTTGTCTCAAGTCTCAAGTCTCAAGACTTGACTTTTCGGCGAAGACCTCGCATCCCAGCCTGCAAACACCCCAGGGGTGACAGTGCTGTTTTCTACAAATGTTGATTGATTGATTCATGTACACAAGGCCTGTAAATTAAATGCTACAAATGGGAAGCAGCACTCAGGATGCCACCCACTAAAGTAGCCTTTTCGAACATGTCTCAGGCTTGCCACTGCAGCCTGCAGTGTAGCTTTATAATTCCCTTTCAACCTGACAAAATGCACCTTTTGTCAGGCTTAACCTTCCTTTTTTATTACTTACAAGTCACACCTAAAGGACCTGAGTTCTCAAATTTAGAGCATGGCATTTGGAGTTTTTTGCCACACCCAGTTTGTGGATCTCGGACGTGACCCAGACTTGCTATTAGAGAGTTTCTCGTGCCACAACGACACATCCCAACTAGATTCAGTTTTTCAAAACTGCACCAGATGTGCAAATGTCAGAGGTGTTTTATTCCTTAAGCCGCTTTGGGGTATTTCTCAGACACATTCACTGATAGTAAGTCTTTGTTTTTGAACATCCGTTTGGAGTTTTCTCCTAGAGACCTCCCCATCTTTGTTTCAATTAGTTGTAGCTTGGATGATTCTGGTCTTGGACTGCCCTGTGGAGGCCATGACTGAAAGGCCGAAATTTGTAGACTCTTACTATCCAAGGCCAATGTCATTCAAAGAGAAAAAAGATATACATGACACGGTTATAGGTCAAAAAAAGGCTGTTGGATGCAATTAATTTGAGTTATGTATTAGTTGGTTTATCACAAGTTGACGTCGCTACCTGGAGACAGTTTTGTATTGATGTTGCCTTAACAACGGTACATTATCTGGCATTGAGGTTACTTTGCTCACCTATATTAATAGGATTATTTTGCTTCTAAATGTTGTCATATGCTTGCATGATGAGCTGATATGTCTCATTATGTATCAATGCGGTGTTACTCACTATGTGTTTTGAAAAAATTGACAAAGTACTTTTTTTTTGTTTGTCCTCATTTGCCTCTTTCAAAGAGTAGGAAAGAGATAGCCATTTCACTTACACCAGTGTAATGGCAAGAAAACATGCCTTTTGTACAATTGTGCAGGAAGCGGGAGGAGAAAGAGAGAGGAGGTGTCCGCTTCAAACTCGTACCTGCCCTGGCCAAGAAGCCTAGCCCTTCCTTCTCAACTTCCCTCCGGCAGACCAGCTGTACTGGGCAGATAGGGCATAATCATTGGACATCAGTATTTGTCTGTTGCTCACACCACTTAAAACCGGGGACCAGAACTTATATATTTTTAAAACCCTCATATCTAAACAGGCCACATACTTAACAGATGACAACCAATCCAGAAAACTGGAAGGGGAGATCGATATCCATTGTTTACAAATTTCCCTGCGTGCCAGCAGCATAGAATAAAAGAACAGCCTTGCCTTCTCTTCTGAATATCCTGTAAGCGATTCTTCATAGCCAAAAATGATAGAAAAAACGCTTACCTTAATGTCCGTCCCTAGCATAGAGGACAGCGCCTTACTCCCATCAGACCAGAAGAGCTGGATCTCAGGGCAATGTACAAACATATGCACATATACGCACATCATCCTCTTTCAGACTACCACACATTGGGCACGCCACATCACCTCCTCTCCCGAACTTCGGCAACCTCTGTGGCGACCAGTACGCTCGGTGGAGGGAGAAAAGATGGTTTCTTCTTAGGTGCGCAAGTTTTACAATTTTAAAAAGCGTAGACATTGATACTTGCCACTTATTTTCCAATGAAGACTCCGGCAAGCATCTTCCCCATAATTCCGTAGGTAGTGTGAAGTCACCATCTTCCAGTTCGACCAGCAGCCAATAGATCGTTGCCAACTCTTTCTTATTAGATGATCCATCCAGAAGTCTGTCCTCTAATTCATTTATAGTTCCAATCCCGAAACGGGAGTCTTGGAACCAGCTCCGCATTTGTAGATATTTGAACATGGATATTTGCCGGCCGGATAAAAGGTTACACATCTCCTAACTAATTAGTTGCGTATCAACTGTAATATCGTTCCAGCTCATTAGACCTGCTTCTTTCGACGGTTTGGCTAAAGCGTCTTTCACCCACTCAGGTGATCCTGGTGAATCTCAGACGGGGGCCATTGAGCTATAATATTATATTTTAACCGCTTTTCTGACCATGTACCAGGTTTCAACCAGGCCCCTTAGAATCTTCAGCCTAACTTTTTTTAAAATATTTGGGGTCTGCATACTTGAACATAAAGCCTTGGACGCCTCCCAACTCCTGTGTTATCATGACTCCCAACATTCTCCCAATTTCAAATAGTGTAGGTATTTTCAGTAACATTTTCCCATTCTTTAATAAAAAGGCCCAATAATAAAAAAGCAGGTCTGGCAAAGCTAAGCCACCTTTCACCACCCTCCTTCTTAATTTTTTCCAAGCTATCCTTGGGCCTTTGCTCGACCAAATAAAACTAGTGATCTGGCCTTGTAGTTTCCTCAGCATATCACTCTCAAAGGGAAGTGGAATAGAGTTAAACAGAAATGTTAACTTTGGGAGGATCATAATTTTTATTAGGTTGACCCGTCCCAGTAGAGTGAGTTGGAGATGTCCCCAAATTTTTCAAAGCCCACTAATCTCTTTCTTCGCCTTTTTAAAATTTATTTTGGAAAGTTTGGAAATATCCTGCGGGATCGTAACCTCCAGATATCTCATTACTTCCTTTTTAACAACTTCCCCTGGCTCCACATTCCAACACATGATTTCAGTCTTACTTTTATTTGGTATACAGACATAATATCGATGACAAAAATATCGAGGTAGCATAATATCAAGTTAAAAATATCGAGTAGACAGAATATAGATAAGAGAGAATATAGACTACAAAAATATCGAATAGAATAGCAATAATATCAACTCCAAAATACAGAATGGACAGAATATCGAATGGACAGAATATAAACAACAAAAACATCGAGGGACAGAATATAGACAACAAAAATTAAGATGGATAGAATATAGACAACAAAAATATCGAATTTTAGCTAAGTTAATATTTATGTTTTAATAATATGTAAGTGTTTTTTATGTTAGTATATATGTTAAAAGTGTATTTTTATTTGATAATTTATTTTAATTATTAATTTATGGTATTTAATTTTTTCATAATATAGTTCTGGAGCGGGTTGTGGGTTTAGAGGGGAATAGGGTGGGAAGTAATTTAATTATAATTAATTAAAAATTATAATTTATTGGTATTTATTTAGAATTGATTGTTAATACATTTTTAATTGGCAATTAATTAAATTATAATTGGTAATTAATTTTTATTAATTGATTAATTGGTAATTATGTTAATTTTAATTATTTATTTTCTGGAGCGGGTTGTGGGTTTATAGGGGAATATGGTGTGAAGTAATTTAATTATAATTAATTAAATATGTTAAAATATTTATTGATATTTATTTACAAATAAATATTTAATTTTTGAATTAGTAATTAATTAATATATATTTGGTAATTCATTTTTATTAATTAATTAATTGATAATTATGTTAATTTTATGTATTTAATTTTTGTAGTGGGTTGTGGGTTTATAGGGGAATTGGGTGGGAAGTCATTTAATTGTAATTAATTAATTTTTTAATTATATAAATTGCTATTTATTTTGAATTAATTAATTTTTAAAATAATTTATTGTTATTGGTAAATAATTTGTATTAATCGGTATTTATTTTTTAGTAATTAAATTTTTTTATTATTTTTAATAGCATAATTATTAGAATGTCTTAAATTGGGAATTTGTTTTAATTAATATGTAATTGGTATTAATATTGAATTTATTTGTATTCATATATGAAGTATTTACTTTCCCTACTGTTGCTCTATTTGGAGTGGGAATAGTAAGTTTTACCTTCCCGCTATCCAACGCTTTCCCTACTGTTGCACTCACTGGAGTGGGAATAGTAATTTTTACCTTCCCACTATCCGACGCTTTCCCTACTGTTGCACTCATTGGAGTGGGAATAGTAATTTGTACCCCTACGCTATCCAACGCTTTCCCTACTGTTGCACTCTCTAGAGTGGGAATAGTAAGTTTTACCCCTACGCTATCCAATGCTTTCCCTACTGTTGGACTCCCTGGAGTGGGAATAGTAATTTTTACACCTATGCTATCCAACGTTTACCCTACTGTTGCATTCTATGGAGTAGGAATAGTAATTTTTACCCTTACGCTATCCAACGCTTTCCCTACAATTGTACTCTCTGGAGTGGGAATAGTAATTTTTACCTCTACGCTATCCAATGCTTTCCCTACTCTTGCACTCTCTGGAGTGGGAATAGTAATTTTTACCCCTATGCTATCTAACGCTTTCCCTACTGTTGCACTCTCTTGAGTGGGAATAGTAATTTTTACACCTATGCTATCCAACTCTTTCTCTACTGTTGCACTGTCTGAAGTGGGAATAGTAATTTTTATCCCTACGCTATCCAGCGCTTTCCCTACTGTTGCACTCTCTGGAGTGGGAACGGTATTTTTTACCCTTACGCTATCCAACGCTTTCTCTACTGTTGCACTCTCTGAAGTGGGAATAGTAATTTTTATCCCTACGCTATCCAGCGCTTTCCCTACTGTTGCACTCTCTGGAGTGGGAATAGTAAGTTTTTACCTCTACGCTATCCAACGCTTTCCCTACTGTTGCACACCCTGGAGTGGGAATAGTAATTTTTATCCTCCCGCTATCCAACGCTTTCCCTACTGTTGCACTCTTTTGAGTGGGAATAGTAATTTTTACCCCTACGCTATCCAACGCTTACCCTACTGTTGCATTCTCTGGAGTGGGAATAGTGATTTTTACCTTCCCGCTATCCAACGCTTTCCCTACTGTTGCACTTACTGGAGTGGGAATAGTAGTTTTTACCTCTACGCTATCCAACGCTTACCCTACTATTGCACTCTCTGGAGTGGGAATAGTAATTTTCACCCCTACGCTATCCAACGCTTTCCCTACCGTTGCACTTTCTGGAGTGGGAATAGTAATTTTTATCCTCCCGCTATCCAACACTTTCCCTACTGTTGCACTCTCTGGAGTGGGAATAGTAATTTTTACCACTACGCTATCCAATGCTTTCTCTACTTTTTCACTCTCTGGAGTGGGAATAGTAAGTTTTACCACAACGCTATCCAACGTTTTCCTAGTGTTGCACTCTCTGGAGTGGGAATAGTAATTTTTACCTTTACACTATCCAACGCTTTCCCTACTGTTGCACTCTCTGGAGTGGGAATAGTAATTATTACCCCTACACTATCCAATGCTTTCTCTACTGATGCACTCTGTGAAGTAGTAATAGTAAATTTTACTGTCTTGCTAACCTATGGTAAAAATAATATGTATTTTTTATGAATACTATGTTTATATATGTATGTTTTTAAAAATAAAATTGCATGTGTATTTATTTTTAACTTACATTAATTATTTTTATTTTTAAGTTTATTTAAGTATTTTAAGTATGTTTAAGTTATTTATATTTAATATTTTATTATTTTTCAATTACTTTTAAGATACTTAAAAAATTAGATATTTTTACTATCTATATTTTTTACAACGATATTTTTGATTCGATATTTTTGCACTTACCTGTTTGGAGATAGGAGGACGATATTTTTGTAGTCGATATTTTTAACTCGATATTTTGCTACCTCGATATTTGTGTAATCGATATTATGTCAGGGATCCCTTTTATTTATATCATAACCTGATACTTTTCCGAAGTCAGCTGTGATTATCATAATTCGATTTAAGGCATTTTGGAGATTGATTGAATAGATAAGGATATCATCCGCGCATAGGCCTAGTTTCCTGCTCCAGCCCTGAAATTGGAACGGTATGATCTCAAGGTCCTCCCTTAGTTTTCTTGCTAGAGGCTCTATGTATAAATTAAACAAGAGTGGTGATAAAGGACACCCCTGCCTCGTGCCTCTACCAATAAGGACCGGGGCCGTCAAGGAGCCATTAATCAATAATCTAGCTTTTAGTGCACTATACAATGCATTCAATGCTCTACTAAAGTTCTGACCAGGTTAGCAGCCTTTACCACCGCCTGCAAAAAGGTCCAGTTAACCCGATCAAAGGCCTTAGTAGCATCTAAAGCTATGACTGCAAGTGGGAGCCCATAAGTATAGGCAAGATCTATCGACCCTATCAATAAAAAAGTAAGCTCCTTTAAGGATCTCCTGCGAATAAAACCTTTTTGGTCTGAATGAATCAGATCTGCAATGGGACCGTTCAGTCTATCGGCCAATACCTTAGCGAAGATCTTATGATCGCAGTTTAATGAGGATATTGGCCGATATGATTCGCAATTGGTCGGATTTTTGCCAGGCTTCAGAATTAGGGAAATAATCGCCTCTGTCCATGAAGCAGGCATTTCTGCCCCATTAATGAAAAATGTGTTAAAAATTTCTAAGAGTATAGGTTTTCATGTGTTAGCCAGGGCTTTATAAACCTCAAGAGGCAAACCTTTCTTTCCCTGTCTTACAAGCAAGTCAATTTCTTTCTCCCCAATTGCCTGATTTAAACACCTGCATTTCTCATCTTCAAGTGACTCTCCTAAATTCTAACCTAGCCAAGCTTCAATATCATCTTGAGAGGTGTTTTGATCTTCCTGGTAAACCTGGCAATAATAATTTAAAAAAACTTACTCGATCTCCTCATCGTCACAGATGAGAGCCTCTGTGCTATCACACTTAAACTGGTTGATTCTATTTCTCCCCTGCTCTTTTCTCGCCTTTCAGGCCAGCAGTTTGCTACAGCCTTCGCTGTATTCAAAATGAGCAAGCTTGTTTGCGTGCCATTTTTTCCTCACCCTTTCATGTAGAATTGTCGTAAGGCTAGCTTTGACCTCCTGTAGTTTTTGCAATAAATTCTCCCTAGCTTCTTCCTCTAGTACAGGATCCGACAAATACTTCTCACAAATCAGGATTTGTTTCTCTAATTCAGACACCTCTTCATAAAAACCCCGCCTCCTTCCGGCCGCTATTGTCCCTAATCTACCTCTAAGAAATGCTTTATAGGCATCCCAGATAATTTCATATGAGGATGAGCCTTGATTAAAATGAAAAAACTCTTCTGTTTCTCTAGTCAAAGGCATTATCACCTCCTCATCCTGGAGAATAGTGCGGTCATGGCTCCATCTAGATTGAGAAGTTTTATCATATAGTTTTAAATGCAAAATTACAGCCGAGTGATCAGACAAATGAACACCCACATGTTCAATCTTTTCAATCCATTTAGTCAGGCTGCTATCAGTGAGAAAATAGTCTATCCTTGACTGGTGCCTATATTTCTGATTATTAAAAGTGAAACCCTTTCTTTGTCCTGCCTTCTGCCTCCAGACATCGCAGGGGCACAGCTGACTCATAATTTGTTTGATAAACATAGACATCTTTGGATTAACTCGGGCTCTACAACGTGAAGTCCTATCTAAATTATAATCTAAGATAGCGTTAAAGTCCCCTGCCATGATGATTGGGTCTGTAGACTCTACCATTTTCTCTAAAACACCCCCCAAGGGGGAGACATCATCCTGGTTAGGGCCATAGTATCCTACAAAAGTAAAGGCACAGCCTGAGACCTTTGCCTTAACCACAAGCCATCTCCCAGATGCATCTGAACTATGTGCTTCCAAAACCACTTGCAACCCTCTCTTTACTACAATTGCAACGCCTTTTGTTACCGCCAAGTGAGATGTACAAACAACTTGGGAGACCCAACTTTGGCGGCTAAAAACATCTAAACACTCTTTCTCTGGTAAGTGTGTCTCCTGCAGTATCAGTATCTGGGCTGGACAGTCTTTTAACCTTTTCCATGCACATGACGAACTCAGCTCGTCATGAGCCGTAGAACGCTCCGGCGCGGGGAGAATTCCCCTGGTGTGCTGAGCTTTCCATGCGAGCCGGTGCACCTGTGACGAGCTCAGCTCGTCATGAGCACAGGAGCGCCGTGCATCATGATGAGCTGAGCTCGTCATGAGCATGCGGGCGCTGTGCGCGCGACCCTTGCCCCCAGCACAGCGGGGGAATTACCCCCGCAGCGAAGGGGTTAAGTATTGTAGGATTCTATCCTTCCTCCCTCGCACCCTAAGACCATTAACATTCCAAGAGAGAATTTCTATTACTTTTCTTCTCTTCTCATCCATTACTGTTGAAGCCTACAAACATTTTTTGCAGAACCATGAGGCATCTGAGTTTTTTTTTCATTTCTTCCCACTGCTCCCCACCCTGTGCTCCCCTGAAGCCCCCCTCCCTGGAAAAATCCTCCACAACTATTAAATGGCACAAGGCCATATGGACGATCTCCCTTTGGGACATGTGTGCATATAAAAAAAAGAACAATAAAAGTCACCCCCCCCAAAACAAATATGTTTTCTTTTTTTTTTCTTCTTTTTAAGCTATAACTTTCCATACAGTTGAGTTCGCCAAATTCTATAGCAAACCTGGGGCCTTACAGTATTAGTGTGGCAACATGAGTTTATCTATATGAGTAAAGGAGCTCAGAAGCCTGAGGCCTAAGGTCTAGAGGTACTGGAGCTCTAACGTCCTGCTTGGAGATTTTTAATAAAGTCATCCAACTTTTCTACTGAATGGAAGATATGCATCTTATTGTTTAGCATGACCTTCAGATATGTGGGGAATCTTAACTGGACTGAAGCACCTAGGCGTTTCAAACTGTCGATCCTCTGCCCCATCTCCCACTGCCTGTTGGAGGTGGTAGCAGAGACATCAGATCTTATCTCATACCTGGCTCCCTCTACCTCAATGAATTTCATCCCCAAGGCTTTTGAAAGTACTTTTTCTTTTAATGAGTAGGTCAGAAAGTTTAGTAGAATTTTCCTGGGTTTTGGCCTGCTTGCATTAAGACGAGAAGGATCCCTATGGACTCACTGTAAGTCTTTTGCTATCTCATCTTCTGTTTCTTCTAGCTGAAGTTTGTTCTTAATCAGCTTTACAACATAAGATTTAATATCATCCCCCTCTCTGCCCTCAGGCACCTTCAGAATCTTCAGGTTGTTTCATCTTTGGTAGTTCTCCAACCTTTCCACTCTATCCAAACCCTCCTTTTCAGCTACTTTCAACTTATCGATCTCCACCCCGTTTGCCTGCACTGTTTCTCTGAGTTCGATGATCTCATTCTCTAGGGTTGAAGTTCTCACACTAAGGTCATCGATCTTCTTCTCCATAATTTCACACGCCTTTTTAATCTCAAGCTGGTTAAACTCAGATGTTGCAAATCTACTCCTGATTTCATCTGAAAGTGATGCTAGGAGTGCACCTACTGACCGTTCCTCCTTAGCAGGGTAAGTCAGGGCCAGAATCTGTTCGTCTTCCCTCTGGTCTGTAATTCTTAGCGGCTCCCCTATCTCATGCCCTGTCTCCTGTGGGCAGGCTGGGACCCCATCAGCAGATATTACCTGCTTCTCGGCCTCGTTTGCTACCCCGCCATCTTTTCTTCACCCAAAATTAAAGTTTTTGGCAGCACTCTGAAGTAGGTTTTGAGGGAGTGAGTCATTTTGACTTCAAGGGCTTGCGACTTCTTCTTTTGTATGTGCTTTTGTAGGTTTTTCCTATGTTTTGTTTTATAGATGGGGGGGGAATCTTTAACTATCGTAAGAAGGGGCTCCCCAGCTGTTTCTACTCTTCCCTCTTCCCTTTTATCAACCTTGCCACCTTCCTCTCACCCCCTGCGCTCCTCACCCTCTTCCTCCCCTCCTTCCTCCCTTGTCCTCCTTCTATCAGGCTCCTGGTGTACCTCACTCCGACCTTGAGCTTCACCTTGTTCCCACCTGTCCCCCTTAACCTGCCCTCCTCTTGTGCTCCGCAAGGGGTACCTGGTCTTTACCTCCCCAATGTCACCAGCCAGCGTACTTCCCAGAGCCCCCTTCCTCCTCCCTCCTTTAGCCTCTTTTTTTACTCGTCTGGGACCGAGTGGTGCGATCCTTTCAAACTTTTCCTCTTCAGTGCTCTTAGTACAGCCCACGTTGTCTGTAGGTTGCACAATATTCCAGGGGGGTTCACTGCAGGCACCTCGAAACGTGATCTTTGCCGCGGCTCCTCTCCCCCTGCGCAGCTCCAGGGCCGTTCTGTGCCAAACCTGCTCCGGCGCCATGATGAAAAAGGAAAGAAGCAAATAAACACCACTCTGTACGCCAAAATGCCTGCCGAGCCCCTGCCCCGCCTTCCTGCTAACACCGGGCTGAATATGACAAGACTGCAGCACGGAGGAGCGAGGCAGATCCTGCGAACCGAGTAAGCACGGTTTATACTTTATAATCGAATCTGGGGAATCTCAATTAACCGGCGGACTCATGCCGAGGTTTTATCAAAAGTATTCAAGGACTTTTAATCTATTATCGCATATTTCTGCCGAAAGAATGCACGGACGTTCCGTGAGCCGCCCGCGACCTGCTACTCGCGGGCCGCCATGTCTTTCCTCCTGAACTTTTCAAAATTGACAAAGTACTTTTGAAAAAAGTAAATAGTTTGAATAGGAAATACATTTTGCAGTCAGTGTCCTTTTTGACTTTGGTGCTGCAATGTCTCGAACAATGTAAGCGATGTGGAATATATGAATTAAAATGATGAAATCATATTATGCAAGTTTTTCAGCCAAAGGTTTCAAATAAAAAGTTGACATTCTTTCAAATTCCTTTCATATTTATACTTCTAGAGCTCCCTTTTTGTTTCTAAATTCTCATAGGGCAGGATGCATTGTATTTAAAATGTAGAGCTGTGAGTTTAAGTTTTACATGTCTGGCAGTGAAAAACTCCTAAAGTCAGTTTTCACTGTTTTACAATCTGTAATGATCAACCAACGTGAAGTTCCAGCAACGACCAGCTCTTCTCACTACAGCAATACTCAACCTGCTCTTCGCACCGAAAATTACCTACTTGCACGTTCCTCCAATGAGAACAGTCTTCTTCGTGCTGGACTTGAGAAGATAAGTCTTCAATGGGATTAACCTGGCCCCTTTCCCGACCTGCACTACATTGCGGTCGGTTTGAACTTGTGCAACTGGCATTTTCTGCTTCTTAGCGCTATTTTCACTAAAACATTGAAAATTCAATATCTCCAATTCTACTGATTAGATGTTTGCTGTTCCGATATCATTTTATTGATTAAGATGTACTCTATTTGTCTAAATGGGTTTGGGTTTTTCTTGTGTTGTGTTTTCACTTTAATGTTGTTTGTGTGCTGCATAGACACTTTACTACACATTGCCTCTAAGTTAAGTCTGATTGCTTTATGCCAAGCTACCAGATGGTTAAGCACAGGTTAATATAGTGACTTTTGTGATTCAATCCAATAAGCATTATGGTTGTTTCCCTCCTCACAACCAGTAACCCAATTTCTTACAATGACGAATTCAGTGAAGGTGCAACAAGATCAATATGTTCATTTTTATAATTCTGCGAGAGCCTTCCCTTTTAAAAACAATCTGAAAAGTGTATTTAAGTTGGGTACAGACAGGTGCTAGGCAGAGCGGAATTTTACCTTTTTGACGGAGACTTGGGGGCATATTATCAAGGAGGTTTATCTCCGCTTTTTGGCTTTAAAAGCCAAGAAAGCGGAGATAAAATTATCTCCCTATTACCTAGCTGTCACTAACACCAGTTAGCGACAGCTAGTAGGAGATAGCGACCATCTTGGGCCCCACTTTGCATGTCAGTGATATTTATCACTAATGACTTGCAAAGTGGGCGTGCCAAGATGTTAGCAACTGGAAACAGTCGCTAACATCGCTATCTCCTATTACCAACTTTTGGAGATATTCGTGCTATGCGCGAATATCTCCAAAAGCTAACACCTGCCCTGAGCAGTTCTTAGCCATGTTATCCAATGGGAGGTGGATAACATGGCTAGGAGCATTAGCTCGTTAATGCATGAATATCGCTGACTTTTCAGCGATATTCATGCATTGTGGCAGTTTTTTATCGCATTTGCGATAAACCATGGTAATACCAAGGTTTATCTGCGATAAAAATCGCCGCAGCTGAGCGGTACATTTTTGTCTCTAACCAAGCAATAGCGATAAATATCGCTATTGCTTGGTAATATGCCTCTTGGTTTGTGCAAATTGTAGCTGAAACCATTCTTAGTGAAGGCCGTAGGTTTCTTAGAGCCACAATGGGCTTATCAGCCAAATTTTTGGCCACAACTAAAACACAAAGACAAAAAGCAACCTTTCTGAATTCCGGAACAACAGAGCTGGTGTTCTGCTTAACTATGTGTATTGCAGATCACCGTACAAGGTTAAAGGTGACCGAATCAACATGGTAGCCCTCTCCGTATTCAGCTGTGCATCCTCCTCACTGTCTAATCCACTGTAGGTGCAGCGCTCCCTGCAAGGCAGGTTCAGATCTCTAAATGTTGCAGGTGAATCTGTACAAGAGGGTGGAAGGCAATTCTCCCCTGAACTTCCAGTACCAGTGAGCTACCGGCCACGGTCTGAGAAATGGCTGCCTAACGAAGAATTTTATACGGTAGACAGCTCGGAATGCCTCTGCATATTGGAGCAGGGTTCTGACCAATTTTGTTTTAAAATCCGAGTCCTGCTTCAATTAATGCATTACCATGCGAAGTTCCCTGAGTGAGTCTAAGGGGTCCATTAGGATGTCGGGCGGTGGCACCACCGCGGCGATGGCGGGGCGGAAAAACAGCTTTTTCTGCCCGCGAGCAGCGGAACTCACGTCCGCCACATTAGGATAGGTAAACACAGGTCATTTCCCGTCCGCCGCCGAGCGCCGCGCTCCGCCATCAAGGTGCGCCCACCACCGCGGCGGCTGTAGCCAATCGAGACGCTCCACCGCGGCCGATGACGTCCGCCCCGCTCGACAAATTAGGATGGCCCAAACAAGCAGACGCACGGCAGCGGAGACACTGCACAGCTTAAGCAGGCGGAAAGTCGACAGCGGAGCACGAACACCGAGACCCGACATGAACCCCATGGACCCAGCCCTCCACATGCATCCGGTCATGTACCTGCTGCAACACTATCGGCAGATGGGCCGCTGCGGACGCCGTCGCAGGTACGCCACTACACATATGCACCACACATCTCACATGGCGACACAGTGCCCAACCAAAACACTGGCATCCTGCTGGGGGGCACAACACATTCACATGGGCACCCACACATCACCCACCTCACAACAAGGCACCCCACGGCATCCGGAACACACAACGTCCGCCAACCTGCAGCAACGTCACGGTCACGGACAAGTCACCGCCGCGGTCAACACATGCGCACTATGCAGAAGGCAGGGCAACACCAAGGCATGGCCAGGTCCCAAACATCACAGTGACACACCACCCCGACCAACACTGCACCCCACCCGAGCTAGTCACAGGCCAGGTGCCTATCCCGTGCAACCCCATGCACACCAACAAGCACTGTAACAACAAGCACAATACACACACACTGCGACACACAACCAGGGACACAGGCACTGCAGGATTGGCTGACAACGAACACACAACACCAGTGCACTCCCCACAGCCCACACAATTGCATACAATCATCCACACAGGGCAAGACAAAACAAACAACAGGCATACAACTCCTGGCTGACACATGTGTGTCTCACACAATACAGGGGCACACATACATACACTACAAACTAACGCCCTTCACACTGCACACCTCTGCCACACCCAACACCACACATGCCATGTAAGCCATGCCACCAGGACCAAGGGACAACACAAGACGACCATACACATACACGCCTGGGCACACAGAAAGGAAAACACACACACCTCATCACATCATAGACATCGACTAAACCACAGCACAGCTGCTCACCCTGTGCTGCCAGTGTCCCCCAAGGTGACCTGTGAACAGTGTATGCAGCAATAGCAATTCACCAACACGAAAACTGCATGGCCTGTAAAATAGCCATCACACAGTACAACATCAGCAGGGCCAGAATGGACTGAAGACCCTGTCCCCCCTGTCTAATAATCATATGGCCACATAGAGCCTTGCAATGGTGATTTACAAAATAGAGCATGGTACTCAGTCAAGCATATGCAAACAAGAAAAGTACATTAATCAGTAAGGAGACAGAGAAAACACACCATAAGTAACTGTATTTATTCACATATTGCACAGATGTAGCTACACAACATTAGTAGACACCAGCAAGTCACAAAATCATGTACAAATGGCACATACTATGCACTGGTCAAACACAATCGCGAAGTGCAGAGTCCTTGGCAGAGCAGGGCAGAGTACATCAGAGCAACAGGCCCAGAGTCCTTGGCAGAGCAGGGCAGAGTACATCAGAGCAACAGGCCCAGAATCCTTGGCAGAGCAGGGCAGAGTACATCAGAGCAACAGGCCCAGAGTCCTTGGCAGGGCAGAGTACATCAGAGCAACAGGCCCAGAGTCCTTGGCAGAGCAGGGCAGAGTACATCAGAGCAACAGGCCCAGAGTCCTTGGCAGAGCAGAGTACATCAGAGCAACAGGCCCAGAGTCCTTGGCAGGGCAGGGCAGAGTACATCAAAGCAACAGGCCCAGAGTCCTTGGCAGGGCAGGGCAGAGTACATCAGAGCAACAGGCCCAGAGTCCTTGGCAGAGCAGGGCAGAGTACATCAGAGCAACAGGCCCAGAGTCCTTGGCAGAGCAGGGCAGAGTATATCAGAGCAACAGGCCCAGAGTCCTTGGCAGAGCAGAGTACATCAGAGCAACAGGCCCAGAGTCCTTGGCAGGGCAGGGCAGAGTACATCAGAGCAACAGGCCCAGAGTCCTTGGCAGAGCAGGGCAGAGTACATCAGAGCAACAGGCCCAGAGTCCTTGGCAGGGCAGGGCAGAGTACATCAGAGCAACAGGCCCAGAGTCCTTGGCAGAGCAGGGCAGAGTACATCAGAGCAACAGGCCCAGAGTCCTTGGCAGGGCAGAGTACATCAGAGCAACAGGCCCAGAGTCCTTGGCAGGGCAGAGTACATCAGAGCAACAGGCCCAGAGTCCTTGGCAGAGCAGAGTACATCAGAGCAACAGGCCCAGAGTCCTTGGCAGGGCAGAGTACATCAGAGCAACAGGCCCAGAGTCCTTGGCAGGGCAGGGCAGAGTACATCAGAGCAACAGGGCCATGAACACACCCAGATCGCTAACAATGGTCTAGAGTAGCACACCTCTGTGTGGCACAGGCGTCTGAGGGTGTTGACTACTCACTCCTGGCTGTCATGTGGAGTGGGACCTGGCTGTGTGTCAGGCACTGCAGGTCCACTTGACTGGTGTGACAGAGGGACATGTGATGTGGCAATAACAGAGGGCCTGCAAGGTGGAGGGCTGTGCGGACCAGGTGGCACCGTGGCACGTGGAGGTGGAGTCATGCACGCCCTTGACACAGTGTGGGTGGGAGAGGTTGGAGGGGTGCCCTTCCACTTCTTCGGAATACGAATTTGCTTCCCTGTCATGGGGTTGATGGGAAGTGGCGTTGACACCACCGGCACACCCCCCACTGTCCCACATCAGGGGCAGACACTGGCACTCCCTCTGGAAAAGTGCTTGATCCTGCAGTACGCTTGGGCTGGCTACGCCTACGGACCACCTTACCCTCTCTGAAAGGTGTACCCCCACAGTGACCACCTTCCCACTTACCCCAGGGGTGGTGTCTACAGTGCCCTCCTGTCCCTTCTTGCCAGGGATGGCCACAACACTGCCCTCCTCTACCTGAGTCACTGGCCTGGACACAACACTGCCCTCCTTTGCCACAATGACTGGGCTGCTCACAACAGGGGTCTCCTCTGCCACAATGACTGGGCTGGTCACAACAGGCCTTCCCCCCACCTGCCTCGATGTACTTTGTACTGGGTTGATGTGGTAGGTGGTTGTGTCCCTGTGCTCTCCCCAGGTGTAGCCAAGACATCCCACACATCCTCTGTGGGCATAGCTGAGTCAATTTCTGGTGATGCCTCTGCAGCATGTGAGCCTGGTGTCTGACACAATGCTCTTCTGGTCTTGCTCTTCTGTGACTTCACCTTGTCTGTGCATATTGGGGGGGCCCTGCTCTTCTTTGGTGATGGAGTCTGTGGACGGGATTGTTTGCTTTGGGTCTGACCTGTGCTCCTAGTGTTGTATCGTTTAGTTGATGTATGTCCCAAGTGCTCACTGTCATCTGATGTGGCCACGGACTGGGTGGACGTCACAGGCACCTGAGCTGCAAAGGGGGCATGTGCCTGTTGGAGGGCTGACGTCACTGTACCTGACAATGACAGGAGTGTACGATGTAGGCCACCCACGTCAGAGTGCATGCCCTCCATGAATGCCAGAACCTGTCCTAATTTGTTATCGTGTGCACTGAAGGCATTGAGCAGGGCGGTCTGGCCCACGCAAAGTTGCCGCAGGAGATCTACACACTCTGCACTGAGGGCAGCAGGGGGGCCATGTGTGAATGTCACACGTCCCCTCTTAGTGACACGGATACGGGCAGCCCCAGAGGAAGTGGATGGGAGGGTGGGCAGTGGCCGCTGGTAGTCTGATGCAGCAGCAGACTCCCCATCTCCTGTGGGTGCTAACAGGGACGCATCCCCCCTGCCCTCAGATGAAGTGGTACTCTGTGTCTCAGCCACAGATTCCTCATGCATACTCCTGTCACCCTCAGTAGCGCTGGTGTGGTCAGTGTCACTTGGCTCGGTCTCACTTTGCTCTGCTGCAGCTGTCGTGCTGGTCTCGCCATCACTTTCAGGATCATGTTCCGCCGTGGTGTCTTGCGAATCTGCATTAGTGACAGAAACATGGTTGTCTAAGTGTCATTGTCTGGTCACACGATATCAGATCAATGCAGCACATGAGAGGCCTAGAGCTACATGGTAACCACCACACCCTCCAATCACTGTGCAGCTACACACCATATAGACCACAACAGTGCCTGTCATGCGGACAAACAGGCAGGAGTGGACCAATGTCGATGACACACAGCACTACACCCTGCCCATGGATGGTGTTCCCCCAGCCCACATTGACCTGCCCCATGGACATGATGTAGCCACAACAAACATCACCACTTACAGACCAAAAGGGATCCAGAGGTGAATACACACACCTGTATTGTCTACACATGCCATACTGTCAAATAGGCCATTACAATCACCATGTGCCAATCTGGGTTCACATTGTCGTCAGATGTGTGGGCCACTACCATGAAGGTGCATGCAAAGTAGACAGACATGGTGTAACACTCATTAAGTGGACACAGCTGTACGGCAGAATAGGGACTACACCCACCATCACAAAGAAGAGTGACCATGTGGACAACAAAATATCTGTCAAGGCCAGAAACCTGCAGGCAGGAGCTGCACAGTAAGGCCATGGTGGGCCAATGCCTCATACAGACACACATCACAGTTGCCACTCACATCACATATCACAGCATGGCAGCACACGCACATCACATGTGTCACCGCTGCCACAGGCACTCTACACATGCATCCACTCCCAGACAAACTCTCCCTCCCCGGATACTCACCATCTCTGTCTTGCTGCTGAAGCCCCTTCAGACGTGCATCCAGGTCTGGATAGGTCACTGCCAGTATGCGTCCCATCAGCGGAGTCATGGTGCGCCGTGCCACACGCCCTGTGCGTGGTACCATCCCCAAGGTCATCTCTGCCACTTGCTTAGCCAGCCGGCTGATGTCGTCCCACCTCTTGTGACAGTGTGTGTGTCGTCTGTTTGATACCCCCAGGGCTCGCACCTTTGTTGCTATGGCCCTCCAGACAGCCTTACGTTGGTGTACCTTGAGCTGCAGGAATGAGAGTAAAGAAGGCCAAATGAACATTTACACAATGTCATATGTCAGCATCTATCAGTACAGCAGCCAGACACTGAATCGGGACTCACAGTGACCTCCCTCCCTCCAGAACTGGGGGTACCCTCACAAGGCCACTCAGCATGGCATAAACATTAGTGAATGCATGCACACATTGAGGTTCGTAGTCTCCATGATAATCACACTAAAGAATGATGCTTTAACACAAATGCATCGACAGCACTGTGTAATTCAGAAATAGTACAGGGCATTGATGGGGCATATCCACTAATCAGTGTGAAGCAACTGTAGCATGTAAGTTGGCTGATGGACAACGTTTGGCTGTGCAGCCACTGAACCTACTCTGTGGGGCACACTGACTATGACAACAGGGGCACCCTGAAATTACATCACAAGCGGACACTGTCCAGGCAGCTACAAGGCAAACAACCGTAGGTTATGCCTGCCCGAAAAAATAGCAAATCCCACTCACACATACAAGTATAGGCCTAGGACAGAGTCACAATGCAAAACACACACTCCCACCACCTGGAAACATCTTGTCTGTCAGTGTTTGTCTGCACCCCACATCAAAAAGCACATACTGCAGCTAATGAATACACGTCTGACACCACCCTGCCCTACTGCTCCCTTCATGTTGACTTACCACGACATTGGGGCCACCAAACAGGCGTGGGTACTGTGCCAGCACCTCGTTCACAAGGACATCCAGCTCCTCACTCGTGAATGGACTGGCACGGATCTTATCTGTTCTTGACATCCCTGTGGATATGGCAGACCTGTGGCGGAAGTGAGTTGTGAGGTGTCCCAGGCAGCAGGCTCTGTGAGCAGCAGGAGAGGGTCCCAGGCAGCAGCAGGAGAGGGTCACAGGCAGCAGGCTCTTCAGGCAGCAGCAGGAGAGGGTCCCAGGCAGCAGCAGGAGAGGGTCCCAGGCAGCAGGCTCTTCAGGCAGCAGCAGGAGAGGGTCCCAGGCAGCAGGCTCTTCAGGCAGCAGCAGGAGAGGGTCCCAGGCAGCAGCAGGAGAGGGTCCCAGGCAGCAGGCTCTTCAGGCAGCAGCAGGAGAGGGTCCCAGGCAGCAGCAGGAGAGGGTCCCAGGCAGCAGGCTCTTCAGGCAGCAGCAGGAGAGGGTCCAAGGCAGCAGGCTCTGTGAGCAGTGGGAATGTGTGGCTCACTCCCACAGATTTATAGCCCCCTGGGGTAGTTAGGAAGCTAATAAGCTGCTACAATTGGTTGTCTGGGTCTGCCTTATTCAAAAGCATCCAATGACCAGCTCCGCGGCGGCGGAGCACAGCTTCCGCTATTTTCAAATATGCATCATGCCACAGCGACCACCCATGCCATTGGCTGTATGCAATGCGCCATGGCGGTGACGCACCGCAGGTGTCCGGGGTGCGCAACCGCGATGGTGCCTCATTCAAAAGCATCCAATGACCAGCTCCGCAGCGGCGGAGCACAGCTTCCGTTATTTTCAAATATGCATCAAGCCAACGCGACCACCCATGCCATTGGCTGTATGCAATGCGCCATGGCGGTGACGCACCGCGGGTGTCCGGGGTGCGCAACCGCGATGGTGCATCATTCAAAAGCATCCAATGACCGGCTCCGCGGCGGCGCAGCACAGCTTCCGTTATTTTCAAATATGCATCATGCCAACGCGACCACCCATGCCATTGGCTGTATGCAATGCGCCATGGCGGTGATGCACCGCGGGTGCCCGGCGGTAGGTACCGCGACTCATGCGGCGGAGCATAGCCACCGGCATGTACACAAGTCCATGTGCCAATGGCTACCTTGGCTGGGTAGATGGTGGTGCTGGGGTCACAACGCCGGGGACCGGCGGTAGGTACCGCGACTCATGCGGCGGAGCATAGCCACCGGCATGTACACAAGTCCATGTGCCAATGGCTACCTTGGCTGGGTAGATGGTGGTGCTGGGGTCACAACGCCGGGGACCGGCGGTAGGTACCGCGACTCATGCGGCGGAGCATAGCCACCGGCATGTACACAAGTCCATGTGCCAATGGCTACCTTGGCTGGGTAGATGGTGGTGCTGGGGTCACAATGCCGGGGACCGGCGGTAGGTACCGCGACTCATGCGGCGGAGCATAGCCACCGGCATGTACACAAGTCCATGTGCCAATGGCTACCTTGGCTGGGTAGATGGTGGTGCTGGGGTCACAATGCCGGGGACCGGCGGTAGGTACCGCGACTCATGCGGCGGAGCATAGTCACCGGCATGTACACAAGTCCATGTGCCAATGGCTACCTTGGCTGGGTAGATGGTGGTGCTGGGGTCACAACGCCGGGGACCGGCGGTAGGTACCGCGACTCATGCGGCGGAGCATAGCCACCGGCATGTACACAAGTCCATGTGCCAATGGCTACCTTGGCTGGGTAGATGGTGGTGCTGGGGTCACAACGCCGGGGACCGGCGGTAGGTACCGCGACTCATGCGGCGGAGCATAGCCACCGGCATGTACACAAGTCCATGTGCCAATGGCTACCTTGGCTGGGTAGATGGTGGTGCTGGGGTCACAATGCCGGGGACCGGCGGTAGGTACCGCGACTCATGCGGCGGAGCATAGTCACCGGCATGTACACAAGTCCATGTGCCAATGGCTACCTTGGCTGGGTAGATGGTGGTGCTGGGGTCACAACGCCGGGGACCGGCGGTAGGTACCGCGACTCATGCGGCGGAGCATAGCCACCGGCATGTACACAAGTCCATGTGCCAATGGCTACCTTGGCTGGGTAGATGGTGGTGCTGGGGTCACAACGCCGGGGACCGGCGGTAGGTACCGCGACTCATGCGGCGGAGCATAGCCACCGGCATGTACACAAGTCCATGTGCCAATGGCTACCTTGGCTGGGTAGATGGTGGTGCTGGGGTCACAACGCCGGGGACCGGCGGTAGGTTCTGGCATTTTCATACACATTGCTGTGTATGTCAATCCTGGACAATGTATAAGTACCCTGCAGCTACATGGTGTAGGGCACATCATTGTACACACGATGCCACACAGCCATTGCATCCACAGGAGGACGCACGTTCAGTGTGAGCCACTTTAGCATGTGTTTGTGCCATTTTAGTAAGGGTTTTGATGTGTGATGATGATTGACAGACGTCAGGTGCTCTACATAGATGTCGTGAGGTTTAATGTGTTGTTGGTCAGTGCAGACCTTGACCGGGCTGGTGGCACTGCATTGTATCGTACCTGACTTGTGGATTCACAACTGATCATGCACACAACCAGAAGTGTCCCTGCTACTGTGATCATTGTGTCAATGAATGGTTGCAGAATGTACATGATGCATTGAGGTGTGGCAGGTACGGCAGATGGGTATAACAGACATGTTAAGTCACATTACATTTGTGGCTCTAGTAGCTCCATGTCTGCGCATGTCAAAAGTTCTATCATTATATCCACTTTCACATTACCCGATGTGTTACTGTCACTTGGGTATTGTCACTGGAGAGGCCTGCCCTCTGTGTGTAGCTATTGGCCAGCCATGTAACCTGATGTGCCATGCATCTCTCTGGCCCTTGTTGTTTTCCCATTACATCATTGATGCTTTGTGCTATGGCCATCTCATGATGCTTGTCATTGACCTATTCTTTATAATCCTAAACTAGGAGGAGGCCAAATCTCCTACGTCAGTTGATTGTGCTTGAGGACATGGAGAATGAGGCAATCATCAGGAAATTCAGGCTGGACAGACCAACATTGAAGATCGTGTGTGATCTATTGGAGCCCCACCTGCAGCCTCGCCGTCACTATCCTACGGCATTCACACCAACCTACAAGGTTATGGCAGCACTACACTTCTTTGCGACTGGTTCCTTCCAAGAGACCGTGGCTAACGCTGGGGGGATGTCGCAGCCCATGTTCAGCATGGTGCTGAGGGATGTACTTGAGGCCATGATGATATATCGCAATCGCTACATACATTTCCCCAGGGGCCGTGAATTGGCTGCCGTTAAGGGGGACTTCTATCCACTTGGGCGCATCCCACATGTAGTCGGTGCCATAGATTGCACCCATGTGGCTCTGGTGGCACCGCAGGCGACGGAGCACATTTATCGGAACCGCAAACACTACCACTCCATGAATGTGCAGGTGGTGTGCCTTGCGGACATGACAATATCACATGTGTGTGCAAAGTATCCCGGTTCAGCCCATGACTCTTTCATTATGAGGAACAGCATGGTGCCACGGATGATGGAGAATCTGCATCCCGAACGTGCCTGGATTGTGGGTGAGTTACACTACTGCATTCACGTGCTATGTGTCACTGGCTTTACTGTGGCCGTACAACATTGCTATGGATGTTTTTCATTCACAGGGGACTCTGCATATCCCAGTAGGCCATGGCTGTTGAGCCCACTCCGGAATCCCCAGACACCAGCAGACATCCGCTACAATGAGGCCCATGGCAGGACACGACGGGTAATTGAACGGACTTTTGGCCTGCTGAAGGCAAGGTTCCGGTGCCTTGACAGGACTGGAGGCGCACTTGCATACTCGCCTGTGAAGGTGTGCAAGATCGTTGTGGCATGCTGTATGCTACACAACCTGGCCATCCACAAGGGGGTCCCCCTGCTCCTGGACAATGGTGAGGAACCAAGGCCACAACCTGCTCAGGGACCTGAATCCAGTGATGAGGACAGTGGAGAGGAGGAAGGAGTTGACCTACGCCAGCAGCTAATACAACGCTACTTCACTTGAAGGTGTGTAACAAGTTACAACGTCTACATAGTCTAGTGTGGTAGCTTTTGTTGTGAATGGATATGCGCAGATGTTCCCAATAGCCACATGTTCTGTCACCTATGTATGGTATTGTTGTAATGGACGTTACGTACGGAGATGATTTCTGGACCGTATTTGTGCATATCAGCTAGACAATGTGTAGTGTACCTGTGATAAATTGGATATTTGTGGAGCAGTGATCTGTGTGTGTTGGCATGATGAGACCAGTGACTGTAGTTCTGTTGTGTCTCCCTAGGTGCTCCAGAGTGTTCCTGCCCTGCATACTGTACATCATGTTTACACATCATGGACATTATCATCAATGTAAATACTGCACTAAAGAATTCAATACACCAAATCTGGAGTGTCAGGTATTTTATTTACGGGGTGGACATGTGAATTGTGCGGGAATATTTACAGGAAGGTGGTGAATGAGCAGTGAGTTGACAGTCATGGTCGCAGAGATGCAAGAGTAGACACCACATGGATGTGGTGACCCAGTCCAACAGACAGGTGCCAATGTGGGGAAAGACAGTCCAAACAGTGAATGCAGTTGGGGAGAGGGTTGTCTTCACGGCTGGCTCTGTGACTGGCGTGTGGCAGGTGCTTTGCTTCCAGAGACTCCCAGGCTCTTCTTCGGACGCCCCCTAGATCTTTTTGGGGGTTGGGGGCCTGCTGAATGGCCAGCGGCGTCAGAGGACTCGCCCCTCTCTGTTGGCGCAGGGGAGGATGGTGGACTGTCACCCTGCTGCACAACAGGAGGGGACGGCGGTGATGGTTGGGACACAGGCCTGTCCCTCTGCAACGCCACTTGCTGGCCCATGAGATCCACCATCTCTCCCAGCCGGTTATTGATGGACCTCATCAGCAGGATGAGCTCCCTTAGTAGTTCATCCGACCGGCCACTTTGTCCCTGGACCTCTTGGTAGGCATCCGCAACTCTGGTGAAGTGGTCCAGGGATGGTGTCCACTCCTCCCGAGGTCTGGTGTTGACCCTGGCCCTCCCGCCTGCTCTGCTGCCACGGACCTCTTCCCTCGCCACTGGTGTGCCACGCACTGGCTCCCTGCCCTCCACAGTTGTTGGTGTGGGCTGGTCATCCCTAGGGACAGGGAGGGTGCTGCAGGTGGTACTGGTGGTAGTGGTGGTGTTGGTGGCAGTGGCTGTGGTGGTGGTTGCGGTGGAGGCAGAGGCCGTGACAGCAGGGGTCTGCTGCGTTGTTGTTGCAGCAGAGGTGGTGGTGGGGAGGATGGGGGCCTGGGACCTCTGGCTCTGTGGAACACCAGATGGGCCGGCCTGGAGCTCATCATCCAAACTGTCCTGGGAGTCTGCATCTGTGAGTCCATGTGCCGGAGGTGGAGACTGGCTCTGCTGGTCGTTGGTGTTGTCCCCAGCAGTGAGTTCTTCATCACCTGTGGAGTAGATGGGGAGTGGTCAGTGTTTGTGTCATCTGCGTATCATCAGCTGTCTGTACACTAGTGCAATTTGCTGTCATCAGTTGTACAAATCATGGCAACACCGTGTTACATTACATAGTGCAGAGTTACATCATGGAGTCATAAAGGTTGATTGTCTATGCATTGCGTACAATAGTTATTTGATTTCTACACACACACTTCATGAAGATATACGGTAGTTACATACCTGTAAGGTGAGTGTGCAGGGTGCAATGGTTGACACTTGCTCCTGGCTGGGGAGGCCTCCATGCTGCTGGGCTGTGGGACAGGGGGGCATGCTGGGAGTAGTGAGACAGGCCTCCCTCCCTCACACCCACAAACAGCCCCCAAGTGAAGATAGCTACCTACCTGTAAGTTTGTTTGTTAAACAGTGCAATGGCTGACACTTGCTCCTGGCTGGGGAGGCCTCCATGCTGCTGGCTGTGGGACAGGGGGGCATGCTGGGAGTAGTGAGACAGGCCTCCCTCCCTCCCTCACACCCACAAACAGCCCCCAAGTGAAGATGGCTACCTACCTGTAAGTTTGTTTGTTAAACAGTGCAATGGCTGACACTTGCTCCTGGCTGGGGAGGCCTCCATGCTGCTGGGCTGTGGGACAGGGGGGCATGCTGGGAGTAGTGAGACAGGCCTCCCTCCCTCCCTCACACCCACAAACAGCCCCCAAGTGAAGATGGCTACCTACCTGTAAGTTTGTTTGTTAAACAGTGCAATGGCTGACACTTGCTCCTGGCTGGGGAGGCCTCCATGCTGCTGGGCTGTGGGACAGGGGGGCATGCTGGGAGTAGTGAGACAGGCCTCCCTCCCTCCCTCACACCCACAAACAGCCCCCAAGTGAAGATGGCTACCTACCTGTAAGTTTGTTGGTTAAACAGTGCAATGGCTGACACTTGCTCCTGGCTGGGGAGGCCTCCATGCTGCTGGGCTGTGGGACAGGGGGGCATGCTGGGAGTAGTGAGACAGGCCTCCCTCCCTCCCTCACACCCACAAACAGCCCCCAAGTGAAGATGGCTACCTACCTGTAAGTTTGTTGGTTAAACAGTGCAATGGCTGACACTTGCTCCTGGCTGGGGAGGCCTCCATGCTGCTGGGCTGTGGGACAGGGGGGCATGCTGGGAATAGTGAGACAGGCCTCCCTCCCTCCCTCACACCCACAAACAGCCCCCAAGTGAAGATGGCTACCTACCTGTAAGTTTGTTTGATAAACAGTGCAATGGCTGACACTTGCTCCTGGCTGGGGAGGCCTCCATGCTGCTGGGCTGTGGGACAGGGGGGCATGCTGGGAGTAGTGAGACAGGCCTCCCTCCCTCACACCCACAAACAGCCCCCAAGTGAAGATAGCTACCTACCTGTAAGTTTGTTTGTTAAACAGTGCAATGGCTGACACTTGCTCCTGGCTGGGGAGGCCTCCATGCTGCTGGGCTGTGGGACAGGGGGGCATGCTGGGAGTAGTGAGACAGGCCTCCCTCCCTCCCTCACACCCACAAACAGCCCCCAAGTGAAGATGGCTACCTACCTGTAAGTTTGTTTGTTAAACAGTGCAATGGCTGACACTTGCTCCTGGCTGGGGAGGCCTCCATGCTGCTGGGCTGTGGGACAGGGGGGCATGCTGGGAGTAGTGAGACAGGCCTCCCTCCCTCCCTCACATCCACAAACAGCCCCCAAGTGAAGATGGCTACCTACCTGTAAGTTTGTTGGTTAAACAGTGCAATGGCGGACACTTGCTCCTGGCTGGGGAGGCCTCCATGCTGCTGGGCTGTGGGACAGGGGGGCATGTTGTACTGACAATCCGGCCCCATACAGGCCTCCTCAGCAGAATGGCTGGCTACATGTTGGTTAGGGATGGACAGTGTATTGGTGGTTGGGTATTGCAAGGAGGTAAATCTCAATGTGGTGTTACACATTTGTCGGTACTTACCAACCTCCGCTCCCCCGGCTACTCCTGTGAAACTCTCAGGTAGCAGGATAGCAAGCACCTTCTCCTCCCATGGTGTGAATGTCTTCGGTGGGATGGGAGGGCCACTGCCAGTCGCGTTTGCCAGCGTCCAGTTCTTGCTCCTCCTCTCCTTGACAACCCTCTTGAGATCATGCCACCGCTTCATGATCTCCTTCTTGGATCTTGGGGTGGCCCCAACTGCATTCACCCTTTGGACTATCCTTTCCCACATTTGTGTCCTGGTGGCTAATGGTGTCTGTTGGACTAGGTTACCAAATAGTTGTGGTTCTACTCTCACAATCTCGTTGACCATGACTGTCAACTCACTCTCTGTGAATTTGGCATTTTTTGTGATGTCATGGTGTGGGGGGGTTGAGGTGTTTGTGGGTGCAGGGGTGTGTGGGTGCAGGGGTGTGGTGATGAGGTGTGTTTTTGTGTGCTGGGGGTTTGATTGTGATGGTGTGATGGTGGTGTTGATGGTGGTGGTGGGTGGTGGGTGTGGTGTGCGATTTTGCCTCTCCTCTCAGATGTGGTGTGTGGCCTTCTGTTCAGGAAAGATGCAAAGGATTGTGGTGAGTGGAGGGGGTGGCTTTGTACTCAGCTGTGTGGGTGTGTCCAATTGGATTGTGGTTGTCAGGTGTGTAGTGGGTGTGGTTATGTTGTTTTGTATATTTGTTTGACATTTCAGTATCTGTGTGTGTGTGTTGTATCTATTGGGGGTAGGGCTACTTTGTTTATGCAGTATTTGGCATCACGGCGGTGCTTTGACATCGACCGCCATGTATTTCATGTTCGTCCGCTGCGGTGAGTTTGCTGGTGCTTGGCCGCCATTTCTCCCATGCAATCCTGCCTTCGACCGCGGCGGTTGGTGCCTGTGGTTCCGCCCGCGACACCCTCGGGGATATCGTAATTTCACGTGCGGTGTCTCCGCTGTCCCTGTGGCCGGTGTTGTATTTTCCGCTGCTTTTCCGACCGCCGCGGTCGGAGTTTTGTCATCACCGCACACGCCGGGCGGTTTCATTTTCACCGCTACCGCCGCGGTCGGTCTGTACTGGCGGTCGATCCTAATTTGTCTGCCGGTTGAACCGCCTCCATGGCGGGCGGTTGTTTTCCGCCTCCATGGCGGGCGGGGTGGTTTTCCGCCCGCTATCCTAATGGGGCCCTAAGTATTTTAAAGAGTGGAGCTCGTGACTGGTGTAGAAACTATAAAAAAAACAGAACTCTGATTGACTCTTTCATCGAGAAAGAGGGATTCTGGACATTGCTATTAGTATATCTCTCAGTGAGTCTGTATATTATCATAGATATTTCAGTGAATTATTATGAGAAGTCTACCTCTGAGTTGATATAATATATTATGGAGCAGTGGACCCAATGTTGCAATACATAGTTAACAGCAGACCTCTAGGTTTTATCAACCGCAGATTTATGAGTGAGCAGTACTCTAATCACTCCTGATATCAAGAGATAATCTCCCTGGTACTCTAGGTGTTTCTACATGTAGAGATTTTAATAAGTCTTTGTAGTCAAGAGCAGCGTTCCTAGGAACTCTAAGTATTATTAAAAGAGATATGTATGCCTGGGTATTTAGAAGAAAGTTCGAATCAATGATGTGAATAACAATTAGTGGAGGCCCATTATCAGACTAATGTGGACGCTATCAAAAGCAGAGTTATAAGTGAGTCTGTAGCTCTTGAGCTCTACATCCTAGGTACTATAATAGGTATATATCCTTGAATTAGTCTGAATTAGAAATTGGGTTTCTGGTTGGGTAGGGTATGCACCAAAGCCTGGTAGAACCCACCAGTCTAGTCAAAGTAAGGGAGTTACATACCCAAGATAACCCCTGCTCACCCCTTCCCAGAGGCAATGTTAGAAGCATTTGTGCAACACACACACCAGTGACACAAAAAATACACCCCAAAATAGACTCCACACAGTAGTGTATAAAAATATCTCATATACTGTCTTCAACACATAGACCACAATCACATAAATTATAAATCACTTTGCAAACTAGAAAGTTGTAATGATCATCACAGTTAGTGCACTAAAGTAAATACTTATATGTTGCACACATCATGAAAACATCACCACTGTACATATTATACTGATCTTGGCATGATACTCATTATCCTGTCATTACAAGGCCTGAAACAACACATATAAAGAACATCAGGGCGTTAAATGAAGCAGTTTGGTCATACCAAGAAAAAAAAACCACATGACCACCATATTCAAAGGTATCACTAAATACTGACCCAACACCATAGGATGCAGCACTCTGTGCCTCTATCACTGACAATGTGGTAATGGACACACCAGTGTGGGCCCAGGAGCATCTCAGCCCCTACTATGGGTTACATGGTAATTTAGCAAGTTTTCTCAATGCTGCGAAACTCGGATCGGGGGCATCCGTCAAAGTCTCACCCCATCCTAGGTGCCAAACAGAGGGGGGCACTTATACCTCCCACATCGTCTGGGAGACCATGCAGGATCCCCCATGGTCAAGGTAAGGCATGATGCGGCCAATTCTTTGTGGCAGCTGAGAGCCTTCATCGAGGTTCACCCCACGAGGCAGAGAAAGACCAATGCCCTGAACCTGGCCCCCAACGTACAAGCATTAAAGTGGGAAGGAACAGACCCACATGGTAAATTTCCATGTGCATTATGGTCCAATGCAGCTTCCTATGAGCGCACAGTGCAGCTACGTGAGTCACAGAGTTGGCGGGCTGAATGCGGGCAGAGGAAACCTCCCGTGGTCTCTCCTGACAACCAGTATGCAAAATACATAAACTATTTAATGCAGGCAACCTTTCCCAATGCAAAGCACAGCAGGTCCGAGGGCTTCTCAGACCTCGGCCAATCATCTGCACACGAAAACGGTTGCCCACAGGGGGAGCGTAGGATGAACAACAAGCTCCCTCGGGCATGTGGGGAGGCTGACAATAAAAGGCCAGCAGCGCTCCGGCTCTGGTCGTCACGTCACAAATGACAATGGAGCGCCTAAGCCCAGCAGGTGATCGGGTCACACAGACCCCCCCCCCCACTAATGGACTGTGTTGCTCATCGTGCGGGTTGCATTGGCTGACTTCCCTTGGTGTAGCGGTGTTGGCGGGCTCCACCCACGGGTTCCAACAGTTGTAGAGACTCCGGGCCGAAATCCTTGTTCCCTAGGGAATTGGGCGGGCCACACTACTCTTTTTTTTTTTTTTAGGTGCAAAACATTTATTGAGCACTGTCAGGAGTACACAGCGTCTCGCCAACAACCCGGAGGCCGGCCGCTATCGATGCATATAGTAGCACAAGTAACAACAGAAGAGCATGAATGCGAATACAATCGCGTCAAACAATAAAATTCAAGTGACAAGTGCAGCGTCTTCACAGCTAAATCTATGAGTCTTGCATTTTTTTTTTTTAAGTTTTATGTCAACAGTAACATGTGCAGTGTCTAGGCGAACCCAGGGGGGGGGGGGGAGCGGACATATCGGGCGCCCGGCGGGCATATCAGTCCGTGGAAGGCATGAGGCTGGCAAAGCAATGAGACCACAAATGAAGGGAAGGCGGGCCTCGGTATCGAGGGTGGTAGGCCGGTAGATTCCCGGGCGATGGCGTGGTGGTCGGAGCAACCCACAGAGAACCCTGAAATGGGGAGGCTGGAGAAGACAGGGGAGGGGGGGGCGGGGGAATAGCAAGCACATCATGCCATACAGGTCAGCCCAGGAAATTCAATTCAAGACCAAGTATTAACAACGCAGGGTCCCAACATCTCAACTGCAAGTACGGTCGTCCTCGAGTGGGTCAGTGATCAAATAGCATTGTAACGGGGCCGAAATATCAGTAGGCCTAGAAGTAGGTGGCAGCAGTTCGGAATAGGTATGTAATTGTTCCTGGCAGCATACCATATCACTCATCCAATCTTTAAACTTGGGTGCCCTTCCCCTCCCCCATCTACAGGCCACTCTGCGTTTAGCCAGAAGCATAGCCAGCGCCATATATTTGCGGTGCGCCGCCTGGAGAGGTGCAACATACCCTAGAAGAGCTACCAATGGGGACGGATCGACCGTCATGTGTATCATTTTGGACAGCGCTTGAAACACACCTGTCACACGTATCTGTGGGTCTAAGCTGGAACCTGTGTAGGCGCGCTGGAGTGTGGTACAGTCTGTGCAGGAATTTATAATGAATTATCCTATAGCGGCTATTGGAGGATATGCGCTCGGTCTGCTGTAGGCAAAATTCCCATTGTGTATCCGTGAGAGTCAAGGCTAGATCTTGTTCCCATTTGTATCTAGCTGGCAGAGCAGTGTAGGTCATGGTGGCCCGGACAGATTTATAGAGTGTGGATACCAGTTTATTAGGAGTGTCTTGAAGCAGCATGGTCTGTAGGGGAGGCAGCACTGGGGCTCGCAGGGGAAGTCAGGTGTCTGGTGTATGCCCTCGTATAACTGGTCCCTAGTACGGAAGGTGCCATCACGATATAAGTCCCCCCATGTGGTGACATGTATTCTTTTCAACAATTTTTGGAAGCCAACCTCTTGTAGGAGTGGAAGCTGCGGGTGGTAGGTCAGTGGCAGCAGAGGAGCATATAGGAAGTGCAGATCAAGTTTCAATACAATTGTGTTCCACGCCGTGACTGTGCTAGATACCGTGGAGGGGGTCTTGTCTCTACCTTCAACCTGGGAGTAGAGTGCGCCTTCGATGGGGGTCGGGTGGGCCAACCAGTGTTCGGCCGCCAGTTGAGGCATATATCTCTGCTGACGTACCCAAAAGTACGCATAGTGGGCCTGAGCAGCTCGATAGTAAAGCTCGAAGTCAGGAATGCCGAAGCCCCCCTGTGAGAATGGCCGGACTAGGATCTCCCATTTGAGTCTGGGCGTCTTCCCACCCCACACCAGTCGGAGCAATTCCGAGCGTAGCAATCGAAAGAAATGGGATCCGGGATGATACGGAATATTCAAAAAGAGGTACAGAAGCTGAGGGAGTATAACCATTTTAACTAATGAGGCCCGCCCAGCCATGGAAAGGGGGAGTGTAATCCATCTGGAAATATTGTCACTCATCTTGTCCATCACAGTGCCATAATTAGCACGGATCAGCTCCTCTCTACTCTTTTCCACATGTATGCCCAAGTACTTAAAATCTCCCGTGCACCAGGCAAGCGGGAACTCCAGCGGGAACTGGCTCGTCGAGGCAGTAAGGGGAAAGATACACGACTTACTCCAGTTAATTTGAACTCCCGAAAGGGCACCAAACCGTATAAATTCCCGGAGTATGGGATGTAGGTTGTCGCTAGGGTGGCGAACATAAAGGGTGATGTCGTCGGCATACATAGAGACGAGTATCTGTCTCTGAAAGCAGCGTAGCGCACTGTCCCTATGATGTTGTCGCAGCTTAGCAGCCAGGGGTTCAGTGGCTATGGCAAAGAGGAGGGGGGACAGGGGGCAACCCTGCCGTGTCCCCCTGGAGATCGGGAAGTCCGAGGACAATTTTCCATTAATGAGGACACTGGCCACTGGACGCGTATACAATAGTCTAATCCAAGAAATAAATATAGGTGGGAAAACCATTCGCTCTAGAACTTTGAACACATAGTCCCACTCGAGCGAGTCAAACGCCTTAGTGGCGTCTAAAAAAACGGCAGCCATTGGGAGGTCTTCGTGGACCGAGTCATAGACCGAAAAAAAAGTACGGAGATTGTGCGACGTCGCTCTCCCAGGGACAAATCCGGCCTGGTCCGGGAGGATCAAGGCAGGCAGGAGGAGGCTGATGCGTGCTGCAATCAGTTTCGCAAGAATTTTCACGTCACAATTTAACAAGGACAGCGGTCTGTAGGAGTCGCAGCTGGAAGCGGGTTTGCCTGGTTTGAGCAGTGACGTGATAAGAGCAATCCTCATGGAAGCAGGGAGGTGGCCCACCTCTAGCGCGTCCTCATAAACCTCCCGCAGTACTGGCGCCATGAAGTCAATAAACGTTTTATAGAACTCAATAGGGATGCCATCCAGCCCAGTGGCTTTACCCGACTTCATGCTCATAATAGCCTCCCTGACCTCATCCAGTTCAAAGGGGGCGCTCAGGAAGGCTCTCTGTGCATCGCTCAACCAACCTAAGGATACATCCGCTAAATAATCGTCCAGTGTGAGTTCGCCAGCCCTGTTAGAGGAGTATAGCGCACCATAGTGCCGCACAAATTCGTTCAGGATTTGGGTGGTGTCCCTGAGTACCAGCCCCTCAGCAGTCTCAAGTTCCAGTATGACCGGTGGCGAACGCATTAATTTAACCGTAGCCCTCCCAGGTCTCTCACCCTCTCCATATCGCCTGGCCACCCAGTATTTATTCCTAAACTTTACTTCGCGGGCAGCTTCCTCAGAAAATTCCGCCAGTGTTTCTCGAATGGTAGCAAGGGTTGCACTGTCAGGGTTTGTTCTAAGGCGGGCCTCAGCACTACGTAGGTCAGCTTCTAGGCTGCGTAATCTAGTCAGTATGCTCTTGAGCACACCCAAGCCTTTCGAAATACACAAGCCCCGGAGCGTGGCCTTAAAGGCGTCCCATATGGTCTCAACGTCTTGGACAGAGTCTTTATTGCGTTTAAAGAAATCTAAACATTCCTCCCGGAGCTCTTCTTGGAAGTCCGAGTCCAATAACATAGAGGGTTGCATACGCCATGCCGTCACTGGGGGGCCTAGCTCAGAACCGGACAGCGTAATAAGAACGGGGGCGTGGTCGGAATATGTCCTGGGGAGGTGCGACGCGTGAAGCAGCGCCGTATACAATTGTGAGGTTAGGAGGAAATAGTCGAGCCGTGCCCACGACGTAGCCTGCGCTGTAAAGTGTGTACCTTCCCCTCTAGTCCTGCAGTGTGAACGCCAAGCGTCTATGACATTGTTACTGGCAATGGTTGCGCTAAGGACTTCTCGCCCGTTAGTATAATGGTGGGGGGCGGGGTGTGACCTATCCAGGGGGGGGTGAAGGGTCGTGTTGAAGTCCCCTCCCCATATAAGGTGCTGGGGTCCCGTCTCCACTATCGCAGCCCATAAAGAAGTAAAGAATTGCGGGTCATCTGTGTTAGGCCCATAACAACATGCTAGTGTCACTGTCATATGCCCCAGTCTACCCCATAGTAAACAATACCTCCCCTGGGGATCAGCCCTGGAGCCAGCAAACCTAAAGGGCGTGGATCTCTTAACCAGGATAGCCGTACCTCGTGCATATGAGGAGTAATTAGCAAAGATCGTGTGAGAAGCCCACCTACTTCCAAAGGCGTGTGCCCTGTGGGGTGCAAAATGCGTTTCCTGTAGGAAAGCAATGTGAACGTTATGGCGATCAAGGTAGCTCAATATTTGCCTTCTCTTCCTATGGTCTCCCAACCCTCGCACATTCCAAGAAATCACATTTAACCGTGTATCACCCATGTGGAAGTGTGAAACAATGATTGCAGGATGAAAGCGTGCAGGGTAGCCCAGTCATCCTCAGCAATAAACAGGCCCCCAGGGGGAACAGGGAGCGGATCCCTGAGGGAACGCCCCTATCTCCTATGCCGCCTCTCAGCCACAGACAACGCAAAGCACATCCATCCCACCCCCTCATCCCCCGGCCAAATCCAAGGAGCCCTCCACCGGGCAGACAAGTGAGTTCACAACACATCATGCACATGTTAAAACCTGAACCCCAACAAAACTCCCAGCACCCCCCCTCACCCACCCCCCCCCCCAACAGTCCCACCAAAAGGACCTGACCGGAAGAAAGTAAAACAGTTCACAGTATTCAACCATACAGGGCGAAACATTCCGGCTCTGCTAAAGGAAGCAACACCTTGCCCAGTGTGTGCCCGTTCCGCCCGGTAGGCAGCCCTCCACCCCCCACCCACTGAAGCTACCCCAACTCGCCAGCACCCCAAGCCCGCCCCCCACCCACATACCAAAACAATACAAAGAACCAACCAACAAATAAAAACCAAAGTCAATGTCATTGGGGAACACCCAGTAGGGGTCATCAGAGGTGCACGTTCCACCACCCCCAGCCGTCCCACTCCGTGCAAGTCCACCCTTGAGGTCTCCATCTGGAGCAGAGAGGGAGAAAGGGGGTGGGGGCCTGGCATACATTACCACCTGCAGTCCAGCACCCGTCCATGGCACCCCAGGGGCAGCCGCAGCCATCACTGAGAAGGATAGGACCCTCCGCGCAGAGAAGGGAGTGAGGACGATCAAATTGAGTACAGGAATAAGAACCATAGAGAGCCAGCCGTTGACTATTCGGGGTCGGATGCGGTCAGGTCCCCAGCGTCCGCAGGCTTTCTGTGTCGTTTGGGCAAAGTCTTAAGGTAGTCTTCGACCTGTTGTGGGTTGAGAAAGAAGTGCTGTGTGCCCTGGTGGGTGACTCGCAGCTTGGCCGGGTACAGGAGGGCATAGTCAATGCTCAGATCACGCAGTTTCCTCTTAACTGCAAGAAACTTCCGCCGTTGCTCTTGAACCACCGGGGTAAAGTCAGGGTATATGGAGAAGGGCACGCCATCATATGTCAGGTTCTGGTTCGCTCGGGCTGCTCAGAGCGCCGCATCGCGATCTCGGTAGTTGAGCAGGCGCGCAATTATGGGTCGCGGTGGGGCTCCAGGTTGGGGCTGAGGACCAAGGGAGCGATGGGCGCGTTCTACAATAAACTGATTCGAAAGAACGTCTGCCCCCACTGTCGCCGTAAGCAGTTTTTCTATGTACAACTCCATCCTCCCTGTGTTGGTCGACTCCGGAATGCCCATGACGCGAACGTTGTTCCGCCCGCTCCTAGCTTCCAACTCCTCGTTTTTGGTGGCAATCACTCGTAACACATTGTCCATTCTGGCAAGGCGAGAGTCATGTGACGCGGTCGTATCATCATTTTCCGATATTCTGCGTTCTACTTCAGTTATGCGCTCCTCATGGACATCCATCTTTTGGGCTATGCCATCCATCCTAGACGAAAGTCTATCAACTTTGTCGACCACCGTCGCAAATCCCTGGCGCATCTCCTGCAGCATGGTGGCCATATCTGGGGTCAGCGGGGCCGACGTCGAGGCCTCTGAGTTCGGGCTCCGGGGTGGCACCGCATCTCCCGTGTGTCGCGTCGCCTTCTTCTGCGCCGCGGGTTCAAACTGCAGCCTGGGTTGGCGACTGTCCGGTTTCCCCATGCCGCCACTGAGGTGTAGGAAACTTACGCGTCTATGCGCTATCAATACTGCCGCCGGAGGGGAGCAAGTTGAGGAGATAGTGTCTCAGCACTACCCAGTGCGGTGTAGCGGTGTCTCTGCTGCAAATGAGGTGCCAGGCAGCGGGGGGGGGGGCACAGCAAGCGTCTGCGGGGGGGGCCAGCAGTGAGGCAGAGTTCAGTTCGGGAGTAGATCGATCCCCCAGGAGACAGAGCGGGAACACCAGCAGAGATATAGCGCCTCGAGGATACCCACAAGAGCGCTAGTCCGTTGGAGTCGTCAGCTCATCCAGATGGCGGCAAAAAGCAGACAGTGAGGCCGTGTATGGCAGCGGGATGGCAGGTCGCCGGACGCCTCTGGCCCCTGCAGGTGTGCGTAGCCAGTCGTCAATGGCGCCGAAATATCGCGCCAAGCACAGTACCGGTGGGGGCTCACAGCAGGGCGAAATCAGCGGGGGGCTCCGCACCACCTCTGCCCCAGCGTCGCAAGCAATGTGTGTAACACGTACCTCCTCAGCCCCGTCCGATGCTGGCCCCACCGCTAGTATCAGCTGCGCCGCTCACTAAGTGCTGGAGGCCCACTCGCCTCGTGGCGATCCTCGGGCTCGAGTAGGTCCAGGAGCCGACAGCAGGCACCGGCACAGCAAGCCCTACGCCGGCCGGGGGGTCCGCAGTGTACAACCCCGGAGTCCAAGGGGGTAGAGCCACCAAATTTTCGCCGAGTGTGCAGGGGCCCTCGCTGCCCCTCCGTGGGGATTTTCGGGCGGGTGGGTGCAGGGAAAGAAGGATAAACACCGGATAACTATGCCAGGCTGCTGGAGCCTCACACAAGTGCGGCCATTCAGCAAGTGCGCCCTCTAGCGCCCCCCCGGGCCACACTACTCTGCAAAAGGTTTCCAGGCAACCTCTCTAGGCCGTGTCGGGAGATGCCGAGGTGGCTCCTTCTTATAGCAGCTCCCTCACCCTGATGCAGGCCGGGGTTTAAGCGCTTACTACAAGCTGGTCCCAGCCAATGTGGAATAGCTCGGGACGCCCATCCCAGGACATTTGGATAGCTCAACAAACACTCTTACTGCAGGACATGGGGGTAGTCAACCTGCACTCGGCTGACAGACTAAAGCACTTACCATGCGCTGGTTTGGGTCAAAGCTACGGCTGTAGTACACATCACTACTGGCCCGGGAAATAAAGCGCTTACCACACGTTCCCTTGTCTTTAAGGTGAAGTGTGCTCCAATCCTTGCTCTGCTCCAGACAGAAGCATTAACTGCAGGCCAAACCACCTTGCACACATCATGGGGCAGCACTCCTCACACAGTCCTCCAAGCTTTTCCCGGCAGGTCCTTTTTTGACCCAGCATATATATTTTTGAAGTCTTTGATTTCCCTTCGACTTCCAACAGGAGGCAAGCACACACAAGCCCTTGGAGATCTTCTCAAGCAGGATACCACAGCAGGTCAAAAAGAGTCAGTCCTTTTCCTCTGCCCACAGATAGAAGCAGCAACTGCAGGCCAATCGACCCCTCACACAGCAGAAAGGGTAGCGCTCCTCACACAGCTCTTCAGCTCATCTTTTTGCCAGGGTCTTCGTGTTTCCAGAAGTGATTGAACGTCTTGGGGTTTTAGGTTCAATACTTATATCCCATTTTCTCATTGTAGTCTTTGCTTTGGAGTCCCTGAGCTTAGTACAAACCAGTTCTGTCCACCCTGGTCCAGCTTGACCACAGGGGGTGGAGATAGTATTGTGCAGAGGATACACAGCCTATTCAGGTTCCAATGAAAACTCCTCCCACCACTCTAAATGCAGAACGGTCTATTCATCCTGGCTAGGAGTCACCCTGAAAAGGTAGGACACACCTCAACCCCCCTGTGACTGTCTAGATTGAATTCACATCCCCAGCTCCTGTTACTCCAAAACAAGACGGTGAAAACACAAACAGGTAGAGGCACCCAGAATGGTAAAGCAAAAAAATACACACTTTCTAAAAGTGGCATTTTCAAAAATACAATTTAAAACCACCTTTACTAAAAGATGTGTTATTAAGTTCTGAGTTCATAGAACCTAAAATCAATTTCTCTATCTTGCCCCAGTAACATCTTACACTTGTAAGATGTTAAAGGCAGCTCCCATGTTAACCCAATGGACAGACAGCCTTTCAACCAGTACATGTCCTACCTTTCACATACACTGCACCTTGACCATAGGTGTACCTTGGGCCTACCTGATGGGTGTCTTACATGCAGGAAAAGGAAAGGGTAGGGTCGGCATTCCACTTGCCAGGCCGCAATGCAGTAGCAGATCTGAGTCACATTTGAAAGGCTATCTGTGTGAGTGGAACAACCAGTGTTGTAGGCCCACTAGAAGCATTTTGATTTACAGGCCCTGGGCTTACAGTGCACTTTACTGGGGACTTACCAGTAAATCAAATATGCCATTCACGGAAAACCAATCAAAATTGAAATGTACACGGAGAGCATATGCACTGTAGCTCTGATCAGCAGTGCCCAGCAAAACAACAAAATATGAGGCAAAAAGCAAATCATTGGGGGACAAACCTGCAAATAGGGCCAGGTCTAACAGTCTGTATGATAAAGAGAAGAACTGAGATCACTGTATGTTACCATTGGCAAAACTCTATCACAGTCTGCATGTTGAAAAGAAAAGATTTCTCCAGCGAGTATGCTTTTATCACTAACATATCTTTAGGTGACATTGGGTATTATCAAAGGCAGTGCTCTATGTGAAGTGAGACTGAGTTATATCATCAACAGAGCAGTGAATGTAGTAATTATCAAATTTAGATCTCTGGGATTTTGTTAATTTTAATTAAAATTAAAACAGAGCCATGAGAGACTCTTTGTATTATCGATTGATTGATTGATAGGCTTTATTTCGATATAAAAACACCATAAAAGCTTGTACAACAAATACAAAAAACAGCATAAATAACAATCACATTCAGTTTACACAAGAGATTAAAACAAAGGGAAGATATTTAAAACAGATAAGACCGAATTAAATTGACACTCAAAGCCTTCCTTCACGAATCAACCAAGACCATTTTAAAAATTTTGATACAGCACAAACAATCACATTGGATGTATCGGACAGTAAAATACGCAGCGCCACTTTATGCTGGTGGGTGCCTAAGAGTCTACATAGGGGTTTTAACCAGCGTCTCCTGGGTGCCCGGTAATCTGGACCTTCAAAAAGAATGTGGGCTACCGACTCTACTCGGGTGGGACATCGCGTGCAAAACGGGGACGATTGGTAAGGCAGTTTCCAGCGGGCAACAAACTCACCTACTGGGAGGATCCCCACTCTATTCTTAAAGTACAGGGTACGGTCGAAAGGGGTGGAAATGATGTCTAGATAAGGTTCATAAGCCACCACATCTTTTATCCTCACAAAAGCTACAGTGGAGTTACAATGTAGTGGATCTGAATGTAGTTTGGAGGAGACCCAATTCCAGTACATCTTTTTAATCATAGCTTTGGGTGGGGCGGTTCTCAATGCCCATGCATCTGCTAAGCCTATCTCCGCTAATAGCCATTTAACATCCCTCAGCCATTTAATCTTGGACTAGCCTACCATGGCCATAACCTCTGCTAGTGCTTCCGCATAAGGGGCTAGTTCGGGCACCCGCCACAGCCGGGCCCAAAGAAGTAGGGGGCGAAGTTGTGCTTGATCCTTAATGGATCTGCAACCTAGATCCAACAGCACTGATACAGTTGGTGTGCTCCACGGGAGAGCCATCAGACAAAGCAGGCGGTGAGTCCGGTCAGCTGCTCATCCTCTCAGGGCAAAGTCAAAAAGAAGTATCAAGAATACACTGGGTGACCAGTTTTATAGCAAAAAGTACAGTGACACATCTGACTGTGTTTGTCTGAGCTAACACACATGAAACTTAAAAATAACTTTTGTGCATCTTCACACAAAATGGCTATCTTCAGTATTGCTCCAAAATCAACATCGCAGAACATTTATTCTCCTGTGAATTGTTCCTGTGCCCACCCTAGAGGTGTGCCCTGAGAAATTAGTGCCATCTCCTTGTGGTCACTCAAAACTGGTTCTGGGGACTCCCACTGAATTTGGTCCCTGGCTAGGGGGACAAATGATGGATCAGGCCCAGATGTCAGCTACATCTGCCTGTGACAGGGAAGCTAATTAAGTCCCTGGGTACAGCCAGGATAACAAGCCTTCCATCTATCCTGAGTTTTAAGACAAACCTCTCAATTGCTTCAAATGCTCTGTAGGTTCACTATCTCAGTGCATGGCTCAGTCTGAGGAGGACAGTCAGGGTCAAAAGTGGCATGTGCAGGTGAGCTGGTCAAGCAAGATGGCAGAGTAGATGCTTAACTATGATAACTAGACCGCCCATGAAGAACAATACCATAAGCTGATGGGGTGTGCCTCATTTGAACCCATTACTATTTCTGGTTGCTGCTGTGAAACTGCTGCACCTGCCAAGAAAGAGTGTGGCCCATGCTAAGGCAACCAACTGTGTGGATCATGTAGAGGGCTAGGATGGTAAGCAAATGCAGGGCAGGAGTAGGAGGGCCCACAGGATATAAGGTATGTGACCTGTCTAGGCTGCTTAAGTGGACGGAGATCTATCAGTCCCTTTTGTCATACAATTGAGACTTAGAGCTGTGCCAATGCAAATGTTTTAGTGACCTTGAGATTGAAGATAATGGACATATCTGCCAGGTGAAGTAGATCTCCCAAGGCCAAACAAGGGGACTTAGTATTGCAACCGTTATGACTGCAGAGCAGCAAGAGCATGGTCATTCACATCACTAAAGAGGAGGTGTCGTCTCTGAGCCCCATCTTTTCACCAAGTGAAGCAAGGATCCAAGAAAGATTCCAAGAAGCTGTGAGTCTGGAATTTAACTGATGCTGCACACAAGTGAAGGAATCAGTAAATAAAAATGGAGCCAGCACAAAGTGGAATTGGGCATGAACACAAAGCTGGTTTCAGGTGAGAGGGAAAGCATGGGAGTTTGCAAGAGTAAATATAGGTAGCTGCAAGGAAAAGGAACTGTGTATCATCTCCTAATAGTTAAGGTATTGGTGGCAAGACCGTAACTGGAGGCACTTTGTCAAACAGCATCTCTATCCGCTGAGATGCTTGCCCTTATCTTGTAGCAAAGATGGCATCAGCAGGTGGTGAAGTGGACATTCACCACCTTGTTGAAAGGTTCAATCCTTAAATGAGGGAGATGGGAGGGTTGACAACAATACAAACATTGAGTGCACTCCTTACTCTAAGTAAAAAGGAGTGTACTACCTAACTGACATAATAAAAAAATGCCATTCGCCGACATAGAATGCTTAATAACGCTGACTTGGCCATTGAAACAAATGTGGGTGCAATACTACAACAGGAGGCATGGGACACATAAGCCCCTAAAGAATTGTGGTGCACTGCAAATATAACATGAGTAAGCCAAACCACTGAAACCCACAATACCATCCCAAAAAGGGGCAATTCAAGCAATGAATGAATAGCTGAAGGAAAATCCTCTTATGCATACATGTGAAACCTTAGCACTGAGGACTGATATCATAACCATTGACCTCGAACTTGTTCAAGCAGATGAGCAGAAGATATCAAGTAGAATGACGGATGTTGAAGCAACATCAAATGTAAAATTTTCAATAGTACAAAAGCAGATAACACAGATGCAAGAACACATCAGTTTCTTGGTAAACAGAGTAAATGATTTAGAAGGACGCTCCAGCAGAAATAACCTGAGATTCAAGGGTATCTCAGAGAAAGTGGAGGGCCCAAGCTTTGAACTGTAGCACAAGAAGTACTTAGTGTGCACAAACAGTGCTGCATACCCACTAAATATTTCTCACCATTGAGTGTGCTCAGAGGGTCCCTATTAAACCATCAGCAACAGGGGCGCAGAGCTAATGAGAGTTCTCCAAATATTGAGCCTGATGTACATACTCCTCTTTCCTGTCAACTTAAAATTTCTTAACTAAGCAACCTCACACTACTTCACTGATCCAAAGCAGGGCTGACAAACGGTCCATGGAACACTGCCAGACTATAGAAGTTACCCGAGACCCCAGACCATACAAACTATGAAGGAAACAGTAACAACCAGACTACATAAACTAACGGCGGAGCAAATCGTGGCTGAATGCAGATAAGTACTTGCACAAGCGAGAAAGTGGCTCCTCAACAGTGAACATGGCAACCTCAAGCTTATCTTCAGATGAAAGAGATATAGCCAGAGAGCCGCCCTCCCTGCTAGTTGTAACCCATGATGGCAGACCTACTTGGATGATGGACATAGCAACATTATGAAGAAAGAACAAATACCACCACCACTCTGGCTAGAAGGTTGGCAGCTGGGAATGCCCAAACAGCTCCTATAAGCTGCCTGGCAAATGTGGTTCCCCAACAGGCAGAGGCCCTGAACTAGAAAAACATGTTACTAGGACCATTGTCCCATGTCTTTGATAAGAACAATTTGTGACATTATTGGTAGGGTTTGAGCGGAGACAGTTTGGTAGTGGACCCGGGCTGGAGTCTGAAATTTATCAAAACTCATACACTATCAGAAAATATTGATTGGTCATGGTGGGTCAGGTATTGGTGGCCCAATTACAACAAATGGGGTAGCAAAACATGGAGTATATGGTTAGAAAATCTGATTTCAGAAGGTTAGTGCTGATATAAAAAGGACATACAAGGTAATGTCCATGGACTGGCCAAATTATTTAAAATTCATATCTCCATAGACGCTTAGACATTATATGCCTACAGGAAATGCACGTCTAAAAGAGACATCATCAAGCTACACAAAAGATGGAAAGGACAACTATATTATATGTTTTACTCATCTGACACCCGGATGAGTAAAACTAATTAAAGCAAACCACAGTATAATAGACCTGGACGGCAGACTCGTCATAATGGAAGGAGAGTAAGATGGCAGGCTCATAGCTCCAAAACTTACTTACACCTTGCAACAGCGCAGCTACTATGAGATTACACTTCTTCCATTGACTAATATACCTACTGTGTGTGGTAGTGGTGATTAAAATTGTGTGGGAAGCATAACAACCAACATGTCACGTCCATCATTCCTGGACAATGTGAAAGTAAAATGTACATGGATTCACAAAGTGCCTTTATAATTGGAGTCTCAGAGACACCTGGCAGATAAGATTCCTGCCTGAGGTTACATTTACACTTTATTCAAATATAAATGATTTGCACTTCTGACAAGACATGATCTGGCACTCTGGACACTGACATAGTTCTATAACATACATTGAACACTTGAGTTAAGTGCTTTGAGACTACAACCAGGGGCAGAACATGGAAAATAGGGCACACAAGTAGCATAAATACCAACATAGCACCTACAGGGGACAGTATTGGAATACACGGTCTATGGAGATGACATTCAAAATACATTAATCAAAACATTCTATAAAATGATGGGTCAACCAACAACCAAAGGATAGAATATGATTCCTATAAGGCCTCCCTAAGTGGCACCTGCATCCAACTACCCCACAGTGTCAGAAACACTCTCAATATGACTGCCACACATTTAGAGTAAACAATTTGATCTGTTGCAAAGCAAGTGGATACAGTCCCACAAGCAAATATTGCACTAGTGCATCTTAGGGCTGACCTCAGGAGGGAAACAACAGAGCTACTGTGTCTGTTTGATTATAAACTTTACCTATGTATGTAGAACACAGAAGGGTACAAGACGGTCCATGCACTGGCATGGGTTAGAAACGCAAAGAAATGATATACTCCATTTACAGCTTTTAGAAGAAATGATGAGGGACTACAGGCATCTCATGAGATTGTAATGAATGCGTACCATACCAGGCTGTACCTGGCAACTAATGACATAGTTGCCCATAACTGGCAAGCGTGTATAGATGAAGCAGGAATACAGACACTGCCAGTAGACTAAATTGTGACTTTGGACACACCGCTAACACTTAAAGAGTTTGAGATAGCAACCCGACACTTGGCATCAGGTGAAACTCTGGGAATCAATGGGTTCAATGATACATATAGTATGCTGCTAGCCCCATATTTGTGGTGCTTTACTCAGATTCTAAGGAGAAGGGTGAACTCCTACCTAAAAGTAGGGAAGCTGTCATACTGACACTACCTAACCCCAGCAGGGACAAATTGTCAGGGTATCCTCCAAGAGGCTCCCATCACTTCTGAACGTGGACTGTAATATCCTAGGTAAGGTCCTAGCAGCCAGGATAACGTCTCTGGTACTTAATCTGGTTCACCCAACCAGGTAGGTTTTATTCCACACAGAAATAAGGGAATGAACACCCAATGCCTCATTCATGTCACAAAGGAGATTGCCGGGATGGAAGTATTCTACCAGATGTGTTGGTAGACCTGGGGAAGGCATTTGACTCCCTCAGTTTGAATGGTTTATCTGCAGTTCTCTATAAAATTGGCTTTGCCCATGAAACAATCGCGTGGCTGTAGATATTAGCCTCCGACCCAATGGCCAAAGTAAAGACTACACAGTGTTCTTCACCCCCTGCTTTTTTCCCTGACAGTAAAACCCCAGGCATCCACAATTCAATAGGAAAATACTGATTTAGGTGTTAGGCTGAGACACGCTGTACGCACTATTAGGTAGATTCATCAAGCATTTTTGCGAGCGCAAACGGTGCGAATCTCAAAAATCGTCCGTTTGCGCCCACAAAAATTGCATTTAGGATACATCAATGGTTCATGCTCTCGCAATTTAAGAATCCGCAAATAATTGCGAGATCTCAAATTGCGATTGCATTTAAGGAATCGCAATTTGCGATTCCTTATATGCAATGCATGAACCATTTGTGAATTGCGAAATCGCTATTTTTGGCCGCTATTTACCGCGAAGTCTGACTTCGTGGTATATAGCGAAAACTTAGAAAAATGCACTTTAGTGCATTTTTCTAAGTTGTATGTTACACACACACATGTCCTTTGGACATGTGTGTGTGCAACATCCGTCTACATTTACATTTCAGGGGTGCTACAGGGTGTCCTTTGGACACCCCTGGCACCCTTGAAATCGCATCCTTATTTGCGATTAGCAAATTGCTAATTGCAAATAAGGAATGACTCCCCATTCATTCCTATGGGCCTAAAGGCCCATAGGGGAGTCATTCCTTCTGAAATCCGAATCTGAAAATCATGATTATTGCAGTTGAAAGTGATACAGGAATTTACCCACCTAGCTCTTCCTGACCTGCCACTGACATGGGAACCAATGCCTTATAAATAGTTAGGCATGCAGATAAACCGAGTAAATGAGATCCTAATTTCATAGAACATAGCGTCAGCAATGTTAGACCTGTTCACCTTAAGGTGCTTTTCCCCCACACCATTTGCCTTCTGGAAACACATGCCTACAATGGGGAGGGATACTGTGCGTACACTGGAGGTGGGGGATCAGACTAGGTACATTCCATTTAAAACAATCCTTGTAAACAAGTTTGGACTCACCCCAGAGAAGTACCACATTAGATTCAGGGATAGCCAAAAGAAGCAGAACCAGTCTTGGGTGGATTCTCTTGATTACACCAGCCAGGCACTGAACGGTTGGGTGCATGGCAGCAAAATTTATGATTTCACTGGGCTGTTTAATCTGATACTGAGAGAACACATATTCAATATCTGTTTTACAGAACTTAGGCAGCAACTGATTGATAGTGAACTTACCAACCTCAGGGAGCTTGCTTAGAAGGCAGACCTATAGGTCAGCATCAGGGTGTCCAAAAAGGAATCTGAGTCGATCACCTGAAGGGTGGTCCGGGGTCCCACCAGAAAAAAAGAGGAGGGAGAAAAACTTAAAAATAAGGAGTCTCTAATGGCCCTCAAAATAAATCCCTTGGGAACGACAGTAATCAGTCTCAACCAGATCAGAAGAAGAAATGATTCTTTGATCACAAGACAGGGTTGTTCATTCCCCAGTGTACTGAGTGCTACAAATGTGGTGACACCAAATGTTCCAGGAGGGCAGAACCCCCACTGGTGAGCAGACACCTGGGTTGGACAGCATATCACTTGGGGAGGAGGTGGTCCCAGTTATCAAGGGATAATCTATCATTGGGGATAGAGACATAGTGCCAAAAGCCCATATGCCTTCCAATATTTCCAAGTATAGGAAGTGGGTCACTATCAATGGGATGAGAGTGGATGCTCTGAGAGACACAGGAACCAGTATTAATACTGTGGTGTCATCTGGTGTCCTCAGAGCACGTCATTCCAAATACATTCTACAAGGTCATAGTAGCAGACAAATAAGAGTCACTAGCAAGTGGCTCTGGCTGCCTGTCAGTGGGAAGGAGTGGTCTCAGATTCGTTGAAAGTATCTGTGAGCCCAGCCATACCTATAGATTGCCTGTTGGACAGTGACCTAGAGTACACTGCCTGAAAGAAAGTGGCGCTCAGGTCACACCTGGAGATGTCAGGCTTGTCAGAATAACCACATGGCAATGACTACACAAGAGGGGAGTTATAGAAGAATGAAGCCTGGCGGAATGGGCCAAGTGCCTGACAGAAAGAGGAAGGGCAGGAGGCATGGTAAACCAGCCCCTTAAGTGCTCTTGCAGAAGCCGCCCATGAGCCTACTGGGGAGAACATTGCCACCTGTGGAGACCTGAGGGAGTTTGCTGGTTTGCAAGATAAGGATGTGCCCAACAGGGAAGAATGCTGCAAAGTGAAGAAAGAGTGCCCAGCTCTGGAGGGCATGAGGCAACAAGCTGAGACCCAGGCAGCAGGAGATACCTTGGGAAATCACCTTATCTAATGGGAAAATAACCTCCTACATAGTAAGCATACGGTTTCTGGTAGGGGCGGGTGGAACTCGTGGAGTTTTACTCCATGGAATTCTATGTAGTTACCTAAAAACCCTGCAAGATTCGTGGAGTACAGCGAGTGGGTGGAATTCAGGAACCACGCTGTTTGCACTGACTTTTCGTGCTGGGAGCTTGTTCCACCCTGTAAATAAGAACGAATTGCACCAGGCAGCATGCCAGATGCGCTGCTTTTTTCTGCCGCTAGAGTAGATTCTGTACTCGAGCTACAGTTTTCACAATGCAACCGGAAGTGGCCTGCTGCAACAGCCCGTGTCTTTTGCCACTAGACAGGCCAGTGGGAAAGGAGGAAAAAAGATGAAGGCTTACATGGAAGTACCACAGAAGGGGGTTGAGTTTAGCTCAAATTAACTGCTCTATGGACAGCCTGCTAGGGCACCTCTCAGCCTTTTGAAATAGGGGTAGGAGCAGGCTCCCACGAAAACTCCTCAGGATGTAGTCTGCTACATCTGGCTCTCTGTAACCAGATGAAGCGATTCTGTAAGAAGCCTAAAGACAATTTTGAGGCCAAAAATTGTGGGTCGGAGAACATGGAGAGCCCGAGCACTCCAAGATCATTGGACATGCCTGTGTACGTGTACTCTGCATGAGCCACCTCAAACCGCACTTTGAGAGGTCTAAAGTCACCATGCTCCTGGTGACAAATAACAGAGTGGAAGAGGAGAATGAACCTCTCCCTTTCCTCCTGTCTACTTAGGAACACAATGAATCAGTAGGGTGTGCTAACCTCTCCCCTACTCTGACCTCAGGTCTTCAGAGTGAATTTCATTGTTGACTGGGGCAGTTTACTTCTCTGTTCCGGACATGGCCACCCTCTCCACCCAACCCCCCGGGCTCACACACATGTGTACCCATGAGATGGATACTGGAGATAGTATGCCTATTAAATACAAAATGTACAGGTTGTTGAACGAGATGAGAGCCAGGAGCCAGCAGGAAGAGATCTCCAAAATGCTGGTGTTAGGGCCCTACAGCAGTCCCTGGTCAAGTCCAGTTGTCCTGATACCCAAGGTCACCACACCAGGCGCCAGCCCAGAACTCCAGTTCTCTGAGGACTCAGCTCAGTGACCAAGACTGATGCTCACCACATTCCCCAAGCTTATGAGCTCATGGACAGGCTGGTCACAGCCACATTTGTTTCTACTTTTTAACTCACACCAATGCACTGGCATATTCTTCTTACTGAGGGGGCAACACAGAGATCTGCATTCTCAATCCCAGAGGGCGACTTCCAGTTCAGGATGATGCTGTGTGGCTTAAAGAATGCTCGTGCCACTTTTCAGAAATTGGTGAACCGAGTCCTGTCTGGGAAGGAAACATTCTGTGCCACCTACATAGATGATTTAGCTGTCTTCAGCTCCTTCTTGGAAGAAAGGATAAACCACCTCCAGGAGGTGATACAGGCTATTCAGCAGGCTTGTCTGGCTATCAAGAGCTAGATAGGGGAGGGTACTGTGGTGTTTCTGGGCGATATGGTTGGTGGGGGAACGGTGCAACCCCTCCAGGCCAAGATTAACTCTACCCTGGCCTGGAAACCCACCAAAACACAGATTGAAGTAAGACCGTTCCTAGGCCTCACAGGATTTTTACAGGAGGTTTGTTAAGAGACATGGCACCATTGACCGCATGACTGAGCTGACTTCCAAAAACCAGCCCAAAAAAGGGATGTGGACAGAGGCCCTTCATAAGTATTTGACACCCTCAAGGTGGCCTTGTGACCTGCACCTGTATTCAAGGCTCCTGACATCTCCAGGGAACTTAGGCCCTAGACCAACCAGTAGCCTTCATTAGTAGGAGGTTCCTTGCCGGGAACAGAGGAAGAGTGCTATTGAGAGGTAGGCCTTTGCTTTGGTCAGGGCACTGAAGAAGCTGAGAGCATACCTGTTTGGGACTCACTTCTGGGTGCAGACAGACCACAGGCCCCATAGATGTCTCACACAAATGAGGGGTAAACATCTCAAGCTGTTGAGGTGGTCCATCTCCCTACAGGGAATGGACTTGACAGTGGAACGCCATCCTGGGTCGGAACATGCCAATGCTGATCCCTTTGAGCAAGGTGGGGACAGACATGTGTCAGCGTTAGCCCTAAACTTTATGCCTTAATCCTCCCTTTTTGCTGATTTCATTTTTTGTCTGTCATAGGACTTTATGCCCTTTACCACTGCTAATCAGTGGTAACGTATGAATGCTTACTCCTTAAAATATGGTAGCATTGACTTACACCCAATTGGCACATTTAATGTATATGCATGCCCCTGGTACAGTGCTACCACAGGTACCCAGGGTTTGTAAATTAAATGCTACTAGTGGGCCTCTAACACTTATTGTGCCACCCACTTAAGTAGCCTTTTAAAACAAGTCTCAGGCCTGCCTTTGCATCCTGTGTGTGAAGTTTAAACTGCCATTTTGATCTGGCAAGATAAACCTTTTACCAGGTCTAAGCATCCCTTTTTAACCTCTTCCATGCTCATGACGGCTCCCGGCCGTCATGAGTCACGTTGGGCGTGTGCTGATGACGGCCGGGAGCCGTCATTACAACGCCCACTATCGGAATGTTCAGCACAGCGGCGGAATTCGCGCCGCAGTGATGAGGTTAATACATATGGCACCCTAATGGTAGACCCTAAACAGCCCTAATGGCAGAGTGAAGTGTATATAAAAAGTTGGACGCGTACTAGTAACCTTTACATGTCCTGGTAGTGCAAAACGTTTACATTTGTTATTCACTGCTGCAAGGCCTGCCTCTTACATAGGATAACATTATTTCACTTATTATTGGGAGCGGGTTAGAATTCCGAGTTTGTGTCTAAACAATTGTATTTCAAAACCTTTTTAATAGTAAAGTTGGATTTTAAGTCACAATTCTGAAAATATATATTTTTATAGTTGGCGTTTTATTGTTGCTACCATTTGGCATCGGCAGCCTGTATCCTGGACCACATGACTAGGTGTGGCTGGTAGTTGTTTTTTGTATATTGCTACTGGACAGTGTGACAAATGGGGAATGAGTGTTGGCAGAGTGGGCAGCTCTGACTTGATGGGGGTGTGGAGCTGTCATCTACCACACTTGCACATCACAAAGCCTCAGCCTCAGCACGAAATTGCAAACACTTCTGGGTTGGAAACCTCCAGAACCTTCTCCTACTTCAAAGCTGGAACCAAGTATAAATATTGGACCTTCAGGCCCAACTCTTCAGTACAACTCTGGACCTGTGGAAGGCTCAGAAAGACAGACTGCTGTACTGCTCTGCTGCCCTGATACTCTGCTGCCCTACAGTGAGAACAACTGGACCTGCACCTTGAACCCAGGACCTCAAGAGTGACTCCAATGGCTAGTTGAATGGTCTTCTGATCATAGCCTCAGCAAAAGAAAAGCCTCCAATCACCTTGAACTCAGCACCTGGACACTGTTTCCTATGAGTCTTGCCCCCAAGTGGTGCCAATTTAGTCTTGGACCCTTGAAAGTGGGCCTGAAGGTGCTCTGCCAGTCTAGCTGTAGACATTTAGGCAGAACAGATGCAGCAGGATGCATCTCCTAGCTGTCCAGCTTTGGAACCCCCATTGTGTGATGGATCTCTGGCGCAGGACTCCTGCATGTAGAATGTATACATGAATCCCACCTCATAGATATCATTTAAGGTCTGAACTTCTGCATCCTTATACATAGCTCTATCCCCTCTTGCTGCTGATTTTGTGATTTCCAAGAGGACAGGTAGCCAGGCACAAAGTCATTTTCACTAGGCCCGGGTGGGGTTCACGTAGCCGCGCTACACGGAACTCCACCAAGTGGGAAAAAAACTGGGTTGTGCTACGCAGAGGTTCCTATTCATGGGGAGTTCCATTCTAGTGCCCGTTTGCGTGATGTTCACGTTAAACATTAACGCAAAGCGTGTTCTTCGGTGGAAACCTTATGCAAACTGCACCACACATTTCTAATGGGTGCGGCCATCTTCTTTTTAATCTGTTTATGGTGCAAAGGCCTACTTTTTCAATCCCATATGAATCTGTTTAATCCTTCTCTTCTAAATCTTTTTTCTCCCACATTTGTATTAATTATCTTACCTTTTATCTGTGTGTGTATGTTTTTCTGCATTTTTTCTATTTTTTGTTTGTTTTTGCGTGCGTAATTTTATAAAAAATGTTAGTCCACATATCACCATAGGGACTGCACTCTGGACCTTTTTAAACACCCTCGGTCCATATTGTGGTCCATTGCAAGTTCTCGCCCTAAACCTCCCCGGTTCTGGTCTGATCACGGGGGGCAAAACCCCACCCCCGGGTCCATGACCTTGTGTAATCATAGCATGATGTATCGATGTTTCAAGCCGCCCTGGGAATTATCCTAAGCACTATCCTGTCCATTTAAGAAAATCCACCCAAATTTCTTTTGACCGCCGTGGGTTGCATTTGATGTCTATATTGCATGACCACTTAACTACACTTTACCGTGGGGTGAGGAGCAACAGGATCTAACCCACATTTATAGATCTCCCGCCTGGCCAAGAGCAACAAGTAAAATACTAAACCCCTTTGCTTACTGTTTACGGAGTGTTGCGTAACACTGTCTACTCCCAAAACCACCAGAGCCTCTGTCAAGACTAAGGCCGCCATAAGGATGACGGGCGGACTTTGTCTGCCCGTTATCCTACCATGGATTGGGACCGCCCGCCATAAGGGGCGGGCACATCCTGCATTTCTAGCATTGCGGCGGGCGGTGCTCTCTCTAAAAATGTATTAATGTATTTGCATAGACAAAGCGGCAGGCACCGCGCGGTGCCTGCCGCTTTGTCTATGCAAATGCAGGGGGTACCACAGGTGTGTGCACCTCCCACCTCTCCTTCACTCTGGGTGCCCGCAGGGGCCCCCCAGAGTGAAGACCGCATGCCTTTCCGTGGCGGCATCGCCACCGCGGAAAGGCATCTAAAGCAGCCCATCATAATATGGCTGGCGGTGTCTATTAGATACAGCCACCATATTATACCTTTTCCGCCCCGGTCGCAAGGCGACTGGGGTGGAAAAGCGGCAGATGGTCTTTCCATTCAACGCGGTCCCCCCACCATCCTAATATGGTGGGGGGGAATTTAGGTGCGGATGGCGGACGGATTGCCCCTGCCAGGCTGGTGGTGGCTACCGCCAGCCTGGCGGGGGCAATCCGCCCACCATCCTAATGGGCCCCTATATGTTCTTCTAAAATGTCTTGCATGGTACCTTGCACAGTCTTCCAGAATTCTTTTATCACTGGGCATGTAAAATGGCGGGCGGTTGAAATTAACCAAGGGACTTTTAAGGTCTGGAAAGACATAAATAACACACACCTCCCAGAGCTATTAAATAGCACCTGCCCGGCCATCTCTACCGATCCTAATACAGCTATCGAACAATACACGGGCTGGATAAGCAACGCTATGAACTTATTGGTGCCTAAGAAAACTATTTCTAAAAATCGGTCTTCTCCCTCGGCAACCTGGTTCTTGGACTTACTTAGAGAACAGAAACAGAAATGCAGGAATTATGAAAGACATTGGCGCAAAACTTATACCACAGAACAGAAAATGCGCTATAAGGAGGAACTTGCTAAGTATAAAAAGTTGATTATGGAGGAAAAAAGAAAATTCTATAGTGAGAAAATTGAAACTGCTAAGAACTCAAATAAACAATTATACCAAGTTGTGAAACAACTAACAGGAAGAACACCAGATGCTGCCCCTTCCCTTTCACAAGCTCTGTGTGATGCCTTGGCTAACTATATCTATGAAAAAGTAAACAACATCTACTTAGAATGTTCTACTAGAGTCAATCTTAATACACAGTTAACTAGCACCCGATCACTGCTTATTGCAATTTAATGAAGTCAATGAACAACAAATAGCAGATATCATTAAAACCATAAAATCAGGATCAGCTTTAGACCCTTGTCCTCCTAAAGTCTTCTCTCCTATCATTAATTCAATAGTGCCAGTGATAACCCAAATCTACAATTCTATGTTTAACGCAGGGATTTACCCAGATATGCTTAAAAATACCCTCCTCAAACCGCTCCTAAAAAAACCTCAGTTGGTTATGGAGGTACTGTAAAATTATAGACCTATAGCTAGTTTACCTTTTCTGGCCAAGGTGGCAGAGAGAGCGATGAACACACAACTCTCTGATTTTATTGAGAAACATCATCTCCTGGATGATACGCAGTTCGGGTTCCGCAAGCTTCATGGCACCGAAACTGCCCTCATCAAAGCCACCGAAGACATCAGACTCATTAGAGACCAGGTAGGTACTGCTCTGCTCATATTGCTGGATTTATCAGCGGCCTTTGACACGGTCGATCATTCCATCCTGATTGACCGTGTCTCGGCCATGGGCATTAAACTCAGAGCAAAAAATCTGCTCGCCTCCTTCCTGTCGGAAAGAACACAGGCAGTCACCTTAGGACCTTTTCAGTTGGCCGAACTAACCCTGCCGTGTGGAGTACTCCAGGGCTCATCCCTAAGTCCGACACTTTTTAACATCTATGTGTCGGACTTAGCCAGAGTTATAAATGGTGAGTAGCAAATCCAAGGATGAAGAATAATAATACTATTTTGTTATGGGTTCCATAACGGATTACATCTGTTAAAATGTTGCCATTCCAAGATTTGCCAACCAGTGACTAACTACTAGCTAAAGCTTAGGTACATGTTGATGATGATCAATAAAAGGTCGACCTACTCGGCCTATCCCTCTAACTTACCCACAGTACAGTAAGTTAATAATTCCTTTCCTTACTGCCAAGCAAATATATTTTTTGGGAAAAAAGAAATATCAAAGTGTGGTGATGGAGGGTGAGGCCAGGGAGTAAAGTGGGACTAAGAGTAAGTGCCCTGACTTTTACGAATGGGATAGTCTGTGACTTATATGCCAAATACAATATCCTGTTCCTTAATCCTTTCCCTGTACGGGGAATGGAACAGGAGGATGTCTGCATGATTGATAGCATACTATCTCACAAGACGTATATCATTCATAGTATTCTTCTGTCTTGTAGTCAGGGTAAAATTGAAAGGCATTTTTGTCAGAGGCAGAGCATGGCCATAGGAATAAGATAATTGTGCATTACAGCTGCCCCACCTGCAGACAGTAACAAAGTAACATAAGTATGGCTAGGGTGCCAGCTGAGCTAGCATGCCTCCAATAATTTTGCACAACCAGAGAGTGAAGAATACTTGGGTACTCCATAGTGCATAGTGACTGAAACTCAAATCACATCAAAATCAAATGGCCCTAGGATACCAGCAAATGTTCTGCTACTGTGCCGCTACATTTCTCTTTTTTCTTTATTGATACAACTAATCCTGATGGTCAGGCAGGAGATAGCAACCAGAGGTGGCAGTCAAAACTGGAGGCCATCAGGACACAATACCAGTGGTAGCAGCAGCTGCAAAGGCCCAGGACCCCAGCCAGACCTGAGTGCCTCCAGTTCACCGGCACCTCAGTCCAATGGCAACTGCCCACCACCCATCAATCACTGCGGCCCCCCCCCCATTTTAGCGCATTTGAGTGTATGTCATGCAGAGGTTGGCACGCATGGAAATCAGGCAGGAACAGAAGAAGCTTGCCATTAGTACCCTCTTCTGCCCATTTTTTTATTGTTTGTTTGGTAGATGGGACATGTTGTTCGTGAGGGTGGGAATGTGGGAGTTGGGGCATTTAGAAATCTTTTATTTACAATTTCAGTTTGGGACTTACTTCGGTTTGGACACATCTTTCTTTTGGGACATTGGTTGGGGAGATTTGTTTGGGGAGTGGTGAGCCAGTTAGGGTTTAGTTTATATTGTTAAGGGAATAAATATTTCATAATTTGACATTATGATTGTAATCTTTTTGGGGGGTTTTACTTTGCATTGCAGCCTTTGCACCAGTCTGTTTTTAAAATATGCTGATAGTGTATACCTATAACAAATTAGTTATGTGGTACACTTGTCCTACTACTCTCCTACTAGTCTCTGCAGTCTGCAACTATATTGACCTCTAAATAGTGAGGCGCGTGACTTTCTACTGTCTATATTGCAATACAACAATGCTCCACAGTTCTCTTACCTGTAAAGATGAAGCAAGGGCTGCACGGTTTCCCAAGGTGCCATGGCAGTGGTAATAGTAGCATGCTAGCACACTAACAGTGAAGGCATCAGAAGCGAGGTCCCATTCCCTCCTAGGTGAACTCAAACTGTAGGATAGGGATTATTCATCATAGGGAACTAACTAAAATAAAATACAAACAGAGTTAATTGGTTATATATTATTATATGAAAGGTTTACAAACAATTGAGACAGTCATCAGATTATACTACTAGTATATAAGAAAAGAGACAATAGAGAAAATATAATAAGCAAGGCTAAATTGAATTATTCAGAACAATGGTAAGCTACTAAAAGTTATGAAATTAAGTGGACTCAAATTCTGAAGTGGACATGGGTAAGCTTTGACCCAACACAGTGGCTGAAAGATGATTCGGGCAATGAAGTTCTGAAAATATCGAACACAGTTTTTATGTGTGAGTGGGTCAATGTGGCCAGTGTGGGCTATACTTAGAGTTAAAGATACTGCACTTAGTTGGTGTTGCTTTCACCACATCCGCCCCACCAAGTGTTTGATCAATTAATGCTGTGAATTATTAAGTCACACCTCAATAAATCACACATCCCACTGGAAGAGTATTAGGGGTTTGATGAATGGATGGAAAGGGGAATTTTGGGTAAGGTTTGACAAAGACAAACACGACACAAGGACAACATTCTCCTGGGCAATGACATGAGCTGCCAACCATCATAAATCTACAGGTAACTTAAATGCAGTACAAATCAAACTGTCTATCTCCCCCCGAGAGACACAAGTTACATTATACCTAAATGTTCTGTGTTACCTAGCTTTGAAAGATAGCAAATAGGTTACAAATTATGTAGGAGTCAAATGAACAACACACACAATTCTAATGATTGTTAAAAGAAAATATGATTCTGTATTGCCAAATTGGGAGCTCCATATGCATTCTTCTTGGACTGTTCTTCAATCTTGAGTGACTTGCGGATGAGGTCCTGTAAGGTAAGCGTTAGTGTTCTGTTGCTTTTCCAGTTTGGCGCAGGGTAAGACTACAGGGCCTGTAGATTGAAAAATAAAAATGATATTGTAGAATTCAGGAGACTGAAATAAGTTAAACTTTATAAGGAGTGCTATGAGAAGACTCAGAGGCAGTCCAAGAGAGAAGAGAAGAATAGTCATTGTTGTACTCATTCATTTTATGTATGGTGTGTGAACAGTTAGGTGAGGGCAATTTTACAACAACCAAAAATCACACAAAACTGGCTGTATGTAACTATCTGTATCGGGCTAATCAAACTCGCAAGTGTCATGATCATCACTTCACCATCATGAATATGTTCAGCCTAGTAGCACATGCATAATATGATGATCATTCATGACTACATTTCTGTTTTCAGTTACCTTCAACAACAGGCCCCCCACCCAACCACCACTAAGCTTCAACTTTGAGCCAGGCAGCACTGAGCACACACACCCAGCAACACTGCTTTTTCCAAATAAAGTAAAATCAACACACTGCTGTCACCACTCACCACCACTCCACAGAGTTGGGTAGGCCACTTTAAAGTCATCACCAAATAGGTTGGTTTTAGTGAAGTTGAAAACTTCCTTCTGGTGGCAGTTCTCAAAGTAGTCACACTTACGCCCGAGTACTTCCATCATCCGGATCCTCCTGACTCCGAGTAAGGTGTCCAACTCCATACTGACTGCGTCACGACTCAAATGCAGTAGATTGACCTGCAGTACTATGCTCTTTATGCACAACCAGAGAAACATTGAGTCATTTTTTGTGTAGACTAGATTTGAGGAGTATAAAGTAGGAAACACAGCAGTGTGGAGTGGACCTGGCAAACAAATCTTGCTAACTCTCAAAGAGGAAGGTAAAAATCACATTCAGGGAAAAAATGATCAGGCATTGGTAGGCCACCAACATTGTAAATAATCACAAGCACATTTAAGCGTAATAATTACAGATAAACAAACACCCAGTGTCACTGACTGCAACCACATGAATCATCTCAACATACTCACAAACAACAATCACTCAGCATGCAATGCATGTCATTTACCTGTTCTTCTAGTTAAGGCGTGGTGACTGTGGCACATTGCCAATCCATTGTTTCAAAACAGACATCGGCCAGTTTTGTGATAAATCAAATACTGTGGGGCAGTCTGGCTAGGGGAATAAACTAGGAAAGCATAGATAGTCAGGGACCTGGGACAGTTGCGGTCTGTGCCGGTAACAGCGGTGCGGCTGGGCAAAGGGGGGATTTTGAGGGACAATGCAGAGGGAAAATTAAATAAATAATACATTTTCCCTCTGCAGCGTCCCTCAAAATACCCTGTTACCCTGCCCCACTGCTGTTACCTACACAGTCCGTGACTGACCAGGGATGGAGGCAGTCACAAATGTGTATCTCCAATGTCCTTGAGGGAAATGGGTTTGGGGGTGCTGCTTCACTGCACACTGGTGTAACTCCAATCCAGCAGAAAAATGTGTCTAAGACGGAGCAGTTGACTTAGTCAGCCAGGCACAAACAAATAACATTAAATAATTGTCCCATAGATATTAGCTATATCTTTTATTTTGGACATCAAAGCATTCCAGCAATGGAGAGAAAAAGTTCTATGGTTGTTGGACGAGGCCTAGTACTCAGGGAAGTAGAGCCCGTCCTCAAACTCAGGTGGTTCACCCATAAGCAGGTCAGCTAACACACTATTTCCTTAACCTGAGCCTCCATCATCTTCCTCCATAATCTGACAGTAAACCAAGGAAAGACCAAGGTTGTCATCTTTGGGTCCTACCAACAGAAAAAGAAAGCGCAATGGCATTTGGGCAACCTGGAAATTAAGACGGCGGTGTCATACAATTACCTAGGGGTCTGGCTGACTGATCGGGCTAAGGCAACTGCCCATTTGAAACATCAGAGCATTAAGGCCAACAGGGTCATATATTTACTCAAAGAACTAAATAATCAGCTGATTAGTCCAACCGCCAGCCCAATATTGAAAGCTATGAAGGCGAAACTGCTACCTGCAATCAGCTATGGCCACCAGGCTTTCCCCGAGTCACTGCAGGCCTACTTAAATACAGCGCAATCTAAAGCTTATAAAACAGGGTTTCAAATCCCAAGGGCAGCAAGGCAAGCAAGGGTAAGATTGGAGCTGGGAATGGCAAGGCCGGACCTGATGTGCCAGGGTGACATCATAAAACTCTACCTCAGGATTTTAAGGGCTCCAGGACACTCCTTAAAACTCCAACTAAAATCAATCTTTGAAGAGCCTTGCACGCCCTGGCATTCTGCACTCGATAAAGCGACTGAGACATTAAATATAGTGAGAGAAAGCATATCGAGGCCGGACATCCCCCTGAACACATGGAAAAAAGGGATAAATAAACAAGTGTGTGAAATCTCATTTGATTTGGACTGCATATCCCTTCGTTAAAGTCCACTCTTAGTCTCCTTGAATAGTTCTTACACAGTAGGAAAAGCCAAGGCTTACTTAAGTGACGCCATTACACCATCATTTCAAAGTAAAATTTTGTCCATGAGACTAATCACCCTAGGAATTGTGGATTTTAATCCTGAGTGTGCTCGCAGAGGGGAAGCCACTAAATGCAGACTCTGCCCGTACAAGAGGGAATCGTGGCTCCACCTGCTATGTTGTTGCCCCAGTCTTATCAAGGAAAGAAGGCGATTACTGCGTCAGATTTCCTCCACTAATGGAACAAAATCCTGCAGCGAAGCATCAGCCTTGTGTTTTCTTACAAACAGCACAAATATTCTAGCCAGACTAGGGAAATTTGTCCATCATATTAGGACTGACTTAAAACTGGGAAATGACTGCAATAAAACTCTGGAGAAGATCACTGCAAATCCGGCGCAAGGATGCTGAGGTGGCCTAATCCGTGCATCAATGCTTGTCTGCACTTTCGGCATCCCAGTCAGGAAAACCTCTATCATGGTGAATGGTCTAGAGGTCAAGGGGAAGGAAACATCACCTGATATTCCCACCCATAGAACAACATGGGAGCCTGGGCCACCTTTAAAGCCACACCTCCATAAACACTAACTCTGGGGAAGACCGACTTTGGTGAAACTTGGGGAGGGGAGTCAAACTTTTTTTTTTCTTCCTTCTTCCTTTTATCAAAACTTATTTTAAACCTCTGTTACAAATAATAGTTTTTAATTATTGTTCTAGCTGTAATATGATGAGCACTTTTTACTGTAATGATTTTAATTAATTGTACAGTTAATAAAAAAAATACTCTTCCTCCTGTTGTACTTCAGGTGTGGATTAATCCAAAGGTATCAAGTGCTGATTCATTTTGATCATGGTTAATCTCTCCATATCATGGGGTGAGAGACTGGTCGTACTCACAGTGACAAGGCACCATCAGCACTGAAAACACACTCAACAGAGACACTGGCTACAGGGCAAGCCAGATAGTATATTGCCAGCCTGCTGAGCACTAGCCATTGGCTCCTTTTCCCATACCAATACACAAATGAATTTTGAGCAAGATAGATTTCTGTTGAATCATTGAGATAGGCATGGAGCATCCGGTCAAAAGTCATTGGTGCTCCACCTTGCTCAGTCTCTTTTGCTTTCCACTCTACACTGGACATAAGCCCTACCAGTAGAAACCAATCATATGCAGATTTTGGGGCTGATGCTCCTGTTGTTGCTGGTGTTCTTGTTCTTGATTTTGGCTGCTATGAGTCAACAGCACTGCCACAGGCTCTGAAGGTGATGGCTGTACAGCACAACTTGTGCCTTGGAGGAGTGGGCCTCTAATTCACTGCTGTTCTTTTTCTTCCTCACTGGCTTGCTTAGCAATCCATGTTTGTAGTTTGCAACATCCTTCTCTGAAAAAGGAATGAAAGTGGGCAGTAATGATTTGTACCATGGATCAGGAATTGTGGCACAGATGTAATATTTAAATGTCCCTTTGTACCCTTGTATTAACAGATAAGTGAAGGATTTAACTTCTACACAAACTCATACACATCTCTTTTATCCTCAACACCTGCATACATTGCAGACACCTCCTTTAGCTGTTCCTGTAGCATGTGGAATAATGGAATAACTTGGCCCATGGCACTGCCTTCCTTGCTGGCTTCCCATGTGAACACCTCAAAAGCGAGCAGCATCTCTGTCAGGCATTTGACTAGGCTCCATTGGTCCATCTCATTGATCATGCCTTTCACAGTTGCATCCCCTCTTTGCATGATATATTCATTGATTGGTCTGTACTGCTCAAATAGACGTTGCAACAATTAATAAGTTGAGTTCTAACGTGTTGGCACCTTCTGTATGAGCGCTTTAACAGGCATTCTATTATCACGCTGAATGACCCTTGCCTGCATCTGGGCTTTAAATGAATGCCTGAGGCGAGTGCAGATTCTTCTGCAGGTGGCCAGTAAGTTGCTTACCTAGTCTTCTTTTTTGAAAAACTCCTGTACAATAACTTTGATGCAGGGCACCAAAACACAGGATCCTGAAATTGCCACCATCGGCCATGGCCTTCACTATATCACTGCCATTATCCATGGCAACAAACCCAATGTTACGCCCTCTTGGTCACAGCAATTCAAAGACCTTGTTAAAGTCTTCCAAAATGTTTGCAGCGGTATGGGATTTCTTCATTGCAAACATGGCTACTGTCGCATGCTTCTGAGCGCCATAAAAAATGTAAGCAGTGTCAACACCTGCCGATATCTTTTCTTTAACCCCCACAAAAGAGTTCCAGTGTGCAGCGATGCACATGTAATCAGGGGCTTGGCAACTGGTCCACATGTCTGTCATCAGGTGGATATTGTGAACAGCACTCTGCGGCAAAGCTTGTCTAAGCAATTCCAGCACATCGTGATGTGGCACTGGAACATCAACTCTCGCGAAATAGGAACCTTCCATTTCTGGCAGATGGCTGCCAAAAATTCTAGAAAACCCATCTATTCCACAAAAGAAGTATGGAGAAGGACTAATGCTAACATTTTAGCCAGCTTTGCATTGTACAAACGTGCCATTGGGTGATTCCGTTCATACTGCACCTCCTGCCTAAACATGCCAGGAATAATAGCCTGAATCTTTTTATTTTCTGGTTCTACTAATGCAGGTGACTTCTTGAGAGCGGACAGTGGTAGGCTCAATGTGCGTTTAAGCGGAGCAGTCACTGTACTCTTTTGCCTTGGTGTCTCAACAGGGGACAGGGCTTCTGTCTGTATTCCCTGCTCAGCCTTTGACCCCCTTCACCAACACCACTTGTAGTTTTTTGGCTGCTAAGTTGCTCCTCCCACTGGATTGTGTGGTGTTTTCTCAAATGGATTGTTAGGCCTTTGGTGCCATAGTTTGTAACAAGCAAACCTTGACTAATACTTGCTCTGTGAATATGGCAATGTTCACTTTCTTCTTGTTACCATAAAGAAGTTCCAAACTGGGGAGGTCCTCTTTCTGATGCTGGTAGCACTGCCAATTTCGAATGAACTGGAGGAAAGTGGGCATTTTGATGTTTGACTCTCTGCAGTACCTACCTCTACTGAGGTCTCTGTGTATATTAGTACCTGCCAGGAGTATGCAAAAATGGCAACTGGTGGTGGTATCTATGGTGCCACATCTCTTGAAGCAGTTTGGGATGGGGTAACTTCAGTCACCACTGGGTCTGTCTCACTATCAGACTGAGACGGGATTCAAGTGGTGTCTAGATCATCAGAAGGGGGCCTTGGAGAAGAAGATGATGGAGTAACCCTCCTTCTTCTTGCTCGAAATCTGGAAGACAATGGATCTTCTGAAAGAGCGTCTTCCTTTACTTCCTCAGCATGAAGCTCAATATCCTTAACTGCTCCTACTTTGAGAGGAACTACTATTGGTGGTTGCGCCTGTTATTGTTGTCCACTTATCTGAGTGACCTGCAACGATTGGGTACTACATTACGAAAGAGATAAGTCAACTTCAAAGTCACTGCTTGTTGGTGTTGCCGTGATTAGACTGGCTGCCTCCGTGACAGACAGGGGCTTGGGCCTACGTTGCTGTGGGTCCCCTGATGTGAGAGTGCTGCTCCCAGCTTGTTCCTCAGAGGCTGGTGCAGCAGCAACAGGTTTTTTCCCCCCAAAAAGGCCTGGGTCAACAAACCAGTGGTGGTGATCTCCTTCTTCTTATCACTGGACACTTTCTTGGTAGCACCTTTAAGGTCATCTTGAAGCTGTCAGTTGGCAGTGGCACTTAGTTTCACAAGTTGAAGAGATGTCCCTGATATGTGGTCATGCGTCATGTTTTACACAGGCCTTCTTTCTGGCAGTACAGTGGGTGATGTCTCTTGTGCACCCAAAAGCAAACAAGCAAGACGAACATAGGTAAAATGTGGCATTGTTGCAGTTAAATTAGTAGAACTAACAAACAATATCACTTAGTGTGGTCACTGGTTAATTAAGTTATTATAAATAATTAATAATACAGTGTACCCACTACCCATTCGTAAAGCCACACCTACATACACTTTCATGGTATACACTCAGGAAGGATAAGAAATAGCAACAACAACATAAAGATGTAACTGTTTGCTTTATGTGCATCACGTGGAATGTGGCTCTCAGGGAGATGCAGCTGACAAATGATGACAATGGAATAATCCCTAGTCAATGAATGGTGTTGTGCAGTGTGCACCTACAGCAGACATGGTCCCAGAGATTGATTCATTGATGCCAGATGTTATGAAAATGGTAACTATTTTACAAAACTGAAAAAATAAATACAAATAATAATAATAACATTAAAATGTTGGTACAAAGTTAATGGACTCTCTTAATTTACACAAGATCTCACACTGCATTTAGTGTGTTATTGATATATGTGTAGACATGAAAAAAGACATGAGGGTCAGAACGCATATATTAAAATGACCATGCTGATTGTTCAAAACATTTTATAAAAACTAATTAAATATTTATAAACTGTAGCATATACAAGAACAAGACCTCTGTATGTAAGTTCTACTTAGGGGCGATTCCGATCTGGGTAGGAAATCACTCCGACCGAGCCGGATCCCGGGTGTTTTCTGACCTATCCGTGCTCCTGCAGTCCAACCGAAAGAGTACGATGCGGCCGTATGCTGTAGGACTCGTTTCAGTCGGACTCCCATGGAAGTCAATGGGAGCCGGCCGTACAACGCGTACATGGGCTTCCATTGACTGAATGGGCACGTTCCGGACAAGTGTGTCCCCTACAGTGGGTACGCGTTGGTGCCATCCGCACCGTACATGCCTGTGTTGGGGAGACCCATGGGTCCCCCCCCTGTGTCCAACCCGTAAGGCTGCGGGTAACAGGGGGTCCGATGCGGACCCCCAAAGTCCAGCTCCGGGAGCTATTGCGAGCCGGAAGCTCTGACTTGATCCGGCTGTTTGAATCGCGCATCGTACGGGCTCGGTCGGAATTCACCTCCATTGCGCGCCACGGTTAGCTTACGGCCGAGATGTACGGAGCGGTTCGGACCCGGAAACTATTCGGCCGGAGATTTCACGCTTGTTCGCATCGTACTTCGTCGTCTGGACCAGTGTACGAACCGGACGGAAATTCAGCCTCCGAATCCGACCCTCTAATCCCGAACCCGTTTCGGAGCCATTCCGACCGAGATCGGAATCGGCCCCTAAATGTCTAAGCAGAGAGACACAAATCAGGCCAAGAAAGGACGGCCAAAGGAAAGTTAAAACAGATAGCTTGAAATAATTTTCAATATAAAATGGCCACTGCTGACATCAACAATATCCTAAACACGCCTGTGGTTCATAGGAATAGTTTGACTGAGGAAAGCCCTTGAGGAATGAGGTGCAATCTTGTTAGGTGAACACAGCGAGAGATGATGCAGCCTCCTTGAGATAGCCATCATTGGCAACCTTAGTTATGGATATGGATCCTGACGGTGGTGCCTTTCAAAGCCTCATGGGATGAAAGAGGGATGGCTCTCATTTTCCTCCCCAACCCGAATGTAAGAGAGAGATTTAATTCACTGGTGTAGACTAACAGGCACAACAACCTTAGGGAAAACAAATGCAAAACACACGAGAAGAAAAGCCACAAGAGAATAGGCAAGCACAAATGAAACCTGCGGTATAAGGTAACAATTAGGTGTAAGCAGAGAATCGCAATACAATCCTATAGGCCACGCTCTCATTACTTATTCTCTGCAAAGGAAGATTATGCACTCAAAATTCTGAAATATTTATTTAAGCTATTTACTAGACATCCAAGAAAGCTAATTATCTCCGAGATATCTACAGCGATCAGTAACACACTATTTATCTACATTTTTCTGTCTTTGTACATCACTATGATCGTAGGTAATTCAGAAATATTGTTTTTCTGTACAGTTTATGTGCAGGGTTTGTCACTTTCCATTGGCCGTGGATTCATATTGATGCAACCCTGCGTTATGTCATCAGAGCTTTCAAATAAGTAAGCATTTTATCTGTCAAGACTCAGCCTTGTTTTTATTTCACCATGCCAGTTCGAGTCTATCTTAATTAATCTTTCAGGCAAGTTTGCTAACATTTGAACAATCACGCTTCTATCAGACTGTACAGGACTCAACACATTGTCAGCTGGTATTTGCTCAGATAATAGAGTTTCCTCTTTTTCCCACCAGCTATGGCTCAGCCCTAGCAGTGTGGATTTTTGCTTTTGCTCTTGATATTTTCAAGTGACTGGGAGTGGAGGATAGCCATTAATATTAAAAATGAGGGATAATTATTATACTGGAACTATTTTGGGATAAAAGTATTTGCATTGGCAATTGTGTTTTATGAATTGTAAGCCATTTGAGGAGTACTATTACTATTATGTATGTTTGCACCCTTGAAACGTTTCACCTAGTGCTGCCTTGAGGTCAGTATATTGGGGTTGTTTTCCAGAAATAGACCCCTGCCCTAGCACCCGGGCAAGGAAAACTCAATACCTCATTGCTATGCAAGTGGAAGAAAACATTCACCTGCATAGCAAAAGGACAAAAAAGAGTTGCGCCTCCTAGCATGTTGGGATCCCCTCTAGAAAAAGAATCCCATCATAAGAACAGGAAGCTCTGCTTTAACGTTTCCCACCAATAGAAAGCATGACAGCCCCTGATCACCAAATGGCACTCTAACACCTTCTTGCAATTCTTTCCCTCCTGATGGCCATTCCATGTAAGGCTTCCCTGCTGATGCCCTTCCTTATTGCCCCAAAGCAAATTTTCCTGCTCTCATTTACTTCAAATCTTACCGAAAGAGTACACACAATAATAAAAAAATCTAAAAGAGAATGAAAAGCATACATTTACAATTATTAAAATCAATTCATTTGTTACACCATAACAGAATACTTTTCCTCGCATTAATCGATTTCAGGATAAATAGGGCAGCAATATAACATATTAGAGGATCATGTAGTGTCATCAAAAATGTCACTGCTACTTTGTGTGACCTAATGTTATGAGCAGCAAACAATGGTTTAAGGTAAAAGCACCTAAAATATGATAAAAGTTACAAAACAATAAAAAGTGCAATCTGCTTTGTTTACTTTTGTTATCACAGGGACATGGTACCATATCGGGTGGGCGGAACTTCATTTTTGGGAGTGCGACAAGGTAACAAGCAATACCGCATCTCAGTCTCAGTAGTACAAAACGGTGCTGTACATAAGTCACATATGACAGGTAATTATTAGCTCCCTCCTTTAAGTTAAAAGATTTGTACAAGGCCACAGTTGGTTTATTCTGCTCAGCCTTTGATCTAAGATCCAGCCTATGCTGCAAAAAGGAATCTTTAATCTCTTTGTGTGGCACAATATTTTTGAGATATCTGACCATACTGAAATCTTGAACAGATTTTCTAGAGAGGAACTGATATATAATAACCATGGAAATCTTAACACATCATTCAAATTTAGGCAATCTAAAATCATTGATGTAGTAAAAGCTGTTTCTTCCCTCTTTGAAGGGAGACCCACAATAACAGTGGTCTAACCAATAAAATATCTTCTAAAAACTCTTGGTGTACAATAGTGTTCAATGCAGGGGGTTGTAAACATAGTAAACGTTTTAGGAAGCAATTCTCTTCTGTTTTCAGGGCCGTGCTATTTGCATAACCCCAGAGTCCTGCCCCATATGGGCTGTACTTACTCCTTTTGCTTTATAAATGCCTACCATCTCATTAATTGGTCAATTCCCTACTTTTGAGGAGAATTTAAAAATCCCTTGGGTTGCCCTGCTTATTTTAGCTCTGGTATTTAAAATATGTTGGGACCATGAGCCAATTTCTGAAAATAAAATATCAAGATACCAAAAGGAGTTCACTGTATGAATTGGAGTACTGTCAATAAAAAACGTTTTAATCTGCTTGTTAAGTAATGCATCCTCCCTGCCCTTGTTCTCTGTCTTGCTGCTCCGCCAATGTGATGTCATTAGAATGTTATGAATGTTTGTACTTGAAGGGAGTTCAGTTGGAGATGATGGGCTGAGTAGCAAGGAGGCTGCTCCTTGTGTGGCGTATACTGGAGCTTACATTGGAACTTACTAAGCTGTAGCTTTATGAATAAACTACTAACTACAAGAGCTGTCTACGAGACTTCTTTGATTGCTTGCTTTTGTGACGATCAAAAAGCAAGAACCTGAGTGTGCCACCTAAAGAACGCTGAAATTACCAAAGATAATACTCTCAAAGAAACAGTAACAGAAATCAAAGGAAATTCAAAGGTAAAATACTTTTTTACATAAATTAAAAGCATGCGTTTAAAGTTATCTGGCACTTCGCCCCACCAGTGACCCCAATAACGGTCACCCCAACTCCAAGAGTACCAGATCCAACTGTAAGGAGAGGCCGGTATCCCTTATGATATCGTGGGAGGCTATGACCCCTGTGAGGTGCTACCATGAGCAGTGGTGGCCGGGCACTGACATTGAGCCCCGGTGTTAAGGAGTTAAATAAAGAGTTTTTCCGGGGCAGAGATCGAGTCCTGGAGTGCAGTGCTGATCCTTCTCATATTACATGAGGCTGATCGAGGGCAATCGAGGTGATCGAGAGCAAGCACTTTAAAATGTGGACATTGAGACAAATATGAGACGAGCTGTGAAGCACTCAACCTCTGCACAGTTGGGGAAAGTGATGGCTCTTAAATGTGGTGATGTCCCCTTGGAATGTGTTGCTCGGGGGCATATATCGAGCCTAAGCATTATTAACTTCATTACACGGAATTTGAATTGTGGTGTTGAGCCACTGCGCAGTACTCTATGGCAGGGTCATCTGGGACTAAGATCGCACCCTGTTTCAAGTGTCCGAACCGCCTTGAGGATTCACACTTGCGGGAGCGCTGTTGATTGGGGGCAGAGGTTTGGGCCCCGGCGTGTAATATTTGAGCAGCGTAGTGATTGGTGACAGTTCAGAGGGAAAAGTACAGTTTCATGTTACTTTTACATTGGCGGTACAAAAGGGGGTGGTAATGGACGGAGCATCTGAACCAATCAAACACTCACACCCAGTCAAAAGATCTGGGTTTAATCCATCACCGTTCTTTAGCCCACTCTGCCACCCCAGTTCAGACATGGCTACATGCAAATCAGTCTGACCCTGTGCCTCATGGGAACAGTCCTGCCCGAACAGATGCTCCGTCCATCACCACCCCCTTTTGTATCGCTTTTGGCCGCCATAAGTGTGGCAGGGTAAGCTCAGACGTGAGTCCCTTGCTCACTTTGCCACTGGATTCAAGCAAGCCGGGATGAAGACGGCTGGAATGCCAGAAACCGGTCCTCGGAAGCTTGTTTCCGGTCCAGGGAAGACTTGGCTTGGCAGTTCGGGCTGGACTGTTCCCAGATCTTTTGACTTGGTGTGAATGTTTGATTGATTCAGATGCTCCGTCCATCACCACCCCCTTTTGTACCACTTTTACATTGGCAGCAGTCTGGATTATTTTTAATGGGGCAAACAGACTTTCAAAACTGTCATTCTGCAGTTTGTAATTGGGCGCGTACCACTTACCTGGCTTTGGTGCTCGCGCAGTGCGTTTGTTATCCGATTCTTGCCTACGTCGTAAACTCAGAGCTTGTGAAAGACGCCCTGCTGCTTTAGCGTGCCGTGAACCATACAGCGCGGCATGCCTTACGTGCTGCCATCTTGTGGTTGTCTGCTGTATTTCCTGCCAAATGTGATGCTGACACTATGCTGTAGTTCGGTTTGTGGAGCGTTTTGCCAACCTCTGTAGTTGACAATAAAGTTATTTGAAGGTTGATGATTGTATAAGTGAGGGATGGTGCACCGAAAGAACTGGTCCGTAACAGCAAAGTGATTTGGAAAAAATTCCTTTATTATAAACGTTAAAAGACCTCAGCCAACGCGTTACGTCCCCAAGGTGACTTCGTCAGGGCTGAAAAGAACAGAAAAAGCACTTAAGCACACAACTGTATACATACAGACAAAATTATGTACAAAACCGTGTATTAACAAATTGTATATACAACATATACCCAAAGGGTACACTGATAGACATATATTTTTAAGAAAAGCAAGACACACATATATATCTGAAGAAAAAACTAAGACAACCACAGGAAAAAAAAAGGGGGAAGCAAATCACAAATGAAAAACTTAAAATTGTTTACCATTAGGTTGACCTGGGAAACAAGAAGTACAACAACAATACATCAGACTTGGAATTGTTTAGCATTGTGTTGACCTGGGAGACAAAAAGTACAACAACAATATACAAACAAACAGGACAAATATATGATTCTAACCGGATTTATGAAAATGCACGACATACCATTGCCAATGGGATAAGAGCAGCAAATATACTGGCTAATAAACATTATAAAAGGTATACAGCACACGGATGTGTGAATAAAATATCAGAGGACCAGGGTTAAAATAGAAAGTCAAGAGTAAAATACAAGTGAAAAGTAATAGGGAAAACGAGTACATAAGTGAAAAAAGGGGGAGGGGTTGATAGAAGAAAAGAATGCAAAGTAAGCAAAAAAGGGGGAAAGTGGCTAGATAAAATTTAAGACATCAAAACCAAAAAGAAGAAAACATGACCATAAAAAGGTTGATGATTGTCAAGAACGTTGCTGCATGAGGAACTACAGCACCTCATTAAGCTTGAAGAGACTCCGTTTTAAGAACAGCCGTTCCTCGTGAGTAGAGTATTGGTGTGTGGAAATTTGGCAGAGATCGATGTTAGCATTTAGCTGAAGCCATCTTGTTTCCGGCAGCCATTTTGTCTGTCATGTGCTTGTCATGTGCTCTTTCCTTCTTCTCTGTCGTTTGCCCTTGTGCCTTACTCAAAGAACTGGCTATACTTAGCCTCTGCTACTCTGCACATGCACAGAGAAGTCTGTAGCTGCCCATGCACCTGTTTAGGTTTGTTACTGTCACGATGTTTCTACTAAAGTCAGCAACTGTCGGCTCCTCCTTCTTTGTTGACTGTGCATTTCTGTATGACCATTTATGTATGTAACTCTCCTATGTGTTCTAGTACCGCCTTCTTTTGAGCCCATGTGTGGGTATAAAAGACCCATTGTTCTTCTACTCCTTGTGCTACTTCATGTGAACCCCTAGCACTGGTAGGCCCACCTCTACATGAACACTTTGCCTTTCTACCATTGAAGGGAATTCTATCACTGGAACGTCATTGCGTGACCTTCTAGGGCATGTTTGTCCTTGGTAAATTCCGGCGTTGAGTGTCAGCTCAGACATTTTGAAGAGGGCAGTGAATATGGAACATTCATGTGCAGTTGCCTCTAATTTGCAAGGTACTATGAGATGAGAGTGTGCTCACCGGCGTTATAGTCTAATTTGATATTTAATGTGTATTTTCATTTTACCTGTTTCATAGGGAGGTGGTTTCCTTTTTACAGTGATTTATAAATGTACTATTTAGTTGGTTGTGGTGTTTGAGATGACTGTGAAGGCATATGTCATTCATTAATTTGATGTGTGATGTTAAGCCACTCATTACTTTAATGTTGTGCATGTGATGGCTGTGAGGTGGTTTCCCAATTTATATTGATTTATAAATTTACTATTTAGTTGGTTGTGGTGTTTGAGATGACTGTGAAATCCTGCATCATTCATTAATTTGATGTACGATGTTAAGCCACTCATTACATTAATGTTGTGCATGCGATGGCTGTGAAATGTTAAGCCACTCATTTCTTTACTGTTGTGTATAAGATGGCTGTGAAGAGTTAAGCATGAGTATGCAGAAGAGGGTAAGTGAACAGAGTATTACTGTGTGAGTGTTTTATTTCCCTAGTCCTGCATGAGTATGCAGTAGAGGATGTGCTTTTAGGTTCCTGGTGAGTGGATGTAATATTACAGTGTGTGCAGTAGAGAGCATGTGATATTCCCTAGTCCTGCCATTTGTTTGCATTTACAATTTCTATCTTTCTGTTTGATTATGTACATTATTGTTACAGAATTCTATTATTATGATTACATAAGGAAGGCAATTTATTATCGACATTGCTATTACTTACATTACTATTACTATTACCACATAGGGAAGATTTTTCCCATAATACTACTGTGTTACTTATTTTGGAATGTCTATATCTTCTCTCCACATATATGTATGTATATATATATATATATATATATATATATATATATATATATATATTACCTACTGGCGGTCGCCAGTAGGTATATATAGTTAGGATTTTTTCTCTATGGGATTTTTGAAAATTCTATGTCTAATAACTTTGGCGTTTGTGGACGGAATTGGCTGAAATTTTCAGGAAAATGGAACATTTTGTTTCTGAGCAGCCCCTGAAAATTTGGGGGGGTTCGTCAAGGGGGGGCTGAGAAAAAAGGGGGGTCCCAAAACACGTTTTTCCAATGTTAATTTCCATAGGGCGGTTGGCCTCACTTTTAGCCCGAACGGCTGAATGGATTTGCACGAAACTTGGCAAAATTGCAGGGACTGTTAGCCCGATGTGCCTTTGCTAGGTCTCAATATATGTGCTCCAGTGGATTTTGAGAAATTAACGTTCAAAAAAAGATATATATCTGTGACAGCGTCCCGGGTAGCGCTCCGGTTCGCGTACTTGACGCGTAACGGAACTTCGCGAAGCGAAGCTGATTGGCTCTCCGGTGTCTGTCAACATTCTAAACAGTCCGGAGCGGCCGCCATCTTGTCTCTCGGTAGGATCAAGAGACAAGAGGAGGCCAAAACAAAGGGGGAAATGACCATAAGGGGGCATAGTAGATCCTCCCTGACCCCCTAGGTTTGATGTGGAGGCTTTAAAAGGGCCCCTCGGGGCAAAAAAAGAAATACATTTTTTTTTGTTTTTCTCCGGTGTCTGTCAACATTCTAAACAGTCCGGAGCGGCCGCCATCTTGTCTCTCGGTAGGATCGAGAGACAAGAGGAGGCCAAAACAAAGGGGGAAATGACCATAAGGGGGCATAGTGGTGGAGAAGTGTGGCTCAGGGGTTAGAGGCGGCAGACCCGGAAGCTGACATCGGTCCTGGACCAGGGTTCAATTCCCCGCCTCGCCGGGTCTTGGGCTCAAAAATTCCATGGACTCGATAATTCTCGTTCCGGTGCCTACTCGACTCACAGGTTCACACTCTGCGACTCTGGGCAATAGCTTGCTTAATCTCCACTACGGCCCCTCGCGGCGGGATGCCTGGCTTTCACCTTGTGGATACCCTGCTGGGGCTATCTCACAGGGGAATACCAGGACGGGTTCCCAAGGCAAGCGCCTTGATGCCTATGGGTGATACGTGCGCTATATAAATCGCAATACATAGTAGATCCTCCCTGACCCCCTAGGTTTGATGTGGAGGCTTTAAAAGGGCCCCGCGGGGCAAAAAAACAAACAAAAAAAAAATCTTTTTTTTTCGTAGGGTGCGCCCGGTACGCGTAACGGAAAGCGGACTGGGGAGCGTACGACAAGGAAACAAGAATGATTGACTTTTAACTTATTGTATGTTTATAGACATTTTTTTATTTTTTATTCTGATGAGTGACGTCTCGGCCTATCTCCACGGGATGCAGTCCCTACCATCTCGGCGTTTAAGCCCAGGGGGACCGGTAGTGTGGGAGAGATAACGTCTGTTAACGTTCGATTCGAAGGAAATCAGGAAGTGTTGAAAAACATTGTCTGCGCCATCTTGCCTTTTTTCAAATGCCACATTTTTGTCGTGCACGGCAGCCATTTTAGATGCCTTGACCAGACCCACTCTCTGCACGCTGTCGATCCTTAGCATGGCTCCCCACCCTCGCAAGCATCTCCCCCAGGCACTGGTCACCCCCGCTCTCTGTCTTATGCATGGGCAATAAACCTCCCCCCATCTGCGCTGCTCTTCCTTGAGAATCACACCCTGTGCCCGCCCGACACCTCCCTTTCGCCCTATTCACTACCGCACCCTCTGACACTCCTCTTCCTCTGTGTCCGATTGTCCAGGCCGGTCCCAGGCTATCACCTAGCCTTGCAGATGTAGTTTATGGCCCCAGCTGTAAAGAATCACCCCTCTTCAAAGGAGTTACAGTAGATCAAGGCCCCCACCCGATGAGATCCGTCACACCACACGCGTTCCTACTATGTGAAAACCATCCTGTATTGTGATTGGGGAGGGGACCGAGCCTGAAGCGGACGATTCCAGGGATGCCTCTTTGTACATCAAAGTTTTTACAATTATGTGTCACATTAAAAATATATAGCACTCCAACAAAGTAGTAGGATTATAAAACTTTAATAACTTATAAATATATACAACGCAACAAAAACAGTAAATACATTTAAACATTTTTTTGAAAAAAGAAGCAACAATGGTCAGTAGCTGGGTTTTGTGCGAATAGTCCCAAGGCAGCACAACGTGCTGAGTTCTGGACGGCACCCAGGTGATGTTACCTGGGTGCCGCACTGGTTTTTGGTATTCTACAATGCAGCTCCGAAAAATGGCGTGGGGCGTCCCGGGGGGTGCGGGGGGAGGCCTCGTCAGTAGCGGTCTGTTGTGCGAATAGTCCCAAGGCAGCAGAACGCGCTGAGATGTGGATGGCACCCAGGTGATGTCCAGTAAGTTGCCGCACTGGGTTTGGTATCCTACAATGCTGCTCCGAATAACGGCGTGGGGCGCCCCGGGGGGGGGGGTGAGGCGGCGTGAACGGGCCTCCCCAGGTGGAGGCTCATCTGCTGTAGTGGGGCGCCCCTTTACCGTTTCAGTTGCCATTCCGCCCGCTTTTGGTACACTGTGCCAAAATCCGCCATTCAGCTGAGTTGCGCCCAGTCTTGCGGTGCAGCGATAGGCGGCTGCCACAGGACTCTCAAAATGGTGGCAGGCTCTTTCCTTTTTGGGCGTGGTCCACTGAAATGGCCCTGGGACACCTTGGAACGCGGACGCTTGTCTGCTAGGTCTTCGACCCCATTCTCGAAAGCGTCCCCTCAGCCATGAAGATTCTACAAAAGTCTTGGGGGCCCCCGACTCCTGCAGGCTTCCGGTGGGGAGCGGCTGCCATGATTGCTCGCGGAATGACCACGACGGAGCCACGAGATGGTGGCGGTCGCCAGTAGGTATATATAGTTAGGATTTTTTCTCTATGGGATTTTTGAAAATTCTATGTCTAATAACTTTGGCGTTTGTGGACGGAATTGGCTGAAATTTTCAGGAAAATGGAACATTTTGTTTCTGAGCAGCCCCTGAAAATTTGGGGGGGTTCGTCAAGGGGGGGCCGAGAAAAAAGGGGGGTCCCAAAACGCGTTTTTCCAATGTTAATTTCCATAGGGCGGTTGGCCTCACTTTTAGCCCGAACGGCTGAATGGATTTGCACGAAACTTGGCAAAATTGTAGGGACTGTTAGCCCGATGTGCCTTTGCTAGGTCTCAATATATGTGCTCCAGTGGATTTTGAGAAATTAACATTAAAAAAAAGATATATATCTGTGACAGCGTCCCGGGTAGCGCTCCGGTTCGCGTACTTGACGCGTAACGGAACTTCGCGAAGCGAAGCTGATTGGCTCTCCGGTGTCTGTCAACATTCTAAACAGTCCGGAGCGGCCACCATCTTGTCTCTCGGTAGGATCGAGAGATAAGAGGAGGCCAAAACAAAGGGGGAAATGACCATAAGGGGGCATAGTAGATCCTCCCTGACCCCCTAGGTTTGATGTGGAGGCTTTAAAAGGGCCCCGCGGGGCAAAAAAAGAAATACATTTTTTTTTGTTTTTCTCCGGTGTCTGTCAACATTCTAAACAGTCTGGAGCGGCCGCCATCTTGTCTCTCAGTAGGATCGAGAGTCAAGAGGAGGCCAAAACAAAGGGGGAAATGACCATAAGGGGGCATAGTAGATCCTCCCTGACCCCCTAGGTTTGATGTGGAGGCTTTAAAAGGGCCCCGCGGGGCAAAAAAACAAACAAAAAAAAAAATCGTTTTTTTTCGTGGGGTGCGCCCCGTATGCGTAACGGAAAGCGGACTGGGGAGCGTACTACAAGGAAACAAGAATGTTTGACTTTTAACTTATTGTATGTTTATAGATTTATTTATTTTTTTTCCTGATGAGTGACGTCTCGGCCTATCTCCACGGGATGCAGCCCCTACCATCTCGGCGTTTAAGCCCAGGGGGACCGGTAGTGTGGGAGAGATAACGTCTGTTAACGTTCGAATCGAAGGAAATCAGGAAGTGTTGAAAAACATTGTCTGCGCCATCTTGCCTTTTTTCAAATGCCACATTTTTGTCGTGCACGGCAGCCATTTTAGATGCCTTGACCAGACCCACTCTCTGCACGCTGTCGATCCTTAGCATGGCTCCCCACCCTCGCAAGCATCTCCCCCAGGCACTGGTCACCCCCGCTCTCTGTCTTATGCATGGGCAATAAACCTCCCCCCATCTGCGCTGCTCTTCCTTGAGAATCACACCCTGTGCCCGCCCGACACCTCCCTTTCGCCCTATTCACTACCGCACCCTCTGACACTCCTCTTCCTCTGTGTCCGATTGTCCAGGCCGGTCCCAGGCTATCACCTAGCCTTGCAGATGTAGTTTATGGCCCCAGCTGTAAAGAATCACCCCTCTTCAAAGGAGTTACAGTAGATCAAGGCCCCCACCCGATGAGATCCGTCACACCACACGCGTTCCTACTATGTGAAAACCATCCTGTATTGTGATTGGGGAGGGGACCGAGCCTGAAGCGGACGATTCCAGGGATGCCTCTTTGTACATCAAAGTTTTTACAATTATGTGTCACATTAAAAATATATAGCACTCCAACAAAGTAGTAGGATTATAAAACTTTAATAACTTATAAATATATTCAACGCAACAAAAACAGTAAATACATTTAAACATTTTTTTGAAAAAAGAAGCAACAATGGTCAGTAGCTGTGTTTTGTGCGAATTGTCCCAAGGCAGCACAACGTGCTGAGTTCTGGACGGCACCCAGGTGATGTTACCTGGGTGCCGCACTGGTTTTTGGTATCCTACAATGCAGCTCCAAAAAACGGCGTGGGGCGTCCCGGGGGGTGCGGGGGGAGGCCTCGTCAGTAGCGGTCTGTTGTGCGAATAGTCCCAAGGCAGCAGAACGCGCTGAGATGTGGATGGCACCCAGGTGATGTCCAGTAAGTTGCCGCTCTGGTTTTGGTATCCTACAATGCTGCTCCGAATAACGGCGTGGGGCGCCCTGGGGGGGGGGGGGTGAGGCGGCGTGAACGGGCCTCCCCAGGTGGAGGCTCGTCTGCTGTAGTGGGGCGCCCCTTTACCGTTTCAGTTGCCATTCCGCCCGCTTTTGGTACACTGTGCCAAAATCCGCCATTCAGCTGAGTTGCGCCCAGTCTTGCGGTGCAGCGATAGGCGGCTGCCACAGGACTCTCAAAATGGCGGCAGGCTCTTTCCTTTTTGGGTGTGGTCCACTAAAATGGCCCTGGGACACCTTGGAACTCGGACGCTTGTCTGCTAGGTCTTCGACCCCATTCTCGAAAGCGTCCCCTCAGCCTTGAAGATTCTACAAAAGTCTTGGGGGCCCCCGACTCCTGCAGGCTTCCGGTGGGGAGCGGCTGCCATGATTGCTCGCGGAATGACCACGACGGAGCCACAAGATGGTGGTGCTTTCATGCTGACGCCAGCTTCAGTCTGAAACATCCAGAAAGAAGGTGGGGCTTTCATCGTTTGGGAAAAAAAAATGTTTTAATTCAATGAAAAGTGTTATTTTTAGGTCATATGATCAAGCCTTCCATCATTAGGAAACCAAAAGTAAAATGAACCAATGAAAAGTTTTATAAACAAGTCACATGACCTGTTATGCGGCATAGGGCTATAAAAAGCGTAGAAAATCCGTTGGCACGTGAGGCGGCGTCAGTAGCGGACCGATGTGCGAATAGGCCGAAGGCAGCACAACGCGCCAAGATCCGGATGGCACCGAGGTGGTGTCCAGCAAGTTGCTGCACTGGTGTGGCCATCCTACAATGCTGCGCCGAAAGTCGGCGTGGGACGCCCCGTTGGCCTATGAGTTCGCGTCAGTCAGTGGGGGCTGTTTGAGGATCTGACTGCATTGGAAAGCAATGTGATGCTGTGCGTCGCCCCCAAGATGGAGGTTCCTCGGCTGCAGTGGGGCGCCCCTTGGTTTTTCACTCGCTATGCAGCTGAGTTGCGTGCGCACTTGCGGCGAATAGGCCGAAGGCAGCACAACGCGCCGAGATCTGGATGGCACCGAGGTGGTGTCCAGCAAGTTGCCGCACTGGTGTGGCCATCCTAGAATACTGCGCCGAAAGTCGGCGTGGGGCGCCCCGTTGGCCTGTGAGTTCGCGTCAGTCAGTGGGGGCTGTTTGAGGATCTGACTGCATTGGAAAGCAATGTGATGCTGTGCGTCGCCCCCAAGATGGAGGTTCCTCGGCTGCAGTGGGGCGCCCCTTGGTGTTTCACTCGCTATGCAGCTGAGTTGCGTGCGCACTTGCGGCGAATAGGCCGAAGGCAGCACAACGCGCCGAGATCTGGGTGGCACCGAGGTGGTGTCCAGCAAGTTGCCGCACTGGTGTGGCCATCCTACAATGCTGCGCCGAAAGTCGGCGTGGGGTGCCCCGTTGGCCTGTGAGGTGGCTGTAGTAGCGGACCGATGAATAGGCCGGAACCAGCACAAGGCGCCAAGATCCGGATGGCACCGAGGTGGTGTCATAGTTGAGAGTTCTGAGCAGCGCTTGTAACACTGTCTGAAGCTTATTTGCAGCTGCTGCAGCTTCACTATTGCCCTGGTGTGGTCTAAGATCGCCCATGACATAGGCGGCCGCCTCCCGGGGTCCGGCGGAACTTTTTTCCTTTTCCTTTGTGCATCTTGTCCCATAATCCGTTTGACCTGAAGACACGACCAGGTCCCTGAATGTGTGCAGGGGGACGCTATTGATTGAATCAAAATGGCGGCTTCACACAAAGCTGACTCAAGCGTTGCAGCTGATGCTATACAGACAAAAACTGGTTTTCAGTTTGTACATTCTTCAGGATTTTTCCATCCAAGGCTGGTTGAGAGTTTGTAGAACAATGGCTTCAGATTTTCAACATACTACTCTTCAACATTCTTCCTAAATGTAGCAATGTGAGACTCACTAGGAGAACGGTGTAGTGAGGGCCACAAACGGCTGTTTATCTTTCCTTTCAAAATGCTGCCAACAATATTTTCGGAATGGAAGACACCACAAGGCGCTGAGATTCGGTTGGCACCGAGGTGGTGTCCAGCAAGTTGCCGCACTGGTGTGGCCATCCTACAATGCTGCGCCGAAAGTCGGCGTGGGGTGCCCGAAGGGGGGGGGGAGGCGGCGCAAACGAGCCTCTCCCGCTTCTTCATGTGGAGGCACTTCATCTGCAATTACAGCATACACTCCTTTATCAATATCTTCTTTGATGTTCCTCTTGAATATGTAATTTTGTAGAACCTCATACAGACAAACATTCTCGAGGTGACTGCTTCTATTTGGATAATATGTATCCCACATGTTGGCAACTCCTTGATGTGTACTGGTTGCAAACCCTTGATATCACGAGATATGTATGCAGTTTTGGAGCACATGGCGGGCGGGGACGGGTACTGATTGAACATTTGGACATCAATATTGATATTAAGTTCTGATGTATTATTGATAACTGTACTATTAAAAATTCGAATTAACGTTACTCATGGTACTTGCCCGGAAATGTATATCTAGATAATTTCATTGTAACTGGTCCTGTCGTACTTTGATTATAAAATTAACGTCCACCGATTCCGCAACTGTTAGACACCTTAATTCCTGCAACCTAATGGCCCGCCCGTTACGTTTTTCTACAGTGTAAATGTCCCCTCATCATATACGATTCCAGTTTGCTCCGTGGCCGGCCCACGTGGTTATAGGCCCGTATTTGTATACTGACATTTTCACAATAAAGGTTTTTAAAAGAAAACATGGTAGTAGTATTTACATTGGTAAAGTTTTTAATAATAGTCACTGTTTTCGAATCAGTAAAAGGCAAGTGAAATAAAGCAGTCCAATTACATGAAGGGTAAAAGGTATAATACGCAGGAACGCAGTAAAGATAAATGGTCAAGGGCTGTTGTGTTTTCAACTCCTGCAACATAAAGTGATCAATAAGAATCTGATATTCAGGCGTATCGGCGACTAAGACAGCAGGCCGAGCCTCTTTTGCTCAACGGCTCCGTCATGGGACGAAGAAACGCCCTTTTTCTCGAAAAAGGAATATATTTTACTTGCAGGACAGTTGTAAATTTTCCGGGAAAGTACATTAGCCTGGAACATTATAACATATATGTTTAAGAAAAAATAATGTTCGAAAGTAATAAAAAGTGTAATTTTTAGGTCATATGACCAAGCCTTTCATCATTAGAATAAGAAAAGTAAAATGAACCAATGAAAAGTTTTATTAACAAGTCACATGACCTGTTATGCTTACGTTACGCGCTGCGTGCCGCGCCCCGGATCGCTTCCGGGAAGCTGCGCTTCGCGCACCGGAGCACTTCCGGATGCACTAACGCGGCGCGTCATATGACGCATTACGCGACAACGCAGGTCCAGAATATAGTCAAAATGTCTCCACCAACCAGCGGTCGGAACACATCCCCTTTCAGCAGGCTAAATAGTTCTGTTAAATGACAACAGAAGGGACAGGCAACAAGAACCATCAGTCAAAGAGGGGAGGGCAAGTTCTTCTCTACCGGGTCACGTTGGGGCGCTACCGGAACTGATCGAATTGGTAGTCTACAGTGTTTCTGGATGTTTCAGACTGAAGCTGGCGTCAGCATGAGAGCACCACCATCTCGTAGCTCCGTCGTGGCCATTCCACGAGCAATCATGGCAGCCGCTCCCCACCAGAAGCCTGCGGGAGTCGGGGGCCCCCAAGACTTTTGTAGAATCTTCAAGGCTGAGGGGACGCTTTCGAGAATGGAGCCCAAGCCCTAGCAGATAAGCGTCCGAGTTCCAAGGTGTCGCAGGGCCATTTTAGTGGACCACGCCCAAATCTGAAGAGCCGGCCGCCATTTTGAGAGTCCTGTGGCAGCCGCCTATCGCTGCACCGCAAGAGCGGGAGCAACTCAACTACATGGTGAGCGAGACGCTGTAGTCGCAAGAGCGGGCGGTAAACAGCTGAATAGCGGAAGAGGCACAGTGTAGCAAAAGCGGGCGGAATGGCAACTGAAACGGTAAAGGGGCGCCCCACTACAGCGTGTCTTTAGGTCAAACGGATTGTGGGACAAGGTCAAGAATGGAAGAGTCACCAAAAGGCAAAAAGTTCCGCTTGACCCCGGGAGCCGGCCACCTATGTCGGGGGCGATCTCAGGCCACACCAGGGCAACACGACTTGGGGAGGGGGCCGGAGCCAAGCGCCCCCTCCGAGTCCGCGCCATCACACTGTCCCTCGGGGGCCTCCGTCAAGCGGTTCAGGGAGGCACCGCATCAAATTGTTTTCAAATGCAGTCACGTCCTCAAACAGCCCCCACTTACATTGAGAATAGTGAAGCTGTAGCAGGTGCAAATAAGCTTTAGACAGTCTAACAAGCACTCCTCAAAACTTTGAACTATCAGAGTGCATGAGTTTCATGCTCGATCGATTGAGCTAGCCGGATCGGGCAACAAAAAGTATGAAATAGTTATGTAAATAGTTATTTAATAAAATGTTTTACCCTGTTACTTTGCTGGTGTGTTGTATATATTTGTAATATTTGCATAGAGTTTATCGTTATTTTGGGCGGGGTGGGTGGCGGAGCCGAGCTGTCTTGCAGCCATCATGGTGTGGAGCTCAGTTCATCTCACTAGTTTCGTATTTCTCATGAGGGGTTGTTCCTAATGTTTCTATTTTAGCGAGGTCAAAAAGAGATCCCATTAGTGGCCTACTGATTTTGCTCGATTCCTTTTGTTTTTTTACACGATTTTTCACTATCTGCAAAGACTAAACAGAGTATTGCGACTCTGTGCTTGTTTGTAAATTGAGAATGAACCAAAGAGAACCAATTCTAAAACAGTAAATGCTTGGATAACAATCAATCAAATGGAGAGAGAAGCAGGCATGACGGATTACAACGGGGGCAAAGGCCTGCGTTAACTACCCTTCACTATCTGCAAAGAGAGAGTACTCCTAATAGAAATGAGGGGGGGGGGCAGCATTCAAAGCAGATCAGTGTGCATAAACACGAAAATGTTTTTACTTACCACGTACTTGACATTCGACAGCTTATGATATTTGCTATTAAAAAACCATTAAAATTCACTGAAAAAACCATAGGTTAGAGACCATATATAGTTAGGAATTAGCATTTACAAAACCTTGAAAATTCACTGAAAAAACCATAGGTTATAGACCATATATAGTTAGGGATTAGCATTTACAAAACCTTATTTTACTCGCACAAAACCATTGAAATTCGCATATATAGTTAGTTGTGCTAACTATATATCGCGCACCTGCAATCCACTGCTGATGATGTCACATATTACATCATTCATGACATGGTCAGTGACATCACTGATGACATCACTGATGACGACATCCAGTGACTGTATGTTTTTGTAAAGTTAAAATATGTGTTACATATTGAAAAATGAGTGGATGTATAAGTGTCTGGATGAAGGATTTAGTAGGTGCATGACTGACTGTATGAGTGAGTGATTAAATGTGTCTCACTGAGAGCATGGGTTGGTGACTAAACTGTCTTAATTTGAGCATCATTATGTCTGTTGTTCTGAAAACTGCTGCATGTGTTGATCAGTAGCTATATGAGTAACTATATGGGTTATTGATTGGTTGCCCAAGTATTTGTATGGGAGACTGAGTGTGTGTGTGGGGGTGGCTGGGAAGTGTGTGACTCTGTGCATAGATGTGTGAGCAGTTGATTCACTAGATGTATGGGTTCAAAAGTGCATGTGGAAACAGCTGTATGGGTGGTTGACTGTGTGCATGAGTGTATTGGTGAGTGAATGGATATCTCAGTGCTACATGTCAAAGTAAGTACATATGTAAAACACAGTACATGTGAGAGTTGACATATATAAATAACTGTGCATAAGAGCCAGTGAATGTGTGAGTGGCTGTATGGATCATTGTGAACTTGTATCAGTGATTGTATAAGACATTAAATATGTGTTAGAATATGTTTCAATAAGTAAGGTGTGTATAACTGTATAGTTGAGGAAATGGAGGTGTGATTGATTCAGTGCATGACTGACTAGGTGTGTGAGTAACTCCATGGATGAGTGATAGTCTGTGAGTGTCTGTTTACTCTGAATGTATCTAAGGTTATATTAGAGTCTGAAGAGGTTGATCGTATTATCACATGATTGATGTCATCAGTGATGTCATCAGTGATGTCATTTGGGTTGTCATCAGTGATGTCATCAGTGATGTCACTGACCATGTCATGAATGATGTAATATGTGACATCATCAGCAGTGGATTGCGGGTGCGCGATATATAGTTAGCACAACTAACTATATATGCGAATTTCAATGGTTTTGTGCGAGTAAAATAAGGTTTTGTAAATGCTAATCCCTAACTATATATGGTCTATAACCTTCGTTTTTTTCAGTGAATTTTCAAGGTTTTGTAAATGCTAATTCCTAACTATATATGGTCTCTAACCTATGGTTTTTTCAGTGAATATATATATATATATATATATATATATATATATATATATATATATATATATATATATGTACATATATATGTTATATACTGTTGATTTTTCTTTAATCAATATAAAGGGGAAGATGTGTTGTTAAGTAATGCATCCTCCCTGCCCTTGTTCTCAGTCTTCCTGCTCAGCCAATGTGATGTCATTAGAATGTTATGAATGTTTGTACTTGAACGGAGTTCAGTTGGAGGGGCGTATATTGGAGCTTATATTGGAACTTACTAAGTTGTAACTTTATGAATAAACTACTAACTTCAAGCACTGTCTGCGAGATTTCTTTGATTGCTACAGAGTTCACAGTATGAATTGGAGTAATGTCAACAAAAAACGCATCCATCAGTTTCTGGAGGCCTACTGGGGTCTGTACTAATAGTACTGGGACGCTCTAGGGGCATCAGCCTGTATTGTTTGTAAATGGTTATCTACCTCATTAATAATAAGGGAAAGTATAATTGGCGCTAGCACACACCCTTGCAGTATACCCCGCCCTACTTTAAATTTGGGTGACCATTCCCCTCGAGGGCCAAAGCAGAATTTGCTGGTTTTGTTCTTGTACAGACGGGAGAGAATCCCTTTAATCGCACTCGGTACTCTAATAGAAATTAAATTAGGCCAGAGTAAATTATGATCAACCGGATCAAATGCACTACTTAGATCGGCAATGCATAAGTAAAAAGTACCTGCCTTTGCCCTAGTATACTTGCCAATGAGTAATTCTAAGTTAGTGCATTGCTCAATGGTCCCAAGTTGTTTCCTAAACCCAAACTGCACCAGGGTTAGGATCAAAGGCTCCAGCGCCGATTCCTCCAATCTAAATAGCAGAACCCTATTCATCACTTTCAAGGCAGTGTCTAGGAGTGAAATAGGGCGATAGATTTTGGGTCTGTTATATCCCCTTCTTTAAATATGGGTACAATTATAGATTCTCCTCATGTCTGTGGGATTGTATCAATTACAGCTGAATTAAACACTCTAGTTAGGATAGGTCCCCATAGTTCAGGGGCAGATTTAAAAACAGCAGCTAGGATATCACCTGGACGTGGGACCCATCCTCCTGCACTCGCCTGAATAGCCTGAAGAACTTTTTCTTTGGTGATTGTCAGTTGAGATGACTGTGAAATCCTACGTCATTCATTAATTTGATGTACGATGTTAAGCCACTCATTACATTAATGTTGTGCATGAGATGGCTGTGAAATGTTAAGCCACTCATTACTTTAATGTTGTGTATGAGATGGCTGTGAAGCGTTAAGCATGAGTATGCAGAAGAGGGTAAGTGAACAGAGTATTACTGTGTGAGTGTTTTATTTCCCTAGTCCTGCATGAGTATGCAGTAGAGGATGTGCTTTTAGGTTCCTGGATGTAATATTACAGTGTGTGCAGTAGAGAGCATGTGATATTCCCTAGTCCTGCCATTTGTTTGCATTTACAATTTCTATCTTACTGTTTGATTATGTACGTTATTGTTACATAATTCTATTATTATTATTACAGTTGGAATAGTAATTTTTACCTCTACGCTATACAACGCTTTCCCTACTGTTGCACTCTCTGGAGTGGGAATAGTCATTTTTACCCCTACGCTATCCAACGTTTTCCCTAATGTTTCACTCTCTGGAGTTGGAATAGTAATTTTTACCCCTACGCTATCCAGTGCTTTCCCTACTGTTGCACTCTCTGGTGTGGGAATAGTAATTTTAACCCCTACCCTATCCAACATTTTCCCTACATTTGCACTCTCTGGAGAGGGAATAGTAATTTTTACCCCTACGCTTTCCAACGCTTTCCCTACAGTTGCACTCTCTGGAGTGGCAATAGCAATTTTTACCCCTACGCTATCCAACGCTTTCCCTACTGTTGCATTTTCTGAAGTGGGAATAGTAATTTTAAGTCCTACGCTATCCAACGTTTTTATTACTGTAGTTTTTTTTTTGGCTTTGAACAGAAATTTTATTTAATTCGCTAATTAACATTTTTTTAAATTATTTTAGATCATGTAGTATATAATTAATTTTAAAAATATTGAAAGTATATAATTAATTTTAAAAATATTGAAAGTATATATATATACTTTTTTAATGTATTAAATATAATGATTTACTTTTTATTTATGTTATTGTTTTAGGTGTGTAGATGTAATTGTAATTTATAATATTTTTGAATAATTTATAAGTTATTAAAATAATTATTACAACTTATAAATAAGTATATATTATATTTTTTATGTATGTTTAATTAATGTTTTATTCTTATATATGTATTATTTATTAGTTTTAAACATTATTAAATATTTTTACCTATGTTTATTTTACTTATATGTTTTTTTTACTTTATTCTACACATTTTTTTTACAGAAAAAAAACCATATTTTTAATTACAATATTCTTAACATTGATATTTTGGTTTCGATATTTTTGTACTTACTATGTTGTAGATAGGATGTCGATATTCTTGCCTTTGATATTCGTGCCTCGATATTTCTGTAGGTCGATATTTTGTAGGTCGATATTCTGTAAGTGATTCCTTCTCAGCCTTATTTCATAACCCATTCAAGTTTCAGGTTGCAAACTCGAACCCTTTCATAGGGGGCTGTCCTACAGGGGGAGTGTTTGATACACTTATATGTATTTTACATATTCTACAATTATCTTTGCCTATTGCCTTTACGGCCTTAGCTTCAACCATCCCACAGATAGTGGGTGCCTGCATGATACATGTATGATCTCTCGGAGATAGCTGGCTTATCTTATTGACTATAAAATCCCTTGTAATTCCTAGGGTCCCCAGCATAACTTTGATCAGGAATAAGTCATTCTTTATCATCTAATCTACTCAGTGCCTCGTATCTATTAGGCATTGCAAATTTCAAACCATGTGACGGGTGCAAATTTGGAGTAACGCTCTGTCTTTGGGAGTTCAGTACAGCACTAGAGTGTTGATCTAAGCCCTTCAAGTGATGATAGAAAGAAAACAGTGGGAGTATGCCCACATCTTGTGTCTCCATAGATAATACCCCTAACATTTTATGGATACCACTGGCCATTCTCGTGCTTCTAACATTAATTACAACACAAACACCACCAAGATTTTTTCCAATGGCCCAATCCACCCCACTCTCCTTGTAAACATGATTTTACGTGCTCTACTAGGGAAGAATAAATGTCTAGAGCTAGGCCATGTTGTTCTTCAGGCATTCCATAGTTTCCCTGGCCCTTGGCTTTAGCAGGGGGACATTAACTAATACTGCCAAATATGGACAGCTAGCAAGTGGCAAATTAATGGTAACTAGATCTTGGAAGGGTGCAATGGTATTGGGGGGTGTGTATATGAGCCTCTTAGGTGTTGTGCCATAACATATGTCCTAGTAGATTTGCTATTAGGCTCTTGTACATTTTCGCCCAAGATCACCTCTTGTCTGGAACGAGTCAAAGCCTCGGCATGAGGGGGCATGCCGCCTATAGCACTATTCAAATCAGTGTCTATTAATGGGCGCCTTTTGTCCAATGGAGTTTTGTACACACTAGTAACCTTTTCAAATCCTCCTCCACCCTACCCAGTCTTTCTTTGAGGGGGCTACTAATGACAGCAAAGTAAGATCATCCTGGGATCTAAAATCAACAGATATTTCATGCTGTGTCTTTCTTTTCCGTTTAGCTGCTGGTTGACAAACTACGTTCTAAACATTAGCTGCTCATGGAATTGTCGGGCCCGGGGGGGAGGGGCGAATGGGGAGGGGCGAATGGGGAGTAAGTTAGTGCCTGTTCTGGTACAATTGGTGTTAGTGTTTGGCAAACAGTTTTCATTGTGCATCCTGCACTCTGGTCATTTTGTTCCTTGCCTAGACCAGGCTTCCCTTCAGTGGATGTTACACATTGGGTACCCCCAGTTTGGCCAGTCACGGTAAGGGACATACGCCACTCTGCTAGATCAATTTCTTTAGATAGAGCTCCAACGGCACAAGCCAGGAAGGTGTCTATGGTGGTTCGCTTAGGGGTGCTAGATTGCTCAGTTTATGGCTTTGTACACCCCCATCTTTTGTCTGCCCATACTGCTAGTTGTATTTTTAGAAAATAAGGGGAAAAAAAGAAGGGAAAACAGACATACTCCGATCCAATCCTCGGAGTTACACAGCTGGTATCCTTTACCAGCAATACTAGTCTACTATGATCAGTGGGAATAAAAACTGAGAGGCTGGGCCCGACCACTTAAGGCTGCGGACGGTCGCAGATTGGCCTGCCCTTGGTCCGGGCTTTGCCTGGGCACACCCGCTCGTGTCCTGCACTGTGGGGGCCTTGGGGGATTTTTATGTGCCCTATATGCTCCAGAGATGGCGTTGGTAGCAATACATCCACGGTGCAGGCTGGGGCTGCGAGTCCTGACCCTCCTGTAAAAGTACAGCAGGGAAACAGGCTCCCCTGCTGCTGGGGCCCTGGGCAATTTTTATGTGGCTCCTGGCAACCCTGGGATGGTGTTGGCAGCGTCACAGCTGTGCTGCAGGCTGGGGCTGCGAGTTCCTGCCCCTCCCGTAAAACAGCAGCAGGCAAACGGGCTCCAGTGCTGTGGGGTCCAGGGCGATATTTTTGTGGCTCCTGGCCCTCCTGGGATGGAGTTGGCAGCGTCACAGCTGCGTTGTACCTCCATGAAGTACAGGTTAGAAGCCTTATGCTTGAGACAGAAGCACCCAAAAAAGAGTAAGAGGGAGAGAAAAGCACAGATTCAGTCAGCTTCCTGAGCAAAAAGAATGAATCACTTAGGTCGCTTTCCAGAGTCACTTGAAAATTTTCCAATGAGGACTCTCAGCCACACTGTCAGGGCAGAGGTATGTCTTGTTACTCCGCTTATTTGAATAAGTGGGTTGAATCAGCATACACTCTTTTCACAGGAGTGTCCTGTCTCCAGGTGTTCATCATCCTCCACCTGGAGGGAGACTGTCTGGTGTGCAACAGTTGTGAGTGGAAGGAGTGTTGGAATAATTAAAAATTATAAAAAATGTCTTCTCTCTTGTGTAGTTTGTTTTTATTTTCAGAAGGGAGTGATACGATTAAAAAGTGGGCGGTGCTTAATTTGATAATTATAGCTCCAAAGCACCTGGTGAGTGGTCGGTCGACATGTTTCAGGGTCGGATGGCTTTCTTCAGGACTAAAGGAACCAGTCATCTCAAATGTTGAGGGGCTGTTAATGTGCTATGTAAGGTGAGTGGATTCGCTCACCCTATTAGGGCAAAAGGTTGTATTTAATGCCTGTTATGGACATTGGGTAATAGGCCTTACTTTGGCCTGTTGTTGAGGAGGACAAAGAGAAAATAAGTAAGGACTTAAAAGCTTACTTATTATGCAGAGCAAAAATATACATAGGTTTACACTTTATCAAAAAAAAGGCCAAAAAGTTCTATTTCTTGCTTAAAGTGATTTAGTGTTGGCTTCCTGTTGTCAGTAGACATGATGTATCACAAGCCAGAGTCAACTTCCAGGTTTTAAAAGAAGAGGAAAAAGTGCAGGAACGCTGACGTATAGCGTATTCCTGGAAAATAACCAACAGTGCATTTGTGTGCCTCTTTGAGGATCAAGGTGAAAGATGGAGAGTTTTAGGAAAAATATAGGTTTGGTTAGTTTTACCTGGAATCTATGTGGAGTTTCAATTCCATGAGGCCGGCAAGTAGCTCTAATTTCTGCTACCAAAAATATCTGCACTTTAACACTGCCTATCTTAACGTTAAGTGCTCTCTTAGCCCTTGCACAGACATCAAGTATGTTTGTTGCTGAGCACTATTAGCCATAGGAAATTGCGACCAATCAGACCACATGCGGGAGGACAATAAACAATGTCCAGCCATCCGAATCTACTTCCTGGTCAGTGGCAAAGAAGACAGTGACAGCACATGTGTTAAGAATCCCGAACGGCAGGATTACAAACCGCAGTGCCAGCCTCATGGATCTGAAATGCTGCATAGATTCCAGATAAAACTAACCAAATCTATTTTTCCTAAAGCACTCTCAATTTCGCTTTGCACTTTTATGCTCATAGAGGCACACAAATGCACAATTGGTTTTTTATTAGGCATACGCTATACATCAGATTTTCTGCACTTTTTATCTTCTTTTAAAGCCTGGAAGTTCACTCTGGCTTGGGATACTTCACATCTACAGACAACAGGAAGCAACCACTGCAAAACTCATTACAGCATCTAAATCACAATAAGCAAGAAATAGAACATTTTAACATTTGTCTCGATAACGTGTAAGCCTATGTATATTTTTGCCTTTGCTTAATAAGGAAGCCTTCAACTCGTTTCTTATTTTCACATTGTCCTCCACAGCAATGGACCAAATTAAGGCCTATTACCACACGTCCATAACAGGCATTAAAAACAACCTGGTGCCCTGATAGGGTGAGCAAATCCACTCACCTTCCATAGTACATACACAACCCCTCAACATTTAAGATGGTTGGATCCTTTGGTCTGAAGAAAGCCATCCCACCATTTTGGGCGACACAGGTTGAAACATGTCGATTGACCACTCACCAGGTGCTCTGGACCTATAATTATCCAAATAAGGATCACCCACTTTTTTAACCTTATTCCTCCTCTGTGAAAATAATAAACTACACAGGAGAGAAGATATTTTTAATAATTTATTACTATTCCAATACTCTTCGGACTGTCGCACACTAGACAGTCTCCCTCCTGGTCGAGGATGATGAACATCTGGAGAACGGGACCAAGACCCTATGATGATTCATCCCACTTAATCATGCGAAGACCCTATGATGATTCATCCCACTTAATCCAATGAGCGGAGAACAAAGATATACTTCTGCTGTGACAGTGTGGATGAGGGTCCTCATCAGAAAATTTCCAAGAGACTCTGGAAAACGGCCTAAGTGATTCATTTTTTTGATTATTTATGAGACAGAAGTGCATCAGCAGCAGTCAAGACTGCAGTGCTGAGCAAAAGATGTATGTGTGTGTGTGTTTGTATTTGGGTGTTTACTTAAGTTGGTGTACGTATTTGTTCCTGTGTTGTGTTTGCTGCATGCACTCATTTTTGTTAGTGTCTATGAGTGTGTGTTCATGAGTGAGGAGAGTGAGAGTGTTGCACCAACTTCCTGCCTGGTGCACATTCATTGCATGGTGCCTATTGCCCACCCCTAGTAAATGTTAGACCTTTGCATAATGGTGATAATTCCTGGAAACCTGTGGGGATCAATGAAATATTGCCACATTGCCCACCTCTAGTAAAATTGTGGTCTTTGCATAATGATGGTAATTGTGCCCACTTCCCACGCTGGTCGAGCCTCAAGGAATGATTCTCATTTCCCACATTGACCACCCACATAAGATGGACAACTTTGCACAAATGAATGAATTTTTGGGCATTGTGAGAAAATGTATTATTATTTTGGGGTTGTTGGAAGTCCAACCCCAGCTAATTGGTCAAGCTAGTCAGGAACAAGAGTAAGGTTTAAGGCTGACAGCGTTGGAGTACGGGTCGGATACAGAGACCAGGTTTGTTCCAGCCTAATGTTTTATCTTCTGATATAGTCTGTGAAGTGGAAACTAAAATTCTACATCCGGGCAAAATCAGTAGTCTGGCCAAGATGGGTTCCACTTGGACGGATAGGTGTTAGACCAAGTCATAGTGAAACTGTTGACATTTGCCAGGAAAGCTGAGAGTGAAAAAAATTCAAAATGTGCACCCACAAACAGGCTCTCCCTGACTGGAAACCTTAGGTGCCTTCATGAAGTATATATTATTTCCGCAAAACAAACAAGATGATGGACGGAATGTTGCACAATGGCAAAACATTCACCCCCTGTCACAGATCTGGGTTTAATCCATCGTTATTTTGCTCACAAAGCCACCCCAGTTCAGACATGGCCATATGCAAATCAGTCTTGGCCCTGTGCCTCATGGGAACAGTCCAGCCCGAACTGCCAAGCCATATCTTTCCTGGACCAGAATCTAGCATCCTAGGACCGGTTTCTGGCTATCAGCCGTCTTCAGCCAGGATAGCTTGACTCCAGTGGCGTAGTGAGCAAGGGACCCACGTCTGGGCATACCCTTCCCACATAGGGTGAACAGCAAAACAAACAAGATGATGGACGGAATGTTGCATAATGGCAAAACATTCACCCCCTGTCACAGATCTGGGTTTAATCCATCGTTATTTTGCTCACAAAGCCACCCCAGTTCAGACATGGCCATATGCAAATCAGTCTTGGCCCTGTGCCTCATGGGAACAGTCCAGCCCGAACTGCCAAGCCATATCTTTCCTGGACCAGAATCTAGCATCCTAGGACCGGTTTCTGGCTATCAGCCGTCTTCAGCCAGGATAGCTTGACTCCAGTGGCGTAGTGAGCAAGGGACCCACGTCTGGGCATACCCTTCCCACATAGGGTGAACAGCAAAACAAACAAGATGATGGACGGAATGTTGCACAATGGCAAAACATTCACCCCCTGTCACAGATCTGGGTTTAATCCATCGTTATTTTGCTCACAAAGCCACCCCAGTTCAGACATGGCCATATGCAAATCAGTCTTGGCCCTGTGCCTCATGGGAACAGTCCAGCCCGAACTGCCAAGCCATATCTTTCCTGGACCAGAATCTAGCATCCTAGGACCGGTTTCTGGCTATCAGCCGTCTTCAGCCAGGATAGCTTGACTCCAGTGGCGTAGTGAGCAAGGGACCCACGTCTGGGCATACCCTTCCCACATAGGGTGAACAGCAAAACAAACAAGATGATGGACGGAATGTTGCACAATGGCAAAACATTCACCCCCTGTCACAGATCTGGGTTTAATCCATCGTTATTTTGCTCACAAAGCCACCCCAGGGGGTGAGTGTTTGTATTGCCAACGCTCCGTCCATCACCACCTTTGGTTTTTCTTTGTTCGCCCTAAGTTGGCAGGGTATGCTCAGACGTGAGTCCCTTGCTCACTTTGCCACTGGAGTCAAGCAAGCCTGGCTGAAGACGGCTGTAATGCCAGAAACCGGTCCTGGGAAGCTTGATTCCGGTCCAGGGAAGACATGGCTTGGCAGTTCGGGCTGGACTGTTCCCATGAGGCACAGGGTCAGACTGATTTGCATATGGCCATGTCTGAACTGGGGTGGCGGAGTGAGCTAAAGAACGGTGATGGATTAAACCCAAATCAGTTGACTGGGGGTGAGTGTTTGTATTGTCAACGCTCCGTCCATCACCACCTTTGGTTTTTCTTTATATTATTTCCTTCAGACTTAGTCACCTTTTTTGAGATTTGTCATATCATGTCAGAAATCAACTGTGAGAACTTATAATAGTCTAGTTTTGGCGTCTTTTCTTTATAATCAGTGACTGGATGTGTCACTAATCGCTGATTGCAAATAAATGAGAGACTGGTGCATATACAGAAAGTTCTGAATCCCATGTATTATAAAGTTACTTTTAAGTTAAGCAAATAATGTAATGTATGCTCATGTTAAACTTTCCAATACCTTCGGGTTGAGTTCATCAGGGTATTATATATGGAAACTGCTTGTATAGTGCATACAATTTTCATGTGTCATCAACTGCCACTGGTGCAGATACAGCTAGAGATTGAAGGCAGTGCTTACTCAATACATTTCTATACAGACTCCAACACCAACACTGCACTCAACCTCTAGATCTAAGTTTCCTCTCAACCCTTTAGGTCTGTACTGCGGTGGCACATTAGTGTCTACAACCCTATACGCTTTTCTTTGGGTCCAGATCAATATCCTCTCTTACAATATAATTGTGCATGTATACCTGGTTAGAATGAAAAAAAGAAACCCCCCAATAATTCCTTTCTTGCAGTAAGGTGCACAAGCCTGAACTCACACACTGACATGCGCTGCTCATGAACTCACACACGGCTTCACTCATCACATTGCTGGAAATGGCCTTTAGCTCTTAGCAGCAGGCTGTGGCAGTAGGGCTTGGCTTTTGTCCAGTCCCTGCTAACAATTTTTTCTTGTATATTTGGTTAGAAATTGTGACCCAAGCTCGTAATTATGAATCTCAAAAAATGCCTTAAATTGTTTTTATCAAAATAATAGGAACCCCCCTTCCCTCACTGACTTCGAATAATATCTTTATTGCACCTCTCTGGTGTACTGACTTTTGTTTTAGCTCTGCAATTGCAGTTGTAAATCAAGATGTCAATATAGAAGAAAAAGATGTATTGGAGCCTTACACTAACCAATACCATCACTCCAAAAATGCAGATTGATTTGATGAAAGCATGATTTGACAATGATGATTTTTACATTCCGTGCCTCTATTTGTTTACCAAATATGGCTCTCAGTTTTCTGATAGGCCACAATTGGAAACTAGGTTTTCACCATTCTACAACAGGATTGTGAATTGAACCAGACCACTTCATCTAATCCACATTTCATGAAAATCTTTCCACTTAGTAATTATGGGAATTTACCTCACTTTTAATCACATGGAGATAGGTCCAGCCTTGGCACAATCCTCCTAATATTAAGGCACCAGGTATAGATGGTACCCCAATGGATGTTTTTGCAGATTGCCCTGATCTTTGGGGACCCCTGCTTACCAATATATTCCATGCCATAGCCACAGAGGGACCGCCTTGCTCCTGGCATTAAGCAGTTCTAATTTCAATTTACAAAAAAGGGGATAAACTAGACCCCAGAAACTATAGGGCAATCTCCCTCCTTGATAGCAGGGCTAAACTCATGGGAAGAGTGCTATTAAATAGACTGGAGACATGGCCACTGGCACAATATAGCTTTAGAAAAGGTAGAGGCACCCAAGATCATTGTTTGAACATGAGTCTACTTATAGTACACCCAAGCTAAGCAAGGCAATTTATAACTGGCCTTCATGGATCCTAGCACAGCTTTTGACTGTGTATCCCATTCCCATTTATGGTGGATCATGAGGGAAGTGGGGTAGACCAAGAAGTAATTACCTTCATAAGACAACTGTATTCGATGAGAAAAGCATGTGTCAGGTATGTCAAACAGGGCAAGTGCACCTGATGGTTCCCAGTTACTAACGGCGTTTGCCAAGGGTGTGTTCTCGCACCTTTTTTGTTTTCACTCTATACCAATGGGGTGGAGTCTCGACTGCTTAAATCAGCCACAGATGTACCCAGAATAAATAGGATGTGCATTCCAGTTTTACTGTATACAGATGATGCAGTTTTAATGGCGCGCACAGGGAGGTCGCTCCAGAAACTGTTAAATAACTATGTAGAATTTATTAAGGGTGGGCGTAGTTCGCAAAGTAGCGCTACGCGAAGTGCACTTCGCACTACGCGAACTTCACGTAGCACTACGCGAGCTGCGTAGTAGCATGTTCGTACTGTGCAAGATGCATTTTCAATGATTGCACAGTGCGAACAAGCATCCGGCACTGTGCAATCATTGAAAACAGCATCTTGCACAGTGCGAACTGTAGTTTTCTGCCGCTGGAGTAGATTTTTACTCGAACGGCAGCTTTCTCAATGCGAACTGGTAGTTTCTCATTGCGAGCGGTCGCGAGCATGCACGACCACTTGCAATGAGAAACCTGACAACCCCGCGCTGAGAGTCTAGCCGGGATGTCATTTTGCATGCTCGTGGTCGGGAACATGACATTGAGGACGGCAAACAAGCAAAAAATTACCCCTGCGCTACGCTGCGTTACGCATGTGCGCACTGTGCTATGTGCAGCTCGCGTAGTGCCAAGTTGCGCAAACTTCGCAAACTATGCGAGCGTAGCGTAGTGCTTCGGCCAGGGTTAGAATTTATAAAAAGTCTGGATCTTCATGCAAACAAATCTGAGTAATTTGTTTTAATTGCAGGAAAAAAGTTGAAAAATCTCCCCACCTTTTTTATCTCTAATCGTAAAGTGGTGCAGACAGGGATGTTTTCCTATCAAGCGATGACTTTTGACTATCGAGCATCCTGGATGAATATGGTGGTGAATCGCAGGATCATGCTTGAAAAGAGTACAAATGCCATTTGCTTCTTTAAAAAAAAATTGGGAACAAGAAATCCAGATATCTTAAGGAAGGTCTATGGGGCTAAATCTAGTGCAGTAGCTTCATATGGTGTTGGGTTGTGGGGTCATATTAATGTAAAGGTGTTACAAATAATAAAGGGTAGTTTCTGGAAATCAATGATGAGCCTTCCCATTAGCTCCCCCATTTTTAAATTACATCAAGAGCTAAACATCCCCTACATAACTGAGCAGTTTAATGCAGCTCCTATTCTTCTTTGGCATTCATTATGGTGTAGAGATACTGTGTCCCTTATCCAACAAATGACAATGGATTGTTTAACCCTAGAACATACAGAGATAATTAAATGGTTAAAGTACGTGAAAAATACACTACATACTTTAGATCTAGGAAGCCTACTTGAATTTCCTAGAATCTGTGTATCTGTCTTGTAAAAAAATAAAAAAAACAATTTGTTAGCCTTTGCCGTTGATGCGAGAATGAATGCAAACGATAATAAACCTACTATAAGGGAATACATGGAGGGCCCACTGCAGGATGAGGGGTCATCCTCCTACCTGGAGTTTGTAACATTCCCTTGGCACATATTTATCTTGTTAAGATTTTGCCTTAATTATATCCTGTGTATGTTGGGCCACCCTGCTGGTATTTATTCTAGTAATGATCTTCCTTGTTGCCCTTGTGATGATTTCTCGCATCAAACTGATTTGCACATTTTCTTTTTATGTAAATTTATTCTAATCATCGAAAACGGTTATTAACTCCTCTTTTACGCAAGCTTAATTTCAGACAATGTTGCATGGCCTTAATTTTTTTAGGAATGTTGCCTGACCTTTTAACCTGTTTTAGTGTTGCTTCCTTTTTATATGCGTCTCTGAGAACTAGGAAAATGATCATTTGCTGACAAGAATTGTTTGTTTTTAGAATTTTTATCTGTGATGTATCTCTTTTAAGTTTAAAGAGTAATTTATTGAACATAAAAGTGCAATAAGTAACAATATGATACAATAGCAATATATATCACAAAGCAAAAAATGATAATGCTAGAATAATGATGGAGAGAGAAACAGAAAAAGGGGGAGAAGGGAAAAAGGAAGGAGAGAGAGGGGGGAGCATCAAAATACAACCTTTGCTTTCAAAAACATTACCAACAAACTGATGAAAATCTTCTATTAAAATTGTGTTTAATAATTAAAAAGGAACTATGGTAAAGAAACAAGGTAAGAATAAACATATCATGGAGGTTTGGGTACTTCCTCTATACAGGGTGTATGTAATGGTAGAGACTGAGTCGATAAATCCAGAAAATTTGTAATTGGCAACCATAACAAATCACGTTTAATGGCAAGTGTGATAGGATAAACATAAGCTCTGTCTACTCTATGATTATAGCAAACAGCATACCATCAAGCTTGAAAAGAGACATTTGAGGCATCTTTCCAAGATTTAGTGATTTGTTGAAAAGCCACAGCTAAAAGGAGGTCAATAATGGAAGTGTTGGTGTGTAAGGAGGACCATATTTCAGAAATACTACTAAGAAAGATCTGAGTAAGAGAAAAGGGAAAGTCAGTGGAATTTTTTTTATTAATTCATACTTGGGACCAAAACGTATGAATCTTTGGGCAAGTAAAAAGCATATGTTTAAGGTCTGCAATTGCAGCTGAACAGGACCAACAGGTAGATGTAATAGAAGGATCTATTGCAATCTGTGATGTATCTCTGAACATTTAGGATTAATTTTGTATTAATCGACTAAAGTAATTTTGATTGATTGTTTGACAAGTGGGTATGCACTTTTGGGATGACCTCCCTTCCCAAAAGATTTTCACACAACTCTACAAGATTGAGTGAATGTTGCTTAATCGAACCTTTCGAAACTTTCATGTGGTTTGATCAAATAGACAAATGTTCTTACATTTCCTTTCTGGAGTATGATGAGACCATGATTACAGAGTTTCTATGCAGATCCACGGCACTTATGAGACTATTCCGCTAGGGTGGTTGCTAAAGTATATCAATTTGCGAAGAATAGGACGTTTTTCCTGCCTAGTACTATGAAGGCTATAGTAGTTTAGAGAGTTAAAACAGGGATATAAGAGGGAAATTTGGAGAGCAAAGCAAGCTCATTATGAATCAACATGGGCAAAGATACATTATGCTTGTAAATCCAAACATCTGCGGTTATTTTGGAGCATAATTAATAACATCTAGAATGGTAATAATAGAAGCAATAGTGCTAATGTAGATGAAGCAAGTTGGGTGAACTTTTTTAATTTAAAAATCAATACCCAAGGCCCAGCGTTTGATAAGGGTAATAGTAATGGTCCTACCTACATGTATAAAATAACAAATGGAGGGAGGCAGGATTGTACTCATCCCCCTCAATGTAGTGTGGATATTGAGCCCTGGTCGCTCGCTAAAGTAAAAAAAGTGATAAATAAGATTAGATCCAACAGAGCGCCAGGTCCAAACGGTATTCCGAATGCAATATTTAAAGCTAAATTAAGTAATTGGCCGGAGTTATTGATGCTGTTGTTTAATGATGTACTTAAATCAGGCCTTATCACGTTATCGTGGAAAGGAAGTATTATACAACCAATATAGAAATGTGGCCCCCAGGATAATCCAGTAAATTATCACTTAATCACACTTACAGACGTAGATGCAAACATTTTTGCCAGTTGCCTGTTGGATGAGTTAGAGGCTTGGGCAACAAAAGAGGATCTGATTCCTAACTTTCAAACTGGCTTTAGAAAGGGTGAATCAGCCCATAACAATTTGATTTTATTAACACTATTAGATGAGAGAGCCAAAACTAGGATGCAAAGATTATATGTGTGTTTTATTTATTTAAAAGCCGCTTTTGATTCTGTGCCGCGAAATACTCTTTGGTGGAAGTTAAGGAATTGGGGTATATCGGAAACTCTACTAAAAATGATTATACTTTTATACTCCGACACCTGGGTGCAGATCAAAATTGGCGATGGAAAACATATGACCCGTCGTTTGGCTACTAATGTCGGAATGAAACAAGGCTGTGTTTTGGCTCCTTGCCTTTTTAATCTGTTTGTGGTTGATCTGCCAGCTCATTTTAAAAATATTAATTCGCATTCGCCTTCGATTTATGGCAAAGAGATTAAATATCTGCAATATGCAGACAATACGATCTTAATGAGCCAAACAGTTATAGGGTTAAAAAGGTTAATCAATTCTTTTCATTCTTATGTCATACAAAATGGATGAACAATTAATATAAAAAAGACAAAAATATTGACTGTGGGAAAAGGGAAACCGAGGATTAAAGAATGGAATATCAACGGCCTAGTAATTGAAAATGTTAAATCATATAAATATCTAGGGATTACTTTTGATAACAGACTGATATTTAGGCAGCACTTCAATAATCTTGAAGCCAGGGGTTCCTCTCTCGCATTTTCTTTTAGAAAATTAGGAGACAAATTATCATGCCCTAACTATAAACATCTAATGAAAGTGATGAGAGCAAAGTTAATTCCATCTTTGGACTATTGCTCCATCATCTTTAGGGGCAAAGACGCGAAATTGCTTGACGATATAGAAATTAGGACATATAAAACCGTTTTTAAGATCCCTAAATATATCAGTCGTTCCATATAAGATTGGAATTTGGATTGAAGAACCAAATATTGGCGCGTCAATCTTCATTTCTGAAGTCCTTATTATCATTAGTCCGTTCAGAGGAAGGATCTTTAGCAAAGCTGTGTTGGCTCGAAATTTCAGAAGGTGAATATTCAAAGAATTGGCAGGTGTATTTAAATGAATGCTTATGTAATTTTGAATGTTCAAAACTAGAAGATTTGAAGTAACTTGAGTTGGGAGGGTGCACAGCTTTTATTTATTCTTTTGGTCTATTTTTTGTTTGTTTTTAGGTTCTTCACAGGTGGCGTCATATCCCCTGAGACGCCCTAGTAATCAATCACACAAGTGATTCCAGTGGTTCACTAGAACCATCCCTGAGGGAACACAGTATTCTCCTCTCTCACCACAAGAGGATTCCAACACAGTTTTGTCGTTCTTGAATAAATTTCAATTATTTATTTCTTAGGGTTTTTCAAAGATAGTCATTTAGTTCATTGTAATTTCAACATATGAGGCATTATCAGTTTACTTCACATCCAATGCATTTCGGGCATTCATATTGCCCTTCATCAGGGAATGATACTGTCAAAGAAAAAACGCAAAGCATAATTACTAATGAATAATATTGGTCAACATATCATATTCGTGTCCTGTCTATTTCACACACTGGTAGTATTCAAATATCATTATGTTCACCAGCTCGTGTCCCTTGTGCAAAGTGAAAACAAAATAAAATAATGTTTTGTTTTGGACTCACATGCCTGCTTCTCTTGTGTCCTGAACGTGGTTGTTGTGTGCTGTGAAAGAATAACATAGGAAAACGAAAAAGTTAGCACTCGTGTGCTCGCGTTTAAAACAGCTTATGGCACGGCTCCTTCTAATCGTGTTGTCCCGTTATTTACTAACCTTTTGTGTTTTAGTTCAGAAGCTTCACGGCCGCCTTTTCATGTGTGTATCTTCTGTGGTAGGACGCCACTCAAAAGAGTGTTTGCCATTGTGTTTGCTAATTTGAAATCTGTCCCGGTCACGTGGTATACCACAACTGATGAGAGACTATCTCTATGTTGCGAATGTCGTACTTGGGGGAAAATGATAGTGATGTGTTGGGTAAAAGTGGATTTAATCAAAACTGGTTTCCTGGAATCGTGTTGTAATTCAGAAGACTTGGTAAGAAAAAAATGAAAATGAAAAATACGCCTGAGATCAAAAAGGAAAAGGGAGGGGTGCTGGAGTCGAACCCTGACGCTTGTGGGCTGTGTTTATCGGTGTTGTAGTGCGGATTGCTATATGACAGTGTATAGACCAATATGATTTGTAGCTATATTTACAAAAACAACGTAAAATCCGTATTAACAGTAATCACAGTTGTACCAATATGCACCTAGGAACCATTATTATTATAGATAACAGGAGAATTCAATTCTATCATTAAGTCCATGTGGTTTTTGAGTAGATAGTTTATATATCCAGAAATGTTCTCTCTGTAGAAGATATTTAGTGTTGTCTCTTCCTTCTGTTCTTTTAACACATTCCAACACCATGAATTTTAGTTGCGAGATGTTATGTTTCTCCTCTACGAAATGCGTAGCCACTGAAGATTTGGTATTTTTTAATCTAATGTTGGATTTGTGTTCTGTAAGTCTGATTTTTATGCGATGTTCCGTCTTTTCAATATAAAGTTCCCCACATGGGCATTTCAGTGCATATATAACATTTGACGTGTCGCACGTTGCATTCACTTTGAGTTTAACTTCATGGCCCCTCATGGGGTGGTTGATTTTACTTCCTTTTATGATATTGTTGCAATTGCCACAGTTCAGACATGCTTTGGTACCCTTAAAGATTTATATTGTTTTTACTTGAGGTTGAATCATTTCACCCATGTTCCTCGCTCTAGTGAAAGCGAACATTGGGGGCTGCTTGAAAATATTGTTGAAGTCCGGTTCCAAGGTTAGTATTCGCCAGTGTTTTAATATTGTTTTTTTTTTAATTTGTTACTGGACGTGGAGAATTTGGATACTGCTACCATCCTGGTTTGCTCTTTTTTGTTGCTAGGTTGTAAAAGTGTTTCTCTGTCCACTTGTGTTATTTTGGTTCTTGATTCATCTATGATCTGTTCAGGGTAACCTCTTTGTCTGAATTTCATGCCTATTTCTTGTATTCTTTGTTCCATCTTATTATGCTCCGATGTGATCCTTTTAGCTCTTGCCATTTGTGAAAACGGAAGGTATTTCTTGAGATTTTGTTCATGAAAGCTAGTATAATGCAACATGTTGTTCCTGTCAGTACTTTTAACAAAGAGATCCGTTTCAAATCCTTCATTAGTGACATTTATTCTGACATCCAAGAATGTGACTGTTGTGTTGGAAATTTCGCACGTTAGTTGTATTCTTTCGTCTATGTTGTTAAATTCAATTAAGGCTGCTTGTAAATCTTCCCTTGAGCTTTTCCAGACGATAAATATGTTGTCGATGTACCTTATAAAAAGTTTGAGGTTGTCCCGCCATTTGGCTTTGGATAGTATGTGTGTTTCCTCGTAGTCCTTCTTGAATAAATTTGCGTATACCGGCGCTGCCGAATTGCCCATGGCTGTGCCCACGAGTTGTTGGTACCATGCATCCTTATATTTGAAATAGCTATGGTACAATGAAAAGAGCATTAGTTCCATCAGGAATGTCTGAAAAGCGATATCCAGATCCGTGTTCATTAAGGCTTTTTCAATAGCCTCAATACCTAGAGAGTGTGGTATGGCCGTGTACAAAGAGCGAACATCTGCGGTGCATAAAATAAGTTGTTCTTCTGGATCTATGTTAACTGTTTCCAATTTAAGGAGAAAGTCAGTTGTGTCCTTTACGTAGGTTTTCATGCCTCTGACCGATAGTTGCAAGTATTTGTCCAATAGTTGTCCTATTGGTTCGTGCAGGCTGCTCCGAGTAGATACAATTGGTCGTAGAGGAGGGTTGGTTAGGTTTTTGTGGATCTTGGGTGTCATCCATAAAGTTGGGCTTTTAGGGTTTTCTTTGATGAGGAACTTTTTTGTTCTATCACTGATGGTGCCCATTTCATATGCTTTCTCAATGATTATTTTGAGGTTTTGCATAAATTCCATAGTGGGATTGTTATCTAGTCTCATGTACGTGTTGGTATCCATGATATGTTCCAATACTTTCTCTTTGTACATGGTACGGTTCATTATGACTATGGCACCTCCTTTATCCGCTTTGGTGCAGATAATCTCCTCTTTAGTTGACAATTTCCTCAGGGTGTCTAGGTCCTTTTGTGTGATGTTATGTTTGCCACTTTGGTGATGTTTAATACTTATAAGATCCTGTTTAACCATTTTCTCGAAAATGTCTAGAGTCTTATGACTGATGGGTGCCTGGTAGGAACTTGGTGGTCTTAGTCCCTGTAGTTGATCTGTTTCTTGTGTCGTGGGTCTTGGTAAAACATTGTCAAAAAAGTGACGTAAACGTAATTTTCTCATTAGCGTCAGGGTTCGACTCCAGCACCCCTCCCTTTTCCTTTTTGATCTCAGGCGTATTTTTCATTTCCATTTTTTTCTCACCAAGTCTTCCGAATTACAACACGATTCCAGGAAACCAGTTTTGATTAAATCCACTTTTACCCAACACATCACTATCATTTTCCCCCAAGTACGACATTCGCAACACAGAGATAGTCTCTCATCAGTTGTAGTATACCACGTGACCGGGACAGATTTCAAATTAGCAAACACAATGGCGAACACTCTTTTGAGTGGCGTCCTATCACAGAAGATACACACGTGAAAAGGCGGCCGTGAAGCTGCTGAACTAAAACACAAAAGGTTAGTAAATAACGGGACAACACGATTAGAAGGAGCCATGCCATAAGCTGTTTTAAACGCGAGCACACGAGTGCTAACTTTTTCGTTTTTCTATGTTATTCTTTCACAGCACACAACAACCACGTTCAGGACACAAGAGAAGCAGGCATGTGAGTCCAAAACAAAACATTATTTTATTATATTTTCACTTTGCACAAGGGACATGAGCTGGTGAACATAATTATATTTGAATACAACCATTGTGTGAAATAGACAGGACACGAATATGATATGTTGACCAATATTATTCATTAGTAATTATGCTTTACGTTTTTTCTTTGACAGTATCATTCCCTGATGAAGGGCAATATGAATGCCCGAAATGCATTGGATGTGAAGTAAACTGATAACGCCTCATATGTTGAAATTACAGCGAACTAAATGACTATCTTTGAAAAACCCTAAGAAATAAATAATTGAAATTTATTCAAGAACGACAAAACTGTGTTGGAATCCTCTTGTGGAGAATAATGTGTTCCCTCAGGGATGGTTCCAGTGAACCACTGGAATCACTTGTGTGATTCAAAACTAGAAGATGAAATGAGGAGTAGAACAGTTTTTAAGAAAGAAATTAATCAAACGACCGCATTTCTAACGACTATAGCGGATAAGGAGAACTTAAGGAAAAAAAATAATTTCTGGTCAATTGCTAACTCCTTTGGTAGGTTGTCGCCCCAACCCTATTTGTCATACCATCTAAGATCTTTGATTAAGAATACATTTATGCACTTGAGGTTGGGAAGATATCCGACAAAAGATGGAATTCCAAAATGGGAGAATAAATGGCCATCGAGTATTTGCAGGCTTTGTGGGCTAAGTGAGGAAACCCTATTGCATATTGTAACTTTATGCCCAGCCTTGGCAGACGCTCGTAAGTCTATCCTTAAACCGTTTTTTAATGAACTAGGAGTTAGAACATGGAACATGTAGGAATGCAATTATTATCTGTTTGAGTGGGGTCACTATTAAACTAATTAATCTTTTTGTTAATTTCATCATTATTGCGGAAAAGAAATTCGAAAAAGTTGATGGACTAAGTAAATGTATTTCGTGGTAAAAAATTTTAGGATTATAACTGGAGAGCTGTTGGAAGTATAATGTTGTACCAGCTTAAGGGACTAGTAGTACAAACTAATCTAGTGATGCACATTGCACTTTATTATTGTTTGCGAATGGAAAACAGCTAAACATTTGTATTAATAATATCTACTGCTAACACATGTCACTTTAGTTAAATGCTGCTAAAATATTATTTGCTATTTGCTGCTAGCATAAGGCACTTAAGTAAGTATAATGCATTTTAATTATTTTTATGTAATGTTTTAATATTTTGTCAAAATATTATTTATCAACTCATAATTGGTGGATCATTTTAAGAATTTTAATAGCTTTGTGCATATTGTTTTTTTTATGGTTCTTTACTCTTGTTTGTAATGATTTTAATTAATCAACAAATAAAAAATACTACTACAAACTAGTGTTACTGCTTAAACCACGGATCAAATCTCCATCTTTCGATGCTGAAATTTAAAATCCAAGATTTTTGGCAAGGGTCTGTAAAACAAGTAATTCCGTGTTTTACCTCAATGGATCCATACCAATCCAAATTGATTTGTTCCTGGTTCAAATACCTTCCTCAATTTACTCAGAATATTCTATATCCTGAAAGGCATCCAGAAACAGAAAAGTTTCACTGCTTCTCGTTGTCTCAGTGGCTAGCGAGTAAGCTTTTCAAATGCTGGATTGGGAGTTTTTCCTCGCTGTCCTAAGTTATATGCATTTCTGGGAGGTGATTATGACCTTGATTTGTTTATTTGTACATAATGTATTCTCCCTATCTCCTTTTCTGTTTACTGGATATGGACTATAAATGAATATTGTTCAGAGGGAGGGTGCTAGGAGTGGGATTACTATGGAGGGTCGTTTTCATGCTAGATGCAGATAGTATAATACTGTATCCACCAGAGGTCGCAGCAGAACTCAAAACTCTTATGGTGTCCTTGAGAGTCTCGTGACCAGTGAAGCCTGATGGTAACTATGGTAAATTATAGTTGTTACTTCTTCCTCCATTACTGTCTCAGGATGCACCTGACTTGCCAACGGTATCTCCGAGGAGGGTTATTGTGACTTTTAGGTACGCTGGAGTTCGAGTAATTCAAAATGATGGGAATATCATTGCTGGAAGGATCACAAGGTAAATGACTGTGGTCTGGGTGTTGGCCATTCTGTAAGCAATTCGCCCTGTCAGTACTTGATAGGAAGGCCTTATCAAATAATTGTGTTTCTACCTTAGCATTCTGTAAATGTTCCAATAATACTCATCAGGAATTGGATTATTATTTTGGGATGTAGCAGAAACCATACCAACTTAATAAAATCACTCTGGTTAGGTCAGAGCAAAGTTCAGAAAGAATCTCTCCACACTAATAGTTGTCCATGTGACTATTCTCAGCTGCCAGGGCTACTATCATCCTCTTTTCCTAGATGTCTCTAACTTATTATACTATACCTTGCAATACATCCAGGATACAGCATCTCGTCCTGCTCTTCAGTTATCCCTCGATTATCCTCCTCTAAACATTAAAACCACTCTACTGGCAGCCATTTACAGACAGGATCTGCTTTAAATCTATGTGCATATTATTTTGCCTTTTCGCTAACTTGGTCCCATCTATCTACAGCAAAAATATAGGTAGTACCATCTTACCTGAAAGTTTCGATCTGCCTCAACCCAACTTCTTGTGGTACCCAGATTTCAGTGTACAGATGGGAAGCTGAGCTTCCCCTCTCTCCAGCAACAGACTGTGGATTTCTCAACATGACTGTTTACAGGAATATAAGAATCTAAGGGCCACATGTATGAACCTATTTTGCGTTCGCAAACATTCCAATTCATAGAATCGGCCCGTTTGCCAACCCATAAAAGGCTATGCTCTATCTTGATGCTTAATGGCCCTGATATGCTGTAAAATCCTGAGTTTGTCTTTATTGACCTTGCTCTCTACTTATCACATACCACAACCACATTACAGTACATTGACCACAAATTCAGTTTCACAAGTGATCTTTTTCTTGATTTTGCAGGCTCTTCCTCATAGATTGCATAGGAGGTTTGGTTTGATCCAAACCAGCAAGCTTTGCAAGTGGCACATTTCTTGAAGCCTGTGCTCCTGTTAGTGAGCCTGTTCGGTTCCTGACAAAACATAGACCTATTTAGCATATCACCCAGTTATGGAGCCTTATAGTATGTTATTCTCGGATTTTGGCCCACTATCCCTTAAGGTGTTCCTCAGGTTGCAATATGTTCCAATTTCGTTTGATAAGGGAACCGATTGTGCTTTGTTCCATGTTATACCACATAAAGAACCTTATGACATGGTTTTGTTCATTCATGTCCTCTGTTCTGGTGGCTGTCTGCATTTTTCTAAACAGTGGCTGCTCTCTGTCTTTGGTCAAAACTCTTTGTTTTGCTTCAATGAGAACTGGTTCTGGATATCCTCTCTCCATACATCATAGAACCATGGACCTGGCTTCTGCCTCAAACTATTCATTAGTAGAACTTATCATATCCTGCGTGCTCTCAAAAGCTGGCCATAAGGTATGCTCCATTTCAAAGAGCGTGGATGTCCACTGTTACCATGCAATATTGAGTTGCATGCCGCCTTCTTATGAAAAATGGTTGTTAGTATCAATCCATCTCTGATTTGTAACTTCACTTCAAGTAAGTGTATCTCATCTGGGCTGCACTTTACACTCAGTTGTATGTTTAATGGATTCTTATTCAAGGTGGTAACATACTCATTCAATGATGTCTCATTAACATCCCATAGGATGAAAACATCTATGAAGCGCACCCACATCACAATCTTCTCTGTGTGGTGCACATTACAGTCAGCCCATGCTACTTCTTTCTCCCACCAGCCCATGTAAATGTTGGCATAAGTGGGGGCTAAGGCTGCCCCAATCACCATACTCTGTTTTTGTAGGTACATCTTCTTATCAAAGACGTTGTGAGTGAGACAGAATGAAAGCATCTTGAGAAGCATCATGGTGTGTTGTACAAGGTTCAGAGGTCTCGACATTAAGAAGTAACAGCAGTCTTCAATGCCACATTCATGAGAAATGGAAGTATAAAGAGAGCAGACATCAATAGCTACCATAAGATAACTATTCTGCCAGGGAATATCATTGATCTCCTGCAAAAAAAAATTTGTATCTTTTATATAGGGTGGTAAACTGGTCACAATAGGTCTTCTCAGGAGGATTGCATAGACTCTTGTCAATCTTTGGGCTACAATATGGGACAGGTGCCCCTGGGTGATCTACTTTAAGATATGGAAATTCCTCGATAGACAGTAGTCCGTCATCAGTCCAACTCTTTAACATATCATGATATTCCTTTTGATGGTTTACAATGGGTTTATTTCTTAATTCCCTATAATGTCCTTGACCCTTAGTTGTCTGGTCATCTCTTTAGTGTACTGATCAGTGTTAAATACCACTATATTTCTACCTTTGTCTGAGGATTTCGAAGGATGTACTTGTTGTTTCTTAATGAATTCAGATCCTGCCAGTCTGCTGCAGTAAAGTTGTTAAATTGCTTCCGGCGTTTTGAAGCCCTCCTTTTATGGATGTCCTCTGTTAAGAGCTCATGAAATACATCCACCAGGTTACCTGTTGGTAACTGCAACATACACCTATTTGCTGGTCTCAGACTGCTCTCGATTGTACGATTTGTTGAAAATCCCAATCGTTCTAGTTTTGAAATATCTATTTCATTTACTGTCTGAGTAGAGCCACTAATGCTTCCTACTCTGTCCAGATTGACAATGTTCATTATCTCAGAGATGTCACCAATAGTGAAATGGGCAGTTGTTTGATCCATGTTCATAATACTTGTTACAGGTCTTGTGTCTCTCATAGCAAAGTGTTTGTACAGTTTCAATTTTCTTGTGAATTTGAAAGCTTCTATTCTTAAGTTGACAAAAACAGGGCTTACTGATGGGCAGAGACTCAGGTCTAAATTCAAGATCTTCGCTTGGGCCGGCGTCAAGGGTACACCCGACATGTTAATGATTGTGTCTGCTTCTTCTCCCATCACATCACACAAGGATGCTAGTCCTGGGATTCCACTGTCTGTTTCCCATTCCCTCTTGCCCCTCCTCATTTTAAATTGCCTTGCCCCAGCCTCTTTGGGGTATCACCATTCTCAGCAGCCTCATTTCCTCATGAAAATCCAGTTTATTCCTTGTACCTTCATCAGCAGCGGATCCTGGTTCAGAACTTGTATCAGTACCATTAACATCCGCTGTAGCACAACCTCTCATAATGAGTTTCTCTTTTGTTCTAAACAGTTTGTATTTCTTGGCGAACGTATAGAGCCTGCCAAATTGATAATCCAGTTTGTGAGTCTCGCGGATTCAAGTTTCTTCTTCATGTTTTTGAATCCATTCTTCCATTTTCTTCAGTAATTTACTTATTTTCTCTTGTTCATTGTTTCAAGCTCCTTCAGGAGGAAGTCAATGATTACGGTCTGTTCCTCCCTGTGACGTCTTGCATGTGTTAAGAGTGTTTCCATATGCCTGAAGAAGCATCCCTCTGTATTGAATCTTCATTCCTCAAATAGATCTGCATCCATATCCTCAAATCTTGGCATCACAAAGATACTTAGACTACATGGTATCCTTTTACATGCAATGTATCTCGTCAGTGACATCTCCCACCATTTTTTTCATTCAGCGATGAAAGCTTGTTCTAGCTTCAGTGAATATATATTCAATGAAAAAACAAAGGTTACATGTACTTTATAGTTAGGAAATTGAATTTTTTTTTAAAACATAGAAATACGCTGAAATAACCAAAGGTTACAGGGATATTATAGTTAGGATCAGGTTTCACCCGTCCAAGCCAGTGAAATTCAGTTGTTATAGTTAGTGAGCTAACTATAACTTGTGCCCCCGAAATGCACTGCTTATTACCTCACATATTACATCACTCATGACATGGCCAGTGACATCACTCATGACATCACTGATGACATCTCAAGAGACATTACTGATTACATAATCCAGTGACTGTGAGTGTTCTTAAAAAGTTTATGAGTGTTAAATATATATATCAAGGGGTATTGGTGAATCAGTGGGTGTATGCGTGCCAGTATGGATAACTGGGGTGGCACCACTGCACGGGGAAGATGCATGGAGACAGAGACAAGGTGCTAGGTTTAAGGTGGTAAGAGCCTTTTCTGTTCCGAAAGCACTTAAGAGGAGGTCAGCCAACAAGCCCTTGGGATCATTCTGGTGGACCTAGGTTTAAGGTGCAGGGCCAGATCTTCTCACTACGGCAGCAGGACAGCAAAGTAGCACAGCAGCAGAGAAGCAGTTCTTGCAGCAGAGCCACACAGCAGTACTTCTTAATCTTTCACAGGTCCAGAGATGTTCTAAAGAGTTGTGTCTGAGGGTCCAATATTCATAATTAGTAACAGCTTTGAAGTAGGATAAGTTTCTAGAGGGTTTCACTACCGGAGGTGCTTGGCATTTTTTGCCACCCTGCCCTGGCATCAGTTTATGTGGGGGCACACAGGACTAGTGTCAAACCCTTTGCGAGAGTCCCAAGGCAGAGGCTTTGTAATCTGCAAGTGTGGTAGGTGAGCGCTCCACCCCCCAATCATGCCAGTGATGGTCCATCCTGCGAACATCATTTCCCCATCTGTCTCACTGTCTGGGAGCAATACAGAAAGAGCAACTGGCAGCTACACCTAGTCAATGACCCAGAATATAGGCTGTAGCCAGAAAATGGTTGTGACAAAAATAAAACAACTTTCTAAAAGTGACATTTTCAAAATTGTTACTTAAAATCCAAATTTACCATTGAAGAGGGATTTAATTGCAATTCTTTAGACACCAAACTCAATATTCTGTGTTGTCCAAATTGAAAGTTATCACTTATTAAATGTAATAAGACAACCCATTGTTAACCTACAGAAGAGGTAGGCCTTGCAGGAGTGAATAAGGAATTTTGAAGTTTTTCCCTACCAGGAAATGTCCAACTTTTCAAACATGCTTCCTGACGGCTTTAGACCTACTCTGAGGGTGATTTATATGTATTAAAAAGGAAGGTTTAGGCCTGACAAAATGTTTATTTTGAATGTGGGTTAAGGTGCATACAATCAGTCTGTTAAACTTTTATAAACATAAGAAACAAAAAAGTAAACAATGGGTGCGTGCAGTTCTGGAACATGTCCTGCCTGTGCTTGTATCAAGGTTTATTTTGCCAGTTCAAACTGGCATTTTAAAACTGCACACACAGGCTGCAATGGATGCCTGTGGCGTGTTTAAAAGGCAACTTAAGTGGATGGCACAATAAATGTTGCAGTCCCACTAATAGTATTTAATTTACAGGCCCTAGCTACATGTAGGTAGTATCACTTTACTAGCGACTTACAGCTAAATTAAATGTACGAATCCGGTGTAAGCGAATTTCACCATCTTTAAAGGAGAGAGCACAAGCACTTGCGCACTATTAAGCAGTGGTAGAGTGTGCAGAGTCCTACACGCCAACAAAAAAGGGTTCATAAAACAGGAAGGTGAAGGCAAAAAGTTTGGGGAAGACCCTACAGAAAGAGCAAGTCCTGTGTGTGTGTGTGTATGTGTGCGGGCGCACACTTGTGGGTGTGTGTGTGTGTGTGTGTATTTGTGTGTGTGCATATATATTTTTTTCAAGGTATGTCGATGTGGAGTGAAGAATAGTAAATGTATAGTTATCTATATCCATTCACCTTCTCCATATATTGGTCTTCTATATTATGGCCCATTATACTTTTATCCTCAACATTTCACAGACTTCTCTATATTCTATTCTATTGTTAATGAATGCCACCATTTGAACCCCCTTGCCATCAGACTCCAGTCAATACATTAGCCACTTGATCCCTGATTCTGATGGCTGTAGCAATACTGAGCTGTGTGTCAGATCACATTTGCACTGGTATTTTACATTCGTTGTCTTACATTCTGTTTTTGCTCAGTAGATATTTGCAAGGCCAAATTTGATGCAAACCGGGCAAGCACATAGTGCATATTTGCAGTTTGTGAACCCCAGGATGGGGAGCAACAATCGCTATTAAGGCATTTCCCCTTTCCGTATGGAGTACTGAGGTACAAACTGATTACACAATCAATGTCAAACGTCGAACAATCTTTATTTTCAGGTTAGGCAATTTGCATCCAGGAAAGCGCATTTTTTTCTGGGCCACATGTGACTGGGGCCTAGTAGAGAGTTTGAAATTAAGACTAATGAGAAGGAAGTACAAGATGTTAATTATTAGCTGAAGGCACCGTGTATATGTATACGTTCCTCTGTGAAAATATATAAATAGGTTTCTCTAATATGGTTTGCTACGTATACAGACAGCCCCATCTCAGTGCGTACATTTTAGAGTTGAGTCTTGTTGGAAAGACAAATAAAAAGAAAAAAAGGCCATCCACCAATGTCAATTCTCCGATATTTCACCGAGCACTAGAACTAATCTGGTATCCTCCCAGCCAGTTATTTCTTCTACGCAATTGACTGCAGCTTGCTGCAAACCTGTTGTGGCGTGGCACTGCATCAAACGCTGTGACAAACACAGAGACAACAAGTTGACCCTGTTACCTTCCTCCAGCAGCCGTGTGAGTCTGTCGAAGGATTCAATTACATCTGGCAGCGTGCCCTTTATGAAGCTGCACTGCTTCCTTCGCCTCGGCTGCTCCACTACTGTCCGCAGCAGCAATCTGGAAGAAATGTCAAGAGCTCTTGATGCGGGATCCAAGCAAGAAACGATGCGCAGGTCATTTCCAGCAAACCAGCATCCTGCCGTAAAACAACTCTCCTACCTTATTTCATGCTAGCTTATGTTTTTCACTTTTATTCTCCCATTAGCGATCATTTCCTATAAGAGTGTAAAAGTTACATAAATATTTTGAATTAATCAAAGAATACTTAGGCCAGGCAATCTGCATATAGGACATGCCCATAAAGAAATCACACCGATTAGAAAATATAGCGCCATCCATGCTGTGCATAAAACGTATATTCTCGCCTTCTCATTCGATGGAGTGGCAGTAAAGTCTGTGCCATGTCCAATAAATCTGATCTGAGGAGGCTGCTCCCTTCATCAGAGGCCCTTACAATGAAGAGGGCAGACAGCAACGCAAAACGAGCACCACTGGCTCATAAATTCAGTTTATTTGTAAGCTGCAATCCACAATCTGCCGCAGTCCTGCAGTCAGGCTTGCTTCCCTGCCGAAAGAAGAGCAATTCTAATTCAATATGTTTAGCCCAAGCTGGTGACAGCAGCAGATGGAATTCGTAATGGTTTATAACAAACACCAACAAGAAGGATGAGGCTGGGTATACAGGCCTGTGGATATAATGCATTTTACATAATGTATACATGCAATGGCTTTGGACGTTGTCACTAACGTCTAATGTGAGGAATTGTCATACGACAACTGTAAAGGTGTGCAATGTATTCAGAGCCGGTTAGTGAATCAGTTGTTATAGGTTATATAAATCACTTTTAATGGCAGCTTTCAGGGCATGATCGCCCACTAGTACCCTCTTGGGAAATTATGCGCGAGAAACTACATTAGCAATTGAACATTTGTTATGCATGGGGTATTAATATAAATGTAAAAGACGTGGCCCAAGGAAAGTGAGCGATTTATTTGCTATGGAAGCGGAATTCTGACGGCTTGATTTTCCACGAAAAATGTTTGGCCCCCTTATCTTGAAATGTGCATTTCTTGTCACTCATCTGTGAAGCTTGCTATAGGGCAGCAGGTACAGTGATTCATGGACAAGTGGTCTGAGTGGACCACTGTGCTCTAATTATGGCTGAACATCACTACCTCAACAGAGGGTAGGGGCCCATTTTTACTTCAAAAACTATGCTGAAGACATCTTGGGGACAATCAGAAAGCTTACTTAGGAATGCATTCTTCCCGTTGCTTACCCTTGGCTTTGTGGTGGGTAACTCACATTTTCTGGCTTTTTATTTGGTGGCTTTAATTGCTTTAAGCTGTCTAGGTTCAGTTCGCCCCCCCCATTGCCCAAACTGGCAGGTATATTTACAAGAACTGGTGCACTGCCGTTTTGAACCAGCGGTGCGCCCAAACATTTAACGCCGTGATATGACAGATTCCAATGCCATGTTTGCATCGTATTTACAATATGGCGCACAATGGCGCTAGTAAGAAGTCGGCACAGTAAACCTGACGTTGGTGTGTGCACCGAGTAGTAAGGAAATTTGACACTAATGCTGCAAAAGTGACGCTCGACTAATTATCTAGAAAATAGACGCTACCCGTCTTGGCATCACTTTTTTGTGCCTAGTGGGGAATTTGTTTTTAAAAAATGCGGCTAAAAGGAAAAAAAATTAAAAACTTACCTGAAAGCTGCAATGGAACAATCAACAGTGAGCACAACCCAGGACAACAACCCCAGCGACCTCAGTACCAGCCAGGATGACCAGCAAGAGTCCCAGGGGAAGAGGAAGTGCAAGTTCAGTGAGGAGCCAAATGAGATCTTGATCACGGAGGTGACAGAGCACCAACACCAGATTTGTCAGCTCCAGAATGTCATTGGGGAGGAAAAAGGCCTTAGGGCAGACCATTATGGACAAGCTGAACACCGGTGCTGAAGTCAAAAGGACATTGAGTGACTGTAAAAAGTGCTGACATGATTGCAAGCACAGGACAAAGGAGAAACTAGCAATCAATCTCAAGACAGCATTGCAGACCAGAAATGATAGTTCAGCGCCCCAGGATCAGCTGGATCCCTTGGAGAAGCAGATGTCTGCGGTTCCAACAAGGGGTAATGTGTGTAAGTAGGTCATGTCATGCAGTGCGGGCATCTATGTCCCAGTGCCTTGTGGCACCGTCTGCATGCCAAAGGGTAGTATGCTGGCTCATCTATTGTTAAACATGACATAAATGGAAGGCCCATGTGCCTATTGACAAAATTTTGCAATAGGGCAGCACCACAATCCTTCTAGCTGTTCTGTCCTACATCAAATGAAAAGGGCAAGAATGTGCCGTATCTACAAGATATGGCGGATGCCTGTACTTTCTGACAGTGGACAAACAGCAGCTGACTGCCAAAACAGGCACCCTTGGTCTATGGTGCAACGGCACCTGGGCTGGCACAAGCATGGAGGAAAACACAGAGATGCATTGTATTGCTGCAAACACAGCACTTCCCTGCACTTTCCTAATGACACAGCTTTGCTCAGCAAGATGGTTTGTGGTACTACGGTGCATCATATGTTTAGGATATATGTCCCTCTGTCGTACCTGGGCCCATGCACATTAATCTTGCCTGGAAATCCAAAGCATGGAATGGGTTTCCCAGAAGAGAAACAACCCACTTGAAGGGTGGGAGATATATAGGCCATGGGAGGTATCTACACATAGGGACATTTCACGAGCCCTGCCCATTGAAGCCGAGATTGAACAGCTGTCCTGGCATGCAAGGTCAGAGCACAAATATTTTAGCTGCCATGGTAGGGACCACCTGAACTCCTCCTATCTATTAAATCTGACTGGTTGTGGGGGTGGATGCAAGTGATGTATACCAGAGGACCATGTGGCATATTTACAATCAAATGGTGAATCGTGTTGCCACAAACAATTCTGCCAAAAACTGTAGAAGACATGGCTACAAGAACGCACACGGACAACCATGCAGCCCACAAGGACGCCACCCGCAGACACCACCACCTCATCAGACTAGCCAAGAGATTCTCCTTCAAAGACCGCTTGGACAACAACACGCACAACAGCAAAGAGCTCTTCAGCATCGAAAAGGAACTCTCCAATCCGAGCGCCAACGCAAACGACATCCCGCCCTCACAAGAACTGTGCGACTCACTAGCCATCTTCTTCCACCGCAAGATCGCAGACATCCACGACCCCCTCAACACCACAACCGCCCGACTACGCCAGACTCCACCTCCCCTGTTAACACCACCAGTGCCAGCCGCCTGACATCTTGGTCCATCGTCAATGACGACGAGACACGCAAGGTCATGAACTCCATCCACTCAGGATTTCCGACTGACCCGTGCCCTCACCATGTATTCAACAAAGCAGACCCAGTCATCACACCCCCAACTTCGAAAGGTCATCAACATCTCCTTCGAAACAGCAACATTACCGGACTGCTGGATGCACGCCGAAATCAACACCCTTATCAAGAAGCCCAAAGCCGACCCCAAGGACCTCAAGAACTTCCGGCCCATCTCCCTGCTCCCCTTCCCGGCAAAGTTCATCGAGAAAATTGTCAGCATGCAACTGGCCCGCCACCTGGAAGACAACAACATCCTGGACCCGTCCCAGTCCGGATTCAGATGAAACAACAGCACCGGGACAGCCCACATCGCCGCCACAGACGACATCAGGAGCTAACTAGACAACGGCGAAACGCCAGCCCTCAACCTTCTGGACCTGTCAGCCGCCTTAGACACAGTCTGCCATCACACTCTAAAGACACGCCTCCTAGAAGCCGGAATCCAAGAGAAGGCTCTCGACTGGACCACGTCCTTTCTCACCGGCATAACCCAGAGCGTCCGCCTCCCACCCTTCTGATCTGAAGCCACCGACATCATCTGCGGCGTCACCCAGGGCTCATCCCTCAGCCCGACGCTGTTCAACGTCTACATGGCCCGCCATCACGACCTCAACATCATCTCCTATGCTGACGACACCCAGCTTATCCTCTCCCTCACAAAGGTCCCACACACCGCCAAAACCAACCTCCATAAGGGAATGAAGGCTGTCGCGAACTGGATGAAGAGCAGCTGTCTGAAGCTGAACTCGGACAAGACGGAGGTCCTCATGCTCGGACCCACCCCTCAGCCTGGGAAAACTCCTGGTGGCCGACCACACAGGGAACAGCACCAACACCCACCGACCACGCAAGCAACCTAGGTTTTATCCTCAGCTCCTCCCTCTCCATGTCTAAACAGGTCAACGCTGTCTCCTCCTTCTGCTACAACACCCTCTGCATGATCTCGCAGGATCTACAAGTGGATCCCAACCGAAACAAGAAGAACGGTGACACAGGCCATCGTCAGCAGCAGACTGGACTATGGCAACGCACTCTACGCAGGAATCCCAGCCAAACACCTACGACGACTACAACACATCCAAAACGCCTCTGCCCGAGTAATCGTCAACGTCCCCCGCCGCAACAACATCACCCCCCACCTGAGAGACCTACACTGGCTCCCCGTCGACAAGAGGATCACCTTCAAGCTCCTCACCCACGCACACAAAGCACTCCACAACGCCGGACCAGCCTACCTGAAGGGCAGACTCAGCTTCCACACCCCCACTCACCATCTCTGCTCCGCCAGCCTCGCCCTCGCCACTGTCCCCCGCATCCAACGGATGACCTCCAGCGGCAGCTCCTTCTCCAACCTCGCCGCCACGACCTGGACCACCCTCCCTACCCACATCCGTCAGACCCAAGACCTACTCACCTTCAGAAGGCTCCTCAAGACCTGGCTCTTCGAGCAGTAACAGCACCCCCTCCCATCCCCTCAGCTCCTTGGGACCCTCACGTGTAAGTAGAGCGCTATACAAGTTATTGATTGATTTATTGATTGCTGATTGATTCATTACAAAAATGCAGAGATAAACCATATTCACAGGAAAACATGTCACTCCTGTGCTGGTGAAAAAAGAACATCTGTGCACCAACACATGCACCCTTGCAGCATGGTGAAAGGGTGCCTACGTTGGTCCATGGCAGTTCTTTTTGCACCAGTGCAGGGGTGAGGCCAGGGGGTGGCATGTATTCCTCTAAATATGGCGTATCCCTTCCTGCATATAATCAATCGCTAAAACAATCAATACCCAAATGATTGGCTGGGAGAGTAGGGGAGCCTAAGTCCTTCCGGTGCCACCAGCGGAAGAGAGGTGTGCGGCGGCGCAGCGGCGAGGGAGAAGCTACTTTTTTTATCCACCTGCCCGTCCACCATCCCCGTCTCAAGACAGCCACCACTGCAACCATAAACTCTCCAAAAACTCCTGGACTGCATTGAGATGCCATCTCTGGGCTCAAGGAGGGTCAACAGCGTCGTGGTGTCTCTAAATCCCCCGTCTCACAACCAGGCACCACCTGTCATCCTACCCATAGCCCTGGACTTCGAGGGTCCACGGACTACTTTCCAAAGTACTGCATTAGGAGTCCAGCAGGTGATGGGAGAGGCGGTGCTGGCAGGGATGGAGACCATGGTGGCCAACATAGGGGGAGTCCCTGGTTGCGTCGTTCCCAAAAGGGACAATACTGCGGCCATCAGAGATACCTACTCTCCACTCAGTGAACTTCAGCAGTCCCTTGTTGACATGGCTTATGTCATGAGGCAGAGGCATGAACAAATGCCCTGCCAAAGTGACACCAACAAGGTGGCCAACAAGCTGAGGGCTGTAAGAATCATCTGGGAGCCGATGGAGCAGAAGCACGACTCACACTTTTCTGCCATGGGTGCCTTCCACCCTGACGTTGCTGGCATTTTCCAGAACCAGCAGATCCTCCTTGCTGCTGTGCTGCCTCATATGTTTTGCACAGATGAATGCTGCTACAGGCACAGGATCCACAACTTCCTCCCTTGATGTATGTGCCTTCCCTGGCTGCAGCACCTACAACCCCCCTCACGGAAGACACTGCATACATCAGAGGATAAAGATGTGGACTGCACCTCTATCCAATGAAAAAGACTCCAGTAGCATTCATTGGTGCCACATCCCCAGTTTCTCCTTTTCCATGTGCTTATGAACATGCCTGGGGAAATCAGCTGCCACTGCCCTCATTTTGCTTTTGCCCTGTTCACCATAACCATTTTGACATTGTGGTCATTCTCCTCACTGAAAAATTCCTCTCCTACACATGTCCCATGACATATTCTCCCATGGACTCTGTCTGGACACCCACTGGCACAAAACATGTTTGTGCTTGTTCTATGATCTATACCTGTGAGCTCCATCATGATTTGCACATGTAAATAAATGCAGTAAGTACTACCTGTGTTTTGTCTGTCTGCTGGACTCTGGACCAAAGGTGACTATTGTGCATTCTGTGAGGGAAAGACACCAACTGCTTGCCAAAGGGATATATGCTGTTTGGCATCAGGGATTATGGTAGATAGTGAGAGTGAAGCATATTTAGTGAACCCTATGTGAGTGATGACAAGCAAGTGGTTAGTCAAGGATGCAAGCATGAAGTGCATCAGGTGTCATGTAGCCAACGCCAATGGTAAACCACCCATGCCGGGTCTACTCATGGATACAAACAAAAATCAACAAAAGAAGAACCTTCAAACTCCTCACAAACGCCTACAAAGCCCTCTACAACACCAGACCTGCATACCTCAACCACCACCTCTCCTTCTACACACCCATCAGACATCTCCGCACCGCCCAACTGGCCCTGGCCAGTATCCAACGGTTTCACAAGACACAAGCCAGAGGCAGATCCTTCTATCTCGCTGCGAAGACTTGTAAGATTCTATCTCCACATCTCAGGCAATCACCTTCACTGCCTCAATTCAGAAGGACTTCAACACCTGGCTCTTCTATTGAACTGTAATCCCTCCCCCCCTCCCACATCTCCTTAGCTCCTTGAGACCCTAATAGGTGATTAGCTTCAGTCTAAAAGCCCTGCACCCTGATTGATTGACTGTTTGATGGATACTAGCCAGCAATCTATGTTGGGCTGACAAGAGAAACGCTGCAAGGGTGAGTGTGTACGGGGCAGCCATCAGTGTTAGAGTCCAAAAAACCTTAAATTTGGGAGGGTGTATTGAGCATAACATCCCTCCAAAGCATACCACATGGCATACCACACAGAGAGATTGTATGCAAATAAGTGTTGCACTATGTACCATTTCCATCGTGTTTGCCACGTGCACTGCTCAACAATGACTGGAGATAGATAATATAAAGCCATGGCCAACCTGACAGATCCTTGTCCATATGTAATACACCTACTCACACATGTTGCCAAACACTGCTAGCAAAGACGAATGCATGTATATTACATTGCCTGAGCACACATGCTAACTCCCTCAGAGTAAATCATGATGTAGACCTGTATGTAGCAAACAATGACATTTAGTGTGAAATGAAAATTAAAAATTACTTAATTTACCTAACCAACACTAACTAACTAATCTAACCTAACCTACACTACCTTATCCTACTGACTGTCTAATAATACCTTAAATTAACCTACCCTATTCCACACATTTAGCACAAGATGAATAAGATCAACCTCCCACCCCACCTTAAGACACATCTTCACACAAGGACAACAGAAACTGCACTTAACACCAACTATCTACACATAGAATGCTAAACATTCATATTTATTTTTAATTTTTTGGGAAACCGTTTATAAATTTTTTTAAATGTATTTATAACACATAAAACAACCCACCCCAAAAAAACACAAAGCACTGCCGCACACAAAACAGCTTCCCATCGCTACAAACACCTTACACCACTATCCCACACTATAATTACCCTAACTAACCTAAACTAAGCTACAAAACCATTACGACCAACATTAAAACTGTGTACAGGGGAAGGGCAGAAAGGGTCCCTGAGGCTAGAATTGGACTATGGTCTAGCCTTTGCTTGCTTTACCTCCTGGAGCAGTGTGATCTTTTCATGTGGGTGTCTTACCCAATGTTGGTGGACCCAGCAAGAAGAGTTTCCCTTGCTCAGAGCCTTTTCCAGCTCATGTTGCTTCCTCATTGCCCTGTGCATCTTAGCAACATGTCAAAGGTGGAAGTAGCAGTCCTTCTGCAGGTTATGCTTGCCCAACTGCTCCGGAGTCATGTTGTCAGTTTAAGCAACATGAAAAACCGTCAGTCGAAGGGTGACTTGGAACAGGCTCAACATCATAAAACAGTATTATTTTCACAACATCAGAGGTAGCTGCCACTATAGCCTCAATTCATCTTGCAGCTTAGAGTGAGCATGCATATGCTATTATCTATCATCACAGATTTACTAATGCCAAATTACAAAGGCATGGCAATTGTTGAACAATGCAATTGCCCCACCTTAGCACATCTAGGTGTGAACATGTCAGTACATAATATGCTTAGGAACAATGCTTTTTTGTACCCATGGTATGGTACAAATGTCATCTTTACCGAAAATGAGTGTGCCTTCTGCCTCCTGAAATTGCATTTATGCCACTAACTGACAAGATTCCAATCTATAGAGGTGTGAGGCAGGGGTGTGTGCTAGCCCCCACCCTATACTCTCTTTATGTCAACAATTTAGTTGGCACACTTTCAAAGGGGATCATAGACGCATCAAAATAAGATGGGGTGGGTGTTCCTACACTACTATTCACAAACGATACACTCTTAATATCCCAGACTCCAATGGGCCTCCAACAGCTCTTGCTGAATTTAAATGTATATTGAATTTCTAAGGGCCTTTAGATTAATATTTCCAAAACAAAGTTCATGGCAGTTCGACGACACAAAGCATTTAAGCAACCCCTAACCTTAGCAAATGAAAATTTGGAGCGAATGCATAGATTTAAATATCTGGGAATAATGCCTGATAGTAAACTATCTTGACTACCCCATATCGAGAAGAGAAGGGCAGTGATACAGTACCAAATTTCAGTGATCCATAGGAGGTATCAAGAGACAACCTCAAGGGAAGTCCTCCTCGCTATAGATCTGTATAAACTAAAGGATCCATCCGCTGATCTATATGGGGCCAAAATTTGGGGGTCATGAGAAGTCAGATCTACTTACATTCTGTGAAAACAAGTTTGTGCGCTCTCTCCTCCACCTCCCCTCTAGTAACCCCCTAATCCAAATGTTTTTAGATGTTGCTCTAAAAAGAGTGGTGGTCCTTGCTAGACTCAGACCCTTATCACTCTGGGTCAGACTTTGGATGACCCAGGAGCTGTGCCCGTACCGGAGGGCAGTAGAGGAACTGCTGACTCTATATATACATCTTACATTCCTGTGGTTTAAACATATCCGTTATTAGTTCAACAGGTTGGTTCTTGGTCATATTTGGATGGACCAAGGCTCGCTGGTGGGCGTGTCCTAACTGGAAAGCCCGATATTTGGAGTTCATTCAGGCCAACTTCTACAAATCCTCTACTCATGGCAGATTGACATTAAGTTCCTCTCTATCAAGGAAACACTTTGCTGCGAGGACTTTCTTGACCTACATCTTAAGCAACTAGCAAAATTGCTTTACTTAAAATTATGCTAGGACACACTTGAACTAGGGCCACTTATGACAGTGCAGGTTGCCAATGAGAGTGTCGGTTGCACATCTATATGCATCTTATGCTCCAAGTTAGATATCGAAACGGTACACCATGTGATGTTTTTCTATCAAGCATACAAATTCCAAGAGGGAAGTGGATACGGCCACTATGTAAATACCTTGGAGTACGGAGGTATCTGGAGGCATTAAGAATCCTGAGGAGCAACACGCCGACTTACACAGTATTTGCTGTAAGCAGTTATCTATTTTCAGTTGCCCTTATTAGAAAAGAGACCTTGAATTTTTACTTGGAGGTATTTAGCATTAACTCAAACTAAATAAAATTGTGATTACTAATAAAAGTGCTTTCCATGTGACAGTGTAGAATCAAGATAAGTAGCACACTTTTAACACAATAGCAAAATTAGAATGAGTACATTAGCCAAGATCTACCATTCCTATACGTCTTATGTATAGGATGTATTTTATCTTATTTTATTTTATCCTACTTTATGCATTTTACATTCTTAGATTAGGAAGTCCAAGCAAATGCTTAATGATACATTTTAAATGGATTGATCTCATTGATACAAATGTTTTTACTTTAATGTAATTGTCACCAGGACTGTTTTATGCTTGCATGTTTTATTGAATAGCTTTCTGAAATAAACTTTATTATTACAGTACAAAAATTGAGTTATGTACCTGTCAGTGCTGTAGAGTACCAGATATTGTTCAGAAATGTTCCATGCAACCTTAGGTATTTTAATGGAAAATTGAACAATAGCATGAAAGGAAAATGATAAGATGCCTCAGATTCAGACTGACATACCCTTGGGTTCTGTACCATGTGAGTGGGTCTCTTATACAAGAAGCATGTGCAATGGGAGGGTCCTATGTAAGAACAGGTCCGGTGGCTCTGACCTCAAAAACACCTCCATGAGGCCATGAAATGCCAGCATGTGGGATTTTCTATATATTCTAAGGTATGGAGTCAGGCAAGCCAGTGCAAAGCACAGCGTAGCCATGGTGGACATCAAGGGGCCATACCTTTTACATATGAAATGCTGTTCAAGACCAGTGACGTGTTTTGCAGCATTCACAGGTTAGCTAAGCTATATAAGCCATGGCAGGCCTCATTAAAGTGTGACTACGTAGAGGAGGTATGCCAAGGAGGATCATCGGCATATCACTATGTGTTATTCAGTATTGTATGCATGCTGCATTCCAAGCACAAATACAGAAGTATCATACTCTGAATTAGCATTTTCTTGTACTGAGAGCTGTCCTTTCCAGTATTATTTCAATCAAACCAACAATGCACACATGTGCACCATAAGTTAAGCGTACTAAGCACACCAAGGGACTTATTTACAAGGCTGTTGCACTGACTGTGCTTCAATTTTGATAAGGGATAAATGACATGCTGGTGGCGCTAGGGTCTTGTAACTAAGCCGCTTTAGTTGTAATGTGTGTTCTGTAATGGCACATCACAACTGTACCAGACAAATGTTTATTGAAAAGAGGCACCTCTAGAGCTGATATGCACTACCTGGTTTATCAACATATGAGTAGTCTGGATGGGCTACAGGCATGTGCATCAGCTCAATGCTTCCCTGGGATTTATTCGTATCACTTAAAGGGACACTATCACTTGTGTGGGCCTCTTAGTGTCACAGATAACACTGATGCACAGATCGTGCCAGTTTCATTTCCACTGAATCTTCCTCATTTGCTTGGGGGCATGGCAATTTTGAGAAAAAAAAACATGTGAGTCATACTTAATATTAGCACTATTCATCAATGGGAAAAAGATACACATAGGAAAACACACAAATCATGTGCACTTACCAACTTCTCCACCAACTTGGATGCCAACATAATGCAGGAGGTCATACTCCCTGCAAACCACATCCGCCCAGTGATGTTTAAGCTGATGGACGTACCGGTCTACTCCAAAGAGCCTCAGCATCTGTAGGCACACAGTCTCCCAATGTTGCTTCTGCTCCTTCAAGGGGTAGCCGAAAGCACATATTCCCCACTGGCTACCATGCTGGATCGGTAATGGGTTACCGGCCACAGGAAGCTCCCATGCTCCTGTTCACTCATGGGGAGAGCCCTACCTTTCTCAGGCATGATCACATCCAAAAACTACATCCCCCCCAAATACCCACAACATCTCCTATGGCAACAATACACCAGAAGACAAATACCTGACAGCACACAGGACAATAAATAACAATTTACAAAAAAGCACAAAAAGGACTCAAGAGACTCGACACGGATAGCACACACAACAGACCAGCTCCTCACACATAAACACTCTCCAGCACAGCCAACATACAACCACTCTCAAACACAGACAATAAAACTGTGACTTAAACTGAAAATGAAAGTAATTTCACACTTCCTGTTTTGCTGCAAACGTGATCCATCACTTCCCTTTATCCATAACATCATTTCCTGGGAAGATGCGTCACATTTGGAGGTGATGCGTCCATTTTTTTTATGCTACCTGTCAATGTAACGATTTCACACAAGACCTGACAAGGCGCCTTGTGGTCATTCAGATGCGTAGGCTGGGAAAGCGTCATTTTAGGCTAACGAAGTGGCTGAAAAATTCACGCTTTAGGCTTGTGTGCCTTTTACGCTACCAGTCAATGCTTCGAATTCACACAAGGCAAGGCCTAACAAGGCACGCGTCTGGTGGGAAGAGTTATTTTTTATTGGTGCAGTGGCTGAAAATTTCACGCTCTTTGTGTCTTTGTCTTTGATGCAATAGGGCAAATGTGTGTATTATTGTGGATTGTGATATGCAATGCATGTTACGTTATCATTTACAGTCATTGCTGTGTTGGCTGTGAATATTGGAGTTAACCTTGTTGTTTTTGCTTATGTTTACTATGTGTGTTGACAATGAATGTATGTGTGAGTTCCTGCATTTTGTGAATCATGCTATCCATTGGGACTAAATACTCTGGTAGCACAAGAGCACACCTTACAAGAGGTGCCCCATGTGCTAAATTAGTATTAGCACCCAATAACATTGCTTTAGCTTGCCCCAGGCTACATTCTCACTAGGTAGACACTGTTGAACTGGCAACATATAGCATGTAGCATGTGTATGTGTGATATGAGATCTCCAAGCTTCGAGGACGCACTCCAGACAGAGGGTGGTTCAACAAGAGCCTTTTATTCATGAAACCGGAAACAAGAGTCTGAAATAATTACTTTCCTGAAGCGTTTCAGTGCACCAAAAAAGGAGAAAAGGTCATGGTGCATTCCAGGTTTTCGCTACATCCCATCCTAAGATTAAGGTGCCAGGCTCTTGTTGAACCACCCTCTGTCTGGAGTGCGTCCTCGAAGCTTGGAGGCTTTTTTGGTGAATGTTTATGCACGGCTGCTCCAGCCGTGGAGGATCGCACCGCCTGGTGAACTTGAAAAGGTCTGTGCGCCGCGAACTGAATTGCAGTGTTTTCAACAGCGCGGAGGTGATTAAAATTGGGGAACTGGAAAAGAGATCTGTGGCCCACTGGAGGGTTTTAAAACATTTATAAACATTGGGAGCAGGAAAGACTTGTGAAAACCAGGACCCCACTGATGGGGAAGAATCGGCACTATGTATCCCAGCATGCCACTCACTGGAGAGTGCATGCCAACAAAGGAGAAAAGGTCATGGTGCATTCCAGGTTTTCGCTACCTCCCATCCTAAGATTAAGGTGCCAGGTGCACCGAAACGCGTCAGGAAAGTAATTATTTCAGACTCTTGTTTCCGGTTTCATGAATAAAAGGCTCTTGTTGAACCACCCTCTGTCTGGAGTGCGTCCTCGAAGCTTGGAGGCTTTTTTGGTGAATGTTTATGCACAGCTGCTCCAGCCGTGGAGGATCGCACCGCCTGGTGAACTTGAAAAGGTCTGTGCGCTGCAAACTGAATTGCAGTGTTTTCAACAGCGCGGAGGTGATTAAAATTGGGGAACTGGAAAAGAGATCTGTGGCCCACTGGAGTAATTATTTCAGACTCTTGTTTCCGGTTTCATGAATAAAAGGCTCTTGTTGAACCACCCTCTGTCTGGAGTGCGTCCTCAAAGCTTGGAGGCTTTTTTGGAGAATATATATATATATATATATATATATATATATATATATATATATATATATATATATATATATTCACTGAAAAAAACTTAGGTTTCACACCAGTTATAGTTAGGAATTAGCATTTAAAAAACCTATTAAATTCACTGAAAAAACCATTGGTTTCACACCAGTTATAGTTAGGTGGAAATTTTACTCGCATAATACCATTGAAATTCCCACGTTAGAGTTAGTTGGACTCACTATTACTTGCACGTGCAATGCACTGCTGATGACGTCACATATTACATCACTCATGACATGGTCAGTGACATCACTCATGACATCACTGATGACATCTCAAATGACATCACTGATGACATCATCCAGTGAATGTGTATCTTTCTGAAAAATAAATATTTTTTATATATGTATATCTAAAGGTTGATGGAAGAATAAATGGGTAAATAAATGTCTAAATGGATGTTTTTATGTGTAAAATTGATTGGTTAACTGACTTATTAAATGTATCTTAGTGAATACATATATTAGCGAGTAATGTTTAAATATTTAAATATCTGTATCTGTGTCTCACTTTGTGTATAAGTGGCTGCATGGGTTGGTGAGTAGCTACATGAGTGTGTATATGGGTTAATAGTTGTTTTTTTGAGTATCAGTATCAGTGTCTGTATGGTTCGGTGGGGGATATTACTTAGAGCACAGATGCATGAATGAGTGACTCACTATTTGTATGTATTTTGAAGACAGCATGTGTGCAAGACTGTATGGGTGGATGATTGTGTGTATGGGTGGGTTAGTGAGTATGTGTTTTTATAATTGATTGTTTAAGAGAGTAAATATGTTTCAGTTTCTGTAGAAGTATGTGTAGTGGTGTGTATATAGCAGTATAATCAAGTAAATGTTTTTTTGATAGTTTATTTGCATGTGTGAATTTGTGTGTGAGTAACTATATGGATGAGTATTAGTGTGTAACAGGATGTATAGGTGTATGAGTACATATGATGAGTAAGTACATGCATGAGTGACTATATAGAACTGTTTGTGAATGAGTGGATGTGTATGTAGATGTTGGAATTACCTAATAAGTTGTTGTAATTGGTATTGGTTTCTCCTTTTTTAAGAAAATGTTAGTTTCTATTTTTGAATGTGTGTGTCAAAGGTTATTTTATGCTGATAGGAGGTCTGCCACTTTGTCACAAGGATGTTGTCATCAGTGATGTCATTTGAGATGTCATCAGTGATGTCATGAGTGATGTCACTGACCATGTCATGAGTGATGTAATATGTGACGTCATCAGCAGTGCATTGCACGTGCAAGTTATAGTGAGTCCAACTAACTATAACGTGGGAATTTCAATGGTTTTATGCGAGTAAAATTTCCACCTAACTATAACTGGTGTGAAACCAATGGTTTTTTCAGTGAATATATATATAGCCGAAACGTCGAAACGTCGGTGACTCTTTCTGCCAAATAAAACTTTTTTATACACCTCGAGGTCCGTGTCCGGAGTCTGCTTGCTGTGTGGCACGAACGCGCGAGTTTGGAGACAACGGTGTACAGGATATATATATATGTATGTATATATATATATATATATATATATATATATATATATATAGGCCACGGTGTATTGAAGAATGAGTGGGTGTATAAATTTCAGAATGGATGATTTAGTAGGTGCGTGACTGACTGTATTAGTGAATGATTAAATGTGTCTTACTGAATACATGGGTTAGTGGCTGATACAGACATTCACACAGTTTAGTTTGTCAGTTGGTGTGTAAGTGGTTGCATGGGTTGATGATTTGTCTGAGTATCTGTATGGGTGCCTGAGTGTCTGTGTGGGTGGGTGGTGTGACTCTGAGCATAGATGTGTGAGTGGGTGATTCACTGGGTGTAGGGGTTCAAGAGTGCATCTGTAAAGAGATGTATGGATGTGTTGGTGAGTGAATGGATGCCTCAGTGGTGCATGTGTGAGTAACTGCATATGTGAAAGGCAGTATATGTGAGTGTTTGAGTATACAAATGACTATATGTAAGAGTGAGTGATTGTGAGAGTGACTGTATGGATGAGTGTGTGCTTGTATTAGTTATTGTATAAGAGTGTAAGTATATGTTTGAATAAGTGAGGTGGTGTGTGTATAACTGTATAGATGAGTAAATGGGAGTATGATTGATTCTTTGCATGACTGACTAGTTGTGTGAGTAACTCTATGGATGAGTGACAGTGTGTGATTGTCTGTATAGATATGTGAGTGTATATGATAGTGCTGTATTAATGGTTGACTGCATGTATGAGTGACTGTATGGGTGAATGGGTGGATGTGTTTGTAGACATAGGAATTAGTGAGTGGGTTTGTATTGGTGTATTGGTACAGGCAGGAAAGGTACAGAAAGAGGGAAGACAAGCGCAGAAAGAGACAACAGGGGTGCAGAAAGAAGCAAATGAGATGCGGAATAAGGCAACATGCATGCAGAAAGAGGGAATAGAGGTGCATAAAAAGCAAGAAAAGTGCAGAAAGCACCTAAAGAGGTACATAAAGAGACAACAGGAGTGCAGAAATTAGCAAGACAGCTGTAGAACGAAGCATGGAAAGTGCAGTATGAAGAAACAGGGGTGCAGAAAGAGGCAAGAGAAGTGTAGAAAGGAGCAAGTGAGGCGCAGAATGAGCTAACAGAGGTGCAAAAAGAGGAAAGAAAGGTGCAGAAACAAGCATGAGAAATGCACAAAGAGGCACAAGATTTGCTGAAAGAAGCAACAGAGGTGTAGTAAGAAGCAGGAAAAGTGCAGAAAGAGGCAACTGAGATGCAAAAACAGGCAGGAAAGGTACAGAAAGAGGGAAGACGAGGCCAGAAAGAGACAACAGGGGGTGAAGAAAGAAGAAAATGAGGGGCAGAAAGAGGCAACAGACCTGCAGAAAGAGGGAAGAGAGGTGCAGAAAAAGGCAAGAAGAGTGTGGAAAGAGGCAAAAGAGGTACATAAAGAGACAACAGGGGTGCAGAAAGAAGCAAGACATGTACAGAAAGAAGCATGGAAAGTGCAGAATGACGCAACAGGGGTACGAAAAGAGGCAAGGGAAGTGTAGAAAGGAACAAGTGAGGAGCAGTAAGAGCCAACAGAGGTGTAAATAAAGGCATAGAGGTGCAGAAACAGGCAAGAGAAGTGCACAAAGATGCAAGACAATTGCTGAAAGAAGCAACAGAGATGTAGAAAGCAAGAAAAGTGCAGAAAGAGGCATGTGAGAAGCAAAAACAGGCAGGAAAGGTACAGAAAGAGGGAAGACAAGTGCAGAAAGAGATAATAGGGGTGCAGAAAGAAGCACATGAGGTGCAGAAAGAGGCAACAGACTTGCAGAAAGAGTGATGAGAGAGATGCAGAGAAAGACAAGAGAAGTGCAGAAAGAAGCAACAGGGGTGCCAAATGAGGGTCAAGACGTGCGGAAACAGGCAAGAGAAGTGCACAAAGAGGCAAGAGAATTGCTAAAAGAAACAACAGAGATATAGAAAGAAGCAAGAAAAGTACAGAATTAGCCAAGTGAGATGCAAAAACAGGCAGGAAAGGTACAGAAAGAGGGAAGATAAGTGCAGAAAGAGAGAATAGAGGTGAAGAAAGAAGCAAATGAGGTGCAGAAAGAGGCAACAGATGTACAGAAAGAGGGAAGAGAGGTGCAGAAAGTAGAAGAGATGTGCAGAATGAGGTCACGAGAAGTGAATAAAAAAACAAATATGTCGAAAGAAGCAACAGAAATAGGCAAGAGAGGCACAGAGGGAAGCAAGAGTGGCTTGCACACCATTAGTACCAATTTATCACCCACATTTAGCAATAAATAACAGGTGACCATTCTAGGTTTGCAGAGGGCCTTCCAACATGCTGTAACTCTTGTCGCTGCATTTTTGGTAATGTTTGACCCGTTTCAAATAGAAACAAGGCTTTTCATGTTCAAATCTGCAGATTAGGGTACAGATGATAATATGTGACTAATGCAGAAAATGTATATTTGTGCAAAAGTCGGTGCAGCTAAACAGTCACATAATTCCAGTGGCCTTGCTCATACCTCTGACTAGGTCCACTAGTGCTCCTCAGTGATTCCATCTTTTTTGTCTCTCTGAGTTCATAGTTGAGCTTCAATCAAAATGAGGAAGATTAAACCTGAGGTTACCATGCCACAACACAGACTACCATACCACAAAATTACTCTCAATAACACACAATCCCACTCTACATAATTCCTATACATTAAATACCACATACTTTCTATCCACATAATTTCACTGCACATGTCACAAAATTCCACTACACACAGCGTTCATCCACTCCACTCCAAAAAACATTGAGTTTGACGTAAACGTGGACATAATAACGTCATCAAAGAGTCTCAGTTCTTTGAAAACTCCATGAGTTCTTGGACAAATCAATATTCAAGCAAGGGGAAGTCCCTAGCTGCTGAAGCCGAGTTTTCCAAGAAATCCTTGTGGATTTTTGGAACTAGTGGAAGTAGCCATGCCGTATTTGGACTGCATGAGCTATGTCTAAATATGGTTATGATTTCTTTGCCAATATAAGGATATGGTGATTTATACCTACATAAGGGCATGAATCGGGAAAATTACACTAGGGTCTTAAAATGCTATACAACAGTGCCTTCGCCCCATATCTATCGTCTACTATTAGCTGTAGTCCGTGATGGAGGTCTTTGCATCCATGAGTTTCTTGAGCACAATCCCGTGTAGTTCCTGTTACCAGGAGGCTGCTTTCCCCTCCTCTGCTGCTCTGATCGGTCTCTGACCCTTTATAATCAAGAGACATGTGAACTCACATAGGAAAGGAAGCAAATTCAGTAACGCATTAATCAGCCCATTAGTGAGAACTGTCGAGGCCAGGCAGGTGTGCTTTCTCCCCATATCTACCATCGACAATTATCTCTAGTCCTTGATGGAGGTCTTTGCATCCATGAGTTTCTCGAACACAATCCCCGTCTAGTTCCTGTGACCAGGAGGCTGCTTTCCCCTCATCTGCTGCTCTGATCAGTCTCTGACCCTTTGTAATCAAGAGGCATGTGATCTCGCATAGGAAAGGAAGCAAATTCAGTAATGCATTAAGCAGGCCATTAGTGAGCACTGTTGAGGCTAGGCAGGTGTGCTTTCTCCCCATATCTACCGTCTACAATTAGCTGTAGTCCTTGATGGAGGTCTTTGCATCCATGAGTTTCTCAAGCGCAATCCCCGTGTAGTTCCTGTGACCAGCAGGCTGCTGTCCCCTCATCTGCAGCTCTGATCGTTCTCTGACCCTTTATAATCAAGAGGCATGTGAACTCACATAGAAGATCCACCCGTTCGGCCCTGCCCCACACACTCTAGCGGTATGCAACATCTTCCCACCATTTTCCCACTATGATGGACAGCTCACTCAAGGGACTGCTGCGACTTTCAGCGAGGTGACAAAGTTACAGACACATATGGTCACTGGAGGGAGACAACTCTTCTGTCCCTTGACGCAACTGTAGTGTAGGAAAAAGGACTATACATCTACCCAACAAGGTAGCACTTACTGATTAACCAGTAGATTAGCCTGCAGACTAGAGATTACATTGAGCGTAGCAAAATCTCTGCGAGCACGCGAAATTCCGTGTGTTCGCAGAGATTTCGTGCCGTTTCGCTGAAGGTTGCGGAAGGCAACTCCACAAATTCCACCCACCCCTAGAGAATACAACGTTAACACTGCTTTATTTTCTCGTGATAGACTGCGATATGAAGAATTGCGTTAAGCTAATTTTAGACTTTCGACGTTGGTCGTGCACTGCCTTGCGTTTTCCTCCTTTTTGTGTTTCTCCTGTGCTCCTGGGAATCTCTCCCCACTAGAAGTGTAATTAATGAGTAAGGTTGAAGTCCTACTGAATGTAGTGCTGTCTCCCTGGGCACTAGATACGTGCTGTTTAAAACCAGCTCAATTCAACTTGAAAAGAATTTCTTCATTCGTGTTTATTTAGAAACAGTCTCTCTTTTTATTTACTTTTTTAGTTCTAGAAGTTGAGTTCACATCTCATGTCATTCAATCATGAACGTTTCTCTTGCATTTTATCATAGACATCCGTGTCGTACATCACAGTTGTACCCAATGCATTTTGGCGTACCACGCCTTCATCAGGGGATTGTCTAAAATGAACAAACATATTATACTTATATCTCATTGAATTTCATGTGGTAATCCATACATACATACCTATAACAATATTATTTAAATACGTAACAAATGTAGATACCATTGGTTACGTATTTAAATAATCTCATTTTCTTCCTTGTGCGTTCACGTCTAAACCCAAAATGTTGTATCTGTGATCGCCTCTCGCTCGCCTACCGCTGAGTTGCTGTTGCATGCATGTTGCTGTACGAAAGTTCCTAAAGGGGAAACACCTCCCTTCACTCGTGAGGGCTTAAAACTTTATTTGTATATGTCAATAAGCTCACAAGATAAATAAAATGAGATAAAAAACTAAGCAGAGCTCTCTGTCTGTGAATTAGAAGTACGCTAAGTCAGGGTGACTCTCTAATTTCACTTGCTACTTACGAGCTACCTATCTAGCTATACCATGATTGTTCATATACAAAAATATTTAAATGTGACCAATGCTCAATGGCATTATTAGAGGTAACACATGAATTCTACCCGTTCATTTAACCCTTGCGGCTTCAATGAGTTCAGGTGATATATCCAATAATTTTCTCTTTTGAGAAGATTCTTTCTGTTGTCTGTCCCTTCTGTTTTTTGTACAATTCCAATATACATGCTCTCAATTGACTTATATGATGTTTGACCTCTAAAAAATGGGCTGTGATGGTGGATTTCATCATTTTGGTCCTGATGTTGCTTTTATGTTCATTCAATCTGGTTTTTAATTTTCTTTCTGTTTGGCCCACGTAGACAGAGCCACAAGGGCACTTTAACATGTATATTATGTTGGTTGTATCACATGTTGCATTGACTTTCAAATGTATCTTGTATCCTTTCATGGGATGTGTAATTTGATTGCCCTTGATAACGTTATGACAATTGCTACAGTTCATACATGGGACTATGCCTTTATATGTTACTGAACTTGTTTTGTCCTCCGGTTGTTTCAAAATTTGTCCTAAATTCTTGGCTCTTGTGTATGCAAACAATGGTTCTGAGGCAAATATGTTGTTGAAGTCTGGTTCCAATTGTAATATATTCCAATGTCTCTTAATAATGGTTTTAAACTGAGTACTCATGTTGGAATTTATTTATTTATTTATTTATTTATTTATTAATTAATCTTATAGAGCGCGACAGCTACCCATAAGGGTTTCCCGGCGCTGATTAACAGTAAGCACATAGTTGATCCTGAGGAGAAAAATTATTGGGCAAATAGCCAGGTCTTTAAGGCTCTTCGAAAACGGAGATGGCACTGCTCCATTCGTAAGTCCATAGGAAGAGAGTTCCACAATTTGGGTCCCAGTACAGCAAAGGAATGGCCTCCCATTCTAGAAAGTCTGAATCTAGGTACACAAAACAAATGTTGGGAAGAAGAACGGAGTGAGCGGATGGGTAAATAAGGCTTGACGAGTGCTCGAAGATAAGTAGGAGCAACATCAGTTTTAATCTTATGCATAAAGCATAGTGCCTTAAATTTTACACGATTTTCGATATTAAGCCAATGAAGTTGCTTAATTCGTTTCGTGATAGGATCATATTTCCGACATCCACACAGGAGTCGGGCAGCAGCATTCTGGACCAATTGGAGACGACGCAAGACCGCCTTGGTAACCCCCAGATAGAGTACATTACTGTAGTCCAATCTAGAGGTCACCAAGGCCGTCACAACAGATCTCCGGGTGTCAGATGGCAGAATCCAGAAGATCTTTCTCAGCCATCTAAGAATAGTAAAACAGGTGGCTGAGACTTTATTAACTTGGTCTTTCATCGACAGATCTCTGTCAATGAGAACCCCGAGGTTCCTAGCACGTTCAGAAGGAGTAGGTAGAACGCCCATGGTTGATGGCCAGTGTCTCGGACTCCAAAGGTCAGGCTTGTTACCGAAGACAAGCACCTCCGTCTTTTCACTGTTAAGTTTTAGAAAATTACGGCTCATCCAGCGGGAAATGTCGCTGAGACCGGATTGCAGAGAAGAAGGTGAAGAAGGATCAGCTTGAGATAAAGAAAAAACAATCTGAGAATCATCAGCATAAGTGAAAAGATTAAGACCAGAAAGCTGTGCAACATGGGCTAACGGAACAACATACAGATTAAAGAGGAGAGGGCTAAGAATAGAACCCTGGGGGACACCGTGAGGGGAATAGTGGATGTTCGAAGTGGAAGTATTTGAAAAGATTTGAAAAGTCCTATCGGAAAGAAAGGACGAAAACCAGAGTAAGGCTTTGTCACAAATGCCAAAGGAGGCAAGGCTATCGAGGAGGATATTGTGGGAGACAGTATCGAAAGCTGCACTGAGATCAAGCAGAATCAGTGCAGCTGTTTGACCCTGATCCAATAATTGGCGAATGTTCTCAGTAACGCCTAATAGGGTGGTTTCTGTAGAGAAGCCTTGGCGAAAGCCAGATTGAGATGAGTGAAGAAGATTGTTAGAAGTGACAAAACGTGAGAGATGTAGATGAATGTGTTTTTCCAAAATTTTAGAAAAAGCTGGCAACAATGAAATAGGCCGGAAATTGGCAGCGACATTAGGATCTGCAGTGGGTTTCTTGAGGAGCGGAGTAACCATTGCATGCTTCCAGCAATGGGGGACCGTGGCAGAAGCAAGGGAAGCATTAAGCAAAGAGCAGATCACTTCAAGTTGGGAGGATTCGAGCTGGCGTAGAACCGAAATAGGTACGGGATCCATGGGTGAGCCAGATTTGATGTTGTTTAAAATTTCTAAGAGAGTGGCAGGTACAAGATCAGGCCAGGTCTGCAGAGAGGCCAGGGGAGGAATAGTGCTAACAGGGGATGGCCCAGGGCAGTCAGTAGATTCCTCAAGAGATTTAATATCTCTATAGATTATGTCAATTTTAGATGTAAAATACTGAGCAAGTTCGTCGCATTTCTTACTCGAAAGAGGAGGGGGTATAGCGACTGTCTGAGAGCCAGCAAGGTCTTTTACCACTTTAAACAAAACATTCGATTTGTTCATGGCTTCTGTAATCAAATTTGTGGCATAGGTGGCTCTGGTGTGAGCACAGGCCTTGTGGTATAACTTCAATTCGGCTTTATACGTAAGCCCAGCAGCAATAGAGTAATCTTTCCTCCAAGCCCGTTCTAGTCTCTTACATTGGGCTTTGTGAAGGCGAAGAATTTCATTAAACCATGGGGCGGGAGAATTATGGACAACATTTTTCTTGTCTGTGAGAGGAAGACAAATATTTATAGCATCAGAGAGCCAAGAATTCACTGAATTAGCAGCTAAGTTCATGTTATCTAAGTTGAGTTGATATTTAGGCAAAAGATCAAGCAGTTTTACGTTGAGCGCTGTAATATCCAAATTCTTCCAGATTCTCCTTTTAAGATTAAAAGAGGAATTGGATGTGGCCTGAATCTTATTGGAAACTACCGTGAATTTAACTAGATAATGATCTGACCAAGGGACAGGTAAGGCAGGAAAACTTATTATAAAAGAGGAGTTTGAAAAAATAGGATCCAAAAGATGACCATCCCTGTGGGTGGGGCCCGTGTTATGTAGAGTTAAATTCATAGCAGCAAGATCAGTAATGCAGCTATCAGCAGCCTTATCATTGGGGTTGTCCAAATGCAAGTTTAAATCCCCAATGACAAAAAAGTTACTGGAAGATACGAGCACAGAAACCATATAATCCAGGAATTGAGTGTACCAGGAATTAGTAGTGCCAGGGGGACAATACATTAAAAGTCCAGTAATAGTAAAATTGGGGTTTAAAGTGAGCTTGAAGTGGAGAGCCTCACATTTGCTCAAAGTAATAGAATCAGCATGGCATTGGTATTTTTTATTAAAAATTATTGCCACACCGCCACCTGTCCTTACAGGTCGGTCACAACGGACAATAGCATAGTCACTGGGCAATGCTTCGGCGATATCAGGGCCAGAATTGTCGTTGAGCCAAGACTCAGTAATGAATAGTGCATCAGGCGCCTCATCAGTAAGCAAATCGAAGAGATTGCGTTTATGTTTGGGTAGAGAGCGACAGTTGTGGCTGATGAAGGTAAAACCAGGAGGAGAAGGATTGGTGACTAAGTGTTGTTGACTTTTACATAAGTCAGGAGTATTCAATAGGAAAGGACAATCAGGGCAGTGCAGAGGAAAATTACCGAGCAAATCAAAGGAGTGCGTTATATGCGTATTGACAGATCTTAAGTCAAGTAATTGTTTTCTGGAGTATGGACGCAAAGCCGATGGAAAGGGACCAGGGGTTATGGCCCCGGGGCCCGGTTGGGCGCAGACGGGCGCAGACGGGCACGCCTTTGGCGCGCCTTCGGCGCGCCATCGGCGCGCCCGCTGCGCCCGCCCGCTGCGCGGACGGGAAATGATGCACATTTATACAGGAGGAGGGTGGGAGGGTCTGAAAGCCTAGACCGCGATCCCTGCACCTCCCTAAGATGGCGGCTGACCCCGGTTCGAGCCGCCACAGCGTTCAATCTGCTGTGCGGTCCGAGGAGGGAGCAGAAAACAGTGTGAACAGTGTCGCAATTAAGTATGTGCAAATAGGCAAATTTTAAAAGTTTAAAAGCAGAGAACACAGTTGAAAAAATAAAGTCACACTTTAACACGCTATTCCGATGTGCAATTAATAATGCTTCCCGGCTTTTCGCCTCAGGAAGAATAACACGCTGGTATCAATCACCAGACAGTGCAAGTAGAGCGTTTAAATACCCCGGGAGGGCGGGAGGGTCTGAAAGCCTAGACCGCGATCCCTGCACCTCCCTAAGATGGCGGCTGACCCCGGTTCGAGCCGCCACAGCGTTCAATCTGCTGTGCGGTCCGAGGAGGGAGCAGAAAACAGTGTGAACAGTGTCGCAATTAAGTATGTGCAAATAGGCAAATTTTAAAAGTTTAAAAGCAGAGAACACAGTTGAAAAAATAAAGTCACACTTTAACACGCTATTCCGATGTGCAATTAAAAATGCTTCCCGGCTTTTCGCCTCAGGAAGAATAACACGCTGGTATCAATCACCAGACAGTGCAAGTAGAGCGTTTAAATACCCCGGGAGGGCGGGAGGGTCTGAAAGCCTAGACCGCGATCCCTGCACCTCCCTAAGATGGCGGCTGACCCCGGTTCGAGCCGCCACAGCGTTCAATCTGCTGTGCGGTCCGAGGAGGGAGCAGAAAACAGTGTGAACAGTGTCGCAATTAAGTATGTGCAAATAGGCAAATTTTAAAAGTTTAAAAGCAGAGAACACAGTTGAAAAAATAAAGTCACACTTTAACACGCTATTCCGATGTGCAATTAATAATGCTTCCCGGCTTTTCGCCTCAGGAAGAATAACACGCTGGTATCAATCACCAGACAGTGCAAGTAGAGCGTTTAAATACCCCGGGAGGGCGGGAGGGTCTGAAAGCCTAGACCGCGATCCCTGCACCTCCCTAAGATGGCGGCTGACCCCGGTTCGAGCCGCCACAGCGTTCAATCTGCTGTGCGGTCCGAGGAGGGAGCAGAAAACAGTGTGAACAGTGTCGCAATTAAGTATGTGCAAATAGGCAAATTTTAAAAGTTTAAAAGCAGAGAACACAGTTGAAAAAATAAAGTCACACTTTAACACGCTATTCCGATGTGCAATTAATAATGCTTCCCGGCTTTTCGCCTCAGGAAGAATAACACGCTGGTATCAATCACCAAACAGTGCAAGTAGAGCGTTTAAATACCCCGGGAGGGCGGGAGGGTCTGAAAGCCTAGACCGCGATCCCTGCACCTCCCTAAGATGGCGGCTGACCCCGGTTCGAGCCGCCACAGCGTTCAATCTGCTGTGCGGTCCGAGGAGGGAGCAGAAAACAGTGTGAACAGTGTCGCAATTAAGTATGTGCAAATAGGCAAATTTTAAAAGTTTAAAAGCAGAGAACACAGTTGAAAAAATAAAGTCACACTTTAACACGCTATTCCGATGTGCAATTAATAATGCTTCCCGGCTTTTCGCCTCAGGAAGAATAACACGCTGGTATCAATCACCAGACAGTGCAAGTAGAGCGTTTAAATACCCCGGGAGGGCGGGAGGGTCTGAAAGCCTAGACCGCGATCCCTGCACCTCCCTAAGATGGCGGCTGACCCCGGTTCGAGCCGCCACAGCGTTCAATCTGCTGTGCGGTCCGAGGAGGGAGCAGAAAACAGTGTGAACAGTGTCGCAATTAAGTATGTGCAAATAGGCACATTTTAAAAGTTTAAAAGCAGAGAACACAGTTGAAAAAATAAAGTCACACTTTAACACGCTATTCCGATGTGCAATTAATAATGCTTCCCGGCTTTTCGCCTCAGGAAGAATAACACGCTGGTATCAATCACCAGACAGTGCAAGTAGAGCGTTTAAATACCCCGGGAGGGCGGGAGGGTCTGAAAGCCTAGACCGCGATCCCTGCACCTCCCTAAGATGGCGGCTGACCCCGGTTCGAGCCGCCACAGCGTTCAATCTGCTGTGCGGTCCGAGGAGGGAGCAGAAAACAGTGTGAACAGTGTCGCAATTAAGTATGTGCAAATAGGCAAATTTTAAAAGTTTAAAAGCAGAGAACACAGTTGAAAAAATAAATACTTACTAAAGCATGTTATTCGATTGCTGATTTTTTGTAACTTGGGTTTGAGCAAATCTTCTCTGGTTTTTTGATTCGTTCTTTGGATTGCCTGTTCCAATATTTTATCTGGGTAACCTCTATCTTTGAAATGTTGTGTCATCATTCTTGTTTGTATCACTTGTTGTTCTGGATCCGAGACCACTCGTTTAACCCTTAGCAGCTGTGAATAAGGTAGGTGCTGTTTCAATGAAGGGTGGTGATAACTTTCATATCTCAAGAGATTGTTTCTGTCTGTGGGTTTTTTATACAAATTGGTGGCAAAGCTTGTTGGTTTCCTTGTTATTTCCACATCCAAGAAATGGATCATTTCCTCTTGTATATCCCACGTAAATTGTACTCTTTCATCAAGAGTGTTCAATTCTTCTACTTGATGCTGCAATCTTTTTCTCGAATCTTTCCATATAATGAATATGTCATCAATAAAACGAACATATAATATTAGATTGGTGTCCCACTCCTCTTTGTTGTATATGTGTTCTTCTTCGAAGGCCGTCATGTACAGATTTGCATAATTATGGAGCTGCACAATTTCCCTTGGATGTTCAGCTCTTTTGTAGATACCGTTTTCTTTGTATATAAAAAAACTGTGCATTAATGTAAAATCCATAAGTTCCATCAAGAACACTTGTAGATCCTGTGCATATTCACTATGCAGTAGTGCTTTTTCTACTGCTTCTAAACCTTGACCATGTGGAATTGACGTATATAGGGCTTTTACGTAAATTGTAGCCAATAGAATGGTTTGCTCTTTCGTGATGTTTATCGAAGAGAGTTTATTGAGAAAGTCCGTGGTATCTTTAATATATGATCTGGTCTTGGCTACTAGTGGTTGCAAATACTTATCCAAAAATTTACCTATTGGTTCATGCAGGCTTCTTTTGGTGGAAACGATCGGGCGGCAAGGTGGTTTGAGTGGATCTTTATGTACTTTAGGTACCATGTAAAAAGTAGGAATGGCCCGGTTGTCCTGAGATAAGTATTTTCTGACCTTCTCATTTATAGTTCCCTAATCGATAGCTCTCTGTAAGATTGGTAGCAAGGTTCTTTTGATTTCCATCGTTGGATTAAAGTCTAATTGCATGTATGTATTCTCATCCTGTAGTTGAATTGAAGCTTGTGTTTCATAGTATTCCTTGTTTAGAATAACAAGGCCGCCCCCTTTGTTTGCTTTCCGACATATAATCTGGTCATTCTGTGCTATGGAAGTAAGTACTCCATATTCCTTCGCTGTCATATTCGTAAGTTTACTCTTCTTTCGAGTGTTCAATTTGGTAATGTCTTGTTTACATAGTTGTTCGAATAGATCAATTGTTTTGTGGCTTATTGGTGCCATATATGAGCTAGGTGATTTTAAACCTCTTAAGGGATTTGCCTCATCTTTTCTATCTTCGGTAATCACATTATCAAAGAAATCTCTTAATCTCATTTTTCTTGTGAGTTTAAAGAGACTCACCTCTAGTTCTAGTGTGTTAGTATGTGCCGTCGGTACATATGATGTTCCTTTCTGCAAAGATTTTAATTGTTGAGAATTAAGATGCACATCGGAAACGTTGAGAACCAAATTGTTCTCATCTATGTTTGTGTTTTCTTGGTTTTATCCTTTTTGGATGTAACATTTCGCGTTTGGGGTGGTTCCTTTTCTTTTTCTTTTCCCTTGTCCCCTCCGGGGTCTTCCCTTTCTTCGTGGCCTCTCTCTAAAAAAGGCCCCGAGCCTGAGGTGCCCTCCCTTCCGCCTGTATTGGAGGTTTGAGTTGGACGTTTTTTATCTATGGCCATTCTTTCACTGTCTGTTAATGATGACGTGTCTGTTTGCGATGTATACGTTTTTGTTTGTCTCCTCCTTGCATATACATCTGCCCAGGTGTACACCTCTTCTTACTTGTATTCAAACGCGAAATGTTACATCCAAAAAGGACAACACCAAGAAAACACAAACATAGAAGAGAACAATTTCGTTCTCAACATTTCCGTTGTGCATCTTAATTCTCAACAATTAAAAACTTTGCAGAAAGGAACATCATATGTACCGACGGCACATATTAACACACTAGAACTAGAGGTGAGTCTCTTTAAACTCACAAGAAAAATAAGATTACGACATTTCTTCGATAACGTGATTACCGAAGATAGACAGGATGAGGAAGATCCCTTAAGAGGTTTAAAATCACCTAGCTCATATATGGCACCAATAAGCCACAAAACAATTGATCTATTCAAACAACTATGTAAACAAGACATTACCAACTTGAACACTCGGAAGAAGAGTAATATGACAGCAAAGGAATATGGAGTACTTACTTCCATAGCACAGAATGATCAGATTATATGTCAGAAAGCAGACAAAGGGGGCGCCCTTGTTATTCTAAACAAGGAATACTATGAAACACAAGCTTCAATTCATCTACAGGATGAGAATACATACATGCAATTAGACTTTAATCCTACGAAGGAAATCAAAAGAACCTTGCTACAAATCTTACAGAGAGCTATGGATAAGGGAACTATAAATGAGAAGGTCAGAAAATACTTATCTCAGGACAACCCGGCCATTCCTACTTTTTACATGGTATCTAAAGTTCATAAAGATCCACTCAAACCACCTTGCCGCACGATCGTTTCCACCAAAAGGAGCCTGCATGAACCAATAGGTACATTTTTGGATAAGTATTTGCAACCACTAGTAACCAAGACCAGATCATATATTAAAGATACCATGGACTTTCTCAATAAACTCTCATCGATAAACATCACGAAAGAGCAAACCATTCTATTCGCTACTATTGACGTAAAAGCCCTATATACGTCAATTCCACATGGTCAAGGTTTAGAAGCAGTAGAAAAAGCACTACTGAATAGTGAATATGCACAGGATCTTCAAGTGTTTTTGATGGAACTTATGGATTTTACATTAATGCACAGTTTTTTTATATACAAGGAAAAATGGTATCTACAAAAGAGCGGAACATCCATTGGAAATTGTGCAGCTCCATCTTATGCAAATCTGTACCTGACGGCCTTCGAAGAAAAACACATATACAACAAAGAGGAGTGGGACACCAATCTAATATAATATGTTTGTTTTATTGATGACATATTCATTATATGGAAAGATTCGAGAGAAAGATTGCAGCATCAAGTAGAAGAATTGAACACTATTGATGAAAGAGTACAATTTACGTGGGATATACAAGAGGAAATGATCCATTTCTTGGATGTGGAAATAACAAGGAAACCAACGGGTTTTGCCACCAGTTTGTATAAAAAACCCACAGACAGAAACAATCTCTTGAGATATGAAAGTTATCACCCCCCTTCATTGAAACAGCACCTACCTTATTCACAACTGCTAAGGGTTAAACAAGTGGTCTCGGATCCAGAGCAACAAGTGATACAAACAAGAATGATGACACAACGTTTCAAAGAAAGAGGTTCCCAAGATCAAATATTGGAACAGGCAATCCAAAGAACGAATCAAAAAACCAGAGAAGATTTGCTCAAACCCAAGCTACAAAAAATCAGCAATCGAATAACATGCGTTAGTAAGTATTCCAACATGAGTACTCAGTTTAAAACCATCATTAAGAGACATTGGAATATATTAAAATTGAAACCAGACTTCAACAACATATTTGCCTCAGAACCATTGTTTGCATACACAAGAGCCAAGAATTTAGGACAAATTTTGAAACAAGCGGAGGACAAAACTATTTCAGTAACATATAAAGGCATAGTCCCATGTATGAACTGTAGCAATTGTCATAACATTATCAAGGGCAATCAAATTACACATCCAATGAAAGGATACAAGATACATTTGAAAGTCAATGCAACATGTGATACGACCAACATCATATATATGTTAACCCCTTCCATGCTGCTGCGATTCTGCTCCTGTGCTGAAGATTTCAGCACGGGTGCGGTAATGACGGCTTCCAGCGTCATCAGCACACGAGCACTGTAATGCATGACGGCTGGGGGCCGTCATCAGCATGCAAGGGGTTAAAGTGCCCTTGTAGCTCTGTCTACGTGGGCCAAACAGAAAGAAAATTAAAAACCAGATTGAATGAACATAAAAGCAACACCAGGACCAAAATGTTGAAATCCACCATCACAGCCAATTTTCTAGAGGCCAAACATCCTATAAGTCAATTGAGAGCATGTATATTGGAAGTGGTACAAAAAACAGAAGGAACAGACAACAGAAAGAATCTTCTCAAAAGAGAAAATGATTGGATATATCACCTGAACTCATTGAAGCCGCAAGGGTTAAATGAACGGGTAGAATTCATGTGTTACCTGTAATAATGCCATTGAGCATTTGTCACATTTAAATATTTTTGTATATGAGCAATCATGGTATAGCTAGATAGGTAGCTCGTAAGTAGCAAGTGAAATTAGAGATTCACCCTGACTTAGCGTACTTCTAATTCACAGACAGAGAGCTCTGCTTAGTTTTTATCTCATTTTATTTATCTCTTGAGCTTATTGACATATACACATAAAGTTTTAAGCACTCACGAGTGAAGGGAGGTGTTTCCCCTTTAAGACCTTTCGTACAGCAACACCCATGCGCGTAAATTCAACTCAGTGGTAGGCAAGCGAGAGGCGATCACAGATACAACATTTTGGGTTTAGACGTGAACGCACAAAGAAGAAAACGAGATTTCTCACTATATCACAGAAAGGTGAGCGAAGCCCTCAGAGCAGGTTACGTTACATCGGGTGTCGAGCTAGAATAGACAGCGTTTAGAGAGTGTTTAGTGACACTTACCCATTTTTGTAAGCGCGTAACATGAAACCCAAACTTGAACGATTGCATTTGGTAATGGAGCCGATAGACATAGGGGATAACGCGCAAGGAGAGAGGTGTATTTAAACAAAATAGTTGCAGCGCGATAGATAAACATACTGCATAGGAAGCCCAACAGCAACGCTAACAAGAGAGTACCACATTGTGTTCCCGCCAATGGGACTTAACCATCGGTTAGACTTAACCTACGGGGTTCATAGTGAGATTAAGCACTAAAGGTAGTTTATCAGGATATCACACCACAATAGCGTGTATAGATCAATTAATCAGTAAACTTGTTTAGTTAACACAGACAGTGTCACCAATGTAGATACCATTGGTTACTTATTTAAATAATATTGTTATAGGTATGTATGTATGGATTACCACATGAAATTCAATGAGATATAAGTATAATATGTTTGTTCATTTTAGACAATCCCCTGATGAAGGCGTGGTACGCCGAAATGCATTGGGTACAACTGTGATGTACAACACGGATGTCTATGATAAAATGCAAGAGAAACGTTCATGATTGAATGACATGAGATGTGAACTCAACATCTAGAACCAAAAAAGTAAATAAAAAGAGAGACTGTTTCTAAATAAACACGAATGAAGAAATTCTTTTCAAGTTGAATTGAGCTGGTTTTAAACAGCACATATCTAGTGCCCAAGTTAAGCTAATTTTGCAATAATTATCACACGTTCTTGAGAATATCCCCCTCAGAGTTGTACGCACATAGAAATGCCCACTTTCTAAAAGTGACATTCCTACAATAGTAATATGGCATGGCAACACTATTTCTTTCAAATCAGAAATTGCCACTGAAAAACATCAGGGAATTACCATTGCAAACCTATGAGAAGAGCAGCTCTCACAGCAGTGAGACACCAAATAGGCTGTTTGGCACTACCAGGAGATGCCACACAATGAAGGTACATATCCTACCTTTTATCTACACAGCACCCTTCCCATAGGGCTTCCTAGGGCCTTCCTTTGGGGTAATCTATATGCACTCAAAAAAGAGATTCCGGCGTGACAGGCAACTTGAAATGCCAAGGAAATGTGACAGTAAACTGTGCACGCAGGTATTGCAGTGGCAGATACTAAGACAGGTTTGAAAAGCTACTTCTATAAGTGGTGCAAACAGCACTGCAAGCCCACTAATAGCATTTGATTTACAGACCCTGGGTTTATGGGATACCACTGCATGAGGTGCTTACAGGTGAATTAAATAGTTCAAATAGGTGTAAGCCAATCATACCATGCTTGAAGGAGAGAACACATGCACTTTAGCACCGAATAGCAGTGGTAAAGTGCCCAGAGGCCTAAATCGAATAATAGAAAAGGTCAGAAAAAGTACAGGAGGAAGCCAAAAAGTTTCAGAATAACCCTGCAAACAGGGTCGGGTCAAACAGTAGCTTTAGGACAATTTAGTTTAACACAATCAAGCACCATGTTTATTGCTAGTGAAAAGCCCAATAACTGACTTACTTGATTTGCTCTTTTGCTAAAGCCCAGTAAAAAGGATACAGACGGATTTCCATCATCCATCTGCACAGGTAGTGACATCAATGGATTTACCAACATCCATCAGCAGAGGAACTTACATTACTGGTTTCCTGCCAAAACTGTCTTCAAAAGAAGAAGGAAGCAAGAGAACTCATTTCCGTCATCCATCTGCACTGGAAGTGACATTACTGGATTTCCCATCATCCGTTTTCCTCGGAAGTGTTATAATTGGATTTTCATCTGCACAAGAACTTACATTACTCCACCCCACTCCCAGACCCTTCTTAATGGTGGTCACAGAGCTCAGAGCTGATGCAGAGCAGATGAGTTGCTGGCATGCCAAAGACAAGCCCATGTATACCTGTCCACTCCTAGACAGAACCTAGCAACAGGAACCCTGCTGCTCCCCCTTCCTGCTGCCGCCCCCTGTGACCCTCCATGCCCACAACCCCAGCCAACTCTCCACATGCTGCTTCCACGCTGCACCACACAACACTGAGGAAGGGTTCTCTTGTGCTTCCTGCAAGATTTTAATGCACTTACCCATACCCAACACTCACTGTATCTGCACCAGCATCCCACTCTCTCACATTCATACAGTACTGCAACCACCCAAACAACACTACATACCCATATGCATGCTTCTCAAAACCCGCTCACTCATTAAAGGTGCCACAGAGATCTAGGACCAGCTGCATAAAAATGGCCTGACTTACTTTTCCTGACATCCCCACAGCCATCTCTACCAGCTAGAAGATTCCCAGGTGAGACAGACTTCACAACCCAGAAGTGGAACCACCATCATCCACAAGAATGTCATCAGTGGACATCTCCTCCTCCAACATGGAACATCTGTCATAAGCTCTACGTCACAGCCAATTTCACCTCTCAGCTACAGACCACTGGTCTGCACACCTACTTCACCAACACGAAATCGGACTTTGTCACTAGCACTCAATGCTAGCAGCTGCATCTATTCAGAGACCTGAACATCCACCTGGAAAATCACGCCAACCCCAAATCAAAGTACTTATTGAAGACCTTGAAATCCTGGGTTTCATCCAAAGAGTAAAGGGATCTAGCCACATCACCAGAGACCTCCTGGACCCTATTTTTACCATGTTTGATAACATCAGAGTTAATAACCCCACACCAGTCTCATGGACAGACCATGCCCATGTCAAGTTCAGAATCCATGTCCCGGTCCAGTGAACACACAAGCCCAGCTGACCAGCCCAACGAAACTGGGACAGCCTCACTGATAAGGACTGAAACACCGCTCGCATCACCCTCCGACCCAAACACAACAACAGCCTCTCAAAAGCAATCAATAATTTCAACAAATGCATGACTCCATGGCCCCCTCAAACAGAGAGGTAAAACAAGATCTAGACCCCAGCCCAGTTGGTACATGGAGGAACTCAGACTAAGAACTGGAGCACAAATGGAGCATGAACTAGTACAATGCCGACAGGAGCGGATTCAAATCTTCCCTGAGACACTACCACCAAATGATATGGACCACCAAACATGGACTCTATTGGACAGCATCTATGCCAGCACCAGCAGAAGCAAAGAAGGTTTTGCCATTGTGAAGGGTTTATCTCACCATCTGACACCTCCAACTAGATCACCCCCTCGCAGGACCTCTGCACAATCTCTCCCAATTCTTCAGTAACAAAATCCCCAACATTTACAGCAACTTCAATTGCAACTGTTAAACCTCGCCAAATGCCTCCCGATCTTATCCAAAGAGCGGATGCTAACAACACGACCTGTGATCACCCCAGAAGAAACTGCTGCTACCATGAAGTTCATCTACTCGGGTGCCCCATCGCACCCCTACCCCGACCACGCCAACTCCAGAGGTCTGCAACCATCATCATCATGTTCACACCTCCACCTCTTCCTTCACCGTTCCATATGCTGGGAAGCACTCATCTGTCCTCCCATGAAGAAACCCATGGGAGAAACCCACTCCAAACCTTTCAATGCATGCTAGACCAATCTTCCTGCTACCATTCCAATCTCTTAGAGAACACTAGCAATAAATGCCTCACTGAATACCTCTGCAACCATCAACTCTTTAACCCACAGCACAGAAACTGTCCTTATCACCACCAAGGTTGACATCCGCATGACTCTGAACCGAGAAGACATGGCGGCCCTCATCTTCCTGTGCGTCTCCACAGCATTTGACACCCATTTTCATTCAACACCTACACAACATCAGAATCCAAGGACATGCACTCCAATGTAACTGTTCCTTCCTGACTAGAGTAACCAGACAGTCACCATACCATACACCTCGGTTGCCTCACACCTCATCTGCAGAGTTCCAAACAGATGCTCTCTGAGCCCAACCCTCTTCAACAAAACATGATCCTCGAGCTAGCAAAATCCACTCTCACAACATCAACATTCGTCTCTAGTCTGACGACATGCAACTCATTCTCTCCCTCATAGACAAAACAACCAGTACCCTGATTAAGTTCAATGCCTGAATGACTAAAATCACTCACTGGATGAAGACCAGCTGGCTGTGTCTGAACACCGCAAACACAAGGAGATGATGGACGGAGCGCTGAAACTTTTCAGACACTCACCCCCAGTCACAGGTCTGGATTGAATCCATCATCGTTCTTTAGCTCACTTTGGCACTCCAGTTCAGACACAGCTATAGGCAAATCAGTCTCGACCCTGTGCCTCATGGGAACAGTCCAGCTCGAACTGCCAAGCCATGTCTTCCCTGAACCGGAAACAAGCATCCTGGGACCGGTTTCAGGCTAACAGCCCTCATCAGCCAGGCTAGCTTGAATCCAGTGGCAAAGTGAGCGAGAGACCCATGTCTGGACATACCCCGCCAACTAAGGACAAACTAGCGAATAAATTATGGATTTGAGCCCAGATCTCTGTACTGGGGTAAATGTATGACATTGTTATGCATTCTGTCCATCAATTGTTCTTTTTACATTTGTCATCCCAAGTGGAACGGGTATGCCCACACGTGGGTCCCGTGCTCTCCATACCACATGAGTCAAGCTATCATGGCTGATAAGGGCTGAAAGGCCAAAACCGGTCCTAGGATGCAGTGCAGGGTCAAGACTGATTTGCCTATGGCTGGTTCCAAACTGGAATGGCATGGTGAGCAAAAAAACTATGGATTTAGGCCCAGATCTCTGTACTGGGGTGAATGTATGACATTGTTCTGCATTCTGTCCATCAATTGTTCTTTTTGCATTTGTATCTGAACACCAAACAAGAACTAAACCATGATCTTCAAGAAGAGCGCTTAACCGTAGGACTCCACCTGGTGCCCAACAGAGATAGGACAAAACACTATAACCCATTCTAAGAGCGTTGAGATCATCATTTACAGCAAACTTGACATGACTGTCCATTTCAACACCATCACCGCATCATGCTTCAATACCGTGAAGATGCTGAGGAAGATTTTCAATTGGCTCCAAATCAGCACCCATAAAATTGGCATGCACACCCTCATCACAAGCAAGCTTAACTATGGGAACACCGTCTATGCTGGGATAAAAAAGAAACCTCACCAGAAGGCTGCAGACCATTCAGAACACTGCAACCAGGATCACTCTCCCCTTCCCAGTCTGCAATTCACTTCACAACACACCTACATGAGCTCTACTGGCTCCCCATACACAAACAAGCAAAATTCTAATTCATCTTTGAAAAACAAAACATAAAATGGAAATAACCATGTAGAATTATTAAATGTTCTATTGGTATAAATATCCACATTACCATTTTTTTCTAATGGTGTCATAGGCTATTGCTTTTTGTAACCAATAAGCCAATGAATCTTTTTGATAATGTCCTCACTTTTTGGGCGTAAGGATAATTGGCCAGAAAATGGATAATTAGATCATCTCCATCTGGTAGTATGACTGGATACATCCTTACTGTAGTGTTGTTTTAATTTAGTTAACTCAGTGGGTTGATGTGGTCACATTGTGGTTCTTATGGAATGTGTTGTCTTTTCTGTGCTGGGTACTCATGTGTTTGTTTATGTATTTAATGTATTTGTTGTTTTATGTTGCAACCACACTGCATATACACAATTGGCTTTCTGCACCTTTTGTATTTATTATATTCAAGCCCTGAAGAAGTACACTTCAGTGGAAAAACACATTGCTGACTCTGCTGTATCATTTGGATTTCAGTCTTTAAACAAAATAAAAAGAAATGAAACACATTTGAAATGTGCATGGGAGTTTTTCTTTTCAGAAAATTGGATATGGCGTCAACACTTCTTGTATCAGTAGCATCTGGCACTTGAGTCCTCTCCTACATCGTTTCTAAAGCATTGAGTGACCTACCACTGCACATACAAGCCTGCTCCTCACATCTTGACTTCTGCAAGAAGCTTAAGTCCTGACTTTTCGACTAGTCCCACTAGGCTATATGTTCAGTTCCAGAATTCTCTTTTGTGTAATAGTGCGCTCTACACATCTTCATAATAGAACATGGAGTAAAACTATACAGACTGGTATGATATAAAGAAGTATTGTCTGTCATGCAGGGCTTAAAGTTGGCCGGGTCTCACCAGTGCTGAGCACCGGCAGTTTTTTAACAGGGGCCTTGAAATGGGTGTCTATCGGGCTCTGTTTTGTGCCCTGGTACAGGCGGTCTTTTTTTCCGGACTTCAGTGACAGCAGGTAGATCGAGTGCACGTGCTCACACTGCTCACTTCTCACAAGTGGAGTCGTTAAAGCACGAGGTCATGCCAGGTGAGTGTGATATGAGAAAGGGAAATCCTTTAAAGAGAGTCATTTTCTCCCTGGATTTCCCTTCCCTTTTTGAAACGCTGGGGCAGCAACATTGTTGTGGTGTCACTGGGCTTTAACAGAAGCTTTTTCAATATTATATGCAAGCCATAGTTGGTGCTTATTTATCTTATGCAACTAACAACCATTGGCAAAGCCAATAGTACTGATTTGTTGTAGATATGATGTTACTTATTGTATCCTATATCTGGATGCAATGACAGAAACATCAAAATACAAGTTGGGCGGCACACTATGCTAAGCACAGATTTTTAGCTTATCTGTTTTTAAGCCACACCCTTAATTACAATGGCCACGTCCCTTTAGGAGACAACCCCCCCTAGTTTTTTCATCCCACTTAATGCCCTGCTAACCTTATGTTCTAAATTTTTGTTTCCAAAAATATTGTCCTATGTTATTTATAATGTTTGTTAATGCCTCCGATGGGGATATTTTTGTAGATTATATTTATAACACAAGATTTATGTCAGACAATAGTCTAACAGTGATTTTTTTTGTGCCACACATAGAGACCCACCTTTCCGGAGGGGATATATTCTCTAAGTTGAGCACGAACCCCTTAGGCAGCTGTACTGTGCTAGGCTTCTAACCTAATAAACAGATTTCCGATTTGTGTATGTTTTCTGACCCTGTTTGAGGGACATAGAACAGACATGGAATTAACTGTGGTGGTAGAGGTTATTTGCAACTGGTGTCCTATGGTTCATCCTTCTATTGTTCTGCAATCTACTCCGAATGCAACCCTTTCCCCACTTGAATTTCAAGGTAGCAAGGGAGAGCAGTCACAGGCTTCTCAGGGACGTAGAATGGGGGATGCAAGAGCTCTGAGCTCAACAAAAACTCAAGCAAAAGGATTGGCTCTTAGGTCATTTCAAAAGTACATGCTGGCGAAGGTTAGTGTTAGCAGCAACTGTTTACCTCTGCACAAATTCAGACACAGTATCTCATTTCCCAGTGTGCAGATATAGTGCTAACGCACCTGCTCAGGGTTGCTGCGAGTTCCTGGCAGAGGCAGGTGGGATTACAGTTTTAACATTTGAGCTTTGATGCCGGGTGGAAAACCACATATGGTGGTTTAGCCACACCCAGGGAGCTTGTTGGTGATTACAGCCTTCGAGCCAACATTACCAGGCATGTATCTTTGCCAGTTGTAGCCATTGCAGCCAGTGCAGACGGTTGATTATCTTGGGAAAGGCAGACTTGGAGGCCATTGCACCTGGGCGTTCTTCTTCAATTGTGGCCCTTGATGCTGAAGCATGTAGATGCTCTTTTTCAGCAGTTTTGGCTCAAGATACCAGTGCAGGGGGGCCTTCATCTTTGTCAGTTGTTGCCCTGATGGCCAATTTACATAGACACATGTCATTGGCAGCTGCGGACCTATAGGCCTTTCGCAGTTTCAGTATAGTTTTTAGTGCAGGAGGGTATTGCTTTAATTAATTGTCCACTTTGTAATTGTGCTCTTCAGAACACATTAATAAGTACCAAAATGAGGAGAAATGTAAATGTTTCTCCTTGTTACACCTGCCTTAAGAAGGTGCCAGATTGTGATGCAAATCCTTGTCTACAATTCTTTCTACATATGGATTTGCATCAAAAGCCATCAGTGGTTGAATAGGAAAGCCCATTCACCAATGAAATGGACCCTTGATGCTAAGTAAGGCAGGGCTGGCATTGCACTGTGTTGTTAATTTGAGTTACAATCCAACACAAATTGTGATTTGCATTGGATTGTAAACCCATCACTTTGTGTTGTGTCTGATATACAAAAGTAACACAAACTGATGCAAAGTGCTTGTAAATCTGGTCCAGTATTTCTAAAGATAGCCCTTACTCCATCCTCCTTACGTCAGTGTTTGGTTCTCCACTCTCCAGCCACCAACATCCAGCCACAGGAAAGCAGGCAAGACACTTCAACTGTCTGGAGAAGCAATCCTGAACCCCCATCTTGTGCCAGGCCAACACAGGAGGGTCCTATGTGGATCCCAATGGGCGCAGTACCAAAACTCATACAACCCCCAGTACTACTACCATTACCATAACTGTAGTACCCCAGCACTGCTCACACACAAACTCTATTTGCAGTTTATTAGTGCGGTTCTGGATTTTACATAACAGCTAGACTTTATACAATATGGGTCAGTAGACTGTGGTTTTAATGACACAAAGAAAGGATTTGATCCTTATATGAATTCACATACATAGTATGTTGCTACCACCACTATATGTAATATATACTCAAAGGGAAACAGCGTTTGCAACACTGTTAATGCCACGCGAGTAGGTTACAACTCGGATGTTACATCATCCGAGTTGTTACCACGCATGGCATTACATCGCAAGCCGTTTCTACGACTTGCACTAGATGGCGCGCAACACCAGGGAATGTGTTGAATTTTAAATCTAACACATTCCCTGCTGTTGCGCTAACTGGAGTAGGAATAGTAATTTATACTATTCCTAAGTCCAGCGCGCCATCTAGTGCAAGTCGTAGAAACAACTTGCGATGTAAAGCCACGCGTGGTAACAACGCGGATGATGTAATGTCTGCATTGTAACTTACTGCGGGATAATGGATGGCGTAGTAACATCATACATTCATACCCAAGGCCAGAACAGTAGTGCATTGCATAATGAGGGCGTGCTTTGTGCACCCTTTTAGGTCACAAGGCAGTTCCTGGGCCTTGCACTGTGCGGTACAGGCCAAGTCCTCTGTGCATGTGTTAGCTTAGTGTGATGCACAGCTAAATATAAAGTCAGAATACTCGTTTACTACACATTCGGGCACTCAAGACAAGGGTACACATCCATTTACCATGCTGGGACATTCCTGTCCTAACAATTTTGATGAAGAAGACCGACAGCTAGATTCATCATTATCCCATTTTGCGAGTCCTTAACAGCGATTCATAAGGAATCGCTATTAAGGACTTGCAAAACGGAATTCATGTAGGAATTGCAAGAAATATTGCGATTCCTACATCTTCCTTATTTGCGATTAGCAATTTGCTAATCGCAAATAAGGATGCGATTTCAAGGGTGGCAGGGGTGTCCAAAGGACACCCTGTAGCACCCCTGAAATGCAAATTTACACAGGTGTTGCGCACACACATGTCCAAAGGACATGTGTGTGTGTAACATGCAACTGAGAAAAATGCACCAAAGTGCTTTTTTCTATTTTTTCGCTATTTACCACAAAGTCAGACTTCGTGGTAAATAGCGGCCAAAAATTGCGAATTCGCAATTTAAAAAGGGTTAATGAATTGCATTTAAGGAATCTCAAATAGAGATTCCTTAAATGCAATTCCTCGCAAATATGCGATTTCGCAAATAGCGATTTTTGCTTTTGGGATGATGAATCCCAAATGCAAAAATTACGCTCGCAAAGGGCCAGATTCGCAGAATGAATCTACCTGCTGGTCATGAAGTCACAATGATTACTAGTAAGTAAGCAGACCCAATCACCTCATCAGTATTCCTCAGCACTGCCTGTACATGCATGAGGATGTACCAAGGAGCTCACTCCAACTTAGGGAGTGACAAAATCAAATGACACAAAATGCTGTGGAAAGAGCGCTGCAATAGTGTTGCCAAGAGAATCAACCGCTGCACAGACTGCAATACCACCAGCATCAAGAAAGACCTCATCAGACCCTGGTACATTAGGACAGAAATGTAAAAAAAGTCTGTAAGAAATTCGATATGGTCAATCCACACATTTTACACGAGGAAACACAGCAGGTCGTTGCCGAGGAGACTGTGATACCCCTGTTAAGTCTCTACTAACACCACACCAAGGTAACAAACCAAGAAAGGAGAAGAGCTTATGAACTACTAGAGAAAAAATCATCAAACCTCTGCTAAGGAGAGAGCACAGTACAACAGTAGCAGGACAATCCCCCATGTCACATGGGAATGGGAGAGAACCACAGGAGCAAGCCCCACATGAAGAACAATAACTCCATCGGGCGGAAATACAAAAACTAAGGGGAATATTTGCAAGCCCCTATCGCCACCACAATGTCACTTTTCAGGATGTTGTGGTGGCGATAGGGGCTTCGCCTTATGTACTAGGCAGCGTTAAGCCATTTAACGTGGCTTAACACTGCCTTGTAAATAAGGCACCCTTTCACGCTATACTTAGCGTGAAAGAAGAGGGCATTGAGTGTTGCTGTGGGCGTTCCACCACAACACCCATTGATATATACCCTGCCCCATATTTACAAGGGTGGCATAAATATGGGAAGTGCTAAAATTAAGACCAGGGAAAACCTGGTCTTACTCTGGCAAAACGAGGAGAAATGTTAAATTTCTCCTTGTTTTTGCTTTTTCCATGTGTGCTGCATTGTGCAGCACACATGGGTATTGAGCAGCACAGATAGAAGTTACAAAACACCATTTAAAGATTGTTTATGTGCGAGAAGAGACACCTTCCTACACATAAACAATCTTCCCCTGCAACACAGACACCCTTGCACTATGGTGCAAAGGTGCCTATGTTGGCACTAGGCAGCTAAAATCAGCACCAACGCAGGGGGAAACGCAGAGCTTACACCACATTCTTGTAAATATGGTGCAGCCCTGCATTTCTAAAGTGACAGAGCATGTTGTTACTCTTCTTGGCTCAATGCCATGCATCATCACTTTACTAGTAAATATACCCCTAAGAATCAGAGGTCAATAGGTGAATAGCATCACAACAAACAGGTGCCTTTTCAACTAGAACCAAGCCAGGGGATTGTCCAGAGGCACAAAAGGAGGCCCACAAACATGGTAGAACACAGTAGCCTATACAGACCACAAACGGATAAAGGACAAATGACTCATAGGAATGCAGAATGCAGCAAGGAACACAGGACCCAGCAGGCTTAAAACCAAGAACGACCAGGACAATGGAAAACCAACTAAATTAGCCAAAACCTAAACCCCAGAAGACATGGCAACGGGAGCATACTGTCCCCACAGCATTAAATCCCCTTCATGAAGATGCAGGAGTAGTGCAGAGATTAGTGGGACCATGCCAAAGATGGTACGAGCAATTAAGGTGTCATGGATGGAATTGGCCCAAGGGATGTAGTGTCAACAAAGCCAAACCAAAACACCATTCAAGTGCAAAAATATACAAAGGGAGACTCAGGACTGGAAAATATAGATATGGCACATCTCTTGACGTTCACCCCCATGATATTTGTGCATTGTATACCATTAAGGCATGTATTACAGGTGACTATGGGCCCCATGCATCAAACTAAAAACCGGTTGCAAACCGGCAGATTCTCAGAATCTGCCCCTTTGTGACCGGTATTTTTGCATTTGGGATGCATCATCCTAAATGCAAAAATCGCAAATTGCGATTGCATTTAAGGAATCGCAAATTGCAATTCCTTAAATGCAATGCTAGAAGCGATTTAAAAATAGCGATTTTGTTGTCAGGGGTCACAAATTAACGAAAAATAAAACAGGTCGGTAATTTGAAGAAACTTTGAAAAATGTGCATTTTTAAAAGTTATACGATACACACACACATGCCCTTGTGGCATGTGTGTGCACAACATGGGTGCACATTACAATTTCAGGGGACAACAGGGTGTCCTTTTGACACTCCTGCACCCTTGAAATTGCATACACAATTTGCAAGTACTTAATGGGTACTCGCAAATTGCGCATACAATTCCCATTCATTCGTATGGGCCTGTAGGCCCATAGGATGAATAGGAAGCCATTCCTTAATTGTGACTCGCAATTTGTGAGTCCCAATTATGGAGTGTTTAGGAATTTCGCAATTAAGAAATTGCAAAAGCCTACCTTGATGCATGTGCCAGTATGTAATTCTAATGGAGTTATTAAAGAGAGTAACCTGCCACATTGGATTTACATAGTCCACAGTAATTATGCAGAGGTGGCATATTTGGCCCAGAGCATCCAAGGATATCAGGATTGGAATTACCGACTTCCCTGGCAATTATCACTTATTAGGGGACCTCAGGTCCAACAAGTAATACTCATTAACTTTGCTTCCTGAAGTTACCAATTCCCTTGGCATCTGCACTGGGGACTGCTAATGAGGCTCAAAGAAGACATAGGATCATCATGCAAGTGGAACTTAGTGTTTGGGCATTCCGCCCTTCCGTATGCCATCGCCTGGCGGAGGTGCCAGTCACCAAATTTTTAAATGCTGTTGACCGGTGAACATTTCAAGCATTGACAGGAACCGAGGGCAAGGCGGTGCCTGCAGTGCATTGCAATTTTGCCGGATAGCCCCATCAAACATGACAGAGCCATTTGGCAAAGTTACAATTTTTTTAATAAAAAAAAAACCTAAAGCAGGATTTTATTATTCAAAATAAAAAAAACTATGCCCCCCGTCATGGGAGTTTTCTCCAATGGTAAGGGTGGCATTGAGCACTTTTCAGTGTCCCTTATCGCCAGGTCTCTCCTGGTGGTGATGTGAATTGAAATATAGTCCCCCATCTAAATTATGTATGCAGAAATATAGCCAGATTTCTGATGGCCATTACTCAGTAGCAAATAACAAACTACAGATATTCCTTGAGGAATCATTAAACTATGACTTACTATTTCAAAACGTCACACAAGTGAACAGAATATTTAACAATCAGGGAATTTCTCATAAATATTTTTATATCTGATCCAATTGATTTTATGAGAAAACAACAGTAAATACACGAATCAAATCATGTACAGCAACAAATCTACAACTGGGTCACTGTACAGCTATGACACATAGTAGTAGCTAACACCTTTTGTTTATGAACAGACGTATGGATAATCCACAGAATCGTCCATTTATTGAAATTAATTGGTTGTTTACATTCAGTGCATTATGTATCAACAAACATCAATGAAAACAAAAAGGTGTAAGTGCGTCGACATTTCGGTCCCCCTAACGTTCTAACCGATCCACAAGACCATCTTCAGGACGGTAACGTTGCACCATGAATTTGTTTAAAAACCAGATATATCTTGGAAATTCTTGAACCTTTTAGAGAACGTGTCTCAACATAGGACAGCCGTACGTTTAAATCCGCGGCTAACAACTGGAAACCCGGATTTAATTCGCTGTACGCCAGACTAACAGTCCGAGTACTCAGTAGGGCCTTTGGAAAAGTTTGACCGCTGTAGAGAGTAAGTAGTCTCTGTCGTTGCCAAACTATGGTCTGCCCCATTGAATATTTGTCAGGCGGAACATTGTCTTGGCAGGGAGAGAACTCCGCTGCCTTTGTGATAGAGTTTTGTCTCTGCCAAGAATTAAATTGTGCCCTAAGACGAAAATAGAGATCCACTGTATGCAAAGTAGGTCCTGACAGTTCAAGGTAAACAGGGGAGAAAAGTAAGACGGAAAAAGCAACATAAAGACATCTAAAGGGACAAACTGAAACAACAGCACCGCAAGCAGAGATAACAAACTGAGGTTATTCACTGAAACCATCAGTGAGAAACTATAAATATTTGGGGGGATTGGCAACAGCTCACTTCAAGAAATAATCACAACCCTTGTCTGGGTGAATCCTGCAAGTCACTAAATTAACCTTAACATAACCAACCAGTAGTTATGGCACAAAGTAGAGATGCTTAACTTAGGCTTAACTTAGGGCAATGTGTAAAGTAGTTATGCAGTACAAAAACATGAATAAAGTCAAAATGCAAAACAAAAAATGTAAACAAAACTTGAAGAATATACTAAAGTTTAATAAACAACATTTGAAATATAGAGTAAAGTTCAATAGATAAAGTGACACCAAAATGACAAAAATGCAATTATGTGAACCAGAGATATGGATTTTTTTATTTTTAGGTAGATATGGAGACAAATAGCACTAGGCGCCATTGATAGTCCAAGACCTAGATGCCGTTTCAGGATGACTGCAATGAAGCCCGATAGACCAACTACGTTCATTCCGGTCAAAGATCATACCTTCTAACTTAGGAGTATATGTACAAGCCCCTATCGCCACAACAACGTCACTATTACCGACAATGTGGTGGCGATAGGGGCTGCACCTTATTTCCAAGGCAGCGTTAAGCCACTTAACGTGGCTTAAAGCTGCCTTGTAAATAAAGCCCCCTTTCAAGCTATGTTAGCGTGAAAGGGGTGGGCAGTAGGTGTTGCAGTGGCCGTTCCACCGCAATAACCATTAATTTTGATGCTGCCCCCTATGTACAAGGGTGGTGTACATAGGAGGCAGCACCAAAATTAAGACCAGGTAAATCCTGGTCTTAAGTTGGCGAAATGAGGAGAAATGCGTTATTCCTCCTCGTTTTTGCTTTTTCCATGTGTGCTGCCTTGTCCAGCATACATTTAGTAAGCAAATTGCCATGGTATGTTTATTAAGAATGCCCACAGTCCCTGCCCTACATGTTGTTTGGCGTTCAGTAGAGTCCTCTCTGCACATGAGACGAGTCTCTCCTGGGAGGCATTCCATACCTCTTTCACAAACTTCAAAGCAGAGCATAGGCTGAGAGCTGGTAGGGGCTTATATTAGTTAGCTCTGGCAGTGAAGGCAGGTAAAAGGTAAGTTTGTGAAAAGTTACTTTTCCTAAAAATTTATTTAAAAACCAACTTCACCATTGAATTGAATTTTATAATGACAAAAATACTTATTTAATTATTTTCCTACTCCAGAAATAGAGTATTAGTATTTTAATCTGTACAATAGGTGCTGCAGTCCACTATCAGCACTTAATTTCAAGCGTCTGGGTACACTTTGTACAAAACATACTAACGACTTATAGGCATGTAAAATATACCAGTTAGGTTTGGGCAAATCCAATCATGTTTAAAGGGGGAGCACAGGCACTTTACCACTTGTTATTGGGGTAAAGCGCTCAGAGTGTTAAAGCGAGAATACAAAGATAGGGTCCGGCAAAGGCAACAAATCCGGGGTGACCATGCAAAAAAAACGCAGATTTAATATACCTTCTTAAGCAGACACTGCGGCTAAAAAACTAAATTAAAATCTGCAATCCACAAGCTGACAGAAAACTGGAAAGGAGATACCTGGAACTGTAAAGAGAGACAGGGTTCACAGAGAACAAAGAACCAAAGAAGACAAAGGGCCATATGTATCAAGCCAAATTGAGTTCGCAAACGCCGAAATTCGCAGAATTTCGGCGTTTGCGAATGCAATTTGGACAAATGGTATGCATCAAGGAAATCTTCTTTAAAAATAAGGAATCGCAAAATATGCGATTCCTTATCTTGCGATTGCATTTAAGGAATCGCAAATTTTGCGATTCCTTAAATGCAATGTAAGAAGCTAAGAAAAATGGCAAATTGGCCTTAAGGAATTGCAAATTACCACCAACTTCTAGTTGGTGGTAAGTTGTGAATTCCTTTTAAAATGCATATTGTTTCATTTTTCAAAGTGCCATGTGACGCACATACATGCCCTCAGGGCATGTATGTGCGCCACATGTGCACCCATTCAGATTTCAGGGGTGCAACAGGGTGTCCTTTGGACACCCCTGCACCCTTGAAAATATTCTCATTTTGCGATTAGCAAATTGCGAATCGCACATTTCCCCTTGCCTCCTGGCCCATAGAAATGAATACACTGGCTAGTGTCCACCATAAGCATAGCACCACACCACCACTCATCAGAGCATTTAGGACATTAGGTTAGAGACCTAGTGCTGGGAAGAACATTCCTGAAAAATAAGACCCTGCTGGAAGGGAGTAGATTTTTTATTTCTGCCTGTCACCAAGTAACTGGAACTGCTCTCCAAAGGTCAGGTGGATGACCCTTCTTTCTCTGCATCAGGGACACAAAAAACAGAAGGGGTCATGATTCTAGGATTGCCCAACAGATCACTGAGGACTGAACCCTGCAAGATTCGTGGTGGGTTAGAGACTTAGGGAATCATTAGGATCCTGCCGGTAAAAGGGATCGCCCGCCATATGTGGGGGTGTCCGATGGGTGACATTAGGATGCACCTCCCACACTGGCGGGCGCATCCTGCATTTTTGACATTGAGGCGGGTAGTGCTTTCAGCACCACCCGTCTCAATGCCCAAAATGCATGTCATGCATGTGCATGCACAACGTGGCAGGCACCGCGTGGTGCCTGCCACGTTGTGCATGCACATGTAGGGGGGTACCTATGGTACCCCCCATGTGCCTCCCCAACCCCCCCAACCTCGAAATCTGCTTACCTTTCAGTGGCAGCAACACCTCCACGGAAAGGCTCCCTCCCGCCTGGATCCTTATATGGATGGCAGTGTCTAGTAGACACCACCACCATATCAAACCCTTTTCCCCTCGGTCAACTTGTCAACCGGGCGAAAAAGGTGATGGACGGTCTTCCCGTCTGCCGTAGTTGCCCCCACCGTACTAATATGATGGGGGGGGGAATGGGTGGCGGGCAGGCAAGGTTGTAGGGCAGATCGCCACCGCCATGCGGGCGGTGGTGATCCGCGCTACATCCTAATGAGCCCCTTAGTGCTTAGCAGCTAGCCCAGAAGACCTTAAAGCTGCAGGACTCAAGAAAAATAAATGTTCCAAAAGGCTGAATCTTGCCCTGGACGGGCACATCCAAGGAGGGGAAGAAAAATAAGTTTGTCCTTTTCACATGGTTTTGCTGTGCTGATAATAACTGGTTCAACAAGATCCCACTGTAAGTGTATTTGCCTCATGGAGCCCTACCTGGCTACAGCTTCGAGCCTAGCTGATCGATTTTGAGAACCATAAAAGTGATTACATCCAAAGGTAATACCTTGGACCAGGCAAGGTATCAAATGTATCCCAGCAGTGAAGCAACCTTATTAGCTTTGAAATCGAAGTTTTGTCCTGCAAAAACCTTTGAAGCCAAGACCAACAGCTTCTGCAAAACCTCAACCATGATGTATCCTCACTTCGAGGAATCCTCAGTAGCTTCCATCTTTGACTGTGACTAACTAAAAGTTTCTGACCTCTAGAAAGAAGACTAAGGCCATATTTAGAGTTTTGCAGATGAAACACTCAATAAAAAGTTACTGGATATTTCATCCACCCTATTACACATGCTATGCTATAAACCTCTTGTAGTGTAGTGGACAGGACATATGCATTGTTTGAGACTGAATTTTCTGTCTGACAAACTCGAAATAAAGGCCCATGACTCATGGGACAAATTTGGACTACGTCAACCCACATAGTGTATCTGATATCTGCTCCATTGCAGTAGGCCTGATATCCTGTCTCCGGTGCAACTGTGAATTGTATGATAACATTGGTGATTTTGTTTTAGTAATGCCTTTCTTTAAAACTTTACAAATGCACATCCCTGGTTACCGTTATCTCATTATAATAATTTTAGTTTCTTTTAACTGATAATATTTTTCTCTTTTTCTAAATTTGTTTTGGAATTATATTGGTCTATTTTCTTGATTTAAAAATTATTAGTATTGCTTGAACGTAACAAATATTTCTCTGGGGAATTGCCAGCTGCTTGTGCCATCACTATCATGGATTGAAGCTTTACTGAAACTTGTGTTGAGACCTAACCAGGGTGTTTCTTATTTAGAAGGAAAGAGTCCACCACCTTTCCCAAATTAATAGCCTACTTATTGACATCTACAGTGAAGCAGAGAACTGAACAAAAGTGAAATGAGCAGCAGAAATATTCAAGAAGACACAGCCCCATAGTGACAGAGAACCTGACCCTATCCTCAAAGAGAGGGTCAAAGACATTTGCCAGAAGTCCATGAATGAGATCTCTCATGCCCCCACATACAAAATTCAAACAAAAGGGTGATAACACAGACCAAAGAATTGCACTGATCCAGAAGAAGAGGCTGGGCAAAAAAGCCAGCTTTGCAAACAACTAATAACCAGAGGTCATCGAAGTTGAAAGAAATAATCCGAAGCAGATAGAGTAAGAGTGGACAATCTAGCTGGATGAAACAACAGACTACAAAAAATAGGGTGAACTAGCAAGCAAGTTGTAGTGTCCCTCCCCAGCCTGGACACCAGCCATAGACTACGCCACATAGGGAGCTTCGTCTTAAACGTCTTTATTCTTCTGCGTATAACTGCAAACTCAACATTCTAAACCTCCATTCACTTCACTACATTAGAACACTTACATCACATTTCTACAAAGTCCATCAGGAGCAAAACAGGTTCTGTCATTACTAACTCACACGACAGTGCATCTACCCCTCTAATAAATAAAAAATAAAATATTTTACAAATATATACAATTATAATTCTTCAATGAGTCTTCGTGGAGCTCTAATCACATGTCCTGATTGTGTCGCCAAAAACTGGGAATGGATAGGAAAAGGTTCTATGACTTGCATTGGTGATGTAGGAACAACAGCAGGCAAGGAATTCTCAACAGTCTTCTCAGAACCAATCTCTGCAGTGACATCAGAGACTAACAAGCAATGAGCCAAATTTCTAAATTGCAAAGAGTCTCGCGTAAAGAACTTTCCAGGACGTTAGGCTGTCACCATGCGTCCTTTAGTAGTCACAATGTGGATTGGTTCAGCACCAAAAGTAGCATCAGATTTTCATTTTCTTGGCTGTCTCGATCTCCTTAAGTGAAAACAATGTTCTTAGCACATCTGCGCTTGTCTGCATATGTTTTTATTTTCTGTTTATGATCCAAGTCCCTTATACGAGTTTCATCATCACTGGTAGATCTCATATTGGTCCATTAAGGTAACTTGCTTACCAAGGCCCTTCCAAACATTATTGTAGCAAGGATTTCACCTGTGTTTGAATGAGGGGTCGGAGGGTAAGCTCTAAGAGTCGAACTTTTCTAACACAGTACATCGGACAGCTTTCTTGAGTGTACTTATAAAACGTTCAGCAAGGCCATTGGTCTGTGGCCAAAGAGGTGCACTGTTCTTATGCTACACATTAAGATGACTGTTAAAAAGTGGGCCCTTGTCAGATTTTATTATCGAAGGACCACCCCAAGTCGCAAAAATGCCTTTTAATCTCTCAATGGCTCTTACTTGAGTGATAGATGAGAGATCTTCAACCAATGGAAAACAGGAGTATTCATCAATAATCACCATCAGGTGCTGTCCATTGTCAAGAGGAACAAAAAAGTCAACAGCAATTCTTTCCCATACATGTTTTGGCAACTCAGACATGTTTAAGGTATGTTGAATTGTTTTTTGATGATTAGCAATTGCATAGGTGACAGGCCTTCAATTCTCTTTCAACTCTTGCTTCGAGATGAGGAAACCAGACTTGGTCTTGGAGAGCTCTTTTGTTGCAACTATTCAATGATGTCCTTCATGGGCCACTTCAATTATCTGTTGTCTGGTCTCTCTGGAATAGTAATTCTTAAACCTCGTAAGACAATACCTTCCTGAGTAACAGACAATTCATCCTTGACGTTTTTGAATTTCTGGTATTCAATGTCACTGGCAAGAGGTCGAGTGTGCTGGTTCCAAGACTGATGTATAATATTGTCCTTTAGCGGTAACAATTTGTTCCAATTAAATGACAACAGGTGTGTTTCATCACATACTGGAATTTATGTAGGCATCAGCCGTTTTGGAAGGGGTATCATGACACTGTATGGGCACTTGTGAGAAGTAGTTAGCAAGTGCACAATTGTGGAGTTGTATTCTTGTAATTGTAGACCCCAATGTTCAATGCAAGAAGGCATCTTGGCCTTTGGATTGCCAAAGATGGTCAACAATGCTTGATAATCTGTCACAAGGGTAAAAGTATTTCCCTGTAAAAACACGTGGAAGCCCACACCACTGCTTAACTTTCTTTCTCTGGTTGTGAATAGGCACATTCAGTTTGGAAGAAACTTCCGATTGCCTATGCCAAAATATGCAGTTGAGCATCTGGGTGTCCACTGTGCTAGGCAAGGATCATGCTGAACCTGACTAGGCTTTTGTCAACAACATCCTCTGTATGAGGCTTTGCATCAAAGTATGTCATTTCACTGGCTATACAACTATAAGAAACAGAGGGAGAAGGAGGATTATAGAGACTAGGTCGGCCTCCAAGGGTTCAGTACAAAAGTGTGGATCCCACCTATAGGATCCTTGGACCTAGCTCTAGTGTAGGTATGTGACTGCACTGAATCAGTGTACCTTTCAAGAAAGAAAAATTTCTTTCTAGTGTCCCCTCACTCACCGGGGTTGCCCCACGGTGAAATGCTTCATCATTGGGACCATCCCAGTTCTCTACAAAAAGGGGCGTGCTGCGACTCACGAACTACGCAGGAGCACTTAAGAGTGAATGACTATGTGTGGTGCAGAAAATAGTGGTGGAGTGGGTGTGTGTGAGTTTAAAAATACCATGCTTAGTGGGCCTAACCAGTTTATTTAGCTCCTATGCAGGTATATTAAAAGTGGGGTTAATGTCACTGTAGGGCAACCAATAATGTGGTTGACTCAGTGAACAGTATGGTCGACATGTTTCATGCTACCCCTAGCATTTCTTCGGGACCATACAGGGACCAGCCCTGTATATGCCACTCCTATATCCCAAAATCTGGGAACAGTGAATATACAACAGTAAAATAGTAATCTTAGCATGCATTCATATTAGAAATACATACGTTCCTCATAAATAGATGGTGCTGAAAAATAAAGCATATCATTAGTAACATACCTTCCCTAGGGGAAGGAACACATAGTATATTAGCATGCCGCTCGCATTCTGTGCTTAGGTTGATGGTTTGCATCATATTGGCGCGTGCAGGCTTACCAAACTTAGTCCAAATACGTTTGTGCTGCATGTTCGGGAATTCACACAAAGAAACAAGACAGGACTTAATGTGACCAAGACACTAGACACACAAAACATATAATAAGTACACAGAAAAAGAAAAAGAAAAAGTCTCCAATATTTACTTAGTAAAGTGCAAACTGACACTTCATGGTCCCGCTGGGGGGTCAATTTCACTTATGGGACACACTGCTGTGAAATGATGGACAAACATATTGTTTGTTAGATCGATACTCAATTGGTTATAAAGTTCGTAATCGTTTCAGTTTTGCCGTTTTTCGGACCTCCTTCGTCCGTTTTCACACCCACAATGTACTTACTTCCTAGCTGGTGAAATCGCACGAAAGTACCTACTCGGAACCTCCCCGGGACCGCATCTTACCCGGCCACTGTTCGTATGCTGTTTTGTAAAACTTAGTGACTTCAGGGAAAAACGCCCATGACCGCTAGACTGTACCTTAGCGGCGGCCATCTTGGGAGGATGTAATTCCGGTGCTCAATAAAGAAACGAAAAAAAGGCCGTGATTACTCGGAGTTCTCGAGAAATGACCTTGTGGCGATAAAAAAGCGGAAACATGAGGTCTCGTTGGGTCATTACGTATTTATTTCTCCTCCTATCATTTAATACTGTGGAGAAAAAATATTGAGAAATATTTTAATAAATGCAATAAATGTCACGAGGACATCCTGCAGAAACCAATAAGTTTATTAAGGAATTTCGTGGTACTATGATGGTTAAATACAGATGGCAGGGAGATTACCTTTGGTAGATTTATTGTAAAAAACACTAAGGTTAATATACATGGATATCGAGGTATTCAAAGTGCAGTCGATGCCTTGGTGTCAGACAAATAGAGTTACCCTATGGCTCAACCAGGATAAAGGGTTTTCCGAATATAGATTTTCTAAGAAAAACATATATTTATGGGAAAAATACATTAGGTATCCAGTCGTCAGGAACAGGATAGAGAGTTTCTGGTTGTACAGATAATATTCGTGAACAGTGTTCTGAGTCAAGGGGTATTTCTCAGATCTTGTACAGACTTTGGTTCTCTGCTACAGTTTTTCTTTGCGCGTGAAGGGTTTATATTAATTCCCCCCAAGGGATATCATCGTTCAAACCTTGGGAGTCCGTGCGTAATTTGAACACCCATCTTTGTTCGCGCTCGTGAAAAATTCTTTCTTGATTTTCTCTGGTTTTGACGGTTTCTAATACTACCTATCCCATATCGTTGGGAGTGTGATTCATTTCAATGAAATGGTTTGTCATTCGTGTAGTTGTCCTTTTGCACCTAATGGTGCTCCTATGCTCCACTCTTCTTGTGCTTACTTTGCGTGTGGTCATTCCGATGTAATGTAAATTACAAGTGCAAGTGATCATATACACTACTCCACTAGTGTTGCAATTGGACATCTGTCTCAAGTTCCATTTGGTTACGTTGTTAAATACCACACTCTTTGTACTGGTTGACAAACACTACAGTTATTACACGCGTAGTGGCCCATGGGCAAAGGTTGCTGTCTGGCAGGAGCATAGTTGAACCTGGGACGGGTATGGACCAAATGATCTCGTAAGTTCCTAGCCCGACGGTGGCTGAACATTGGGGTAGGTATGTTCAACTCTCCACTGTTGATGATGGGCCAGTGCTTCTTCACTATTTTCATCACTTGGTCCGATACTTTTGTGAATGTCGTGATACAAATGGGTCTTGTATTCTCAGTAGGATTTTTTTCTTTTGGTTCCAGGAGAGCATCCCTGTGGTTATTAGATGCTCGTTTCTTTGCATTTTTTACTAACTTATTTGGATAGTTTCTTGCCTGTAGTTTTTTACTCAGATCATCTGCTTGTGATAGATAGTCCTCCTTGCTGGAACAGTTTCTCCTCAACCTTAGGAACTGTCCGAAGGGAAGGTTCTGTTTCAGTTGTCTCGGATGGAAACTATCATAAGTCAGTAGGCAATTTCGTGCAGTGGCCTTAAAATGTGTTGTGGTCCTTAGACGTCCGTCCTCTGCCATGATGTTAAGATCCAGGAACACTAGATGAGATCTACTCAGGGTAATGGTGAATTTAAGGAACCTGTCCTGCTGATTAAGTCATTTGAAAAATGCATCTGCCTAATTTTCGTTGCCATTCCATATTACCAGGACATCATCGATATAACGTTTTCACAGTGTAATATGTTGTCTATGAGGATTGTTCTCGTGCAGTATTTTTGTTTTTTCAAGATGGTAAACATAAAGTCCTGCTATGCTCGGCGCAAAAGTGCTGCCCATACTGGTCCCGTGTTGTTGGCGGTAGAGGGTCTCCTCAAACCGGAAAAAATTCTCGGTGAGTGCCAAGCAACAACATTCCAGTACTACATGCCTTGGAGTTTTGTAATCCCATTGGGAATCAAAAAGAACCTCTTCAAGAATTTCAAGAGTTTCCTTGTGGGGAAGGCTAGTATATAAGCTCTCCACATCAAGACTTATGAGCATGCTTGATGTGGGATCGAAGGTCTGTTCTTTCAGTAAGCAGAGTACATCTTTCGTGTCTCGTAGATAGGTGTCAGTTTTTTGTACCAATGGTCTTAAGAAGGCATCGGCGTATTTGGAAAGCGGCTCAAGAATTGATCCTATGCCCGAGACTATGGGTCTTCCCGGTGGTTTTATCAGGCGCTTGTGGATTTTAGGAATCGTGTAAAAATAAGGAGTGACTGGTTTGCTGTTTACCAGAAACTCCGTTTCTTTTTTGCTTATCCAATCATTTGCCAGAGATTCTTTGATGAGGTAGGCAATAGATATCCTCAATCGTTCAGTAGGATCATCTTTTATGATGGTGTAGTTCCTGGGATCTGCTAGAAGACGATGGCACTTTTCTCTGTAATCCGCAGTATTCTGTAACACAATAGCTCCTCCCTTGTCAGCCGGTTTAATTGTCAAGGAGCTCAGATTTGATAATTCCTGAATGGCTTGGAATTCCTGATTGCTTGTGTTTTGGAACACTTTCACTGTTCGTGGATCTAGTTCTTTGACTTCCTTCATAACAGCTTTTTCAAAAGCCAGAATCTCGACTGGAAATTTTCCAGAAGGTGGAACAAAGTTCGACTTTTTCTTAAGTTCTGTGTCACCAGCTAGGAAGTAAGTACATTGTGGGTGTGAAAACGGACGAAGCAGGTCCGAAAAACGGCAAAACTGAAACGATTACGAACTTTATAACCAATTGAGTATCGATCTAACAAACAATATGTTTGTCCATCATTTCACAGCAGTGTGTCCGATAAGTGAAATTGACCCCCCAGCGAGACCATGAAGTGTCAGTTTGCACTTTACTAAGTAAATATTGGAGACTTTTTCTTTTCTTTTTCTGTGTACTTATTATATGTTTTGTGTGTCTAGTGTCTTGGCCACATTAAGTCCTGTCTTGTTTCTTTGTGTGAATTCACGAACATGCAGCACAAGCTTTTTTGGACTAAGTTTGGTAAGCCTGCACGCGCCAATATGGTGCAAACCATCAACCTAAGCACAGAATGCGAGCGGCATGCGAATATACTATGTGTTCCTTCCTCTAGGGAAGGTATGTTACTAATGATATGCTTTATTTTTCAGCACCATCTATTTATGAGGAACGCATGTATTTCTAATATGAATGCATGCTAAGATTACTATTTTACTGTTGTATATTCACTGTTCCCAGATTTTGGGATATAGGAGTGGCATATACAGGGCTGGTCCCTGTATGGTCCCGAAGAAATGCTAGGGGTAGCATGAAACATGTCGACCATACTGTTCACTGAGTCAACCACATTATTGGTTGCCCTACAGTGACATTAACCCCACTTTTAATATACCTGCATGGGAGCTAAATAAACTCGTTAGGCCCACTAAGCATGGTATTTTTAAACTCACACACACCCACTCCACCACTATTTTCTGCACCACACTTAGTCATTCACTCTTAAGTGCTCCTGCATAGTTCGTGAGTCGCAGCACGCCCCTTTTCGTAGAGAACTGGGATGGCCCCAATGATGAAGCATGTCACCGTGGGGCAACCCCGGTGAGTGAGGGGACACTAGAAAGAAATTTTTCTTTCTTGAAAGGTACACTGATTCAGTGCAGTCACATACCTACACTAGAGCTAGGTCCAGAGATCCTATAGGTGGGATCCACACCTTTGTATTTCACTGGCTATAGCCTGTTTGATTTTCTGAAAAAATTAATTGCATTCATGTGACCAATGAATTTAAACATTTTTTTTGTCAAGTCTCTCAAAGGAGCACTCGCTGTGGCAAAGTCTTGTATGTATTTAGAACAGTAACTGGCCATGCCAAGGAATGAACATACTATTGAAACAACTTGTGGAAGACTGGCAGTTGACAACGCTTGCACTTTATCTTGATCAGGTCCACCCTTCGCAAAAGATACGGTCAAAGAATTTAAGTTTTGTCTTATGGAACTCACATTTCCCAGCATTTAAAGTTAAAACTGCATCAGCAAGTAAATGGCACACTTGTGTGAGAGCTTTATCGTGCTCCTTCTGTGCAGCTCGAAAAAACAATATGTCAACACTATAATTGAAAGTATTCATGACAGGCTAGATGATACGTCAAACAAAATCTTGAAAAAGCTTAGCAGGTGATGACACACCAAAATGTAGGGCCTGATTCAGATCTTGACGAGCATGTTACTCAATAACAACCTTGACAGATATCCAGTCCTCCAAAATATAAATCCCATAGAATATAATGGTATTTATTATTTCAGCAGATTGGATGTCAGTCACTGTTGTGATGGAGTAACCTGTCCACCATGATCTAAATCAGACCCTCAGTCTTTTATTTCTGAACATATAAATATGCAGAGAAAAGGTGGTAATGTACCTGCAAATCTACTTGAGTTCCAACTGATTATATCCTTTATTCCAATCAATGTGAGAGAAGAACTTTGCACTATTCAATTGTGTGATCATTTCGGCAATGTGTGGACCTTTCAATTGCCTTCTTAGCTTGACGCATATCAAAACAGATACGTACAGCTCCTTCACTGTATTTTTTGGGCACTACCACATTGAGAAACCTCAACTATATCATGTTTAAGGAAGGATTCAAGATCTTTCTCAACAGCCTCTTGTAAATGAAATGCAATTTGTTTGTGTCTTTAAGCAACAGAACACACATCTTCATTAATATGCAATTGTACTCTCATAGTCTTAAGTTTTCCTAACCCATCAGCATCATACTAGACTCCTCCCTCACCATAACCCAACAGATCAACGCCGTCGCCTCCACCTGCTTCAACACCCTCCACATCCTTTGCAAAACCTTCAAATGGATCCCCACTGAACCCAGACCATCAACTATGCACTCATAACAAGCAGACTGGACTACGGGAACGTCGTCTATGCTGGAATCAACAAATCCCTGCTCTGCAAAACTCCAGACCATCAGATCACTGCAACCTGACTCATCCTCGGCATCCCACCACATGAACACATCACCCAAAACCTGTGAAACATCCACTGGCTCCACAGTGGACTGTTCCCAGGAGGCACAGGGTCAGCACTGATTTGCGTATGGCTGGGTCTAAACTTGGGTGGCATAGTGAACTAAAGAATGATGAATTTAACCCAGATCTCTTGATTGGGGGTGAATGTTTGATTTGCTCTGCATTCCATCCATCATCTATGTGCCTTTTGCTTTCTCACACTAAGTGCACCGGGTATGCCCAGATGTGGGTCCCGGGTTTACTGTGCCACTGGATTCAAGCTAGCCCGGCTGGTGAGGGGTGATGCCCCGAAACCGGTTCCAGGATGCTTGCTTCTGGTCCAGGTAGGATCAGGCTTCGGCAGTTTGGGCGAGACTGTTCCCATGAGGCACGGGGTCAAGACTGATTTGCATATGGCTGGATCCAAAGCTCGGTGGAATGGTGAGCAAAATAACAGTAGATTTAACCCAGATCTCTTGACTGGGGGTGAATGTTTGATTTGCTCTGCATTCCCTCCATCATCTACGTGTCTTTTGCTATCTTGCCCTAAGCGCCCCATGTATGCCCAGATGTGGGTCCCGGGCTCACTGTGCCATTGGATTCAAGCTAGCCTGGCTGCTGAGGGTTGATGCCCAGAAATCGATCCTAGGATGCTTGTTTCTGGTCCAGGGAAGATCTGGCTTGGCAGTTCGGGTTGGACTGTTCCTGAATTTTACAAATTTTACCTGTTATTTGCTTTTCGCAATTTGAATTCTGGCTTTTTAAGTTAAGCATGTGTTGGCTATTTTTTGGAGCACTCAGAATTTCAGAGCTTTTAGGCAGATATAATGCCGATGACATTAAAGTTAGAAATGTGAAAGATTCCAAAGATGCAATTGAAATTTCCTCAAAAAATCCAAGACAGACCAGGTGGGTAAGGGAGCTAAAGTTATCCTACAAAAGCTTGGGCGGTAAGTTATGCCCGGTAAAAATTTGGCTTGATTTTAGGGTAGCAGGTGGCGCTTCATCTGCATTCGTTTTTAGGCACCAAGATCAATCTCGCCTTATGGTACCCAGGTACTGGCTGTATTGAGAGAATCTTTGTTCAAACTAGGAGTGAACCCTTACTATTTAGGTACTCACTCTTTTAGAAAAGGCACTGCTTCCGAAGCAAACAGGTTGGGTTTTTCTATAAAGAAGTGAAGAATTTAGGTCATTGGTCTTCTGACTGTTGTTTGATATATATCAGAAATCTCAATGTTTTATAAATTCAGCTCATATTAACCTTCTAGGTCAATTTCCATGTCACACTGGGGTTTACAAGACCATTAGGGTAATCGGACACTCTTTTGTGAAATGGGCTGCGAAACAAGCTCCGAGAAGACATTTTGGGAAAAACCTAGGTTTTTGCTCTGGCGAGATAAAATTTGAGTGGTGAGGTAAAGGGGGTATGAAGTGGAGCTAATTAATGTCTTGTTTAAATGAGTTAATATCGGTTAAATGACACCCTGATGTTTTACTCATTCACATGGAGGAAAATGACATTGTTCAGCTGTCAGGTCTAGGTTCATTAATCAATATGAAATCTGATTTAGAATTGATTGTTAAGTCGTGGGCCAGAACAAAAGTAATCTTAACAGCTTTAGTGCCTAGAAGGGTCTGGGAGGGAACAGAAAAATTCACAGCCATGGAAAGAGCCAGGAGAAAGGTAAACAGAGATTTACATTGCTTTTGTAGCATCAATTGCTTAAGTTGGTTAGCTCATAGTTACATAACCAAAGAAGATTTTCAATTCTTCCAGGAGGATGGCATGCACCTTTCTTTTATTGGTAATGAGTTATAAATCATGAACATTAAGGTGAAGTTATCATACCTGATCGAATTAAAAACATGGTGCTAACAGGCAGGCTGTTAGGCGACAGTCTCTTCTTCTCCCCCCCTATTTTGAGGTCACAGTTAACTGCTGACTCATAGTCAGAGCATAAGTCGGTTTTACTATTTTGGCGACAGTGTGTTTTTTCTCTTACATAGTTTGTTACGAATCAGAAGCTAGAAGAAAAGGGGTGGGGGCAGGAAAAACGCCTGTACAGGGTTTTTCCTGGTGGCAGAATTTGATCAGATCGAGATAGGCAGAAATGGTTGGGGGGATTCAGATTAGCTTTAGACAGAAGTAAACATAGGAGCGAGTAATAAGGCAGGGGATGAAATGGTTAGAACAATGTTTTGGGAAGTTTTATTGTTGGGGATCGATTAAGGGCGGGGGATGTTAGGAGATTGAATTGTATTAGTGAGGCTTTGTTTTATTATTGTAAATCTGAATATCAGCATACCTGTCCAACAAAGCGGCCTTTTACACCAATACTGGCTTATTTTATTGTGTATATCACCCGATGAGGGCTCCTGGGGGTGGCATTCACAGAATGTTCACCCCCGGGCAGCTTCGGGCAAACGGTTCAGCCAAGGCAGGTATGGCGTGATTGGCTGCGCGTGAGCTTAGTCATTTGGAAAGTTGACTGTTAGATCTCCAGTCAGTTAGGCGCAGACGGTTTGAGGTAGGGCTCAGTGCTGTTGCTGTCTCTCCCACCCTCCCTATGATATTATTCACCTGTTAGTGGAGTTTTTTCGTATTTTATGGTTGTTATCTGGGGCTTTTCGCTTGGGCAGATGGCAGATTTTGAGGAGATCAAGACAGGCCGGAACGGATGGGGGCATTCAGATAATCTTCAGACAGACGTAAACAGGGGAGCGAGGAATAAGGCAAGGGATGAAATGGTTAGAACAATGTTTTGGTAAGTTTTATTGTGGGGAATCGATTAAGGGCGGGGTTGTCAGGAGGATGTGTCAGGAGATTGACTTTGTATTAGTGAGGCTTTGTTTCAATATGGTAAATCTGAACATCTGCATACTTGTCCAATAAAGCGGCCTTTTACCCCTAAAATGTCCTGGTTTATTGTGTATATTGCCCTAAGCCCCTCCCAAGAATCCACTCACTCTACCACTATGTTAAACCAAGAATCATGCCTAGTTCAGGAAAGGTGTCAAAATATGGCTTCTCACCTATTAATTTCAGCGTTATGATAATACTCAAGCACGCTGTAAAGAATTAATATTCCAAAATTGAGTAGCAGAAAGTTAAGTTTATTAAGTTTATTGAGCAGTGGCACAGCGCATACGGTAGGCATAACAGCTAAACAGTAACTGACAAAGAACATCGAACATGGAATACAAAAGTACACGCAGGTACCATGTTCCAAGTTCTAGTGGAATTAAATAATTAATAAAAACAAAGAATGTAACATATCTCATCCCTTACAAATACATTGTGACAAAAATCTGGCAGGTACCACAATGGGTCTATAATTACTTTTAACTCTAGAAGCTATAGACTGTGAGGAACCAAAACTTTGCTGAGAACCGTTTTGAAAGTTCTTGCAAGATTTTTGAAATTTGCACTTGGCAACTCTTCTCATGTTCCAAACCTTTCCATCCTGAGTGATAATACAATGTTAATTGGATTACCAAATTTAGAGGAACCTTTGCATGTGAACCCGGGTTTTTTGATCCTTAACCACTCTCCCCCCTCAAAATCAGGAGCTTTTATATTCATGTTGGAATCAAACAACGCCTTCATCGTCCCCTGTTTGATCTCCACCCGTTTAGCAACTTCTATCAATACAATTAACCTCCTTGTTAATTCTCTTGACCCACCACGGACATATATCTGTAATGGGTTCCCTCCCTTTCAGAAGTCTGAAAGGACTTACCTCTGTAACTGAGTGGGGTGTGACACAGTACATCCATAATCTTTTCCTCACAACATCTCTCCAAGACTCACCTGACTTACAAGCAAATTCAACACAATCTGTAAGAACATGATTACATCTTTCTACTTGACCATTTTCATATAAGGAAGTGGTAATATGTTTAATTACACATTTACAAAGAAAATCCTCCATTTCTTGTGAAATAAGTTGAACACCATTGTCCGTAACTAACACTTCTGGAGAACCCTCACGTGCAAAAACTTCCTTAAAGAAGGAAATAATAACCTGAGTGGTGGCACTTGCAACACATTTTACTTCTGGCCACTTTGAGTGGCAATCAATCATAACTAAAGCAAAGCAAGCATTGCAGGGTAGGTGATTTAATGGAACAGAAATGTCGAAAGCTACTTTCTGCCATGGAAATTCGGGCCAAGACACTGGTCTAAGAGGAGCTGAAGAAACCCTAATCATTTTATCACTTCTTATGCCTAACAGTTCTATCAACTACCTTGTCAAGGCCAGGCCACCAAAAATTTGCCCTGATGAGACGTTTTATTGAGGATATACCAAGATGTGCAAGGGCCAAAATACTCTTTTGTAAAGAGACTGGAGGGATTATAGTTCCTTTAAAGAGCAAGCCTCCAATTGCTTCAATTTCTGTTGAGAATTGACAGAAAGACCCCAAATCAGCTGAAGTGGCTTTCTTTTTGGGCCAACCTTTTTCCAAACATCCAAAAATAAATTGAGAAACCGCATCTTTATTCATTTCAGACATCCATTCAGATTCAGACAAACTGGTAAACTCATCTGAAATAAAATCTTTAACTGTAGCCACAATATCTAAATCTTGTTCGTCTGAAATGATAACATCATCCAAAGAAGGCAATCTAGAAAGAAAATCCGCAGTGACATTACTTTTTCCAGAAACATACACTACTTCTAAGTTATCTTCTTGAAGTTTGGAAGTGAGACGTGCAATACGGCAGTAGAGTTCCATCCTCCACCCGGGGACAATATACCAACAAGTGGCTTGTGGTCAGTCTTGAGAATAAATCTATTTCCTCACACATAGTTGCGAAAATGTTCTATGGCCCAAATAAATGCTAATAATTCCCTCTCAATTACAGCATACTTTCTCTCTGTGGAAGATAAAGTCCTAGAAGCGAAAGCAACACACCACTCTTCCTTGCCCGAACATTGACTCAAAACTCCACCTAGGCCATAACAACTGGCTTCAACAGTAATGATACATTTTTTGTTAATACAAAAAGATTTTAAGGTGGGAGCATTCACAATCTCATTTGTAATCTGCTTAAAAGCTGCTCCTTGTTTGTCAGACCATACAAATTCAGTAGATTGTCTAGTTAATTCTCTGAGAACATTGGTGGCAACATTTTGAGTAAACTTGCTATAGTACTCGCATAGTCCAGCGAAAGAGAGAAGTTTCTCTCTGTTGTCTGGTGAAGGAGTATTTATAATAGCATCAACAAGGGATTTTTTTGGTACTACACCGTCACCGGAAAGAGTGTGGCCTAAATATTCCACAGATTTGCAGAAGAATTTGCATTTATTCGATTTAAGCGTCAAACCACTCTCTCTCAGTCTTCCATTAACCTCCTTGAGATGAAGAAAGCGTTCATCCTCATTCTTAGAAAAAACTAAAATTTCATCTTGGAAGCATTTGACAAACATACTAGCATCTTTAAATATGTGATACATAGCTCTCTGAGAAACAGAGGCCGCCGAGGCTAGCCCGAACAGCATCCTTTTAAATTGAAAGCGACTATGGGGATTGATAAAGGCCGTAAAGTGTTTAGAGTCTTCTGTTAATTCAATTTGGTGATATCCGGGGCGGAAATCAAGGGTTGAAAAAATGCACGACTCTCTAACATACACACCATTTCGTTGATATTCGGCAGGGGATGACAATCAGTAACTAAATTTGCATTAAGTGCTCTCATATCAACACACAACCTAATACTTTTATCAAGTTTCTGTGCCAAAACAATGGGTGAAACCCATTCTGAAGATTCAATTTCTTCAATAATCCCTCCTTTGACCATGTCATCCAACATTGATTTAAGTTCTGCTCTAATGCTAATTGACACCCCTCTGAGTTTCTGTTTGGCTGGAATCGAGATTTCTCTGACTTTTATTCTGTGACTGAAACCTTTCAGTTTATCTAATTTCTCAGAAAAAATTATAGTAAATTTCTCCACATTGTCATCAGCAGAAATAAAATGTTTTCCTTTCTCTTCTTTGCAAGTACATTTCCGCTCCATGCCACCAGTGGGAATAACATCAATAACATCTTGTTCTTTATAACACGTAATAGCAATTACAGAAACTGGTTCTTTATCTCCGGGATTTAACTTAATCCCAAATTTGGCTTGATCACTTCATCCTAGTACATTTTCATCTTTGAATGCTACATACAGTTTAATAACAGCATAGTTACCTTTGAACTCAATTAAAACTTCTTTGAAGTCTATAAAATCAAAGTAAGACCCATCAAAATGTTGTGCAACTATATCAGGTTTACATAAACTTGTAGTATCAATTAGATTACCAAAAATCTCTGAGCAATACTGTCTATTGATAATAGTCTATGGTGACCCAGAGTCTGCCATGAGTTCAAGATTCTTACCTAGAATACAGACAATACATTTTGGTGGACCTATTTTATCAGCTTGAGATATATCAAAAGTATTGTGAATAGATACAACGATTCCAGATTCCAATTCGATGGAATGTCTTCGATCGAAGATAAGTTATGGGATGTAGTAGAGACTTTACCTTTAGAATAATTGGGTGATGAAACTGAAGACAAATTCTTTTTGACATATATTTCTTTGCACATTTTTTAAACATTTCCCATGCGTCCGCATTTACTGCATTCTTTCCAAATCGCGGACACCGTGGGAAAGAAGCAATATGACTTGGGTTACCACACCTATAACAATAAAAACTTTTAGAATTAATTTGACCTTTCAAATTAGAGGTAAATGTACTCTTTGAGGTGCTGGCAGTATGTGAATTATTGTTGGATGTGACACTATTTAGAATTCCTGAATTTGAAGTGTTAGGTGTAACTCTATTTACTGCACTGGAAGTGGAAGACTTACTATATTTATCTGTAGTGTAGTTCCTATTATCCCAATAGGCTCTGCGCATTGGAATAATACCTTCAATAGTATAGGCCTAGACCAGACGTTAACTAGGTCTACTACTGTCGATATTAGACATAAAGTTTTGGGTTTTGCCAGCTAGCTCAGAGTTCACTAGAAACTTTCTCGAATAGGCAAGGAGGAGTTGAACCTCCCTGGATAGACAAGAAGGGATTTAGTTTCTGACAACCATAGAACATGACAACTTTGCTCTCCCCTAATCAAGAGTGCATCTCTAGAGTCGTGTGAAAACAAAAGACGACTTATTTTACTCAGTCAGTACGTGCATTCTTAGTCTCACCAGATTGTAGAGAAAAGGAAGAGATGGGCGTGTTCAATAAAAGATGTTATTTATTGATCAGTCTCTTTTCTCATACAAGAGAAATGGATCGATATTATTGCAATACTTATGGTTAAGTAAAGTGCATACAATAAAAGCAGAAGTATAAAATAATACTGTAAAAACATTGATATGGTTTCTAAGCCATATGAAGGTTTAAAATGAATAAAATGAATACATACACATTTACATTTGACTAATCTTACTCAACTGGTGTTTCTAACTACGCCTACCCCGTGTACCTGACCTAATCCTAATACGTGGGCGGGAATAGAAAGTTACAGTTTAAGTTAAGTTTGTTTTGCCAAGTGACTGACTAAAGAATTCTCTGCAAGGGGTTATTCAGTTCTGTACCTGGACTCTAGGATGAATGAGGGATGGTATCTCTCGTCACTGGTCTCGATATCCCAGGCTGCCTGCGAGGGCTACCCGGAAGCGCCGGAGCTGGATTTCTCGGCAGGAGAAAGCAGCGTCTCGTTCTCAGCGCGTCAGGAAGGCGGGGCTGCGCCAGCGGGGTCTGCTCTGCTCTGGGCTTCGGCAAGTCTGGCTGCTCCGATCTCGTCACCACCGCGTGTGTTTGCATAGGGCAATATCGGTAATATTTATACCTTTAAGGTGCCGAGATTGACGTAAGGATGGACATAGATACGTCAATAAGGATGTCATACGACCTGGTCGTTAGCACATTCTTTTGCTGAAGTTCTCGGTGAAATCAAAACAATGGCCGCAGGGTTTTTCCCAGGTCTGTCATAGGTTTGATTTGTTTTGAGAACTCCGTATGCCTTATCAGGGGCTGGAGGAATATCGCTTGTCTAATTAGATGGCAAGCGTTATGACCTAATCAGATAACACCTTCCTGTGCCGTAGTGTGGCTTTATCAGATAACGGTTCCTGCATCATGGGGGTTTTCTGCCTCATGGGATGGCTGCTAGTTAACTTGTTAACCAGAATAGGGTCAGGAATAGGGGGATCGATACAGAACCTATAGGAATACATCACACCCACTCCACGCTAACTATGGACATATTTACGAATCTATGCATAGTAAAACATACTGTAGAGTATCGTGCATACCTTACCACCCCAAAATACATAAATGCATTTTGAAATTTTCAAATATACGGAAAAAACAGTCACATGTAATATATGCACTCAAGCTGTAGAATAATGCTAAAGTAATCACGCATATCTATACATTATCACTAATTTGTATATGAGAATCAAACCAGTCTATCACCACAGACCTGCATCGAAAAACCACTGACCGCAACAACACGCTCCATTTCCAAAGCTTCCATCAAGGGTCTCTTAAAAAACATCTGCCCTACTCCCAAATGTTGCGTATTAAACGCATCGTATCGGAACAGGACACGTATACTTTCCGAATTAAGGAAATGCATCAACGGTTCCTTGAGAGAGGATACCCCCAAACCATCATCAACGATGCTGAAACTCGCGTTGCTAACATCACTAGATCACAAAGTCTAGTCAAACAAACCAAACCTCCCAGCCAACGTGTGGTTCTAGTCTCTAAATTTTCAACATCCAGCAATAGGTTTAAAAAAATCATTTTAAACCATTGGCCTATTCTTCAGATGGAATCAGACTTTCGGAATATCTTTGATAGCCCTCCACTATTTGCCTACACTCGAGGAAGGAACATTAAAGAAATTCTCTCTTCACCACCTACAGTTCCACAAAAATTCAAAGGGACTCAACCTTGTTACAACTGTAATAATTGTAACTGTGTCATCAAAGGCAATGTTATCAAACATCCAATGAAGGGCACCCCCATCAAAGTACGAGTAAATGCAACCTGTGATTCCACAAACCTCATCTATGCCCTAAAATGCCCCTGCGGCAAACTTTATGTTGGCAAGACTGAAAGAAAAATTAAGGTTCGCATTAACGAACATAAGTCCAACATACGAACCAAAAATGAGAAATCTAACGTCGCGACACATTTCCAAGAATTCCACCATACCATCGCACAACTCCAATTTATGGTCCTTGAATGTGTTCCACAATCGCAAAATTCTGCTGCAAAAAGAACTTGAATGGACTTTTCGCCTACAGACCTTGAAACCTCATGGTCTCAATGATCGTACTGAATACAGCTGTTATCTATAATTTTTATGTACTACTGTGCCTTGCTCTCTATTCTAATTTCATTCTCAATTCTCACATTCCTCGTTATTTTTGTTAGTCCTTTTTCAGTTTCCCTGTTTCTTTTCCTTTTCCCTCTCTAAGATGGCCACCTTATTTCAATCACCAGTCCGTTTTTTATGTTTTTATTTATGTATACATCCCTTGATGCATCATTTCGCATCGCCAGACCGTCGCGTGATCTGTTTGGACCGCCACGGCGTTCAACACCTAGTAAGTTATCCTCAGGGGGAATTATGCCCCCTTCACTATTTTGTAAGACGTTAATGTGCACACGCGCCTCGCGCGGTCACCACTTATTCCGATTACAATCTACTTGTCACACGCGGCTACCGCGTTTCTACACATCTTGATGATACCTGCTTTTCCTACACGGCTAATGTTATTCCTCACACGACCCCACGTCAGTAATCATCACACGCGCTTTTCGCGTTAGCATTCCACCGCATGTTACTTGCCCAACACGTTATTTATTATGTTATTTTACCGGCATTCCACTTTGTTTTCTAATCACATAATTCCAGCCATCCTCCTTGACTCAGGCTCATTTTTTCTTCTTTGTAGTTTCTCCTTGATAAAGGGCGTGCAGCCCGAAATGCATCGGAGATTTGGAGAATTGTTGGCTAATTATAGTCATATACCTTATGGATATGAGTTCAATATCTGTATATCTATGAAACATTGAAACCTTCCTACAAAATTACCTAATGTGGAAATAAATTTGAACTTTGAGAAATTATAGAGTCATTTTCATGAACATCCAGGAGTGCCTCCATGAGGGGATGTAACTGCAATTCTATTGCATACACAGGTCCATTGATATATGAGAATTTACACATGAAATGGCTCTTAATACAGAAAAAAGTTTCGAGACCATTCCATCACAGAATAAAATAATTATGAACATACCAGCGGGCAGCTAATGTCTATAAAGTATCTAAAAATAGAAATTTTAGTTCTCTAAGAATAGTTCTTACTTTAAGCAGAAAATAAGTGTCCCGAAAAATTCGTAAAAATATTTTGGGGCTGCTGAAAAAAAAATTGCTGTCCGTGAACTGGAGGGAAAATTGTTCATGGTAGTTTGCTATTCTAGTTGAAGGCCAAATTCAGGGAACGCCGTGTACGAGCTTTCTCAAAAGTTTCTATTTCTGCTCTGGTGAGAACATCATATCATTTAGACTCTCGAAAAAGTTGTCAACAGCTTCCTGGGAGAGTTCCACTAACTCGGAAAAAGATGTAACCATGCATTCGTGCGCATGATTGTTTCCATTGACGTTTTGATTAGTATTGCTGACAGAAGGTCGTACCTGATCAATGCTGCTTTCATCTTGAACTACACTACCCCTTAATCGTAGTGGTGAAGCTTCCACGAATGCCGTCATCAGGATTGGTAGCCGTTGAGGGCAGCACAAAGCATGAGCCTTTATTGGACTCAACAATGTTTCTGCATCCATTGGCGCATCTGATTGTAGAGTCAGACAGGTGTCTAACACGCATTCTTCTCCGCATAGCAAGCACCTTAATACAGGTAAAACACATCGATGCCACATTGGTCGAAATGAAAGAAACCAAGTCATGTTCAGGTCTCTAAGCCGGGATAGTCCCAGGATTTTTGATATCCGGTCCCGGTATCCAATGGCTAGGATTGTTTCTTCCCTTGTCGCAGGTGTTTTGTCTGTGACATGGTTTGCCATAACGAAATATAAGGACTAAGAATAGGATTCCTGCAATTAGTCCTAAAATGAGGGGAAGTCCGCCAAAAATCGAATGGACGAAATCTGGAAAAATACCCAGTATGGCTTTGAATGGTGTTAATGCCATCGAAAATACTGTCTTAAATACTTTTGAGACTCCACTGGTATCAGAAATATTTAAGATTTCATTCAGGATTTCTGCGAAATGTATGGGGGAATTAGTTGATAATAAGGAGTGAATCTCTGCAGTCGTCCTTGCGACTAGGAGATCATACGTTTCTTTTGATGACGTGAGTCTGGTCGGCGTCTGAAGAAGCACTGTTTTCATTCTGCTTAAAGTATCTATTCGAATAGAAGTAATTTTCAAGTTGGGCCATGCCCTTGCCTCCCTGTCTGGAAGGGAGCTGGGGAACAATAAGCGTCCACAGCACTTGACCTTCGCAGTCGTAGTTACGAGATAAGGAGTCCCGGGCATAAGACTACAGCATCTGCGATCTACAATTAGAATGTAACTCCCATTATAGAGTCTTTGAAAGAATGGTTCTATCTCTGTTGCAGGTGCGCCTAGCTGGTGACATGAAAGGTTATTTAAGTTCCCTTCACAGGCTCCATGCAAACTAATTCCATTACACAGAAGTGTACCGCTCAGTGACATTGCACAATTATTGCCACTAAGAAACACTTTCTGTCCTTTATTACTGACACATGCATGTGAATAGGGCAAGTTCCATGTTGTTTTAATGTACCCCTTTCCCAATTTTTCGTACATGCCAGCCTGTATATATTTTTGGCAGTATTGAAACCTGAAGGTTGATATTGGAATATTAATTATCCCATGTATTATCCATTCACTGACAGGTCGTTCTGACATTGTCACTGGTAATCTCTCGAGTTTCTCAATGCTCAGAATTGTATAATCAGCACCCTTTTGTGCCATACTGATTTGTTTATCAGTAAGGTTAAAGATATTGAATAGTGACGTTGTGTTGATTAAACGCCAAGGCACATAGCCTGAACGCAGATTTTGTAACGTCCAGCCAAGCTGTACAATAGAACGCAATTGAGACTGACCGTGTTGTAACAACAGCAAGTCTTGCGATATTATGTCGATTGCTGAAGACACAATGCTGTCCAGAGAAAAAATTCTGGAGGACAGAGTCATTAACCCATTGTCCACTACAGAAAGTGATTTTTCCAAATTAATACGGTCAATTTCCCGTATTCTTTCTGCTGTCTCAATTTGAGTCACCTTCCAGGCCTCGCTGCTATGAAACGTTTCTGACGCTGTTTGCGCGGTCCCATAATGAAATCACGCAAGTCAGCACCATCAGTAAGTAAAGTTAGGTGTTGCTTAATTTCTGCCAGTGTGGAAGTCTGTAGCCACTGAAGGCATAATTTGCCCACACTGTAGGTGGTTATTATTCCTGGGTGTTGTCTTTGGGAATATCTAGGGTCTGGCCTGGTCATTTTGAACCCCTGTGTTTTGTTCAGGAATCTGTTTTGACAGTTATTAGTATCTGTGGGACAGATCAACCACTGTTTCCAATCAGGATGTGTTCTGTTTTGGTTTAATACATAATTTACGTCTATCTCTTCATCTGTGGAGCTATTGCTGTTCATTGTTGGTTTTGGAATAGACGGTTTATTTAAGTCTTTGATTTTGGCTAAGCCAAGACAGGTAGTTTGTTGAACAGTGTCATTTAAAAATAGAATTTGTTCTGGGATCATGCAGGCTCTAAACAATGATTCTATACCCTGTACTTGCCATTCTTTTGTACCCCAAACACTTTTTACTTCAACATGTTTGTCCCAATAATCAAAACCAAAAGTATTCATTTGTTCAAAGAATGAGTCTGAATATATCAATTTCGTGTTTGTTATCATGGTCTTTGTCCCTGTCTTATTTGACAATTTGAAATAAAATGTTTCGGCATTACTTGTGTTAAAACCTGAAAAGTATGAATATTTGTCATAAACGGTTCTTGAGCTTCCTTTTGGAGGGGTTGCACAATGTTCCCATTGATTATAATTTAAAACATTTTTAGGTTGTGCAGATCTATGTAGAAAATGGTTACCATAGTGGTTATAACAGTACATACTATCATAATTTGTTGAACCCTGCAAATAATCATGTTTGGTAAATTTAGCAGACATCACTAAGTCAGACATCATATTATTTATACTTTCAAAGTCCCAATCATCAGCAAATGAGCTCGGTTTTACAAAGTCACTCAACGAGATCTTAATTTGGTGTGGATATTTCAGGATTTCAACCGGACCATAAATTTCGTAGTCAGTTTTGTCCCATGCTACCCCACCCGGTATAGGATTGGCTGTGAAGTTGACTGAAGAAAGTTCTCTTTTCTCGACGTGTGAAGATGTGTGTGGTTTGAAGATCAAGTTGATTTTCTGACTTGCTGTGTCCATTTTAGCATATTTTCCCTCAATGAAGCGTCCCAAAGTTAGTACCATGATGAGCCAAAGTATGAGGATAAATGCACCAAAACCCACCCAAAATTCAATCCATGGAGAAATCAGATATGTTTCTTTCAGCTGTTTCAAAAGTACTTTAACTTTTTCTTTAAAGGTTTTTGTTGATGGCTGTGTTTTTGATTCAGTGAAGCCTTCAGAGGAATCATCGAAGTTTATGAAGTAGCCGGATGCAGTTCTGTCAATTGTTCCAATTGCTTCAGGATTACTGTTTCTTGCATAGTCGTTTGTTACTTCATTATAGATTGGTGTGTCTCTGCTAAATGTTTTTATTTGGGTTTTCAGAGGTCTAAGTTCCATTGCATTGTTGCATAGTCCTTGTTGTAGTTCTGTAGGCGTTTCGAATGTGATTAGCCTCTTAGATTGAACCTCTGTGTTAGTAGCAAATCTTGGTGTTCTACTACTTCTCGGGAGTCCACTTGGCCTACTATTTGTTATCGGCCACATGTTGTGGTTTTACCAGGTCGATGGATACAACTCGGTTCTCCTTTTTACCAGCAAGCGGCGGTAGTACAACTGATCTTGTCCCGTTGACAGACAAGACAGGAACTGCTTTTCTGTAAGAAGGCCCAAATTCCTTCTTTACCGCGATCTTTTCTCTGACTAGATCCCCGACTTTTGGAATCCAGACAGGTCTTGCTGGGACAGGTGGTGGTTCTTCAGTGGTTGTTGGCTGCTGTTTCAACTTTCTGTTGCTCAGGTCTTTTCTTGTTTTGTTTAAGTCCTGCAAAACAGCCAAACGATCTTTGATATCAAAGCTTTTTTCCTTCACCACTGAAGTCTGACTGTCGAGATCTAAGACTAACATCCTAGTTCCAAACAATAATTCGTACGGACTGAATCCCTTCAGAGAATTTCTTGGCAAGTTATTTAGACTACGTTGGACACTTATTAGATGTTTGACCCACCCAGCTCCCGAACCTAATACCTTTGCCGTTATAGATTGCTTTATGTCACGGTTTTTTCTTTCAACAATTCCGTTCCCCTCAGGGTGAAATGGACAAGAGTACCGCAATGTAATGCCCATGCTGACCATGGCCTCCTTATAAGCTCTAGAGCTAAAAGCAGGACCATGGTCCGAATGCAGCATGCCAATTGTGTATGTGCCGATAAAGACGCGCAAATCTTTTATAACAGTTCTGGTGTCAGCCGTTCGCTGGGGCCACATCCATATGAATCTCGTGCATGAGTCCACTGCAACCAAGATGTATTTATAGTTACCATCCCTTTGTAAGGGACCACAGTGGTCTAGGTAAACACAGGCTAATGGTTTATCCGAGATTAGAAGGGACGTCTGCGCTGGACGTCTCACCGTTGATACTTTCATTCTTTGACATATTTCACATTCTAAAACATAGTTCCTTGTTTGTCTTCTCATTTGTGGCCACCAGTATCTCTGTTTTAATAATGATACTGTGGCTGAGACGCCAGCATGTATAGAAGCAAGCCCTTCGTGTGCCGCTATTATCAGTCCTAACCTATGTTCCATGTTTGGAATTGCCCTATCCCCCACTCCAGGGATTCGAGCAAAAGGAACATTGTTTGTATCAGTTATGTATGAGTATTTTACTGGAAAGCCTTTCGGGAGTGTTTCTATCGAATCCTTTTCTGTAGCGCTGACAGCCTGTAATATTTCGCTGTCTATTTTTGTTTTTGACCGTGTGATGGCAGCTACGGAAGCCGTTTGCACAGCTGCCTTCGCGGCCTCATCAGCCAATGAATTCCCTGCAACGTGAACGCCATCACGTTGATGACTCAGTGTATGTATCACGTGAGTTTTTGGTAGTTCTTTTTGTAATAGAACTACTTGTTCCCAGAGCATCTTATGCTTGATTGTGCCTCCTTTTGCATCCTTAAAGCCATTCTGAAGCCAGATCTGCAAGTATTCATTGTAAGACTGAACGCAGTAATACGAATCGCACACTATGAGTGTGGGGAATTCTCGATCGGTATTTTCAAGCGCCATCTTAAACGCCAGTAGTTCAGCTCGCTGAGCTGTACAATCTCCTAGAGATTGTGTCTTAGTGATAGCTGGTTTGAATTTTCCTTTGTGCCAGCGACCTTTAACAATCGCGCACGCAGCACTGTAAGCTTGTTTACCCCCTACTGCGGGTTGTGCTGATCCGTCTGTATATATTATACAGCCGTAATGTTCTAGAGGCAGAATTTCGGTCGGCGGAGGACATTCAAATTCATAATGGAGAAATTCTTGTGTTTTTAAGTTAGGATCAAATTCGTATGCCACGTCTGTTGCAGCAAGAGAATTAGCCCATTGTATCCATCTTGGATGGAGCGCTTTAGCATTTGGAATGCTTGCTTTTGTTACAGCCTCTAGGGCTGGTATTGGTGTCATGATTATTATTCGTTTACCTTGTGCCAGGGCTCGTTCTTTTGCTATAGCTGTCTGTGTTGCAGTAAGAATTTTTTCCGTTGGGCTAAATTTCATTTCAGCCTTAGTGTACAAGTGTGATTTGAATGCAATCGGTACCTTTTCTCCCTCATTAGAGGTCAGGTATGTGAATCCGCATCTTCCTGGGATGACTCGAATCACAAGATTGCGTGTGTTATCACGTGTTTCTAATTTTGTTTTAATTAACATGTCTGTTTGTAAGGATCTCAAAATTTCTGTGTGTATTTGAGTCCAATTGGTTCTTTTAAAATCTGGTTTTATTAGATCATAAAGGGGTTTGACCCTTTCTGCGTAATTTGCAATGTATGTTCTTCCGAAATTTAGGAAGCCTAGAATTGACTGTAACTTTTTTAGTGTTCTAGGTGCTTGGAGTACGGCACATTTCTCTAGGAAATTGTCAGCCAGGCTTTTGCCTTCACTTGATAATTCGTATCCTAGGAACCGGACTGTTAGATGGGCAATTCTGGATTTTTTAAAGTTGAATTTGTAACCCTCTGCTGCGAACCCAAGTATTATGGTGTTCACTCTCTTCAAGTGAGTATCCAAGTCATCATCTGTTAGGTATATGTCATCGACATAAGATAATGCTTCGTCATCATATGTTTGTAGTAATTCTGTTACTCTCGCTGAGAATACCCCTGGGCTATTCTTGTACCCCTGGGCTAACCGACAGAATTGTTTTTGAGTGCCATTTATTGAGAATGCAGACAAATATCTGCTCTCTGGTGCTATGTTTTGACAAAAGAATCCATTAGAGATGTCTAATGTTATTTTGTATTTTTTGCGCACTATGTTATTCATTAGTGCAGCACTATGCGAGTTTTGCACTGCAAAAGTTTTGCAACATGAGTTAGGTGTCGGTAATCCAAAACTAGACGATATGAATTGTCTGGTTTGGAGACCGGAAACAAAGGGTTGTTCATTTGTGAGGTGCAAGTTTCAATCACCCCCTGGTATTCTAATTGATCTAGGATTTCTTTTACCTGTTTTTTAGCTTCTTGCTTAATTGGGTACTGTCTTTGTGCAGTAGGTTGTGATTTTAACTGGATTTTGTGAGGAGGAGAGTCCTCATCCCATCCTACATGATTTTTATATAAAGCAGGAGCTTGAGCTACTGCCCACTTTCTGGCAAGTGTGTATTTTTTATGAATTGGGATATGATTTGAGAAGGCAGGCATAATTATTTCTTTGCCATGAGGGCACTCCCTGACAAACTCTGGTGGCCAGTCTTTTTCAGCTAGAAGGATGTCATAGCCCTTGGAGAGATTATCCCAAAATAGTCCCCTTATTTTTCTAGTCTTATCCCCTTCTATACGTAAAGTTATTTCATATATTTTGTGAGGTTTGCTAACTCTGGTGTCTGCAGTTTCCACTTGAAGATATTCATTCGTGTCCACTGTCTCCAGAAGATTCATAAGGACTTTGCGAGCTATGCTCACTTCTGCTGCGCTGTCTAGCATTGTCTGAGCCCATTCTCCATTTTTCAGTTGTGCCCTCAGTATTCTCGGCATTGTTAACTACCTTGATACTGGCTACCTTCTTTTTTGGAAATTGTAGTTTCTTTTTTAGATGAGCAGATTCCTTGTCTTTGGACTTGGCGTGCTCTTCTCTTTGTTCTGATCGTCCTCTTCTTTCCAATTTCTGCGAGGAAGTCTGAAAAGATTGAGAGGGACGTGTATCAATGTCTTGATATCTATCAGGCTTCTTTATATTATCCCTATTTCTAAGGTTATATCTTTTCCCAGAGGGGTCACTTTGGGGTGACCTGTGTCTCTGGTTCGGAGATTTTTCTCTCCGCCGAGGAGACCTTCCTCTGGACTGGAATTTCTTTTCTTTAGGATTGGATTGTTTGTTTCCATCCCAGCTCTTTTTTTGTGATGTTGAATTATTATTAAAAAATATTTTTTCAGGACTTTCAATCAGTTGTGGTTTTACTGGTATTCCACCTAAACTATCTCTACCTATTTCCTCATAGGATTTTTCTATAATTCTGGCAATTTCAGCTGGTTGGTCTGCTATATCTGTCTCCTTTAACCTCTGGTGGATCGCCACGTTTGCTGCTTCTCCCTTTATGTTGGCTAATAATATAGCCGAGACCTGCTTGAAGTCTTTTAGTAATTTCATACCAAGAGTTAAAGCGGGTTCTGGACCGTATTCGTCTTGAATTTGTTTTAGCACATCTGGTATTACCGAAATGGATGGAACACCGTGCGTTTTTGTGTAGATGGAAGCAAAGACTGTACCCCAAGTGTCACAGTCCTCCACGTGTGGTGCGATTTCCATTAGAAGACAGATAGTCAGAATCCTGTGTTTATCCACAGGAGTGGTGTCTGGAAACACCGCCTCTATTTGGGTGATTTTTTGTGCTAACCAGAATGGTATTTGTTCCCTTTTAGCTGGTACTTTACCTAGGCAGGACTGTATGTTCTGTGGTGTAATTTTATTTGTGTTCCCCTGATGAGGGGTCAGCTGTGGAATTTTAATTGCTGGTTGAATTGTTGAAGTCCGCATCACATATTGGACTAATTGTCTATGTAATTTTATTAATTGTTTTAGCTGTGTTAAAAGCTCTGGTGCAGGCATTCTTTCGATGTCTGGATGTGGTGTGTATCCGGCTAGGACCGGCCACGTTGCTCCTGGTCTACCTAATGGACCGAGCCCGGTGATGTGATTATTATGTTTTAGGGCGCCATTAAATAAGAGCAGATGCTCTTGAAATTTAAGTGGTACTTCCACCTCCTCGAAAGGAGTGTACTCATTAGGAGGGTCCTCTGTTTCGTAATAGTGGAAGTACTTTGTTACAGCATTTGCTGCTGGAAAATGTATCCATGAATAATATACCTCTGTCTGCCGATATTCGTGTGCCTCAATCACGAATATGACTGTGCCACCTCTAGGTGTCAGTCCATTTTCTATAAGTTTTAAAGTTATAGATTTCCTCTTGATGACCGGGATGAGTATTATATCCGGGTCTGTGTCTTGCAGTGCATTATCAGCTGCTGCGAGTTCAGCTGCTATCCTAACTGTCTCTCTTTCTTCATCACTGTCTACCATTTTACCGACAGGAAGGTTATTTAGTTTGTTTGCAGATCAGGTTTCTTATGGAAACAAAGATTAGATGCACAATATTTTGGAACAGTGTATCCTTCAACGTTGACTAAACCAAGAACCATACATAGGAGTTTCCTCCTGCGAGGTCTGGCGGATATTACCTTTCACCCACTCCAGACGTCTTTGGAGTATTATGGGAAAAAAGGGGTTTGAGTGAAAAAGCACGACTGAGTTACTTTAAATGTCTTACGTTAGTTTTATCGCCCTTCCAAACGCGTTGGGCGCCATGTAGTGTAGTTCCTATTATCCCAATAGGCTCTGCGCATTGGAATAATACCTTCAATAGTATAGGCCTAGACCAGACGTTAACTAGGTCTACTACTGTCGATATTAGACTTAAAGTTTTGGGTTTTGCCAGCTAGCTCAGAGTTCACTAGAAACTTTCTCGAATAGGCAAGGAGGAGTTGAACCTCCCTGGATAGACAAGAAGGGATTTAGTTTCTGACAACCATAGAACATGACAACTTTGCTCTCCCCTAATCAAGAGTGTATCTCTAGAGTCGTGTGAAAACAAAAGATGACTTATTTTACTCAGTCAGTACGTGCATTCTTAGTCTCACCAGATTGTAGAGAAAAGGAAGAGACGGGCGTGTTCAATAAAAGATGTTATTTATTGATCAGTCTCTTTTCTCATACAAGAGAAATGGATCGATATTATTGCAATACTTATGGTTAAGTAAAGTGCATACAATAAAAGCAGAAGTATAAAATAATACTGTAAAAACATTGATATGTTTTCTAAGCCATATGAAGGTTTAAAATGAATAAAATGAATACATACACATTTACATTTGACTAATCGTACTCAACTGGTGTTTCTAACTACGCCTACCCCGTGTACCTGACCTAAGCCTAATACGTGGGCGGGAATAGAAAGTTACAGTTTAAGTTAAGTTTGTTTTGCCAAGTGACTGACTAAAGAATTCTCTGCAAGGGGTTATTCAGTTCTGTACCTGGACTCTAGGATGAATGAGGGATGGTATCTCTCGTCTCTGGTCTCGATATCCCAGGCTGCCTGCGAGGGCTACCCGGATGCGCCGGAGCTGGATTTCTCGGCAGGAGAAAGCAGCGTCTCTTTCTCAGCGCGTCAGGAAGGCGGGGCTGCGCCAGCGGGGTCTGCTCTGCTCTGGGCTTCGGCAAGTCTGGCTGCTCCGATCTCGTCACCACCGCGTGTGTTTGCATAGGGCAATATCGGTAATATTTATACCTTTAAGGTGCCGAGATTGACGTAAGGATGGACATAGATACGTCAATAAGGATGTCATACGACCTGGTCGTTAGCACATTCTTTTGCTGAAGTTCTCGGTGAAATCAAAACAATGGCCGCAGGGTTTTTCCCAGGTCTGTCATAGGTTTGATTTGTTTTGAGAACTCCGTATGCCTTATCAGGGGCTGGAGGAATATCGCTTGTCTAATTAGATGGCAAGCGTTATGACCTAATCAGATAACACGTTCCTGTGCCGTAGTGTGGCTTTATCAGATAACGGTTCCTGCATCATGGGGGTTTTCTGCCTCATGGGATGGCTGCTAGTTAACTTGTTAACCAGAATAGGGTCAGGAATAGGGGGATCGATACAGAACCTATAGGAATACATCACATATCAAGAGATTTAATCAATTTTTCCGATTGGTCTAGAGCTTTGACAGTGCTGATAGCTGTCTCTAGATTAGGATCACCTAAAATCCAAAGCTGTTCTTGGACCTTCTTGTTTCTTACATGAACGATGATTTGATCTCTGATCATTTCATCAGTAATTAATCCAAAATTACAATGTAGAGATAATGGACAAAGAGCTGTTAGAAAATCATCAAAACACTCTCCAACTTCTAGTTGGTGGTAAGTTGCGAATTCCTTTTAAAATGCATATTGTTTCATTTTTCAAAGTGCCATGTGACGCACATACCTGCCTCTAGGGCATGTATGTGCGCCACATGTGCACCCATTCAGATTTCAGGGGTGCAACACGGTGTCCTTTGGACACCCCCGCACCCTTGAAAATATTCTCATTTTGCGATTAGCAAATTGCAAATCGCACAGTTCCCCTTGCCTCCTTGCCCATAGAAATTAATACACTGGCTAGTGTCCACTATAAGCATAGCACCACACCACCACTCATCAGAGCATTTAGGACATTAGGTTAGAGACCTAGTGCTGGGAAGAACATTCCTGAAAAATAAGACCCTGCTGGAAGGGAGTAGATTTTTTATTTCTGCCTGTCACCAAGTAACTGGAACTGCTCTCCAAAGGTCAGGTGGATGACCCTTCTTTCTCTGCATCAGGGACACAAAAAACAGAAGGGGTCATGATTCTAGGATTGCACAACAGATCACTGAGGACTGAACCCTGCAAGATTCGTGGTGGGTTGGAGACTTAGGGCACCATTAGGATCCTGCCGGTAAAAGGGCTCGCCCGCCATATGTGGGGGTGTCCGATGGGTGACATTAGGATGCACCTCCCACACTGGCGGGAGCATCCTGCATTTTTGACATTGCGGCGGGTAGTGCTTTCAGCACCACCCGTCTCAGTGCCCAAAATGCATGTTGTGCATGTGCATGCACAACGTGGCAGGCACCACGTGGTGCCTGCCATGTTGTGCATGCACATGTAGGGGGGTACCTATGGTACCCCCCCATGTGCCTCCCCAACCCCCCCAACCTCGAAATCTGCTTACCTTTCAGTGGCGGCAACACCTCCATGGAAAGGCTCCCTCCCGCCTGGATCCTTATATGGATGGCGGAGTCTAATAGACACCACCACCATATCAAACCCTTTTCCCCTCGGTCAACTTGTCAACCGGGCGAAAAAAGTGATGGACGGTCTTCCCGTCTGCCGTAGTTGCCCCCACCATACTAATATGATGGGGGGGAATGGGTGGCGGGCAGGCAAGGTTGTAGGGCAGATCGCCACCGCCATGCGGGCGGTGGTGATCCGTGCTACATCCTAATGAGCCCCTTAGTGCTTAGCAGCTAGCCCAGAAGACCTTGCAGCTGCAGGAATCAAGAAAAATAAATGTTCCAAAAGGCTGAATCTTGCCCCGGACGGGCACATCCAAGGAGGGGAAGAAAAATAAGTTTGTCCTTTTCACATGGTTTTACTGTGCTGATAATAACTGGTTCAACAAGATCCCACTGTAAGTGTATTTGCCTCATGGAGCCCTACCTGGCTACAGCTTCGAGCCAAACTGATCGATTTTGAGAACCATAAAAGTGATTACATCCAAAGGTAATACCTTGGACCAGGCAAGGTATCAAATGTATCCCAGCAGTGAAGCAACCTTATTAGCTTTGAAATCGAAGTTTTGTCCTGCAAAAACCTTTGAAGCCAAGACCAACAGCTTCTGCAAAACCTCAACCATGATGTATCCTCACTTCGAGGAATCCTCAGTAGCTTCCATCTTTGACTGTGACCAACTAAAAGTTTCTGACCTCTAAAAAGTGGACTAAGGCCATATTTAGAGTTTTGCAGATGAAACACTCATTAAAAAGTTACTGGATATCTCATCCACCCTATTACACATGCTATGCTATAAACCTCTTGTAGTGTAGTGGACAGGACATATGCATTGTTTGAGACTGAATTTTCTGTCTGACAAACTCGAAATAAAGGCCCATGACTCATGGGACAAATTTGGACTACGTCAACCCACATAGTGTATCTGATCTCTGCTCCATTGCAGTAGGCCTGATATCCTGTCTCCGGTGCAACTGTGAATTGTATGATAACATTGGTGATTTTGTTTTAGTAATGCCTTTCTTTAAAACTTTACAAATGCACATCCCTGGTTACCGTTATCTCATTATAATAATTTTAGTTTCTTTTAACTGATAATATTTTTCTCTTTTTCTAAATTGGTTTTGGAATTATATTGGTCTGTTTTCTTGATTTAAAAATTATTAGTATTGCTTGAACGTAACAAATATTTCTCTGGGGAATTGCCAGCTGCTTGTGCCATCACTATCATGGATTGAAGCTTTACTGAAACTTGTGTTGAGACCTAACCAGGGTGTTTCTTATTTAGAAGGAAAGAGTCCACCACCTTTCCCAAATGAATAGCCTACTTATTGACATCTACAGTGAAGCAGAGAACTGAACAAAAGTGAAATGAGTAGCAGAAATATTCAAGAAGACACAGCCCCATAGTGACAGAGAACCTGACCCTATCCTCAAAGAGAGAGTCAAAGACATTTGCCAGAAGTCCATGAATGAGATCACTCATGCCCCCACCTACAAAATTCAAACAAAAGGGTGATAACACAGACCAAAGAATTGCACTGATCCAGAAGAAGAGGCTGGGCAAAAAAGCCAGCTTTGCAAACAACTAATAACCAGAGGTCATCTAAGCTGAATGAAATAATCCGAAGCAGATAGAGTAAGAGTGGACAATCTAGCTGGATGAAACAACAGACTACAAAAAATAGGGTGAACTAGCAAGCAAGTTGTAGTGTCCCTCCCCAGCCTGGACACCAGCCATAGACTACGCCACATAGGGAGCTTTGTCTTAAACGTCTTTATTCTTCTGCGTATAACTGCAAACTCAACATTCTAAACCTCCATTCACTTCACTACATTAGAACACTTACATCACATTTCTACAAAGTCCATCAGGAGCAAAAAGGGTTCTGTCATTACTAACTCACACGACAGTGCATCTACCCCTCTATTAAATAAAAAATTAAATATTTTACAAATATATACAATTATAATTCTTCAATGAGTCTTCGTGGAGCTCTAATCACATGTCCTGATTGTGTCGCCAAAAACTGGGAACGGATAGGAAAAGGTTCTATGACTTGCATTGGTGATGTAGGAACAACAGCAGGCAAGGAATTCTCAACAGTCTTCTCAGAACCAATCTCTGCAGTGACATCAGAGACTAACAAGCAATGAGCCAAATTTCTAAATTGCAAAGAGTCTCGCGTAAAGAACTTTCCAGGACGTTAGGCTGTCACCATGTGTCCTTTAGTAGTCACAATGTGGATTGGTTCAGCACCAAAAGTAGCATCAGATTTTCATTTTCTTGGCTGTCTCGATCTCCTTAAGTGAAAACAATGTTCTTAGCACATCTGCGCTTGTCTGCATATGTTTTTATTTTCTGTTTACGATCCAAGTCCCTTATACGAGTTTCATCATCACTGGTAGATCTCATGTTGGTCCATTAAGGTAACTTGCTTACCAGGGCCCTTCCAAACATTATTGTAGCAAGGATTTCACCTGTGTTTGAATGAGGGGTCGGAGGGTAAGCTCTAAGAGTCGAACTTTTCTAACACAGTACATCGGACAGCTTTCTTGAGTGAACTTATAAAACGTTCAGCAAGGCCATTGGTCTGTGGCCAAATAGGTGTACTGTTCTTATGCTACACATTAAGATGACTGTTAAAAAGTGGGCCCTTGTCAGATTTTATTATCGAAGGACCACCCCATGTCGCAAAAATGCCTTTTAATCTCTCAATGGCTCTTACTTGAGTGATAGATGAGAGATCTTCAACCAATGGAAAACAGGAGTATTCATCAATAATCACCATCCGGTGCTGTCCATTGTCAAGAGGAACAAAGAAGTCAACAGCAATTCTTTCCCATACATGTTTTGGCAACTCAGACATGTTTAAGGTATGTTGAATTGTTTTTTGATGATTAGCAATTGCATAGGTGACAGGCCTTCAATTCTCTTTCAACTCTTGCTTCGAGATGAGGAAACCAGACTTGGTCTTGGAGAGCTCTTTTGTTGCAACTATTCAATGATGTCCTTCATGGGCCACTTCAATTATCTGTTGTCTGGTCTCTCTGGAATAGTAATTCTTAAACCTCGTAAGACAATACCTTCCGGAGTAACAGACAATTCATCTTTGACGTTTTTGAAATTCTGGTATTCAATGTCACTAGCAAGAGGTCGAGTGTGCTGGTTCCAAGACTGATGTATAATATTGTCCTTTAGCGGTAACAATTTGTTCCAATTAAATGACAACAGGTGTGTTTCATCACATACTGGAATTTATGTAGGCATCAGCCGTTTTGGAAGGGGTATCATGACACTGTATGGGCACTTGTGAGAAGTAGTTAGCAAGTGCACAATTGTGGAGTTGTATTCTTGTAATTGTAGACCCCAATGTTCAATGCAAGAAGGCAACTTGGCCTTTGGATTGCCAAAGATGGTCAACAATGCTTGATAATCTGTCACAAGGGTAAAAGTATTCCCCTGTAAAAACACGTGGAAGCCCACACCACTGCTTAACTTTCTTTCTCTGGTTGTGAATAGGCACATTCAGTTTGGAAGAAACTTCCGATTGCCTATGACAAAATATGCAGTTGAGCATCTGAGTGTCCACTGTGCTAGGCAAGGATCATGCTGACCACTAATCACAAATTGACCCAGTCCTAAAGGCAAATAATCCATGTGGAACTGTGAACAACTATGGATTGTCGAGTGATCATTCCAATCATAACTCTAATTTATAGAGATTATTACCCTGTTCAAGTCTATTGCCATAAATAAAAGATAGCCAGTCTCTGATAAACATATAACCAGACAACACAGTACAAACATCCACTAGAAGGACAACATTTGAAAAAAGTGTGAATAGCTAGATGACACCTCACGGGCGCACCACCAATGGGACCCCTGGTTGGTACTCACCAGGATGGCCCTGTTCTCATCATCGGTGTCAAATAGCTTAACGTAAACGTGTCCAAAACCCAAAGGAAAAAGGGAAGACAGTGAATGGTGCAGTGTACGCAAAAAACTTATATGAGACAAGGACTAACAACGTTCAACATATAACACACAAACTACTGTGCAACAAGATACAAAAACATTTTTACTCATATTTTCTTGTTGCCAACAGTAAACATATATATATAAAAAGGAGAGATACGAATACTACCTATCGATTCGTACTCAGCTCACAGCCGACATGTTTCATTGCCTTAGGTATTTTATCAGGCAATTTCTTCAGGGCAAGCGAAATTTAGGGTGCCACTGCCAGCGGTACTGTGTTTTAAATGCTGTAAATCAAAATAAACATATGCGTATATGTAAAAGGCTGCCGGTAGTTTTACTGCGGAGTTAGCACTACATTGGATCCATGCATTGCACCTTGTAATAGACAATAATTATAATTACCTGGGAGGCACCTTTAGCTTTCATACCGTTACCAATATGGCTATGTAAAAATCCTGGACCCACTTCCAAGCGGTAAGTATGGTCTTTCCTCCCTTCTATTTTTATCTAGTAGAGACAAAGCGAAAAAAGAGGGGGGGGCGCCGTGCGGACGCACGTTAAAAACGGACATTCTAGTCTCACCGTATCTGGGTTCTACTCTCTGTGTATACCGCGTTTACCAGTGGAGGCACCGGAGCGCCGAGCAAGTGACGCGCGGTCTATTTACTTTTACCGGCGTCGACACCGGTCGGCTCTAATTGGCCCAAACAATCATGTGCTTTGCTCACCTCTGATCGGTCCAGCCAATCACGTAGCCAGTATAGCCATCGAATGCGGACTTGTACTCGTATTAACAAATCGCATATTGTTTACTTTACAGACCAACAATTGTCACGTTTTTCTGTGTTGGGAGGGGCTCGTCTGGATCAGGCATACTCCTAATGACTAGAGACATGCACGAAGTGTAACAGGCGTTCTCTTGAATAGGGAGGCGGCCATCTTGGAACAGTCTGGCAAAGCGTTTAGAGGGCACAAAACTATACTCTGTGTGAATGCAAACATGATGTCCCTTAATTATAATAGATGTTATATCATATTAATTGTCACACACCCAGCCCATTATATATTTCCAGATAACTCAATCAACAATTGTTTTCATGAGGTGAGCAAATTTATTAAGGGTTCAGGACATTCACAACCTTCACCACTCATGTCAGTTACTTCCAGCTGGTAGTATAGGGTGTATTAGTTCACATGGACGCCTTACAGCCTCTGGGATAAAGGAAAACGTCAACTGAGTATATTTCATATGGTCTGTGTGTACTATCGGACCTTAGATTGCTGAGCCAGGGAACACCTATATCAGCGTAACTTGTTCCATTCCAGCAATTAATTTAATCCTTGCTGTTCGCTACGTTCCTGGTATATCCAGCGTGCTTCTTTTGTTACCAGGCGCTTTTCCATAGACTGAGCCTCACCCACCACTCTTTCCAGAACCACCCACGTAAAGGAATGTTTATTGCGATGACAATGTTGCACTAACTTTGTAGTCAATCTGCCCTGTCGTATTGTACTCAGGTGCTCTTGGATCCGGAGCTTGATTTTGCGTGTCGTTAGGCCGATGTACTCAAGGCCACACTCACAGCTCAATCTATATACTACATTCGTAGTGTTACAATTGCTGAAATGATTCAACGTCCATGTCTTTCCGGATTTTAGCACAACTGTGGTGCATTTGTTCGTGAGATGACACACCGAACAATTCCCACAGGGGTAGTGACCATTTGGTACCGTCGTTGTTTCTAATGGTTTTTTCTCTATCATCGTCTAAGAGGCATGAAAGACACCACGGATATTTTGAATGTCCTTGATTCCATGATTTATAACCCGGCTACTGAGTATATTGTAACTATAGACATCGAGTCATTATACTCATGTATCCCACAAGAAGCGGCCCTAGTAGCAACAGCTAAAGCGCTAAGAAAACAAGAATGGTTTTATGATGCGCCACAAAGTTTCGTCCTACAATGTGTCGAATTGGCTCTCACACGAAATTTCTTTCTCTACAAAAACGAACTCTTCCTCCAAGTGACGGGAACATCAATGGGGGCCACGATGGCACCGAGTGTGGCATGTATTTATGTGGGTCAGTTTGAGGAGCACGTCATCGAAGCAGACAACAATCCCTTTAAAGACCATCTACGCCTGTGGAGACGTTATATCGATGACGTGCTCCTCATCTGGTCAGGAGAAGAGGATTCGCTTCTCCAGTTTCTAAACTGGTTAAATACACAGGACACGAGTCTGCGTTTCACGTGGAAATACCATCACACAAGTGCTGTTTACCTTGATTTGGATATCGAGGCATCCGAAGGAAAATTTGCTACCAGTGTGCACCAAAAACCGACAGATAGAAACTCGCTACTGACCTACCAATCTTATCACCCCAGGGCACTCAGGGACAATCTCCCAGTGGGCCAATTCATGCGGTACAGGAGGAACTGCTCCACGACTGAAGTCTACAAAGAACAAGCCAAAGATCTAAGCAGCAGGTTTCAAGCCCGGGACTATCCATGCAAAGTAATTCGCCAAGCGAACAAGAGAGCCTTGAATACACCTCGGACAGCACTCTTAGAATCACACACGAAAGAAAAATCAGAATGCCTGCCAGTGGTCATGACCTTTGACCCGCTGGCCTCGAAGATTCGACAAGCCATCAGAAAGCATTGGCCTATCCTGAATACGCAAGACCACGAGATGCCCCCACCCCGGTTTGCTTTCCGAAGGGCCCCCAACCTAAAGGACAAATTGGTCCATACCAGGATGATAGAGAAAAAACCATTAGAAACAACGACGGTACCAAATGGTCACTACCCCTGTGGGAATTGTTCGGTGTGTCATCTCACGAACAAATGCACCACAGTTGTGCTAAAATCCGGAAAGACATGGACGTTGAATCATTTCAGCAATTGTAACACTACGAATGTAGTATATAGATTGAGCTGTGAGTGTGGCATTGAGTACATCGGCCTAACGACACGCAAAATCAAGCTCCGGATCCAAGAGCACCTGAGTACAATACGACAGGGCAGATTGACTTCAAAGTTAGTGCAACATTGTCATCGCAATAAACATTCCTTTACGTGGGTGGTTCTGGAAAGAGTGGTGGGTGAGGCTCAGTCTATGGAAAAGCGCCTGGTAACAAAAGAAGCACGCTGGATATACGAGGAACGTAGCGAACAGCAAGGATTAAATGAATTGCTGGAATGGAACAAGTTACGCTGATATAGGTGTTCCCTGGCTCAGCAATCTAAGGTCCGATAGTACACACAGACCATATGAAATATACTCAGTTGACGTTTTCCTTTATCCCAGAGGCTGTAAGGCGTCCATGTGAACTAATACACCCTATACTACCAGCTGGAAGTAACTGACATGAGTGGTGAAAGTTGTGAATGTCCTGAACCCTTAATAAATTTGCTCACCTCATGAAAACAATTGTTGATTGAGTTATCTGGAAATATATAATGGGCTGGGTGTGTGACAATTAATATGATATAACATCTATTATAATTAAGGGACATCATGTTTGCATTCACACAGAGTATAGTTTTGTGCCCTCTAAACGCTTTGCCAGACTGTTCCAAGATGGCCGCCTCCCTATTCAAGAGAACGCCCGTTACACTTCGTGCACGTCTCTAGTCATTAGGAGTATGCCTGATCCAGACGAGCCCCTCCCAACACAGAAAAACGTGACAATTGTTGCTCTGTAAAGTAAACAATATGCGATTTGTTAATATGAGTACAAGTCCGCATTCGATGGCTATACTGGCTACGTGATTGGCTGGACCGATCAGAGGTGAGCAAAGCACATGATTGTTTGGGCCAATTAGAGCCGACCGGTGTCGACGCCGGTAAAAGTAAATAGACCGCGCGTCACTTGCTCGGCGCTCCGGTGCCGAGAAGACGCCGAACGAATTCCCTCCACTGGTAAACGCGGTATACACAGAGAGTAGAACCCAGATACGGTGAGACTAGAATGTCCGTTTTTAACGTGCGTCCGCACGGCGCCCCCCCCCCTCTTTTTTCGCTTTGTCTCTACTAGATAAAAATAGAAGGGAGGAAAGACCATACTTACCGCTTGGAAGTGGGTCCAGGATTTTTACATAGCCATATTGGTAACGGTATGAAAGCTAAAGGTGCCTCCCAGGTAATTATAATTATTGTCTATTACAAGGTGCAATGCATGGATCCAATGTAGTGCTAACTCCGCAGTAAAACTACCGGCAGCCTTTTACATATACGCATATGTTTATTTTGATTTACAGCATTTAAAACACAGTACCGCTGGCAGTGGCACCCTAAATTTCGCTTGCCCTGAAGAAATTGCCTGATAAAATACCTAAGGCAATGAAACATGTCGGCTGTGAGCTGAGTACGAATCGATAGGTAGTATTCGTACCTCTCCTATTTATATATATATGTTTACTGTTGGCAACAAGAAAATATGAGTAAAAATGTTTTTGTATCTTGTTGCACAGTAGTTTGTGTGTTATATGTTGAACGTTGTTAGTCCTTGTCTCATATAAGTTTTTTGCGTACACTGCACCATTCACTGTCTTCCCTTTTTCCTTTGGGTTTTGGACACGTTTACGTTAAGCTATTTGACACCGATGATGAGAACAGGGCCATCCTGGTGAGTACCAACCAGGGGTCCCATTGGTGGTGCGCCCGTGAGGTGTCATCTAGCTATTCACACTTTTTTCAAATGTTGTCCTTCTAGTGGATGTTTGTACTGTGTTGTCTGGTTATATGTTTATCAGAGACTGGCTATCTTTTATTTATGGCAATAGACTTGAACAGGGTAATAATCTCTATAAATTAGAGTTATGATTGAATGATCACTCGACAATCCATAGTTGTTCACAGTTCCACATGAATTATTTGCCTTTAGGACTGGGTCAATTTGTGATTAGTGGTTGACTGAGTGGAGGGCGACCTAGTCCTTTATGTCCCTCTTGACTCCTTTTAAGTGGATATATTGAGTACGGCAGTGTAGCCGTGAGAGTCTTCATAAATAGCCACTCTTATGTTCTCTGATTTTTAACCTTCAACCTATGCTGGTATATCATTGAAACTGCCGTTTTGCATTGCACCTCTTTAGTTATTTGTAATGGATAAAAATTGCCTGGCTTTTTCAGACGCACAAATAGCAGCCATTCTATCAGGTCCCTCCCTTTTTAGCGATAATCCCTTGGCAGGGTCCAATAAAGTAAGGGAAGAATGGGAGAAACTGAGTAACCTAAAAAAGAAGCACATAAGGATTGCCTTACATGGAGCCCTTATGTCAGAATATTATCAAGCAGGAGCTTCCCCTGCCAGCCTCATAGTTAGAATCGAACCGCGTATCTTTTTGGACGATAAACAATTCCGATGTGATTGGAGTTATATCGCCAATAAGTGTACCAGAGACTGGTTGATTCTCATAATCAGTACAGCGCAACGCCTAAGTGAAGAAGTTCTGAAAGAGATTGCTGAATTAGAGGAAACTATCAATCGTGACAGTAGCTTTGTTGATGCCAAGGAACACCTAGAGAAGATCAAAACAGATCTGGAAGAATATAAGCAATATATGGTGACACAGAAAATCAGAGGTCTGCAACGTAACCTCCAACGCTACACACACGAGTGGGCTTTCCCGTATACCAACGACTCATATTATCAGTCAGCCCAAGAACAACAACCACACACTGGTGGCAGCAGAAGTGGCAAGGGAAGTAGGTACCAACAGCATAAAAGAACACCAACCAACTGGTCGTTTGCCAACACGTCAAGTGAAGAGGAACCTGAACCAGGCCCTAGTACCAGCAGAGTGAGATTCAACCAATCTGTACCAGCGAATACCGATTTAAACACACTATTGAGGAATTTTTTAGAACAGGGCCAAGCATCCAACAAAGGCCCGGGATTCCAACAACAGCAAGGGAGAGGGAGAGGACGAGGCAACCGACCACAACAACAACAATGGCAAACCTCCTCACCACGAATGACGCGGAGCAGAGGGAAGAAACCACTATGAAGAGCATTGTAGTGAATCTATCTGATTACCATCTGACTACCGAGGAAGAGAAGGTCCTAAATAAGGGATTAGGCTTTGTGCCTACACCTAACCACGACGCCTTCAAATGTAGAACCGAGTTTCATGAGACGATGCGCAGAATCAAACTGAAAAAATTCTTTTGGAAGCAACCATTTGAAGAAAGTAAAGGTTTTAATTCTAATTTAAGAAAACCTTCCACCTTCTGCCCCCCCAATGCAACGATCGGCCCAGAAACCGCAGTGTTTGAGGCTAAAGTCTTGGAAGAGATCAGAGACATAGAAAACAAGAACAAATCTATGGGGTTCAAAAACATGACGAAAGAAAATTGGGAATCCATTAAGTCCCTGCAGAACAACGACAAGATAACTATCAAGAGCGCCGACAAGGGCGGCGCTATCGTGATTTTAAATACGACCGACTACGAAGTGGAGGTACGAAGACTCCTAGATGTCAGAACCAATTATCAACCTCTCGCTAGAGACCCTACTCCTGAATTGAAGGATATTATCACAAAACTTGTCGCGAATGCGAAGGAAAAGAAATGGATAAGTGCAAAAGAGGCGGAGTTCCTCATTAACACCAACCCGAGGACTCCGGCCTTTTATATCCTCCCAAAAATACATAAGCCTGGCAGGCCTCCGCCTGGCAGGCCTATTGTGTCGGGTATCCAGTCGATTCTGGAACCCTTGTCCCAATTCGCTGATTATTATCTTCGCGAATCGGTAATAACCCAAGCCTCTTACGTGAAAGACACCACGAATATTTTGAATGTCCTTGATTCCATGACTTATAACCCGGCTACTGAGTATATTGTAACTATAGACATCGAGTCATTATACTCATGTATCCCACAAGAAGCGGCCCTAGTAGCAACAGCTAAAGCGCTAAGAAAACAAGAATGGTTTTATGATGCGCCACAAAGTTTCGTCCTACAATGTGTCGAATTGGCTCTCACACGAAATTTCTTTGGCTACAAAAACGAACTCTTCCTCCAAGTGACGGGAACATCAATGGGGGCCACGATGGCACCGAGTGTGGCATGTATTTATGTGGGTCAGTTTGAGGAGCACGTCATCGAAGCAGACAACAATCCCTTTAAAGACCATCTACGCCTGTGGAGACGTTATATCGATGACGTGCTCCTCATCTGGTCAGGAGAAGAGGATTCGCTTCTCCAGTTTCTAAACTGGTTAAATACACAGGACACGAGTCTGCGTTTCACGTGGAAATACCATCACACAAGTGCTGTTTACCTTGATTTGGATATCGAGGCATCCGTAGGAAAATTTGCTACCAGTGTGCACCAAAAACCGACAGATAGAAACTCGCTACTGACCTACCAATCTTATCACCCCAGGGCACTCAGGGACAATCTCCCAGTGGGCCAATTCATGCGGTACAGGAGGAACTGCTCCACGACTGAAGTCTACAAAGAACAAGCCAAAGATCTAAGCAGCAGGTTTCAAGCCCGGGACTATCCATGCAAAGTAATTCGCCAAGCGAACAAGAGAGCCTTGAATACACCTCGGACAGCACTCTTAGAATCACACACGAAAGAAAAATCAGAATGCCTGCCAGTGGTCATGACCTTTGACCCGCTGGCCTCGAAGATTCGACAAGCCATCAGAAAGCATTGGCCTATCCTGAATACGCAAGACCACGAGATGCCCCCACCCCGGTTTGCTTTCCGAAGGGCCCCCAACCTAAAGGACAAATTGGTCCATACCAGGATGATAGAGAAAAAACCATTAGAAACAACGACGGTACCAAATGGTCACTACCCCTGTGGGAATTGTTCGGTGTGTCATCTCACGAACAAATGCACCACAGTTGTGCTAAAATCCGGAAAGACATGGACGTTGAATCATTTCAGCAATTGTAACACTACGAATGTAGTATATAGATTGAGCTGTGAGTGTGGCCTTGAGTACATCGGCCTAACGACACGCAAAATCAAGCTCCGGATCCAAGAGCACCTGAGTACAATACGACTGGGCAGATTGACTACAAAGTTAGTGCAACATTGTCATCGCAATAAACATTCCTTTACGTGGGTGGTTCTGGAAAGAGTGGTGGGTGAGGCTCAGTCTATGGAAAAGCGCCTGGTAACAAAAGAAGCACGCTGGATATACGAGGAACGTAGCGAACAGCAAGGATTAAATGAATTGCTGGAATGGAACAAGTTACGCTGATATAGGTGTTCCCTGGCTCAGCAATCTAAGGTCCGATAGTACACACAGACCATATGAAATATACTCAGTTGACGTTTTCCTTTATCCCAGAGGCTGTAAGGCGTCCATGTGAACTAATACACCCTATACTACCAGCTGGAAGTAACTGACATGAGTGGTGAAAGTTGTGAATGTCCTGAACCCTTAATAAATTTGCTCACCTCATGAAAACAATTGTTGATTGAGTTATCTGGAAATATATAATGGGCTGGGTGTGTGACAATTAATATGATATAACATCTATTATAATTAAGGGACATCATGTTTGCATTCACACAGAGTATAGTTTTGTGCCCTCTAAACGCTTTGCCAGACTGTTCCAAGATGGCCGCCTCCCTATTCAAGAGAACGCCCGTTACACTTCGTGCACGTCTCTAGTCATTAGGAGTATGCCTGATCCAGACGAGCCCCTCCCAACACAGAAAAACGTGACAATTGTTGCTCTGTAAAGTAAACAATATGCGATTTGTTAATACGAGTACAAGTCCGCATTCGATGGCTATACTGGCTACGTGATTGGCTGGACCGATCAGAGGTGAGCAAAGCACATGTTTGTTTCGGCCAATTAGAGCCGACCGGTGTCGACGCCGGTAAAAGTAAATAGACCGCGCGTCACTTGCTCGGCGCTCCGGTGCCGAGAAGACGCCGAACGAATTCCCTCCACTGGTAAACGCGGTATACACAGAGAGTAGAACCCAGATACGGTGAGACTAGAATGTCCGTTTTTAACGTGCGTCCGCACGGCGCCCCCCCCCTCTTTTTTCGCTTTGTCTCTACTAGATAAAAATAGAAGGGAGGAAAGACCATACTTACCGCTTGGAAGTGGGTCCAGGATTTTTACATAGCCATATTGGTAACGGTATGAAAGCTAAAGGTGCCTCCCAGGTAATTATAATTATTGTCTATTACAAGGTGCAATGCATGGATCCAATGTAGTGCTAACTCCGCAGTAAAACTACCGGCAGCCTTTTACATATACGCATATGTTTATTTTGATTTACAGCATTTAAAACACAGTACCGCTGGCAGTAGCACCCTAAATTTCGCTTGCCCTGAAGAAATTGCCTGATAAAATACCTAAGGCAATGAAACATGTCGGCTGTGAGCTGAGTACGAATCGATAGGTAGTATTCGTACCTCTCCTTTTTATATATATATGTTTACTGTTGGCAACAAGAAAATATGAGTAAAAATGTTTTTGTATCTTGTTGCACAGTAGTTTGTGTGTTATATGTTGAACGTTGTTAGTCCTTGTCTCATATACGTTTTTTGCGTACACTGCACCATTCACTGTCTTCCCTTTTTCCTTTGGGTTTTGGACACGTTTACGTTAAGCTATTTGACACCGATGATGAGAACAGGGCCATCCTGGTGAGTACCAACCAGGGGTCCCATTGGTGGTGCGCCCGTGAGGTGTCATCTAGCTATTCACACTTTTTTCAAATGTTGTCCTTCTAGTGGATGTTTGTACTGTGTTGTCTGGTTATATGTTTATCAGAGACTGGCTATCTTTTATTTATGGCAATAGACTTGAACAGGGTAATAATCTCTATAAATTAGAGTTATGATTGGAATGATCACTCGACAATCCATAGTTGTTCACAGTTCCACATGGATTATTTGCCTTTAGGACTGGGTCAATTTGTGATTAGTGGTTGACTGAGTGGAGGGCGACCTAGTCCTTTATGTCCCTCTTGACTCCTATTAAGTGGATATATTGAGTACGGCAGTGTAGCCGTGAGAGTCTTCATAAATAGCCACTCTTATGTTCTCTGATTTTTAACCTTCAACCTATGCTGGTATATCATTGAAACTGCCGTTTTGCATTGCACCTCTTTAGTTATTTGTAATGGATAAAAATTGCCTGGCTTTTTCAGACGCACAAATAGCAGCCATTCTATCAGGTCCCTCCCTTTTTAGCGATAATCCCTTGGCAGGGTCCAATAAAGTAAGGGAAGAATGGGAGAAACTGAGTAACCTAAAAAAGAAGCACATAAGGATTGCCTTACATGGAGCCCTTATGTCAGAATATTATCAAGCAGGAGCTTCCCCTGCCAGCCTTATAGTTAGAATCGAACCGCGTATCTTTTTGGACGATAAACAATTCCGATGTGATTGGAGTTATATCGCCAATAAGTGTACCAGAGACTGGTTGATTCTCATAATCAGTACAGCGCAACGCCTAAGTGAAGAAGTTCTGAAAGAGATTGCTGAATTAGAGGAAACTATCAATCGTGACAGTAGCTTTGTTGATGCCAAGGAACACCTAGAGAAGATCAAAACAGATCTGGAAGAATATAAGCAATATATGGTGACACAGAAAATCAGAGGTCTGCAACGTAACCTCCAACGCTACACACACGAGTGGGCTTTCCCGTATACCAACGACTCATATTATCAGTCAGCCCAAGAACAACAACCACACACTGGTGGCAGCAGAAGTGGCAAGGGAAGTAGGTACCAACAGCATAAAAGAACACCAACCAACTGGTCGTTTGCCAACACGTCAAGTGAAGAGGAACCTGAACCAGGCCCTAGTACCAGCAGAGTGAGATTCAACCAATCTGTACCAGCGAATACCGATTTAAACACACTATTGAGGAATTTTTTAGAACAGGGCCAAGCATCCAACAAAGGCCCGGGATTCCAACAACAGCAAGGGAGAGGGAGAGGACGAGGCAACCGACCACAACAACAACAATGGCAAACCTCCTCACCACGAATGACGCGGAGCAGAGGGAAGAAACCACTATGAAGAGCATTGTAGTGAATCTATCTGATTACCATCTGACTACCGAGGAAGAGAAGGTCCTAAATAAGGGATTAGGCTTTGTGCCTACACCTAGCCACGACGCCTTCAAATGTAGAACCGAGTTTCATGAGACGATGCGCAGAATCAAACTGAAAAAATTCTTTTGGAAGCAACCATTTGAAGAAAGTAAAGGTTTTAATTCTAATTTAAGAAAACCTTCCACCTTCTGCCCCCCCAATGCAACGATCGGCCCAGAAACCGCAGTGTTTGAGGCTAAAGTCTTGGAAGAGATCAGAGACATAGAAAACAAGAACAAATCTATGGGGTTCAAAAACATGACGAAAGAAAATTGGGAATCCATTAAGTCCCTGCAGAACAACGACAAGATAACTATCAAGAGCGCCGACAAGGGCAGCGCTATCGTGATTTTAAATACGACCGACTACGAAGTGGAGGTACGAAGACTCCTAGATGTCAGAACCAATTATCAACCTCTCGCTAGAGACCCTACTCCTGAATTGAAGGATATTATCACAAAACTTGTCGCGAATGCGAAGGAAAAGAAATGGATAAGTGCAAAAGAGGCGGAGTTCCTCATTAACACCAACCCGAGGACTCCGGCCTTTTATATCCTCCCAAAAATACATAAGCCTGGCAGGCCTCCGCCTGGCAGGCCTATTGTGTCGGGTATCCAGTCGATTCTGGAACCCTTGTCCCAATTCGCTGATTATTATCTTCGCGAATCGGTAATAACCCAAGCCTCTTACGTGAAAGACACCACGGATATTTTGAATGTCCTTGATTCCATGACTTATAACCCGGCTACTGAGTATATTGTAACTATAGACATCGAGTCATTATACTCATGTATCCCACAAGAAGCGGCCCTAGTAGCAACAGCTAAAGCGCTAAGAAAACAAGAATGGTTTTATGATGCGCCACAAAGTTTCGTCCTACAATGTGTCGAATTGGCTCTCACACGAAATTTCTTTGGCTACAAAAACGAACTGTTCCTCCAAGTGACGGGAACATCAATGGGGGCCACGATGGCACCGAGTGTGGCATGTATTTATGTGGGTCAGTTTGAGGAGCACGTCATCGAAGCAGACAACAATCCCTTTAAAGACCATCTACGCCTGTGGAGACGTTATATCGATGACGTGCTCCTCATCTGGTCAGGAGAAGAGGATTCGCTTCCCCAGTTTCTAAACTGGTTAAATACACAGGACACGAGTCTGCGTTTCACGTGGAAATACCATCACACAAGTGCTGTTTACCTTGATTTGGATATCGAGGCATCCGAAGGAAAATTTGCTACCAGTGTGCACCAAAAACCGACAGATAGAAACTCGCTACTGACCTACCAATCTTATCACCCCAGGGCACTCAGGGACAATCTCCCAGTGGGCCAATTCATGCGGTACAGGAGGAACTGCTCCACGACTGAAGTCTACAAAGAACAAGCCAAAGATCTAAGCAGCAGGTTACAAGCCCGGGACTATCCATGCAAAGTAATTCGCCAAGCGAACAAGAGAGCCTTGAATACACCTCGGACAGCACTCTTAGAATCACACACTAAAGAAAAATCAGAATGCCTGCCAGTGGTCATGACCTTTGACCCGCTGGCCTCGAAGATTCGACAAGCCATCAGAAAGCATTGGCCTATCCTGAATACGCAAGACCACGAGATGCCCCCACCCCGGTTTGCTTTCCGAAGGGCCCCCAACCTAAAGGACAAATTGGTCCATACCAGGATGATAGAGAAAAAACCATTAGAAACAACGACGGTACCAAATGGTCACTACCCCTGTGGGAATTGTTCGGTGTGTCATCTCACGAACAAATGCACCACAGTTGTGCTAAAATCCGGAAAGACATGGACGTTGAATCATTTCAGCAATTGTAACACTACGAATGTAGTATATAGATTGAGCTGTGAGTGTGGCCTTGAGTACATCGGCCTAACGACACGCAAAATCAAGCTCCAAGAGCACCTGAGTACAATACGACTGGGCAGATTGACTACAAAGTTAGTGCAACATTGTCATCGCAATAAACATTCCTTTACGTGGGTGGTTCTGGAAAGAGTGGTGGGTGAGGCTCAGTCTATGGAAAAGCGCCTGGTAACAAAAGAAGCACGCTGGATATACGAGGAACGTAGCGAACAGCAAGGATTAAATGAATTGCTGGAATGGAACAAGTTACGCTGATATAGGTGTTCCCTGGCTCAGCAATCTAAGGTCCGATAGTACACACAGACCATTTGAAATATACTCAGTTGACGTTTTCCTTTATCCCAGAGGCTGTAAGGCGTCCATGTGAACTAATACACCCTATACTACCAGCTGGAAGTAACTGACATGAGTGGTGAAAGTTGTGAATGTCCTGAACCCTTAATAAATTTGCTCACCTCATGAAAACAATTGTTGATTGAGTTATCTGGAAATATATAATGGGCTGGGTGTGTGACAATTAATATGATATAACATCTATTATAATTAAGGGACATCATGTTTGCATTCACACAGAGTATAGTTTTGTGCCCTCTAAACGCTTTGCCAGACTGTTCCAAGATGGCCGCCTCCCTATTCAAGAGAACGCCCGTTACACTTCGTGCACGTCTCTAGTCATTAGGAGTATGCCTGATCCAGACGAGCCCCTCCCAACACAGAAAAACGTGACAATTGTTGCTCTGTAAAGTAAACAATATGCGATTTGTTAATACGAGTACAAGTCCGCATTCGATGGCTATACTGGCTACGTGATTGGCTGGACCGATCAGAGGTGAGCAAAGCACATGTTTGTTTCGGCCAATTAGAGCCGACCGGTGTCGACGCCGGTAAAAGTAAATAGACCGCGCGTCACTTGCTCGGCGCTCCGGTGCCGAGAAGACGCCGAACGAATTCCCTCCACTGGTAAACGCGGTATACACAGAGAGTAGAACCCAGATACGGTGAGACTAGAATGTCCGTTTTTAACGTGCGTCCGCACGGCGCCCCCCCCCTCTTTTTTCGCTTTGTCTCTACTAGATAAAAATAGAAGGGAGGAAAGACCATACTTACCGCTTGGAAGTGGGTCCAGGATTTTTACATAGCCATATTGGTAACGGTATGAAAGCTAAAGGTGCCTCCCAGGTAATTATAATTATTGTCTATTACAAGGTGCAATGCATGGATCCAATGTAGTGCTAACTCCGCAGTAAAACTACCGGCAGCCTTTTACATATACGCATATGTTTATTTTGATTTACAGCATTTAAAACACAGTACCGCTGGCAGTGGCACCCTAAATTTCGCTTGCCCTGAAGAAATTGCCTGATAAAATACCTAAGGCAATGAAACATGTCGGCTGTGAGCTGAGTACGAATCGATAGGTAGTATTCGTACCTCTCCTTTTTATATATATATGTTTACTGTTGGCAACAAGAAAATATGAGTAAAAATGTTTTTGTATCTTGTTGCACAGTAGTTTGTGTGTTATATGTTGAACGTTGTTAGTCCTTGTCTCATATAAGTTTTTGCGTACACTGCACCATTCACTGTCTTCCCTTTTTCCTTTGGGTTTTGGACACGTTTACGTTAAGCTATTTGACACCGATGATGAGAACAGGGCCATCCTGGTGAGTACCAACCAGGGGTCCCATTGGTGGTGCGCCCGTGAGGTGTCATCTAGCTATTCACACTTTTTTCAAATGTTGTCCTTCTAGTGGATGTTTGTACTGTGTTGTCTGGTTATATGTTTATCAGAGACTGGCTATCTTTTATTTATGGCAATAGACTTGAACAGGGTAATAATCTCTATAAATTAGAGTTATGATTGGAATGATCACTCGACAATCCATAGTTGTTCACAGTTCCACATGGATTATTTGCCTTTAGGACTGGGTCAATTTGTGATTAGTGGTTGACTGAGTGGAGGGCGACCTAGTCCTTCATGTCCCTCTTGACTCCTATTAAGTGGATATATTGAGTACGGCAGTGTAGCCGTGAGAGTCTTCATAAATAGCCACTCTTATGTTCTCTGATTTTTAACCTTCAACCTATGCTGGTATATCATTGAAACTGCCGTTTTGCATTGCACCTCTTTAGTTATTTGTAATGGAAAAAAATTGCCTGGCTTTTTCAGACGCACAAATAGCAGCCATTCTATCAGGTCCCTCCCTTTTTAGCGATAATCCCTTGGCAGGGTCCAATAAAGTAAGGGAAGAATGGGAGAAACTGAGTAACCTAAAAAAGAAGCACATAAGGATTGCCTTACATGGAGCCCTTATGTCAGAATATTATCAAGCAGGAGCTTCCCCTGCCAGCCTTATAGTTAGAATCGAACCGCGTATCTTTTTGGACGATAAACAATTCCGATGTGATTGGAGTTATATCGCCAATAAGTGTACCAGAGACTGGTTGATTCTCATAATCAGTACAGCGCAACGCCTAAGTGAAGAAGTTCTGAAAGAGATTGCTGAATTAGAGGAAACTATCAATCGTGACAGTAGCTTTGTTGATGCCAAGGAACACCTAGAGAAGATCAAAACAGATCTGGAAGAATATAAGCAATATATGGTGACACAGAAAATCAGAGGTCTGCAACGTAACCTCCAACGCTACACACACGAGTGGGCTTTCCCGTATACCAACGACTCATATTATCAATCAGCCCAAGAACAACAACCACACACTGGTGGCAGCAGAAGTGGCAAGGGAAGTAGGTACCAACAGCATAAAAGAACACCAACCAACTGGTCGTTTGCCAACACGTCAAGTGAAGAGGAACCTGAACCAGGCCCTAGTACCAGCAGAGTGAGATTCAACCAATCTGTACCAGCGAATACCGATTTAAACACACTATTGAGGAATTTTTTAGAACAGGGCCAAGCATCCAACAAAGGCCCGGGATTCCAACAACAGCAAGGGAGAGGGAGAGGACGAGGCAACCGACCACAACAACAACAATGGCAAACCTCCTCACCACGAATGACGCGGAGCAGAGGGAAGAAACCACTATGAAGAGCATTGTAGTGAATCTATCTGATTACCATCTGACTACCGAGGAAGAGAAGGTCCTAAATAAGGGATTAGGCTTTGTGCCTACACCTAACCACAATGCCTTCAAATGTAGAACCGAGTTTCATGAGACGATGCGCAGAATCAAACTGAAAAAATTCTTTTGGAAGCAACCATTTGAAGAAAGTAAAGGTTTTAATTCTAATTTAAGAAAACCTTCCACCTTCTGCCCCCCCAATGCAACGATCGGCCCAGAAACCGCAGTGTTTGAGGCTAAAGTCTTGGAAGAGATCAGAGACATAGAAAACAAGAACAAATCTATGGGGTTCAAAAACATGACGAAAGAAAATTGGGAATCCATTAAGTCCCTGCAGAACAACGACAAGATAACTATCAAGAGCGCCGACAAGGGCGGCGCTATCGTGATTTTAAATACGACCGACTACGAAGTGGAGGTACGAAGACTCCTAGATGTCAGAACCAATTATCAACCTCTCGCTAGAGACCCTACTCCTGAATTGAAGGATATTATCACAAAACTTGTCGCGAATGCGAAGGAAAAGAAATGGATACGTGCAAAAGAGGCGGAGTTCCTCATTAACACCAACCCGAGGACTCCGGCCTTTTATATCCTCCCAAAAATACATAAGCCTGGCAGACCTCCGCCTGGCAGGCCTATTGTGTCGGGTATCCAGTCGATTCTGGAACCCTTGTCCCAATTCGCTGATTATTATCTTCGCGAATCGGTAATAACCCAAGCCTCTTACGTGAAAGACACCACGGATATTTTGAATGTCCTTGATTCCATGACTTATAACCCGGCTACTGAGTATATTGTAACTATAGACATCGAGTCATTATACTCATGTATCCCACAAGAAGCGGCCCTAGTAGCAACAGCTAAAGCGCTAAGAAAACAAGAATGGTTTTATGATGCGCCACAAAGTTTCGTCCTACAATGTGTCGAATTGGCTCTCACACGAAATTTCTTTGGCTACAAAAACGAACTGTTCCTCCAAGTGACGGGAACATCAATGGGGGCCACGATGGCACCGAGTGTGGCATGTATTTATGTGGGTCAGTTTGAGGAGCACGTCATCGAAGCAGACAACAATCCCTTTAAAGACCATCTACGCCTGTGGAGACGTTATATCGATGACGTGCTCCTCATCTGGTCAGGAGAAGAGGATTCGCTTCTCCAGTTTCTAAACTGGTTAAATACACAGGACACGAGTCTGCGTTTCACGTGGAAATACCATCACACAAGTGCTGTTTACCTTGATTTGGATATCGAGGCATCCGAAGGAAAATTTGCTACCAGTGTGCACCAAAAACCGACAGATAGAAACTCGCTACTGACCTACCAATCTTATCACCCCAGGGCACTCAGGGACAATCTCCCAGTGGGCCAATTCATGCGGTACAGGAGGAACTGCTCCACGACTGAAGTCTACAAAGAACAAGCCAAAGATCTAAGCAGCAGGTTACAAGCCCGGGACTATCCATGCAAAGTAATTCGCCAAGCGAACAAGAGAGCCTTGAATACACCTCGGACAGCACTCTTAGAATCACACACAAAAGAAAAATCAGAATGCCTGCCAGTGGTCATGACCTTTGACCCGCTGGCCTCGAAGATTCGACAAGCCATCAGAAAGCATTGGCCTATCCTGAATACGCAAGACCACGAGATGCCCCCACCCCGGTTTGCTTTCCGAAGGGCCCCCAACCTAAAGGACAAATTGGTCCATACCAGGATGATAGAGAAAAAACCATTAGAAACAACGACGGTACCAAATGGTCACTACCCCTGTGGGAATTGTTCGGTGTGTCATCTCACGAACAAATGCACCACAGTTGTGCTAAAATCCGGAAAGACATGGACGTTGAATCATTTCAGCAATTGTAACACTACGAATGTAGTATATAGATTGAGCTGTGAGTGTGGCCTTGAGTACATCGGCCTAACGACACGCAAAATCAAGCTCCGGATCCAAGAGCACCTGAGTACGATACGACTGGGCAGATTGACTACAAAGTTAGTGCAACATTGTCATCGCAATAAACATTCCTTTACGTGGGTGGTTCTGGAAAGAGTGGTGGGTGAGGCTCAGTCTATGGAAAAGCGCCTGGTAACAAAAGAAGCACGCTGGATATACCAGGAACGTAGCGAACAGCAAGGATTAAATGAATTGCTGGAATGGAACAAGTTACGCTGATATAGGTGTTCCCTGGCTCAGCAATCTAAGGTCCGATAGTACACACAGACCATATGAAATATACTCAGTTGACGTTTTCCTTTATCCCAGAGGCTGTAAGGCGTCCATGTGAACTAATACACCCTATACTACCAGCTGGAAGTAACTGACATGAGTGGTGAAAGTTGTGAATGTCCTGAACCCTTAATAAATTTGCTCACCTCATGAAAACAATTGTTGATTGAGTTATCTGGAAATATATAATGGGCTGGGTGTGTGACAATTAATATGATATAACATCTATTATAATTAAGGGACATCATGTTTGCATTCACACAGAGTATAGTTTTGTGCCCTCTAAACGCTTTGCCAGACTGTTCCAAGATGACCGCCTCCCTATTCAAGAGAACGCCCGTTACACTTCGTGCACGTCTCTAGTCATTAGGAGTATGCCTGATCCAGACGAGCCCCTCCCAACACAGAAAAACGTGACAATTGTTGCTCTGTAAAGTAAACAATATGCGATTTGTTAATACGAGTACAAGTCCGCATTCGATGGCTATACTGGCTACGTGATTGGCTGGACCGATCAGAGGTGAGCAAAGCACATGTTTGTTTCGGCCAATTAGAGCCGACCGGTGTCGACGCCGGTAAAAGTAAATAGACCGCGCGTCACTTGCTCGGCGCTCCGGTGCCGAGAAGACGCCGAACGAATTCCCTCCACTGGTAAACGCGGTATACACAGAGAGTAGAACCCAGATACGGTGAGACTAGAATGTCCGTTTTTAACGTGCGTCCGCACGGCGCCCCCCCCCCCTCTTTTTTCGCTTTGTCTCTACTAGATAAAAATAGAAGGGAGGAAAGACCATACTTACCGCTTGGAAGTGGGTCCAGGATTTTTACATAGCCATATTGGTAACGGTATGAAAGCTAAAGGTGCCTCCCAGGTAATTATAATTATTGTCTATTACAAGGTGCAATGCATGGATCCAATGTAGTGCTAACTCCGCAGTAAAACTACCGGCAGCCTTTTACATATACGCATATGTTTATTTTGATTTACAGCATTTAAAACACAGTACCGCTGGCAGTGGCACCCTAAATTTCGCTTGCCCTGAAGAAATTGCCTGATAAAATACCTAAGGCAATGAAACATGTCGGCTGTGAGCTGAGTACGAATCGATAGGTAGTATTCGTACCTCTCCTTTTTATATATATATGTTTACTGTTGGCAACAAGAAAATATGAGTAAAAATGTTTTTGTATCTTGTTGCACAGTAGTTTGTGTGTTATATGTTGAACGTTGTTAGTCCTTGTCTCATATAAGTTTTTTGCGTACACTGCACCATTCACTGTCTTCCCTTTTTCCTTTGGGTTTTGGACACGTTTACGTTAAGCTATTTGACACCGATGATGAGAACAGGGCCATCCTGGTGAGTACCAACCAGGGGTCCCATTGGTGGTGCGCCCGTGAGGTGTCATCTAGCTATTCACACTTTTTTCAAATGTTGTCCTTCTAGTGGATGTTTGTACTGTGTTGTCTGGTTATATGTTTATCAGAGACTGGCTATCTTTTATTTATTGCAATAGACTTGAACAGGGTAATAATCTCTATAAATTAGAGTTATGATTGGAATGATCACTCGACAATCCATAGTTGTTCACAGTTCCACATGGATTATTTGCCTTTAGGACTGGGTCAATTTGTGATTAGTGGTTGACTGAGTGGAGGGCGACCTAGTCCTTTATGTCCCTCTTGACTCCTATTAAGTGGATATATTGAGTACGGCAGTGTAGCCGTGAGAGTCTTCATAAATAGCCACTCTTATGTTCTCTGATTTTTAACCTTCAACCTATGCTGGTATATCATTGAAACTGCCGGTTTGCATTGCACCTCTTTAGTTATTTGTAATGGATAAAAATTGCCTGGCTTTTTCAGACGCACAAATAGCAGCCATTCTATCAGGTCCCTCCCTTTTTAGCGATAATCCCTTGGCAGGGTCCAATAAAGTAAGGGAAGAATGGGAGAAACTGAGTAACCTAAAAAAGAAGCACATAAGGATTGCCTTACATGGAGCCCTTATGTCAGAATATTATCAAGCAGGAGCTTCCCCTGCCAGCCTTATAGTTAGAATCGAACCGCGTATCTTTTTGGACGATAAACAATTCCGATGTGATTGGAGTTATATCGCCAATAAGTGTACCAGAGACTGGTTGATTCTCATAATCAGTACAGCGCAACGCCTAAGTGAAGAAGTTCTGAAAGAGATTGCTGAATTAGAGGAAACTATCAATCGTGACAGTAGCTTTGTTGATGCCAAGGAACACCTAGAGAAGATCAAAACAGATCTGGAAGAATATAAGCAATATATGGTGACACAGAAAATCAGAGGTCTGCAACGTAACCTCCAACGCTACACACACGAGTGGGCTTTCCCGTATACCAACGATTCATATTATCAGTCAGCCCAAGAACAACAACCACACACTGGTGGCAGCAGAAGAGGCAAGGGAAGTAGGTACCAACAGCATAAAAGAACACCAACCAACTGGTCGTTTGCCAACACGTCAAGTGAAGAGGAACCTGAACCAGGCCCTAGTACCAGCAGAGTGAGATTCAACCAATCTGTACCAGCGAATACCGATTTAAACACACTATTGAGGAATTTTTTAGAACAGGGCCAAGCATCCAACAAAGGCCCGGGATTCCAACAACAGCAAGGGAGAGGGAGAGGACGAGGCAACCGACCACAACAACAACAATGGCAAACCTCCTCACCACGAATGACGCGGAGCAGAGGGAAGAAACCACTATGAAGAGCATTGTAGTGAATCTATCTGATTACCATCTGACTACCGAGGAAGAGAAGGTCCTAAATAAGGGATTAGGCTTTGTGCCTACACCTAACCACGACGCCTTCAAATGTAGAACCGAGTTTCATGAGACGATGCGCAGAATCAAACTGAAAAAATTCTTTTGGAAGCAACCATTTGAAGAAAGTAAAGGTTTTAATTCTAATTTAAGAAAACCTTCCACCTTCTGCCCCCCCAATGCAACGATCGGCCCAGAAACCGCAGTGTTTGAGGCTAAAGTCTTGGAAGAGATCAGAGACATAGAAAACAAGAACAAATCTATGGGGTTCAAAAACATGACGAAAGAAAATTGGGAATCCATTAAGTCCCTGCAGAACAACGACAAGATAACTATCAAGAGCGCCGACAAGGGCGGCGCTATCGTGATTTTAAATACGACCGACTACGAAGTGGAGGTACGAAGACTCCTAGATGTCAGAACCAATTATCAACCTCTCGCTAGAGACCCTACTCCTGAATTGAAGGATATTATCACAAAACTTGTCGCGAATGCGAAGGAAAAGAAATGGATAAGTGCAAAAGAGGCGGAGTTCCTCATTAACACCAACCCGAGGACTCCGGCCTTTTATATCCTCCCAAAAATACATAAGCCTGGCAGGCCTCCGCCTGGCAGGCCTATTGTGTCGGGTATCCAGTCGATTCTGGAACCCTTGTCCCAATTCGCTGATTATTATCTTCGCGAATCGGTAATAACCCAAGCCTCTTACGTGAAAGACACCACGGATATTTTGAATGTCCTTGATTCCATGACTTATAACCCGGCTACTGAGTATATTGTACCTATAGACATCGAGTCATTATACTCATGTATCCCACAAGAAGCGGCCCTAGTAGCAACAGCTAAAGCGCTAAGAAAACAAGAATGGTTTTATGATGCGCCACAAAGTTTCGTCCTACAATGTGTCGAATTGGCTCTCACACGAAATTTCTTTGGCTACAAAAACGAACTGTTCCTCCAAGTGACGGGAACATCAATGGGGGCCACGTTGGCACCGAGTGTGGCATGTATTTATGTGGGTCAGTTTGAGGAGCACGTCATCGAAGCAGACAACAATCCCTTTAAAGACCATCTACGCCTGTGGAGACGTTATATCGATGACGTGCTCCTCATCTGGTCAGGAGAAGAGGATTCGCTTCTCCAGTTTCTAAACTGGTTAAATACACAGGACACGAGTCTGCGTTTCACGTGGAAATACCATCACACAAGTGCTGTTTACCTTGATTTGGATATCGAGGCATCCGAAGGAAAATTTGCTACCAGTGTGCACCAAAAACCGACAGATAGAAACTCGCTACTGACCTACCAATCTTATCACCCCAGGGCACTCAGGGACAATCTCCCAGTGGGCCAATTCATGCGGTACAGGAGGAACTGCTCCACGACTGAAGTCTACAAAGAACAAGCCAAAGATCTAAGCAGCAGGTTACAAGCCCAGGACTATCCATGCAAAGTAATTCGCCAAGCGAACAAGAGAGCCTTGAATACACCTCGGACAGCACTCTTAGAATCACACACAAAAGAAAAATCAGAATGCCTGCCAGTGGTCATGACCTTTGACCCGCTGGCCTCGAAGATTCGACAAGCCATCAGAAACCATTGGCCTATCCTGAATACGCAAGACCACGAGATGCCCCCACCCCGGTTTGCTTTCCGAAGGGCCCCCAACCTAAAGGACAAATTGGTCCATACCAGGATGATAGAGAAAAAACCATTAGAAACAACGACGGTACCAAATGGTCACTACCCCTGTGGGAATTGTTCGGTGTGTCATCTCACGAACAAATGCACCACAGTTGTGCTAAAATCCGGAAAGACATGGACGTTGAATCATTTCAGCAATTGTAACACTACGAATGTAGTATATATATTGAGCTGTGAGTGTGGCCTTGAGTACATTGGCCTAACGACACGCAAAATCAAGCTCCGGATCCAAGAGCACCTGAGTACAATACGACTGGGCAGATTGACTACAAAGTTAGTGCAACATTGTCATCGCAATAAACATTCCTTTACGTGGGTGGTTCTGGAAAGAGTGGTGGGTGAGGCTCAGTCTATGGAAAAGCGCCTGGTAACAAAAGAAGCACGCTGGATATACGAGGAACGTAGCGAACAGCAAGGATTAAATGAATTGCTGGAATGGAACAAGTTACGCTGATATAGGTGTTCCCTGGCTCAGCAATCTAAGGTCCGATAGTACACACAGACCATATGAAATATACTCAGTTGACGTTTTCCTTTATCCCAGAGGCTGTAAGGCGTCCATGTGAACTAATACACCCTATACTACCAGCTGGAAGTAACTGACATGAGTGGTGAAAGTTGTGAATGTCCTGAACCCTTAATAAATTTGCTCACCTCATGAAAACAATTGTTGATTGAGTTATCTGGAAATATATAATGGGCTGGGTGTGTGACAATTAATATGATATAACATCTATTATAATTAAGGGACATCATGTTTGCATTCACACAGAGTATAGTTTTGTGCCCTCTAAACGCTTTGCCAGACTGTTCCAAGATGGCCGCCTCCCTATTCAAGAGAACGCCCGTTACACTTCGTGCACGTCTCTAGTCATTAGGAGTATGCCTGATCCAGACGAGCCCCTCACAACACAGAAAAACGTGACAATTGTTGCTCTGTAAAGTAAACAATATGCGATTTGGTAATACGAGTACAAGTCCGCATTCGATGGCTATACTGGCTACGTGATTGGCTGGACCGATCAGAGGTGAGCAAAGCACATGATTGTTTGGGCCAATTAGAGCCGACCGGTGTCGACGCCGGTAAAAGTAAATAGACCGCGCGTCACTTGCTCGGCGCTCCGGTGCCGAGAAGACGCCGAACGAATTCCCTCCACTGGTAAACGCGGTATACACAGAGAGTAGAACCCAGATACGGTGAGACTAGAATGTCCGTTTTTAACGTGCGTCCGCACGGCGCCCCCCCCCTCTTTTTTCGCTTTGTCTCTACTAGATAAAAATAGAAGGGAGGAAAGACCATACTTACCGCTTGGAAGTGGGTCCAGGATTTTTACATAGCCATATTAGTAACGGTATGAAAGCTAAAGGTGCCTCCCAGGTAATTATAATTATTGTCTATTACAAGGTGCAATGCATGGATCCAATGTAGTGCTAACTCCGCAGTAAAACTACCGGCAGCCTTTTACATATACGCATATGTTTATTTTGATTTACAGCATTTAAAACACAGTACCGCTGGCAGTGGCACCCTAAATTTCGCTTGCCCTGAAGAAATTGCCTGATAAACAACCTAAGGCAATGAAACATGTCGGCTGTGAGCTGAGTACGAATCGATAGGTAGTATTCGTACCTCTCCTTTTTATATATATATGTTTACTGTTGGCAACAAGAAAATATGAGTAAAAATGTTTTTGTATCTTGTTGCACAGTAGTTTGTGTGTTATATGTTGAACGTTGTTAGTCCTTGTCTCATATAAGTTTTTTGCGTACACTGCACCATTCACTGTCTTCCCTTTTTCCTTTGGGTTTTGGACACGTTTACGTTAAGCTATTTGACACCGATGATGAGAACAGGGCCATCCTGGTGAGTACCAACCAGGGGTCCCATTGGTGGTGCGCCCGTGAGGTGTCATCTAGCTATTCACACTTTTTTCAAATGTTGTCCTTCTAGTGGATGTTTGTACTGTGTTGTCTGGTTATATGTTTATCAGAGACTGGCTATCTTTTATTTATGGCAATAGACTTGAACAGGGTAATAATCTCTATAAATTAGAGTTATGATTGGAATGATCACTCGACAATCCATAGTTGTTCACAGTTCCACATGGATTATTTGCCTTTAGGACTGGGTCAATTTGTGATTAGTGGTTGACTGAGTGGAGGGCGACCTAGTCCTTTATGTCCCTCTTGACTCCTATTAAGTGGATATATTGAGTACGGCAGTGTAGCCGTGAGAGTCTTCATAAATAGCCACTCTTATGTTCTCTGATTTTTAACCTTCAACCTATGCTGGTATATCATTGAAACTGCCGTTTTGCATTGCACCTCTTTAGTTATTTGTAATGGATAAAAATTGCCTGGCTTTTTCAGACGCACAAATAGCAGCCATTCTATCAGGTCCCTCCCTTTTTAGCGATAATCCCTTGGCAGGGTCCAATAAAGTAAGGGAAGAATGGGAGAAACTGAGTAACCTAAAAAAGAAGCACATAAGGATTGCCTTACATGGAGCCCTTATGTCAGAATATTATCAAGCAGGAGCTTCCCCTGCCAGCCTCATAGTTAGAATCGAACCGCGTATCTTTTTGGACGATAAACAATTCCGATGTGATTGGAGTTATATCGCCAATAAGTGTACCAGAGACTGGTTGATTCTCATAATCAGTACAGCGCAACGCCTAAGTGAAGAAGTTCTGAAAGAGATTGCTGAATTAGAGGAAACTATCAATCGTGACAGTAGCTTTGTTGATGCCAAGGAACACCTAGAGAAGATCAAAACAGATCTGGAAGAATATAAGCAATATATGGTGACACAGAAAATCAGAGGTCTGCAACGTAACCTCCAACGCTACACACACGAGTGGGCTTTCCCGTATACCAACGACTCATATTATCAGTCAGCCCAAGAACAACAACCACACACTGGTGGCAGCAGAAGTGGCAAGGGAAGTAGGTACCAACAGCATAAAAGAACACCAACCAACTGGTCGTTTGCCAACACGTCAAGTGAAGAGGAACCTGAACCAGGCCCTAGTACCAGCAGAGTGAGATTCAACCAATCTGTACCAGCGAATACCGATTTAAACACACTATTGAGGAATTTTTTAGAACAGGGCCAAGCATCCAACAAAGGCCCGGGATTCCAACAACAGCAAGGGAGAGGGAGAGGACGAGGCAACCGACCACAACAACAACAATGGCAAACCTCCTCACAACGAATGACGCGGAGCAGAGGGAAGAAACCACTATGGAGAGCATTGTAGTGAATCTATCTGATTACCATCTGACTACCGAGGAAGAGAAGGTCCTAAATAAGGGATTAGGCTTTGTGCCTACACCTAACCACGACGCCTTCAAATGTAGAACCGAGTTTCATGAGACGATGCGCAGAATCAAACTGAAAAAATTCTTTTGGAAGCAACCATTTGAAGAAAGTAAAGGTTTTAATTCTAATTTAAGAAAACCTTCCACCTTCTGCCCCCCAATGCAACGATCGGCCCAGAAACCGCAGTGTTTGAGGCTAAAGTCTTGGAAGAGATCAGAGACATAGAAAACAAGAACAAATCTATGGGGTTCAAAAACATGACGAAAGAAAATTGGGAATCCATTAAGTCCCTGCAGAACAACGACAAGATAACTATCAAGAGCGCCGACAAGGGCGGCGCTATCGTGATTTTAAATACGACCGACTACGAAGTGGAGGTACGAAGACTCCTAGATGTCAGAACCAATTATCAACCTCTCGCTAGAGACCCTACTCCTGAATTGAAGGATATTATCACAAAACTTGTCGCGAATGCGAAGGAAAAGAAATGGATAAGTGCAAAAGAGGCGGAGTTCCTCATTAACACCAACCCGAGGACTCCGGCCTTTTATATCCTCCCAAAAATACATAAGCCTGGCAGGCCCCCGCCTGGCAGGCCTATTGTGTCGGGTATCCAGTCGATTCTGGAACCCTTGTCCCAATTCGCTGATTATTATCTTCGCGAATCGGTAATAACCCAAGCCTCTTACGTGAAAGACACCACGGATATTTTGAATGTCCTTGATTCCATGACTTATAACCCGGCTACTGAGTATATTGTAACTATAGACATCGAGTCATTATACTCATGTATCCCACAAGAAGCGGCCCTAGTAGCAACAGCTAAAGCGCTAAGAAAACAAGAATGGTTTTATGATGCGCCACAAAGTTTCGTCCTACAATGTGTCGAATTGGCTCTCACACGAAATTTCTTTGGCTACAAAAACAAACTCTTCCTCCAAGTGACGGGAACATCAATGGGGGCCACGATGGCACAGAGTGTGGCATGTATTTATGTGGGTCAGTTTGAGGAGCACGTCATCGAAGCAGACAACAATCCCTTTAAAGACCATCTACGCCTGTGGAGACGTTATATCGATGACGTGCTCCTCATCTGGTCAGGAGAAGAGGATTCGCTTCTCCAGTTTCTAAACTGGTTAAATACACAGGACACGAGTCTGCGTTTCACGTGGAAATACCATCACACAAGTGCTGTTTACCTTGATTTGGATATCGAGGCATCCGAAGGAAAATTTGCTACCAGTGTGCACCAAAAACTGACAGATAGAAACTCGCTACTGACCTACCAATCTTATCACCCCAGGGCACTCAGGGACAATCTCCCAGTGGGCCAATTCATGCGGTACAGGAGGAACTGCTCCACGACTGAAGTCTACAAAGAACAAGCCAAAGATCTAAGCAGCAGGTTACAAGCCCGGGACTATCCATGCAAAGTAATTCGCCAAGCGAACAAGAGAGCCTTGAATACACCTCGGACAGCACTCTTAGAATCACACACGAAAGAAAAATCAGAATGCCTGCCAGTGGTCATGACCTTTGACCCGCTGGCCTCGAAGATTCGACAAGCCATCAGAAAGCATTGGCCTATCCTGAATACGCAAGACCACGAGATGCCCCCACCCCGGTTTGCTTTCCGAAGGGCCCCCAACCTAAAGGACAAATTGGTCCATACCAGGATGATAGAGAAAAAACCATTAGAAACAACGACGGTACCAAATGGTCACTACCCCTGTGGGAATTGTTCGGTGTGTCATCTCACGAACAAATGCACCACAGTTGTGCTAAAATCCGGAAAGACATGGACGTTGAATCATTTCAGCAATTGTAACACTACGAATGTAGTATATAGATTGAGCTGTGAGTGTGGCCTTGAGTACATCGGCCTAACGACACGCAAAATCAAGCTCCGGATCCAAGAGCACCTGAGTACAATACGACAGGGCAGATTGACTACAAAGTTAGTGCAACATTGTCATCGCAATAAACATTCCTTTACGTGGGTGGTTCTGGAAAGAGTGGTGGGTGAGGCTCAGTCTATGGAAAAGCGCCTGGTAACAAAAGAAGCACGCTGGATATACCAGGAACGTAGCGAACAGCAAGGATTAAATGAATTGCTGGAATGGAACAAGTTACGCTGATATAGGTGTTCCCTGGCTCAGCAATCTAAGGTCCGATAGTACACACAGACCATATGAAATATACTCAGTTGACGTTTTCCTTTATCCCAGAGGCTGTAAGGCGTCCATGTGAACTAATACACCCTATACTACCAGCTGGAAGTACCTGACATGAGTGGTGAAAGTTGTGAATGTCCTGAACCCTTAATAAATTTGCTCACCTCATGAAAACAATTGTTGATTGAGTTATCTGGAAATATATAATGGGCTGGGTGTGTGACAATTAATATGATATAACATCTATTATAATTAAGGGACATCATGTTTGCATTCACACAGAGTATAGTTTTGTGCCCTCTAAACGCTTTGCCAGACTGTTCCAAGATGGCCGCCTCCCTATTCAAGAGAACGCCCGTTACACTTCGTGCACGTCTCTAGTCATTAGGAGTATGCCTGATCCAGACGAGCCCCTCCCAACACAGAAAAACGTGACAATTGTTGGTCTGTAAAGTAAACAATATGCGATTTGTTAATACGAGTACAAGTCCGCATTCGATGGCTATACTGGCTACGTGATTGGCTGGACCGATCAGAGGTGAGCAAAGCACATGATTGTTTGGGCCAATTAGAGCCGACCGGTGTCGACGCCGGTAAAAGTAAATAGACCGCACGTCACTTGCTCGGCGCTCCGGTGCCGAGAAGACGCCGAACGAATTCCCTCCACTGGTAAACGCGGTATACACAGAGAGTAGAACCCAGATACGGTGAGACTAGAATGTCCGTTTTTAACGTGCGTCCGCACGGCGCCCCCCCCTCTTTTTTCGCTTTGTCTCTACTAGATAAAAATAGAAGGGAGGAAAGACCATACTTACCGCTTGGAAGTGGGTCCAGGATTTTTACATAGCCATATTGGTAACGGTATGAAAGCTAAAGGTGCCTCCCAGGTAATTATAATTATTGTCTATTACAAGGTGCAATGCATGGATCCAATGTAGTGCTAACTCCGCAGTAAAACTACCGGCAGCCTTTTACATATACGCATATGTTTATTTTGATTTACAGCATTTAAAACACAGTACCGCTGGCAGTGGCACCCTAAATTTCGCTTGCCCTGAAGAAATTGCCTGATAAAATACCTAAGGCAATGAAACATGTCGGCTGTGAGCTGAGTACGAATCGATAGGTAGTATTCGTACCTCTCCTTTTTATATATATATGTTTACTGTTGGCAACAAGAAAATATGAGTAAAAATGTTTTTGTATCTTGTTGCACAGTAGTTTGTGTGTTATATGTTGAACGTTGTTAGTCCTTGTCTCATATACGTTTTTTGCGTACACTGCACCATTCACTGTCTTCCCTTTTTCCTTTGGGTTTTGGACACGTTTACGTTAAGCTATTTGACACCGATGATGAGAACAGGGCCATCCTGGTGAGTACCAACCAGGGGTCCCATTGGTGGTGCGCCCGTGAGGTGTCATCTAGCTATTCACACTTTTTTCAAATGTTGTCCTTCTAGTGGATGTTTGTACTGTGTTGTCTGGTTATATGTTTATCAGAGACTGGCTATCTTTTATTTATGGCAATAGACTTGAACAGGGTAATATTCTCTATAAATTAGAGTTATGATTGGAATGATCACTCGACAATCCATAGTTGTTCACAGTTCCACATGGATTATTTGCCTTTAGGACTGGGTCAATTTGTGATTAGTGGTTGACTGAGTGGAGGGCGACCTAGTCCTTTATGTCCCTCTTGACTCCTATTAAGTGGATAAAAGGATCATGCTGAACCTGACTAGGCTTTTGTCAACAACATCCTCTGTATGAGGCTTTGCATCAAAGTATGTCATTTCACTGGCTATAGCCTATTTGATTTTCTGAAAAAATTAATTGCATTCATGTGACCAATGAATTTAAACATTTTTTTTCGTCAAGTCTCTCAAAGGAGCACTCGCTGTGGCAAAGTCTTGTATGTATTTAGAACAGTAACTGGCCATGCCAAGGAATTAACATACTATGGAAACAACTTGTGGAAGACTGGCAGTTGACAACGCTTGCACTTTATCTTGATCAGGTCCACCCTTCGCAAAAGATACGGTCAAAGAATTTAAATTTTGCCTTATGGAACTCACATTTCCCAGCATTTAAAGTTAAAACTGCATCAGCAAGTAAATGGCACACTTGTGTGAGAGCTTTATCGTGCTCCTTCTGTGCAGCTCGAAAAAACAATATGTCAACACTATAATTGAAAGTTTTCATGACAGGCTAGATGATACATCAAACAAAATCTTGAAAAAGCTTAGCAGGTGATGACACACCAATATGTAGGGCCTGATTCAGATCTTGACAAGCATGTTACTCAATAACAACCTTGACAGATATCCAGTCCTCCAAAATATAAATCCCATAGAATACAATGGTATTTATAATTTCAGCAGATTGGATGTCAGTCACTGTTGTGATGGAGTAACCTGTCCACCATGATCTAAATCAGACCCTCACCCTTTTATTTCTGAACATATAAATATGCAGAGAAAAGGTGGTAATGTACCTGCAAATCTACTTGAGTTCCAACTGATGATATCCTTTCAATGTGAGAGAAGAACTTTGCACTATTCAATTGTGTGATCATGTCGGCAATGTGTGGACCTTTCAATTGCCTTCTTAGCTTGACGCATATCAAAACAGATACGTACATCTCCTTTACTGTTTTTTGTGGGCACTACCACATTGAGAAACCTCAACTATATCATGTTTAAGGAAGGATTCAAGATCTTTCTCAACAGCCTCTTGTAAATGAAAAGCAATTTGTTTGTGTCTTTAAGCAACAGAACACACATCTTCATTAATATGCAATTGTACTCTCATAGTCTTAAGTTTTCCTAACCCATCAGCATCATACTCGACTCCTCCCTCACCATAACCCAACAGATCAACGCCGTCGCCTCCACCTGCTTCAACACCCTCCGCATCCTTTGCAAAACCTTCAAATGGATCCCCACGGAACCCAGACCATCAACCATGCACTCATAACAAGCAGACTGGACTACGGGAACGTCCTCTATGCTGGAATCAACAAATCCCTGCTCTGCAAAACTCCAGACCATCAGAACACTGCAACCTGACTCATCCTCGGCATCCCACCACATGAACACATCACCCAAAACCTGCGAAACATCCACTGGCTCCACAGTAGACTGTTCCCAGGAGGCACAGGGTCAGCACTGATTTGCATATGGCTGGGTCTAAACTTGGGTGGCATAGTGAACTAAAGAATGATGAATTTAACCCAGATCTCTTGATTGGGGGTGAATGTTTGATTTGCTCTGCATTCCATCCATCATCTGTGTCCCTTTTGCTTTCTCACACTAAGTGCACCGGGTATGCCCAGATGTGGGTCCCGGGTTTACTGTGCCACTGGATTCAAGCTAGCCCGGCTGGTGAGGGGTGATGCCCCGAAACCGGTTCCAGGATGCTTGCTTCTGGTCCAGGTAGGATCAGGCTTCGGCAGTTTGGGCTAGACTGTTCCCATGAGGCACGGGGTCAAGACTGATTTGCATATGGCTGGATCCAAAGCTCGGTGGAATGGTGAGCAAAATAACAGTAGATTTAACCCAGATCTCTTGACTGGGGGTTAATGTTTGATTTGCTCTGCATTCCCTCCATCATCTACGTGTCTTTTGCTATCTTGCCCTAAGCGCCCCATGTATGCCCAGATGTGGGTCCCTGGCTCACTGTGCCATTGGATTCAAGCTAGCCTGGCTGCTGAGGGTTGATGCCCCGAAATCGATCCTAGGATGCTTGTTTCTGGTCCAGGGAAGATCTGGCTTGGCAGTTCGGGTTGGACTGTTCCTGAATTTTACAAATTTTACCTGTTATTTGCTTTTCGCAGTTTGAATTCTGGCTTTTTAAGTTATGCATGTGTTGGCTATTTTTCGGAGCACTCAGAATTTCAGAGCTTTTAGGCAGATATAATGCCGATGACATTAAAGTTAGAAATGTGAAAGATTCCAAAGATGCAATTGAAATTTCCTCAAAAAATCCAAGACAGACCAGGTGGGTAAGGGAGCTAAAGTTATCCTACAAAACCTTGGGCGGTAAGTTATGCCCGGTAAAAATTTGGCTTGATTTTAGGGTAGCAGGTGGCGCTTCATCTGCATTCATTTTTAGGCACCAAGATAAATCTCGCCTTATGGTATCCCAGGTACTGGCTGTATTGAGAGAATCTTTGTTCAAACTAGGAGTGAACCCTTACTATTTAGGTACTCACTCTTTTAGAAAAGGCACTGCTTCCGAAGCAAACAGGTTGGGTTTTTCTATAAAGAAGTGAAGAATTTAGGTCATTGGTCTTCTGACTGATATATATCAGAAATCTCAATGTTTTATAAATTCAGCTCATATTAACCTTCTAGGTCACTTTCCATGTCACACTGGGGTTTACAAGACCGTTAGGGTAATTGGACACTCTTTTGTGAAATGGGCTGCGAAACAAGCTCCGAGAAGACATTTTGGGAAAAACCTAGGTTTTTGCTCTGGCGAGATAAAATTTGAGTGGTGAGGTAAAGGGGGTATGAAGTGGGGCTAAGTAATGTCTTGTTTAAAGGAGTTAATATCGGTTAAATGACACCCTGATGTTTTACTCATTCACATGGAGGAAAATGACATTGTTCAGCTGTCAGGTCTAGGTTCATTAATCAATATGAAATCTGATTCAGAATTGATTGTTAAGTCGTGGGCCAGAACAAAAGTAATCTTAACAGCTTTAGTGCCTAGAAGGGTCTGAGAGGGAACAGAAAAATTCACAGCCATGGAAAGAGCCAGGAGAAAGGTAAACAGAGATTTACATTGCTTTTGTAGCATCAATGGCTTAAGTTGGTTAGCTCATAGTTACATAACCAAAGAAGATTTTCAATTCTTCCAGGAGGATGGCATGCACCTTTCTTTTATTGGTAATGAGTTATAAATCATGAACATTAAGGTGAAGTTATCAAACCTGATCGAATTAAAAACATGGTGCTAACAGGCAGGCTGTTAGGCGACAGTCTCTTCTTCTCCCCCCCTATTTTGAGGTCACAGTTGACTGCTGACTCATAGTCAGAGCATAAGTCGGTTTTACTATTTTGGTGACAGTGTGTTTTTTCTCTTACATAGTTTGTTACGAATCAGAAGCTAGAAGAAAAGGGGTGGGGGCAAGAAAAACGCCTGTACAGGGTTTTTCCTGGTGGCAGAATTTGATCAGATCGAGATAGGCAGAAATGGTTGGGGGGATTCAGATTAGCTTTAGACAGAAGTAAACATAGGAGCGAGTAATAAGGCAGGGGATGAAATGGTTAGAACAATGTTTTGGGAAGTTTTATTGTGGGAGATCGATTAAGGGCGGGGGATCTTAGGAGATTGAATTGTATTAGTGAGGTTTTGTTTTATTATTGTAAATCTGAATATCGGCATACCTGTCCAACAAAGCAGCCTTTTACACCAAAACTGGCTTGTTTTATTGTGTATATCATCCGATGAGGGCTCCTGGGGGTGGCATTCACAGAATGTTCCCCCCCGGGCAGCTTCGGGCAAACGGTTCAGCCATGTCAGGTATGACTTGATTGGCTGCGCGTGAGCTTAGTCATTTGGAAAGGTGACTGTTAGATCTCCAGTCAGTTAGGCGCAGACGGTTTGAGGTAGGGCTCAGTGCTGTTGCTGTCTCTCCCACCCTCCCTATGATATTATTCACCTGTTAGTGGAGTTTTTTGCGTATTTTATGGTTGTTATCTGGGGCTTTTCGCTTGGGCAGATGGCAGATTTTGAGGAGATCGAGACAGGCAGAAACGGTTGGGGGCATTCAGATTATCTTCAGACAGACGTAAACAGGGGAGCGAGGAATAAGGCAAGGGATGAAATGGTTAGAACAATGTTTTGGTAAGTTTTATTGTGGGGAATCAATTAAGGGCGGGGTTGTCAGGAGGATGTGTCAGGAGATTGACTTTGTATTAGTGAGGCTTTGTTTCAATATGGTAAATCTGTACATCTGAACATCTGCATACTTGTCCAATAAAGCGTCCTTTTACCCCTAAAATGTCCTGGTTTATTGTGTATATGGCCCTAAGCCCCTCCCAAGAATCCACTCACTCTACCACTATGTTAAACCAAGAATCATGCCTAGTTCAGTAAAGGTGTCAAAATATGGCTTCTCACCCATTAATTACAGCGTTATGATAATACTCAAGCACGCTGTAAAGAATTAATATTCCAAAATTGAGTAGCAGAAAGTTAAGTTTATTAAGTTTATTGAGCAGTGGCACAGCGCATACGGTAGGCATAACAGCTAAACAGTAACTGACAAAGAACATCGAACATGGAATACAAAAGTACACGCAGGTACCATGTTCCAAGTTCTAGTGGAATTAAATAATTAATAAAAACAAAGAATGTAACATATCTCATCCCTTACAAAAACATCATGACAAAAATCTGGCAGGTACCACAATGGGTCTATAATTACTTTTAACTCTAGAAGCTATAGACTGTGAGGAACCAAAACTTTGCTGAGAACCGTTTTGAAAGTTCTTGCAAGATTTTTGAAATTTGCATTTGGCAACTCTTCTCATGTCCAAACCTTTCCATCCTGAGTGATAATAGAATTTTTACATACTTTAACAATGTTAATCGGATTACCAAATTTAGAGGAACCTTTGGATGTGAACCCGGGTTTTTTGATCCTTAACCACTCTCCCACCTCAAAATCAGGAGCTTTTATATTCATGTTGGAATCAAACAACGCCTTCATCTTCCCCTGTTTGATCTCCACCCGTTTAGCAACTTCTATCAATACAATTAACCTCCTTGTTAATTCTCTTGACCCACCACGGACATATATCTGTAATGGGTTCCCTCCCTTTCAGAAGTCTGAAAGGACTTACCTCTGTAACTGAGTGGGGTGTGACACAGTACATCCATAATCTTTTCCTCACAACATCTCTCCAAGACTCACCTGACTTACAAGCAAATTCAACACAATCTGTAAGAACATGATTACATCTTTCTACTTGACCATTTTCATATAAGGAAGTGGTAATATGTTTGATTCCACATTTACAAAGAAAATCCTCCATTTCTTGTGAAATAAGTTGAACACCATTGTCCGTAACTAACACTTCTGGAGAACCCTCACGTGCAAAAACTTCCTTAAAGAAGGAAATAATAACCTGAGTGGTGGCACTTGCAACACATTTTACTTCTGGCCACTTTGAGTGGTAATCAATCATAACTAAAGCAAAGCAAGCATTGCAGGGTAGGTGATTTAATGGAACAGAAATGTTGAAAGCTACTTTCTGCCATGGAAATTCGGGCCAAGACACTGGTCTGAAGAAACCCTAATCATTTTATCACTTCTTATGCCTAACAGTTCTATCAACTACCTTGTCAAGGCCAGGCCACCAAAAATTTGCCCTGATGAGACGTTTTATTGAGGATATACCAAGATGTGCAAGGGCCAAAATACTCTTCTGTAAAGAGACTGGAGGGATTATCGTTTCTTTAAAGAGTAAGCCTCCAATTCCTTCAATTTCTGTTGAGAACTGACAGAAAGACCCAAAATCAGCTGAAGTGGCTTTCTTTTTGGGCCAACCTTTTTCCAAACATCCAAAAATAAATTGAGAAACCGCATCTTTATTCATTTCAGACATCCATTCAGATTCAGACAAACTGGTAAACTCATCTGAAATAAAATCTTTAACTGTAGCCGCAATATCTAAATCTTGTTCGTCTGAAATGATAACATCATCCAAACAAGGCAATCTAGAAAGAAAATCCGCAGTGACATTACTTTTTCCAGAAACATACACTACTTCTAAGTTATCTTCTTGAAGTTTGGAAGTGAGACGTGCAATACGGCAGTAGAGTTCCATCCTCTACCCGGGGACAATATACCAACAAGTGGCTTGTGGTCAGTCTTGAGAATAAATCTATTTCCCCACACATAGTTGCGAAAATGTTCTATGGCCCAAATAAATGCTAATAATTCCCTCTCAATTACAGCATACTTTCTCTCTGTGGAAGATAAAGTCCTAGAAGCGAAAGCAACACACCACTCTTCCTTGCCCGAACATTGACTCAAAACTCCACCTAGGCCATAACAACTGGCGTCAACAGTAAATATACATTTTTTGTTAATACAAAAAGATTTTAAGGTGGGAGCATTCACAATCTCATTTGTAATCTGCTTAAAAGCTGCTCCTTGTTTGTCAGACCATACAAATTCAGTAGATTGTCTAGTTAATTCTCTGAGAGGCTCCATCTTGGTGGCAACATTTTGAGTAAACTTGCTATAGTACTCGCATAGTCCAGGGAAAGAGAGAAGTTTCTCTCTGTTGTCTGGTGAAGGAGCATTTATAATAGCATCAACAAGGGATTTCTTTGGTACTACACTGTCACCGGAAAGAGTGTGGCCTAAATATTCCACAGATTTGCAGAAGAATTTGCATTTATTCGATTTAAGCGTCAAACCACTCTCTCTCAGTCTTCCATTAACCTCCTTGAGATGAAGAAAGCGTTCATCCTCATTCTTAGAAAAAACTAAAATTTCATCTTGGAAGCATTTGACAAACATACTAGCATCTTTAAATATGTGATACATAGCTCTCTGAAAAACAGAGGCCGCCGAGGCTAGCCCGAACAGCATCCTTTTAAATTGAAAGCGACCATGGGGATTGATAAAGGCCGTAAAGTGTTTAGAGTCTTCTGTTAATTCAATTTGGTGATATACGGGGCGGAAATCAAGGGTTGAAAAAATGCACGACTCTCTAACATACACACCATTTTGTTGATATTCGGCAGGGGATGACAATCAGTAACTAAATTTGCATTAAGTGCTCTCATATCAACAAACAACCTAATACTTTTATCAAGTTTCTGTGCCAAAACAATGGGTGAAACCCATTTTGAAGATTCAATTTCTTCAATAATCCCTCCTTTGACCATGTCATCCAACATTGATTTAAGTTCTGCTCTAATGCTAATTGACACCCCTCTGAGTTTCTGTTTGACTCGAATCGAGATTTCTCTGACTTTTATTCTGTGACTGAAACCTTTCAGTTTATCTCATTTCTCAGAAAAAATTATAGTAAGTTTCTCCACATTGTCATCAGCAGAAATAAAACGTTTTCCTTTCTCTTCTTGGCAAGTACATTTCCGCTCCATGCCACCAGTGGGAATAACATCAATAACATCTTGTTCTTTATAACACGTAATAGCAATTACAGAAACTGGTTCTTTATCTCTGGGATTTAACTTAATCCCAAATTTGGCTTGATCACTCCATCCTAGTACATTTTCACCTTTGAATGCTACATACAGTTTAATAACAGCATAGTTACCTTTGAACTCAATTAAAACTTCTTTGAAGTCTATAAAATCAAAGTAAGACCCATCAAAATGTTGTGCAACTATATCAGGTTTACATAAACTTGTAGTATCAATTAGATTACCAAAAATCTCTGAGCAATACTGTCTATTGATAATAGTCTATGGTGACCCAGAGTCTGCCATGAGTTCAAGATTCTTACCTAGAATACAGACAATACATTTTGGTGGACCTATTTTATCAGCTTGAGATATATCAAAAGTATTGTGAATAGATACAACGATTCCAGATTCCAATTCCGATGGAATGTCTTCGATCGAAGATAAGTTATGGGATGTAGTAGAGACTTTCCCTTTAGAATAATTGGGTGATGAAACTGAAGACAAATTCTTTTTGACATATATTACTTTGCACATTTTTTAAACATTTCCCATGCGTCCGCTTTTACTGCATTCTTTCCAAATCGCGGACACCGTGGGAAAGAAGCAATATGACCTGGGTTACCACACCTATAACAATAAAAACTTTTAGAATTAATTTGACCTTTCAAATTAGAGGTAAATGTACTCTTTGAGGTCCCGGCAGTATGTGAATTATTGTTGGATGTGACACTATTTAGAATTCCTGAATTTGAAGTGTTAGGTATAACTCTATTTACTGCACTGGAAGTGGAAGACTTACTATATTTATCAAGAGATTTAATCAATTTTTCCGATTGGTCTAGAGCTTTGACAGTGCTGATAGCTGTCTCTAGATTAGGATCACCTAAAATCCAAAGCTGTTCTTGGACCTTCTTGTTTCTTACATGAACGATGATTTGATCTGTGATCATTTCATCAGTGATTAATCCAAAATTACAATGTAGAGATAATGCACGAAGAGCTGTTAGAAAATCATCAAAACACTCTCCTCCTCTTGAGCTTTAGTATAAAACTTAAACCTATTTAAAGCAACTCTACTATTAGGTCTGAATCTGCTCTCAATACGTAAGATTGCTTCATCATAAACATTATGATCTCCACTAGATCTTACGGGAGGCAGAGTCCTGTAAACAACTTGCCCTTCAGAACCTAAGCAATGAAGTAATATATTATTTTTCCTTTCCGCGGACATACGTTCCCCGTCAATGGCTTTCAAGTAGGTGATAAACTCCTCCTTCCATCTTGCCCACGGAATAGGAGGTTCACCTTTGCTTTGAAGAAATTTGTTAGGTCGGTTAAACTGCATCGTATAACTCTCCTATTGATAAAAGAAAATAGTAATGCAAAAGTAATATTAATAATAAAAAAATATTGGTGATATGAATTTGTTGTGGAATTAAGAATGAATCACCAAAAACACAAGAATATCAGAGGTTGTCATAAACAAAATGTCATAAGTAAAGGCACCTTAAAATGAAATGAACTGTTTCTTTCAGTAACCAATAGGTAAAGTAAATTGTTCTAAATAAACACAGGTTGGCAAATAGACACTTTAATGGTCACACTAGTTCATACTGAATTTCTAGTACTATATGTCTAAATGAAGTAAATGTAACCTTGCTGGTAAATCAATGTAATAAATATCAACGATGGTGATGCAGTATCAGTATCTATTATCAATATATAATTATGGTAAGAGTCAGTGATCGTGAAAATTGATGGAAGTGCACGGAAAAGTCCAATGCGTTGAAGAATACAGTACCTTAATGTGAAATACAGTCACGCACGTTGAGAAAAATACAGTACCTTAATGTGAAATACAGTCACACATCAAAGATAATTAGTATTCCCACTTCCGTGATATTCGGCAGGCATAAAATGTTGTAGATAAAGTTCAGTTGAGTTGGAGCGCTATGATTTATGATCAATGGAAATCAATATGGCAGATGGCACGATGACGTTAGCAGCTACGTATGACACACGCACGTAGAAAAATAATGTCAACTCCTTGTATGAGACTAGTGAATCTTCAATGAAGAACGCGTCAGTCCCACGTAGTCCGTCGTCCCACGTAGTCCGTCGTCAGCAAGACGTCACCAGGAAGACTGGATACCGTTGCTAAGGAAGACGTCACCTTCGTGACCAGGCACCGTTGCCAAGGATACCAAGATAATCCGTTGAAACTTGAACACGAAAACTTGGGAAATTGCCAAAATACAGATGATTGCCATAGACCGCTCTACGAACCTCTGGGTACACAAAATCAAAGAAGGCAGGTAAGCTGAGATAAATACTTCGTCAGAACTCCTACACACTCTTCCGTACCAGGCCAGGTTCGATAACTTCATGGAAATTTTGTAAAGAATTAATGTTACAAAATTGAAGTGGGCACATTTTTATAATCGTGTGTACACGTACAACAATGCTGCTAGTTGCTTGTTTGCAAGATTGCACTTTAGAATATCTTGTTAAGATATTTGTATATGCTGTTAATCATCTTAAGAACTTCTATAATGTTAGTAATGAAGAAAGTTAAGTTTATTGAGTTTATTTATTGAGCAATGGCACAGTGCATACGCTACGCACAACAGCTAAGTAGTAACTGACAAAGAAAGAACATCGAACATGGAATACAAAAGTACACGCAGGTACCATGTTCCAAGTTCTAGTGGAATTAAATAATTAATAAAACAACGAATGTAACACACGCTTCTTAAGTTGTTTTATTGTTTTAGTTGTTCCTCCATTAAAAGTCAGAACACATCAGTTTTTTCGTAAGTTTTGTTTTTGTCAAGGCGGAAAAGTGGTCAAAAGTTTTTTTACTTCATGTATTTTGAGGCACTAACCTTCGTAGTTGAATGCTGCTTGTTTGCTAAAGCGACGTTATAACTTACATAGTAATGTCATATTTTTGAACATGAAAATGTAACATATCATTTGACTACCACCATAATTGATCTGTAGCAACGTGCAACCATCTGATGTTTCTAATGCCAGACAAAGTCTCCCACAGATCAAGTCTTCTACCTATCAGACGTGTCAAAATCTCAGCGCAACACCCTGCTGTCCCTGACCTTGTTACTGCTCTGCTGATGCAGTCTCCTCGCTGCAGAGAACACCAATGCACCTAGCAACGATTACGTCATGTGCCAAGAGGCCTTAATTACTCGGAGCGAGCAGGAAGGTGGAATCAGATCAATGGTTCCCCCAACGACCTTATTCTTTAATAATAGATTAAAGAAGGCCTCTGCTGAGTTTTTTTATAGTCAATATCAAACGAGGCCCATTCATCAGCTATATGTGATAATTCTGAATGAGAATAAACTTGTGGTTATCGTGCGTATCTGTTCCTACATGTATCTACCTCTAAACTATTTGTGCAGAACCTACAGCTAACGTTTAATTTCAGTCTTCAAATTGCAGTGCGGGCACCTTTATCTTGCCCTGGATGCCAATGAATGGCCGCTGTTTTGTACATTTTTTGCTTGTGCTTTAACGATTTCCATTTGGAAAAAGCATTTCTCTTTTTTTGCTCGCGCTCCCTTGGTGCTTCAGCGTTTACGTAAGCAGCGCAGACTCGTTAATTTGAAAGGTCTATTTTAACATTACCTTGGCTGGTTTTTTAGACTGTGCATAATTTAGTAGTTTCCTGTTTGATTTTAACGTTTCTTCAGGAGGAATTAAGCTGCTGAGCAGACACATGTCACGGGCCCTTTGAAATGCAAAGTGACTTTAATTTTAAACCAGTCAATAGTACTGCACTTGCATAATGACACCCGAAATTAGATTGGATGTTAATGTAACAAAACATTCTGATTCAACACTTGATCAGTATTATAGCAGGTGGGGATAATTCAATTTCATATTTTACATGGCTATGTTATTTTAGGTGAATTTGCTTCTTAACGTTCTGTCGAGGGAGGTATAATCCATTATAATTTGGCAACATATAAGAAGACAAATGAGAACCAGTATTGATTTGAGTGATAGTCTGGCGCATTGCTTCATATGCAAATGACCATGATGGGTCTTCTGGGAGGACAGCTAACATAAGCACACTTAAGAAGATAATCAAAGCCTCGCGCTCACTGTTGGCGTTTGATGACGAAGGAGGAGGCTCCCGTCACAATAATGGAGAGGAGAGAGCGGAGAAACACTAATGTTAATACGAGGTATTGAATCTGACAGCCTTATGCAAGAATGCACGGAGTTTCCGACCGAAAACTAAATTGTTTCAGCAGTGTGCTGTCATGCAACACTGCCATTGTAATATGAAACAAGTGCGTTTTATGACAAGCATTGGCAAAGCCAAAAGGTCTGGAGTTGGCCGTCAGCCTTTTGGCAATTCTTGTTTTGTTTTGACCTGGTTTTTACAAAGCAGATTCTTTCGGGAAGCTGCTGGGCCATCATCACATGGTTAAAAAAGTTTTTTTTTGTTTTAAGAAAGGATACATGACCATAGTACTCCCTTGCTCGGACGGAGACGGCTTTATGTGTGGATGTGTTCCTTGTGAAAGGGACGGATGCTATAACTCATAGTGAAGTCAGTCAATGGCTGAATTGGGCTGACACATTACCTCTTAGGCTCTTGATGCATGCTGGAGTGGGTTGGAGAAAATATGAATGACACAATCACAGACTAATCGATAGACTGTGACTGAAAACACAGAATAGTAACTATGTTACTTTAGTAGGCCAACACTGATTTTTTTTAAAAAAGGTAGTCCGTCTGGCATCGGCTGCAAACCTCTTGCCTTTGAGAAAGAATGCAAGAAAGTAAAAAGGCAAAGAAAAAGGATGGTATGAAGGCAAAAAAGGAAGAAGGCAGGCAAAAAAGGAAGACTGAAGGAGAAGGAAGAAAAGCAGGCAAAAATCAAAGGAAGGCAAAGAAGGAAGGAAGGAGAAGAAGGAACAAAGGCAAATAGGAAAGAACATGGAAAGAAGACAAACAGGAAGCAATGATAAAAGAAAGAAAAATGGAAAGAAAGCAAGAAGACAAGACAGAAAAGACACAAAAGAAGAAAGAAATTGTAGAAACAAAGAATGAAAGAAAAGGAAATAAGTCAAAACAAGAAAGGGAAGAAAGAGGGCAAAAAGAAAAATAATGAAAAATATAATGATAAAGAAAGAAAGTAAGAAAGAAGGAAGTAAAGAAGAACTAAAGGAAGGGAAAAAGAAGGAAAAAAGAAAGAATGAAAGTGAAAGAGAAAGAAAGGAGGAAATAAGTCAAAGTTGAAAGAAAAAGGTAGAAAGAAGGAAAGAAAAAAGAATGAAAGAGAAATGAAGGGAAGAAAGAAGATGGAGAGAAGGCAGGAATGATGGCTAATAGTATAAAATATTGTATGCTAAAACCAAAATTATATCCAACTTATGTTACAATTGTGCTGCAAATTAAACACAATAAAGTTTATTTCTTCCATGGCAGCTTTATCGACGATCCATCAGTAAAACTGAGTCCAGGAGCACAATATGGTATGCTGTGAAATAGTAGCACTCAGATAAACAAGGCCACTGCAAGAGGTAATTACAACAGAATTGGCAGAAGACAGAAATTCATAAAGCTTGAAAGAGCCCTGTGCTCAGTTCAAAAGCATCCTGATATCACATCAGGCAATACTAAATAAGTGATAAAGTAAAAATAAAAACACTGGCGCTCTTGTGTGCGGATGTTTACCTTCTGAAAGAACCAAATGCAGTCTCTCTATGTGAATTAACTTGTGGCTTAAGGAGGCTGAACCATTGCCCCATGATGTAGTATGCAGTGGGAGGTAGCAACATGTAAATGACACAACCAAAGACCAATGGATGGAGAGATATCTGAAAGCCTCTTTAAGTAAGTGCATCATACATATTATTTTAGTAAAATCGAAAGGTTGTTAGACCTGGCACCATTGGCATGGGTCTCCCTTCCTTTTTTTCACTGTTGCCTCCTGTATTTTTGCCATGTTTTTGCTGGTCTAGATGCTTTGGGCACTTTGCCACTGCTATTCAGTGCTAAAGTGCAAGTGCTCCCTTTTGTAAATTGTTGTAGTGGATTAGTGACTCCATGATTGGCTATTTGATTTACTTGTCAGACCCTAGTACAGTGCACCATGTGTGCCCAGGGTCTGTAAATCAAATGTTGCTGGTGGGCTTGCAGCACCTGGTCGTGCCACCCACAGAAGCAGCTTGTAAAAAATGGCTCAGGCCTGCCATTGCAAAGCCTGAGTGCAGTCTGGGATTGCCATATCGACTTGGCAAGTGCACACACTTGCCGGTCCCCAAACCTTCCCATTTCTATATATTAGTCACCCCCTAAGGTATGCCCAAGGTACCCCCATGGGCAAGGTGCATTGTATGCAAAAGGTAGGAGATGCTCTGATGTGTGTGGCATGTCCTGATAGTGAATTACAGCCAAGTTGGTTTGCCACTATTTCAAGGCTACCTGCTCTCATAGGCCAGAATAGGCAGTTTGATTATAACATCTCATAATCCTAACTGACCCAGGGAACCAAGTAGAAATTCGAGCTTAGTATGCCTGAACTCAGAATGTTAAAATACATCTTTAGAGAGGGTGATTTTGACATTCTGTGTTTGAAAATACCACTTTTAGAAAGTCGGTCTTTTCTTGCCTAAACCATCCAATTGTCTCTGCTAGGGTTGTATATTCCATGCCTGGTTTGTGAGTGACAGGGGGCTGGAGAGGGCCTTGGCTCCAGCAGTCTGATGGGTCAGGGCTGGGCTGAATAGGAGAGTAGGGGTGGAGATTTCCTCTCACTGACCTGAGCCCTCATATAATAGAGAGTAGGGGGAGGAGATTTCCTTTCAGCTACCTGGGCCAGGTCTGCTCTCAAACAGTGCTGTTTCCACCTCCTGCTAGGAAGCTGCACCCAGGAGGTGAGAACTGGTTTTGACTGGGTACAGACACTCTCTGCCTTTAGAGAACAAAGGTTTTTGCAGTATAAATATTGGGGTCCAGACCCCAGAACTTTAGATCACTTCTGGGAATCAAGCCAAACCTTTGCTGAGGACAAGAACCAGAGAAGCTGAAGGAGATTACTTCCCCTGTGCTGTTTGCTGTTGGGGTTGGCCTGCAGTGGTTACTTTATTGCCAAAGAAAATAGAAAAGGAACTTTGTGTGTACTTTATCATCTTGAGGAAGATCTCCAAGGGCTTGTGACTGAGTATGCCTTCTGTTCTGAAGTCTCAGGGACACAAATACATCATCACAAGCTTCCCCTGAATTCCCTTTCTGGGAATTCTACCTGCAGAGAGGTGCCTGCTGTGGTTTGTGCCCCCTGAGAAGACTGCATGTCGCTAGGAGCTAGAAGTGTAATGCAACGAGGAGAAGTGTCTCGCTGCCGCAGCAGTTGCCGTCGCATTGGTGGTCAGCGGTGAGGATTTGGACTTGCATTTGTGACTCATATACAGTGATTGGTGTACACTACTAGTGAGTGCAGACCATAACATGACCACATACATTTTTTGAAAGAATTGTTTCCAGAGAGAAAATAGTGGATACGAAGGAATTTGGGCCTTCTTACAGAAAACCAGTACCTGTACTAGCCGTCCATGGATCAAGAACAGTGTTACTGCCGCCCCTTGGTGGAAGAAAGGAGAACCGGTCTGTATCCATTGACCTGGTAAAACCACACCATGTGGCCGATAATGAGTGGTAGTCCCAGTCGACTCCAAAGATGTAGCAGACAACCAAATATTGCTACCATCCAAGAAGTTCAAACTGAAAGACTCATCACCTTTGAAGAATCTGCAGTGAAAAAAGAATGACTATGCAACAAAGCCATGGAACTTGTGCCTCTTGAAACCCAAATAACAGTTTGTCAAGAAACTCCCATCTACAATGATGTAGCATCTGACTACATTAACATGTCAAGGGAACAAGCAGCTTCAGCGATTTCAAATAATCCGGATGCAATACCAACCATTGACAGAACTGCCTCTGGCTATTTGATCAACTTTGATACCTTTTCTAAGGATCCCAATGAACCTGAAAACAAACAAAACTTTCAAGGAACAATTACAGGAGCTTGGTCACCAGCTTGCAAATACATATCTGGTTTCACAATGGGTTGAATTTTGGATTGTGTTAGGTGTACTTTTTCTCCTACTATGGCTCATTCTTGTTTTAAGTTTGGGAAAGCTGATAGAAAGAAATATAGTAAAATAGACACAGCAAGTAAGAACATCAACTTGCTCCTGAAGCCTCACAAATCATCTCATTGTGAACAAAGAGACCTGTCATCAGTGAACATCACAGCCATTCCTCTACCTGGTGGAATAGCATGTGATTGAACTGATTATGACATTTATGGCCCTGTCGAGCTGCTGAAGATTCCACATCAATTTAAGGTTTCCTTGAGTGATTTGGTTTCACTCAGTACATTTTCTGATGATTGGAACTTTGAGACTGTTAATAACATGATGGCAGACTTAGAAATGTTGGCAAAATTTGCAAAAGAAGAAAACCTAGAAGGTTCATCAAATTATGAAGAAATGTATTGTTTTAATCATTTTGGTCATCATTATTTGCACAAATCTGCAAACCCTAGAAATGTTTTAACTTATAATCAATGGGAACGACGGGGGCAAGATGGCGGCCGCTACTGTGGCTGGCCGAGTGAGCAGCTTGTGGACTGCTCTCTTCGTAGCTCCCCCACCGGTGATCATTATCACACCTACCTCGGATACGGCTTTGCTGAAACTCTGCATGTACGGCTTCGGAGCTCTGGACGCTCCTCTGTGGACTCTGCATACTTTGTGCAGTTAAACGCCAACCCCAGAATCGGCGTAGTGGATCATTTGTTTGTGAGGCAAGGTATGATGCTGCTGCGGCTCTGCGGAATCTTCATAGTGGAGAGAGCGGAGTGAATGAAGGCGGCATAGTGCGAGGAGCAGGCGGTGCTTGATCAGCCACAGCTGTGCCGGTGTTTCGGCGTGGGTTGCAGCGGAGTGTTTGGAGCCAAGACTTCTGCATATGCCTCTGCATCTGTTACGGCGTGTGTGGATCCAAATAGGATCGATTGGAAAAGAGGTATGGCTCGATGGGGAGTTCGAGAGGTGCAAAAGCCTGTGGGGCTGCTACAAATACAGGGGCCACGGAGGTTACGGAGGGGCCTAACATGGGGACAGCTACAGGGGCTGCAGACCCTCTGCAGGGGGCTAACGGAGTTGGGGGAGCAGGTTTGGAAGGAGGGAGGCCTTCAGAGGATCAACTTCGGGATGTGTTAGGGATGGATAAAGATACAGCTCCGGTTATGGAGGGAAATGCAGTGCGAAGTGGCAGAAACCGGCAGCAAGGTACTCCCTAAAAGGAACGTACGGTGCCTGCTATTTTTCAAAAGAAACTGGCAGTTAAAGATAAGCCGGTGAACCAGCCATTACATTCAGCATCAGGAGCGGCAGGTGGTACCCGGGATACAGCAGCACAAGCGGTGTCAGCTGCGGCAGGTGTGGAGGCTAATATCAGGGTGCCTGAGGTGGGGACATTAAATGCGGGTGAAACCCCATAGTTTACTGGCAATATAGAGAACACAGAGAATAGTGTACATTCTGTGATCGAGAGGTTGAATGATGCTGAGTCTGCTGGTTCGGGAGGGAAATTCTACTCCATATGAGATCTATCAAACATATCAGAAAATGACAATGACATTGACACGGGGGTATAGTCGGTGATTGGGGGGATGAAATGGAGTCACATCCGGATGATGATGAACCTTCGCAGCGGTCTGTGAACCAAGAGACTGTAAGAAAGGTACAAGATCATAGTAATCCTCTCTCTCAAGAGACCATGACTCTTGTAGGCCAGCTTACCTGGGAAGGCTCCCCTTCTCTTCAGCCTGACCATGTGGAGATGAATGCTAGTATATCTGGGGGGCCGAATGAGGAGGTGACGCTGAATACCATCTACAAAGTGATTATGGCCCATCAGTCAGAGACAAAGGCTGAAGGTTTCCGCACACAGGGGGCGGTCCGAAAATTACAAAATACCGTTCGCCGCATAGCAAAATCATGCGCAGAAATGACAACGTGGATTGTGGAGGTAGAAGAGCGGATCTCGGGGGTGGAAGATCAACTGGCACAGCAGCAGTCAACCATTGTTGTTTTACAAAATGCTAGACAGGATATAGATTGGAAGTTAACGGATCTTGAAAATAGGTCAAGGTGGAAAAATCTATGCGTTTTGGGGGTTCCTGAGAACAAGGAAGGGCAGGATGCTAGACAATTCATTATCGAAATGTTTCCTGACTTAAAAGGTTGGAACTGGGAGACTGAGATTATTAGGGCACATCGATTCCCATTTGTACAAAGTGTGAGGAGGGGGGGCCTGCGGAATAGGCTGGGGATAGGCCTAGGGGCAATTTTAATCTGTTTAAACAACTTTCTGCTGCGTGAAGCTTTATATGACCTGGCTAGGCCAGATAGGCGTCGGTCTGGTAAGGGGTGCACATTTTTCGTGCGCCCCGATTTTTGCCAGGCTACAGTCCAACAAAGGTGGAGAATGCGGCAGTTGATACCAGCTTTTCAGGCCAAAGGTGGTCAGGCTTTCCTCTTAAATCCCGCTAAACTGAAAGTAATACATAAAGAAAAAATTCAGTATGTTGTGTCAGAGTTTGCTGCACAGGATTTTTTTAAAACAATGTGAAGCCTATAATGTATTCTTTTTTTTGTTACTACTCTTTTTTCGTTTTTTTCGGGAGCGATCTCTTTTGGGCAGGCTTATAATGTAGAAATGGGAAGGATGCATAAGACGTAGTTTGCAACTTGTAAGATAGAACACGAGTTTCAGTGAATATAAAAGTGATGCAAATTCCTTTTTTCTTTTGTGTCTTGTAATGCAGCATGTGGTTCTAAGATTTCTTAAGATGTGACAAGAAAATTGATATGATGATTTATGATGATTTATGTTGAGGTGGGTGGGTCACGGGTGGGGTCTGCGGGAAGGGGGCAGTTCATAACTACTCGCCATCACTGAGGACATGGTCTCACGCCCACATTTGGGTGGCAGGGGGAAGGTGGGATGAGAAGAGGGTGGGGAGGGGGCAGGTGGGTGCGGGGTAGGTTGTGGGTTGGAGAAAAAAAGAAAATAATCCATGAAGACTCTATTTTTCTGTGTTTGAAGCAAGGGGGCTCTTGGCATGGATGTTATAAGGTTAAAAACATAGGGGCTACAGATGAGGGGTAGAGGCATTCGGCTTCGCTCCCTGAATGTTAGGGGCTTGAATCATCTTAATAAATGATGCATAAACCTGACACAATTAAAACATAGAGCATATGCATATATGAGAGGTGATCCTGTTGACTCAATATTGCATCTGAGACTCTTGGTCTTTTTTCTATTCCCAAATTTGTTTATGTTATATAAATGTAAATTTAAATGTACATTCTGTTACTGATTGTGACCGTGTTATTTACCGTATTATTTAACCGTAATCCGCCCTGACGGCTATTAAGATTACTTAGTACGTGCATCACACGGTATTGCAATTTTAGAACTACTCATTCATTTTCATTTACGCATATCATAGTGCACTTTGTATTTTGATTCACTGTAACCATGCGCAGTCTTCACTGACGCCTCTTCAATACCCTTGAAGTCTTTCTTCTCTAGTAAACCATCCCCCCACGTTACGCCGTTTTCCGAGCGTGCACGCTTGAAGCATTACCTTTTCCTTCATTAATCAGCGGCCCTCGCAACAACGGCGGCCTCAGTGGACGCTATTCCGATAAGCTTCAGGTAATCCAGCTTGAGTGCTGGTCCCCTATTCATCAAATAGACACACAATGGCGCCCCGGCCCCACATTGTATTTATTTGCACAACCCCATTTTACCGGAGGCTGGTGGATGGCTATTTCATGCGATTTGTTGATGATGGATACGTTAGTCTGCTCGGGCGATTTTTAAGTGATAAGACTACTTGTCAAACCCAGATGACAGCCCGGTTTCATTTTTTTGTGGTATTTTGCCCATATGTTTGTTACGTATATGTACCCCTTGCCGCCTGTTTATATACTAACAGCGTGTACTTAGTTGCTCCAATTCAGTCCCAGTAAGGGCGTCCTGGTTACAATTTAATCGCGCAGCAATTTGTTTGGTTCCCCGAGTTGTCTTTCCGGGGATCTGGTGAACATCTCAGCATGTTTACTTTGTGACAGATTTCAACTGTAACCCGTTGGGTAGTCGCAACACGAGGTGAGATCCACCTCTCTCATTACTTTAATATCTACTTATTTTTGAGATCCCCATGACCTTTAGACAAGCACAGGCTGTCAGTTCTAGTCCCTTTAAGCGCGCCTACATGCTGATTATTAATTGTCCTTCAATATTGACGCCACCAACATTCTGTTGGATGTTTCACTCAGTGTTTATGCACATGATGCATCATTTTGAGTTTTAATATACAGGTTAATCTTTGACTGGTTGTTTGCTCCTCTTCAGATTAATTCTGGACGTAACCTTGGATTTATTCCGGTCCATAATACTTACCCCAATGATAGAGAGTCTACGATCCAATTAAGAAGGACCCACACTTCGCCATTGCCGCATTGCTCTTTTCAGTCGCACTAACAGTAAGTGCACCAGGGCAAATCATTATCTTTTTCTATTAAACGCCTCTGCCCCTGGCTATTAGACACCTTTATCCTTTAGGTGACGTTTCCTTTCTACCTACCAGAAACTTTGGAGAGCCCGGGAGCCTCCCCTTCTCCCAACAGTTGGACTGTGAGAGTTGCCCCTCCCCGCCTCTGCACTCATGGTAAAAATTAAATAGTTCTGCCCAGTTCCCTGGGATTTTGTTTTAACTCTTTGGCCTCAAGTTTGGTTGTTTAACACCGCCCTTTCTTTTTAGGTGCCCACCTCCCCTCTCACACTACACTAGTCCTGATGAAGACCCCAACAGTAAGGGTACAAACACCTACGGACAAGGGGTCGAAACGTCGACTTTAGAAAGCTGCCATCATCCGTTCAACAGTGATCTATTAACTGTGACTTTATGTGTGTTAAATGGCATTATGTTTCTAGTACTTAGAGGTTACCTTTGTGGTATATAAGCATTTCTATACCAGAATTGCCTATGATTCATTGTTACTACCTCCCAAATACCCTACCAATCACTAACTACCTTGCACTCCCCCCCACTTGGGCACCACCTATGCGAGTAATTATGAGATGGTCTCATGCAAAGTCATATATGTAAATAAGTACCTTCTCCAATGTGATTAAATAACATTGGTTGAAATGAAATTTCTCCTTTCAAGTTTTGTTATAAATTGTTATGATTTAATGTTTTCTTCCCCATGTGAATTTAAATATCTCTAGTACACTGGGATCCTTCTTTTGCATACTAATTAATAACCAGATCCCAGTGATTCCGGGTTTACCCCTTTCTTGTAACTTCAAATTTTGATGAGGCGTTGATTTTAGAATGGCTTAATGTAGAATTGGCCCTATGGCCCACTCCACTGATTGTTTGTGGTGATTTAAATATTCACCTTGGCCCTAAATCTTTACAGGATGTGAACTAAAGGTACAGTGGGAGGAAGCCTAGGGTTTTTAATGCGCTTTAATCTTTTCTGGACGCTCATGGTTTGGTGGATGCATGGGCTATTCTGAGGGGGGAAGAGCCTGGATATTCCTTTTATTCTTGTCCCCCATCAGAAGCTGGTAAGACTAGATTGTTTTTTTACTCTGAAACATCTATTGTTGGATGCTGGAATACAGGTATATCCACTGGTCACTTCAGATCATGGTCCCCTGGTGTTAACTTTAGCATTTGACTGGACTACATCTGTACCACAAGGGTTTTCTTTTGATAGGAAATTATTGTTAGATGCTGGGTTTGTTACATATATGAAAGACTGGATTGAGTGCTTTTTTCGGATCAATCGTGGTAGCACAAGTACAGGGTGGGTGTGGGATACTTTTAAAGCCACATTCAGGTGGGAAGTTCTTAGCTTCGGTCTGCACAAGCAAAAATAACTGCGGACCATACTACAGGAATTATACTTAGCTCCGGCGAGAGGCAGAAGAAAAACTTATGTTGGGGATCCAAGGCGGCTCTGATATTAGCGATCTCTTATCTGAGGTGGCTAAGTGTAAGGCTAAAGTTAACCTTCATTGGAGCCAAGAGTCAGCAAAGAAATACCTGGCTAAGAAACAATTGAATTATGAATATGGGGAGGCTAGCCGACGGTGTCTTGCACAAAAACTTAGAGCAAAAGAGGCCGCCCAGAGAATTAGTTCTATGGTTGATTCTAAAGGGAATCTTGTGGAATCTGAGGTTGGGATTCTTGAGGTGTTCCATGATTTTTATGAGGCCCTGTATACTGGGGAAGAGTATGATTCGCAAAAGGGAGTACCTCTGATACATCGGTTTTGCGATAATAATTTGGGGGATTCGGAAGCAGAGATGTTGTAGGCCCCTATTACTTTAGAAGAATCAAAATGAGCCTGTCAATGAATTAGCATCTGGTAAAGCCGCTGGGCCGGACTCCCACTCGAGATTTATAAAACCTTTTTTGGAGTCTTGAAGCATGATATGCTGGCTAAATTCAGACTTGCTCAGACAAGGGTGTCCCCGTTAACTTGGGATGAAGCCAGTTTTGTACAAGCCCCCTGAACATCCGGATTCATATCGCTCAATCTCCCTTTTGATTGTGGATTGAAAGATCTACTCAAAAATCCTTGTGACTCGGCTAGCGGAAGTTATAACACTGTTAGTCTCGATTCGACAACACGGATTTATCCCCAAGCGGGGGACGACGAATCATATCAACAATCATAACATTGCTGGATAGTGCTAACTGTAGGGGGGATCCGCTTAGTCTTATATTACTAGATGCCGAGAAGGCCTTTGATCGGGTCGCATGGGGATTTCTGTGGGCAGTGATGATTCGTCGGGGGTTCAGACAACGGTTTGTTTCTGCTTTACAAACACTATATCGCCAACCGGTCGCTCGAATTTGTGTAATGGGTTTGGAATCCAAACCTGTGCAAATTACAAGTGGGACGAAGCAGGGATGCCCCTGCTCCCCCCTATTATTTTCTTTATACATTGACCCGTTTAAATAAATGATAGAATATAGTTCTAGGATCGAATCGGTAATATTGAGGCAAGACCGTGTTTTAGCGTACGCAGATGATATCGCGGTAGTAACTCCTAATCCATGAACCGCTATGCCTGAGATAGAATCACTTGCTGGACAATATGGGGATGTGTCAGGATATAATTTAAATATATCTAAAACACAAACTCTCTGTGAGAACATAGAGGGGTATGATGACCATAGGGTCTTGAACGAGGTATCTTATCTGGGGATTATGATTCGGGTATGTTTAAGGGCAATGGTCGAGGTTAACTGGGCAAGAATATTGTTAGCTACACGTAAATAATTGGACCAATGTGAGTGTTTACATCTGTCCATGGTTGGCAGATGTAATGTTCTTAAAATGGTAATTCCACCAAAAATATTATATTTCTTTCGCTCTGTGCCCTTGGAGATTTCCCGTGTCAATCTTGCTTTATTACAATCTTTATGTACTAGGTTCTTATGGGCTCAGGGCAAAGCCGAAGAGCTATGCAATATATGAACCTGCCGCGGCCGCAAGGAGGCTGGGCGGTCCCAGATTTTACGTTATATTATTATGTTTGTATGTTACAGCATATGAATATATCATTAACTGGGGCAGAACCAACCAGCATGGCCGAATCTCCATCTATCTACCAAATGCTGTTGGGCAGCGATGCAAAAAATCGGCTTTTTATAGATCTTGATAGGAGTTACTATAAGCAAACTAGATTCAAAGTTTTGAATGCTGCCTACCGGGTATGGTTAGCTGTCAGGAAGAGGTATAAGATGGAAAGGGTATCTTGGTATACCCTTTTAAATGTAACTACTATTTTACCATTGGTATTTTGGGATCAGGTGTTGGATAATTGGTGTGACAAAGGGATTTGTCTTATTGGAGATTTATTTGATAACAAAGGACTAATGTCTTTTGATACACTAAGGGAGCAATTTCACCTGTCCTAGTCTGATTTTTTTAAATACTTACAGGTTCGGGACTATTTGCTTAAATTCCGATGGGAAATTCAAGCTAATCTCCATATTGAGGCAGTGAGGAAAATGGCACAGATTGGTACACTATACACTATATTGATGGATATTTGTGAGAACGATCTTGAGGCTCAAAATTGCAAATGGGACATCAGGTTGGGATGCTCTGGTACGAGGTTAGAAACTTCGATCAAATTAGCTGGGAAATTGTTTTTGTCAGAAAACCTCTCTGCCCAGCATTGTAGGACAGTTTTTGATCTATATAACACCCCAGCTAAAATATCTAAGTGGGGGAGACCTAATGAGGGAAAGTGCTTTCTCTGTGGGTTCGATGCTGCCGATGTGATACATGTCTTTTATATGTGCGGGCACTTGACCACTCTTTTTTGTTATATCGAAAAGTTTTTAACTGAGATTTTGGGGGGCCTGTATAAATATCTGCAGCGCAGGTATTGTTGGGGGTGGCGGAGGGAATGGCAATTGATCAATTAGCTCGCAAATCTCTATATCGGATTTTTCTAGCTACAGCGGTGGCTAGACTTTGTATTGCTTTAATGTGGCTGCAAAAGGAGGCTCCTTTTTTTGCACTATGGAGAGCAAGATTTTTGTCAATATTTAACCTGGAGTACAGCTTGTATACTATGAATGGGAGACGGAAAATGAAATTAGGGTGAGAGATTTGGTGCCCAGTTACGGCCTATATGGATGTATAAATTGTGTTAATTTTATTCTGTTTGAATGGCCCGTTTAGTTTCTATCATAACAGTTGTGTCTCCTTCATATGTATATGTAATTCCTTAATTTTGTCTGTTTTGAATTTATGGTTTATGTGGCTCAAAGTATTACAACAAAATTGTTTGCCACAATCCTTATTGTTTCTTTTCTGCTGTACTGTTTTTGTGCTTTGTTGTGTCTTCATGGATTTTCAATAAAAACATTTAAAAAAAAGAAATATAATCAATGGGAGCGTTGTCCAACACCTCCAAAAGGTAGCGCTAAAAAATTCTATAGAAAATGTCCATACTTTACAGGTTTTAATATCACAAATCCAGAAAACTTTTACTTTAAAAATGTTAATAAGACAGGAATGAAAAGTATGTTAACAAATACTAAACACATTTATTCTGTGGCCTCTTATACTCAATTGTCCACATTAGGCTTTGACTTTTGGAAAGACAACATTGAGACAAAAACTGTTTGGGGCACAAAAGACTGGCAGGTACAAGGTGTAGAAGCATTATTCAGAGTCTGCATCATCCCATAACAAATACTATTCTTAAATGAAACTGTTCAACAGACATCTTGTCTTGGCCTGGCTAAGATAAAAGATTTAAACAAACCGTCCATACCTAAGCCCACACCTGATAGCAATAGAACTACAGATGAGGAGGTAGACGTAAATTATATTTTACAACAAAACAGAACTAATCCTGAATGGAAACAATGGTTTATCTGGCCCACAGACACACATAACTGTCAAGATAGATTCCTGAACAAGACACAAGGTTTACAGTGACTCGGCCAGATCCAAGATATGTCATAACAACTTACAGTGTAGGAAAACTGTGACTTGAATGGCTACAAAAATCCACACTCCCAGATGTAAAACAACACTTAACATTACTTAAAGATGGCGTTGATTTATGAGAATTATTACTTGCCCCTCGCAAACCACGTCATAAACGTTTCATATATGCCGGTATTTATGCTGCTTACAATGAAGCTTGGACAGTCACGCAAATGGAAACTGAAGAACGAATACGAGAAATTGATCACATTAATTTAGAGAAAGCTCTCTCCGTAGTTGATAACGGGTTAACAACTCTGTCATCCAGAATTTATTCTTTGGACAGCATTGGACATAATGGAACAGGACTTGCTCATGTTACAACATGGCCAGTCTCAATTGCGTTCTATAATGCTACTAGGCTGGACGTTACAAAACCTTCGTTCAGGCTATGTGCCTTGGCATCTAATCAACACCACGTCATTATTTTCTGTATTTAACTTAGAGATAAACAAATCTCTTTGGCACAGAGGGGAGCAGACTATACGGTGCTGAGAATAGATAAAACTAGAGAGATTACCATTAACCGTTTCTGAGAAACCATCCGTTGAATGGATAATACATGGCACCATCACGATACTAGTGAAGATTTTCCAGTTTCAGTATTGCTTAAAACACATACCAGCCGGCCTGTATGAAAGTTTGGGTAAAGAGTACATAAAGTCGACCTGGGATTTACCATACACAGACAAATGTTAGAGTGGGGGAAAGGAGGTATTTCTTAGTGGTAAAAACTGTAAAACAACATTAAGCGGTACTCTTCTGGGTCAAGGCATTAATTTACATGGAGCCTGTAAGGGTTCTTCAAACAACTTATCATGCCACCTGCAGGGTTCCCCGGCAGCAGTGATAGACCCAATTTTTAGGCAGCTTTCTAATGGAAGCTACATAATGCTGAATGATCACAGTTGTTGTGGAATGATGCCAGGGACAGCCTATCTGTTTCGTGTGTCAGCCAGGGTCACTGGTTGTATGCAAGTATTGTTTCCGAAAACTAAGACAGACGGGAAGTCGCCACTATGGCCTTCACTGAACATCTCTTCTATATGAATTGATACTTTAAGCAGAATGAAAGCCATTCTTTTAAAAAAAACTGTGCCACTGACCTCGTCCAGAGAGACGTATGATCTGCAAGTTGCAAGGTCCTCTGAGGAGATACATGCATTATTATCAACAAACTGCCCCATGCATTTTGCAGAAATGTTAGGTCGCATCTTAAACATGTCTGATACCAGCGGTATTGTACATGTATTTAAGACAATTTTTTTGGCACTGTTAGCAGCCTTTGAAGCAGTCCTGGGCATTTTTTCTTAACTTTGTGCACTCTGTGTTCGGTGGCCTGCCTCTCATCTTGGGACTCGTAGCAGGGATACTATTTTTATTTCTTCTACTTCGTTATGGCAAGTCCAGTTACCAGCGATACCCAAATTACCATGGAGAATGCTCTTCTGGCAATACAGTATCGTGAAAGAATAACACAGCTCCTTGGCTTGGCTAGTTTGAGAGATCTGAATACCACATGGTTCCTGTCATTCAGACCAATCTGGCAAGATTGCATCTTACCTGTTCTACGATGCCTGCTTTGTGGAGAGGAATGTGTGTTAGATATCTGTCTAACACTTCCATCAGCAATGCCAACGGATGTTGACTCTTTACTGGGTCCGGTAACGGCTCATGTATTGTGTTGCCCGCAACGGCTACCAATCCTGATGACGGCATTCATTGAGATCTCACTGGCAATTCCAGCTGAAGGTGTGATACGCGGACCTACAGGCACACAGGTACCATCTACTGCGAACATTGCTAATGCGACTGGCGCTGATGGCGATGCTTCTCATCTGTGTACGATTGGTCTACTTAATGAAGTTTCAACTACTATGGTAGACAATTTCTTTGCCAGTCTAGTCGACTTAATGTTTTCTCCTGACACGAGAATAATTTTTGAAATTAGCACACAGCATTCTTTCAACTCTAAAATTCGACCTTCACTTTTTTGTAAACAAAAGCTTCTAACTTTGGAACTCTGATTTTCTACAATTTGATTTGATTTTTTTCCAAAACACAATGAACTTTGGCACAAAGCAATCTGCTTAAAGTAGAACTATTCTTAGAGAACAAGGTTTCTTTGAATACTTCCTAGAAACGATATTGACCTAATCCCCATACCAAAACAGTTTGTATATTCTGCTATGGGATGGTCTCGACTTTTTTCTGTAACTAAGAGCTATTTCATAAGTGTAATTTCATGATTAATTCAGTTAGCTTTTCCAATATGATATTATATGCTTACGATGAAATCATTGCATTTAAATGCGTTCAGTACAAATGCTCATTTTTTGTGTGTAACCATTTCAAATGAATTTTATATGTATCTTCGGGTGGGATTGTAAACACATGCTATATGTTTTAGTGCTTGAACTTATTTGAACATGATAACGTGGAGTGGGTGTTGTATAGTATTTTAGGACCCTACTGAAATTTTCCCGATTCATGCCCTTATGTAGGTATAAATCACCATATCCTTATATAGGCATTGAAATCATAACCATATTTAGACATAGCTCATGCAGTCCAAATAGGGCAGGGCTACTTCTACTAGTTCTGAAAATCCACAATGATTTCTTGGAAAACTCGGCTTCAGCAGCTAGGAACTTCCCCTTGCTTGAATACTGACTTGTCCAAGAACTCATGGGTTGTCAAAGAACTGAAACTCTTTAATGACGTTATTATGTCCACCTTTACGTCAAACTCGGCACCTTCAAGGTATAAATATGCCCGCACTTGCCATAGCAAACACACGGTGGTTTGGAGCAGTTCGACTATCTACTTGCCCGATGCATCCTGCTACAGCAAGTGCCGAAGGAAACCGACCCTCCAGCAGATGCACTGAGAGAGACACTGTCTTTTCTCCTGCCAAGAAATCCAGCTCCAGTGTTTCCAAGCTACACTTGCGGGTTGTTGGGAAATCGAGTCCTGAGATTGACCTTCTTCATTCTAAACCAAGGTACGGAGCTGATTAGACCCTAAGAGAAATCTTGAATAAATTCTTGGCAAAGAATACTAAATTTATGCTACACCTCACTTACTTCTTCCCTCGTACTAGGTTAGGTACATTGGGGTAGGCGTATTTTTGAAGCACCAGTTGAGTACTTTTTAGCCTCTGTTATTTATGTATGTATTTATCTATGGTCTAGAAACCATACAATGCTCTTACAGTATTATTTTATTCTACTCTTTTTACTGTATGCACTATATTTTGCAACCAATATTACGATTGTAGCAGTTCATTTCCTATGCTTGAGAAAGAAGACTGTTCAATAAATCCTTTTGTTGAAAATGTCCGTCTATGTATTTCTCTGCACCTATGGTGAAACGAAGCATGCACAAATGACTGAGTAAAATATCTATCTATTGTTTCCACGACTCTGAAGTTCAGTTTTATCTTGGGGAAACAAAGTTGTCATGTTTATGCGGTTGTCAGAAACTAAATCCCTTCTTGTGAACTCAAGAAAGATTCTAGTGACATCTGAGCTAGCTGGCACTCACAATTAAGTCTAATATATTTCGATAGAGACCTAGTAGACATAAGTCCTACAACACATCTATAGGATATATTATTCCAATGCGCAGAGCCTATTGGGAATATAGGAACTACACTACAACACTGCCCTGGTACAGAACACACCAATGCTGATGGTCTGTCCAGAATTTTCCGCCTTAGTGAAGAGAACTCCCAAGGGGTGGGTAGTTCTTCCCACATTTCAGCTGGAGGGGACACAAGTTAGACCTGGCACCATTGGCATGGGTCTCCCTTCCATTTATTCGCTGTTGCCTCCTGTATTTTTGCTATGTTTTTGCTGGTCTAGATGTTTTGGGCACTTTGCCACTGCTATTCAGTGCCACAGTGCAAGTGCTCCCTATTGTAAATTGTTGTAGTGGATTAGTGACTCCATGATTGGCTATTTGATTTACTTGTCAGACTCTAGTACAGGGCACCATGTATAACCAGGGCCTGTAAATCAAATGCTGCTGGTGGCCTTGCAGCACTGTTTGTGCCACCCACAGAAGCAGCTTGAAAAACATGGCTCAGGCCTGCCATTGCAGAGCCTGTGTGCAGTCGGGGACTACCACTACACACTTGCTAGTCCCCAAGCCTTCCCTTTTCTACATATTAATGATCCCTAAGGTAGGCCGAAGGTGCCCCCATGGGCAGGGTGCATTGTATGTACAAGGCAGGACATGCCCGATGTGTGTGGCATGTCCTGATGGTGAATTACAGCCAATTTTGTTTTTCACTATTGCAAGACTACCTGTTCCCATAGGCATGAATGGGCAGTTTAATTATAGCATCTTACAACTCAGAATGTTTAAAATACATCTTTTAGTGAGGGTGATCTTTACATTCTATGTTTGAAAATACCACTTTTAGAAAGTAGGTATTTTCTTGCCTAAACCATCTAGTTGTCTCTGCTAGGTTTGTGTATTCCATGTCTGGTTTGTGAGTGACAGGTGGGGGAGGGGGGTTTGGTTGCAGCAGTCTGATGGGTCAGGGCTGGACTGAATAGGACCTACATTGAATAGACAGTAGGGGCCGGAGATTTCCTTTCAGCTACCTGGGCCAGGACTGCTGTCAAACACTGCTGTTGCCACCTCCTGCCAGAAAGCTGCACCCAGGAGGACAGAACTGCTTTTGACTATGTCCAGATTTTGCAGTGTAAATATTGGGGCCCAGACCCCAGAACTTTAGATCACTTCTGGGAATCAAGACGAACCTTTGCTGCGAAGAAGAACCAGAGAAGCTGAAGGAAGATTACTGCCCCTGTGCTGTTTGCTGTTGGGGTTGGCCTGCAGTGGTTACTTTATTTCCAAAGAAAGGATAAAAAAAGGAACTTTGTGTGTACTTTATCATGTTGAGGATGATCTCCAAGGGCTTGTGTCTGAGCTTGCCTCCTGTTCTGCAGTCTCAGGGACACAAAGACTTCACCACCAGCTCCCCTTGAATTCCCTTACTGGGAATTCTACCTGCAGAGAGGTGCCTGCTGTGGTTTGGGCAGTCTGAGAAGAATATGTGTTGCTGGGAGTACGACGCAATGAGGAGAAGCGTATTGCCACCGCAGCAGTTGCCGTCACATAGCCGGAGAAGCGTGCCGCCGCCGCAGCTGTTCACCGTCGTATCACAGACAAAGCGTGTCGCATTACCAGAGAAGCGTTCCTCCGCAGAGGTCGCCGTTGCATCACCGGAGAAGAGTGTTGCAGGGCCTGTGACGGCTCCAAAGTTAATTGATTTTGCCGCACGGACGTCCGGCGTGCATGCACCGCATCCACGTTGTCGCCATTTTTATGCATCACACCGGATCGTCGCCTCTCATTGAGGTGCCATCTTGTCGCATCATAACCGTAACGCAGTAAGAAACCGACGCATCACCTCCTCTCCGGTAAGGAACCAACGCATCACCTCCCCTGCACTGCAGTAAGGGACCAACGCATCACCTCCCCTGAAGCAAGGAACGGACGCATCACCTTCCCTGCGACCCTTTTGTTTGTTTTGCGTAAAGCATCCAAGGTACTTTGAAAGTAAAGTGTCGCTTTTACCATATACATTGAACTAAGCTATTTCTACCATTTTAAAGACTTATTTTGATTACAGTATTGTTGATTTTTGTCATTTAGCCTTTTGTTAAGTCTAGTAAAGATTACTTATTATTCTAAACTGGTGTGGTGTCCATTTGTAGTGTTTTCACTGTATTACTGTATGTGTTCACAAATGCTTTACACCCTGCCTCTGAGATAAGCCTGTCTGCTCATGCCAAGCTACCAAGAGGGTGAGCATGGGTTATTTTAGATGTGTAGCCCCTTACCCTGATTTGAAGCAAGGGTCCCTATTTGGAAAAAGGTGCCAACTAGATACCCCCATTTCTAACAGTCGCGGCTAACGCCCGACCTTAGGAGGTGAAATACCTCAGCACAACTTAGGAACTAAGAAACACAATTTTTTTTAACAATTCTTTTTATTGAATAAGCATCAGCAAAAATCACATTACAGAGGTATTGTCATGGCATAAATAACACAGAGGGGCCACAAGAAGTTCAAATATATACATAATGAGGAAATTCACGGGGAAGGGGGATCATCAAGTACGGCAGTCCTGGGTGGTGTACAAATCTCACCTCTATACTGATTCCAGGGTCCCCATATCAACAACCATTTGTGAGGGCACCCTCTTGCAAGGTACACAGTTTTTTCCCTGAACATGCACCATTCTAAATTGTTTTCCCATAGTTCCAACGTGGGTGGCTGCTCCGTGCCTCATAGTTGGGCAGTTCCTTTTCGCTAGCATAAAACCAAGCGTAGCCCACTGCATCTGCGCGGAGTTCAAGTCTGTGGGCTCCCATATGTTAAGGAGGCACCTCCTTGCCTCTGGCCTTAGGGCAATTCCCAATATCCTGTGTATGATGTCATGTATACTGCGCCAGTATGCTGTAATATACTCACATTCTCAGATAATGTGTAAGAACGTGCCAATCTGACCATACTGCTGCCTGCATAGTCCCGTGGTCGACAGTCCCATGTGTACCAGCCGGGGGCCCGTGATATAGACTCTATGTAATCCCTTAAGTTGAACGAGCCGCAGCCGAACTGGATGAGCCACCTCCCTTGTGGAGGACACAGCCAACTGCCAGTCCTCATCATCGATTTCTATATACCGTCTTGTACCCATCTGGCCCTCAACTCCGCAAGGGGATCAGCCCTATGATTAATCAACTTCTTGTATATAAGGGAAATTGTTTTATAGGGGATTCTGTCCTCAAGAGGCAAAGCCTCAGGGGGGTCCGAATCTCTAGGCAGTGCCGCTCTGAGTGAATGTCGGATTTGAGCATAGCGGAAGTATTCAGTGCCCGTCAAATCATATTCTGCTTGCAGTTCCTCAAATATTTTGATTTTCCCTTTGCCCCACATATCTCCAACTGTCGAAATCCCAATAAGGTCCCATTTATCAAAGCCCATCATCATCCAAAGTTGGCCTAGTTTTTCCGAGTCGAAGAGCGGGGTGGCACTAGTAATTGTTCCCTTCCATCCCAGGAAGTTAGTGACATCATGCCAGATCCGAACACCATGTTTGGTGGGCCCCGTCAAACCCAATTTTGTTGGCCTTGAGTACAGTGCCCTCCTCCCGGGAAGAAGCCACCTATCCAAGGCATAACCCGGATCTGTGACCGAGCCATATGTGCCGTGATTAATGGCCACCAGCTGAGAAGACCAGTAATATTGTTTGATATCCGGGAGAGCAATGCCCCCATCATAACACGGAAGCGTGAGTTTAGCCAACGCAATACGTGGTCTGCCATCCCACAGCAGGCCACGCTGTAGCGCCTCGATCTCACGAAAATAACCTGCTGGCACCACATCAAGGGTGTTCTGAAGAATGTAGAGGAAGCGGGGCAGCGCCATCATCTTAAAGAGGGCCGCCCGCCCCAGCAAGACAAGGGGAGCCTCTTCCAATGTGCAATGTCACTATGAAGCCTCTACAAGGGGGGACGAAGGTTATGGTCATACCTAGCCACTGGATCAAGGGAAACGTAAATCCCCAGATACCGGAACTCCACTGTATTGATTTGTATGGGACAATGCCGAGGTGGGACCGGGGGGTCACCACTCAGCATAAATACCAAAGATTTACCCCAGTTAATTGGAAAGTCCTGAATTCCTCCCAAATGATGCCAGGACATCGCAGACCACATTAAGGGATTTTCTAGGAGAGGTGAGATAAAGTAGTATATCATCAGCATACAGAGATATACGAACCTCCCATTCCGGAGACCACCTCAGTCTGCGAAGAGAGGGTTCCCATCGTAACCAGGCAGCAAGTGGCTCAAGGGCCAAAGAAAAAAGGAGGGGGTACAGGGGGAAACCGTGTTGGGTGCCTCAAGCAAGTAGGAACGGCACTGACACTCTGTTGTTCACATCTATTTGCGCACGTGGCTCGGCATACAGTAGTCGCACCGACCTGATAAATTCGGGACCGAAACCGAACTTAGCCAAGACCGCCCAAAGATAGGACCATTCAACATTGTCAAAGGCCATGGTCGCATCCAGCAACGCAATCACGGCTGGCTCCCGAAGAGTGTGGGCTCTAGCTAGTACTCCATGCAGCCTACGCAAATTCAATGCCGTGTTTCTGTGGGGCATAAAGCCCGATTGATCTGGGTGAACCAGGCCACAAACCACCTTCACAAGCCTGTTTGACAGGAGTTTGGCCAAAATCTTCGGTTCTGCGTTCAAAAGGGAAATAGGCCTATAGGAGGCGCAGTCCATTTTACTTTTACCCTCCTTGTGAATTACCCCAATGGATGCCAGTCTCTGGTCTCTGGGAAGAACCCCCCAGTCTCGGGATTCAATAAACATATCTTTGAGGTAGGGCGCCAACTTATCTGGCCTGAGCTTATAGAGTTCAATGGGAAATCATTTCGGGCCCGCGCCTTCCCTGAGTTGAGAGAGCGAATAGCCTGGGCAATCTCATCAACTGTTAAGGAACCATCCATGAAGTCCCGGTCTTCAGAAGAGAGACACGGGAGCTGAATGTCTCGGAGTAAAAGATGAGAGTCATCTTCTGACCAAACAGAGGCTGAGGTATACAGTGCTTGAAAGTGAGCGGCAAATCTGTCAACAATGTCTTGTGGATTTGTGATTGAATTCCCCCCTTCATCAAGTAGCTCCGGAACAAGACAAGTGGCCCAGTCCTCTTTGTCCAACCAAACAAGGAGCTTCCCAGCCTTATCCCCCAAATCATAGAGTCTACCTTGCTGTTCCCTACAGAGTTTCCTGGCCCTGTCAGTCACCAGTTCTTTATAGTCATATTGTTTAAGACTCGGGGTATGCAGTTTGGCCTGTGTAACTCCCAGTTCCAATTCCTCCTCCAACGACCTAATCTCAGTATCTAGGTTAACCACCTCCTTATTCCTTTCTCTCTTCGATCCTGTTATCAGTGACAGGGCGTGACCCCTGATAACAGTCTTAAAGGCCCCCCAGAGGGATACCGATGAGGACACCGACCCCTAGTTTTCAGCAAAGAAGCCATCGTTCACCTTGATAAGTACCTTGCGGAGTTTGGGACCAGGGGTTAATAGGTGCCACCCTCCCAGCAGAGCCTCGGGTGAGATCATACAGACCCATACCGGTGAGTGATCGGAAATCCCCCTGGTCAAATGTACAGATTCAGTTATATAGGACGCCTGCACGGCTGGAAGTAAACAGTAATCTAGTCGGGAGAGACTGTTATGGGCCCCCGAGTGGAATGTGTACTGTGTCTTATCCAGATGGTAAAGTCTCCACACATCTGCCAGTCCCATTGCTCCCATGAATTCCGGCAACCACCGCATAGCGGGCCCTAAAACTCGCGGGGGATACCTATCCACCTCCCCAGAAACAACAGAATTGAAATCTCCCCCCAAAGAATAAAAGCCCCTCTGGGAGTTTAAGCAAAAGCCTACCAAGGTCTGTAAAGGTTGCACTCTGCAGTCCGGGGGAACCTAGATGGAGAGGACTGTGAAAGTATAGCCTTCCCATTTCCCAGTCACCCCGACATATCTACCCCTGTCATCCTCCCACCTCGAAGTGATCGCAAAGGGGAATGACCTCTGAAGTAATATGCCGACCCCCCTGGAACCAGAGGTGAACCCAGAGTGTGCCACTAACTGATACCCCATCCTATGCAGTGCTCTACATGTGTTGCCCACTAGATGCGTCTCCTGTAACAGAGCAATATCAGGTGTTTGTCTCTTGACATACTGAAGGACCACACCACGTTTGATTTTGTCCCCCAACCCATTCACATTCCAACTGAGAATCTTGACCTCCCTACCCCCATCATCATCAGAGAAGAAGTGAAAATCCTCTGTGCATTGACTATCAATCAAATATTGCATGCTGATACGACGAACAAACCATACAACCAACAAAATAAACAACCCATCCCAAACCCCCCCCACCCGCTGCCCTGCCCATTAGGCTTAGAACTGCCCATTGAAAACTGCAGAGTGCCTGTCGCCCTAAACATTCAAATGAAAGAACAAGTACATTCAGGGGGTTAAAGTCCTTGAGTTCCTTTCAGCGCCCAGTGCACATAATGAAGAGTTTGGAGTGTCATCAGTTAAACAGATTATGTCCCCTCGTACCCCTCCAATTGAGTTATACGAAAATCTCACTCCCCCCTCAAGCACCACCACCCTTGAAAACCTCCACACAGTACAGTAAACCAGGACTCAACTGTCAGCTATTTCAGGAAGGTGGATCTTCCGCTCCGCCATCGCTGCCTCTGTTGGCCGGGGATCGGGGTCCCCAGTATTCGAGCCACTCCGCCACTACCTCCGGGCGGTCAAAAAAAACATGCCTGGCCCTCCGCCTCAATCCTAAGCCGGGCCTGGAACATCATTAAATACTTCATGCCCTTGTCCCTCAGATCTCGCTTAACTGATAAAAATGATTTCCTCTGCTGTTGGACCCTCTGCATGAAGTCCGGAAAGAAGGAGATAGTCGCATTTTCATACCGAAGAGGGGCTTTAGTCCTCGAGGCTTGGAGAATAGCGTCTCTGTCCCGATAGTTAAGGACTTGGGCTAACATAGGCCACGGGGAAGCGCCAGATCTGGGTCGCCCGCCCGGAACCCTGTGCGCCCGTTCGATGACGAACACTTTACTCAAGCCCTTCGGATGCAGGCGCTTGAGGATGAGGTCTTCCACAAAGAGGTCGGGGGCAGGGCTCTCTGATTTTTCGGGCACACCTAAAATATGCAGGTTATTCCGGCGAAGACGGCCTTCATAGTCATCCACCTTGAGATCAAAGGCAGCCCGAGAGTCCCGTAGGTCCTTGACTTCCGTTTGCAACTGGGAGACATCATCCACCAAACTGGAGGTTGTAATCTCGACCTGCTTAACTTTCTCATTGAGTTTCCCCATATCAGCGCGAATCAGATTGATGTCTATGGCCATCGAGTCCATCTTGTGCTCAAGAGAACTTTTAACTCCGGTGATAGCGTCCATAAGATCTTTTAAGCAGGGTTCAGAATCTTCCCCCGGCTAAGCACTCTTTATAGAATCTTCAGAGCCGGCCTTTCTGAGAGTCTTTAGTTACTGTATACCGATCCAGTTTATTGGATTGAACAGGTTTTGGGCCATTAGCCCCAGTGTTTTTCACTCGCTCCATTTGCTGCGTTTAGTGGGGGTCCGTCACAACAGTAGGCAACCGGCCCGCCTCCACGAAGCACCAACACGCAGGCAGTACCAACACAGGGCAGGACTCTGAATTAGGCCACGAAGGAGTCCACAAGGCAAACCTTTGCAGTCACACACCACCGTAGGGCCGGTTTCCACACGCCAAAAGGTGCCAACAGGCGTCCCCTTCTGTAATCACTATAGGATTCCTGGTCGTACCACCAACGGGCAAGCAGCAACTCAGTAAATCTCACGATCATCACCCCCTCAGGGCCTTAGGACCACGCTTCTCAACTGCTCCAATGCCTCACAAAGGCCAGTCCCAATCACAATCAGTGCCTATCTGCGAGTCGGCTAGAGGGAAGAGGAGGGCGCACTCACTCCAATGGGGGTGCCAGACCAGACGAGTCGTGGAACAGAAGGAGCCCCTCAGCTCCACTATGCATCCTATTGCCGCTGCAACTGCTACAGGTCTGAGATCCAGTAGTCCCCGGTAAGGCAGGTGGGGGGGGCTCACCTGGCCTTCCACTTTCAGCATGGGTGCTGGGGGGAGAAAAGAGGAAGAATGCCAAAGTCTCGAAATAAGGGATAAAAAAGGGGGGTTTGGTAGGGGGGACTCGCGACCGCCCCTGAGCTCAGCAGGTAGCCCCTTCACCTCCAGGAATCAACCCGGCCCGGTCCGTCACTCACCGCCACCTACAACTGCATTTTTCGTTTACTTGGCCCCCTGGTGACAAAGGATGCCGTGTCTCTACGCCGCCGGGGCAATGTCCTCGCCCGCCGCGAAGGGAGACGTCCGCGGCAGAAGCTCCGCTCCGAGGGTGGACCGGAAGTTGCACCTCGCCAGCCCACAGTCGTACTTCATCCCCCGGCATCTGCGCCCAGCAGCTCACACACACGCAGATGGCCCCGGTCCGGTGAGCGCATCAGCAAGACCCCAGGAGGCGGCCGATCCCGTCCCCGCCACCCCTCCGCAGCAGGACTCACACTCCGGGCATAAGGATAGATGATCAGGATGTGCGAGTGGGCTCACTGATTTCGGAGCTCACTCGCTACGCAGCCATTGCAGATAGCGCTGGCCACGCCCCCTTAGTGACTAATTTAGATGAGTAGTTGAGTGAATTCCACCTGCCTTGGTTTACCCATAGATTTAAAAAAATTCGGACCCTAGGTTTTGACTATAGCTTGGAACTGAGTAATGCTAACACGAGATATATACTTTTTCTAAAATGACATGAATATCCAGCCTGCCTGACACACAATCCAGACACAGGGCTGTCATAGAGATGTTTAAAGCTGAGAATGTGGGGGATATTACCGAGGAGTGCGTTGGAAAACACACAACGCACATTTCCGTATCGCCGGATTTCATCACCTTTTTAGCCCGCAATTAGCAATGCGCATCAGGCAGGCGAATTGAAATCCGGCAATAGTCGGCGATATGGCACATTAGCGCATGAAAACAAATGTTGTTTTCATGCGCTAATGTGGGCCTTGATAATATGGGGGGATGGATTCAGCTTTATGATCCACACCCCCATGTTATCAATGCCTAACGCCTGGTCAGAGCAGGCGTTGAGAGACCTGCGATAAATGAGTTTATCGCAGGTCTTTTCCTCCCATCGCCTTCCTTGGTAATAGGGTGTTCCCACCTTCAACCACATTTTTCATGTGGTTGGACGTGGGAACGCCCACTTTGCATGTCATTAGTGATGTTTATCGCCAACATGCAAAGTGGGCTTGGGGCAGGCTTTAAAATGCCCTTGTTAATAGGGTTCTGGCAGTATCGCCGCTTTCTCAGCACAATTCACCGAGAAAGCGGCAATACTTGCCCCTGCCCCTTGGGATTCCTAGTTTTTTTACCCTAAGCTGTGCCTTCAGGACAGCATTTTCTGCCATTCAAAATTAACTTTTCAAACTTTCCTAAGAATACTTGGGCAATATATAACTTACACCAAAATATTCCAGGACTGGAGTTGAAATACTAAATAAGCCTCCTGAAATATTTGGAGGAAAGTTGCTCTTTCTCCAAATGTTCTAGGACTGGAGTAAGAATAGTAATTTTGGTCTCCCAGTGTCCACCATGCCCACTGCTTGTCTGAGGGCACATATCAGGGCAAGAATGAGAATGGGCATAGCAAATTGTCCAACATGAAGGCTACTGTGACCTGTCATATTACATTTGGACTAGTAAGGCTTGGGAGATGTTAAGCTGTCTGAAAACATGTGCAGGGTGTTCTGTTCAAACCACATTTCTGCCACAATTGAAACAGGAAAGGCAAGTCAACATCTGCGAAAAGGATTAGATGGCAGTGGTTAATTAACAATCAGGTATATTGTATATATATATATATATATACACACACACACACACACACACACACACACACACACATATATATATATATATATATTACCTACTGGTGGTCGCCAGTAGGTATATATAGTTAGGATTTTTTCCCTATGGGATTTTTGAAAATTCTATGTCTAATAACTTTGGCGTTTGTGGACGGAATTGGCTGAAATTTTCTGGAAAATGGAACATTTTGTTTCTGAGCAGCCCCTGGAAATTTGGGGGGGGGTTCGTCCAGGGGGGGTCGAGAAAAAAGGGGGGTCCCAAAACGTGTTTTTAACATTGAGTTTTCCATAGGGCGGTTGGCCTCACTTTTAGCCCGAACGGCTGAATGGATTTGCACGAAACTTGGCAAAATTGTAGGGACTGGTAGCCCGATGTGCCTTTTCTATGTCTCAATATATGTGCTCCAGTGGATTTTGAGAAATTAACGTTTAAAAAAAGATATATATCTGTAAGCGCGCTCCGGGCAGCGCTCCGGTCCGCGGACCTTAAGCGTACCGGAACTTCGCGTAGCTAAGCTGATTGGCTCTCCGGTGTCTGTCAACATTCTAAACAGTCCGGAGCGGCCGCCATCTTGTCTCTCGGTAGGATTGAGAGACAAGAGGAGGCCAAAACAAAAGCGAAAATGACCATAAGGGGGCATACTAGATCCTCCCTGACCCCCTAGGTTTAATGTGGAGGTTTTAAAAGGGCCCCGCGGGGCAAAAAAACCAAAAACAATTTTTTGTTTTTTTTTGCGTGGGGAGCGCCCGGTCCGCGAACCGGGAAGCGTTCTGGGCAGCGTACTGCAATGAAAAATGAATGATAGACTTTTCAAATGCTGTATGTTAATTGATTGTTGTTTTTGTTGATTATTTTTTTTTTTTTTTTTTTTAAGCATTTTTTTGATTGTGATTGTGTTTCATAATTTATTAAACTTTCTAACATTTCATTGTCAGAAATTTCATAATTATCATGGAATATACATTGTAGTCTCTGAGGGTGTAAAATGTCCTCATTTGCAAGGAGGTTATCTACTGCTTGTACACATTGCAGTAGTTCATTGTCCCAAGTTTCATCGAAAAATTCAATGTCAATTTGATCAATTGTATCAATCAATTCTTGGCTGCTCTCTTGCAGGTCCATTTCAAAAGAAACTTGGTTTTCGCCTTCCATTTTGCCTGAAATTTGGATTAAAAAAATATATATTAGTAGAGATAGGGCAATGTTGGGAATAATTTTAAATAGGCATTTTTTATCAGTGAATTTATCTTTGGGCAGTGTATAGTATCAGAGTGGAAGTAGGAATATAAAAAAGTGTATGTGATTTAACGTAAGTAAATTCATAATTATACAAGAGAAGCCTAACTCCATCCATAACTATAACAGAGAAGTCTCTCTAAATCTATAACTACTACAGAGGGATAGTATATATCTATCAGAAAAAGTTTACCATATTAACTTATAGTGCACAATATACTTCAGTTTTAAAAATAAAAACTTACCTTTAGAAAGAAGTTGAAGGAATTAGTGAAAATACTATTGAAATGTACAGCAAGAAGTAGTAGTCAAAATGGCTGTGTTTTCTTCTCTTCCTTTATATATATTCAGGTATATAACCAATGAAATGTCAGGTAAAAAAAGTAGAAAATGAAAGTAACATTTTCATTGGTTTTCAATTCCAACACTTCAGATGTGTTTTGTGAAGTAATTTACCTCAGGGTATTTAGAGAGGTCTACAGGCTAAATGACTAAATGGAATTCCAATCAAATTTGTGAAAATGGTAGGGATTGGTATGTAGTATGAGCTAATCTATATTTGGTGAAATTGTCTCCAGTGGCTTTTTTGATGGTGCGCTTCCCAGGGAGCGACCCGGTACGCGTACCGTTGAGTGCCCCGGTTCGCGAACCTTAAGCGTTCCGGGAGTCCACCATTTTGTGTTTCGGTCGAATTAAGATACAAGATGGAGGGCAAATAATGTTCAGAATGGGTAAAAGGGGGCACGGTAGAGTTATCTTGACCCCCTAGGTTTTCTGAGGGTGGCTGAGGAGGCTTATATGTGCGAAAAAAAAACATTTTAAAAAAAAAATTCGCGAGGTTAGCTCCCGGTTCGCGTACCGGGTAGCACCCCAGGGAGCGTACTTTGTTGGATATTAGTGAAAAATGTTAGAGTAAAATAATAATTGTGAGTGATCAGATGTAGGGTAGCTCTGAGAAGAGCTTTTGGGTTTATGGTACATTTAGGTACTTATAAGTAGGTACCAATGCACATTCTTAAATTCAGAGTGAAAACTCTGTTGCCCTCATCTGAGAAGTGAACTCCATCTCCTCTGTAGATATCTTGCATGTAGTAACGCAAGTTATTGTTGTACAGGGAGCCCATTCCATGGTCTCTCATGTAAGCTGAAACAGATTTGTTTACATGCTTCCTCGACTTCTCAATTTGTGGACAAAATTGGTTTGACCACCTCCATTTCTGTCTTTGGCATATATTTGAATATACCAAGGCAGTCTGAGGAAAAAGTGCCATTAATTGCTCAAAGGTGTCCTTTAAAAGCATTTCCAGACCTACACCAGTCAAAGTGCCCAAGTCATTACCTCCACAGTGCACAATTAACAGGTCAGGTTTGGGCAAATGCATAAAGGTTTTCACCAATGGTATCAATTGGTGACATTTTAATCCTCTGTGGCCAAACCACTTAATTTCCACATCTTGTAAATTGAGGTTAGGTAATTTCCTGTTTTCAACGTACCTTTGAGCCCAGTGAATATAACTATGTCCAACAATCCAGACAGAAAACATGGTGAGAGAAGGTTCTCCTGCAGTCAGATGAAGTGTGGCAATGAAATGGCAGTTGAAAAAATGAGAGTTTAAAATGAAAAAAACTGTGGAGTTTCTGTGTTCATGAAGCAGTAACAGTGATTGGTGGATTTTGATTGCTGAAAACAGAAAGTTAGGGTGCACGGATGTGTTCTTTGAAAGATGTATTTTGAATGGTCAATAAAAAATCATTAAATGAAAGAATGCACTGGATATGCAGGTGCACTGAGAGTTCAGAGTTCAATTGCAACAAAGTTGTGGGAACTTGCCAACACCAGAAGTCTTCCAAGAGGTGGTTGCCATGCAGAAAAGGCAGAAAGGGCAGAGGGGGGAAGGGTTTTCATTTGAAAAAAAGTGAGGGAAGAGTTTTGATTGGGTGACATGAGAGATATGTGTGAAGAATTACAGCATTTCTGTGCTTTTGATAGCTGCAGACTCTGGAGTGCATACCTTTTGCTCTGCTGAAGACAAATTGGTGTGTTTCTGAGACTGTTTTCAAACTCAAAGTATTTGCTAAGGTGAGAAAATATTTCTTTAATTTAGATAGAGAATAGTGTGCTTTTAGGAGAAAATTATGAATTATGTGGTGCAAATTGCTTGTAAATATGCTCCCACATGTGCATGGAAAATTTAGATTTTGAATGTTTGTGTTACATAGCCATGTTAAAAGTGATACAAACATGCTGCAAAGGCAATCAAAAAACGCTTTTATGTGTCTTAAGGACATTTTAAGTAATTTTCCCATGTGCAGTGTTTTGAAATTATGATTTGAAAATCGTTTTTGGGGAAAAGGAATTGTTTTTAAATTTATGACAAGGACATAATGGTGTATGCTTCTTTATACGGCAATTGACTGTCCCTGATGTTATTTTTCCCATTTTAATGTAAGACCTTTCTCTGTGGCGCAAGTTGCTTGTAAATATGCTCCGACCTGTGCATGGGAAATTTTGATTTTAAATGTTTGTGTTACATAGCCATGTTAAAAGTGACCCAACCATGCTGGAAAGGCAATAAAAAAACACTTTCATGTGTCTTAAGGACATTTTAAGTAATTTCCCTGTGGGCAGTGTTTTCAAATTATGAATTGAAAATCGTTTTTGAGGTAAAGGAATGTTGTTACAATTTATGTGTGCCATATGTCCACAAATTTCGTTTTCAGGGGTGCAGCAGGGTGTTCTTGAGACACCCCTGCACCTTTGGAAAAATTCCTAATTTGCGATGAGCTAATTGCTAATCGCAAATTGCACCTTCATTCTTATGGGCCTCCTGCTCCATGGAAATGAATGGGTAATTTGCAATTAGCAATTTGCTCATCGCAAATTAGGAATGGTAAAGAATTGCTATTTATTCCTTAAAATTCGCTATTTTGGAAATGCAAAATAGTTATATGATACATATGGCGGTTGATGTCTAACAAGATAAGAAGCTTAGGGATACATTTATGATGACTGGCGCAATGAAGTGGACATCACTTACTTCATTGGTAGAGCTTTACATGTATTATGTCCTCTGTATTCTTCATCAAGCGTAACTTTAATCTGCAATCCTGAGTAGGCCTCACCTTAAACAAACCTCTGGATAGGCCACACCTTATCGTCATCCTGAATTAATCATTTAAAATGCTAGGGACAGATTTATGATAGGTGTATGCCTCTTTTGCGCCACTTATAAAACACTGTCCATGGGGAAATGACTTAAAATGTCCTTAAGACACATGAATGTGTTTTTTTAAAACGTTTGCAATTTTTTTGGGTCACTTTTAACATGGCTATGTGACTCAAACAGTCAAAATCTAAATTCGCCATGCACAGGTGGGAGCATATTTACAAGGAATGTGCTCCATGGGGAAAGGTCTTATAATGTAATATGGGAAAAATGACATCAGAGACACTGAAATGCCTTATAGAGAAGCATACACCATTATGTCCTTGTCATAAATTTGCAAACCATTACTTTTCCCCAAAAACGATTTTCAAATCATAATTTGAAAACACTGCACATGTGGAAATGACTTAAAATGTCCTTAATTCAAAATTTGCTATTCCTTATTTTGCGATTGCACTGAAGGATTTGCAAATTTTGCGATTCCTTAAATGCAATGTATCAAACAAAAAATATGTAAAAAATGATATTAAGGATTTGGAAACTACCACCAACTTCTAGTTTGTGGTAATTTGCGAATTCTTTTCAAAAAGCATTTTTTTCTAAAAAACAAAAGGTCCCATATGACGCCCATACATGCCCTAAGGGCATGTATGTGTGCCATATGCCCCCAAATTTCTTTTTCAGGGGTGCAGCAGGGTGTTCTTGAGATACCCCTGCACGCTTGAAAAAATTCCTATTTTGTGATGAGCTAATTGCTAATCGCAAATTGCAACCTTCATTCCTATGAGCCTCCTAGCCCATGGAAATGAATGGGTAATTTGCAATTAGCAATTTGCTCATTGCAAATTAGGAATGGTAAAGAATTGCTATTTATTCCTTAAAATTTGCTATTTAGGAAATGCAAAATAGTTTGATGGTACATATGGTGGTTCATCTGTAACAAGATAAGAAGCTTAGGGATACATTTATGATGACTGGCGCAATAAAGTGCACATTACTTACTTCATTGGTAGGCCTTTACATGTATTATCTCCTCTGTATTCTTCATCAAGCGTAACTTTAATCTGCAATCCTGAGTAGGCCTCACCTTAAACAAACCTCTGGATAGGCCACACTTTATCGTCATCCTGGATTAATCATTTAAAATGCTAGGGACAGATTTATGATAGGTATATGCCTCTTTTGTGCCACTGTGCGTCACTTTTATGATGCAGCGGCGGTGCAAAAGATTTGCTATGAGGCGACAACATTACAAATTGATGCATTTAGGCAGATATGTCATGGTGTAAAAAAAATGTACCACATGAAACCGATGCAGCAGTGATGCAAAAGATGCACCATGTCGCAAGACAGGCCTCACTTGGGGCCATATGTATCAAGCTAATTAGCATTCGCAAAGATCAAAATTCTACGAATTTCGGCCTTTGCGAATGTTAATTAGACAAATGGTATGTATCAAACAAGTTTGATGCAAAATAAGGAGTAGCAAAATTTGCTATTCCTTATTTTGCAATTGCACTGAAGGATTTGCAAATTTTGTGACTACTTAAATGCAATGTATCAAACAAAAAATATGTAAAAAATGACATTAAGGATTTGGAAACTATTGTGGTAAATTGGTGGTAATTTGTGAATTCTTTTCAAAAAGCTTTTTTTAAAAAAAACAAAAGGTCCCATATGACGCCAACACATGCCCTTAGGGCATGTATGTGTGCCATATGCCCCCAAATTTCTTTTTCAGGGGTGCAGCAGGGTGTTCTTGAGACACCCCTGCACCCTTGGAAAAATTCCTAATTTGTGATGAGCAAATTGCTAATCGCAAATTAAACCTTCATTCCTATGAGCCTCCTAGCCCATGGAAATGAATGGGTAACTTGCAATTAGCAATTTGCTCATCGCAAATTAGGAATGGTAAAGAATCGCTATTTATTCCTTAAAATTCGCTATTTAGGAAATGCAAAATATTTTGATGATACATATGGCAGTTCATCTCTAACAAGATAAGAAGCTTAGGGATAGATTTATGATGACTGGCGCATCACCAGGGATGTGCCAGTCATCCTGCGCCGCTGTTCCGCCACCCATGGTGTGCTGCATTTACAATGCGGTGCAGCATGGGGCAAAAATGGCACAGATGCGTGACGCATCTGTGCCGTTAAGGTGGCGCATTGCTGGAGTTGTATCGCAAGTGCGATGCAGCTCCAGCAACGCTCAGGGGTGCACCATCTCCACAATGTTGCGTCAAGACCTATGCCTGCTTCAAGCAGGCGCTGGGTTTTGACGCAGGTTTCTCCTATCTGATTGTAAATGCGGCACACCATGGGTGGCAGAGCAGTGGTGCACGTTAACTGGTGCATGCATGGGGATGTACATTTAAGTATGTGCAGGGGACACAGAGTCGGTGAGGCTTATCCAAGGTTAAGAAGAGATGAGTCCTGTTCAGTGAAAAATTAGACATAGGCTTCACCTGCTCAGCATCGCTGGACATGGCTAAATAATAGCTGCAAAATGTTACTCTTGTTAAACAATTTTACTATTATAATCTCTGAGATTTGTCTCTTACTCTGCAACATCTCATTGTTGTTATCTTTCTTTAAAGATAAAGACAACGTCAACATGAGCGACAATCTGCAATCAGTTGATTTTGACCTCATCATTGAACTTGTAATTGAAACATCAGTGGATGTTGATCCCTTGGATGATTTAAATCCTGAGGATGAAGAAGAGCGTGATGAGGATGCAGATTTGTCCGAATTATATGACATAGGATGGGAAGCTGACCTGCTTGAGCCTATGTAAATATAAACATTTATTTTTAAAATTTATAATTAATAAAAAGTAAAAAGGTAAACCGTTTAATTTAAAAATAAAGACACCTTCAAAAGCAGGTTATGTGTAGTGTCTTCAATAAAATATTAAAATATGCTCATAAAATTAGATCAGATTCACATATAAAATAGCATAGGTAACATAAATATAAATGTCATTTCTTTTCTTGTATTTCTGTATTGTAAATTTGCAAGGACTAAAAAATCTTCTATTTAAAATGTCAAGTAGTGTGTTAAGTTTTTGATCACTGTTATTGTTTTACTGTTTGGTAATAATGGTTAATAACATTTTTTATTATATTTTACCACAGATTCAACTGCAGATCATTTCAAGATTTCACCATGCCAACAATAGAAAGACAGAGAAAGGCTGCAAAACGTCAAAGACAGCAGGTGAAAGAAAATAAGCAGCAGTCCTCTAACAAAAAGATTTGTCAAGTCACGAAGAAAGCACCGGGTAAGAGCACAAAATATTTCATAAGAAATATGTGTAGTAAAAAAAATATTACTACAGAAAATGTTTCAGTCCATAAAACGATAAGGAATTCAAATGGAAAGGAAAGGCCAATGAAAAATGTTACTGCTAGAGCAAGAGATAACTCTGTGCATGATAGTAGAAGGAAACAACAGTTTAGGGAGATTCGTAAACGAATGTTCCGCAACAGGATAATTGGCAATTTGTTAAAAAATATTAAGAAAGGTCAACAGAAACTGGTTTTTTATAAGAGAAAAAAAAAGTTGAGAAAGTTATTGATCAGGCATTTGAAATTAAACGTAAGTTATTTATTTTGATAATCAATAGAATTAGGAAGCTAAACAAGGCAATTTATGATTTCAAAAGAAATAGTAGACGGAAGAGAATAGTTAATCGTAGTAATTTTTGTGAAGTTTTTTCTGGAGAATGGATGCATAGTTCAAGCTGTGAGGCATTTTTTAATGAGGAGAGTTATTTCCAGGATAATGATTTGGTGCATGCAGTTGACACCAGTGGTCGTGCTTATGAAGTGAAAGATGGTTGTCCAGTTGAAAAAGAAAAACTTGTGACAACAGAGGCAGAAGAGGTGTTAGGTAATGAGGTTTTAGGAAGACGTGCTAAGGGTCCTGTGTACACCTGGAAGTGTAGTAGTATTTGCAGTGTGCGACAGGATTCCATCAATTTGCTTTGTGATTTTGTACGGTCATTTAATAAGAAAAGTTTGAAGCAGAAAATAAGGTTGTTGCAAGAATTAGATCCTTGCAGAGTAAGAGAAGTGACAGGTTTGCATGGTCATTCACTGGCTTGTCTTTCCAGGAGAGTATGCCAGAGTGTTTTTCATCATTTCAGGATGCTAGCAGTGCATCATAATAAAGTGAGGAAATTAGTTAGAATGTTGTATTATGCTAAGAGTCCACCAATTATGCTTAAACAATTATGCGCTGCTCTTTTGCATGGTTCTGAAATAGATGTGAAGAATATATGTGAAGAAATTGAGTTTTGTTACTTTGGAAGTAAAGAGGAGAATGTTGAAATTGAGCAAGAAGAAGAGGGTCATGTGGAAGATAGTGTACAGGTTTCCAGTACAGATAATTTCCAGAGGGAAATTGCGACGTTTGAGGTGAAATCAAGTGAGAGGCCTAATTTCACTTGTGTGTGTTGTCGACGCACTTATTATAAGAATCAGACTAAGTTAGTGGATTTATATGCAAAAAGTGAAAGGGAAAATAATAGTGAATGGAAGGATTTCGCAACATACTTGATGGTAGAAAATTGTTTTGATTGGGGATTGGATCAACGTGTGTGTAGTTATTGTTGTTGCAAATTAAATCAAAACCAGATGCCTGCTAGAGCAGTTCATAATAATCTGGAATTGGTTGAGATTCCTTCTGAATTGAAGGATTTAAATACTTATGAATCTATTTTGATTCAAAGTATCCATCCCTTTCAGGCTATTGTAAGAATGGAGCCAAAGACAGGGAAATTGCCTCCATCAGATTTACAGAGAGGATTAAAGGGAAGAGTTGTTTATTTGCCTCTAGATTTGAAGAAAAACATTAACACAATTGGAGTAGAAAAAGTGGAAGAGGAACCTCTGGTTATCTTAGTTAATGGGGTTCCGACAAAGAATAAGAAAATATGGCAAGATTTAGTAGATGTTAGGAAAGTTAAAAAGGCAACATTGTATTTGAAAAAAAATAATAAATACTATAAGAATGTATATGTTGCAGAAGAGGAAGTAAGTGAGGAAGAGGATAGCGATTTGTGTGCTGGTCAAATTGAGAAAGTAGAACCCTCTACTAGTGAAGAAATATATGAACATTATAGTGTTCATCCTTTGCATTCCAAGGAAGTCATGGGGAATGCTATTGAGTTGTTTCAAATGAAACAAGCCAAAGGGAGTCCCATTAGTGTTTGGGAGGAAAGTTTGGAAGCTCGGTGTTTCCCACAGCTTTTTCCAACAGGTCAGGGAGGAAGATATGATGAGCGACCTCATCAAATTCCTGCTTCTGAATACCGGACTTTGCGATTGTATGCAGGAGATGCTAGGTTTCGACAATGCATTCCTTATTTGTTTCATCTCCTGTTTGAAAGCGATCTGTCTGGACTGTCATATGCAGTGAACCACATCTTGAAAAGTGGTATACACATGCAAAACATCTCGGCAAGTGACTTTATGGATAAAGTCAATGTCCAAGACAGTATTTTGGATTCTCACCTGATTAATCTCATGGCGTGTCAGCGTGGTACTAATGAGTACTGGTACCGTCGTCATGGTGATTTAAAATGTATGTTGAGGAACTTAGGTACTCCCACATGGTTCCTCACTCTGAGCTGTGCCGAGTATGGCTGGGAAGACTTACTTGAATTTCTACGAGAGGCAAATGCTAACGTAGATAACATCGAATTCAAGACACCCGGAGAACTGTGCTCTTTGGATCCAGTCAATGTATGTAGGTACTTCAATCATAGATTTGAAGCTATGATGTCTTTCATCATGAATAAGAAGAATCCACCTCTTGGAGAGGTGTTGAATTTCTTCTGGAGAAAGGAGTACCAAGCAAGAGGTGCTCCTCATATACATATGTTGCTGTGGATCAAGGATGCACCTAAATTTGGAACGGATCCAGAAGACTCAGTGATGAGTTTCATCCAACAGTATTCTACGTGTGCTGTTCCAAACGCAAAGGAGAAGAAAAGCCTAAGAGAAAAAGTTCTGCGTTTCCAAAGCCATCGATGTGGAAAGTACTGCCGTCGTAAATTCCGAAACAAGGACAAGTTCTACACTAAATGTCGTTTCGGCTTTCCACGACCGGTGATTTCTAAAGGAAGAGTAAACAGTTTGATGTCTTCGCTGCGACACAATGTCATGAAGAAATCACCTAAAAACACTTACAATTTGAAGAGGAACGAAGAGTCCAAGTACATCAACGACTACAACCCGGTGATTTTGTCCATGTGGAATGCTAACATGGATATACAGTTTGTGGCTGATAACTGTATGGCTGTGGCTCGGTATGTGACGTCTTACATCACCAAAAAAGAGAAGACAGAATTGAAGGATATGTGGGAGGACATTTCCCATGAAAAGAGCCTCAGCAAGAAGTTGTACAGTTTCAGTCTGAAGATGTTGTCGCATCGAGAAATCGGAGCGTACGAATGTTCTGACCGGTTGTCTTCAGCAAGTCTCTATGCCAAGTCCAGGAGTATCGTTTGGGCGAGTCTTGGTCTTGCAGCAACGCGTAATCGAGTTCTCAAACCTGTGCGGGAAATTGAGTATTTGGCGGAAAAGGAGCCAAACAGTACCGACATTTTGAAGACAAACATGTTGGATACATATTATCCAAATCGAAGCAGTCACCTCGAGAATGTTTGTCTGTATGAGGTTCTGCAAAATTACATATTCAAGAGGAACATCAAAGAAGATACTGAGAAAGGAGTGTATGCTGTAATAGGAAGTGAGGGATGTCTGGTCAAGCAAAGAAAATGCCACTTGGTAAACCATCGAAAATTGAGTGGCGAATCTCCTGAAAAAAAGGAGTTTTTCTATTTAGCACTTTTGCAACTTTTCAAGCCTTGGCGTGCAGAAGAGGAACTGCTTGGAGATTTCCTCTGTTACGAAGACTCTTTCAATGCCGCCAAGGAGACCATAGAATGTCCTGCTTTTCCCAAATATGTAGAAATGTTGAATGCGGAAATTGAGCAGGAAGCAACGATTGCAGCCGAGATTGCCAGAGACAGTTCTCAGGACAGTCAGAGTTCTGCTTCATTGAGTCAGGATCCACTAGGAGGACCTGTTATTGAAAATGAAGCTGCCACTGCTATGAATGAAGTGGAAAGAGCCATGGCACATGCTCAAGAGGATGCGGTTAACTTAGAAGAGTTGGAAAGACAACTCAACGTTGAGCAGAGGAAAATATATGACGAAGTTACCATGCAAATTGATCATGGATTAAGTCATGATAAGAAAGAGTGCTCATGTACGTCGTTGAAGCCTGTCCGACTGTACGTGAGTGGAGAAGCGGGAACTGGAAAAAGTTTCCTCATTAAAGCAATTTCATGCTATTTGCAGGAAAGGACAGAGTCATCGCTGTCTTGTGTTGTCACTGCTCCAACTGGACTGGCAGCACATAATATTAAAGGGATTACTTTACATCGTTTACTGATGCTGCCAGTGGAGCATGACAACAAATTACAATATCACAAGCTATCTGGAGATGCTTGTTTTGAAGTTTCAAGAATCTTGAGGAAAATGAAACTTCTTATCATTGACGAAGTAAGCATGGTTTCCAATGTCATGCTTGCCTTTGTGCATTTGAGGATGCAAGAAGTTCTCAAAACAGAGTATGATGTGTTATTTGGTGGCAAACACATCATTGTTTTCGGAGATCTTCTGCAGCTGACACCAGTGAAAGGGCAACCTGTGTTCAAAATGCTCACGCATGAAGATACCAGGAAGTGCCTAGGCAGCATTGGCAACGTCAATATATGGTTAAACTTCAATTATGCTGAACTGCATGAAAATATGCGTCAGGCGAAGGATGAAGTTTACAAGACTATTCTACAAGATGTTAGAATTGGAAAAGTGACCGAGCATGGGAAAGAAGCTTTACATGCACGATTACTGTCAAATTTATATCCAGAACAAGATGTTGTGCCTGAGAATATTTTTCAGAAAATTACTGAGAAGAAATCTGGAATATGTTTGATGCCAACTCTTGCAGAATGTGCCAAATTTAACAACAAAATGTTGCATTTAGAAAAGCAAGAGATTGTGAAACTGGAAGCTATTGATAGAGTAGAGCATATGGGATCAACAATTATTTTGTCTGAGAATCTGAAAACAAAATTGGATTCATTAGAGAAGAGTATATCTAAAACTGCAGGTTTTGAAAAGACTCTGAATGTGTGCTTGAACTGCCGTATAATTTTAAGAAGGAATTTACATGTTGAAAGAGGTCTGGTAAATGGATCAATGGGTAATGTTGTTGATTTTGTGAAATACAGAAATAGAGATGGAATTGAATTTTTAAAAATTAAATTTGATGGCATTGAGGAAGTACAGCTAATTGCTCGTTGTTCTGCTAGATTTTTGCTTGTAAAAGACTTATATGTTCGCCGTAAGCAGTTTCCTGTTTGCTTGGCATATGCGGTGACAATCCATAAATCGCAAGGTTTAAGTGTAGACAGTGCATTGGTGAATATTGGCAGTTCTGTGTTCAAGGAGGGTATGGCATATGTGGCATTGTCACGAGTTAGAACTTTATCGGGATTGTACTTGATTGAGTGTGATGTCACAAACATTTGTGCGGATCTAGATTGTGTTAAGGAATACAATAGGTTAAGAAGAGAGTATGCGCCACATTTGCCTCAGTATCCTTTGTTTGAGAAACGTGTGGTAGGCCGGAAACGAAGAAATGAGAACAATACTGGGGAGGTTGTAGCAAAAAGACAAAAAGTCAATGAACCTAAAATTACAAGCAGAAACAAAAAGGATTCTGTTGAAGATGTTGTTGGTTTTCAATTTGAAAACAGTTCTGGTGTCAACTGCTATGCTAATGTAGTGGTTAATGTTTTGTTTTCTCTAAAAAATGTAAAAGAAGAGATTGTGGTCAATTCTGATCAAAGATTTTGCAGTTTGTTAAATTCTGTGTTAGAGAAATGTAGCACTGATAGAAGAAACATAGAAAGTGTGTCTGAAATTCGAAATCTGTTAGACAGATGTTCAGGCCAAACACAATTCTCTCAAAATATTCAGCAAGATTGTCAGGAGTTTTTAATGTATATGCTTGATGTATTACATGCTGAAGGTGTAGATGTAGATCAGCTGTTTGGGCTTTCTTATCAATGGCAGCATGACTGCGAGAACTGTATGGTATCAAGTACTACTAGTGTAGACTCAGAAAGATTTATATATTTAACTTTGCCAGACAGTAAATCAGTCTCCTTTAATAAGCTAGTAAAAGCAGCTGATCACAACATGGAGTGTAGCCAATGTAAATCTGAAATGATGTCCACATTATTTATACGAACATATGGCCAGTATGTCATTTTAATGTTCCAACGATGTAGGCCTGATGGAACAAAATTGACAACTTTAATTAAAAATTTTGTAGCTTCGCAGTTGTCAATATCAGGAAGGACTTTTGTAACTGCAGCAATTATATATCATGACGGCCCTTCAATAACATCAGGACATTACACAGCTTATTTAAAGTCTAGAAATGGCTGGTCATTCTGCAATGATTCTGTTTTAATTTTCAAAAAAAAATTGCCGTATGACCTTAAAAACTCTTACCTGGTGTTTTTAAAACCAAAATTTTAGGGAAATAATCTCGGGATGTGCTCTGTGGAATTTCAAGAAGTTCTAATGGCTCCTACACAATTTGGCCTTGAGGATAAGTGTAGTTCAGATACATAACTTCTAACCATAGGACTGGACGTCATGGAGAAATACGTGCACTTTCAATGAGTTCAGAAAAACTGTTTCTTTTTATAAGCTAATTGAAGCAGCCAATCAAAACATGGAGTAGAGGGAATGTAAGTCTGCAATGCTGTCTACTGTTTTACATTGCTTTGTGATTAAAAGTGATGTAGAGAATTAAATAATTGTAGTAGTCATAGAGGTAGTGTAAGTCTGCTTCATAGTAAGCAGTATCAGTGTCATAGGAAATGTAGAACATGACTGAGCAAGAAGGGGAAGATATTACTATTCCAGGATTGTGAAAATGATCTTCAACATTTTAATTCTGAAAGTTGCGGAAATGCCAAATGACGGGATTGGCTTACAAGAAATCCAAGAGTTATAAATGGCTCTGACCAGATTTGGCCTTGTGGAAAATTGTGGTAGAGAGCAAGAAGTCATTTATTGCATGTAACGTGTTTTTAAAAACGATGGAGATTTTCTTTCAGAAAGTGGCGGGCTGAAAGTAATAACAGCACAAAAGAGTGTAAGCTGTTCATAGGACATCCTTGGACGTCATGGAAAGTAAGTTAACTTTAAGGAGTTCTGAATTTTGATTTCTGATGTTGTATGGGTTTTTTAAACACAATCATTTTGATTGTGTTTTTTTTTCCCCGTTGTTACATGATGAATACCTTCAAGTCACTGTTTTTAGTGAAATTTGATACATTCTGAGAACAGCAAAAATAAACCATTTAACATGTATAATTAATGTTCTACTTTTTGTACTTATGATATACATTTAGAAATGTGAGGTAGATATGGAGAAACTGAGGCTTCTGTAAGTGTCAAAGTTAATGCTTACAGTGCTGCACTTCTGGGTACTGTTTTTTTTTGAAAACTGAATAGGCCTCACCTTAAAGAAACCTCTTGAAAGGACACATCTTATTTGTATCCTGAAAGAATCATTTAAAATGTTAGACACAATTTTATGATGGCTTTACATCTTTTTTGCGCTGCTATTGCATCACTATTGTGAGACATCAGCAGTGCAAAAGATGCACCATGTTCCAAAATAGGCCTCACTTCATCAGCATCAAGATACTGTTTGTTTAAAATATATATCTTTAGGATTGTGTAGGGGACGTATAGCAGCAGAGGCTTCTGTAAATCTCAAAGTTTTTGAAAAACTGTTTCTTCTTGAACCTTTTCCCTTGTCTTTTCAAATTTTTAAATACATGTTTTAATATTTTTGAAATGTTTCTTCTCTCTTTTACAGATTGAAAGTATGAAAAAATATTTGAAAAAGTTAACAAGAATTATAAGGTAAATGTTTTCTACTCTTTTAACCCGCAATCCACTGCTGATGATGTCATTGACTATGTCATGAATGATGTAATAAGTGGACATGACTTACTTCATTGGTAGGCCTTCACATGTATTAATGCATACACTGCTGCACTTCTGCGTACTGTTTCATATGCTGAACTACATCTGCACTATGAGATACCTAAGCAAAGGCAACACAGGTGATGTGATTTTGAAATGAGCAAAAGAAACTCCACGTTTTTCAATTACATTACTTGTGTTTTCTAAGTTTACGGATGACATTGTGCAGATGAACTTTAGGTCTGTCTATGGACACAGAAGAGGTCTGGCCGTTGTTCAAGAGTGAAGTGGACATGTTTTACTTCAATGGTAGGCCTTCACATGTATTATCTCCTCTTTATTCTTCAACAAGCATAAATTTGATATGCAACCCTAAGTAGGCCTCATCTTAAACAAAATTTTGGAGAGGACACACCTTATCGTCATCCTGAATCAATCATTTAATCTATCACATTTAACATCTATTAGTTCTACTGCTTCATTTCTTTAATCCTTACTTTCCTGCGTTTGCTACTTCTCTCATTCCTTTCTCTATTACTTAATTATTCTACTCCTTCCAGTATTTTTCTCAGTCCCTCTCTTCTCATACTTCTTCATTATTATTCACTCATTCTGTCTCTATTAATGTTACTGTTTCTGAATGATCTCAAAAAAATTTTAAAACAAGAACAGTAAGTATAAGGATAGGAAACAGACATTTATGTTACAAGAAAGACAGCTATAGGAAGTAAACAAAAGATACTGTTACTCGCAATCCACTGCTGATGATGTCACTGACCATGTCAAGAATGATATAATATGTGACATGATCAGAAGTGGATTGCGGGTAACAGTATGTTTTCTTTACTCCCTGTAGCTGTCTTTCTTTTAACATAACTGTCTGTTTCCTTCCCTTATACTTACTGTTCTTTTTTTAAAAAAAATTTTTGGGTTCGCTCCTGGTTCGCGTACCGGAGTGCGAACTGGAAGCGAACTAAAAGAAATAGAGATTGGCAGAGTTTCAAAAATTCTACCAATTTTTTTTATAATGGGGAGGTAGTTCTGAAAAGAACTTTTTTTTTGGTTTTTGTTGTTTTAAATTTTTTTTATTATTTTTCTGAACATTTTTTATATTTTTTTTGTTTTTTCTGAACATTTTGTAATTTTTTTGTTTTTTTGGGGGGGAGGGGGGAAACAAAAATGATTCATTGAGAAGGGCTCAACAGGAGCAACGAAAAAAAGAAGAATTTATTTTTTGGGGCGTTTCGGGCAAACATGATTTTTGATAGCTCTCATTATAAGAGTAATGCTACTTTCTCGGTAGCAAAGTGTTTGGCTGCACCACACGCACACTTGCTTTACTTCCCCCATGTCCATTTGAATGTTCGGGATCACCTCCCTCGCCTCTGGTCCCGATACTTCTTTGACAGCAGATGTTCTCACCATTGCCAGGGGATTTTGCTGTTCATCACGAAGCTGGGCAGCACTATAATTATTTGGGTGCCACCTACTCATATGCCTGTGCATCGTATAATTGCCGAAGCTGTATTTCTTGTCAGTGCCCCTTGACAGTCGATCGTTGCAAATACGGCAAAACACATATCTGGCATTGACTTTTTTTTGCCCTGCTGGAAATTTAAAAAATTGCCAGATGTAGTTTTCTTTTCTATTGTACCTCCTGGGCTCCTCTGGCAAAAACTCAGGCTCTTCCTCCTCTTCCTCCTCTTCTTGATCTTCCTCTTCTTCAAACATTGGTTGAGCAGGTGGTCCTTTCTTCCCTTGAGGAGGTGGGGGTGGTGGTGGGGGAACACTAGCTGAAGCAACAATGGAAGCCATTTCTCTATAAAGTAAAAGGGTCTTTCTCTCACCAAGATGAAAGTCAGAGTGAGGAAAGAAGGAGGGGTTTTCATCATTTGGGAAAAACAATACTTCTCAACCAATGAAAAGTGTTATTTTTAGGTCACCTGACCTAGCCTTACATCATTATGAAACCAAAATTGAAATGAACCAATGAAAAGTTTTATTAACAAGTCACATGACCTCTCACGCTCATGTTACGCGCTGCGGAACGCGCCCCGGTTAGCTTCCGGGTCGCTAAGCTTCGCGCCCCGGTCCGCGCCCCGGGACACTTCCGGGTGCGCTAACGCGGTACGTCACAAGACGCATTACGCGGCAACGCGATACGTCGCGCTTTCGCGACGTGCCCCGGTTAGCTTCCGGGTCGCTGAGCTTCGCGCCTCGGTCCGCGCCTCGGGGCACTTCCGGGTGCGCTAACGCAGTACGTCATAAGACGCATTACGCGGCAACGCGATACCGTCACTAAGTTGATTTTTTACCGGTTCGCGGACCGGGTCGCGGCATCAAATTGAGCTAACGGGAAGCTTCCCGGTTCGCGGACCGGGAGCGAAACAAAAAAAATATTTAAAAAAAATTATTAATAAACATATAAAATATATTTTTGGATTTAAATAAGAATACATTTTATAGCTATAGATATTTGCTATTAAAAAACCATTGAAATTCACTGAAAAAACCATAGGTTATAAACCATATATAGTTAGGAATTAGCATTTAAAAAACCTTGAAAATTCACTGAAAAAACCATAGGTTATAGACCATATATAGTTAGGAATTAGCATTTAAAAAACCTTATTTTACTCACACAAAACCAATGAAATTCCATATATAGTTAGTTGTACTAACTATATATCACGCACCCGCAATCCACTGCTGATGATGTCACATATTACATCATTCATGACATGGTCAGTGACATCACTGATGACATCACTGATGACATCTCAAATGACATCACTGATGACATCACTGATGACATCTCAAATGACATCACTGATGACATCATTGATGACATCATACAGTGACTGTATTTTTCTGTAAAGTTAAAATATGTCTTACATATTTAAGAATGAGTGGATGTATAAGTGTCTGGATGAAGGATTTAGTAGGTGCATGACTGACTGTATGAGTGAGTGGTTAAATGTGTCTCACTGAGTGCATGGGTTAGTGACTAAACTGTCTTAATTTGTGCATCATTATGTCTGTTGTTCTGTAAACTGCTGCATGTGTTGATCAGTAGCTATATGAGTAACTATATGGGTTATTGATTGGTTGCCCAAGCATTTGTATGGGAGACTGAGTGTGTGTGTGGGTGGCTGGGAGGTGTATGACTCTGTGCATAGATGTATGGGTTCAAAAGTGCATGTGGAAACAGCTGTATGGGCGGTTGACTGTGTGCATGACTGTATTGGTGAGTGAATGGATATCTCAGTGCTACATGTCAAAGTAAGTACATATGTAAAATACAGTACATGTGAGAGTTGACATATATAAATAACTGTGCATAAGAGCCAGTGAATGTGTGAGTGGCTGTATGGATCATTGTGCTCTTGTATCCAGGATTGTATAAGTGAGTAAATATGTTTTAGTATATGTTTGAATAAGTAAGATGTGTATAACTGTATAGTTGTGAAAATGGAGGTGTGGTTGATTCTTTGCATGACTGACTAGGTGTGTAAGTAACTCCATGGATGAGTGACAGTCTGTGAGTGTCTGTTTACACTGAGTGTATCTAAGGTTATATTAGAGTCTGAAGAGGTTCATCGTATTATCACATGAGTGATGTCATCAGTGATGTAATCAGTAATGTCAAATGAGATGTCATCAGTGATGTCATTTGAGATGTCATCAGTGATGTCATCAGTGATGTCATTTGAGATGTCATCAGTGATGTCATCAGTGATGTCATTTTAGATGTCATCAGTGATGTCATCAGTGATGTCATTTGAGATGTCATCAGTGATGTCATCAGTGATGTCACTGACCATGTCATGAATGATGTAATATGTGACATCATCAGCAGTGGATTGCGGGTGCGTGATATATAGTTAGTACAACTAACTATATATGGAATTTCATTGGTTTTGTGTGAGTAAAATAAGGTTTTTTAAATGCTAATTCCTAACTATATATGGTCTATAACCTATGGTTTTTTCAGTGAATATATATATATATAGATATATATATATATATATGAATAAGCAAAGCCCTCGAGCTATGAGAGGAAACACTGCTCCCAACCAGCCCTCCGGCTTTGGACGCCTCTTGCTGCTTGCATTCTTGGGCTTCTTTGTTTAAAATCGATTCTGACGCGTTTCAAGGCGATACACGCCCCTTAATCATGGAGTCAGCAACAAAGGGTACGATGTTATCACCGCGTTTACTGTGCTAGCCTTTTATTACTGCAGAGGGAACCACGTGATCGTGGCACATGCCGAGGCATGCTGGTGATAGTAGTTCTTAGTAGTGGTAAAGAAACCAATGTAGTGCCCTGAGTGGGCTCGGTCCCTTCGTAAAATGTGCTATATTTATTTATAGACCTTGAGTAGGTCGAAGTTCAAGTCTGCATTCTTTGTTTGCTTGTGGCGGTGAGCACTCTGAGAAGCTGGAAATCGTTTTCGCCTTCTGAGCTCTTCTCTCCCCAGCTGCTTTTCCTCCTGGGCTGAAAGAAGTGGTTCACCTCTCCACGGCCAAGGAAACCGTGTGAATTATTAATGAGCAAAGCCCTCGAGCTATGAGAGGGAACACTGCTCACCACCAGCCCTCCGGCTTTGGACGCCTCTTGCTGCTTGCATTCTTGGGCTTCTTTGTTTAAAATCGATTCCGACGTGTTTCAAGGCGATACACGCCCCTTAATCATGGAGTCAGCAACAAAGGGAACGATGTTATCACCACGTTTACTGTGACAGCCTTTTATTACTGCAGAGGGAACCACGTGATCGTGGCACATGCCGAGGCATGCTGGTGATAGTAGTCCTTAGTAGCGGTGAAGAAACCGCTTTCGTCCTCCTTGGAAGTGCTTTGGAAGACTGAAAGGGCATCGGACAGGGAACCTTTCCAGTTCATGGGTGCACTTTCCTCGAAGGAGAAAACACAAGCATACAAGACGGATCATACCTACTTAAGGAAGTTAATAGTGCTAACCACAGTGGGATCAAGCCTACTCAAGGTTTTAAATGGACTCACTCCTTGCATAAACTGCAATTACCAGCATGCAGCGCTGCGTGCTGAACAGAGCCACGCCCATTAGGAGCGAATTTTCAGTCAACAAAAGGGTTGAAAGAAACAAGGTGTGAGTGTTTTGATTCCCGCTGTGCACATTCCATGACTACGGGGCGGAACAGCCTAGAAACGCGTCGGAGATGGCCAGATGAATTGAGAGCCTTGATGCGTGTTTCAGCAAGGTGACAAAGCCGGATGGTGGGGAAAGTGTGAGTGACCTGTGTAGAGCTCAAGGGCTCATTGCTACCTCACATAACCACACGGCTTCCCTTGGCCGTGACACAGGAGCACCGCTTTCGTCCTCCTTGGAAGTGCTTTGGAAGACTGAAAGGGCGTCGGACAGGGAACCTTTCCAGTCCGTGGGTGCGCTTTCCTCGAAGGAGAAAACACACGCATACAAGACGGATCATACCTACTTAAGGAAGTTAATAGTGCTAACCACAGTGGGATCAAGCCTACTCAAGGTTTTAAATGGACTCACTCCTTGCATAAACTGCAATTACCAGCATGCAGCGCTGCGTGCTGAACAGAGCTACGCCCATTAGGAGCGAACTTTCAGTCAATAAAAGGGTTGAAAGGAACAAGGTGTGAGGGTTTTGATTCCCGCTGTGCACATTCCATGACTGCGGGGCGGAACAGCCTTGAAACGCGTCGGAGATGGCCAGATGAATTGAGAGCATTGATGCGTGTTTCAGCAAGGTGACAAAGCCGGATGGTGGGGAAAGCGTGAGTGACCTGTGTAGAGCTCAAGGGCTCATTGCTACCTCATATATATATATATATATATATATATAAATTCACTGAAAAAACCATAGGTTATAGACCATATATAGTTAGGAATTAGCATTTACAAAACCTTGAAAATTCACTGAAAAAACCATAGGTTATAGACCATATATAGTTAGGAATTAGCATTTAAAAAACCTTATTTTACTCACACAAAACCATTGAAATTCCATATAGAGTTAGTTGTACTAACTATATATCGTGCACCCGCAATCCACTGCTGATCATGTCACATATTACATCATTCATGACATGGTCAGTGACATCACTGATGACATCACTGATGACATCTCAAATGACATCACTGATGACATCTCAAATGACATCACTGATGACATCACTGATGACATCTCAAATGACATCACTGATGACATCTCAAATGACATCACTGATGACATCACTGATGACATCTCATTTGACATTACTGATCACATCACTGATGACATCATTCATGTGATAATACGATGAACCTCTTCAGACTCTAATATAACCTTAGATACAATCAGTGTAAACAGACACTCATAGACTGTCACTCATCCATGGAGTTACTCAGACACTTAGTCAGTCATACAAAGAATCAATCACACCTCCATTTCCTCAACTATACAGTTATACACACCTTACTTATTCAAACATATACTAAAACATATTTACTCACTTATACAATCCTGGATACAAGTTCACAATGATCCATACAGCCACTCACACATTCACTGGCTCTTATGCACAGTTATTTATATATGTCAACTCTCACATGTACTGTATTTTACATATGTACTTACTTTAACATGTAGCACTGAGATATCCATTCACTCACCAATACACTCATGCACACAGTCAACTGCCCATACAGCTATTTCCACATGCATTTTTGAACCCATACATCTAGTCAATCAACTGCTCACACATCTATGCAGAGAGTCATACACCTCCCAGCCACCCACACACACACTCAGTCTCCCATACAAATGCTTGGGCAACCAATCAATAACCCATATAGTTAATCATATAGCTACTGATCAACACATGCAGCAGTTTACAGAACAACAGACATAATGATGCACAAATTAAGACAGTTTAGTCACTAACCCATGCACTCAGTGAGACACATTTAATCAGTCACTCATACAGTCAGTCATGCCCCTACTAAATCCTTCATCCAGACACTTATACATCCACTCAAGACATATTTTAACTTTACAGAAAAATACAGTCACTGGATGTTGTCATCAGTGATGTCATCAGTGATGTCATTTGAGATGTCATCAGTGATGTCATCAGTGATGTCATTTGAGATGTCATCAGTGATGTCATCAGTGATGTCATTTGAGATGTCATCAGTGATGTCATCAGTGATGTCACTGACCATGTCATGAATGATGTAATATGTGACATGATCAGCAGTGGATTGCGGGTGCGCGATATATAGTTAGTACAACTAACTATATATGGAATTTCAATGGTTTTGTGTGAGTAAAATAAGGTTTTTTAAATGCTAATTCCTAACTATATATGGTCTATAACCTATGGTTTTTTCAGTGAATTTTCAAGGTTTTGTAAATGCTAATTCCTAACTATATATGGTCTATAACCTATGGTTTTTTCAGTGAATTTTCAAGGTTTTGTAAATGCTAATTCCTAACTATATATGGTCTATAACCTATGGTTTTTTCAGTGAATTTCATTGGTTTTTTAAAAGCTAATATCTATAGCTGTAAAATGTATTCTTCTTTAAATCCAAAAATATATTTTATATGTTTATTAATAATTTTTTTTTTTTTTTTTTTTTTGTTTCGCTCCCGGTTCGCGAACCGGGAAGCTTCCCGTTAGCTCATCTTGATGCCGCGACCCAGTCCGCGAACCGGTAACCGTTCCGTTAGCGCAACTGCCGCGTTAGAAATCAACATCGTGACGCGTCGCGGAAGCGCGACGTATCACGTTGTCGCGTAATGCGTCTTATGACGCGCTGTGTTAGCGCACCCGGAAGTGCTCCGGTACGCAAACCGAGGCGCGAAGCGCAGCGACCCGGAAGCGATCCAGGGCGCGTTCCGCAGCGCGTAACATAAGCGTGAGAGGTCATGTGACTTGTTAATAAAACTTTTCATTGGTTCATTTAACTTTTGGTTTCATAATCATGTAAGGCTAGGTCAGGTGACCTAAAAATAACACTTTTCATTGGTTTAGAACTATTGTTTTTCCCAAATGATGAAAACCCCTCCTTCTTTCCTCACTCTGACTTTCATCTTTGTGAGAGGAAGACGTTATTTCATACTAGAGCAATGGCTTCAATGGTAGCTTCAGCTGGTGGACCCCCACCACCACCACCACCTCCTCATGGGAAGAGAGGACCACCTCCCCAGGTCATCACCAACACAGAGGAGGAAGAGGAAGAAATAGAGGAAGAGGAGAGAGAAGGACCACAGTTCTTGGAAGAGGTGCCCCGGGTTTCCCATAGGAATTTTGCTATCATTTGGTGCACCTTTAGTGGTGACCTCCCTCCCAGAGATGGGGACAAGGTGGAATCCTTCTTGTACAGTAGTTTGGCAGACGTGACGACCCAGCAAGTGACATGTAGAATGACTATAGGAATTTGTTGAAATATTCTGAGGGAGGTGCTAAAAGTGTAACGTGTCCAAGGTTGAAGGGCAGTGAATGTGTGCATTTGGAGTAGTATCCGGGGTCTGGATTCGCACGACCAGATAAAGGTGGTGGTTGCAGAAGACGATCAATGGGGGCAGTATTTCAGGGTGGTGTGGGTTGAGGGATTCCTTGAGGTAACGAGAGGTTCTTGTAAATGTCAGCAAAGCTGTGAATTGAGGGCGGGAATTGAATGTAATCAGCGGGATAGAACAATCATTTCAAACGCCATGTGATGCTCTAGACGTGGGAAAGTATTTGGCAGGTGTTTGTTTCTTTTCCCGGTGGCAGGTCTTGGAAGTTGATTCCTTTCTGTTGATTGCACTTAGACTCCAGGTGCAATATTTAATGGAAACGGACAGATTGCATAGTCTTTAATAAGCGCCACGAACGTAGTGTAGTTTAGAGCAATGCCAAGAATACAGTTATTATGGAATAAGAACGTCTTATTTTTTTTTTTCCGTTTTAAACTGTTTACTAGTTATTTGAAGGCGGTGTACTAAATTATTAGGGGCAGATCTACAAGAAAGTGCCACAGCGCTGCACCGCAAGCCCTTTGGCTGCAGAGCACAGAGCACAGGAATGTGACATATTTACAATGATATGTCGCATTCCTGTGCTCTCCCCTGCGCTGGCGTAGAAACAGAAACAGCTGCCATGCGCTGGCGCAGGCACCCTTGCACCATGGTGCAAGGATGCCTGCGCCATGGGGAGATTGCTTTTGTGGAGGAAGGGGCCCCTTCCTGCACAAAAGCAATTACTGCAGGCATTTTCCTTTTCAATGCGTGCTGTAGAATGCAGCACGCATTGAAAGAGGAAAAAACGAGGAGAAATGAAAACATTTCTCCATGTTTCGCTTGGTTACGCCACCCCTATGGTGGTGCAGCAAACTGATGCATTTCCAGGTTTACGATTTCTCGTAAATCTGGAAATGCCTCAGTGGACATGGGTGTTGCGTGGGAACACCCACAGCAACACCCATGTCCAGCTCCTAACATGCAAAGTGTTGCGTGAACAGGGGCGATATTTACAAGCACAGATTAAGTCACGCAGGGTGACTTTACCTGTTCTTGTAAATATCCTTTAGCAGGCTGCGCCACCGGTGCATCACGCAACGTGATGCACCAGCGATGTATGGGGCTTATAAATCTGCCCCTTAGTTTCGAGGGTTGAAGCTGCAATGTGCAAATCGTCTTGCTTCCAATGTATTTATATTGGTGCTCAATAGAACAACTTTTATGTTATCTACTGGGCATCAGAATGCTTACTCTGTTTCCTGGCCTGCTGTGTAGTCAACCCTTCACTACCCAATAGTTGCCATGAAATTCACAGCACAGTATCCTAATAGACCAATCAGATTTAAACATGGACCAAAATAGCCATGCTCCATCGTTGAATGATTGAGACTGATCTGCTTGCACATACTTTTAAGGTAGAGCTCCATAATTCTTTCGCTACGTCCTCTGTTTTTTGTGCTGATGAGGTAACATTCCCAGCCACCCTAACTTGCTCTCTCTGCCAGCCAGTACACTTCAGTCATCTGGGGCCAAACCCAAAGTTCAAGAATAGGTACCCACGTACCATGCTCACACAGATACGCAGTGAGAAATTCTAACATGCATAAATGTGCACCCTAAAACTAAAGCTTACAAAACACGCTGACCGACTAACGCAATATTTGGCCCTACATTTGTGTCATTACGTGCAAGCCGAAACTATCAAAACACAAATGAAGTGTAGCTGTGTCTTTGATGTGGAAGTAAATTGTGATGCCCTTGGGCCTCAGCAGTTTAAGACTGACCTAACCGCTAATAGTGCTTTTAAATCGATTTTCATTTTTCTTACCTATGCACCGGGGTGCCGCTCATCGTCCAAACCTGACTGCTGGAAGGATCGTTTTTGGCCGTTTGTTCCCTGCATGCTCCCTGAGGCTGACTAACCTGGTGTGAGCGGTTCCGCAGTCGGCGGATTCCTGACGCGCTCCCAGTGATTGACAGCCCAGGTTGAGGACTACTGTGTGTAACCTTTGCCAGGAGCCGACCGGGGGACTGCGAGGACCAGCATTCTCCACCTTGCACAGCTGGTGCCTCTTCCCCCGGCGGCCACGCCCTTTGGTTCCAGCCCTTAATACCTTTCGCGCCACCCTCTTCGCGGGTGCCGCTCATCGTCCAAACCTGACTGCTGGAAGGATCGTTTTTGGCAGTTTGTTCCCTGCATGCTCCCTGAGGCTGACTAACCTGGTGTGAGCGGTTCCGCAGTCGGCGGATTCCTGACGTGCTCCCAGGGATTGACAGCCCAGGTCGAGGACTACTGTGTGTAACCTTTGCCAGGAGCCGACCGGGGGACTCGAGGACCAGCATTCTCCACCTTGCACAGCTGGTGCCTCTTCCCCCGGCGGCCACGTCCTTTGGTTACAGCCCTTAATACCTTTCGCGCCACCCGCTTCGCGGGTGCCGCTCATCGTCCAAACCTGACTGCTGGAAGGATCATTTTTGGCCGTTTGTTCCCTGCATGCTCCCTGAGGCTGACTAACCTGGTGTGAGCGGTTCCGCAGTCGGCGGATTCCTGACGCGCTCCCAGTGATTGACAGCCCAGGTCGAGGACTACTGTGTGTAACCTTTGCCAGGAGCCGACCGGGTGACTGCGAGGACCAGCATTCTCCACCTTGCACAGCTGGTGCCTCTTCCCCTGGCGGCCACGCCCACCTTTCTTTACGTACTTTATTGGTGTAAGCCCCACCGCGACACGGGACGCGCGCGGGTCGGAGCTCGGGGCGAAGACCGGGCAAAGAGCGGGCCGTTTGAGGCCGTTCGAGGACTGTCGAGACTGGACTGGGCCATCCCCCTTTTATTTTTATTTATATTTTATCTTCTGCTCTTTTCTATTGTTATCTGAGCAATATGGTAGTGACCAGAAGGAAGAAATCCAAGGCCCCGGGCAGCGTGGGTAAACTGCTTGGTCCTATGGATGATTTTATAATTAAAGCGAATACATTCATAGACCAAAGCATATCACTGATAGAAGAGAGAGTATCTCTAGATCTTGCATTTGCCAAGAGATCCTCTCTGGGTAACCTGGCCGATGCAAGAACTCCAGTCGCTTTAGGGAAAAACAATGAAGGGGAGAGGAAGAGTTGTGGGAGGCAAAGTCTGCCAAATAATGTGGATTTATCCGTGTCTCAACTTGCCGATTCGCAGCTAAGTACCGATTTGGAGAGATCCCCTGACTTACTTCCACAAACCCCCACTCAAACGACCTCTTTAGAGAAATCTCATGAAAGGGGAAGGCGGGAGGATGCGTTAAGCAAGAGAAAATATGATCAAGTAAACTCTAGCTTGAATATGTTACATCACACCTTAAGCGCCCCTCAGAATCCACCCCCCAGAGTAGAACATCTAGTAGTCACCGCTTTAATACACCACAACGAGCATGAAACCCCCACTCTTATTGACTTGGAATCCCCTACTTTATTACCTATCAATAGGGGTCTAGGAGACGGTGAATATACACAGCTCTTAAAGAAGATCGCTGATTTATTTAAATCATCTTTCCAACCAATAGAAAAAAGACTAACACAGCTGGAGATGCAGATAGGTAAACTTGTGAAATCCCAACAACATAACCAACCAGTAGGGCCTCAAAACACACGGGGAAATATTCACATAAATCATCCTCCGATACAGCCTCTAAATGTTCCCCAGAAACCCGTAATAGATCAGAATAAGGTAACCCAAGCTGCAACATCCTCCCGTCCGACCACTAAGAGTATCCCGAACATAGTGATTAACGCATCTACCATCTTGCCACAAGAAAATTCCCGTCATTAATTTCACCTGCTCCAAATTTAGTGGCTACAAATAAGGCTATAAACAAGGTAACATCAAAAACATCGGCCTCTCAATCATCCGTTCCTGATCCCCCGGTCCCCAAAGTTCATAGAAATATCCCTAGAGGTGCTGGGGAGGCTAGACCTCTAGTGGATCTACCACCCGAGGCCTCGCCGTATGTAGCGGTTATGACCGGAGTTCCAGTAACTGCGGATAATAACGCGGAACCGGGTTGGTCCCTCAAAAATAAGGTACAACATTGGTTACAGAACAATCGTCCCCTCCCTCCAACTTGGAATGGAAGGATCCTGTCAGTACGTAGGATTCCATGGGTGGGTAAAGTTAGAAAATCGATCCCCAGGGACTGTATTCTGATTACCTTTGAGGACCTTCGTATCGCAGACTATATCTGCTCCTGGGAAGATACGAACGTAAATGGAGGCATTAGCGTCAAACCACTCTCTTTCTTCTACCCCTCAAGACAACCGAAGGTTTTTTTTCAGGACTATGATCCCTTATGGTCTGCTCCTGTTCCCCGACACACTGATTTCCATAATACTGGATATCAAGGGGCCCCTAGACATTACGACCAAGATTACTCATGGCAACTAGTGGGACCTCGCCAGCAGCGTGGTGGATGGGGAGAATGGAGGCCCCCTATGCAAAGGATGACATACAGAGAATCGCCCCGCTGGGAACCATGGTATAATATCCCGACGACTAACAGATTTAGCGGGCTCGAAATGGTCGATTGACCACCAACTGACATAGAACCTGCTAACCCAAGCGCTCCTCACCAGAGCTCTATAATAAACCCTTCCCCGGCACCAACAGAACAAATAGGACTAAAATCTGATACAATATCTATACCCATTCTCTTTTGGAATGTAGCAGGTCTGCGCACCAAGATTGAGGACGGGTCGACTCAAAATTTTTTGGAACCATATAATATAATTTGTCTGCAGGAGACATGGTGTACTTCTGAGCTTCACCTGCAAGGATTTAAAACATTTTTTGTCCCAGCGGTCCGTAGCATAATAGGTAGGCCCAAAGGGGGGCTGACAACGTACATTGCGAATACTTTGAACCAATTAAAAGTGACCACTATCCATACTGACTCCAATTGCCAAATTCTTTTACTTACCTTTGCGAATAAGGAGACTATTCTTCTGACTAATTTCTATAATAATTTAGATGAAGATCAATTTATGACTCTTCTCAGTGACGTTCATGAGAGACTAACTCAACTCTATTTGTGGAAAGGCACCCATGGGGCAAACCACGTATTATGGGGAGGGGATTTCAACCTTCACCCGTGCCCACTGGCGAATTCACACTGCTGTGGGATTGTGGACGAATTCGACCTCCCACTAGTACATCCTACACATAGCAAGGCGGGGAATGCCTTAAACAATGTGCTTTCCGAACTGGACTTGCAAATTGCAAACCACCCAAGCTCGGATTCATGTTGCTTAGTTCCAACCTATGTGGGTAGAGGTCACCAAACCACAGTGGATTACATCTTCTTGTCTCCTGGACTGTCAGAGATGGCTAACGACTTTCAGGTTATTGATAACTCTCTGAGTGACCACTCTGCATTGAGGTTGCATCTTCAATTACCTAATTACAAGCACCAAAATATAGAAATAGTAAATACTCTCGCTCAGAATAACGTAGAACTAGGCAAACAGAATGGATATACAATAAAATAGGAAAAAATTAACCCGAGTGAAATCACTAAAAAGCTGGTCAAGCTGGCATATTCTAATATAATCAAATGCTTGGACTTTTCGGTAAAACACGAAGAAGTCCTAGACAATTTTAAGCAAATCTTGGTGAAAATCAAGGGACTACTTTAATCTAAACTAAAGTCCAAGCAATCCGGCAAGAAAGGGTGGTTCAATCACAATTGTACTGTAGCCCTCACTAAATTAAAACTTGCGCTACACAATAAACCCAGAGACATGGGACAAATCCAATCTCTCAGACGTGAATACATCAGGGAACGAAAGCAACGAACTAAAGAACTGAAGCAGAAACTGTGGGAAGACCTGCATAAGAGTGCCGTTTCAAAAAATAGCGAGGCTTTTTGGCGCACAGTTAGAGCACTGTATCTCACTGATAATAACATCCCCAAGATTGAAGTAGCCATCGACGAAGAAACTTGGGTGGCCCATTTTTCCAAGATCTTTGAAAATGGCTCAACTATTGACAGCTCTGAGAGCATCCTTCCGAAAGTACATTACCCTATCCCGCTCCTCTTTGATATACCCGACTTGCTTTTGGCCTTGGAAGCAAGTAAAACGGGGAAAGCCCCGGGCCCGGATGGGGTCCCAGCCGACTTCTTTAAATACACCCTGGACCTCTGGGCGCCCATCCTTACAAGAGTATGCATAGCAGCTGCTAATGAGGGGGTTTTGAATTCCTGGACTAGGTCCATCATGGTCCCAATATTCAAAAAAGGGGACCGCCAAGACGCGAAGTGCTATCGCCCCATCTCATTGCTGGACTCGCTTGGCAAGGTCGTGGGGAGAGTAATCTTGGAGCGTCTTCAGCAATGGGCCGGGGAGAGAGGCATTATCTCTGACCTCCAATTCGGCTTTCGGGAGGGGTTCGGAACTGTAGAGGAGGCCCTTAATCTTAGCCTGATAGTGGGCAAATACACACAGGCTAAGGAGAACATGATCTACATGGTCTATGTAGACCTATCCGCAGCTTTTGATTGCGTGTCGCATTCAAAGCTGTGGATGGTCCTAAGTCAAATGGGTGTGGAACCCTCCCTCTTAGACTTTGTAAGCGAGCTTTACTCAGGAGCCTCGGCTAGAGCTCGTTTTGGGAAGAATGGTGAGCTGACGGCTCAGTTCAGAGTGGAGTGTGGAGTCAGGCAAGGATGTGTCCTGGCCCCCTTTCTCTTCTCACTCTACACCAATGGTCTGGAGGGTGAGATGTTGAGAGGGGCCCAGGACCTTCCTCGTATAAAACAGCGCCTGATTCCCGCCCTGCTCTACGCGGACGATGCCGTGATCCTCGCACGTACTCCGCGCGAGCTACAGAGCTCCCTGAAGAGATACACGACATTCATGGGAGGCTTAGATTTACAAGTAAATGTCAAGAAAACGTTTGTCATGATAGCAGGTACTAAGAAAAAAAGGAGTAAAAGAGATCTACCTCGATAAACAAAAACTAGAGGTTACTCCCCAGTATCCGTACCTTGGTATCATGATAGACGGACGATTGACATGGAAGCCAGCAGTGGAGGCAAGATGCCATCTATTTAAAAGATCAATAGCGGCCCTGATGAGTTTCTCTCGGAGATTGGGGAGAAGGGCTCCAGTGGAGCTATTGAAGATCTATAGTGCCAAATGCCAGGCTATTGCTCTTTATGGAGCGGGTGTTTGGGGACACACGGACACCAGCTCCATTCAAGTAGCGTAAAACGCCTTTCTGAGATTTCTTCTAATTACCCCCAGAGGCACCTCAACCTACGCCTCCCATCTAGAACTAGGAATTCCCTACCTGGAGGATTTGATCAAGATCCAACCGCTGATGTTGTGGCGGCGTATCTGGACATCTGTGAACAACGCCTTGTCCCAGTCCATCATCACAGATACAATGGCCCTTGACAAGTCTTCCAAGGTAAGATGGCTTTCATATATTAGAAACATTTTTAAAGACCTTGGTCTCGAGAAATATTATGCCCATCCAGAGTCCATAGTTAACTTTCCGAAGAAAGCACTAAAACAACAAGCTCTCCGTCATTTAGAGACATTGAGACTGGCTTCGGAATCGCTGAAACACGCGACCATTCACGCGAATATGGTCCAAACAACATACAGCATCCAGCCGTATTTAACTCTGTCGGTGACGACATATGACAGAATGCTGTTGACCAGATTCAGACTGGATACATTCTTTAGATTGGTTGCTTTTCCTATGAATAATGGATGGGTCTCAAGTTTTCCTTTCTGCCCCTGTGATGAGAAATCAATTCAATCTAACCTACACGTTATTTTGTTCTGTAAATTCCATCATGCACACAGGAAAATTTGGCTACTGCCCACACTGAGGAGTTGGCGCCTTAGACAATGTAGGCCGGCATTTCTTAGACTTCAAATGCTCGAATCCGAGTCTGTCTGCTACTTTGTTCTTAATTTCCTAAAATGTATCATGAAGCACAGGAAAAGCTTATAATAATCATTATAATAATAATAATAATAATAATAATAATAATAATCCACATTTGTAAAGCGCACAATCACCCGTTAGGGTCTCTAGGCGCTGGGGGCCGTCGGGAAGATTAAGCAAGCTATTGCCCAGAGTCACATGGTGCTGAGCTAACCTGCCGCCGGCGCTGGGGATCGAACCGTGATCCCCAGATTCCAGCGTCAGTCGCCCTGGCCGCGGCGCCACACCTCTCCCAATTGTTTAAAAAGTATTATTTAATCACGCACTGAGGAAATGAAATGGACTGAAAAACCTTCCTTTTAATGTATCAGTATGAACTCCTATTTTTGCTTACAAAATGTAAACTGTATTTTTTAATTGTTTCTTTTATGGTTTTTATTTGTGAAAAAAACCGAATAAAGAAGTTTATTATATTATTATTACCTATGCCACCAGCAGACATGTTGCAGCTGAATCCTTCCATGTTTGTGTTGTAGACATCTTACCTTTTACTTTCTTTGGATAGAGCTCACTATCCTGCCGTTTGATAAAGAAAAGGCATTTTGCAGAAAGTGATGGCACTTATTAATTGGATTTAATTTTAGCCAAATGCAATCTTCTGTGAAGCATCTGCAATGAACCTTGACACCTGGTCACTGGTAAGTTACCGAATGGGACCACTTTATCTCTGCAGCTAAGCACAGTCCCCCGCCCATACTTAAGGGGCACAGTTACTACCCTGACAGGGTCGGAACGGTCGGAACTTCGATGTCCTCTTTGTGAGGAATTTCTCATACTAAGTTTTTTCCTTTTTGCTCATTGTGGGGTTTTACAGTGGATATTCTCTCCTTAAACACCCACTGATGACCAGTAGATAATGGTTCTGATTTATGTTATTAGGTTGAGCCTGAGCAGACCATGCTGTATTCAGGTATGGACTTGAAGCTCCGCTTATATTTTTCATTGGCTTGTGCCATTGTCCTTTGTAAACTGTGGCTTTTCATTGGTCAATAGGCTTAATAGTCCATCCTTAGTACCACCTTGTCTCATTTTGTAACCTCCGATCAGGGCGACCCCTGTTACATGTGTTGTTGCTGGGTAGATTTTAATTACTGCATCCAAGCACTATTTGATTAAATGGTTTGATCCTGCCTGCTGTTGTAGAGAGGACATGCTCCTCTAACGCTTGATTTTTTTTTCCTTGTACTCACGCCACCCTGATACAGTGGTGGCAGTGCCTTTAGTTTTTTTTCTTACTATTCAGGGTTTGGTTTACAAGCACCAAATACTGCACTTTCACTTTAATGTCAGCCATGCCTCTGCATTTAGACACAGCTTGTCTAAACAAAGGTGTGAAGCTGCTATTTAAGTGAAACCGAGGCATGGGGCACTTTTGCAAAAAAAAGCATTTGTCTGTCAAGTTGACAAACAAATACTTTTTTTTAATAGTGCCCCATAACGTGCTTTCACTTTAATGGCGACCGCGCCCCTTTCTTTAGACGATCCGGCCCTAAAGAAAGGGCTGTGGCCGCCATTAACGTGATAGCGCGGCATGGGTCGTTTTTCCAAAAATAGCATTTGCAATACAATAGATCTCACATTTGCGACAGTTTAAGCCATTGGCATTGCCATTTATAATGCCAATAGCTCAAACTCTCATAAATGTGAGACCTATTGCATTGCAAATGCTTGTTTTCTTTGTTATGGATTCTTAGCCAAGATCATACATGGGGCAAATTTACAATCTGACATTTTGAAAACCCAGGGGTGTGACGCACTTGTGCAAAAAAATGCCTAGCACCACGGCAGGCACGCTGCTGACATGTTGCAAAGGTGCCTAAACTGCAGAGACAATTGTTTATGTGCAGGTAGGGACACCTTCCTGCACATAAACAATCAATAAGGTAGATTTGCTCTTTCCATGTGTGCTGAAGAATGTAGCATAAATGTAGAGAGCAAAAACATGGAGAAATTATCATTCTAAAGCCTGTTATTCCATGGCATTCGTTTTTGCTGCTGCCTCAGCCATGTAAATCTTAGCGCCACCTTGTAGATTTGGAAAAACAGCACTACGCCACTGGAGAGTCATAAAAAGTGATGCTCCGGTGGCAATAGGGACTTGTATGTATGCCCCATTATCTCTGCAGCTTCACTCTAGCCTTTGGTGCTCCAGCATCCCATTGACTGCTAATCTTCGAGCGCCAAAGAAGAAAAATACACAACAGTGTCCGACAGCCAATCACGTAACCTGAAACCCGCTGTCAAAGCAGTTTGTCAACAGTGGTAAGAGCAATGTGGAAACCCCGACTACCAGGAGAAATAAGCACTCACAGTTCCATGAGTACATGTATTCCAGTTCACTATTGAATTAAAATTTTGGGTTAATGATCGGTTTTACAGCTTCCTTCCCTTTAAACCCTTTACTGTGTACCTTCCTTGGCTGCTGCCGTCTCTGCTTGGGATGACTCGGTTCCGTGGGACTCTTACAACCAGCTACTTCAGATGGACCGTAATAGGCTCCTCACTAAGCATGGGCGTAAAATCCTTTCCGCTCGCGGATTTTGCGGATTTTTGGTAAATTCGCAATCCGCGAACTCTCGCGAACTTGCCGAAAATTCGTTAAATCCGTGCGAAGCGGATTTTTTGCTTGGTCGCACTTGCCAACTAGAATACTATACAATTTCGCGGGAGTAAATACTTGCGAACACGTAGATGCGGCGGGAAGCGACAATCTCGCAATTGCGAGATTGCAAAATTTGCAATTTCGCACAAGAAATCCACCAGCAGGGAGCATAAACCTTGAAAATTATGATTTTTATCAGAATACCTCCTCAGGTTGACATTTGCCTGCACTTTTTCTTTGCAAGGAGTCCATTTTGGGGGGTGGGGGTGGGAGGAAGGAAGTGCCCCACAGTCTCCAACTTCCTGTTCCTGTCCACCAGGCTCCTCCCAGTGCTTTCGTCATGTGCTGGTCACTTTGATTTGGATCTTGACCTGGAAGGATTACTTTTGTGGATGCTGCTGGATATTTGGATTTTTGCAAAACTGAAAGCACTCAGCAGGTGCAAAAGTTCAATCTTATCATTAGTAACCATTCCCTGTAGTGCTTCCTGAGGGGCCCCTTCAGAGTTCATTTGCCTACTTGCAACTATTCTATGACCCTGCTCTGACCCTCACAGCAGGCTCAGAGAATAGCTACAAGTATACAACAAAGGTCCTGTTAAAAAAATTACACTGCAACAGAAAGCAATTACAGACAAAACTGAAAGCACTCAGCAGGTGCAAAAGTTCAATCTTATCATTAGTAACCATTCCCTGTAGTGTTTCCTGAGGGGCCCCTTCAGAGTTCAGCAAATTACCGATAAGGAAGCAGGTGCCAGCCAGACTGGAAGTTTAAATTCAGTGACACATTAATCAACCCCAAATTAATTCAGTTGAAGCAGGGCAGGTGTGCTTGCTTTTTTTCACCCCCATAATCTACAGTGATAAACCAACCAGAGGGTGGCAGTGATGTACCAGAGGGTGGCATGGGTGTACCAGAGGGTGGCAGTGGTGAAACAGAGGGTGCTGTGAACCGGTGATGATGAACCAGATGTAGAAACAACATAGTCGCGCCCGTTGCGAGCCGACAAGTAAGTTCGCAATTGCGAACTGGTACAGAACTCTCGCGAACTGGCAGAAATCCTTGCGAACACAAAAAAAAATAATCTGCAAATTCGCGAGAGTTCGCGGATTTTGCGGATTGCGAATCCGTAAATACGCAAGTTCGCGGATTGCCAATTTGTAAAATCCGCCCATGCTTACTCCTCACCCCATGTTATGTTCCCAAAAGCCTATCAAACAGAACTTAAGGGGCACTGATAAAATTGTACTCATATTTTGCCTTTGATGCAGAGGCAGCCGTTAGCTCTCTCTCTCTCTTTCTTTCTGTCCCCCTCCCCTCATTGTGCCGCTATCTTGCGCCTTCTCACCTGAAAACCGCGAACTCATGAAACAGCACTTACGCCCGTTTTCCTCTCCTTTCCTTCCCTTGAAAAATTTATTTATAAAAAAAAACACATTTCTGAAAATAATGCTGTTTTTTCAGACGTTTTTTTCATTCTAAAGTGCAGCCTCGGGACAGAGAATCAAAAGGAAGAAAAAAAATGATTAAAAAAAAACTGGCCACAAAGTGACCCGATTGGTTTTAGACACATTCAAACACATTAGAACAACTTTACAGAGTTTGCTAGCGAAGCGCTACTTTAATTTTCGCATTGTTCTTTCAACAGCATTACGGAAAAGGCATGCAGCTCTTCTAAATCAATTTTCCTCAAACATAACAGGCAGCAGCATCTTCAGTTCTAGTTGTAGGATGCATGCATATTCAGAGGGGGACCTCGGACCTGACAGACTGGAGCATATTGCTATACGTCTATGGAGAACTTGTCTGCTCATTCTGAACAAGAGCGGTACAAAAAGGGGGTGGTGATGGACGGAGCATCTGAACCAATCAAACACTCACACCCAATCAAAAGATCTGGGTTTGATCCATCACCGTTCTTTAGCCCACTCTGCCACCCCAGTTCAGACATGGCTATATGTAAATCAGTCTGACCCTGTGCCTCATGGGAACAGTCCAGCCCGAACTGCCAAGCCATGCCTTCCCTGGACCGGAAACAAGCTTCCGAGGACCGGTTTCTGGCATTACAGCCGTCTTCAGCCCGGCTTGCTTGAATCCAGTGGCAAAGTGAGCAAGGGACTCACGTCTGAGCATACCCTGCCACACTTATGGCGGCCAAAAGAGGTACAAAAGGGGGGTGGTGATGGACGGAGCATCTGCATTCAAGCAAGCCGGGCTGAAGACGGCTGTAATGCCAGAAACCGGTCCTCGGAAGCTTGTTTCCGGTCCAGGGAAGGCATGGCTTGGCAGTTCGGCAGCGGTATTGATGCATTGAGCAGCTATCGCTGGATATTTTATCGCTTTAGAGATAAACATTGCTAATAGCACGTTATCTCTGCGATAATATCCGGCGATAGGCGGCGATAAAAAAAAACCTCTAATATGTCCCTTTGTCTTTTTCCAAACATCTTGCCTTTCAAAAGAACAGCCTAGGACAGAGATGCAAAAGAAAGAATGTCATTATTCACACCTTTGTTCTGTGAGGCAAATGCAGCTAAGAATGTAAGCTCCTAAAGTGTACAATCATGTCAATGGGCAGGTCCCACTGACATGACTGTACTTTCACTTCTATTATCTTTAATGCAGCAGGAGGAAGCAGACAGCTATTATAGCTCTAGGCATCGTGTAGTGAAGGGTGTGTTAATAAGATTGCACCATTTTTCTCCTGTCTGATGGAGACCTTTTTTTTGACCAGATAGATAAATATTGCGGTCATTGTGCTCCTCAGCTGATTTCAATATTATATTGCAAATCGCAAAATCGCAAAATGCTGAAAGGTCAGCCTAATGCTTTTTTCTCTCTCATAGGTGAACATAGATCATGCATGTCCCCCATGGCATAGATCTGTCGTATGGATTGTGGTCTTGTTAGATGCGGGTATCCAAAGAATTACCCTAATAGTGGTGGAAGGCTATGGCTTATTACCAAAACTTAAACAGCACAAGCGCCGTGATGCCAGCATGCCATCTGATTATCAAAGAAGTGACCAGGTAGTTTTTACCTTGAGCCATTGGAGTGAGGCCTCTGGCTCACTCACCATTTTAAAGGTTCCACTGCCGTGTGTGTAATATTGAAGAATGCGCACAAGCTGAGTGTGTGTGTGTGTGTGCTAAATGTGGAAATACTGGTGGTAGCATGGTACGTAGGAACAACAATACTAGACAGTGGAGTATGCTGTAAATGTAAGCCGAGGGCAGGAATGCCTGCATCGGTACACTGCAAGGAGTATGTTGTGAGTGAGATCTCAAGGTGAGCTAAAAAACGTGGGGCTCCTGAATGAGGTGTGAACTGGGTCGCACCGATCATGTTGTTGCCTGTGTGCCGTGTTGTGAAGTTGGTGAGCCTATAAGCCAGTAGGGACCGCAGTGCATCAAGGACAGTGCTGCATTGATTGGGCCATCGCTTGTGTGACACGTTGCGAAGAGTGGGGACCCAGTATGCCAGGAAGGGACGTTGTGCACCCAGGAGATTGCTAAATCGATCAGGTCGTTGCTCATGTGTGGGAAGTTGCCATGACCGCGTATTCCAGGAAGGACCATGGAGCAGACAACTTGATACCAGCATGGGCTGACAGTGAGGTTTATTTATTTATTTATTTTGTGTATTCATTGAGCGCAGTCCTGTCACCCAGAGGGCATCCTGGCGCTTGAACTAGAGCAGTGGCACTATTCACTTACACAGCAGTTTTAGGGAACAAGTGCGTTTTTAGCGCTTTCCTGAACGGAAGGTAGTCACTGTGGCTTCTCAAGGAGAGTGGCAGAGAATTCCAACATTTGGCCGCTGCCACACTGAACGAGCGGCCACCCATCCTGACTCTCTGAAACCGCGGGACCACCAGCAAATGCGCAGAAGAAGAACGTAAAAGTCGCGGGGCAGCGTACCAAGTGAACATGTTCTGCAGCGGTATCGGGCCCAACTGATGTACTGCTCTAAACACCAAGCAAGGGGCTTTGTACATCACTCTCAGATGTACCGGGAGCCAATGTAGCTCTCTCAAAGCCAGGGTCGAAGAACTGGACCTAGGACGTGAGAGTGCCAACTTAGCGGCCATGTTCTGCACTCGTTGTAACTTCCCCACCAGCTGTTTTGGGGCCTCCAGAAGCAGCGCATTACAATAGTCTAAGCGACTAAGTATTGTCCCACGAACTACTTCCGGTCTGGCTTGGGCGGGGAGAAGGGGCAGAACTTTACGCAACATGCGTAACAGCATCATGCACGTGGACGTGGTTTTATTAACGTGTAGGTCAAGCTGCAAATTTGGGCCGAAGATCACCCCCAGGTTGCGAGCGGATGCCGCAGCCAATACTGGCTCGGGGAAAGAAGCAGGCCAAAAGTTCACTGGAAGTGCCAGCGGGATCCGATCTAAAGAACAGTGAAGGACCTCCATCTTGGCACTGTTAAATTGTAAAGAGTCGGCCCGTAACCAGTCTGCTGTGGCTGTCATGCACCGATGGAATATCTCCAGCGAGACCGCGTTATTGCCCTCCAAGGAAAAGACCAGCTGGGTGTCATCAGCGTAATTAAAAGCCGAGACACCGAAGGACTTTATGAGCTGGACCAGAGGGCGGAGGTACAGATTGAAAAGTATTGGGCTGATGGCCGAGCCCTGTGGCACCCCCTGCACTACTTTCCTTGGCTCAGAGCAAAAAGGAGGAAGCGAAACCAGCTGTTGCCGACTCCCAAGATAAGATATAAGCCAGTCTCTTGCAGCCTCTGTGACCCCACACTCTTCAAGTCTCCCGACAAGGGTCCGATGGCAAACCGTGTCGAACGCGGCCGACATGTCGAGCAGCACTAGAAAGGCTGCCCTCCCACTGTCGACCCGCGAACGAAGATTGTCCAACACGGTTACAAGCGCGGACTCCGTCCTGTGCCCGGGGCGGAAGCCGAACTGTGCCTCATCGAACCAACCGATGTTTTCAAGGAAGCCTGAGAGCGAGCGGGTCACCCATTTTTCCATGATCTTAATAGGAAAAGGGAGCAAAGAGATTGGGCGATAGTTGGAGAGACAGGTCGGGTCCAGTATTGGTTTCTTGAGCAGCGGAGACACTACTGCTAACTTCCAACACTCGGGGACTGATGCCAACTCCAGAGACTGGAGACAGATGGAATACAGCGGTTGAAAAAGTTCAGCATGAAAAACCTTCCAAAATTTGGGAGGCAAAGGATCACGCGGAGAGCCCGAAGATACCATGTTTGCCAGACTGCAGAATTCCTCAAAGGAAGGACGAGGGAAAGATTTTAGTTGGGGTCGACTGGAGAAAAACTCCGGAGCTCCCAGACCAAGAGCTGGGGTGCTCAGCTGGGGTCGACTGGATGGACCGTCCGGAGCTCCCAGACCAGGGCCGCAGGCACTAGTCTGGGGTCGACTGGGCGGGACAACCGGAGCTCCCAGGTCAGGAACTACTGTTGGAAGATGCAGTTCAGTCGGCTGAGGTCGACTGGCTAGCCGACCGCTAGGTTCATTGGAGTGACCCTGTATGCCAGGAGTCACCACTTGAAGCACTGAGGTCAGAGGTCCAGGTTGTTGCTCATGACCCAAATTCCTACTACAACCAAAACAAGGGAGGCTTTGTATCTGAGGAGGCCCAAGGACAGAGGAGACACCGTCAGACCCCCACCAGAGCAAGGAGACTGCTCCCAACCCAGAGCGAGGAAGAACAAGACATATTTATTTATTTATTTATTTATTGATTTGATTGATATAGCGCACTATAACCCAGAGGTCTCTAAGCGCTTTGACAGGGTCCACTAGGCAATTCGGGAGGATGCAGCAGGTTTACCAATTAAGAACAGCCCCACGCTTGCTGGAAAAGCACTGTTTTTAGTTTTTTTCGAAAAGACATTAGCTTGGTGTCCAATGGCAGTTTATTCCACAGAACTGGTAGAGTATGTGAAAAAGCACGACCTCCCACCGTGGCCAGTCTACAACGTTGCTGGACAAGGAGGAAGGCTTCCGCAGATCTAAGCTCCCTAGCCGGTCTATAGGGGAGCAGACGTGCTTTCATATAGTGGGGTGCCCTTCCATAAAGAGCTTTATGGACAATGCACAACCCCTTGAACATTAGCCTCTGCTTGACTGGCAGCCAATGTAGTTCACGCAGAAGGGGGGATGCGTGAGTATGCCTTGTTTTTTTTTAAATAAGCCTCGCAGCATCGTTCATAACAATCTGCATTCTTTTTAAAAGTCTTTGTGGTAGTCCTATGTACAACGAATTGCCATAGTCCAACCTGGCTAAAATCATAGCAGAGACCGCACTCCTCAAGGAAGAGAAGGACAGCACCGATGAAACTTTCCTCAATTGTCGGAGAAGGCCGACGCAGGTACCTGTCACAGCTATAACTTGTTTTTCCATGGACAGTTTTCCGTCCACATGGATGCCCAGGCTCTTGACCACTGTCGCCGGTTCCGGGGGGATACCCAGCTCCCTGGGCCAGAATTGATCACTCCATGTGTTGCCAGCGATGGTGATTGGCAACACCTCGGTTTTATCCGGATTGATTTTAAGGGAGTTCTCGGACATCCAATTAGCTGTGCTTCTCAAAATATTGTGCAATCTTGAAGGGGCATCCTGACTATCATCCAATTGGATGATGAGTTGTGTGTCGTCCGCATAGTTATACACCTGGCAGTCCATTTGATTGAGCATTAGAATCAGAGGCTGTAGATATATATTGAACATGAGGGGTGACAGAGCAGACCCTTGCGGTACTCCGCAGGTAATCGATGTTGCGGTGGAAAGCAGGTCACCTAATTGCACTCTCTGCATCCTCCCTTGAAGAAAGGATGTGAACCAAGCAAGTGCTGTGCCCTGAATGCCGAACTCCCTCATCCGCGACAATAGTTGTTCATGACACACGGTATCAAATGCCGCGGAGAGGTCCAACAGCACCAGGGCACCCGGAATTTTCTTGTCTGCTCTGTTCCTTAGCTCATCTACAATTGACAGCATAACCAGCTCCGTGCTGTGATTCGCACGAAAACCTGCCTGATTCGGCTCTAACAGCAAATTGGTCTCCAGGTGTTCCGATAGAGTGTTGAGAACATGTTGCTCCAATACTTTTGCCAAAAACGGAAGCTGAGAAATTGGTCTGAAATTTTTCAGACATTTCACGTCCGCCCCCGTTTTCTTTAACAGGGGGATAAGCCGAGCTTCCTTAAAGGGGGCGGGCACTTGTCCTACCTGTAGCGATAGATTTAGGAGACTCAGCACATCATCCTCTATACCAGGGAGTGCTAATTTAAGCACTTCAGGTGGGCATGGATCCAAACTAGAGCCCGACTTAACCCGCCCCATGAGAATAGACAACCTCTCCTTAGTAATCACGGGTAAGGTAGATAATGGTAATCTCACTGCCGTTTTAATTGGCACAGCCTGCAGCGGACAGTCTATCTTAGGAGTCGCCCTCATTTCAGTGACAAGATCAGTGATTTTGTTGATAAAAAAGTCCTGAAATTTTTGGCAATCTTCCAGGGTGAAGTCAGGAGTCTGTTCCTTGTTTTTTCTGAGCTCCGTAAGAACTTGAAAGACATTTTGTGTGTGGATTGAGCCAGAGCAACTCCCATTGATCTCAAACATGAACACGCTCGGTCTTTGCCAACTGGTCACGCTCGGTCTTTGCCAGCTGTTCACGGGCCGTACTCACACTGCTGGCCATACACTGGACCTTCTTTTCACCAACTTCCCAGGTGTCCAAATAGAACCGCAGTCCAAATGGGCAAAAATGCTCCCCGTCTAAGATCATTACACTGGCTTCCAGTAAAGAAGCAAATTCTTTTTTAGATCTTATGTTTGATCCACAAGCACATGTATGGAAGGGGACCAAAACATTGGTCCAGAAAATTACAGTGGTACCAGCCAAGCCTGACCCTTAGATCAGGCAATACATCATTGCTCACTCCTTTGAGAATCCGTACTGCCAGGAAAGGCGGTCGATCTTTCTCTTTCCTTGGTCCGGCATCATGGAATAAAATCCCTGTTCACTTACGCATTATCCCCGACCACAACCGTTTCCGCAAACTGCTAAAAACATGGGTATTTGACAATTAAGTCAACATCTAATCAGAACTGTCAGCAAGCGCCATTAATGATGTGATTTGATTTGATTTGATTTGATTGTCGGGTGGCTGGTAAGCATGGCTTATGAGAGAAAGTGATGGTGCCTGCCAAGAGCTGCGCGTGTGAATGCATGCAGTCCACCTTTGCCAATCCAGCCCAGGACCGTACTGCACTGCTGCCAAAGTTCGCACTACTGGAGTAAGTAAGCTGAGAACTGGGCCTACCAGGCCCAAGAGAATATACTGTCTTTGGTTTTTGCAACCTACTTGAACTGAGTGACTACACCTTATTGACTGAGTCCAACGGGGCAAACCCCAGGAACAGGACCTAGTAGTTTACATTACCTGGATGATGCCGCATCTGAGTGGGGAATAACAACACACCTGTTACATGGGAAATGGGCTGCCCGGAGTGTGGCCTGGCAACTACTTGGATGCCTACCTCAGGGAAGACTGTCATTGCTTATTAAATGCAGTTTACCTTTTGCATTTGTAGAATTAGAATTTGACTGGACCTTGATTTATTGTGTGCACTGCATGCACGTAAAGTTATGAGCCGTGCTCTCTGATCTGTATCCACACTTTGCTCCAAGAGAGCCTCGACTGCTCATGAGAAGTTACATAACTGAGAGTCAGGAGCAGAAGGAGGCACTTGACGCAGCTGTGCAGGATCCATAGTAGGGTGGGCCCCGGACATCGGGAGTAAAATTCCTTAACCACCTTGGTTTGAGTCCAGTAAACCCTGTGTTCCCTGTGGCTCTCTGAAGAGGGTTCTGTCAAGTGGTGACTAGTGGTAGGACTCCTAATATTTTAGGAGTCCAATATTACAAAGGTGGCATTGGCAGCAACGTTGCAATAAGTCCAGCTTTTTTTTCTTCAGTTTACGCGCAAAGAATAAACACTTTAGCAATGGAGAACACTGGTTTGGGAACTGATGTCAGCACCATGTCCATAGATCAGATGAAGGATTTATGTAGGGATAGAGGGTGGAGGATTCTCAGGAGTAGGAAGTAGGGACAGAAAAGTCCTTGCTAATTTCATTAGGGGCAGTTTGAGATAATGGGTGAAAGGGAGGAGGCCATAGCAGAGTCTGGCGAGGGAACACATTTGCACCCTGATGTGCCAGTGGCACACAGTGATGCAGCCATAACACCTCCACACACACCTGACATGCGGGACATAGAAGACATCTCAGAGGAGTAAAATGTGGAGGGTAATGACTGTGTGAGGAAGGAGGTAGCAGCATCCATCCCTGGCGTATGGCCTGTCCCTGCCTGGGTCAGCCCTATGCATCATGCCCAGGAACAACACTTCCCACTGTCCCCCGTAATACTCTGCGACATTCACCTGGACCCCGACATGCACTGCCATATCTGCTCTTGTTACCAATGACACAGCAATCTAGCTGCGAACTGAACTCTTCCTCTTCAGATTAACTACTGTTCCCCCAAGGACTCTGGTTGGCCCACCACTGGGCAGCCATTTAATGTGGGCTTGGCATGGCCATGTACTGCTCTTGCTCATACACTCCCTTAAATGTGAATAAAACATTCAAAATCACGCAGATGTGTCATGTCTATATTCCCTCAAGTATAAAAGTATGGATGAAAGTAGGGACATTGATTGCACTAAAAGCTACACCCTGGTAAATGACATCAATGTGCATGTTTGAACCTGAGCCACATGGCCAATTAGATGACTGTGAAGGTGTGAACCAGCTGTGGCCTCATTGCACATGAACAACAATCTCTCAACCTCCCCAACGTAGCTCCACGTCCATGCATTAAATAGGGCTGTGTGTAGAAATGTCAAATACGGTAGCAGGCCTGATTGGTGTCCCCCATCACATGTGACAACAGAACGTCTCTTCGCATACCTACTCACACACAGTCTGTTTTGATGCATAACATTGATCTACATGGCAAGAAATTGGACACCATACTCACATTGCTGACGACATGTAAGAGCACAGGTCTGCCAGAAACTATCCCAACCACAATATCTGGCTCACAGAGGTGGAGCTGTCAATGGTGACCCACCCCCATTGTACAAGCGTCAGTCAGTCCTTCCCAAATCATGTGCCTCAATGCTCTTTGAGGCACACGATTAGTCATTCTAATCAACACTCATCACAGTTGTACACTAGTGAAATTGCATAGACTTTATTAGCATGTGCGTGTCAGTACAGGCAAGGCAAGGGCCACAACATGCAGACCAATGCTTAAGACACTTACAGGCAGCATAGGAACATGTCGAGATGCAAGAAATGGGGAGGCAAAAATGAACACACATCATTACAGATGGCAACACGTTCAGCCCACCTTGTCTTGCTGGATGAGTAATGTGATGTTTGGCGCCTGCTCATTGCCCTCTGTCAGGGGTCACGACTCGCAGCCCATGGGATCTGCATAGTGATGTACCATCGGACTGCGCCAACTGTGTGCTCTGCTGACAGTGAGCAGGTGAAAGGGTCCTACAAGGTCACATGTCGTTCTACTTTGCCATGCGTGTGTACACTCCCCCCCAGCAGTATGTTCGAACTGGGAATGTTAGCAAACGATGCTGTGCAGCTCTGCCCATGGGACTGCATCACCTTGCACAGGTGTGTGTATACACGCGTAGGGCCACGCACATGCATTCTGAGTCCAGGCGAAGGCAGACATGTCCACTGTTATGGTGGGATATGTGACTATTCCTCCAAGATGCAACACGGTGTGGGGACCTGTGCTGTGGGTGACAATCAGGAACGTAGTTACTTGTCCATGAATGCTAGCGCAGCTTCATGGGCAAACTGTTCTAAGAGTATGTTGTTGTCGAGTTCAAAGAACACAAGGGAGAGCCAATCCATTAACTAGTCCGGGCAGCTGTGCTCTGTCCACGCCATTTCACCAATCCGCAACACAGCCCAATAGGGGAGCGCCTCGATGTGGTTACTGCACGCGAGGAGTTGTGCAATCTCCCATGCACAACTGCCAGCACATACGCCAAATATCAAGGCATCCCATGCACTGGTATCACGGTTACACTCCTGTTTGTGGGCCAACAGGGGGAGCACACACAAGTCATAACCCACTTCAGCTACCATTGTGTTGGATAGGCAGACCTCAATGGGCCACTCGAATGTGCATAATCGACAGTGGATCCAGAGCTGGACACAGGTGACGTATGCAAGACGGAAACTCAGACTGTAACTGGGGCGCAACACTGCCAGTGGCAGTGATCCCAACAGTTGCAGCATTCGTGCACTGTACAGTTCCACGTGACTGGGGTTTTGCATATGCCCGGGATTGCCCGCCATTGCGAATGTTCGTCACGTAGCACCGGCACTTATGTGGATGATATGCCACAGCTCGGAGCAATGAGTAGTATTTGTGTGCAACGTTTGAACAAATGGGTTGTTTTTTACTTATGTGTCAAGGGCATCTCATGCAGGTGTACCTCAAGCAGGGACAACTGTGTGTGGGGTGTGGACAAGGTGGTCTTTCATTAGTGCAGTTCGTGGTGTGGGAGTGGTCAACATCTGGTATGGTTTCTCTCGCAGGGCGTGCCAGCCACATTTAAGACCAAGGTCGGAGGTTCAGATGTCCTTCCGCCTTGTGTATTGAGACAACGGAGCTTTCATACCTAATGTTAGTCTGACTACTGCTTGCATTTGTGAAATGGGATGTGGCCTTCGCGTTGCAGTTGATTCCAGGCCTTAGACTTAGTGTGCACCAATAGCGATACACACGCAACAGCTGGCATGTATGAGCCAAGAGCACGATTGGCCTTGCGCTCCTTGTACAATCTCTATCTATCTCTTTCTTTCTTTCCCTCTCTCTTTCTCTCTGTATCTATCTAATTCTCTCCCTCTATCTCCCTCTCTCTCCCTCTCTCTCCCTCTTTCTCTCTATTTCTCTCTCCCTCTCTCTTTCTCTCTGTCTCGATCTCTCTCTCTCTCTCTCTCTCTCGCTCTCTTTCTCTCTCTCTCTCCTATGATGAGTGCAAAACACACCTTCTCAACTTGACTTTGTCCTGCAGGCTGTGACTTACAGATTGTCCAGGGATGACCCACCATGACTCTTCAAAATAGTTTTTTTGAGTCAAAATTGATAGTGATACTTTATTTGAACTTTCAATGGTGAATGGATTATACTCCTTTTTCTGACCACACATGAATGTTGATTGTTACAATTGTGCACCATCAGGCAAATGATTCTATTCATGATTTTGTATAGTTGATGGGCAATATCTTGGTCCGGGGTGAGAAGGGTGGTGCCCAGGGTTCTGCCCCGCAGTTCTTGCGGCTGCTATCGCAGCTAAACTGGTGATATGGGCTGTTAGCACCAGCTTGTGAATGAGGCAATGAATTTATCACGACTTTGGCTGCGATAAAGTGCCAATAACTCGGTGAGGTGTCCTTGAGAATATGTCCCTATGATGTGTAGTACAACGTTCTAAGGTTTTCCAGCCCTGGGCTTTCCCTCCTCCAACTCCTATAGTGCACCATGTTCTTAAATGCAAGTCCAGCACTGGATGCACAGTGATGTGTCCATGTTGGGCAATTTGGCATCCCACCCAGTGGCAGAGGCCTGCATTTTCATCACGTCTCCACATGCCATTGATGGTGCTTGTGAGCTCTCAGGGAATGCCACAGACCTTGTGGATGATTGCCAAAAAGTGAGCTGGAATGCTGCAGAGAGGTGGTAAGGTAAGGTAAATTTTATTTGCATGATTAACACAAATCATACAATTACTACATTCATAAAGAAGATACATCAATTTAAAATACAGACCTCAACATTTTAAAATTTCTAAAAGTCTAAAATAGGTTTTCTCAAATAATCATAAACATAATTTGTAGACGTTACATCTGACTGTAATCTTACGGGAACTTAATGTACATCACAACAATTGATATTTCTATAATTTATGTATAATATCATAAAATAGTCCTACATTTTTGTCCTTAATTTTTTTCAGACTTCTAGATTTCCTGTGCGCAACTCACAAGTATCCAACTTCTTTTTTACAAGTATTAAACATTTTGTAAAGTTGGCGTTCATTTTAATATCCGTTGGTCTAAAACAAACTACCACGGCATGTCTGCAGGTTTGAACACCTCTGTCAATGAAGCAGTTTTTCAAGTATCGTTTTCTTTCCTCCATCATTACTGCACATATACAAACAAAATGTAATATACTTTCGTCCCACAGGTTGCATAGTCTGCACGTAGTCGGCTTAGATGGTCTCAACCAGGGCACTACATTTTAAGCCTGGTAAATTGCAAAATCATGCTTTCATAAAAGTGTTTTTAGTTTGTACAGACCATGGTATTTCTAGGTATGGTTGAACCTTAAGACTTGTATGTTCCTGGACTAACATCCATGCATGGGATCTCTTAATAAAAAGTTCTTTATCTTTTAAAAGGGACAAGTGTTCAACTGAATTGTTAACTAATTTCTTAAAACTTTGTACTTCAGAGAGGTGTGCAACGTTCAAATGTGATAATGCAGTTTCACTGCTGACGAGGAGGGAAAAACAGGAAAAGATCCAGACTGAGGGAAACCACTGTTTACGAGGTGAGGCGTGGATGGCTGATGAAACCCCAGTGTCACCACATTATAATAACAATAGTGCTGTTTAAAAATAACATTATTCATGTGGCCCTGGGAGCGTCCTGGCAGACTGATGGGAAAATCTCTATTACACTGTTGGCAATGTTTGTGTCCCCTGCCCCTGCTTGCTCCCCCGGCCCCACGCACACCTCTGCGATTAGCACTAGTGTCATGTTTTCTCACTATCACTCACTCTCTTATCTTTCTTCACTGCTGCTCACTGTTAAACAAAACTCATTTTTTAAACTGAACTACCAAATTTACTACAAACACACTATGAAATCATTCACTATATCTAGATTTTCTCATCAGAAAACTCTTTACATTTTTTTGCATGTTTATGCTCATGGTGCATATGAATTTCTGTAACACAAGTAATTTCTGTATTGCACAGCAGCATTGCATTCCAACAGTCTATTCTTTATGTCGTGATTTGTGACTTTCAGGCCACAAGGCTCACCGGCAGACTGATTTAAAACTTCCCAATCCTGTGTTGTAATTGAGCGGGGAAGGGGTGCATTTTTTTATTTCTACTTCATTTCACTAATCCACCAGTTTTGTTAGCAGCTGAATAGACTATAAATATTTCACTCCCATGGTTGATACTGCAGGTCTCTAACTCTTTATGTTAGACTTTACTATGTTTTTTATTTCCATATAATAAAAGCTTATTGCAGTCCTAGAGGGAGAGCTACTGTGCCTTTCAACTTTTATTATAAGCAATCTCTGTACTGATCTTCTCCTAAGTTCAAAAAAGGTGCTGTGTCATATTAGTCTCCTATGTCCTTTTTGGTTCATTGTAACTTGGAGTGATGCCTTCCTGCACCCATCTATGTGTCTTTTTGTCCAGTTGACTCTTTCATTGTAAATGCAATAGTACCTCTTGGTTTCCTCCAGGTCTCTTCTGCTGATTCTCCTAGTTGCATGAGTTTGTGCAGCTGAAGTTATATAGCTGCATGTCATCTGCTGTCAGTTTACAGGCCTGTACTTAATGTAGCTCAAAGGTTTCAGCAGTATCTGTGTGCTGCAGCTGTGTCTCTGTTCCCAGTGGTAATTCACCATTCTTAGTCCTGTAGGCAGTGCTGCACCCGCATCTCTGTTTCCACTGGTAATTCCTCATTCTTAGTCGTCTAGACAGTGCTGCTAGCTGCTTCTCTAGTTACAGTGGTAATTTTCATTCTTAGTCCTGAAGTCAGTGCTTCTAGCTGCTTCTCTGGTCCCAGTGGTGATTCCTCATTCTGAGTCCTGTAGACGGTGCTGCTAGCTGCTTCTCATGTTCCGTCAATAATTCCTCCTTCTAAGCCCCCCTTACAGTGCTGCTAACTCCTTCAGTTGTCCCAGTGGTAATTCCGCATTCTAATTCCTCTAGCAGTTCTGCTGTCTCTCTGTTCATACATCCACTACACTCCAAATCAAAACACATAGTAAAAAGACATTATCATTTACAACACCAATAGCTCTAAATCTAAAAACTGCGAGCCCTATTGCATTGCAAATGCTTGTATCCTAAGGTGTCACCCTGCAAGAAGTATTTAATTTCAAAGGAGTACAGGTGTCTCGGGCAGCCGTAAAGGCTGTATTGAACTTTAGGAAATTACTGTCACTAGAGATGGAAGTGTCCTAGACTGAAGGCGAGAAATGATTGGAAAATATGTCAACACTGATTTTGCTCTAAGGCTTTTTGGGGAGATGACAAGATTTGGTGGTAGATTTTGGAGTTAGAGGAAGAACCATAGATAAGCTAATACAGAAATTATCTGACCACATAAGAGGGGAAATGTCAATATCATTTATGCTGTAAGAATTTGAGTAGAGCAGAACGAAGGTGTGCACTGCTGAATATGCGGGGCCTTTAATCATTTGAGCCAGTTATAGAGGAGAGCATATCTTTGTTTAACTGTTTACACAGTGGGTCTTCTAAGTTTTCAAAATGAAGGTTGAAGTCACCAACTAAAATATATCTTGGATGGTTCAAAATAAGTGGAGCAAGCCGTGTGAACAGCTTGTCCGCTCAATCACCATTATAGCCCGGCAGTCTAAACACAATGTTGCCACCCTATAACCTCTTATCCTTTGATGCCAGGGTTGAAAGCAAGTCATTCCCCATCATCTAATGAGTAGATAGCTTCTGTATAGCAGGTGTAAATATCTTTAAAGATAATGGCAGTACTCCCACCCTGACATTCTGCTCTATTACATTTTTTAATCTTGTAGTTTAGGGGCAGAGAGAAAGCTATGTCTGCGTTCTCATTGAGCCAGGTCTCCTTAATGAAAACAGCATTGGACATAAAATCTCTTATCAAATCCCAAATTTATATGGAGTGCTTAAGTAGTGATCAGGCGTTCTGATATAAGCAATTCAGGTAAGGTGGTTGGGGTGATTGATCTAGTTTGGAGACTTTTTAGGAGGTCGCTTGGTTATTCCGGGTTTCCATTTACAATTCGGAATATGGGCCTTTCATGAAACTTGGGGAGCCCACAATGCATGAGTCTGAATCGTGTCTGGTAAATTTATTTAATTGTAGTGGTGTATTGCACTCAAACGTAAGCCTTATCTCTTCTTCTCGGGTAAAATTGACAGGGTGACTGTTGACTTCCAGGCGTGGAGAGGCGCAAATGGGCTTGCCTTCGGTGCACCAACGGTGCACCCGCTGCACACATCCACTGTACTACCGCACAGATTCCTCTCTTAAATGCCTCTTCAGCATTCAACAAAGGGCTAGACTGCTGACCTAAAATGTGGGTCCTCAGTGCGTTGTTTATATCACCACCATTGTTTCAGGAGCTGTTGTGCTGAGTGAACTAGTACAGTAAAAGTTATTTAAAAATGTGATTACCTCTTCAACAGCCCCTTTAAAAATCGAATTTAACAGCAAGTAGTTGGTTTTAAAATCTCCAGAACACACAGATACAGATAATATTTTTAGAAGCAGTTCAGGTCAATGCAGTAAATACATTGCTCCGTATCCCGTCAGCATTGCCAGCAATTGCCCTTGCATAAGTGCTCCAAGCTAAAAATAAGGAATGAAATACAAGCTCCATAGCCTGCTAACAGCAACAGTGACATAAAAATTAAGAAATATAAAATGTTTAAAAAAATTAACAAACATCAATTACCTTGCCCTCCACTTTCATTTCAACCAAGAGCTGGTTGAGAAGGTATTGCTCCCGGTCCATGACATCAGGCCAGCAGTGCGTCACCCTTCGCCGGGTGTGTAAGACCCTAGTGAAGAGGTGCATGCTGCACCATACACTCCCCCTCTGCTGCTTGAGTCCTAGCAAGGAGAGTGCTGTCACTTCCCTTAAAATGTGGTGCAGCATTGCACCTTCTTGCCACTTTCACTCACCAGAGGGGTGGGAGGTAAAGGACTCAGATGGCATGCTCTACGACTGCTACAGCTGGGACGAGGAATGTGAAATGGTGATACCTACACAAAATGGGACCGAAAAATGAATAAAAAAAAACACATAGGCAGAGAGAAACTGATAAAAAGAGAAAATTAAGTTGAAACAAGCATTTGCAATGCAATAGGTCTCGCATTTACGCAAGTTTAAGATATTGGAATTGTAAAGGACATTGCCTTTTACTTATGTGCTTATTTTAAAAACCTAAATAAAAGGCATTGTCATTTGCATTGCCAATAGCTTAAACTCCCGGAAGTGCAAGACGTATTGCATTATAAATGCTTGTGTTTACAAGCGCCCCATGCCAGACTTTCACAACAATAGAGGCAACGCCCAGTTCTTTAGATGAGCCTGTCTAAAGAAAGGTCGGCGGCTCCTATTGTAGTGAAAGTGCGGTATGGGGAGCTTTTATCAAAAATAGCATTTGTCAAGTGGACAAACAAATACGTTTTTGGTAAAAGTGCCCCGTGCTGCAGTTTCACTTTAAAAGCAGCCACGGACCAGAGCCAGACTGGCTGCTGTGGGCACCGGGCAATCCCCCGGTGCGCCGCAAGGGTGGGGGCCGGTTTTGGGCCCTTGTGGGCCGTTTTTGTTACAGGACCGTTTTTACAGCATAGCTAGAAAATCGGCCCTGTAACAAAATCGGCCGAAAACCGGCCCAGGCACAGAGCTCGGTCGCACCCCCAACGGACCACCCTGCTCCCCGCCGGGAGGGGGAGGGGGCGTCCGGGCACTTTGCCAGGGCCGGTTTACGTTTCCAGACCAGCCCTGCCACGTACATTTCTTTAGACACGCTTGTCTAAAGAAAGGGACGTGCCTCTATTAATAGACAATCTTAAGAGAAGAGGTCAAAGAGGTTAAGTTGTCTTTCAGATCTATGGATGTTACAAATGTAAAAAAATATCACTTTTTGTTGGCGCTCAAAATAACACAAACAGAAATTAGGATTCAAACAATAATGTATATATGAATTAAAAACAAATACTCTACACATACCCAGTATATATAGGTGTCTTTCACAATAGTTTCCACAAATACCTACTGACACAGAAATAAGTTGTACTTAACCCCCTAGGTTTCTCATAACCAGTGCTTGAAATGGAAATATAGTAGTGGATAAGGTACTTAGTTGCTAGAGTACCTGGGACCTACTGAAAACTGCTGGTACTGTACCATCAGAAGTATTGCATCCATACTATGAAGTGCAGGAGCTCTACCGTTCAAATGAAAGAAGTGCAGGTACTTCAGTACTGGGCACTACTTGTCTATTTAAAACATTGTTCATTAAATTCAGCATTGCTACCCGGGAAACCTGCCTGTCCTGCTTGCCCCTCCTGATTGTGCAGATGACACTGTCACCCTTCTCCTGACTTCATGCCCAGCCCCACCTATTCCTCTTAATGGGCTGAACCCATCTCGTCCTAACCGTGGCCCAGATGGTCAGCAACACGGCCACCTGGCTAGCCAGAGTCACATCCGGATCAACCTTCATTAGAGTCTTGACGCGGGACATGGGCAGTCAGACCTGGCTGACTACTGCAGGTGGGGGCTCCTCCAGGCAGGACTCAGTGCCAGCGCCTTTAGGCACCAACCCGGTCAAGGGCCAGAGGGAGTGAACACGCGGGGCATGGGGAGAATTGCAAGAAGGAAGAGCAGATGTAAACACATATGACGCCTCAACAATTCATGCTTAGAGTGCTCCTCAAATTTGAAGCAGATGTTTACCCAGACTGGTTATCCTAATGCCTAATACAATGTAACGTATAAATGCTTGTTTCTCATCCTAAAGCTGCTCTAGTTTTCCCGCCTTCCAGCAATCCTGAGTCCAACCGGAAGAAAAAAAGGACTTGCGTTAATACGGTGGAAATCTTGAAATAGTGCTTTGAGTCAAGGAGAACGGGTGCACAGCCTGAAAACGTTACTAAAAGAAGCTGCGTGAACATATAGTAATTCGTACGAATCCTCGATTAATTAAGGAAATAAATACAAATTGTATGGTATATTTAAATTATAATTTAAGCAGCTGCCCAAATTTTACAAAAATGCGTAGAGATCACAATTTAGTTAAATTAAATTAAAGATGATTTTATGTTGCTATGTGCCAATCCAAGATGTGCCTGGACATATTAGCAAATCAAATGTTTCAAAATGTTACCCAAGGATAAACAGATCTAGCTGCCGGGTTGCAAGTGCATGTCTGTTGTTACTGTTTATTACCTGCAAGGGCTTTAGGCATGAAGAAAATGAGTGAAACAAAAACTGCACCGAAGATGAGAGGTATGCCAATGCCATCATAGAACTAGGTGTTACCTTTTATAACAAGCATTTGCAATGCAATAGGAATCGTACTTACTCGAGACCTATTGCATTGAATCACGGACAACAGGAGGGGGGATGAATGAACAATGAGAGTGCGGGCGGGGGGAGGACGGAGAAGCAGGGACAACGGGACTGCGGGTGGGGGGAGGGAGGGAGAATGGGTGAGAAGGCATGGACAACAGGAGTGCGGGCAGGTGGGTGAGACGCACAGAAAAAATTAGTGCTCACAGTCTAAATAATACATACTGTACCGTGTAATACTCGAAGTAAAGGGGCCAGTAGCCATGGAGTGTATACATGATGACATGGCCATAATAAGGAGGGACTAACAAGCCTTATGCTCAATCAGAAGACTGCATTTAGGAAGGATAAAGACACAAGTCAATGAAAAAATGGGCAGGGCAGTGGGAGAGACCTCCCTCATGTAGTGAACTACAGTAGATCTTCACCAGAACGTCTCTTGCTCGCTGACTCTATTTTCGACCTAAAAAGAGAAGTGGAACAGAATTGGGTGAATCGAGAGTGATGGGACTTAGGGTGCTGTAACCATAAGGAATGCAAGGCACCAATAATTTGGAGTAAAACAAAATATCCATGCACTTGCACAATGCGACTGGCATTCGCACTACTTTTTGGATGCAAAATGCTTCACTGGACATGCATTTCACATAATTATGTGCAATTTTGCATTATTCTTTCAGTAATTTAAAGCAATCACATGAAAGAAAATTACATCAATTATTTTGGTTTCCTTTTATTTAATCGTTAACTTTCCAGATTTCGGATACGTTTCTGTTTAAGCAATGTTGAACATTTGTGAATCCTCTAGTACTGCTTTTGTGGGATTCACTCAATGATGGGCGCAGTAACATAGTGACCAATCAGAACGAGATCTCTCACCAGCCCGACTGATATATTCCGAACTAATCCCTGTTTTATTCATTGTATGGCACTCAAACCACTAACACATTGATTATGGAAACCATCAAGGAAATCGGGCCTGAATTTTGTAAACATTTAAACAAACAGCATAAGGAAGAGTGTTACTAGGCCAAGTATGGGCCTACAGTAGTTCAGATTTAGATTTTTCATTTTAACAATAAGACACAATTGAAGGAGGAATGTTCTGTTTCCCTTGAGCAAAGTAATTTTGAATGCCACTTAATTTCGACTTTTATTTTATGAAAGGTTCTATAATCCCCTATACTGGATGACAAGCTTCTTGTGATTTACAGCCTGATTCATCAAGCTAAATTGCACTCGCAAAGGGCAAGATTCTCAGAATCTTGCCTTTTGCGAGTGCAATTTTTGCATTGGGATTCATCATCCCAAATGCAAAAATCGCTATTTAAGAATTCGCATATTTGCGAGGAATTGGATTTAAGGAATCTCTAATAGAGATTCCTTAAATGCAATTCATCAACCAATTAGAAATAGCGAAATCGCAATATTTGGTCTCAATTTACCACCAAGTCTGACTTGGTGGTAAATTGCGAAAATAGTGTAAAAAGCACTTTAGTGCATTTTTTTCTTTTGCATGTTACACACACACATGTCCTTTGGACATGTGTGTGCGCAACACCTGTTCAAATGTGCATTTAAGGGGTGCTACAGGGTGTCCTTTGGACACCCCTGGCACCCTTAAAATCGCTATCTTATTTGCGAGTAGCAAATTGCTACTCGCAAATAAGGGATACTCCCCATTCATTCCTATGGGCCTTTTGGCCCATAGGAATGAATGGGGAGTTATTCCTTATTTGCAAGTAGCAATTTGCTACTCGCAAATAAGGAATGTGTAGGAATCGCTATTTATTTAGCAATTCCTACATGAATACCGTTTTGCGAGTCCTCAATAGCGAATCGCTATGATTCGCTATTAGGGGCTCGCAAAACGGCCCCTTGATGAATCAGGCTGTTAGTTTCTGGCTTTGCTTCTCCTCCCAATTGAAGTGAGATCATCTCTATCCTCTTCTATATTCCTTAACTCAAGTAACTAAATGCTGCCACATCACTGGGCAGACCTAAAGTCAGTTTTAGATAAGGGTGCTTCAGGACTGTAGTAATAACATAGCAAACGTCATTTCCCTTTGTTCTGCACTATCTTACCCTATTATGATGGTAGGTAAGGTGTCTCTCCATGTGGCAGAGCAGTCAGTGGCTCTGCCATCAGGAACACCAACAGGCGATGGCGACAAGAGCTGTGCAAACTGTTCAGTCTTGAATGGAAACACAAAAAATGTCTGTTATAAGAATGTCACGGAATATTTTAATGCAGATTTTGGAAATGCAGCCATTGATGTGCATGCTCATTATTCTCCCGGTGCCGCAGATGAATGATAGAACTGTTGCTTTGATTAAACAGCAGTGGTTTGCGAGATGCGCGTCCGCATAATTATGCGATATTTTGGGAAAATTAAAGAAAATTACATGTAATTACACAAAATGCAAATCTGTCATTTACAGCTATATTTCAGTACAAAATGTGTCCTTTGGTCAATTTTTTACGCAAGATGCATATTTCGTTAAATAATTATGCAAAAAAAAACAATTGCTGCAACAACGGCTGCTCATATTATGGTTGTTCACGCGCTATATTTTTACCATGAACGGTAGTGTAATTGTCAGTCTATAATAATCACATTATTTCAGGAATTTCAAGCAAAACAAGCATAATGCGTGAATCCCCAAAACTTCATGAATTACACTAGTGTAATTACAATTTCTCCTGGGTCTAATAAACAATCCTGCATCTATACTGCAAATTTTTAAATTGGGAGACCCTTTTATGACAGTGTGGAAGAGGTACAAATATTTCCTTACTGGTGGCCAGATGAACTATCCATGAAGTATCAAATCAGGCCCTTATGATATATTCTAGGACATATCACATTTGATCCCATTCTCATAACTACAGTAGATTTTGCTAGCTCTACTGTCATTCATTCTTTTGGAATTGGAATACCATCCATTTCTAGATTTGTTGACTTACCAATTTAGCTTTTTCTTGTGGGGTCATTTAGAGTCTGGCAGAGTGGGAAGACAACCTTAAAATAGCTGTGCGCCTGCTCCCACCAAATGTGCAGCTCTCCTGCTCTGAGTCAGGGGAAGTGCTGCGTATCTGATGGTGGAGCTTCCACAGTCCAAATTCTCTGTCCTGATGACCCATCCACCAGAGGATCATCAAGAAATAGTGAAAGGCATTCCGCCTTATTTAGGGCAGGCTAAGATCACTTGATTTCCTGCCCACAATGTCATGTAAGGCACGGTGGACTTAGGCAGGGAAACTGCTCAATGAACCTCACATTTAGGAATCATTGATTACTTTGTCAGGAATAACCTCCAGGGTCGGATTGGGAAGACGGGCAGTCAGGCATTGCCCAATGGGCCATCACCTAAGTGTCACCCATGGGCCGTATTTGTAAGCCCTCTGTCACCCGGCCCACAGAACCTTGCTATCTTCGCCAGACCGCTGTATTGTAAGGCAGGCTGTAGCTCTAGGGGGGGCTGCACAGACAAAGCAGTGTTCCTTCTCCCCTGCCGGTCTGTCGGGACAGGAATAGTAAAGCAGCCTCACTGGGGAGTTCAGTGTCAGGTGATAATGGTGATGGTCCATCTTTACCTCTGCCCCCATTGCCCACCAACTCCGAGGCCGGCCCAGAAGCTTTGTTCTTTTTATCCTACTACCTCTGCCAGGCCATACCCCTGAGGTTTTAGTGGGCTGGGGAGGGGGTGAATGGGAAGCGGCCTGCTGGGGGTCAGTTGTTGCTCTGGCTGTAGGGTCATTCTCAAATCACCCCCTTGGGTTCGATCCAGCCCAAATGCATTGTCTTTCTCCTGGCTTCCCCCCCTACTGGACATCACATCATACTCAGGCATTGGTGGACAGGGAGGGTGTATTCAAGGGCTTTGCTGGAGGCCAGGTGTTGTCATATTAGTATGTGCCTTTCTGCACTGAGTGTAAGGTGTGTGTGGGGGGGAGGGGGCACTAGTGTGTTTGCATAGGCTTAGCTATGGGGCTACCTTGACCAGAGATGGCAACTTTGGAACTCAGGAACTATGTTGGAGTCCAGGCGTTAGCTCAACATCCTGTGATTCTGGGTATCCTCTACCGCATCTGGTGCTCATGTAAGTAGATCCAATGCCTGTGGGATTAGTTCAATCTATATAAAACTACCAAAAACATTAAATACTTTTTAACATAGCTTTTCTGCCTTTGTTAATTTAACGATCAGTCACACCTCATTAGGGCAGCTTTAGAAATCAATGTAAAGTGCATTTGCCTTACATTTACTATTTAAAATACGTACTGATTAGGGTAAAAATACCAGATATGGATGAATGTCATTTTTGTACAGGCAAGGATACTAAAATACACTTCAAAACAGGTGTTGTTACTCTTGGACCATTATATTTCACCTTGCCCGCCAGGCCAAAAATCAGTGCTTCTAGTTTCTACCCACGTTACTGGCTCTAATAGCTATAAAATGTTAAAATTACCAAACATTTCTATAACCATGTGCCCAATGAGGCTAATCAATTAGTGTTTAATGAAAGGACATGATCAGGAATATGGGACACTTTTTTAAGGAGTGCCTGGGCCTAATCGTGATCCCAATCTGACCCTGATAGTCCCCTAAGAGGCATGGTCAACATGGCGACGAAGACAGATGCTCCGATAGAGCTCTGTGCTGGGCCCCAATGAATCGGTACATTATCCTACCTTCCTTTCTGGATTAAAGCCAGCACTTCCCCTTGAATGCGGGGGTAAGATATGAGGGTCCCTGTGTTTCCTCTGCAAGATGTCCCGGGCCGCTTCAATCTACAGTGCCGCGGAGGACCGCTACACTGGAGTCGGCGTCCCTGAACGGGACCCCGTGCGCTGAGGGGGCTCTGCTGCACCTGAGCTGATTTAAACTGGAGCCTTGGAAGGCAGTGGGTTGTGAGTGTGCTCCTTGTGAGCCCGGGAGCTTGTGAAGGGCTGTCGGGATGGCTGATGGGTGCAGGATCACAGGCGACACCGTGCCAGAGGTGAGGACCCCCTCCCCCGGGATAGCAGGCAGGCGCTGCTTGGGGGACCTAATCCCCCCCTTCTCTCTGATGCCATCGGACCAACGGGGCCACTTGGGGGAGAGTTTGTACAGCATTTGCTGCTTGTGAAGACGTCCCTCGAGCCTTCCATCTGTAAGGAGGCAGCTGAGCAGAAGAAAGTCGGCCATGGGGGGAATGGCACATAGCCCTGCGATGCGCCTTTATGATGACAGTAGCATGGACATGTTGCTGCACCAGGACACAATTTCTTCCTTCCTCGTTATCGAGAGGGCACACCAAGCACTAGCAGGCAGACCGCCTGGGACTTCCCTGAGGGTGGTGATAGCGTGTTTCCTCAACTACCAAGACAAGGACACAATTGCCAAGGTAATATGTAAGAGGTGTGTCGTGAAAACTCTAGGATCATGGTCTTCCTAGACTATACAAGGCAGGTGCAATGACCAAGACGCACCTTTGTTTCTCATGGTTTACCTGGAGATGAACAGGGCACTGGTTTGGAGACCCCTCACCTTCTGGCATCAACTATTGCCAATCTAGACAGTGAACCTGAAGCTTTCCCTCTGATGCCACAGCATCCACTCTCGTAATGATACTATGACTCATGGACCTTGGGTTTTGGGGCCCAGGAGTGAGAATCTCACCGCTTCTCATGTAACGGCTCCACTTAGTTGCCTTAGACTTAATTCCTAATGTCTCCACAGGATCACAGCGCAGAGGGTGGCAGGCACCAAACATGTATTTTTGAGTTTTTGGTATGTATTGGGTGAGGGGTGGTGGGCTAAAGACCTCTCTGATTCCTCTATTGAGTAGTTTTTATTTGAGTTTATGGTGTTCAACACTCACAGAGGTCCTTGGGGTGCGGGGATGTTGGTGTAAAACACGTTCCAGGGTTTATAGTTGTTGAAGTTAATATGAGGAAGACACACACACATTTGCCCTCCACAGAGGTCACATACACCATATCATAACCCAGCCAGTAGACTGGCAGGTATCTCTTTCCCTACAGCATTTGATTTCACCCTTAAAACACAGATGAGACATACCCCTTAGACAACAGAAACCTGTCATTGTTGTCCTGGAACGTGAATGGACTGGGCGATAAGGTTAAGAGAGGCTTAGTGTCCCAATACCTCAAAAGGGTATTACCAGATGTGGTGCATTTACAAGAGACCCACATTAAAGGATCTCAGTGGTCTTTTATAGGGGGAGAATCGAACACCACATTGGCACATTCAGGATACATCTCAGGGTCCCAGGGAGTTGCCATACTGATTAAAAAAAATCTGATTTTCCGGGTGGCGCAAACATGGAGAGATATGTAGGAGAGTCAAGGGGCTCTGGGGTCGAACAGACATCATGCTCAATCAATTAATCAATCAATCAATCAGGGTTGGTAAAGTGCAACTACTCACGCGTGAGGGTCTCAAGGCACTGGGCGGTAGGAGGGGCGGCTCCGTACAGTCCTGGGGTCACCCTAAAAGCCAGGTCTTGAGTTCCTTCCTGAACTGGGACAAGGTGTGGGATTGCCGAAGGTGGAGGGGAGGGGGTTCCAGCCTTTGGCTGCGAGGGAGGAGAAGGAATCTCCTCCTGTTCTAGTTTTGCTGATACATGGGACGGTGGCCAGTGAGAGCTAGGCTGATCGGAGGTGACTTTGGGTGTGTGAAAGGAGAGGCGGCTGTTAGGTATGCGGGTCCCCTTGTATGCGTGGGTGAGGAGTGTGAAAGTTATTCTACTTTTGACTGGAAGCCAGTGGAGATCGCGGAGGTGTTGGGTGATGTGACTGTGATGGAGGATGTCGAGGATCAGTCTGGCTGTGGAATTATGGACAGTCTGGAATTTGTGAATGTGTTTCTTGTTGATTCTGGCGTAGAGAGCGTCGCCATAGTCCAGTCTGCTGCTGATGAGTGTGTGCATGACAGTTTTTTTTAATTCGGTTGGGATCCATCTGAAAGTCTTTCATAGCATAAGGAGGGTGTTGAAGCAGGTCGAGGTGATGAAGTTGATCTGGTGGTTTATTGTGAGCGATGAATCTAGTATGATGCAGAGGTTTTGTGCGTGGTCAGTCAGGGTGGGGGCATTTCTGAGGGCAGAGGGCCACCAGGAGTTGTTCCATGCGGAGGGGGTGGACCCAAAGATGAGGACTTCTGTCTTTTCTGAGCTGAATTTCAGGCAGCTGTTCTTTATCCAGGTGGCAACGCTTTCATCTCTTCTTGGAAGTTGTGTCTGGTGATGTTGGGTTCGTTGTTAAGGGAGAGGATCAGCTGGGTGTTGTCGGCGTTTGAGATGTTGTGGAGTCCATGGTTCCTGACAATGGTTGCGAGGGGGCCATGTAGATGTTAAAGAGGGTGGGGCTGAGGGTGGAGCCCTGGACACTCCACAGTTGGTCTCCGTTAGTTCCGAAAGGTAGGGAGGTGAGTTCTCCCGGTGAGGAAGGAGAGGATTCAGTCAAGGGCCTTGGTACGGATGCCGGTGTTGTGGATTCTGGTTGTTATGGTGCAGTGGGAAACGTTGTTGAATGCAGCCAAGAGGTCCAGGAGGATCAGGATGACCCATGCCCTGGTCGAGGAGGGAACGGGTGTTGTCAGTGGCGGCAAGTAGGGTGGTTTCGGTGCTGTGATTGCTTCAGAATCCAGATTGGGAGATGCCCAAGACGTTGTTAGCTTTGATGAAGTATTCTAGCTGGGTGTTGACAGCCTTTTTCAATTATCTTGGCTGTGAAGTGAAGCAGGGAGATGAGCCTGAAGTTCTTGAGGTCCATCGGATCTGCAGAGGGTTTCTTCAGGAGGGCGTTGAATTTGGCATGTTTGCAGTCGTGGGGAAAGTGGCTATCTTGAAGGAAAAGTTGATCGTCTGACGTACTTCAGGTGTGATGGCAGAGGTGGCTCTGTGGAAGATGTGGTGTGGGCAAGGGTCTGAGGGTACTCATGAGTGGATGCTTTTCATGATCTTCAAGGTGTTTTCTGTCATGAGCGGTGTCAATTTGAGCTTGGTCTGCTGGATGGCATTGCATGAGGGGGGAGCTGGAGCGGTGAGGTGGTCTTAGTTGTCAAAGTTGCTGTAGATCATCTTGATCTTGTAATTGAAGAAGGTGCTGAGTCTATTGCAGAGGTCTTGGGAGGGTGGGACGTCTGTTGTTTTTCTGCAGGATTTGGCGAATTCCTTGATGATGGAGAAGAGTTTTGTAAAGATATACGGGAAGCAGTATCTTAAATAGGTCATTTTATTTAGTTATATCTTTTCACTCCAGCCTCATCTCTCCAGCCTTGGTCTCTCGTACTGTCCTCCACCACTCGTTCCATGCAGGGAATGCTCATGGAGAATGTTGGAATAACATTCTATACTCAGAAGGATACCACAAGTTCTTTGGTGTTTTGTGTGTTGGTGATGATTCTGTCTTGGAGGGATTTCTTCCTTGTGGATTTGATGAGTTAGTGGTGTGTGGTGGTGGCTGCTTTGTAGGTGGCACATGCTTCCAGGGTTTAGTTGTTCCTCCATGTCTTTGGGTGTTGTCTGAAGGAGCGTCTGGATTCTTGGAGTGCATGGGTGAACCAGCTTGCTTTCTTGAAGTGTATTCCGGTGGCATTCTTGAGGGGACAAGTGTGTCAGCGCAGTTTGTGATCCAGTGGTGGAGGTTGCATGCTGCAGTGTTTGTGTCTGACGTACTCATGGTGGGGTGCTGACTAGGGTGGAGGTGTGCTGTTCTTCGGTGACTTTGTTCCAGTTTCTGCAGAGGAGGTGGTGGGTGTGCTTCTGTATGGTGGTTTTTTTAAGGAGAAGTGCATGCACTGGTGGTCTGTCCAGAGGAGGTCCGTGGTGTGGCTGTAGGAGACACTGTTTCCTCCGGTAAAGATGGGGTCAAGTGTGTGTCCCACTGTGTGCATGGGGGCAGTGACTAGTTGTTTCAATCCTATGTTGGTGAAGTTCTCTAGGAGGCAGCGGCTATTTGAGTCACCATGGTTATACAGGTGGAAGTTTAGGTCTCCTAGTAGCATCTAGTTTATGTATGCGAGGGGTGTGATGAGGTCAGTGATGGCATTGGTAAAGGGAGCGGGGGCCAGGTGGCCTGTAGAGGAAGGTTCTGCGGAGTAATTTTGGGGATGGCTTGGATCTGGAAGTGGAGGTACTCCATGAGGGTCATTGTGTCACCCAGGAGGGTGGTCATGCGGAGGGTGGTTTTGTGAACAACGGCAATGCCTTCTCCTGGATGGTTGGGGCAGTCCCTGCACAAGATCTTGTATCTGTCAGTTATGACTGTACCGATGACAGGTGCAAAGTTGGCATTTGTCGAGTGTGTGCTGAGGAGGTCCCAGATTTCGATGGTGTGCTTGTGTAGGGAAGGTACATTGAGGAGGATGCAGTTGAGTGGTTTGTGAGAGGTGATGTCCGGTAGTTTGGGAGATGCTGCTGGGGTATGGAGGCAGGTGATGGTACGATGGCATTCTAGACAGGAGAGAGAGCCGTGGGTGTTGTTGTTGTATCTGGAGTTGAGATTGTGGACGGTGCCGGAGGTGTAGCGGTGGTCGGTCAGAAGAGCAGGGTTCTTGACGCTGGTCACAGTAGGGTCATGGACGGGTGCAAACAGGCTTACATTCAACACACCAGCAGCCGCCATTAAGTAGGGATCAGTGAGAGGGCAGGTCACCTGGGAGGCAGGATCAGGTGGCACACACTGGAGTGGCCGCTGGGGCAGAGGCTAGGGAAAAACAAAGAAAAGAGTAAGAAGAGTGAGGAGAGTGAGAAGTGAAAAAGTGAAAAGTGACAGAAAGGCAAAACGAAGGAAAGAAAAAAGAGGGCATAAAAGGAAAGAGGCAAAGAGAGGCAGAGGCAGGAGAGCAGAAGAGCAGAGTGCTTGCCCCTGGACCACCAGCCTTCGGGTGGAGGAGGACTTCTGCAAAGAAAGAGCTCAGGGGGCTCAGGAGACATCAGTTAGTGGCGGAGCTGTGTGGGGTAGAGCAGTCACACTGACCAGGTACTAATCAGAGCCTATGTCCTCCACGGCTACATGCCCCTACAGTGGAGAAACTAGCTGAGATTCTGCTAGAGGTGAACTCCACACTATATTTTTTCGGGGGAGATTTTAACGACATCGTGGTGCTGGAGAAGGATAGATCGGGCCTGCCAGCTTACCACACCATCCCCTTCCACTAGCATGATTCCCTTCCACCCTTGGCCTCTCAGACCTTTGGAGGAGAGCGCATCCTACTGACATAGGTTACAAGTATTTCTCAGGGGCCCACAGAGAATCCTCCTGCCTGTACTATATCTTCACCCCACTGGGGGAAATGGGACTGTGTTGCAGGTTGAGTACCTGTCCAGAGGGCTCCCTGACCACTCTCCTCTGCTGGTGAAGCTTGGAAGATGAACCGGGGGAGGGACAGCCTGGAGGGTTAACACATGAGAACTCTGCAACCATTAGTTGGCAGTGAGTCTGCGGGTGGACTCTGAGCTTTATTTCAAAGAGAACGTACACTCAGTCATGTCCACAATAATCGATTTGGAGGGTTATTGTGCTGACACTGAGGATACCTTCACCGGGGCCTTCATTCAATATTACAAGACGTTTATAGGGCACTGGCCCTGCTCAAAATGCCCCACATTGAAATGTGTTTTCAATATGTAACCACCCCAGTCCTCGATGCAGAGCTCATATTTAGTGCTAGATGAGGAAATCATACTGGAGGTAGTTATGTAAATGTAAATGTACAGGAATTTATATAGCGCAAATCACCAAGCGGTTTCTAAGCGCTTGCTTAGGGAACCCATCCTGGTATTCCCCTGTGAGATAACCCCGGCAGGGTATCCGCAAGGTGAAAGCCAGGCATCCCGCCGCGAGGGGCCGTTGTGGAGATTAAGCAAGCTATTGCCCAGAGTCGCAGAGTGTGAGCCCATGAATCGAGTAGGCACCAGAGCGAGAATTGTCGAGTCCATGGACATTTTAGGACTCAAGACCCCGCCGAGCCGGGAATTGAACCCTGGTCCCAGGCTGACTTCTGCTTCCAGGTCTGCCTCCTCTAACCAGTGAGCCACACTTCTCCACTCTAGTTCAAGCAGCCACTGAGAAGCTACACTCCAATAAGATCCTGGGCCCCAAAGGGATTCCTGCAGAACTCTACAAGAGGTATATTGACTTGCCAGGTCCCTACCTTCTGCACATGTTCTGTGAAGGAGGCCTGCAGGGCATTCTCCCCTCTGGAAGGTGGTCTTTCAAACATCTGATAGACTTCAGGAACGTTGTAAATTATATTGCCCAATTTAACTCTTTAATTTTGAGGTAAACATTCTGGCCAGAATAGTGGCCACTAGACTTCTCCACAGAGACCAGACAGGCTTTATGCCTGGGAGGTCAATGCGGTACAATTTGTGATGCATACATATCTGGATAAACGAAATTAAAGGCTGACCAGACCCTCACATCCTTCTCGCGCTTGATGTAGAGAAAGCATTTGATGCTCTAAACTGGCTGTTTCTTGAACGCACCCTGGCGAAGTTTGGTTTGGGTCCCCTTTTTCGGAAGTGGGTCCAACTATTATATCAAGACCCAGTGGCAGTCGTTAGAGTGAATGAGGTGACCTCAAAATTTTACTTCAGGGGCAATCATCAGGGGTTCCCACTGTCCCCTCTCTGGTTCACCCTAACTATAGAATGACTAGTATTTGTTGTCCGAGGCCACCCTGGGATACTCGGCATTTGACTAGCGGATGAGTTGGCAACGGAAGAGAAAATATCGATTTCACCAACGATGTATCACAGACCCTCTTTGACTCTCCCCTTGATCTTCAACTGTTTGAGGACTATGGAAGCAACTCAGGTTATCAGTTTAACTGGAACAAACCCGTTCTTCACCTTCCACAAGAGGGGACTGATGTCCCCTTACTCCCCCATCATCTAACCAGTATGAGAGAGGTCTTCAAATACTTCGTGTAATATATATATATATATATATATATATATATATATATATATATATATATATATATATATATATTCACTGAAAAAACCATAGGTTATAGACCATATATAGTTAGGAATTTGCATTTACAAAACCTTGAAAATTCACTGAAAAAACCATAGGTTAGAGACCATATATAGTTAGCTGGACATTTTATTGACATAAAACCAATGAAATTCCATATATAGTTAGTTGCACTAACTATATATCGCGCACCCGCAATCCACTGCTGATGATGTCACATATTACATCATTCATGACATGGTCAGTGACATCACTGATGACATCACTGATGACATCTCAAATGACATCACTGATGACATCACTGATGACATCTCAAATGACATCACTGATGACATCATCTAGTGTCTGTGTGTTTTTGTAAAGTTTAAATATGTTTTACATATTGAAGAATGAGTGGATGTATGGAAGACTGAGTGTGTGTGTGGCTGGCTGGGAGGTGTGTGACTCTGTGCATATCAATGTGTACTTGTATCAGTGATTGTATAAGAGAGTAAGTATGTGTTAGTGTATGTGTGAAAAAGTATGGTGTTCTGTGTTTAACTGTATAGATGAGGAAATCGAAGTGTGATTGATTCTTCACAGGACTGACTAGGTGTATGAGTGCATATGATAGTGTTGTAATAATGAGTGACTGTATGTATGAGTGATTGTATGGGTGAATGAGTGAATGTGTGTGTAGACGTAGGAATCAGTGAGTGCGTATATAGTAACTGGTATTGGTGTATCATGATGTCATCAGTGATGTCATTTGAGATGTCATCAGTGATGTCATTTGAGATGTCATCAGTGATGTCACTGAAGTATGGTGTTCTGTGTTTAACTGTATAGATGAGGAAATGGAAGTGTGATTGATTCTTTACAGGACTGACTAGGTGTGTGAGTAACTCCATGGATGAGTGGCAGTGTGTGAGTGTCTGCATAGGTGTATGAGTGCATATGATAGTGTTGTAATAATGAGTGACTGTATGTATGAGTGATTGTATGGGTGAATGAGTGAATGTGTGTGTAGACGTAGGAATCAGTGAGTGCGTATGTAGTAACTGGTATTGGTGTGTCATGATGTCATCAGTGATGTCATTTGAGATGTCATCAGTGATGTCATCAGTGATGTCATTTGAGATGTCATCAGTGATGTCATCAGTGATGTCACTGACCATGTCATGAATGATGTAATATGTGACATCATCAGCAGTGGATTGCGGGTGCGCGATATATAGTTAGTGCAACTAACTATATATGGAATTTCATTGGTTTTATGTCAATAAAATGTCCAGCTAACTATATATGGTCTCTAACCTATGGTTTTTTCAGTGAATTTTCAAGGTTTTGTAAATGCAAATTCCTAACTATATATGGTCTATAACCTATGGTTTTTTTCAGTGAATTTCATTGGTTTTTTAAAAGCTAATATCTATAGCTGTAAAATATATTCTTTATTACGTGACGTATCACGTAGCCACGTGAGACGCCTCATGACGCGTCGCATAACCGTGACGTATCGGCTCTGCAGCGCAAACAAAACCCGTAACGTAAGCGTGCCGGAGCACGCTTACAGATATATATATTTTTTTTAACCTTAATTAGACAAAATCCACACGTGCACATATCTTGAGGCCTTGCAAAGGCACATCAAACAAACAGTCCCTACAATTTTGCCAAGTTTGCTGGAAATCTATTCCCTTCATTTTTTTTTACTGTTTCTCTTGGTTTTCCCCTTGTTACGCTTACCGGGACGCTACCCGGTACGCGAACCGGACGCTCCAAAAACACAAGATGGCGGACTCCCGTTACGCTGCCGGTTAGCTGCCCGGTTCGCGTACCGGGAAGCGCCTCTACCGCGAAAAATCGCGGGGGACTTTAATATCCCCCTCATCAATCCTAGGGGGTCAGGAGGGGTTTACCTTGCCCCCTTTCCTTCATTTCCCCCTTCTTTTTTCACCACATCTTGTCTCTCGAACCTACCGAGAGACAAGATGGCGGCCGCTCCGGACTGTTTACAATGTTGACAGCTACGCTGCCGGTTAGCTGCCCGGTTAGCTGCCCGGTGAGCTGCCCGGTTCGCGTACCGGGACGCGCCTCTACGGCGTAAAATCGCAAAAAACATTTTTTTTTTTTTTTTGCCCCGCGGGGCACTTTAATATCCCCCTTATCAATCCTAGGGGGTCAGGAGGAGTCTACCTTGCCCCCTTTCCTTCATTTCCCCCTTCGTTTTTCACCACATCTTGTCTCTCGATCCTACCGAGAGACAAGATGGCGGCCGCTCCGGACTGTTTAGAATGTTGACAGACACCGGAGAGCCAATCAGCTTCGCTTCGCGAAGTTCCGTTACGCGTCAGGTACGCAAACCGGGGCGCTAACCGGAGCGCTGTCACAGTTATATATTTTTTTTTAAATGTTAATTTCTCAAAATCCACTGGAGCACATATATTGAGACATAGCAAAGGCACGTCGGGCAAACCATATCTACAATTTTGCCAAGTTTCATGTAAATCTATTCAGCCGTTCGAGCTAAAAGTGAGTCCAACCGCCCTATGGAAAAATGAATGTGAAAAACGCGTTTTGGGCCCCCCCTTTTTTCTCGGCCCCCCCTTGACGAAACCCCCCCAAATTTTCAGGGGCTGCTCAGAAACGAAATGTGCCATTTTCCTGAAAATTTCAGCCAATTCCGTCCACAAACGCCAAAGTTATTAGACATAGAATTTTCAGAAATCCCATAGAGAAAAAATCCTAACTATATATACCCACTGGCTATCGCCAGTAGGTAATATACATATATAAACATATATAATCTGCATATCTATATAAATATAAATGCATGCATACATATACATATATGCATACATATGCATGTTATTTACATGAAAGTTTTAAAAACACTAATAAAAGCAAAGCTAAAAAGCCACCTCATTACAAACAGAATGGCTTTAACTTAAACGAGGGCAAGATCTATTGCATTTTCAATGCTTGTTTACTTTGGTTCTATCAAGAAGGCATTCAGATGTGTCACACATTTGCCATAAATTCTGAATGTTAGCACTCTAGTTGCTCATTAGATCACTGTAGTAAAGCTAGTGCTCACCAGGGAAGTCTGCTGCTAATCATGGTTTGCAGCCATTTTCCCGCATTTTTTATCCCGCAGACTTTCAGTCCGCATACCATTATCCCGCAAGGTCATTGACCTCGCATACCATTATACCGCATTTTTTCAAAACGCATGTGCATTTATCGCGCATGCCTTTACAAAGAATTACGTTTTAAAGGCATGTATGGTAAATGCATTTGCGTTGTGAAAACCACGATGACGAGAGAGGTAAGTGGGTTTGTGTTAATTTTTTCGTGGGTTAGTGATTGTGTAGTGTAGTGTTGTGTAGTGTAGTGTTGTGTTAGTGTAGTGTAGAGTTGTGGTGGTTGTTTAGTGTAGGGTCATGCTGGGGGTACTGTTTTAGGGTTTAGGGTTGTGTTGTAGTGTTTGCGTAGTGTAGGGTCATGCTGGGGCTAGTGTTTTAGGGTTTAGGGTAGTGTTGTAGTATTTGCGTAGTGTAGGGTCATGCTGGGGGTAGTGTTTTAGGGTGTAGGGTAGTGTTGTAGTGTTTGCGTAGTGTAGGGTCATGCTGGGGGTAGTGTTTTAGGGTTTTGGGTAGTGTTGTAGTGTTTGCGTAGTGTAGGGTCATGCTGGGGGTAGTGTTTTAGGGTTTCGGGTAGTGTTGTAGTGTTTGCGTAGTGTAGGGTCATGCTGGGTGTAGTGTTTTAGGGTTTAGGGTAGTGTTGTAGTGTTTGCGTAGTGTAGGGTCATGCTGGGGGTAGTGTTTTAGGGTTTAGGGTAGTGTTGTAGTGTTTGCGTAGTGTAGGGTCATGCTGGGGTGTAGTGTTTTAGGGTTTATGGTAGTGTTGTAGTGTTTGCGTAGTGTAGGGTCATGCTGGGGGTAGTGTTTTAGGGTTTTGGGTAGTGTTGTAGTGTTTGCGTAGTGTAGGGTCATGCTGGGGGTAGTGTTTTAGGGTTTAGGGTAGTGTTGTAGTGTTTGCGTAGTGTAGGGTCATGCTGGGGGTACTGTTTTAGGGTTTAGGGTTGTGTTGTAGTGTTTGCGTAGTGTAGGGTCATGCTGGGGCTAGTGTTTTAGGGTTTAGGGTAGTGTTGTAGTATTTGCGTAGTGTAGGGTCATGCTGGGGGTAGTGTTTTAGGGTGTAGGGTAGTGTTGTAGTGTTTGCGTAGTGTAGGGTCATGCTGGGGGTAGTGTTTTAGGGTTTTGGGTAGTGTTGTAGTGTTTGCGTAGTGTAGGGTCATGCTGGGGGTAGTGTTTTAGGGTTTCGGGTAGTGTTGTAGTGTTTGCGTAGTGTAGGGTCATGCTGGGGGGTAGTGTTTTAGGGTTTAGGGTAGTGTTGTAGTGTTTGCGTAGTGTAGGGTCATGCTGGGTGTAGTGTTTTAGGGTTTAGGGTAGTGTTGTAGTGTTTGCGTAGTGTAGGGTCATGCTGGGGGTAGTGTTTTAGGGTTTAGGGTAGTGTTGTAGTGTTTGCGTAGTGTAGGGTCATGCTGGGGTGTAGTGTTTTAGGGTTTATGGTAGTGTTGTAGTGTTTGCGTAGTGTAGGGTCATGCTGGGGGTAGTGTTTTAGGGTTTAGGGTAGTGTTGTAGTGTTTGCGTAGTGTAGGGTCATGCTGGGGGTTGTGTTTTAGGGTTTAGGGTAGTGTTGTAGTGTTTGCGTAGTGTAGGGTCATGCTGGGGGTAGTGTTTTAGGGTTTAGGGTAGTGTTGTAGTGTTTGCGTAGTGTAGGGTCATGCTGGGGTGTAGTGTTTTAGGGTTTTGGGTAGTGTTGTAATGTTTGCGTAGTGTAGGGTCATGCTGGGGGTAGTGTTTTAGGGTTTAGGGTAGTGTTGTAGTGTTTGCGTAGTGTAGGGTCATGCTGGGGTGTAGTGTTTTAGGGTTTTGGGTAGTGTTGTAGTGTTTGCGTAGTGTAGGGTCATGCTGGGGGTAGTGTTTTAGGGTTTAGGGTAGTGTTGTAGTGTTTGCGTAGTGTAGGGTCATGCTGGGGGTAGTGTTTTAGGGTTTAGGGTAGTGTTGTAGTGTTTGCGTAGTGTAGGGTCATGCTGGGGGTAGTGTTTTAGGGTTTAGGGTAGTGTTGTAGTGTTTGCGTAGTGTAGGGTCATGCTGGGGTGTAGTGTTTTAGGGTTCTGCGTAGTGTTGTAGTGTTTGCGTAGTGTAGGGTCATGCTGGGGGTAGTGTTTTAGGGTTTAGGGTAGTGTTGTAGTGTTTGCGTAGTGTAGGGTCATGCTGGGGTGTAGTGTTTTAGGGTTTAGGGTTGTGTTGTAGTGTTTGTGTAGTGTAGGGTCATGCTGGGGGTAGTGTTTTAGGGTTTAGGGTAGTGTTGTAGTGTTTGTGTAGTGTAGGGTCATGCTGGGGGTAGTGTTTTAGGGTTTAGGGTTGTGTTGTAGTGTTTGTGTAGTGTAGGGTCATGCTGGGGGTAGTGTTTTAGGGTTTAGGGTAGTGTTGTAGTGTTTGCGTAGTGTAGGGTCATGCTGGGGTGTAGTGTTTTAGGGTTTTGGGTAGTGTTGTAGTGTTTGCGTAGTGTAGGCTCATGCTGGAGGTAGTGTTTTAGGGTTTAGGGTAGTGTTGTAGTGTTCGTGTAGTGTAGGGTCATGCTGGGGGTAGTGTTTTAGGGTTTAGGGTAGTGTTGTACTGTTTGTGTAGTGTAGGGTCATGCTGGGGGTAGTGTTTTAGGGTTTAGGGTAATTTAGTTGTTTAGTGTATGCTAAAGGCATATTCGTTCTAAAAGTTTTCGTTATTTTAATTTGCGGCCTAATAGTACATGCAGGATTTTTTTTGCGGACTGATGGTATGCGGGATTTAGTCATATATTCGCTAATCATACTTTCTATGGCAAAATGAACCCCCTCATTTTGTTCCTTTTTAAATTAAATGTTTTAAGAGTTACCACTTTATTCCAATCAAGATGGCTTCAGGTGTGCCATACCTTTGTAATAAGTAGGACTGTTAGCACTCTAGTTGTTCTTTAGAACACTCTGGGACATTCTGTCATTGGGCTATAGTTGGGCTACATCTGGCTGATATTTGGGCTACATTTGTTTTTTTTTGTCTCTGGTGGCCATCTTTGGGCTACATTGGGCTACATTGGGCTACATTGGGCTACATTGGGCTACATTTGGGCTCCAACATATATATAGCCCAATGTAGCCCAATATATATTTTTCAAAGTTAATTTTCGTAAAAACCACTGGAGCCTATATATTGAGACATAGCAAAGGCACATCGGGCTACCAGTCCCTACAATTTTGCCAAGTTTGGTGTAAATCCATTCAGCCGTTCGGGCTAAAAGTGAGGCCAACCGCCCTATGGAAAATTGCATGGGAAAAACACGTTTTGGGACCCCCCTTTTTTCTCGGCCCCCCCTTGACGAAACCCCCCAAATTTTCAGGGGCTGCTCAGAAACAAAATGTTCCATTTTCCTGAATATTTCAGCCAATTCTGTCCTCAAACGCCAAAGTTATTCGACATAGAATTTTCAAAAATCCCATAGGAAAAAAATCCTAACTATATATACCTACTGGCTATCGCCAGTAGGTAATATATATATATATATATATACTTGAGCAAATAACTTTGCTTTGCTCGGACCTCAGACGACTGAGGGAGGCTTGTAGAGAAGAGATGGAGAGATGGTGAAGATGACCCCTAATGATAATTGGGAGGGCAGCCATGTATAAAATGATTGCTCTACCGAAACTACTGTACATATTGCTGAACACGAACTACTGGGTCCCTCCGGAGAATTTCACTCTCATAGAAGGAGGCATGAGTGCCTTGCTACGTGATGGCCCACACCCCAGAATTGCACTTAAAATCTTACAAAACAACTCATACAATGACAGCTTAGCTCTGCCTAATCTGGAGGCCTACTATTGGGCAGTACATCTTGTTAATGTTAACAATTAGCTCTTCTCCCCACTCAGCCACTCCACCACCCGAATGGAGTGGGCTCTGTGGGGGCAACGGTCCTGTTTACTTCATTTCAATGGTGGCACAGGGATGCACACGCTTCTCCCTGTCACCCAGTTTGCTCTTGCAGCCTAAACAAAGGCCACAAAAACCGTAGGCTGGTACTATAAGACCATGTGTGTGCTACCCCTGTGGGAGGGGTGGTGGCTCCCGGATATGCAGAAGTTATTGGGATTTGAGGCGTGGGACCTGAGTGGGATATTAAAGTGGGAGGCCTAAAGACAGATGGTGATATGCTATTGTCCTCACTTCAACGCGAATATCTCAAATATGCACAAGTGAGTCATGCATGGAGGGCTGAGGGACTTCCCGGGGACTCCTTTTTCGGAATATGCCCCCTTAAAAGGTTGATTGTTAACAGATGTCCACTTCTGACCTGATAGACTGTCCAACATCATCTTATTAAATCTCAATAACATACTCTTAATAGGTTTTGTCTCATTGTTTCATTCGTAAGTTCTCAGACAAAGGTTAATTTCAGAAAAAACACAATAGTCCGCTCACACATATAAATATGCCATTTACATTATACGTTTACCAATTTATCATTACTTTTCACATCATTTATGTTACTAACATTTTAAGTTGAAATGTACGTGTAGGTTTCACAAAATGTGTGCACCACTATAGCGAATGAAATGATATACTTACCATACACACGAAGTGACGAAAAGCCAAGTGGACGGTGCAGCATACTGAGCACATACATTTTACGTAAATCTCCAGTTGCAGATTTTTGACAACCACATCGCAATTCTCTGCAGGTAGGTTCTATTCTGTATGTTCAACATTGAATAGGTTCAACACAACTTAGTTTGTTCTGGGAGATAGAGGGGGCACTGGGCAGCATATTTCTTTGTTTTCCTGCAAGAGAGAAACAATAATTGTTGTTGCATATCATTTTGTAAAGCACCTGCTCCATGTGTATTGTTTTTCAAATGTTTTCGAATCACTTTGTATTAATAATCAAGGGAATTGAAATGTCATGTGAATAAGACATTAATCCCGCATAATGACTTGTATAATTTACCTTTTTCTTGCTCCATAGTTCAGTTAACCTTTGTGAATACTCTAGTGTCGCATTGTTGCATGTATCCTGTGGCTTTGTTTGTGATCATTTCTAAATTAATGAATAATTTTACAGTTGTTTGAAGACGTTTTACTCATGGAGCAGGAGATATTTAGATTTTTTAATTTTCTATCTGAATCTTTTTAATGAGGCAGTATGTCAAATCAAACTGATTTGGTAACAAAAAAGTGCCCTCTTCTGGAGATGTCCAAATGTAGGACCTATGTATGTAATATTAGCGTAACATCATGTAACATTTGAGCTTTGAACGGGCCTAAAACAACTGAGTTAAGAAGACAGGATTGCAGATACCCACAACAGTTTATTTCAGAAGGCAGAGGCGTATGTACTATCTTCAGGTTTAACAAAACAGTGTATGTTCTTGCACAGCAACTGTTTTGTAACTAACCCTGGGCGAAACTTGCATAATTGTTTTTGCCGAAATTACATGAAATGCTGAAAAAAAATCAATAATTCTGCACTATTACTTGAAGAGCAGTTCTAGCACCTTGAGTCCAAAAATGGACTGAATGCCATGGGCAGTAGGGATTGGAATAGTTAGGCATGATAATAAAATCTTACTGTACAGTAGAAATTCACCGAAAGGAATTAACACAACAGTAATGTTATAGCTAGGTGAAAATATCAGGTCAAACGTACCATTTCAAACTAAACTTAAACTGAAGTTCACCAGCTGTAGTTAACTCAAGTAACTATAAATCACGCCCCTGTCATGCACAGTGGTGTCACAAATTATGTTATTTAAGGTGCCGTCAGTGACATTATCAATGATGTCATAGAACATTTCTTGAGTGATGTAGTATGTGAGGTTATAAGATGTACAAGGTAAGGGTATGAGTTATAGTTTCTTCAGTTCACTATAACTGGTGAATGTCAGCTTTTTTAATTTTTTATTAAACTGTTACATTTTAACTGACATTTTAAAGTAACTTTAAGGTCATTTTCACCTGTGGGTTTTTGTTATTGAATTTCGAAGGTTCTACTTTTATCTAAAGTATAATGTTATTACCACACCTAAATATGACAGCACATTAACTTTTGGTTTCTGCAGTGAATTTCTCTGTTTTTATTAACATAAAATAAGATTTACTTGCACTGCTTGTGACCTAACATATTACAACACTCATGACATGTTCTATGTTCACTGATGACAACTGAAATGACATAATTGATTACATCATTGTTCATGATGAGGGAACAAGCACTAGTAACTTGTGGCAACTGTAATTAATGAATTACCTACATTTTATTTGTTTAAAATGTTATGTTTTAACTATAATGTTACTTTAACCTTTGTTTTTTCCAGTGAATACATAACATAATAAAATAGGGTTTAATAATACACACACAAAATAAAGGCTTTGTTACTTCTACTAATGCTAATAACACAAATCATATTTGTATTACTGTTTCAAGTTACATTATGTGGAAGGAGTATTACTAAACCGTACACACAAAGACATTTATTGTAGTTATTTACTGTTATTATTAAGAATATTATTTCCAGTACAACTGCCATTAACACTCTAACTGTGCAACTACTGACACCACTAGTACAAGTGCTGCTACTGTGTCACTATTACAGATCTTTCAATGATATTAGTACTACTAGTACTACCTCCACTATTGTCACAATTACAAGTACTGCTGTTACTGTAAGCAATTCCATTGAATTTGAATTACTGCTTCTGTCTTTAGTCCTAATACTGGTACTAGTAATATTACTACTCACACTACTAATATCAGTGATACTAGTATTATTAGCGATATTAAAAATGTTAGTATGCACTTTACTAGCATAAGACATATCTTTGGTGCAGTAGCAGCACTTGTGTGGCACTACTACGAGAGGTAGAATTGACATGAATCCCTTTAATTAATAATACATAAAATCTATGTTAATATATTGTTTTAGATTAACGCTCTAATGATGATTATTTAAAATTGAGTTCCAAAAAAAGACAACTTCACACATCAAGGCACTTGATCAGACATGAAATTATTTGGCAGCAGGACCAGTTAAATTAACTTTACTTTATTAAAATAAGTATGGTTTGTGAGAATAAGGCGCTAACATGCTCAACACAGGGAATTATTAATAAGAAAATACACTTCTGCTGCCCATGTAAATTATAGACTGGATGTGTAACTCTGAGGAGACATACTTGGGAGCATCCAAAATTATAAAATTGTGTTCACAAATATAAAGTTGCTCGGACTATCAGGTGCAGTTTTTTGTGATTGTGAGAATAGCGATATGCAGCGTTCAATAAACCTTTATATAGGAAGTTTAACTCAGTAAACTTAAATGGTATCAAAATGTCATAGGCTTGTTATATATTATTTTTCTTTCATCCATTCTCTGTTTTGATTTACTTGGCATCTTCATCACCATCTTTGGACAAGGTCACGTATTGATTAATCTGTTGGCTAGGAGTGAACTGTGAGTCACGACCAACTGGTAGGTTTTGCGCTGATTTTTGGTGAGTCGCAGAATTCTAAGCAATAAAAAAAGATGCCTTTAAATTCTGTATTTTTTTGTCACATTTATTGCGCTTCAAAAACAGAGGTCAAATGTCAGGCCATATCTTCAGCTGCTTCTTCTTTAAACATGGGTACTGGTGTCTGGTGTTTTTTGTAACAAACAAAATAATGTAAATACTTGTAAAAAAAACTGTACACATTCAGCAGTTGACAAAGCAAAAACGAAGCACATTTTTTTGGTAATTCTTAAGTTTCAAGGAAACAAAGGGGCATATTATCAAGGATGGTAATACCAAGGTTTATCTGCGATAAAAATCGCCACAGCTCAGCGGTAAAATTTTGTCTCTAACCAACCAATAGCGATAATTATCGCTATTGCTTGGTAATATGCCCCAAAGATTTTAATAGGACAGAACAAAACAAGGCACTCCAATTGGTGATGCACAAAACATAAATATTCACAGAACCCAATTTCCACATATTGCCATTTATGCGTAAAATAGTTTTATCAGTAAAACTGTATGTCTTTGCAAATTTAGTGAGCATTTTAGTGGAAAATGTGCTGTCTGCAAATGCCAATGCACTACCACAAGAAGCTTTATTACAGTAAAAAGTTGCCCACCTCATGTCCATTAAAGTTTAGTGGGTCACAAACGTTTGTGATACTAAAAAGTGGGTTGTGGTTCTAAAATTTTGAGAAGCACTACTCTAGATGTGGGCAGAGTACACTCAGCTGATGTGGACACAATTTGTTTTTAAATAATGTATATCAATGTAGCTCACGTGTGGCCTCATTTCTACTCTGGCCCCCGACATTCATTTACAAGTAATCCTTACCTCGCTCTTTCTCTCACTGCCCCTGCCAGAGGTTCCCACATTCTTAGTGCCCCTCATTAGCCCCTGCTGCTGCTGATTTGTACCCTAGTCCAAACACTTCTGCTGCTGTAAGAAAGCCCTTGTGTTTGTGTTTTGAGTTTTTTCAGCCTTCTTCCTCTATGAAAGGCATAAGCAGCTTTTACTTTGTGTTCTGAGTCTGAGACCTGCCCACTTTCACCCATTAGCAAATAGGCTTTAAATCAAAACATGCTTTCCTCAACTAACCACATATCTTTGAAAGAAGGCACAACAATAGCAATGTATGATTTTTCAGTGTTTATAATGCATGTGCTATTTGTGATCATGGCAATTAGGGGATCTGTGAAAGGTGAACTTATGCACACTCATTCCCCTTAAATAAAGTACTACGCATTTACAAACACAATAGACCTAGATTTACTCTGGCATGCACACATGCTCTTTGCAGGCCTTACCTAGGCCAGCAGGCTTTGCCAATGTGTGTTTAGTGAATAAGACTGAACAGTACATTGCTGTTTAAAGTCAAGGGGATTTGATGCTTCCAAGAAGTGTAAAACTGCTGTTTTATTTATGTAGACGAGCGAAAGGCTATGGTCATTAATACATATTTAATGTCATCAAGGTGGATGGATATTTCCATTGGGAAATATCGTTTACCTCGCAGTCAGAAGAACGGCCTGATTTAGGAACGCAGTCCCTACCCGACTGCGACATTGCCACGCCTTCCTTTACCCTTCAAGTCGTTGCAACTGGTGTTGGATTTTAAGTCAAACATCTTCTCTATTGTTGCATAGGCTGGAGTTGCGATAGTAATTTATAATAATTTATACAGTGTCCCCCTAAGACAAGTCGTTGTAAATGCTTGCATGGTAAAGTAACATGTGGTAATGTCGCATTTGGGGTAGTGACAGCGTTGCAAAGGCATGGGTGGTAAATGTATGCGGGGTTCCATCATACAGCCATCCTCATTCCTAAATGAACAATGCTTTAGGGTATCCGTTACACAGATGTTAAAGTACAACATTTGGAGGCCTAGCATGAAACTAATGGGTATATTTATTTACTAAGTTTTACTACCATGTAAGTGTCACAAAAGTGACTCAAATCAACGCTAAATATTTTTTTACTAATTTACTCTTCAGCGCTAAACTTGTTTTGCACTGGAAATCACTCGAAAATAGTGCAAAGTAGCCCATAATGCAGCTTTGCATTACTTAACACCAAAGGGGCATACCATTGGTGGTGCATGGGCGTTCCCTTGCAACCACCTAAAGGACCAGCTCTAAGCCCTTAAAAAAGTAAGCAGGGTTTAGCGTGAGAAAATAGCGCCCATTTCAAATAGGCGCTATGAAGGAGGAATGCTTTAATTTCTCCTTTCTTTTCCGACTTAGTATGTGTGCTGCTCTGTACAATGTAGTGTAGTTCCTAAATTCCCAATAGGCTTTGCGCATTGGAATAATAAACCCTGTAGATTAGACGTAGGACTGAGGTCAACTAGCTCGCTACCGAGTCTATTAAACTTAATTGTGAGTGCCAGCTAGCACAGAGGTCACAAGAAACGTTATCGAATAAACAAGAAGGGATTAGTTTCTGACAACCGTATAACATGACAACTTTGTTTCCCCAGAATGAAATGTATCTCTAGAGTCGTGGAAACAATAGATAGTTATTTCACTCAGTCATTCGTGCATGCTTCGTTTCACCAGAGTTACTGAGAAAAGGAAAAGACGGGCATTTTCAATAAAAGTATTTATTGAACAGTCTTATCTCTCAAGCATAAGAAATGTGCTGCTACAATCGTAATACTGGTTATAAAGTACAGGGCGTATAATACGAACAGTATTATAAAGTAGTACTGTAAAAGCATGATATGGTTTCTAAGCCATAAGTTGCTTGAAACGTATAAAATACATACAATGATATAAGATGGCTAAAAGTACTCAACTGGTGCTTCTAAAATATGCCTACCCCGGTGTACCTAACCTAAGTCTAGTACGAGGGAGGGAGTAAGTAAGGAGTAGCTTAAGTTTAGCAATTCTCTGCCAAGAGTCTGATAAGGAATTCTCTGAGAGTTTAATCAGCTCCGTACCTTTGGTTTAGAATGAAGGAGTTCTTGTATCTCTCTCTCGGAACTCGATTTCACAGCAACCCCCAAGGGTAAACCGGAAACACTGGAGCTGGATTTCTCGGCTGGAGAAAAGACAGCGTTTCTCAGTGCGTCAGCTGGAGGGTCGGCTTCCTTCGGCACTTGCTGCTGCAGGGCGTTGGGCAAGTAGTAAGTCGATCTGCTCCAAACCACCGTGTGTTTGTCTGGGCAAATCTGGATATATTCATACTATGAAGGTGCCGAGATTGACGTGTGATTGGACATAATAACGTCATATAGGGACTCAATTCCTAGAAAACTCCTTGATTTCCTAGATAAATTATCATACAGGCAAGGTGTAGTCGCGAGCTGCTGAAGGCGGGTTTCTCTAAGAAATCATTGTAGATTCTTGGAACTTAGGGGAAGTAGCCATGCCGTATTTGGGCTGCATAGGCTCAGACTAAATATGGAGATGATTTCTATGCCTATATAAGGATCGAATAAACTATACCTATATAAGGGCATGAATCAGGAAAATTACACTAGGGTCCTAGATTGATTTACAACACCCACTCCACGATCTTAAGTTCAATGAAACTAAACCCATAAGCACTGAACATGTCTATAAGGCTAGTGTTTACATTCCCACCAAAATAAAAATTTTGCATTTCAAAAGGTCTGCACACGTGAAAAATGAGCGATAAAGTGAATATGAAGGATCATAGGTCTCAACTAATATGAACCATAGTGTGATAGCATACATTCAAGCAAAAAAAAAAGTTAAATGAAATTGTATCCATGAAATGTCTCTTAATGGTACAGAAAGGAAAAGTTCGAGATCATTCCATAACATATAATTTAAACCGCTTTTGTTTCAAAACAAGGCCAAATATTACCTGTCTTAGAAGTTTCAACAGAAATCCAGTTCTCTAAGAATAGTTCTACTTTAAGCAGATTACCTTGTGCCAACGAGTTCTATTTTGAAAAAGTTCAAATTGGTAGAGCAGTTGTTTTTGAAAAATAAAGGCCGAATTTCAGAGTTCATGGAACGCTGTGTAATTTAGTCAAAAGTCATTTTCGGTTTCAGGAGAAAACATCAGTTCGTCTGGGCTGGCAAAGAAACCTTCTACCGTAGTCGGTGAAAGTGGAACCACTTTGCTTAGTAGGTCGAAAGTGCAGAAGTGTGGATCATTGCCGTCAGCGTTGGATGCATTAGCAACGTCCGAAACAGATGGTACCTGTGTGCCTGTAGTTACCCGTACCTCACCATCAGTTAGACTTGCCGGTAACACCTCAATAAATGCCGTCATCAGGATTGGCAGCCGTTAGGGACAACACGATGCATGAGTCGTTCTGGACCAAGCAAAGCGTCAACATCCGCAGGCAGGACTGATGGAAGTGTAAGAGAAATGTCCAACACATATTCTTGTCCGCACAGCAGGCATCGTAGAACAGGTAAGATGCAATCTTGCCAGATTGGTCTGAACGATAGAAACCAAGTTGTGTTCAGATCTCTTAGATGAGCCAAGCCAAGAATCTGTGATATTCTCTCACGATACCTTATGGCAAGGAGGCATTGTTCCATGGTGTTCTGGGTGTCGCTGGTTCCTGGACTTGCCATATCGGAGCAGAAGAAATAATAATAGTATCCCTGCTACGAGTCCCAAGATGAGAGGATGGCCGCCGAACACAGAGTGTACGAAGTTTGGGAATATGCCGAGGACTGCTTCAAACGGTGCTAACAGTCCTGAAAAAATGGTCTTAGATACATGTGCAATACCACTGGTATCAGACATGTTTAAGATTTGACTTAACATTTCTACGAAATGTACTGGGCAGTTCGTTGATAATAATGTATGTATCTCAGCGGCTGTCCTTGCAACCTGAAGAGCATACGTTTCTCTGGAGGAGGTCAGTGGCACATTTTTTTGTTTAAGAATTGCTTTCATTCTGCTTAAAGTATCAATTCGAATAGAAGAGATATTCAGTGAAGGCCATAAAGCCGTCCCTCTGTCTGTATTGCTTTTTGGATACAATACTTGCATACAACAAGTAACCTTGGATGACACACTAACTAGATAACTTGTTCCTGGCAACATGCCACAGCAGCTGTGATCATTGAGCAGAACGTAACTGCAACTGGATAGTTGTCTGAAAACGGGTTCTATTTTTGTGGAAGGAGCACCGTGCAGGTGGCATGAAAGGTGATTTGCAGAACCGTCACAGGCTCCGTGCAAATTAATACCCTGACACAAAAGTGTTCCACTAAGTGAGGTCTTACAGTTAGTTCCACTAAGGAATACCTTCGTTCCCCCACTCCAACAAGTGTGTGTGTATGGTAAATTCCAAGATGACTTTATGTATTCTTTACCCAACTTTTCATACATGCCTGCTGGTATATGCTGTAGACAATACCGAAATTGGAATAGCGTCACTGGTATCATAATGGTACCATGTATTATCCATTCTATGACAGGTTTCTCAGAAACTGTTAATGGTAATATTTCCAGTTTTTTCAATGCTAAGCACCGTATAGTCTGCTCCTTTTTGTACCAACGAGATTTGTTTATCTGTAAGGTTAAACACAGAAAACAATGACGTGGTATTGATAAAACGCCATGGCACGTAGCTGAATGGAGATTTTGCAACGTCCAGCCTAGCAGCATGATAGAACGTAGTTGTGACTGGCCATGTTGTAACATTAGCAAGTCCTGCTCTATTATGTCAATTACAGATGACAAGATGCTATCCAAAGAATAAATTCTGGAGGACAGAGTCGTTAACCCATTGTCCACTACAGAGAGTGTTTTCTCTAAATTAATACGATCAATTTCTCGTATTCTTTCTGGAGTTTCTATTTGCGTCACTTTCCAAGCTTCGTTGTAAGCAGCGTATATACTGGCGTATATGAAACGTTTCTGCTGTGGTTTGCGAGGCCCCTTCAAGAAATCTCGCAAATCATTGCTTTCTTTAAGTAAAGATAAATGTTGTTTGATTTGGGTAAGTGTAGATGTATGTAGCCATTCAAGGCAGAGTTTCCCTACACTGTATGTTGTTACTATCCCTGGATGATGTCTCTGGGAGTATCTTGGATCTGGCTTATTCACTGTGAGTCCTTGTGTTTTGTTCAGGAATCTATCTTGACAATTATTTGTGTCTGTAGGCCAGATGAACCATTTTTTCCAATTAGGATCTGTTCTGTTTTGTTTTGAAAGATAGGTTACATCTATTCCGTCATCAGCAGTGTCATTACTTTCAGGTATGGGCTTAGGTATAGGCGGTTTGTTTAAATCTTTTATCTTAGCCAGGCCAAGACATGAAATTTGTTGAATAGTGTCATTCAAAAATATTATTTGTTCTGGTATAATGCAGGCTCTGAACAGGGCTTCTATAACTTGCACCTGCCATTCTTTCGTGCCCCAGACTGTTTTTGTCTCAATGTTGTCATTAAAAAAGTTAAACCCCAATGTAGACAGTTGGGCATAAAAGTTTGCAGAGTAAATTTGTTTGGTATTGGTCAACATAGTTTTCATTCCTGTCTTATTCACATTTTTGTAATAAAAGGTTTCTGCATTTGTAACATTGAACCCTGAGAAGTACTGACATTTTTCAAAAAATGTTTTTGAGCTACTCCTTGGGGGAGTTGGACAATGTTCCCATTGATTATAAGTAAAAACATTCCTAGGATGTGCAGATTTATGCAAATAATGGTGACCATAGTGGTTAAAACAATACATTCGTTCATAATCAGATGAACCTTCTAAGTATTCATGTTCTGTGAATATTGCTGACATTTCTAAATCAGTCATCATATTGTTAACAGTTTCAAAATCCCAATCATCAGAAAATGTGCTAGTTGAAACAAAGTCACTCAAAGAAACCTTGAAGTGGTGTAGAATCTTCAACAACTCCACAGGGCCATAAATGTCATAATCAGTTCTGTCCCATGCTATACCACCAGGTATAGGAACTGCTGTGATGTTCACTGATGACAGGTCTCTTCGTTCGCGATGAGATGAACTGTGAGGTTGAAGGAGTAAGTTGACGTTGGTACTTGCAGTGTCCATCTTACTGTATTTTCCATTTATCATTTGTCCTAAACTTAACACAAGAATGAGCCAGAGCAGGAGGAAAAGTACACCTAACACAATCCAAAATTAATCCCAGGGCGAAACTAAATAATTTTTCTCAAGATGATGAAAGAGTTCTGTTAATTTTTCTTTGAAAAGTTTTTTAGCTGGCATTGTTTCCGATTCACTTGGATCCTCAGAAAAATCATCAAAATTGATAAAATAGCCAGAGGCAGTTCTGTCAATACTTGGGATTGCATCCGGATTTTTTTAAATCACCGGAGTTGCTTCTTCCTTAGTCATGTTTGTATAGTCCGAGGCTACATCATTGTAGACCGGTGTTTCTTGACGAACCGTTATTTGGATTTCTAGTTCCATGGCTTTGTTGCATAGTCCTTTTTCTCGTACTGCAGGTTTATCAAAGGTGATAAGTCTTTCAGTTTGAACCTCTTGAATTGTAGCAAGATTTGGCTGTCTGCTACATCATGGGAGTCCACTGGGCCTACTACTTATTATTGGCCACATGTTGTGGTTTGACCAGGTCGATGGATACAACTCTGTTCTCCCTTTTTCAAGCAAGGGGCGGTAGTACTACTGATCTCGTTCCTTGTATTGCCAAGACAGGTACTGCTTTTCTGTATGAAGGCCCAAATTCCTTCTTTACCGCGATCTTTTCTCTGACCAGATCCCCAATATTTGGAATCCAGACAGGCCTTGCTGGTACAGGTGGTTTTTCTTCAGTGGCTGTTTGTTTCTGTGTTTTGTTACTCAGACTTCTTCTTGTTTCATTTAAGTCCTGTAAAACAGCCAAACGATCTTTGACATCAAAGAGTTTTTGTTCTACCACTGAAGTTTGACAATCGAGGTCTTCGATTATCAATCTAGTACCAAACATTAATTCATACGGAGTGATTCCACCCAGAGAATTTCTTGGCAGATTGTTAAGACTACGTTGGACACTTATTAGATGTTTTACCTACCCGTCACCCGAACCTAATACCTTAGCTGTTATGGATTGCTTTATGTCACGTTTTTTTCTTTCCACTACCACATTACCCTCAGGATGGAAGGGACTAGAATATCACAATGCAACGCCCAATCTAGCCATGGCTTCTTTGTAAGCTCGAGAGCTAAACGCAGGACCCTGGTCAGAATGAAGCGTGCCAATTGCGTATGTGCCGATAAAGACTCGCAAATCCTTTATAACAGTTCTGGCGTCAGCCGAGCGCTGTGGCCACATCCAGATGAATCTTGTCCTAGTAGTTCTTGTGAGAGTGCATCCGTTCATAATGATGTATGCTTGCTGATATTCTAATGCTATCTAACAAAGGTATCTGGACTGGCTCGCTATACTGTAGTCAGGTATCTGATGGCTTTTGTTACAGCGATTTCTGTTGCAGTTGGGGCAATAAATTGCAAATTTGTTTATATCAATTCCCAGTCCCGGGCACCAGTACCTCTCTTTTAACGTTTTAGAGAGCACCTCTTCTGTTCCTGTTTAGAATTACTCTGTCCCCGACTCCAGGGATCCAAGCAAAAGGAACGTAGTTTGCATCCATTATGTATGTATATGTGAGTGGATAGTTTAGAGGTAACGCTGCATAGCTGCCTTCCATTGATGCTTTTACAGCTAGGATTATTTCACCATCTATTACACTTCCTTGTTGAGTGATTGTAGTAGCTACGGAAGCCATTTGCACAGCTGCCTTTGCGGCTTCTATGTCAGGATGAGGTGTATAGCATGCTAATACCGGCTATATGGCTCCTGGTCTACCTAGTGGACCGAGCCTGGTAATGTGATTTTGATGTTTTAGGGCGCCTTTAAACCAGAGCGCATGCTCTTGGTAAGTTAATGGAATTTCAATATCCTCGTAAGGAACATATTCTAGTGGATGTTCCTCTATCTTGTAGTAGTGAAACTCGTGTGTAACACTATCTGCTGGGGGAAAATGAATCCATGAATAGAATACCTCTGTCTACTGATATTCATGTGCCTCTATAACAAATATTACTTTACCACCAGTTGATGTAACTCCATTATTTATGAGTTTGTAAGTTATTATTTTTCTTACATTTACCGGGATCATTATGGCATCCGGGTCATTCGCCTCTAAGAGTGCTTGAGCTGCAGCTTCAACGAATTCTTCGTCAGTCATTTTTATTTTACCGACTGAAGATTTTGCAGAACAAGTTTCAAGGAAACAAAGATTAGGTGCACAACATTTTGGAACACTGTATCCTTCAACATTGAATAAACTAAAAACTACTATATAGGATTCTCATCCTACTTAGTTTTAGCGGATACGTCTTTTGGAGTTTTTACGGAAAAAGGGGTCTGTGTGAAAAGCACGACTGAGTTACTCTAGTATATAGCGTTAAATTATTGCCTTACCAAATGTTGGGCGCCATGTAGTGTAGTTCGTATATTCCCAATAAGCTCTGCGCATTGGAATAATAAACCCTGTAGATTAGACGTAGGACTGAGGTCAACTACGTCTCTACCGAGTCTATTAAACTTAATTGTGAGTGCCAGCTAGCTCAGAGGACACTAGAAACTTTCTCGAATAAACAAGAAGGGATTAGTTTCTGACAACAGTATAACATGACAACTTTGTTTCCCCAGAATGAAACGTATCTCTAGAGTCGCGGAAACAATAGATAGTTATTTCACTCAGTCATTCGTGCATGCTTCGTTTCACCAGAGTTGCTGAGAAAAGGAAGAGACGGGCATTTTCAATAAAAGTATTTATTGAACAGTCTTATCTCTCAAGCATAAGAAATGTGTTGCTACAATCGTAATACTGGTTATAAAGTACAGGGCATATAATACGAACAGTATTATAACGTAGTACTGTAAAAGCATGATATGGTTTCTAAGCCATAAGTTGCTTAAAACGTATATATTACATACAATGATAAAAGATGGCTAAAAGTACTCAACTGGTGCTTCTAAAATACGCCTACCCCGGTGTACCTAACCTAAGTCTAGTACGAGGAGGGAGTAAGTAAGGAGTAGCTTAAGTTTAGCAATCCTCTGCCAAGAGTCTGATAAGGAATTCTCTAAGAGTTTAATCAGCTCCGTACCTTTGGTTTAGAATGAAGGAGGTCTTGTATCTCTCTCTCGGAACTCGATTTCCCAGCAACCCGCAAGGGTAAACCGGAAACACTGGAGCTGGATTTCTCGGCTGGAGAAAACACAGCGTCTCTCAGTGCGTCAGCTGGAGGGTCGGCTTCCTTCGGCGCTTGCTGCTGCAGGGACTCGGGCAAGTAGTAAGTCGATCTGCTCCAAACCACCATGTGTTTGTCTGGGCAAATCTGGGCATATTTATACTATGAAGGTGCCAAGATTGACGTGTGATTGGACTTAATAACATCATATAGGGACTGTGGGGCATATTATCAAGCCTGTGCGATAAAATTATCGCCACTTTATCGGCCGAAAAAGGCCGATAAATCGGCGATAATGGGCTTGATAATATGCTCTATGGAATTCCAATCGAAGCCCATGTTAGATGTCTTCACATCTAACATGGGCTTCGATTGGAATTCCATAGAGCATATTATCAAGCCCATTATCGCCGATTTATCGGCCGTTTTCGGCCGATAAAGCGGCGATAATTTTATCGCACAGGCTTGATAATATGCCCCTCAATTCCTAGAAAACTCCTTGGCTTCCTAGATAAATTAGCATACAGGCAAGGGGAAGTCCCGAGCTGCTGAAGGCGGGTTTCTCTAAGAAATCATTGTAGATTCTTGGAACTTAGGGGAAGTAGCCATGTTGTATTTGGGCTGCATAGGCTCAGACTAAATATGGGGATGATTACACTAGGGTCCTAGATTGATTTACAACAACAGCACACATACAAAGTGGGGAAAGTTTAAAGTTAGTCTAGACATGGTATTTGTACTGGAAGAGTTTCCTTTCAGTACAAAACCTATGCTAGACTCACAGAGACACTCTTGCATTAAGGTGCAAAGGTGTGCCCGTGGCGCACGGCAGCATATTTCTGTGCCGGAGCTGGGTAGAGGTTAGGAGAGTGCCGTATTTCTGTAAATATGATGCACTCCTGCTTCCTCCTGATCACACAGTGCAGTGCAGCATTTGTGGCTGCTGCACTGCACTCCATGAGAATCTAGTAAATCTGCCCTTAAGATTTCGATTTAGGTTTGATGGAAAGAGAAATTACTTTGATTTGTGGCGGAAGTAACACATCCATGAAAGGCGAAGTTATCAGGGAAGGAGTGAACTTTCTCAGAGGATTCTTCAATGGCTAAAAATCCTTTAATGCAGAAGATTCCTTCCACATGTCAGAGTATTTTTTATTCTACCTGTATGAAATTAACCTTGGTAGTCAGTTTAAATGTAAAATGTGTCTCAGCAAAAGAGGAGAATCCTTAGAGGTAAAAAAGATTTTCTATAAGCACCTTGGTTCAACGTGGGGTACTGGAGCAAGAGTGTCAAGCATTTAAAGCAGGCAAACTGAATGCTGTGTGTGAACAACAAAGCAACCATGAAGTTGTATAACAATGAAGCAAAAGATCTTATAATGTTCACAGCAATCAACTAAAATGATAAACATCTAAAGTGGAAAATAATACTAAACTTATGAAAGCAGGATTACTCTCAGACAGGGCCGGACTGGGATCACAAACCAGCCCTGGCAATTATGTCCAACTGACTGTGACAAAGGGGAGGTAGTTGGCCTGGTGGATAAACTGCTGCTGCGCTTTTGTTACTAGGGGCAAATTTTGGAGCACTGCTGCAAAACTGGTCCTCAGTAACAAAAACATCTGTCACCAGTCGACAACTGGCATCCACCCTTCCAGCCCACCGGAGAAATGCCTGGTGCCCGCTACGGCCAATCTAGCCCTGCTCATAGACGTTATAAATAAATCATGTTTATGCCCATAGGAAATAATTAGTGTTAGCATTTGTCAATAACAAGTTGTGAGTATGTCTGTTATGAAAAACCAGACGCTGGATAGCAAGATGTTGATCAGGGACTCTCAGGAAGAAACGGCTCTCACACAAGCTCGTGGAGCCTCCAAGAGTCAGTACTCAGTACTTGCAAACTTCCAACAATTGCAAATGTGTTCAGATTATTTTTTGTCATTATATCTTGGTAGTTTATTTCTTCACAGATGGATCACGAGACATAAGCTTGGTGATACAAACACTCCAAAGTTGTTCTTTCCTTGGAAGCCACAAACAAAAATATTCCTGCAGCTAGTTGACTTAAACGTCACTAGCTTTTTACTGGTTTCCTCTGCAGCAAACGCTTCTCAATTTTTAGACACGTAAGAAACAAGTTCCTTCAGTATCCAGCAGTCCTCAGAAAAATGTGCTTCACCAATATGGTAACAGCATGTCTAGATGTCTAGTAGTCCTGGCATTCATTCAACTCTGAATGTTTCAACAGGTCAGTTCCTTGTGTTAGTTTCAGGATCTTCTCAGGCATATAGCTTTTCCAGGAAGCATGGTCTCCCTTTGGAGACACATGCTCCTCGTATGTCAGGACCATTGCTAGTTTGTTCCACAAGAAGAATTCCTCAGTTGTGATTTTGGTCAAGTTCAGTGTAATCACTGAATCCATCATACCAGTGGCTTCACTTAAGGCAAAGAGATCCCCTGCCTTACTCTAAGTATGGTCAGTGGTCCTCTAATACATATATATATATATCTTGCGGATTGTACCTGTTTTCGCGTGTGCTTCTGTGCTCTCGTGCATCAGGACTGTGGATTTATATATATATATATAAAACGCTCGAAACTCCTCCACATCAGGAAAAGAAAGGGCAGCACTCCGGTGGCTACTGATACAGCGAGTTATTTATTTAGCAAACAAATAAATAACTCGCTGTATCAGTAGCCACCGGAGTGCTGCCCTTTCTTTTCCTGATGTGGAGGAGTTTCGAGCGTTTTATATTGCGGGAGTCTACGGCCCGCTGAGCAGCACCCGCTCCAGAGTGCTCGAGAGTTTCGTGGAATACTCGAGCGTGGGAAAAAAAAAGGGGCATCCTAAGGGCAGACATCAATCATCCCCGAAGCTCATACAGAGCATCCCTTATAACAAAGCCCATAAGGAAATTTCTGACATGCAGTACTCCGTATGCGGTATACTGCCTCGTCTGCCCATGTGGTCTGAGATATATAGGCAGCACCATCCATAAATTAAAAATAAGGGTCTTGGAGCACCAAAGAGCAATTGAAAAGGTTGATTTATCTGATCCAGTCGCAAGACACTTTGATGAAGTACACAAGAGAGATAGAAGCAAATTGCAATATTTTGGACGTGACAGTATACCAGCAAGTGTCCGAGGTGGAGATAGGTTAAAACAATTGAGACGTCTGAAATCAAGATATATAATAGACCTAATGATAAAAGCACCATTGGGGCTAAATAGCGGGGAAGACCTGTCTGTGCATCTAGGCAAATAGAAACCTATTGTCCTTATTCCGTATTGCAAAATGTGGAACTAACTGTGTGGGAAGAACTATTGTTGTTACCGCAAAACTATGCAAGTTGAGAAAAGAAAACAGCATGTACCCTTGGTATCTTGACATATTGATCATAATTTTTGGAAATTGATATTTTGATAATTCGGATATCGTGGATATTCTGCCATGTGTTACTTGATATCTTAGACACTAGATACTGGATTCCGGAATATGATGTGCCAGGTGATATGATCACATAGATTACAAGAATTGTGCTCAAATGCTGGACATGGAGAACTTTGATTAATGTGGGACTTGATATTCCAACACTTTGTGAATTAATGATGCAACCTGAATTAGCTGAATTTGAATTTGAATAAGCTCATGGGCTCATGAACTTTCCGATTTTCTTTAGGAGATAATCCGGCTTTTTTAAGATCGTATGAAATGTGTAAGGAATTTATATAAGAATTGCTATGTTGTTTTCTAACATAAGAGATCCTAGTTATGTGATAAGAACAAAGCTGTTTTAAGTGGAGGATATTGTATGTATTTGAACATATACAGAATAGACTGGACAGAGGCCAATCTGGGGCCTAACACCAAGTGGAAAAGATAAGGGAAAAGGGTGGGATTTCACGGTGATATATGCTCTCGATGGAGTCTTAAACTGAGGGCCATATGCCGATACACGGCAATACATCTGAATTCCTAAAATTAACACGAACCTGAAAAGTGCGAAATAATTAGGGTGCATAGCACATCACAAACTATTCAAAATGATCCAATTTCGGACTTGGTTTCGTGTGCATTTTGGAACTCTTGAATCACATGTGATAATCCCAATCCCAAACCCCCGATTTAAATTGACATCTGGGGTGACATTCCGATACACGGTAACATATTTAAACTCCACATAACTGCAAATTACGCCCTTAATGAACTTGATGTAAATAACAATAAGTCAGTTTTTTATGTTTTTTCCACGACAGCAGCTATAACGTATGGCTGGCCGGTGCAGTGTAACTGACACTGACGAAGGCTTGAAGCCGAAACGCGTCTTTCTGTTTGCTCTGTGAAAAATAAACACGAGTTTGAGCATTACCGTGTCTACGAGTGCTGTTTCCTGAAGGATATTTTAGGAATTGGAGCTGGAATATATGCGGAGCCTACTACAGCAGGCAGCACCCACCCGCGAGTGCCCGGATCGACGGAGTAGGACTGGGAGCTATAATATATATATATATATATCTATATATATATATATAGATATATATATATATATCTATATATATATATATATATCTATATATATATATATTACCTACTGGCGATAGCCAGTAGGTATATATAGTTAGGATTTTTTTCCTATGGGATTTTTGAAAATTCTATGTCGAATATCTTTGCCGTTTGACAACAGAATTGGCTGAAATTTTCAGGAAAATGGAACATTTTGTTTCTGAGCAGCCCCTGAAAATTTGGGGGGGTTTCGTCAAGGGGGGGCCGAGAAAAAAGGGGGGTCCCAAAACGTGTTTTTCCCATGCAATTTTCCATAGGGTGGTTGGCCTCACTTTTAGCCTGAACGGCTGAATGGATTTACACCAAACTTGGCAAAATTGTAGGGACTGGTAGCCCGATGTGCCTTTGCTATGTCTCAAGATATAGGCTCCAGTGGTTTTTACGAAAATTAACTTTGAAAAATATATATTGGGCTACATTGGGCTATATATATGTTGGAGCCCAAATGTAGCCCAATGTAGCCCAATGTAGCCCAATGTAGCCCAATGTAGCCCAAAGATGGCCACCAGAGACAAAAAAAACAAATGTAGCCCAAATATCAGCCAGATGTAGCCCAACTATAGCCCAATGACAGAATGTTCCAGAGTGTTCTAAAGAACAACTAGAGTGCTAACAGTCCTACTTATTACAAAGGTATGGCACACCTGAAGCCATCTTGATTGGAATAAAGTGGTAACTCTTAAAATATTTAATTTAAAAATGAGGGGGTTCATTGTGCCATAGAAAGTATGATTAGCGAATATATGACGAAATCCCGCATACCATCAGTCCGCAAAAAAAATCCTGCATGTACTATTAGGCCGCAAATTAAAATAACGAAAACTTTTAGAACGAATATGCCTTTAGCATACACTAAACAACTAAACTACCCTAAACCCTAAAACACTACCCCCAGCATGACCCTACACTACACAAACAGTACAACACTACCCTAAACCCTAAAACACTACCCCCAGCATAACCCTACACTACACAAAAACTACAACACTACCCTAAACCCTAAAACACTACCCCCAGCATGACCCTACACTACGCAAACACTACAACACTACCCAAAACCCTAAAACACTACACCCCAGCATGACCCTACACTACGCAAACACTACTACACTACCCTAAACCCTAAAACACTACCCCCAGCATGACCCTACACTACACAAACACTACAACACAACCCTAAACCCTAAAACACTACCCCCAGCATGACCCTACACTACGCAAACACTACAACACAACCCTAAACCCTAAAACACTACCCCCAGCATGACCCTACACTACGCAAACACTACAACACTACCCTAAACCCTAAAACACTACCCCCAGCATGACCCTACACTACGCAAACACTACAACACTACCCAAAACCCTAAAACACTACACCCCAGCATGACCCTACACTATGCAAACACTACAACACTACCCTAAACCCTAAAACACTACCCCCAGCATGACCCTACACTACACAAACACTACATTACTACCCAAAACCCTAAAACACTACACCCCAGCATGACCCTACACTACGCAAACACTACAACACTACCCTAAACCCTAAAACACTACCCCCAGCATGACCCTACACTACGCAAACACTACAACACTACCCTAAACCCTAAAACACTACCCCCAGCATGACCCTACACTACGCAAACACTACAACACTACCCTAAACCCTAAAACACTACCCCCAGCATGACCCTACACTACGCAAACACTACAACACTACCCAAAACCCTAAAACACTACCCCCAGCATGACCCTACACTACGCAAACACTACAACACTACCCAAAACCCTAAAACACTACCCCCCAGCATGACCCTACACTACGCAAACACTACAACACTACCCAAATCCCTAAAACACTACACCCCAGCATGACCCTACACTACGCAAACACTACAACACTACCCAAAACCCTAAAACACTACACCCCAGCATGACCCTACACTACGCAAACACTACAACACTACCCAAAACCCTAAAACACTACCCCCAGCATGACCCTACACTACGCAAACACTACAACACTACCCAAACCCTAAAACACTACCCCCAGCATGACCCTACACTACGCAAACACTACAACACTACCCTAAACCCTAAAATACTACACCCCAGCATGACCCTACACTATGCAAACACTACAACACTACCCAAAACCCTAAAACACTACCCCCAGCATGACCCTACACTACGCAAACACTACAACACTATCCTAAACCCTAAAACACTACGCCCAGCATGACCCTACACTACGCAAACACTACAACACTACCCTAAACCCTAAAACACTACCCCCAGCATGACCCTACACTACGCAAACACTACAACACTACCCTAAACCCTAAAACACTACCCCCAGCATGACCCTACACTACGCAAACACTACAACACAACCCTAAACCCTAAAACACTACCCCCAGCATGACCCTACACTAAACAACCACCACAACTCTACACTACACTAACACAACACTACACTACACAACACTACACTACACTACACAATCACTAACCCACGAAAAAATTAACACAAACCCACTTACCTTCTTTGTAAAGGCATGCGCGATAAATGCACATGCGTTTTGAAAAAATGCGGGATAATGGTATGCGAGGTCAATGACCTTGCGGGATAATGGTATCCGGACTGAAAGTCTGCGGGATAAAAAATGCGGGAAAATGGCTGCAAACCATGATTAGCAGCAGACTTCCCTGGTGAGCACTAGCTTTACTACAGTGATCTAATGAGCAACTAGAGTGCTAACATTCTGAATATATGGCAAATGTGTGACACATCTGAATGCCTCCTTGATGGAATCAAAGTAAAAAACTGAAAGTATTTCCTACTGAGGAGACTGTAGTAAATGAGGAAATTAGGAAACTTCATAACAAATACGTCTCCCAAGATAGCCACCTGAGACAAAAGAGCCCAAATGCAGCACACATATCACCCAGATGTAGCCCAAATATAGCCAATGACAGAATGTCCCAGAGTGTTCTAAAGAACAACTAGAACGCTAACAGTCTTACTTATGACAAAAGTAAGGCACACCTGAAGCCATCTTGATTGGAATAAAGTGGTAACACTTAAAACATTTAATTTGCAAAGGAACAAAATGAGGGGGTTCATTTTGCCATAGAAATTATGATTAGTGCTGCAGAAAGAAAAATTAGGGCACATTTTGACTTCTCAAATCCTCTTCTATTTCATAAAAAAATTCTGACATGCAGACTGAAACATGCACTTTGAATATCAGCAGCTGACTTCCCTGGTGAGCAGTATCTTTACTACATTGATCTAATGAGCAACTAGAGGGCTAACATTCCAAATTTATGGCAAAAGTGTGACACATCTGAATGCCTTCTTGATGGTACCAAATTAAGCAAGCATTGAAAATGCAATATGTTTCGCCCTTGTTTAAGTTAAAGCAATTTGGTTTGTAATTAGGTGGCTTTTTAGCTTTGCTTTTATTAGTGTTTTCAAACTTTCATGTACATAACATGCATTTGTATGCGTATATGTATATGTATGCATGCATTTATATTTGTATTTATATAGATATGCATTTTATATATATGTTTATATATGTATGTATATATATATATACACACATACATATATATAAATGCATATGCATATATATGTGCATATGTGTGCTTGTACAGAGTGGTAGAGAGAGGTAGAGAGGTAGAGGTAGAGAGGTAGAGGTGTAGAGGTAGAGGTGTAGAGGTAGAGAGGTAGAGGTAGAGAGTAGTAGAGAGGTAGAGAGTAGAGAGTGAATATTAGAGAGTAGAGAGTGAGTGGTAGAGAGTAGTAGAGAGTAGTAGAGAGAGTAGCCGAGAGTGAGTAGTAGAGAGTAGTAGAGTGAGTAGTAGAGAGTAGTAGAGTGAGTAGTAGAGAGTGAGTATTAGAGTGAGTACTAGAGAGTAGTAGAAGAGAGTAGTAGAGATTGAGTAGTAGTGAGTGAGTAGTAGAATGAGTAGTAGAGTGAGTAGTAGAGAGTGAGTAGTAGAGAATAGTAGAGAGTAGTAGAGAGAGAGTAGTAGAGAGTGAGTAGTAGAGAGTAGTAGAGAGTGAGTAGTAGAGAGAGTAGTAGAGAGTAGTAGAGTATTAGAGAATGAGTAGTAGAGTAGTTGAGTAGTAGAGAGTGACTAGTAGAGAGTGAGTAGTAGAGTGAGTAGTAAGGAGTAGTAGAGAGTGAGTAGTAGAGTGAGAAGTAGAGAGTAGTACAGAGCAACTAGTAGAGTGTGTAGTAGAGAGTGAGTAGTAGAGTAGTAGAGAGAGAGTAGTAGAGTGAGTAGTAGAGAGTGAGAAGTAGAGAGAGTAGTAGAGAGTGAGTAGTATTGAGTAGTAGAGAGCGAATAGTAGAGAGTGAGTAGTGGAGAGTGATTAGTCAAGTAGTAGAGAGCGAGTAGTGGAGAGTGAGTAGTAGAGAGTGAGTAGTAGAGAGTGAGTAGTAGAGAGCGAGTAGTAGAGAGTGAGTAGTAGAGAGTAGTAGAGTGAGTAGTAGAGAGAGAGTAGTAGAGAGTGAGTAGTAGAGTAGTATAGAGTGAGTGGTAGAGAGTAGTAGAGAGCAGTAGAGAGTGAGTAGTAGAGAGCTATTAGTAGAGAGCGGGTAGTAGAGAGAGTAGTAGAGAACTGTAGAGTAGTAGAGAGTGAGTAGTAGAGAGCGAGTAGTAGAGATTGAGTAGTGGAGAGTGAGTAGTAGAGAGTAGTAGAGACTGAGTAGTAGAGAGTGAATAGTAGAGAGTGAGTAGTAGAGAGTGGTAAAGAGAGTAGTAGAGAGTGAGTAGTAGAGAGTGAATAGTAGAGAGTGAGTTGTAGAGAGTGGTAAAGAGAGTAGTAGAGAGTGAGTAGTAGAGAGTGAGTAGTAGAATGAGTAGTAGAGTGAATAGTAGAGAGTGAGTAGTAGAGAGTAGTAGATAGTAGTAGAGAGAGAGTAGTAGAGAGTAAGTAGTAGAGAGTAGTAGAGAGTGAGTAGTAGAGAGTGAGTAGTAGAGAGAGTAGTAGAGAGAGTAGTAGAGAGTAGTAGAGTATTAGAGAATGAGTAGTAGAGAGTAGTGGAGTAGTAGAGAGTGACTAGTAGAGAGTGAGTAGTAGAGTGAGTAGTAGATAGTAGTCACGTGCAAGTAGTAGAGTGTGTAGTAGAGAGTGAGTAGTAGAGTAGTAGAGAGAGAGTAGTAGAGTGAGTAATAGAGAGTGAAAAGTAGAGAGAGTAGTAGAGAGTGAGTAGTAGAGAGTAGTAGAGAACGAGTAGTAGAGAGTGAGTAGTGGAGAGTGAGTAGTGGAGAGTGAGTAGTAGAGAGCGAGTAGTAGAGAGTGAGAGGTAGAGAGTGAGTAGTAGAGGGTGAGTAGTAGAGAGAGAATAGTAGAGAGTGAGTAGTAGAGAGTAGTAGAGTGAGTAGTAGAGAGAGAGTGGTAGGGAGTGAGTAGTAGAGTAGTAGAGAGTGAGTGGTAGAGAGTAGTAGAGAATAGTAGAGAGTGAGTAGTAGAGAGCTAGTAGTAGAGAGCGGGTAGTAGAGAGAGTAGTAGAGAGCAGTAGAGTAGTAGAGAGTAAGTAGTGGAGAGCAAGTAGTAGAGATTGAGTAGTGGAGAGTGAGTATTAGAGAGTAGTAAAGAGAGTAGTAGTGAGTGAGTAGTAGAGAGAGAGTAGTAGAGAGTAGTAGAGAGTGAGTAGTAGACTAGTAGAGGGGGTGTGGTAGAGAGTAGTAGTGAGTAGTAGAGAGTAGTAGAGAGTGAGTGGTAGAGAGTAGTAGTAGAGAGTAGTAAAGAGTGAGTAGTAGAGAGTAGTAGCAAGTGAGTAGTAGAGAGTAGTAAAGAGTGAGTAGTAGAGATGAATAGTAGAGAGTGAGTAGTAGAGAGTGAGTACCAGTGAGAGAGTAGTAGAGTGTAGTGGAGAGTAGTAGAGTAGTAGAGAGTGAGTAGTAGAGTAGTAGAGAGTGAGTATTAGAGAGAGAGTACTAGAGTAGTAGAGAGTGAGTAGTAGAGAGTAAATAGTAGAGAGTGAGTAGTAGGAAGTAGTAAAGAGTGAGTAGTAGAGAGTGAGTAGTAGAGATTAGTAGTGTAGTAGAGAGTGAGTAGTTGAGAGTGAGTAGTGGAGAGTGAGTAGTAGAGAGAGAGTAGTAGAGAGTGAGTAGTAGAGTAGTAGAGAGTAGTCAGTCAGTGTCAGTCAGTGTCAGTCAGTCAGTGTCAGTGAGTCAGTAAGTGTCAGTCAATCAGTGTCGTCAGTGTCAGTCAATCAGTGTCAGTCAGTGTCATTCAGTCAGTGTCAATCAGTGTCAGTATGTCAGTGTCAGTCAGTCAGTGTCAGTCAATCAGTGTCAGTCAGGCAGTGTCAGTCAGTGTCAGTGTCAGTCAATCAGTGTCAGTCAGTGTCAATCAGTCAGTCTCAGTCAGTCAGTCAGCGTCAGCTAGAGCAGCTCTGCTGACCTGGTTCCGTGGCTCTAAAGCAGCTCTGCTGACCTGGTTCTCTGGCTCTAAAGCAGCTCTGCTGACCTAGTTCTCTCCATCTAAAGCAGCTCTGCTGACCGGGTTTCTCTGGCTCTACAGCAGGTCTGCTGACCTGGTTCTCTGGCTCTAGAGCAGCTCAGCAGACCCAGTTCTTAGGCTACAGAGCAGCTCTGCTGATCTGGTTCTCTGGCTCTAAAGCAGCTCTGCTGACCCGGTTCTATGGCTCTAAAGCAGTTCTGCTGACATGGTTCTCTGGCTCTAGAGCAGCTCTGCTGACCTGGTTCTCCCCCTCTAGAGCAGCTCTGCTGACCTGGTTCTCTCCCTCTAAAGCAGCTCTACTGACCTGGTTTCTCTGGCTCTACAGCACCTCTGCTGACCTGGTTCTCTGGCTCTAGAGCAGCTCTGCTGGCCTGATTCTTAGGCTCTAGAGCAGCTCTGCTGACCTCTAAAGCAGCTCTGCTGACCTGGTTCTCTGGCTCTAAAGCAGCTCTGCTGACTTGGTTCTCTGGCTCTAGAGCAGCTCTGCTGACCTGGTTCTCTGGCTCTAAAGCAGCTCTGCTGACCTGGTTCTCTGGCTCTAAAGCAGCTTTGCTGGCCAGGTTCTCTGGATCTAAAGCAGCTCTGCTGACCTGGTTCTCTCCTTCTAAATCAGCTCTGCTGACCTGGTTTCTCTGGCTCTATAGCAGCTCTGCTGACCTGATTCTCTGGCTCTAGAGCGGCTCTGCTGACCTAGTTCTTAGTCTCTAGAGCAGCTCTGCTGACCTGGTACTCTGGCTCTAAAGCAGCTCTGCTGACCTGGTTCTTTGGCTCTAAAGCAGTTCTGCTGAACGTGGTCTCTGGCTCTAGAGTAGCTCTGCTGACTTGGTCCCTTGGCTCTAAAGCAGCTCTGCTGACCTGGTTCTCTCCCTCTAAAGAAGCTCTGCTGACCTGGTTCTCTCGCTCTAAAGCAGCTCTACTGACCTGGTTTTTCTGGCTCTACAGCAGCTCTGCTGACCTGGTTCTCTGGCTCTAGAGCAGCTCTGCTGACATGGTTCTCTGCCTCTAGAGCAGCTCTGCTGACCTTGGTCTATGGCTCTAAAGGAGCTCTGCTGACCTGGTTCTCTGGCTCTAGAGCAGCTCTGCTGACCTGGTTTTCTGGCTCAAAAGCAGCTCTGCTGACCTGGTTCTCTCCCTCTAAAGCAGCTCTGCTGACCTGGTTTCTCTGGCTCTAGAGCAGCTCTGCTGACCTGGTTCTCTGTCTCTAAAGCAGCTCTACTGAGCTGGTTCTCTCCCCCTAAAGCAGCTCTGTTGACCTGGATCTCTGCCTCTAGAGCAGCTCTGCTGACCTGGTTCTCTGGCTATAAAGAAGCTCTGCTGACCTGGTTCTATGGCTCTAAAGCAGCTCTGCTGACCTGGTTCTCTGGCTCTAGAGCAGCTCTGCTGACCTGGGTCTCTGATTGTAGAGCAGCTCTGCTAACCTGCTTCTTAGGCTCTAGAGCAGGTCTGCTGACCTGGTTCTCTGGCTCTACAGCCGCTCTGCTGACATGGTTTCTCTGGCTCTACAGCAGCTCTGCTGACCTGGTTCACTGCGCTCACGATGCACACACCCGACTTCTCGAAAATATATTTAAAAATAATATTTTATTTTAAGTACAAATATATTATTTTTATGAATATCTTAGATAATCTCTTGCCCTAATATGTATATAAAAGACACATACATATAATTTTGGAACATAATTTTTTTTTGCGGGAGTTGCGCACCCAGCGTGCCTAAGCACGTATATGACGTCACGCGGGACCCACCACCGTGCAAGCGTCTCGTACCGTAATGCGCATGTGTCGTGAATGCGCAGGAGTCGCGGCTGGTCGCATACCAATCGCGCATATCACGTAATATTAAATGTATATGATGTAACTGAAAAACACGCAGCCTTCGCACACCGTACGCGGATCCTTCACGACTTTTCTAAAATGGCGTCTAGAATCCACGCACCCATCGTGATGTGTGCGCTTTGCGTGCGCGACTCCGAAAAAAATTTGGGAACTTTTAAAAAAAAAGAAAATAATATAAATATATTAAAATTAAAAATTAAAACAAACAAATTAATCAATATTTCAGTTTGAATTTTTTTAAATATTTTTTTGCAATTTTCCGAAAAATATATAATGTTATTTAATGAATAAAATATTCATAAACAGCTAAAAAACTGTAGAAAATCAGTACAAAAAAATAGGTATAACTACTATCACACTTAAAAATTTGCATTTAAAAAACCTTTGAAATTCACTGAAAAAAACATAGGTTTCAGAGACGTTATAGTTAGAAATTAGCATTTAAAAAACCTTAGAAAGTCACAGAAAAAAACATAGGTTTCACGGGTGTTATAGTTAGTTGGCCATTTCACTCATACAAAACCATAGAAATTCCTCTGTTATAGTTAGTTCTGCTAACTATAACTTGTGCGCCCGCAATGCACTGCTGACGATGTCACATATTGCATCATTCATGACATGGTGGTTGACTTCACTGATGACATCTCAAATGACATCACTGATGACATCATCCACGTGGCAATCTGATGCACCTCATCATACACAAGTATAACCTTTCATCACTCACTGTAAAATACAGAGTACCCTATTTGAAACCATTGACACAACAATACCAGTTTCTAAAAACCCACTAAGTGATTCCTACATCTACACACACATCTAAACACTTACCTATAGATTCACTCATACATGCTGTCAATGATCAATAGAACACTATTAAATATACTTATACACCTACATCGGCATTACACACCAGCATACATCCTATTCACTTATGCAGTCATTCTACTCACTTATGCAAACAATTGATCATACTTACATTTACTAAGCTACACACTTATACAAACGCCACTTTATTTATTCGTATAGATAGTAACTCATACTTAGTGTGTTATAAAATTACTATTACAAGTATACAGTTTTCGATAGTCACTCATACAATCACTGAGTCTTATGTATACTTATTTATATACAACTGTCACATACACTGCCTTTTATATTTCTAGTTTGTTAGACATGTATCATTGACAAATATATTTACTCATCACCATACCCGTAAAGAGATTCACTCACCCAAACAACTGTTTCCACATACAGTCTTAACCTCACATACCTAGTAAATCAACTATTTACACATCTTTGGACAGTCACACACCTCCCACTCAACCACACACACATTCACTATCCCATACAAATACTCACTTAACTAATTAATAACTAATATAGACTTTCACATAGCTAGTAACCAACTTATGTAGTAGTTTACACAACAAGAGATAGAGTGATACAGGTATTCACACAGTTTAATCACTATCCCATATATTTAGTGAGACATTTTAAATTAGTCACTTAAACAGTCAATCACATTGCTACTAAATCCTCCATTCAGGCACTTATACATCCACTCAGTCTTCAAGGCAGATTGATATATATACAGTGAGCAAGGGTGGCTACGCCCGAAACGCGTCTGTTCGACGTTCTCTGTTATGCACCTCTGCACTTTATGATTGAATAAAACAACGATTACCTAAAGACTGGCCTTGGAGCGTTATTTCGTGTCTGTGCACTGGAGAAAGTGCTTTGGAGGTTTCGTTGCACCGCAACCGGTTGGAGTGATATATATATATATATATATTCACTGAAAAAACCATAGGTTTCAAACAATTTATAGTTAGGAATTAGCATTTAAAAAACCTTGCAAATTCACTGAAAAAACCACAGGTTTCACACATGGTATAGTTAGCTGGACATTTCACTCATACAAAACCATTGAAATTCCCCCGTTATAGTTAGTTCAGCTAACTATAACTCGCGCACCCGCATTGCACTGCTGATGACCTCACATATTACATCACTCATGACATGGTCAGTGACATCACTCATGACATCACTGATGACATCTCAAATGACATCACTGATGACATCACTGATGACACCATCCTTGTGAAAGAGTGGCAAACCTCCTCTCAGCGTCATATAACCTTTGATACACACATCCAAAAATAGAAACTAAAATTTTCAAAAAAATGGAGATACCGATACCAGTTACAACAACCTATTCAGTATTTCCACCATCTATATACACATCCGCTCATTCACCAACAGTGATGTCACTGACCATGTCATGAGTGATGTAATATGTGACGTCATCAGCAGTGCATTGCAGACGCGCAAGTTATAGTTAGATGAACTAACTATAACGGGGGAATTTCAATGGTTTTGTATGAGTGAAATGTCCAGCTAACTATAACATGTGTGAAACCTATGGTTTTTTCAATGAATTTGCAAGGTTTTTTTAAATGCTAATTCCTAACTATAACGTGTGTGAAACCTATAATTTTTCAGTGAAAATATAGATATATATATATATATAGGATCTGTGCCCAAAACACGTCGGATTTAGTGGCTCTATCTGAATGAAATCTTTGTGCCAAAGAAATACGCAGGATTTGCGTGGTCTCTACATTCGCGGTTGCGGTGATGTGGGAGACTGCATTTGGTTTCATATATATATATATTCACTGAAAAAACCATAGGTTATAGACCATATATAGTTAGGAATTAGCATTTACAAAACCTTGAAAATTCACTGAAAAAACCATAGGTTATAGACCATATATAGTTAGGAATTAGCATTTTTAAAACCTTATTTTACTCACACAAAACCATTGAAATTCGCATATATAGTTAGTTGCACTAACTATATATTTCGCGCACCCGCAATCCACTGCTGATGATGTCACATATTACATCATTCATGACATGGTCAGTGACATCACTGATGACATCACTGATGACATCTCAAATGACATCACTGATGACATCACTGATGACATCTCATTTGATATGACGGATCACATCACTGATGACATCATTCATGTGATAATACGATTAACTTCTTCAGACTCTAACATAACCCTATATACACTCTGTGTAAACAGACACTCACAGAGTGTCACTCATCCATGGAGTTTCTCACACACCTAGTCAGTCATGCAAAGAATCAATCACACCTCCATCTCCTCAACTATACAGTTATACACACCTTACTTATTCAAACAGATACTAACATATATTTACTCTCTTATACAATCCCTGATACAATTTCAGAATGATCCATACAGCCACTCACACATTCACTGGCTCTTATGCACAGTTATTTATATATGTCAACTCTCACATATACTGTGTTTTACATATGTTCTTACTTTGACATGTAGCACTGAGATATCCATTCACTCACCAATACACTCATGCGCACAGTCAACCGCCCATACAGCTGTTCCCACATGCACTTTTGAACCCATACACCTAGTGAATCAACTGCTCACACATCTATGCACAGAGTCATACACCTCCCAACCACCCACACACACACTCAGTCTCCCATACAAATAATTGGGCAACCAATCAATAACCCATATAGAAACTCATATAGCTACTGATCAATACATGCAGCAGTTTACAGAACAACAGACATAATGATGCACAAATTAAGACAGTTTAGTCACTAACCCATGCACTCAGTGAGACACATTTAATCACTCACTCATACAGTCAGTCATGCACCTACTAAATCCTTCATCCAGACACTTATACATCCACTCATTCTTCAATATGTAAGCCATATTTAAAGTTTACAGAAACATACAGACACTGGATGTTGTTATCAGTGATGTCATCAGTGATGTCATTTGAGATGTCATCAGTGATGTCACTGACCATGTCATGAATGATGTAATATGTGACATCATCAGCAGTGGATTGCGGGTGCGCGAAATATATAGTTAGTGCAACTAACTATATATGCGAATTTCAATGGTTTTGTGTGAGTAAAATAAGGTTTTAAAAATGCTAATTCCTAACTATATATGGTCTATAAAATATAGTTTTTTCAGTGAATTTTCAAGGTTTTGTAAATGCTAATTCCTAACTATATATGGTCTATAACTTATGTTTTTTTCAGTGAATTTCAATGGTTTTTTAATAGCAAATATTAAAAGCTGTTAAATGTATTCTTTTTTTAAAGGAAAAATATATTTTATATGTATTTAATAAATTTTTTTATGTATATATATATATATATTTTTTTTTTGTTTCGCTACCGGTTCGCGCACCGGGTAGCTTCCCGTTAGCTCAATTTTATGCGGCGACCCGGTCCGTGCACCGGGAAACGTCCCATTTGCACAACTGCCGTGTTCGAGAACAACATCGCGACGCGTATCGCGTTGCCGCGTAATGCGTCTTATGACGCGCCGCGTTCGCGCACTCGGAAGTGCTCCGGAGCGCGAACAAGGCACGAAGCGCAGCACCCCGGAAGCGCTCCGGGCACGGAGCGGGACGCGTAACGTAAGCGTAATAGGTCATGTGACCTGTAAATAACACTTTTCATTGGTTTAGAACTATTTTTTTCCCAAATGATGAAAACCCCTCCATTTTTCCTCACTCTGACTTTCATCTTTGTGAGAGGAAGACCTGTTTCTCCTTGTTGAAATAATGGCATCTGTAGTAGCTGCAGCTGGTGGACCCCCACTACAACCATCTAGGAAGGAAGGACCACCTGCGCAGTTCCTTCCAAACCCAGAGGAAGAGGAAGAAGAAGAGGAAGAGGACGTAGAGCGGAGGCAGTTCTTGCCTGAACAGCCCCGCAAATCACACCACAAAGACCATTTTATATGGCAATTTTTTTCTTTTCCTCGAGACCAAAAAAAGGTCAATGCCCGATATGTGACATGCCTCATTTGTAAAGATGTTTTGTCTAGAGGTACAAACAAAAAGTATAGTTTTGGTAACTATACTATGCACCGCCACATGCAGAGGTGGCATCCAAACAATTACAGCGCTGCTGAGCTGCGTCACCTCCAAGATAACCTACCAACTCCTGTGGCCAGTACATTGTCACAGGTAACTCTATCGGGACCAGAGGCGAGGGAGACGGTCCCAAACATTCAACAGAATTTTGTGCACATGAAGCTAGTGTGCATTTATTGTGGTGAACTAATTTCATATGGGAATATGAGTATCATTTTAATTAATAGAGCGTTTGAAAACCACAAGTGCTCAAAACGCCCAAAGAAGTAATTTTTTTTTTTTGCTCCTGTTGGGCCCTTTCTAATGCCTGTTTTTTGTTGTTCCCCCCCAAAAAACAAAATATACATAAAATTGTTCAAAAAATACAAAAAAAATTAAAAATGTTCAGAAAAATAAAAAAAATATAAAACAACAAAAACGTTAAAAAAAAGTTCTTTTCAGAGCTACCTCCCATTTCTAAAAAAATACTAAAATTTTTAGCACTCTTGACTTCATTTTTCTCATAGGTGCGCTTCCCGGTGCGCGCACCGGAGAGCGCCCCGTTAGCGCAATAAAAAAAAAAAGAAAAAAAAACAAGAGAAGGAGAGCATAAGAGAAAGAGAAAGAGAGAGTAATGTTAAGAGACAGACAGCAAGAGAGAGCAACACAGAGGTACTGTATAATACATAGTAAAACAGTGTAAAAGATATAAGAAAGTGTAAGAGAGAAAATGAAAAAAATATAAGGCTGTGAAACAAAGAAAGAGAGAAGAATAATACTAAAGCAGAGGCACATGAAGAATGTGAGTGGCTGTAAAGAGTAAAAGGAAAGTGAAAAAATGATGTACAAATAAAAGGTAATAACGGAACCAGATTTAAATAACACTGGTGAGGGAGAGAGAGAAAAAAGTAGTGTCCATAACTAAAGAGGGATGAAATAAGATGGATAAAATCGACTAAAGTTAAAACATGTGGATTGACGGAGAGAAAAAACTGAAAGAAGAAAAGAAGAAGTAACAGAAAGGGAATAATTGAAGCAGCAAAGAAATGTAAATAACGTAGTGTGCTTGAACTTCAGGGAGAAAACATAATGAACAAGTAGTGAAAGAGTGAAGAGACAGAGACAATTAGAGACGGACTGAGTGAACGGGAGTGAGGAACTGTGAGAACAGAGGGACTGAGAAAAGGAGTGGAAGGAGTGCAGTAAGTAAATCACCCACACAACACAACAGCTACCCTACCTCAAAGCACTCTAAAATATTATTTTACTGTTTCTCTTGGTTTTCCCCTTGTTACGCTCCCCGGTGCGCTACCCATAGTATAAGTAAAGAGGGGTGAAAGAGGGAGAAATATTGAATTAGGATAACACATGGTGAGTGACATAGAGAGTGGGCATAGAGAGTAAAGGAAACAGTACCTGAATGGGCATGAGTAAAACAGCAAAAAAAGTTAAGTAATGCAATGTGTGTGACTTACAGGGAGTCAGTGGGTGTAGGTAGGAGTTTGGGTGTGTAAGGTGTGTCTGTGGGTGTGGTTGTGTGGACTGTTTTGGTGTGGGTAGAAATGAGGGTGTGTGAAATATGTATGAAAAGTATATGAGTGTGGGGTGTATATGTGTTCGATGTATGTGTGTGTATGGAATGTGTGTGTGTTTTTGAAGAGTGTGTGTGGGAGGTTTTTTTGTGTGTATGAGGTGTGTGTGTGGTGTGTGTGTGGGTGTATGTTACAGGTGTGTGCATGTGTTGGGAGGGGGATGAGCTATATGTGTAGGAGTAAGGTAAATAATTAAGAAAAAGAGTATGAGTGAAGAAGCAAAGGAAGGGAACAGAGGGTAAGTGAAGTAAAGAATAGGGATCAAACGAAGTTGAATATGAGAGGGTAAATAGGGAAAGGGGAGTAAACATGGAGAATAAGAATAAGTGAAAGAAGCAGAGTAAAAACACAGGAGTGAGGTAGATTGAGAAACTGTTAATGACCTTAAAGCAAAGGGTGATAACAAACTACATTTTTTTAGTCATACTTACCATATATTAAATGTAACTTTAATTTTTTTTACTACAGTTGGTATCTGTGAAAGAGAGAAGAAAAAATAAGTTATAATTAGTAAAATATGTATTTTAAATTAAAAGATACAAATGAAGAGCTAAAAACATCATAACACTCTATTTAGAAATAAAGTGAGAGTGAAGAACACAGAAAGGGAAATAAACTAAGGTAAAAGGACAAAAAGAGGGAAAAAGAAATAGAAGGAGAGCAAATTACAAAGAGTAAGGCATATAGATTCACTAAGAAAAAGAGAGAGAAGTACAGAGAAATGAACTGAAGGTAAGAAAGATACTAAAACAATGTGAGTTAGCAAAACTAAATCAGGAAACAGAAGTAAGTAAAAAGATAATGACTGAGACAGAAAACAGTCTAATTAAGGATGCATTTAGAAGAATGAGGAATAGAAGATAACTGAGAGTAAGAGAAGAGCAGTTATACAGTGAAAGGATGAAGGGAGACAGAATAATATACAACAATTGAAGGAAATGGACTGAGGAAGTTATAACGTAGACACACTAAGAGAAAAACTGAGTGAGGTGGAGTACAATGAGTGAGAAAAGAAAAAAAGTAAGTCTGCAAAAAAAAGGAAAGAGAGGAGAAGACGACTAAAACAGTGGAAACTGAGAGAAAATAATTTGGTGATGAAAGTAAGGAAAAGGACATTGAAAGAAAGGAAATGATGGATAGTAACGGAACCAGAGTAAAAGAAATGGGATGAAGAACGATGAGAGAGGAGCAGTGAAGTTGTTGTAAAAGAAGTGATAGAAGGTAGATAAACACAAGTGAAAATAACACAAGTAGAGTGAGGCACTGAGGACATAGAAGTAGTGAACGAAAAACAGAGAGAAGAGGTCAAAAGTAAAGAGCAAACAAAGATAAGCTAAGGAGAGTGGGTGATATATAGTGATAGAGTGCAATAATACTGCTGAGTGAGTAAACAGGAATTACTAAAAGAGCAAAAGAGGAAAATACGGAAAAGAAAAGGAAAGCAGAAAGACTGAAAGCTGAAAAGTTATGCAAGGGAGAGACGGGATACACTCAGTTGAAATGAAAATGAGGGGTTGTCAAAGAAGTGGAGTAAGGGAACGGGGTTACAGAGAGTGAGAGAAAGACATTATAAGTGAGTAAAAAGAGCTGAAAGAAGATGAAAAAAGGAAAGTACGTGTCAGAGAATGGGAATACAATTTAATTTACACAATCCAAAGTATAGAATAACTTCTACAACATGTTACATAGTTTATTTTTGCTGTTCTCAGAATATATTGAATTTCACTTAAAGTAGTGAGTTCAAATTACTCATCATATGAAAGCGGGGAAAAAAAAAACACAATCTAAAAGATTGTGTTTTAAAAAAAACCTTACATACTGACAAATGACAAATGTACGCTAATCTTTGATTGACTTACTTTTCCTTGAGGCCAAATAGTATATCATGGAGGTCCTTTTCTCGTTGCATAGTATTTTGCTGTTCACTTAGAAATCCATTTCATCGACTTTCTACAAGAAAAGCTCCAAGAACATCTGAAATATTTTCAAAATTTTAATATACTCCTTTTTTTCAGTCATGACTCTTTACTCATTCTTGCACCTTTCCATTTGGCCAAATAGTGTCAGATGTATGAGTATATATGAGTACTCCTCCCGTCTTCATAGGCCAATTACCTTTACCTAAATTTTGGCTGTAAAAACACTAGATATGAATTTATAAAGCCAAAAGGCAAACGTTGTTTGAAAGTCAAATGATTGTCGTTACATTGGGTCCAACCTTTAGAAGTTTTTAAATAGCATGTGTAATGCCCTGATGTTGTAGAAGGACCATCATGAAAAATAATAGCTACAGTTGCAAAGGTTCTTCCTGATATCGATAACTGAGAAGCCACAACATTTTTAATAGAAGTTGTCAATTTAGTTCCATCAGGTCTACATCGTTGGAACATTAAAATAACATAGTGACCATAATTTTGTAGAAATAATGTGGACAGCATTGCAGACTTACATTGGGTACACACCATATTGTGATCCGCTGCTTTAACTAGATTATTGAAAGACACTGATTTGCAGTCTGGTAAAGTTAAATATATACATCTTTCAGAGTCTATTCTAGTAGTACTTGATGAAGCACAGTTATCACAGTCATGTTGCCATTGATAAGAAAGGCCAAATAGATTTTTTATATCTACTCCTTCATCTTGTAATACATCAAACATATATATTAAAAATTCCTGACAATCCTGCTGAATATTCTGTGAAAATTGATTTTGACCTGAACATATATCTAGAAGATTTCTAATTTCTGAAACACTTTCTATTTTTGCTCTATCACTACTACATTTGTCTAACACAGAATTCAATAAACAGCACAATGTTTGTTCCCGATTTTCAACAATCTGTCTTTGTAAATTTTGAAGAAAAAAAACAACATTAACTACTACATTAGCATAGCAGTTGACACCAGAACTGTTTTCAAACTGAAATCCAACAACATCTTCAACAGAATCCTTTTTGTTTCTCTTTACAATTACACTTTTATCTACTTTATGCCTTTTTGCTGATACCTCACTGCAATTACTCTCATTTCTTCTTTTTCGGCCTACCACACGTTTTTCAATCAGAGGATATTGAGGCAAATGTGGAGCATATTCTCTTCTTAACCTATTGTATTCTTTTACACAATCTAAATCTGCACAAATCTTTGTTTCATCACACTCAATCAAGTACAATCCTGATAACTTTCTGACTCGTGATAATGCCACATATGCCATACCCTCTTTAAACACAGAACATCCAATGTTCACCAAAGCGCTATCTACACTTAAACCTTGAGACTTATGAATTGTCACCGCATATGCCAAACAAATAGGAAACTGTTTTCGGCGAACATATAAGTCTTTCACGAGCAAAAATCTAGCTGAAATTTGTTCTATTTCATCAATGTCATCAAATTTAATTTTTAAAATTTCAATTCCATCTCTATTTTTGTAATTTACAAAACCAACAACATAACCCATTGCTCCATTTACTATACCTCTTTCAACATTTAAATTCCTTCTTAAAATGACACGACAATTCAAACACACATTCAGAGTCTTTTCAAAACCAGCAGTTTTAGATATAGTCTTCTCTAATGAATCCAATTTTGATTTCAAATTTTCAGACAAAATAATTGTTGCTCCCATATGCTCTATTTTATCAATAGCTTCCAGTTTCACTATCTCTTCATTTTCTAACTGTAACATTTTGTTGTTGAACATGGAACATTCTTTCAGAGTTGGCAACAAACATATGCCAGATTTCTTCTCGTTAATTTTCTTAAATATGTTCTCTGGAAGAATGTTTTCATTTGGGTACAAATTTGAAATTAATCGTGCATGTAAAGCTTCTTTCCATTGCTGACTTACTTTTCCGATCCTTACATCTTGTAGAATATTTTTATAATCTTCATCATTTGCCTGCCGCATATTTTGAAGCAGTTCTGCATATTTGAAGTTTAACCATATATTAACGTTTCCAATGCTCCCTAAGCACTTCCTGGTATCTTCATGTGTGAGCATTTTGAACACAGGTTGTCCTTTCACTGGAGTCAACAGCAGAAGATCTCCAAAAACAATAATATGTTTTCCACCAAATAAGACATCATAGTCTGTTCTAAGAATTTCTTGCATTCTCGAATGCACAAAAGCAAGCATGATATTTGACACCATGCTTACTTCATCAATGATAAGAAGTTTCATTTTCTTCAGGACTCTCGAAACTTCGGAACACGCATCTCCTGATAGCTTGTGATACTCTAATTTGTTATCATGCTCCACTGGCAGCATCAGTAAACGATGTAAAGTAATCCCTTTAATGTTATGTGCTGCCAGCCCAGTTGGAGCAGTAACAACACAAGACAGCGGTGATTCAGTCCTTTTCTGCAGATAAGTTGCAATGGCTTTAATCAGAAAACTTTTTCCAGTTCCCGCTTCTCCACTCACGTACAGTTGGACAGGCTTAAATGATGTACATGAGCACTCTTTTTTCTCATGACTGAATCCATGTTCAGTCTGTTCTGTGACTTCGTCATATATCTGTTTCTGCTCAAGGTTTAGTTGTTTCACCAAATCTTCTAAGGTAACTTCATCATCTTGACCTTGTTCCATAGCTCTTTCCACCTCATCCATGGCAGTAGCAGCTTCATTTTGGATAATTGGTCCTCCTAGTGGATCCTGACTCAATGAAGCAGAACTCTGACTGCCTTGAGAACTGTCTCTCGCAATCTCTGCAGCAATTGTGGCTTCTTGCTCTATTTCTTCATTCAACATTTGCAGATAATTTGGAAAAACAGGACATTCTATGGTATCCTTCGTTGCATTAAAGGAGTCTTCATAACAGAGAAAATCTCCAAGAAGTTCCTCTTCTTCACGCCATGGTTTAAACAGTTGCAAAAGAGCCAAATAATAAAATTCTCTTTTGTCTGGATTATCACAACTCAATTTGCGATGATTAATCAAATGACCTTTTTTCTGTTTCACTAGACATCCTTCACATCCCATGACTCCATATATTCCATTATTGATATCTTCTCTGATGTTCCTCTTATAAATATATCTCTGCAGAACTTCATAGAGACAAGCGTTCTCAAGATGATTGTTGAAGGTTAATCTGGACAGATGACAAGGTGTAGCCAAGTGATATAATCATGTAGAGGTTTATTTGTAATCCATAGTTGCTCCATAGAAGGTCTTAAGAAGGTAACTTAGTTGGTAAAGGGAATCCCACCAGGAGCTGCATGACTGCTGCTCAGCCTATTCTCTCCAACTGTCGTTCTCCCTCACAAGCAAGCACTCTCACACATTCCAAACATGCAGTCATCAGGCATTCTAACATTCTACACATAACTCATTCATTCTTGCTGAGCAGCTGTCTGAGAGGATGTATTAAGATAAATTAGATTACAACAGTGATGACTTCTATTTGGATAGTATGTATCCAACATGTTTGTCTTCAAAATATCTGTACTTTCTGGTTCTTTCTCCGCCAAATACTCTATCTCTTGTACAGATTTCAAAACTCGATTTCGTGTTGCAGCAAGACCTAGACTCACCCAAATGACGGTTCTAGATTTGGCATAGAGACTTGCTGACGGCAATCGATCAGAACATTCATACGCTCCAATTTCTCGATGCGACAACATCTTCAGACTGTAACTGTATAATTTCTTGCTTAGACTCTTTTCATGTGAAATGTCCTCCCACATTTCCTTTAGTTCTGTCTTTTCTTTTTTTGTGATGTAAGACGTCACATATCGAGCCACAGCAATAGAGTTGTCAGCAACAAATTGAATATCCATGTTAGCATTCCACATGGATAAAATCACTGGGTTGTAGTCGTTGATGTACTTGGACTCTTCGTCTCTTTTTAAATTGTATGTATTTTTTGGTGATTTCCTCGTCACAGTATGTCGCAGAGAAGACATCAAATTATTTACTCTTCCTTTTGAAATCACTGGTCGTGGAAAGCTGAAACGACATTTTGTGTAGAACTTGTCCTTGTTTCTGAATTTTCGACGACAGTACTTTCCACAACGATGGGATTGAAAGCGTAAAACTTGTTGCCTTAAACTGTTTTCTTCCGTAGTTTTCGGAACAGCACATGTTGAATACTCTTCAATGAAACTCATCACTGTCTCATCCAAATCTGTTCCAAATTTGGATGCATCTTTAATCCACAACAACATATGTATGTGAGGAGCACCTCTCGCTTGATACTCCTTTCTCCAAAAGAAATCCAAAACCTCTCCAAGGGGAGGATTTTTTTTGTTGGTAATAAAAGACATCATAGCTTCAAATCTATGATTAAAATATCTGCATACATTCACTGGATCCAAAGAACACAGTTCTCCAGGTGTTTTGAATTCTATATTTTGTATATTAGCATTGGCCTCTCGTAGAAATTGAAGTAAGTCCTCCCATGCATACTCGGCACAGCTAAGAGTGAGGAAGCATGTAGGAGTTCCTAAGTTTCTTAGCATACATTTCAATTCCCCATGGCTACGGTACCAATACCCATTTGTACCACGCTGACATGCCATGAGATTGATTAGATGAGATTCTAAAATATTATCTTGCAGATTCACTTTCTACATAAAATCCCTCGCCGAAACATTTTGTAGATGTGCTCCACTTTTCAGAATATGGTTTACTGCATAAGAAAGCCCAGACAAGTCACTTTCATACAGTAGATGAAACAAATAGGGAATGCATTGACGAAACCTTGCATCTTCAGCATATAATCTTACAGTTCGATATTCAGATGCAGGAATTTGAAGTGGTCGATCGTCATATCGTCCACCTCGACCTGTTGGAAATAGCTGTGGAAAACAACGAGCTTCCAAACTTTCTTCCCATACACTAATGGGACTTCCTTTTGCTGTTTTCATTTGAAACAATTCAATTGCATTCCCCATTACTTCTTTGGAATGCAAAGGATGAACAGTATAATGTTCATATATTTCTTCACTTCTAGACACATCAACTTTTTCAATTTGGCCGCCTGAACAATCACTGTCTTCATCTGTAGCTGTTTCCTCTGCTGCAACACATACATCTTTGTAGTACTCATTGTTTTTGACTAAATACAACCTTGCCTTTTTGACTTTCCTAACATCCACTAAATCTTGCCAGATGTTTTTACTCTATGTTGGAACCCCATTAACTAGAATAACTAAAGGTTCCTCTTCTACTTTTTCTATACCAATTGTATCAATATTTTTTTTCAAATCTAGGGGCAAATAAACAACTCTTCCCTTTAATCCTCTCTGCAAATCTGTAGGAGGCAATTTCCCTATCTTAGACTCCATGCGAACAATTGCCTGAAAAGGATGGACACATTGAATCAAAATAGACTCATATGTATTTAAATCCATCAATTCACGGGGAATGTCTATCAACTCCAGATTATTATGAACAGCTCTAGCAGGCATTCTGTTTTGATTTAATTTGTCATAACAATATTTACAAATACGCTGATCAGAACTCAAATCAAAAGAATTCTCCACCCACAAATAAGTTGCTAAATCTTTCCACTCATAATTATCCATCTTTTCACTTTTTGCTATATAAATCAACTAACCTAGTCTGAATCTTATAATGAGTCCGTCGACAACACACACAAGTAAAATTCGGCCTTTCACTTGATTTCACCTTAAACCTGGTAATTTCCTTCTCAAACTTTTCTGTATTTAAAATCTGTACATTGTCTTCCACATTACCTTGAATTGCTGTCTCAATTTCTACACTGTCCTCTTGCTCACGAAAATAACAAATCTCAATTTCTTCACAAATCTTCTTCACATCTAATTCTGTTCCATGCAAAAGAGCACTGTTTAATTGTTTAAGCTTAAGTGCTGGACTTTTTGCATAATACAACATTCTCACTAATTTCCTCATTTTAGTATGATGCACTGCTAACATCCTAAAATGATGAAAAACACTCTGACAGACTTTTCTAGAAAGACAAGCCAGTGAATGGCCTTGCAAACCTGTGATTCCTCTCACTCTGCAAGGATCTAAGTCTTGCAACAACTTCACTTTCTGCTTTATACTTTTTTTACTATATGTACGTAAGAAATTACAAAACAAATCAATTGATTCTTGTCGCACACTACAAATACTACTACACTTCCAAGTGTACACTGGACCCTTAGTACGTCTCCCTAAAACTCCATCAGATAACACCTCTTCTGGTTCTCTAGGCACAAGTTTCTCTTTTTCAATTGGACAACCGTCTTTCACTTCATACGCTCGACCACTGGTGTCAACTGCATGCACTAAATCATTCTCCTGGAAGTAACTCTCCTCATTAAAAAATGGCTCACAACTTGAACTGTGCATCCATTCTCCAGAAAAAACTTTACAAAAATTAGTCCAATTAATTACTCTTTTCCATCTACTGTTTGATTTGAAAACATCAATTGTCTTGTTAAGTGTCCTAATTCTATTGATTATTAAAATAATTTTTTTTTCTTAACTTCAAAAGCCTGATCAACAATCTTCTCTACACTTTTCTTTTTCTTATAAAAAGCAGCTCTCTGTTTACCTTTTTTAATATTTTTTAACAAATTTAAAACCACTCCATTGCGAAACATTCGTCTACGAATGTCTCTAAACTGATTCTGCCTTCTATTCCTATACATATTATTCTCTCCTGCTCCAGTTTTAGGATTCTTTGAAGTTCTCTCCTTCCTTTTCAATTTTACTCTCTCATTTTCTTTTTCTACATGGTGTCCATCATTTTTTCTGGATGTACATATGTTGCGTAAAAAAAGACTTAGTTGTCTTACCAGGAGCTTTATTCCTGTTTTTTGAAGTATCTGTTGTGGAAGAATGCTGTCATTCCGTTGCTGTTTTTTATTTTTCCCGGTTACGTTGTTTCTTTGTCCTTTCCTTTGTGGGCATCTTTGCTTTTTCTTCAAATAATGATTTCAATCTGTGTTAAAGAAAAACAGTAGCACATTATAGACCAATACAGGGTTTCAGATCAGGTGAGGATTCTCCAGTGGTGCACAAAAGGTGAGGCCTGTATTGAAAAATATAGTGGAAGACAGCTCTGTCCACAACTACAAAGAAGATCAGACCTATGTCTAACTCCACTGCACTCTTATACACAGGCTTCACCACCTATGCTTCCCAAGAAAATATTGAGTTATATAGTTATATAGAATTGTATTTTATAAAATTGTGAAGCTCCATGAGAAAGCGTTTGCCTCAGTCTTATTCCTGTTGTGAGGCAGGTGCAAGATTTTGCCTCAGTCTTATCCCTGCTGTGAGGCAGATGATTGTAAATAGGATCTGTGCTGTGTTTCCTAAATGTGATGTCAAAAACGATTTTGGAGAAAATGATTGTTTTTTTCATTTTTGATTATAATGTGGCGCAGAGGTTTAAAAAGTGACGCATCTACCTACATGCATCAATTTTTAAATATGGAGCAAAAAGGTACTTGTTTGGGTTTTCCTGGGGAGCGTAGTTGGTGAAGCTTGTGTCTAAGAGTGCAGTGGACTAGGCTTCATGAAGCATATACCTGTCTGCATTCTTAGACGCAGGTGTCAATTTGACTCTTTACAGTGATTTTAGCTGTGTTTTAAATCAGTGTAGGAAGCATATTGAGTTTGTTTGCATAGAGGAATTGTATTTTGTAAAACTGTGAAGCTCCATGTGAAAGCGTTTGCCTCAGTCTTATTCCTGTTGTGAGGCAGGTGCAAGATTTTGCCTCACTCTTATCCCTGTTGTGAGGCAGATGATTGTAAATATGATCTGTGCTGTGTTTCCTAAATTTGATGTCAAAAACGATTTTGGGGAAAATAAATGGATTTTACATTTTTGAGTATAATGTGGCGCAAAGGTTTAAAAAATGACGCATACATGCGTCACTTTTTAAATATGGGGAAAAAAGGTACATGTTTGGGCTTTCCTGGGGAGCCTTGATGGTGAGGATTGTATCTAAGTGTGCAGTGGACTAGGCTTCATGAAGCATATCCCTGTCTGCATTCTTAGACATAGGTGTCAATTTGACTCTTTACAATGATGTTACCTGTGTCTTAACTCAGTGTAGGAAGCATATTGAGTTTGTTTACATAGAGGAATTGTATTTTGTATTAAATAAATGTAATATTTCATTCAAACTTGATCTTCAGGACAACCCAGAAGAAGAGATTAACAATTCAGATTTTTCCGATCAGTCTCTTGATGAAGAGTTTCTGAAATATGTGGAAGAAATGGAATCATGTAATCCAAATGAGGACATTCCCGACGAGATAATGTTGGAAGTCTTATTAAATTTTGAAAAATCAGAGCAATAAATTTATATTTAATAATTAAAAATTGTTCCAGACATTATTCTTTTTTATATGTAATCAATGAAATAGTACCAAAATGAATATAATATAATGTGAGACTTATAGTATACTGGGCAACTTTTTTGTTTTACAGAGTAATTTTGCTCATAGATACTTCCTTTCTCCCACTATATTATCTCCAAAGTGTATTTGACATCTCTTTTTCATCTCCTGCCTCCATGTTCTTTATGTTTTCCTGACAGACTATGGTATGTGGGTGTATAGGTGTGTGTAGGTGTGTGGGGTATGTGGGTGTTGGTGGGGGTGTGGGTGTGTAAGGTGTGTGTGTGGGTGTGAGTGTGTGGGTGTAGGTGGAGGTGTGGGTGTGTGAGGTGTGTGTGGGGGTGTGTGGATGTGGGGGGTATGTGTGTAAGATATGTGTGTATATGTGGGATGTGTGGGTGTGTCCGTGAGGTGTGTGTGTGTGTGTGAAGGGGAGGTGTGTGTGTGGGATGTGTGGGGTGTGTCTGTGACGTATCTATGTGTGCGTGTGTGTGTGTGTGTTGGGGGGGTGAGGTGTGTGTGTGTGTGTCTGGGTGTGTGGGATGTGTGGTTGTGGGTGTGGATGTGTAAGGTGTCGGTGTAGGGCTTTGGGGTGTTTGGGTGTAGGTGGAGGTGTGCGTCTGTGAGGTATGTGTGGGGAGTGTGTGGGTGTGGGGGTGTGGGGTTGTGTGGGAAGTACTTGTAGGTACATAAAACAGGCACAGAACCCAAAAGCTCTTTTCAGAGCTACCCTACCTGTAATCACTCAAAATGATTATTTTACACTATTATTTTCACTATTTTTCACCAAAGTACGCTCCCCGGTGCGCGTACCGGGCGCTCCCCACGCGAAAATCGATTTTTTTTATTTTTTTTTTACCCGCGGGACCCTTTTATGGCCCCCACATCAAACCTAGGGGGACAGGGGGCGTCTACCCTGCCCCCTTTTCATTATTTTCCCTTTTGTTTGTACCACCTCTTGTGTCTCCATCCTACCGAGACACAAGATGGCGGCCGCTGCGGACTGTTTCGAATGTTTACAGACACCCGAGAACCAATCAGCTTGCCGTGCGCAAGTCGCGTGGCGCGCCCGGAGCGCTCCCCGGTGCGCGTACTGGGGCGCGCTTACAGATATATAATTTTTTTTAAACCTAAATTACTCAAAATCCACTGGAGCACATATCTTGAGACATAGCAAACGCACATCGGGCTACCAGTCCCTACAATTTTGTCAAGTTTGGTGAAAATCCATTCAGCCGTTCAAGCTAAAAGTGCGACCGACCGCCCTATGGAAATTAACATGGGGAAAACATGTTTTGGGACCCCCCTTTTATCTCGTCCCCCGCTTGACGAATCCCCCCCAAACTTTCAGGGAAGGAGCGGAGACCCGCGAGGCAAAGTTGCTGAAAAATTCAGGCTGATTCCTCAACCGGCGCCAAATAGAATGTTGCGATTTCCCTATGAAAATCAATCCTAACTATATATACCTACTGGCGACCGCCAGTAGGTAATATATATATATATACATTCACTGAAAAAACCATAGGTTATACACCATATATAGTTAGGAATTAGCATTTAAAAAACCTTATTTTACTCACACAAAACCAATGAAATTCCATATATAGTTAGTGGTACTAACTATATATCACGCACCCGCAATCTACTGCTGATCATGTCACATATGACATCATTCATGACATGGTCAGTGACATCACTGATGACATCACTGATGACATCTCAAATGACATCACTGATGACATCACTGATGACATCTCAAATGACATCACTGATGACATCACTGATGACAACATCCAGTGACTGTATTTTTCTGTAAAGTTAAAATATGTCTTACATATTTAAGAATGAGTGGATGTATAAGTGTCTGGATGAAGGATTTAGTAGGTGCATGACTGACTGTATGAGTGAGTGGTTAAATGTGTCTCACGGAGTGCATGGGTTAGTGACTAAACTGTCTTAATTTGTGCATCATTATGTCTGTTGTTCTGTAAACTGCTGCATGTGTTGATCATTAGCTATATGAGTAACTATATGGGTTATTGATTGGTTGCCCAAGCATTTGTATGGGAGACTGAGAGTGTGTGTGGGTGGCTGGGAGGTGTATGACTCTGTGCATAGATGTATGGGTTCAAAAGTGCATGTGGAAACAGCTGTATGGGCGGTTGACTGTGTGCATGACTGTATTGGTGAGTGAATACATATCTCAGTGCTACATGTCAAAGTAAGTACATATGTAAAATACAGTACATGTGAGAGTTGACATATATAAATAACTGTGCATAAGAGCCAGTGAATGTGTGAGTGGCTGTATGGATCATTGTGCTCTTGTATCCAGGATTGTATAAGTGAGTAAATATGTTTTAGTATATGTTTGAATAAGTAAGGTGTGTATAACTGTATAGTTGTGAAAATGGAGCTGTGATTGATTCTTTGCATGACTGACTAGGTGTGTAAGTAACTCCATGGATGAGTGACAGTCTGTGAGTGTCTGTTTACACTGAGTGTATCTAAGGTTATATTAGAGTCTGAAGAGGTTCATCGTATTATCACATGAATGATGTCATCAGTGATGTGATCATTAATGTCAAATGAGATTTTATCAGTGATGTCATCAGTGATGTCATTTGAGATGTCATCAGTCAATCAATCAATCAATCAAGTCATTTGTATAGCGCACTACTCACCCGTAGGGTCTCAAGGCGCTGGGAGGGGGGGGGGTGCCGTTACTGCTCGAACAGCCAGGTCTTGAGCTTCTTCCTGAATGAGAGGTGGTCTTGGGTCAGGCGCAGGTCGGACGGGAGTGAGTTCCAGGTCTTGGCAGCCAGGTGGGAGAAGGACCTTCCTCCTGTTGTCGCTCTTCGGATGCGGGGGACGGCGGCGAGGGCGTGGCTGGTTGATCTGAGGAGGCGCGTGGGAGTGTAGAAGTTGATCCTGTTGTTGAGGTAGCTCGGGCCTTGGTCGTGTAGGGCTTTGTGCGCGTGGGTGAGGAGGCGGAAGGTGATCCTCTTGTTGACCGGGAGCCAGTGCAGGTCTCTCAGGTGTCCGGAGATGTGGCTGTTTCGTGGGATGTCGAGGATGAGTCTGGCTGAGGCGTTCTGGATCCGCTGGAGTCTCTTCTGGAGCTTGGCGGTGGTTCCGGCGTAGAGGGCGTTGCCGTAGTCCAGTCGGCTAGTGACGAGGGCCTGGGTGACCGTCTTCCTGGTCTCGGTGGGGATCCACCGGAAGATCTTCCGTAGCATGCGCAGGATGTTGAAGCATGACGAGGAGACGGCGTTGACTTGTCTGGTCATGGAGAGGGAGGAGTCCAGGATGAAGCCCAGGTTGCGTGCGTGGTCCGTCGGTATGGGTGCGGTGCCCATGGCGGGGGGCCACCAGGAGTCGTCCCAGGCGGAGGGCGAGGAGCCCAGGATGAGGACCTCCGTCTTGTCTGCGTTCAGTTTCAGGCGGCTGGTCGTCATCCATTCGGCTACCTCTCTCATCCCTTCGTGCAGGTTGGCTCTGGCGGCGTCGGGGTCGTTGGTCAGGGAGAGGATCAGCTGGGTGTCATCGGCGTAGGAGATGATGTTCAGGTTGTGTTGGCGTGCGATGGTCGCGAGGGGGCTCATGTAGACGTTGAAGAGGGTTGGGCTCAGCGAGGATCCCTGGGGTACGCCGCAGATGACTTTGGTGGCCTCTGACTTGTACGGTGGTAGACGGACTCTCTGTGTTCTTCCGTCGAGGAAGGAGGTGATCCATTCCAGTGCCTTGTCCTGGATTCCGATGTTGCCGAGGCGCTGTACTAGGGTGCGGTGGCAGACAGTGTCGAAAGCCGCGGAGAGGTCCAGGAGGATGAGGGCCGCTGTTTCCCCGTTGTCCATCAGAGTTCGAAGGTCATCGGTGGCGGCGATGAGGGCGGTCTCGGTGCTGTGGTTCGCTCGGAAGCCAGACTGTGAGGGGTCGAGGGATCCATTCGTCTCGAGGAAGGCGGCCAGTTGTTTGTTGACGGTCTTCTCGATGACTTTGGCCGGGAACGGGAGGAGCGAGATGGGACGGTAGTTCTTGAGGTCGGTGGGGTCTGCTGTGGGTTTCTTGAGAAGGGCGCTGAGTTCGGCGTGCTTCCAGCTCTCCGGGAAGGTGGCGGTGCTGAAGGAGGTGTTGATGATGTCCCGCAGGTGGGGTGCGATGACAGCGTCGGCCTTGTTGAAGACGTGGTGAGGGCAGGGGTCGGTCGGAGATCCGGAGTGGATGGAGTTCATTGTGCGGATGGTGTCTTCGGTGCTGATCGGAGTCCAGGTGCGGAGGGTGGTGGTGGGTGGCGTTGTTGCGGTTGTGGCTTCCGTTGGTTGGTTGCTGAAGCTGTTGTGTATGTCCGCGATCTTGTTGTGGAAGTAGGACGCGAGGGAGTTGCAGAGGTCTTGCGACGGGGTGATGTCGTTGTTTGCGGCGTTAGGGTTGGAGAGCTCTTTCACGATGTTGAAGAGTTCCTTGCAGTTGTGTGCGTTGTTGTCCAGCCGGTCCTTGTAAGTATTTTTCTTGGTGGCGCGGATCAGTTGGTGGTGTTTCCGGGTGGCGTGCTTGAGGGTGGTCATGTTGTCCGTGGTTGGTTCCCTTCTCCAGACTTTCTCGAGGGCTCGACAGTTCTTCTTGGAGCTCTTGAGTTCGTCGGTGAACCATGGTGTTTTTCTGCTGCAGGGTCCGCTGGGTGGGGTTCTCAGAGGGGCGAGTTCGTCTGCGCAGTTGTTGATCCACATCGTGAGGTTGTCAGCGGCCTGGCTGGGGTTCGCTGAGCTGGCGGGAGGGTGCTGGCTCAGGGAGGCGGTGAGCTGGTCGGCTGTGATCTTGTTCCAGCTTCTTCGGGCAGCCTGTTGCTGGTGGTGGTGGATCGTCGTTCTTTTGAAGGTGAAGTGGACGCAGCTGTGGTCCGTCCAGTGGAGTCCTGTTGCGTGGCTGAAGGTGACGTCTTTGCTGGATGAGAAGACTGCGTCGAGTGTGTGTCCGGCGAGGTGGGTGGGGGAGGTTACCAGTTGCTTGAGTCCGAGGTTGGCGAGGTTGTCGAGCAGGCTGATGGTGTTGCGGTCGCTGTTGTTCTCCAGGTGGAAGTTGAGGTCCCCCAGGAGGATGTAGTCGGCGGAGGGGAGGGCATGCGGGCTGACGAAGTCGGTGATGTCCTCGCTGAATCGTGTGCGTGGTCCCGGGGGTCGGTAGATCAGGGTGCCTCTGAGGGTGGTCTTCGGGTCGGTGTGGATCTGGAAATGCAGGTGTTCAGCGGTGGTTAGGGTGTCGTCGGTGTTGGTCGTGATGCGGATGGTGTCTTTGTGGATGATGGCAATGCCTCCTCCCGTCAGGTTGGCGGTGCGGTCCCTCCGGATGATCTTGTAGCCCTCCGGGATGGCGATGGCGATGTCTGGGGCTGAGGAGGCGTTCATCCAGGTCTCGGTGAGGAAGGCAACGTCAGGAGCGGTGGTGTCGAGGAGGTTCCAGAGTTCTACGGCGTGTCTGTGGACGGAGCGGGTGTTGAGCAGGAAGCACTTGAGGTGGTTGCTGCTGATGTTCGGCTTGGCGAGTGCTGGTGCCGGGCAGGTCCGGATGCAGGTGAACTTGCAGGCGTGGCAGCTGAAGGGTCCGTGGGTGTGCTTCGGGGCGGCTCGGTGACATCCTGGGATGTGGCCGGTGTTGAGTGCGATGAGGTCGGCGGCGCTGTAGGTTCGTCGGGTCGGCTTCCGTCGGTGGGGGCCAGGGGTCCTGGCGCTGGGCGCGGTCCAGGCGCGGACGGGCGCAGACGGGCTTACCTTTGGCGCGCCTTCGGCGCACAATCGGCGCACCCGCTGCGTGTGACCGCTGCGCGTTCGCACGGTCGCCATATAAGGCGAAGTGCGCGGGTGGGCGGAGCAGCTGGGAGGCGGGAGCGGGGAGGGAACAAAAGAGAAAGGGGCGGGGTAACAGGTGGTGGCGGGAAGCGGGGAGGGAGAGCGGCGAGGGCGGCGGGAAAAGGGTAGACGTTAGCACAGAAGTACAAAGTCACAGAAAACAGGCACAAATTACGGGGAAAAAAGAAAACAAGCACAAATTACGGCAAAAACAGGCAAACTTTCGGGGAAAAAGGAAACAAGCACAAATTACGGCAAAAACAGGCAAACTTTCGGGGAAAAAGGAAACAAGCACAAATTACGGCAAAAACAGGCAAACTTTCGGGGAAAAAGAAAACAAGCACAAATTACGGCAAAAACAGGCAAACTTTCGGGGGAAAAAGGAAACAAGCACAGATCACGGCAGAGCAGCTGGAGCTGAGCGCACAGGGAGACGCAAGGCGACCGGCGGCTCGGCAGTCAGGCACAACGGGGCAGAGGGGCACACGCAGCAGCTGGTGGCCGTGCGGCGCGGGGGTGTCCCACAAGTGATGTCATCAGTGATGTCATTTGAGATGTCATCAGTGATGTCATCAGTGATGTCACTGACCATGTCATGAATGATGTCATATGTGACATGATCAGCAGTGGATTGCGGGTGCGTGATATATAGTTAGTACCACTAACTATATATGGAATTTCATTGGTTTTGTGTGAGTAAAATAAGGTTTTTTAAATGCTAATTCCTAACTATATATGGTGTATAACCTATGTTTTTTTCAGTGAATTTTCAAGGTTTTGTAAATGCAAATTCCTAACTATATATGGTCTATAACCTATGGTTTTTTCAATGAATTTCATTGGTTTTTTAAAAGCTAATATCTATAGCTGTAAAATGTATTCTTCTTTAAATACAAAAATATATTTTATATGTTTATTAATAAATTTTTTTAAATATTTTTTTTGTTTCGCTCCCGGTCCGCGAACCGGGAAGCTTTCCGTTAGCTCAAATAGATGCCGCGACCCGGTCCGCGAACCGGTAAGAAATCAACATAGTGACGGTATCGCGTTGCCGCGAAATGCGTCTTGTGACGTATCGCGTTAGCGCACCCGGAAGTGCCCCGGGGCGCGGACCGAGGCGCGAAACGCAGCTCCCCGGAAGCGATCCGCGGCGCGAAAGCGCGACGTATCGCGTTGCCGCGTAATGCGTCTTGTGACGTATCGCGTTAGCGCACCCGGAAGTGTCCCGGGGCGCGGACCGAGGCGCGAAGCGCAGCGAACCGGAAGCTAACCGGGGAGCGTTCCGCAGCGCGTAACATGAGCGTGAGAGGTCATGTGACTTGGTAATAAAACTTTTCATTGGTTCATTTCACTTTTGGTTTCATAATAATGGAAGGCTAGGTCAGGTGACCTAAAAATAACACTTTTCATTGGTTGAGAACTTTTGCTTTTCCCAAATGATGAAAACCCCTCCTTCTTTCCTCACTCTGACTTTCATCTTGGTGAGAGAAAGACCCTTTTACTTTATAGAGAAATGGCTTCCATTGTTGCTTCAGCTAGTGTTCCCCCACCACCACCCCCACCTCCTCAAGGGAAGAAAGGACCACCTGCTCAACCAATGTTTGAAGAAGAGGAAGATCAAGAAGAGGAGGAAGAGGAGGAAGAGCCTGAGTTTTTGCCAGAGGAGCCCAGGAGGTACAATAGAAAAGAAAACTACATCTGGCAATTTTTTAAATTTCCAGCAGGGCAAAAAAAAGTCAATGCCAGATATGTGTTTTGCCGTATTTGCAACGATCGACTGTCAAGGGGCACTGACAAGAAATACAGCTTCGGCAATTATACGATGCACAGGCATATGAGTAGGTGGCACCCAAATAATTATAGTGCTGCCCAGCTTCGTGATGAACAGCAAAATCCCCTGGCAATGGTGAGAACATCTGCTGTCAAAGAAGTATCGGGACCAGAGGCGAGGGAGGTGATCCCGAACATTCAAATGGACATGGGGGAAGTAAAGCAAGTGTGCGTGTGGTGCAGCCAAACACTTTGCTACCGAGAAAGTAGCATTACTCTTATAATGAGAGCTATCAAAAATCATGTTTGCCCGAAACGCCCCAAAAAATAAATTCTTCTTTTTTTCGTTGCTCCTGTTGAGCCCTTCTCAATGAATCATTTTTGTTTCCCCCCTCCCCCCCAAAAAAACAAAAAAATTACAAAATGTTCAGAAAAAACAAAAAAAATATAAAAAATGTTCAGAAAAATAATAAAAAAAATTTAAAACAACAAAAAACAAAAAAAAAGTTCTTTTCAGAACTACCTCCCCATTATAAAAAAAATTGGTAGAATTTTTGAAACTCTGCCAATCTCTATTTCTTTTAGTTCGCTTCCAGTTCGCACTCCGGTACGCGAACCAGGAGCGAACCCAAAAAATTTTTTTAAAAAAAGAACAGTAAGTATAAGGGAAGGAAACAGACAGTTATGTTAAAAGAAAGACAGCTACAGGGAGTAAAGAAAACATACTGTTACCCGCAATCCACTTCTGATCATGTCACATATTATATCATTCTTGACATGGTCAGTGACATCATCAGCAGTGGATTGCGAGTAAGAGTATCTTTTGTTTACTTCCTATAGCTGTCTTTCTTGTAACATAAATGTCTGTTTCCTATCCTTATACTTACTGTTCTTGTTTTAAACATTTTTTGAGATCATTCAGAAACAGTAACATTAATAGAGACAGAATGAGTGAATAATAATGAAGAAGTATGAGAAGAGAGGGACTGAGAAAAATACTGGAAGGAGTAGAATAATTAAGTAATAGAGAAAGGAATGAGAGAAGTAGCAAACGCAGGAAAGTAAGGATTAAAGAAATGAAGCAGTAGAACTAATAGATGTTAAATGTGATAGATTAAATGATTGATTCAGGATGACGATAAGGTGTGTCCTCTCCAAAATTTTGTTTAAGATGAGGCCTACTTAGGGTTGCATATCAAATTTATGCTTGTTGAAGAATACAGAGGAGATAATACATGTGAAGGCCTACCATTGAAGTAAAACATGTCCACTTCACTCTTGAACAACGGCCAGACCTCTTCTGTGTCCATAGACAGACCTAAAGTTCATCTGCACAATGTCATCCGTAAACTTAGAAAACACAAGTAATGTAATTGAAAAACGTGGAGTTTCTTTTGCTCATTTCAAAATCACATCACCTGTGTTGCCTTTGCTTAGGTATCTCATAGTGCAGATGTAGTTCAGCATATGAAACAGTACGCAGAAGTGCAGCAGTGTATGCATTAATACATGTGAAGGCCTACCAATGAAGTAAGTCATGTCCACTTATTACATCATTCATGACATAGTCAATGACATCATCAGCAGTGGATTGCGGGTTAAAAGAGTAGAAAACATTTACCTTATAATTCTTGTTAACTTTTTCAAATATTTTTTCATACTTTCAATCTGTAAAAGAGAGAAGAAACATTTCAAAAATATTAAAACATGTATTTAAAAATTTGAAAAGACAAGGGAAAAGGTTCAAGAAGAAACAGTTTTTCAAAAACTTTGAGATTTACAGAAGCCTCTGCTGCTATACGTCCCCTACACAATCCTAAAGATATATATTTTAAACAAACAGTATCTTGATGCTGATGAAGTGAGGCCTATTTTGGAACATGGTGCATCTTTTGCACTGCTGATGTCTCACAATAGTGATGCAATAGCAGCGCAAAAAAAGATGTAAAGCCATCATAAAATTGTGTCTAACATTTTAAATGATTCTTTCAGGATACAAATAAGATGTGTCCTTTCAAGAGGTTTCTTTAAGGTGAGGCCTATTCAGTTTTTAAAAAAAAACAGTACCCAGAAGTGCAGCACTGTAAGCATTAACTTTGACACTTACAGAAGCCTCAGTTTCTCCATATCTACCTCACATTTCTAAATGTATATCATAAGTACAAAAAGTAGAACATTAATTATACATGTTAAATGGTTTATTTTTGCTGTTCTCAGAATGTATCAAATTTCACTAAAAACAGTGACTTGAAGGTATTCATCATGTAACAGCGGGGAAAAAAAACACAATCAAAATGATTGTGTTTAAAAAACCCATACAACATCAGAAATCAAAATTCAGAACTCCTTAAAGTTAACTTACTTTCCATGACGTCCAAGGATGTCCTATGAACAGCTTACACTCTTTTGTGCTGTTATTACTTTCAGCCCGCCACTTTCTGAAAGAAAATCTCCATCGTTTTTAAAAACACGTTACATGCAATAAATGACTTCTTGCTCTCTACCACAATTTTCCACAAGGCCAAATCTGGTCAGAGCCATTTATAACTCTTGGATTTCTTGTAAGCCAATCCGTCATTTGGCTTTTTTCGCAACTTTCAGAATTAAAATGTTGAAGATCATTTTCACAATCCTGGAATAGTAATATCTTCCCCTTCTTGCTCAGTCATGTTCTACATTTCCTATGACACTGATACTGCTTACTATGAAGCAGACTTACACTACCTCTATGACTACTACAATTATTTAATTCTCTACATCACTTTTAATCACAAAGCAATGTAAAACAGTAGACAGCATTGCAGACTTACATTCCCTCTACTCCATGTTTTGATTGGCTGCTTCAATTAGCTTATAAAAAGAAACAGTTTTTCTGAACTCATTGAAAGTGCACGTATTTCTCCATGACGTCCAGTCCTATGGTTAGAAGTTATGTCTCTGAACTACACTTATCCTCAAGGCCAAATTGTGTAGGAGCCATTAGAACTTCTTGAAATTCCACAGAGCACATCCCGAGATTATTTCCCTAAAATTTTGGTTTTAAAAACACCAGGTAAGAGTTTTTAAGGTCATACGGCAATTTTTTTTTGAAAATTAAAACAGAATCATTGCAGAATGACCAGCCATTTCTAGACTTTAAATAAGCTGTGTAATGTCCTGATGTTATTGAAGGGCCGTCATGATATATAATTGCTGCAGTTACAAAAGTCCTTCCTGATATTGACAACTGCGAAGCTACAAAATTTTTAATTAAAGTTGTCAATTTTGTTCCATCAGGCCTACATCGTTGGAACATTAAAATGACATACTGGCCATATGTTCGTATAAATAATGTGGACATCATTTCAGATTTACATTGGCTACACTCCATGTTGTGATCAGCTGCTTTTACTAGCTTATTAAAGGAGACTGATTTACTGTCTGGCAAAGTTAAATATATAAATCTTTCTGAGTCTACACTAGTAGTACTTGATACCATACAGTTCTCGCAGTCATGCTGCCATTGATAAGAAAGTCCAAACAGCTGATCTACATCTACACCTTCAGCATGTAATACATCAAGCATATACATTAAAAACTCCTGACAATCTTGCTGAATATTTTGAGAGAATTGTGTTTGGCCTGAACATCTGTCTAACAGATTTCGAATTTCAGACACACTTTCTATGTTTCTTCTATCAGTGCTACATTTCTCTAACACAGAATTTAACAAACTGCAAAATCTTTGATCAGAATTGACCACAATCTCTTCTTTTACATTTTTTAGAGAAAACAAAACATTAACCACTACATTAGCATAGCAGTTGACACCAGAACTGTTTTCAAACTGAAAACGAACAACCTCTTCAACAGAATCCTTTTTGTTTCTGCTTGTAATTTTAGGTTCATTGACTTTTTGTCTTTTTGCTACAACCTCCCCAGTATTGTTCTCATTTCTTCGTTTCCGGCCTACCACACGTTTCTCAAACAAAGGATACTGAGGCAAATGTGGCGCATACTCTCTTCTTAACCTATTGTATTCCTTAACACAATCTAGATCCGCACAAATGTTTGTGACATCACACTCAATCAAGTACAATCCCGATAAAGTTCTAACTCGTGACAATGCCACATATGCCATACCCTCCTTGAACACAGAACTGCCAATATTCACCAATGCACTGTCTACACTTAAACCTTGCGATTTATGGATTGTCACCGCATATGCCAAGCAAACAGGAAACTGCTTACGGCGAACATATAAGTCTTTTACAAGCAAAAATCTAGCAGAACAACGAGCAATTAGCTGTACTTCCTCAATGCCATCAAATTTAATTTTCAAAAATTAAATTCCATCTCTATTTCTGTATTTCACAAAATCAACAACATTACCCATTGATCCATTTACCAGACCTCTTTCAACATGTAAATTCCTTCTTAAAATTATACGGCAGTTCAAGCACACATTCAGAGTCTTTTCAAAACCTGCAGTTTTAGATATACTCTTCTCTAATGAATCCAATTTTGTTTTCAGATTCTCAGACAAAATAATTGTTGATCCCATATGCTCTACTCTATCAATAGCTTCCAGTTTCACAATCTCTTGCTTTTCTAAATGCAACATTTTGTTGTTAAATTTGGCACATTCTGCAAGAGTTGGCATCAAACATATTCCAGATTTCTTCTCAGTAATTTTCTGAAAAATATTCTCAGGCACAACATCTTGTTCTGGATATAAATTTGACAGTAATCGTGCATGTAAAGCTTCTTTCCCATGCTCGGTCACTTTTCCAATTCTAACATCTTGTAGAATAGTCTTGTAAACTTCATCCTTCGCCTGACGCATATTTTCATGCAGTTCAGCATAATTGAAGTTTAACCATATATTGACGTTGCCAATGCTGCCTAGGCACTTCCTGGTATCTTCATGCGTGAGCATTTTGAACACAGGTTGCCCTTTCACTGGTGTCAGCTGCAGAAGATCTCCGAAAACAATGATGTGTTTGCCACCAAATAACACATCATACTCTGTTTTGAGAACTTCTTGCATCCTCAAATGCACAAAGGCAAGCATGACATTGGAAACCATGCTTACTTCGTCAATGATAAGAAGTTTCATTTTCCTCAAGATTCTTGAAACTTCAAAACAAGCATCTCCAGATAGCTTGTGATATTGTAATTTGTTGTCATGCTCCACTGGCAGCATCAGTAAACGATGTAAAGTAATCCCTTTAATATTATGTGCTGCCAGTCCAGTTGGAGCAGTGACAACACAAGACAGCGATGACTCTGTCCTTTCCTGCAAATAGCATGAAATTGCTTTAATGAGGAAACTTTTTCCAGTTACCGCTTCTCCACTCACGTACAGTCGGACAGGCTTCAACGACGTACATGAGCACTCTTTCTTATCATGACTTAATCCATGATCAATTTGCATGGTAACTTCGTCATATATTTTCCTCTGCTCAACGTTGAGTTGTCTTTCCAACTCTTCTAAGTTAACCGCATCCTCTTGAGCATGTGCCATGGCTCTTTCCACTTCATTCATAGCAGTGGCAGCTTCATTTTCAATAACAGGTCCTCCTAGTGGCTCCTGACTCAATGAAGCAGAACTCTGACTGTCCTGAGAACTGTCTCTGGCAATCTCGGCTGCAATCGTTGCTTCCTGCTCAATTTCCGCATTCAACATTTCTACATATTTGGGAAAAGCAGGACATTCTATGGTCTCCTTGGCGGCATTGAAAGAGTCTTCGTAACAGAGGAAATCTCCAAGCAGTTCCTCTTCTGCACGCCAAGGCTTGAAAAGTTGCAAAAGTGCTAAATAGAAAAACTCCTTTTTTTCAGGAGATTCGCCACTCAATTTTCGATGGTTTACCAAGTGGCATTTTCTTTGCTTGACCAGACATCCCTCACTTCCTATTACAGCATACACTCCTTTCTCAGTATCTTCTTTGATGTTCCTCTTGAATATGTAATTTTGCAGAACCTCATACAGACAAACATTCTCGAGGTGACTGCTTCGATTTGGATAATATGTATCCAACATGTTTGTCTTCAAAATGTCGGTACTGTTTGGCTCCTTTTCCGCCAAATACTCAATTTCCCGCACAGGTTTGAGAACTCGATTACGCGTTGCTGCAAGACCAAGACTCGCCCAAACGATACTCCTGGACTTGGCATAGAGACTTGCTGAAGACAACCGGTCAGAACATTCGTACGCTCCGATTTCTCGATGCGACAACATCTTCAGACTGAAACTGTACAACTTCTTGCTGAGGCTCTTTTCATGGGAAATGTCCTCCCACATATCCTTCAATTCTGTCTTCTCTTTTTTGGTGATGTAAGACGTCACATACCGAGCCACAGCCATACAGTTATCAGCCACAAACTGTATATCCATGTTAGCATTCCACATGGACAAAATCACCGGGTTGTAGTCGTTGATGTACTTGGACTCTTCGTTCCTCTTCAAATTGTAAGTGTTTTTAGGTGATTTCTTCATGACATTGTGTCGCAGCGAAGACATCAAACTGTTTACTCTTCCTTTAGAAATCACCCGTCGTGGAAAGCCGAAACGACATTTAGTGTAGAACTTGTCCTTGTTTCGGAATTTACGACGGCAGTACTTTCCACATCGATGGCTTTGGAAACGCAGAACTTTTTCTCTTAGGCTTTTCTTCTCCTTTGCGTTTGGAACAGCACACGTAGAATACTGTTGGATGAAACTCATCACTGAGTCTTCTGGATCCGTTCCAAATTTAGGTGCATCCTTGATCCACAGCAACATATGTATATGAGGAGCACCTCTTGCTTGGTACTCCTTTCTCCAGAAGAAATCCAACACCTCTCCAAGAGGTGGATTCTTCTTATTCATGATGAAAGACATCATAGCTTCAAATCTATGATTGAAGTACCTACATACATTGACTGGATCCAAAGAGCACAGTTCTCCGGGTGTCTTGAATTCGATGTTATCTACGTTAGCATTTGCCTCTCGTAGAAATTCAAGTAAGTCTTCCCAGCCATACTCGGCACAGCTCAGAGTGAGGAACCATGTGGGAGTACCTAAGTTCCTCAACATACATTTTAAATCACCATGACGACGGTACCAGTACTCATTAGTACCACGCTGACACGCCATGAGATTAATCAGGTGAGAATCCAAAATACTGTCTTGGACATTGACTTTATCCATAAAGTCACTTGCCGAGATGTTTTGCATGTGTATACCACTTTTCAAGATGTGGTTCACTGCATATGACAGTCCAGACGGATCGCTTTCAAACAGGAGATGAAACAAATAAGGAATGCATTGTCGAAACCTAGCATCTCCTGCATACAATCGCAAAGTCCGGTATTCAGAAGCAGGAATTTGATGAGGTCGCTCATCATATCTTCCTCCCTGACCTGTTGGAAAAAGCTGTGGGAAACACCGAGCTTCCAAACTTTCCTCCCAAACACTAATGGGACTCCCTTTGGCTTGTTTCATTTGAAACAACTCAATAGCATTCCCCATGACTTTCTTGGAATGCAAAGGATGAACACTATAATGTTCATATATTTCTTCACTAGTAGAGGGTTCTACTTTCTCAATTTGACCAGCACACAAATCGCTATCCTCTTCCTCACTTACTTCCTCTTCTGCAACATATACATTCTTATAGTATTTATTATTTTTTTTCAAATACAATGTTGCCTTTTTAACTTTCCTAACATCTACTAAATCTTGCCATATTTTCTTATTCTTTGTCGGAACCCCATTAACTAAGATAACCAGAGGTTCCTCTTCCACTTTTTCTACTCCAATTGTGTTAATGTTTTTCTTCAAATCTAGAGGCAAATAAACAACTCTTCCCTTTAATCCTCTCTGTAAATCTGATGGAGGCAATTTCCCTGTCTTTGGCTCCATTCTTACAATAGCCTGAAAGGGATGGATACTTTGAATCAAAATAGATTCATAAGTATTTAAATCCTTCAATTCAGAAGGAATCTCAACCAATTCCAGATTATTATGAACTGCTCTAGCAGGCATCTGGTTTTGATTTAATTTGCAACAACAATAACTACACACACGTTGATCCAATCCCAAATCAAAACAATTTTCTACCATCAAGTATGTTGCGAAATCCTTCCATTCACTATTATTTTCCCTTTCACTTTTTGCATATAAATCCACTTACTTAGTCTGATTCTTATAATAAGTGCGTCGGCAACACACACAAGTGAAATTAGGCCTCTCACTTGATTTCACCTCAAACGTCGCAATTTCCCTCTGGAAATTATCTGTACTGGAAACCTGTACACTATCTTCCACATGACCCTCTTCTTCTTGCTCAATTTCAACATTCTCCTCTTTACTTCCAAAGTAACAAAACTCAATTTCTTCACATATATTCTTCACATCTATTTCAGAACCATGCAAAAGAGCAGCGCATAATTGTTTAAGCATAATTGCTGGACTCTTAGCATAATACAACATTCTAACTAATTTCCTCACTTTATTATGATGCACTGCTAGCATCCTGAAATGATGAAAAACACTCTGGCATACTCTCCTGGAAAGACAAGCCAGTGAATGACCATGCAAACCTGTCACTTCTCTTACTCTGCAAGGATCTAATTCTTGCAACAACCTTATTTTCTGCTTCAAACTTTTCTTATTAAATGACCGTACAAAATCACAAAGCAAATTGATGGAATCCTGTCGCACACTGCAAATACTACTACACTTCCAGGTGTACACAGGACCCTTAGCACGTCTTCCTAAAACCTCATTACCTAACACCTCTTCTGCCTCTGTTGTCACAAGTTTTTCTTTTTCAACTGGACAACCATCTTTCACTTCATAAGCACGACCACTGGTGTCAACTGCATGCACCAAATCATTATCCTGGAAATAACTCTCCTCATTAAAAAATGCCTCACAGCTTGAACTATGCATCCATTCTCCAGAAAAAACTTCACAAAAATTACTACGATTAACTATTCTCTTCCATCTACTATTTCTTTTGAAATCATAAATTGCCTTGTTTAGCTTCCTAATTCTATTGATTATCAAAATAAATAACTTACGTTTAATTTCAAATGCCTGATCAATAACTTTCTCAACTTTTTTTTTTCTCTTATAAAAAACCAGTTTCTGTTGACCTTTCTTAATATTTTTTAACAAATTGCCAATTATCCTGTTGCGGAACATTCGTTTACGAATCTCCCTAAACTGTTGTTTCCTTCTACTATCATGCACAGAGTTATCTCTTGCTCTAGCAGTAACATTTTTCATTGGCCTTTCCTTTCCATTTGAATTCCTTCTCGTTTTATGGACTGAAACATTTTCTGTAGTAATATTTTTTTTACTACACATATTTCTTATGAAATATTTTGTGCTCTTACCCGGTGCTTTGTTCGTGACTTGACAAATCTTTTTGTTAGAGGACTGCTGCTTATTTTCTTTTACCTGCTGTCTTTGACGTTTTGCAGCCTTTCTCTGTCTTTCTATTGTTGGCATGGTGAAATCTTGAAATGATCTGCAGTTGAATCTGTGGTAAAATATAATAAAAAATGTTATTAACCATTATTACCAAACAGTAAAACAATAACAGTGATCAAAAACTTAACACACTACTTGACATTTTATTTAGAAGATTTTTTAGTCCTTGCAAATTTACAATACAGAAATAGCAGAAAAGAAATGACATTTATATTTATGTTACCTGTGCTATTTTATATGTGAATCTGATCTAATTTTATGAGCATATTTTAATATTTTATTGAAGACACTACACATAACCTGCTTTTGAAGGTGTCTTTATTTTTAAATTAAACGGTTTACCTTTTTACTTTTTATTAATTATACATTTTAAAAATAAATGTTTATATTTCCATAGGCTCAAGCAGGTCAGCTTCCCATCCTATGTCATATAATTCGGACAAATCTGCATCCTCATCACGCTCTTCTTCATCCTCAGGATTTAAATCATCCAAGGGATCAACATCCACTGATGTTTCAATTACAAGTTCAATGATGAGGTCAAAATCAACTGATTGCAGATTGTCGCTCATGTTGAGGTTGTCTTTATCTTTAAAGAAAGATAACAACAATGAGATGTTGCAGAGTAAGAGACAAATCTCAGAGATTATAATAGTAAAATTGTTTAACAAGAGTAATATTTTGCAGCTATTATTTAGCCATGTCCATCAATGCTGAGCAGGTGAAGACTATGTCTAAATTTTCAGTGAACAGGACTCATCTCTTCTTAACCTTGGATAAGCCTCACCGACTCTGTGTGTCCTGCACATACTTAAATGTAAAGGGGCAGATTTATGTTAAATGGCACATCCCCAGGCATGCACCAGTTAACGTGCACCACTACTCTGCCACCCATGGTGTGCCGTATTTACAATCAGATAGGAGAAAGCTTTGTCAAAACCCTGCGCCTGCTTTAAGCAGGCATAGGTCTTGACGCAACATTGTGGAGATGGGGCACCCCTGAGCCTTGCTTGAGCTGCATCGCACTTGCGATACAACTCCAGCAATCACTACCTTTACAGCACAGATACGTCACGCATCTGTGCCATTTTTGCCCCATGATGCCCCGCATTCTAAATGCAGCACACCATGGGTGGCGGAACAGCGGCGCAGGATGACTGACACATCCCTGGTGATGCACCAGTCATCATAAATCTATCCCTAAGCTTCTTATCTTGTTACAGATGAACCGCCATATGTAGCATGAAACTATTTTGCATTTCCTAAATAGCGAATTTTAAGGAATAAATAGCAATTCTTTACCATTCCTAATTTGCAATGAGCAAATTGCTAATTGCAAGTTACCCATTCATTTCCATGGGCTAGGAGGCTCATAGGAATGAAGGTTTAATTTGCGATTAGCAATTTGCTCATCACAAATTAGGAATTTTTCCAAGGGTGCAGGGGTGTCTCAAGAACACCCTGCTGCACCCCTGAAAAAGAAATTTGGGGGCATATGGCACACATACATGCCCTAAGGGCATGTGTTGGCGTCATATGGCACCTTTTGTTTTTTTGAAAAAAAGCTTTTTGAAAAGAATTCACAAATTACCACCAATTTACCACAATAGTTTCCAAATCCTTAATGTCATTTTTTACATATTTTTTGTTTGATACATTGCATTTAAGTAGTCACAAAATTTGCAAATCCTTCAGTGCAATTGCAAAATAAGGAATAGCAAATTTTGCTACTCCTTATTTTGCATCAAACTTGTTTGATACATACCATTTGTCTAATTAACATTCGCAAAGGCCGAAATTCGTAGAATTTTGATCTTTGCGAATGCTAATTAGCTTGATACTTATGGCCCCAAGTGAGGCCTGTCTTGCGACATGGTGCATCTTTTGCATCACTGCTGCATCGGTTTCATGTGGTACGTTTTTTTTACACCATGACATATCTGCCTAAATGCATCAATTTGTAATGTTGTCGCCTCATAGCAAATCTTTTGCACCGCCGCTGCATCATAAAAGTGACGCACAGTGGCGCAAAAGAGGCATACACCTATCATAAATCTGTCTCTACCATTTTAAATGATTAATTCAGGATGACGATAAGGTGTGGCCTATCCAGAGGTTTGTTTAAGGTGAGGCCTACTCAGGATTGCAGATTAAAGTTACGCTTGATGAAGAATACAGAGGACATAATACATGTAAAGCTCTACCAATGAAGTAAGTGATGTCCACTTCATTGCGCCAGTCATCATAAATGTATCCCTAAGCTTCTTATCTTGTTACAGATGAACCACCATATGTACCATCAAACTATTTTGCATTTCCTAAATAGCAAATTTTAAGGAATAAATAGCAATTCTTTACCATTCCTAATTTGCAATGAGCAAATTGCTAATTGCAAATTAGCACCGCCGCTGCATCATAAAAGTGACGCACAGTGGCACAAAAGAGGCATACACCTATCATAAATCTGTCCCTAGCATTTTAAATGATTAATCCAGGATGACGATAAGGTGTGGCCTATCCAGAGGTTTGTTTAAGGTGAGGCGTACTCAGGATTGCAGATTAAAGTTACGCTTGATGAAGAATACAGAGGAGATAATACATGTAAAGGCCTACCAATGAAGTAAGTAATGTCCACTTTATTGCGCCAGTCATCATAAATGTATCCCTAAGCTTCTTATCTTGTTACAGATGAACCACCATATGTACCATCAAACTATTTTGCATTTCCTAAATAGCAAATTTTAAGGAATAAATAGCAATTCTTTACCATTCCTAATTTGCAATGAGCAAATTGCTAATTGCAAGTTACCCATTCATTTCCATGGGCTAGGAGGCTCATAGGAATGAAGGTTGCAATTTGCGATTAGCAATTAGCTCATCACAAAATAGGAAATTTTTCAAGCGTGCAGGGGTATCTCAAGAACACCCTGCTACACCCCTGAAAAAGAAATTTGGGGGCATATGGCACACATACATGCCCTAAGGACATGTATAGGCGTCATATGGCACCTTTTGTTTTTTGGAAAAAAATGCTTTTTGAAAAGAATTCGCAAATTACCACAAACTAGAAGTTGGTGGTAGTTTCCAAATCCGTAATATCATTTTTTACATATTTTTTGTTTGATACATTGCATTTAAGGAATCGCAAAATTTGCAAATCCTTCAGTGCAATCGCAAAATAAGGAATAGCAAATTTTGAATTAAGGACATTTTAAGTAATTTCCACATGTGCAGTGTTTTCAAATTATGATTTGAAAATCGTTTTTGGGGAAAAGTAATGGTTAAAAATTTATGACAAGGACATAATGGTGTATGCTTCTCTATAAGGCATTTCAGTGTCTCTGATGTCATTTTTCCCATATTACATTATAAGACCTTTCCCCATAGAGCACATTCCTTGTAAATATGCTCCCACCTGTGCATGGTGAATTTAGATTTTGACTGTTTGAGTCACATAGCCATGTTAAAAGTCACCCCAAAAAATTGCAAACGCTTTAAAAAAACACATTCATGTGTCTTAAGGACATTTTAAGTCATTTCCCCGTGGACAGTGTTTTGTAAGTGGCACAAAAGAGGCATACACCTATCATAAATCTGTCCCTAGCATTTTAAATGATTAATTCAGGATGACGATAAGGTGTGGCCTATCCAGAGGTTTGTTTAAGGTGAGGCCTACTCAGGATTGCAGATTAAAGTTACGCTTGATGAAGAATACAGAGGACATAATACATGTAAAGCTCTACCAATGAAGTAAGTGATGTCCACTTCATTGCGCCAGTCATCATAAATGTATCCCTAAGCTTCTTATCTTGTTAGACATTAACCGCCATATGTATCATATAACTATTTTGCATTTCCAAAATAGCGAATTTTAAGGAATAAATAGCGATTCTTTACCATTCCTAATTTGCGATGAGCAAATTGCTAATTGCAAATTACCCATTCATTTCCATGGAGCAGGAGGCCCATATGAAAGAAGGTGCAATTTGCAATTAGCAATTAGCTCATCGCAAATTAGGAATTTTTCCAAAGGTGCAGGGGTGTCTCAAGAACACCCTGCTGCACCCCTGAAAACGAAATTTGTGGGCATATGGCGCACATAAATTTTAACAACATTCCTTTACCTCAAAAACGATTTTCAATTCATAATTTGAAAACACTGCCCACAGGGAAATTACTTAAAATGTCCTTAAGACACATTAAAGTGTTTTTTTATTGCCTTTCCAGCATGGTTGGGTCACTTTTAACATGGCTATGTAACACAAACATTTAAAATCTAAATTTCCCATGCACAGGTCGGAGCATATTTACAAGCAACTTGCGCCACAGAGAAAGGTCTTACATTAAAATGGGAAAAATAACATCAGGGACAGTCAATTGCCGTATAAAGAAGCATACACCATTATGTCCTTGTCATAAATTTAAAAACAATTCCTTTTCCCCAAAAACGATTTTCAAATCATAATTTCAAAACACTGCACATGGGAAAATTACTTAAAATGTTCTTAAGACACATAAAAGCGTTTTTTGATTGCCTTTGCAGCATGTTTGTATCACTTTTAACATGGCTATGTAACACAAACATTCAAAATCTAAATTTTCCATGCACATGTGGGATCATATTTACAAGCAATTTGCGCCACATAATTCATAATTTTCTCCTTAAAGCACACTATTCTCTATCTAAATTAAAGAAATATTTTCTCACCTTAGCAAATACTTTGAGTTTGAAAACAGTCTCAGAAACACACCAATTTGTCTTCAGCAGAGCAAAAGGTATGCACTCCAGAGTCTGCAGCTATCAAAAGCACAGAAATGCTGTAAATCTTCACACATATCTCTCATGTCACCCAATCAAAACTCTTCCCTCACTTTTTTTCAAATAAAAACCCTTCCCACCTCTGCCATTTCATGCCTTTTCTGCATGGCAACCACCTCATTGGAAGACTTCTGGTGTTTGCAAGTTCACACAACTTTGTTGCAATTGAACTCTGAACTCTCAGTGCACCTGCATATCCAGTGCATTCTTTCATTTAATGATTTTTTATTGACCATTCAAAATACATCTTTCAAAGAACACATCCGTGCACCCTAACTTTCTGTTTTCAGCAATCAAAATCCACCAATCACTGTTACTGCTTCATGAACACAGAAACTCCACAGTTTTTTTCATTTTAAACTCTCATTTTTTCAACTGCCATTTCATTGCCACACTTCATCTGACTGCAGGAGAACCTTCTCTCACCATGTTTTCTGTCTGGATTGTTGGACATAGTTATATTCACTGGGCTCAAAGGTACGTTGAAAACAGGAATTTACCTAACCTCAATTTACAAGATGTGGAAATTAAGTGGTTTGGCCACAGAGGATTAAAATGTCACCAATTGATACCATTGGTGAAAACCTTTATGCATTTGCCCAAACCTGACCTGTTAATTGTGCACTGTGGAGGTAATGACTTGGGCACTTTGACTGGGGTAGGTCTGGAAATGCTTTTAAAGGACACCTTTGAGCAATTGATGGCACTTTTTCCTCAGACTGCCTTGGTATATTCAAATATATGCCAAAGACAGAAATGGAGGTGGTCAAACCAATTTTGTCCACAAATTGAGAAGTCGAGGAAGCATGTAAACAAATCTGTTTCAGCTTACATGAGAGACCATGGAATGGGCTCCCTGTACAACAATAACTTGCGTTACTACATGCAAGATATCTACAGAGGAGATGGAGTTCACTTCTCAGATGAGGGCAACAGAGTTTTCACTCTGAATTTAAGAATGTGCATTGGTACCTACTTATAAGTACCTAATTGTACCATAAACCCAAAAGCTCTTCTCAGAGCTACCCTACATCTAATCACTCACAATTATTATTTTACTCTAACATTTTTCACTAATTTTCAACAAAGTACGCTCCCCGGGGCGCTACCCGGTACGCGAACCGGGAGCTAACCTCGCGAAATTTTTTTAAAAAATGGGTTTTTTCCGCACATATAAGCCTCCTCAGCCACCCTCACAAAACCTAGGGTGTCAAGATAAGTCTACCGTGCCCCCTTCTACCCATTCTGAACATTATTTGCCCTCCATTTTGTATCTTAATTCGACCGAAACACAAAATGGTGGACTCCCGTAACGCTTAAGGTTCGCGTACCGGGGCGCTCACCGGTTCGCGTACCGGGTCGCTCCCTGGGAAGCGCACCATCAAAAAAGGTGGGAAAGTAGTTCACAGAAAAGCCACTGGAGACAATTTCACCAAATATAGATTAGCTCATACTACATACCAATCCCTACCATTTTCACAAATTTGATTGGAATTCCATTTAGTCATTTAGCCTGTAGACCTCTCTAAATACCCTGAGGTAAATTACTTCACAAAACACATCTGAAGTGTTGGAATTGACAACCAATGAAAATGTTACTTTCATTTTCTACTTTTTTTACCTGACATTTCATTGGTTATATACCTGAATATATATAAAGGAAGAGAAGAAAACACAGCCATTTTGACTACTACTTCTTGCTGTACATTTCAATAGTATTTTCACTAATTCCTTCAACTTCTTTCTAAAGGTAAGTTTTTATTTTTAAAACTGAAGTATATTGTGCACTATAAGTTAATATGGTAAACTTTTTCTGATAGATATATACTATCCCTCTGTAGTAGTTATAGATTTAGAGAGACTTCTCTGTTATAGTTATGGATGGAGTTAGGCTTCTCTTGTATAATTATGAATTTACTTACGTTAAATCACATACACTTTTTTAAATTCCTACTTCCACTCTGATACTATACACTGCCCAAAGATAAATTCACTGATAAAAAATGCCTATCTAAAATTATTCCCAACATTGCCCTATCTCTACTAATATATATTTTTTTAATCCAAATTTCAGGCAAAATGGAAGGCGAAAACCAAGTTTCTTTTGAAATGGACCTGCAAGAGAGCAGCCAAGAATTGATTGATACAATTGATCAAATTGACATTGAATTTTTCGATGAAACTTGGGACAATGAACTACTGCAATGTGTACAAGCAGTAGATAACCTCCTTGCAAATGAGGACATTTTACACCCTCAGAGACTACAATGTATATTCCATGATAATTATGAAATTTCTGACAATGAAATGTTAGAAAGTTTAATAAATTATGAAACACAATCACAATAAAAAAAATGCTTAAAAAATAAAGAAAATAAAAAATAATCAACAAAACCAACAATCAATTAACATACTGCATTTGAAAAGTCTCTCATTCTTTTTTCATTGTAGTACGCTGCCCAGAACGCTTCCCGGTTCGCGTACCCTTTTAAAGCCTCCACATTAAACCTAGGGGGTCAGGGAGGATCTACTATGCCCCCTTATGGTCATTTCCCCCTTTGTTTTGGCCTCCTCTTGTCTCTCAATCCTACCGAGAGACAAGATGGCGGCCGCTACGGACTGTTTAGAATGTTGACAGACACCTGAGAGCCAATCAGCTTCGCTACGCGAAGTTCCGGTACGCGCCCCGGTCCGCGAACCGGGGCGCGGACCGGAGCGCGCTTACAGATATATATCTTTTTTTAAACGTTAATTTCTCAAAATCCACTGGAGCACATATATTGAGACCTACAAAAGGCACATCGGGCTACCAGTCCCTACAATTTTGCCAAGTTTCGTGCAAATCCATTCAGCCGTTCGGGCTAAAAGTGAGGCCAGCCGCCCTATGGAAAACTCAATGTTAAAAACACGTTTTGGGACCCCCCTTTTTTCTCGGCCCCCCCTTGACGAACCCCCCCCAAATTTTCAAGGGCTGCTCAGAAACAAAATGTTCCATTTTCCAGAAAATTTCAGCCAATTCCGTCCACAAACACCAAAGTTATTAGACATAGAATTTTCAAAAATCCCATAGGGAAACAATCCTAACTATATATACCTACTGGCGACCGCCAGTAGGTAATATATATATATATATATAGATATATATATTCAGTGAAAAAAAACATAGGTTTCACATATGTTATAGTTAGCTGGACATTTCACTCATACAAAACCATTGAAATTCCCCCGTTATAGTTAGTTCAGCTAACTATAACTTGCGCGCTCGCAATGCACTGCTGATTACGTCACATATTACATCACTCATGGCATGGTCAGTGACATGACTCATGACATCACTGATGACATCTCGAATGACATCACTGATGACATCACTGAATTTCTAAGGTTTCTTAAATGCTAATTCCTAACTATAACGTGTGTGAAACCTCTGGTTTTTTCAGTGAATTCCAAAGGTTTTGTAAATGATAATTTTTAAATGTATTAATTATTATATTTCTTTCTTTTTATACTAATTTCCTACATTTTTAGTATAAATCTTAATGTTTATTTTTTTAAGTTATATTTCATATTCTTAATGTAAAATAATAAAACTAAATAAAAAATGTGTTGTTTATTAATTAAATTTTTCTTTCAAAATATTACAAATAAATTCTATATAATTCCTTTTCCATTGTTTTTTTTGGGGGGGATAATCTTACCATACGCGTACGGTGATTGCACTATACTTTGTACAGTAATTTATACTCTGCGCATACACGTCACAAATGCGCTTTCACGTTACGCTTCGCATCTACGCTTCCATGTGACGTCATGTATGGTGTCCCGTACGCGTACGGCGTGAAAGTTTCTAAGTGTTCAACAACATATATTTATGTATTTAATGTACATATTAAGGGAATACATTATCTGGGCTAATCATGAAACTAGTTTTTTTTAACTTATAATAATCGTATATTACTTTTAAAAACAATTACGCGAATCGCGGAAGTACGTCATCACACTCGCATCCTAAGAGCACAGTAAACACACCGTAAGCATACGAAAAGCCATCTGACTTAAAAAGAAGAGATTAGATTCCTTCATAACACTTCCTCTTCCAACTCTTGAAAGACCCCATCTATTTAAATCATTCTACTTTGACTTTCTAAGAAGAAGTATCTCTTCTCTGAAGCCTGTCAAATTAGAACGATGACAACACCTATGGACTCATCTTTCAGCCACTCCTCTGATGGAGAATTTACTGAAGGGGAAAAAACGTCAATGCACCTCTTGTGACCTGTAAAATTTGCCAAACTACACTTTCCAGGGTCAATCCTGCAAAACAATATTCATTTGGCACTGCAAGTATGGTGCGGCACGTGAAGATTTTGCGCTTCAACAATTTTGCAAGAGCTGCAACACGGAGGTCGCAAGAGGACCCACCTGCTGGTGTAGCAAGTACATCAAGTGCACCACCTATGGAAAGCAGTCCACAACCACAGATCTAACTTGATTTTAGTGAAGTTAAAATCCTCTCCATTTATTGTGAAGAACTTTTATGTTACGGGGAACAGTCCAGCGACCTCATAAAACGCAGGAAGCGTGAGCATCGCTCTCATCGACATTACTGGGTTTTTTCACATTCCATTTTGTTCCTGTTGGACACTTTTTGAGTTCCTGTTCTATTTTTTTAGTTTAAAAAAAAAACTTGCTCAAAAAAATACAAAAAAAAATAGAAAACTAAAAACACAAAAAAAACTTATTTTTAGAACTACCTACACTGCTCAAAGAAATAACTATATTTCAATGTAAGTCTTTAAAAGTTTGTCAGAATGAATGTGTAGTTCATAAAAGAATGAATGAATACATTACTACTGTATGGTGAATGTGAAACTGCAGAACTATAAGGAAGTGTGTGTGGAGGTGTTCTGGTGCGGAACCGCCTTCTAAAAGTGACTAAGTGAAATCTATAAGATTTCATTCAGTCACTTTTATGCTTATGCTGCATCAGAACCCTGCATCTGCTTGAAACAGCTGTAAAGATTGACACAGCATTGTAAGCATAGGGCCCCAAGAACATTCCTGGAGCTGCATTATTTTTTCAACGCAAGTCAAGCAATGTGCCACCATCACAACACAAATACATCACATATCTGTACCGTTTTTGCCCCATAATACACCACATTGTAAATACAGTACATCCATGGTGGTGATGTCACAGTGCACAATAACTGGCATATCTCTGGGGATGTACCACTTATTGTACATCTGCTGATTACTGTTTGAATGTAGTGAATGGATTACTACACACTGATTAATGAGTCACTGCAAAACTATAAAAGGAATGAGTGTTTCGTGCAAGTGTAAGGATAAAAACTGCGGAATTGAACATATAAAAGGTAAATTTGCAGGTGCCTAGAACAGTGCATGCATAGTCTATAGGAAATTCTAACAGTCCATGCCCTAAGGCCCACTTTGCACCAAGAATACTTAGGTAGTGACTGAATTATTACAATTCTTCAAGCCCAGTATGTGGCTGAATGCAAATCAGCTTTACTTTTACAACAAAGTATAGATAAACACATACTACTATATGGTTCACTACAATACTGAAACAGTAGTATGATAGTGTTTGCTTGAAGTGTAAGGATACACATTGAGGAATTGAAGGTATAAAACATAAGTTTGCTGGTGCATAGAACAGTGCATGCACAGTCTATAGGGGTTTGAAACAGAGCAGTCTATGGGCTAAGGCCTGTTTTAATCCATGAGTTTCTAGATAGTGATTGAATCATTACAGTTTATTACAGCTTCAGTTTTACCACGGTACAATGGAAAAGAACATACTGCTGACTGGTTCACTGCAATACTAAAACAGCAGTGTCAGAGTTTTTGGTGGCAGTCTAAGGATACAGACTGGGGAATTGAAGGTATAAAACATAAGTTTGCAGGTGTATACAAGACTGCATATATGCTCCATAGGGATTTTAAGCAATCCGTACCCTCAGACCCACTTTGCATATTTTAAATCAATGCAAAAATTTAAAGAATGTAAAACTGAATCTATAAGTGCTTCACATTTGGTACAATGAATACATTAGTAGATAGTGCTCAAACCTTTATTATTTTTAAACAATAAATGTATTCTTGTAACATCTCATAATTTAACAGACCTTCCAAAACAAGTTCATCAGGTATTTCATACACATTAATTCCCTCGTTAGCAGTTTCGGAATAAATTTGTTCTAAAATTTCAACATAATTTAATGCTTTTGGAAAATCTGCATCAAATCTTTCGTCTTCGAAATCATAGCTCATGTCTGCAGCACTAATTTCCCCTTCTTCACTCTCATTGCCTGTGACAGATACGATTAGTTCTTCAATTACACTCAAGGTAATATCCAAAATCTCCTCAGTATGAGGCTGTTCTCTTTCCATAATTTTTCCTTTATGTTCTAGCCCCTTGTACAAAAATATAAACAGTTAATTTTATCACTTTTCGTATATATATTACAAAACTAGTGTTTTCACCTATTTTGGCCTACAAAAAATATTATATAAATACCATTATCTAATAACATTCCATTAGTAGAGTCTTACTCCTTTACAAAGTTATATAAATATAATAAATTATAAGGATATCCTGTTTTTAGCTTTTCTTAAATTTTGAAACCAGTCACTCCTTATGACTATAGTAAAAGACTCAGGATGTTATAGTAAAATACCATTCCAAAAAATGTAGAATATGTCTATTCACCTTACCCATTCCAAAATAGTAAATGTGTTTTATTAAAATGCAAGAGATACTATTGATTGTCCAGAATAACACTGTGTATCTGTGTATATGTAGACATCATTATCACACTACTTTTTGAATACTTCATGTGTTTTCACAAAAATAAACTCTTAAAGACCTATCCAGTACTTACCTTTTAACATAATTAGAAAGTAGTAATTCCTTATATGAGTCTAAAATACTCACACAACAGGTATAGCACACTGGTACTGTCAGGAACAGTAAGCCCAGAAACTCTTACCGAATATTTGCACAGGAACAGATGATATTAGTTCCCAACTCCCCCTCCAGGATCCTCCAGAGACTTAGGGCTCCATTAGGATATCGGGCGGATTGCCTCCGCCAGGGTGGCGGTGGCCACCGCCACCCAGGCGGAGGCAATCCGCCCTGCAACCACTCTCGTTTTCCCCTCCGCCTGATTAGGATGGCGGAGGGGACAATGGCGGACGGAAATACCGACCGCGGCGGTAATAGATTAATATGGTGGCGGAGTCCAATGGACACCGCCAGCCATATTATGATGGCGAAATGTGTGGGCCTTTCCGCGGCGGCAATGCCGCCACAGAAAGGCATGCGGACATTGCTGCGGGGGCCCCCTGCAGGGCCCCAAGGTTGGCGCCACTGTCGGGGGGGCACATGGGGGGTACCTAAGGTACCCCCCCACATTTGCATATGCAAAGCGGCAGGCACAGCGCGGTGCCTGCCGCTTTGCATATGCAAATGCGTAAAAGCATTTTTTGCATTGTGGCGGGCGGTGCAGAGTGCACCGCCCGTCACAATGGTAAAACTACAGGATGTGCCCGCCACTAATTCCCCCCACGGGACCCCCGCCCTTATGGCGGGCGGTCCCGTTCTCCGATAGGGTGGCGGGCGGACAATGTCCGCCCGTCATCCTAATGGGGCCCCAAACGTTTTAATCTAATCTCTAAAAAAAACACACAGGAGAAGGGGGATAGGAAAAAAATAATAAAGAAGAAGAGACTGACTCGCAACCTCTGCATTTCCTCCTTGGCACCTTCTCTCTTGCTGTCATGTTTTATTCACAGACAATCCCTTCACATGGATACATGACAGAAACTAACAAAGAACAATTATTTAATAACCTACCCTACTCTATCTCTATTCCTTATCTATAACTTAGTCTAACGCTACTAATTACCTACCCCTTGGTCTTTTGAACTAGCCTTTCCTCTAGTGTTTATCTGCAACCTTGTAGCTTGCGGTTCTTTATTTTTCTCACTGCTGATAACCTATAATTACATAACATTCATTAACCTAGGCCTCTCAGTTTATTGTCTAATTTTTATATTATTAATTTCCTTGTGTTCTTTCACCAACCTTTCTTTAAGCAGTTGCTTGTTATCTATTCTGTCAATCCTTGAATATCTTGTGTTTTTCACTAATGTTCCTTCTTAATTGAACAGTCTTTCTGGTATTCCTTTCTCAATGTGTTTTTTTTCCCTTAAGACTTTGCTTATCACAAATTGTATCGTTTCTTCTTTTAGGTTAGAGAAAATACATCGACTGAGTACATTCAATATTGTCTATAATGTCAGGTAAGTTTAGTCACTCAGTAACTTGTCATACAATTATTTTCCAAGAATATACCTTTGTCAACTATAAGGTATCACTAAAGTTTCTTGTATGGTTTCTTGTTCTCTCTGCTCTTCAGGTACCGAACACGATTGAGTCCGTCTGCCAGAAGGAGCCGCGACGGGAAAATCAACTGCTGCGCAATGTTCGGGCTTCTTCCAACTCGGCAGCAGAATTCTAGTTGCGGGCATGAAAACTAAGGTAAGTTTAATCGGGAACCTTCTTTAACTCTCTTAGAAATATTTGTGCTTTCTCTTCAGGAAAATCTATGGAGCAATTGCAAACGGGTCTGAACTCGGGAACGTCGTAGGTAAAGTGCGCACTCGTTAGGGAGTGCGCGCCTCACCAAGGATTCCCCACAGGTGTGTGGTAAATGACTAGACTGCCACTGCGTCTTTCCTTGAGGCGGCCATCTTAGAATTCCTCTGTTGCACTAAAGCACTCCAAGTATGTTTCCTTGCAGATTCTTCATCTCTCTTGCACCTGCTAGGGTTTAGATAAGTCATTATCGTATCCACTGATTGATTAGCGTTTCTGACAGGTACACTCAGTATATAATTTTTTGAAATATCTTTAAAAGATACAAACCATCTTTACACACTTATGTTCTCCATCCATGTTTTGTTACTTCAGCTCGGTTGAAGCACATTCCATCGACCATTTTTAACAGTTACTTGCACTAACCTTAACCATAATAAATAATAAAAAAATTATATATTATAAAATTACCATATGTGGAAGACAAAAAAAATACAGTTACAATATATCTTTTACAACACAAAATAATTTGTAAAGAATTACATTTGCCTTTTTTGCTGTTCTCAGAATATATTAAATTTTACTAGAAACAGTGAGTTCAATAGTACTCATCACATAACAGCGGGCAAAAAAAAGACAATCAATAAGATTATCTTAAAAAAAACCTTATCCACAGGTTTTTGCAAATGGCGATGCGGCGCGAGGTGATGGCGCTTTATCATAGGGGATCCTATATGCCACAGAGACTGGACGTGAAATTGACATTTATTCCGAAAACTTTCTTCCTTGTAGCAAATATATGGAGTAGAATCAATAAAAAATAGTGAGGTGGCTATCCCCGGGTACTAACTGGATCATTGGATAGCGTATTTCAAGAACCAAATAATCATCTTGGATAAACTGACTATCAACATAGGAGAAAATATAAATGGAAACTTAAAGGTCCTGTCATCAATTAACTTTTTATTATCGGAAGTGGAGATTGAAGGAATAACCAGCATAGTCAAACTCACCACTTCTTGCCCTGAAGAAGTCCTTTTGGACGAAACACGTTGGCTACATTTTGTATGAATAAAAGAATAAATAGAATAAAAGACCTTTTAAAGCCCTACTGAACGGATTCTAAAAATGTCATTTGTTTACTATTGCTTTCTGTGGAGAGTGCTGCACCATTGTGTTGTATTGTAAATTGTGGGTATATACCTGTGGAAGCTTAGGGGTATGTGGCTTCAGGTCCTCGGCACCCAGATCCTATGAATACATAAGACTAAATTACAGATAAGTGCGGTCACTGTTGCCCAATACCTTGGATTTTCCGTTGTTGTTGTTTCAAAATTCTCAATATCAATCTAAAAAATAGAAATAAAACATATCTGAAATGTTTTTTTCTAAGGGCAATTTCTTACGTAAATATGACACATCTCAAACAATCATAACATAACAAAACATTATGATTAATTTTCATACACTGTAAATAATGTTACTTACAAATATATGCTGACAAAATATACAACAAAAACTCGTTATTGGTTTCATATACTTTTCCACACGGCCAAATAGTATGCGTCAAATTCCTACTTTGGAAATTGTTCAATAGTAATCCTGAGCATCTGCCTCCCAGCCTTCTGATCCAAAGCCACTGACATCATTTGCTCCATCCCGCAGTGCTCATCCCTCAACTCAACGCTATTCAACATCTACATGGCCAACCTCACACAAGTAGCCCACCATCACAACCTCAACAACATCTCCTACAACAACAACACCCATAAAGAGCAGCTCTCTAAACATATACTCGCACAAAATAAAAGTACTCATCCTCAGACCCACACCCTCACCCTTGGACGACTCCTGCTAGCTGACTACACTGTGGACAGTACCAACACCTACCAACCATGTCCACAACCTAGGATTCATCCTCAACTCCTCCCTCTCCATGTGTAAGCAAGTCTACACCATTCCCTCCTACTGCTATAACACCCTCCACATGCTCCGCAACATTTACAAGTGGATCCTAACCAAAAGAAGAAGAGTCCCTCATCAGGAGATGTGGCAAAACACTCTACACAGGAATTCCAACCAAACACCTAAAACAACTACAACAAATCCAAAAGACCTCCACCTGAGTGATTATCAATGTCCCCTGCTGCAGCCACATCACCCACCACCTGATACACTTACACTGCCTCAATATCAACAAGCGGATCACCTTCAAGCTCCTCGCCCTCACTTACAAAATACTCTACAACACCAGACTAATCTACCTTAACAAAAGTAATCCTGAAAGGCCAAGTTTTGATCTTAAAATTTTGGCTTTAAAAATATTAGGTAAGAATTTGGTAACTCTTTAGGAAAACGTTGCTTAAAAACGAATTGACTATCATTTCAATGTATCCAACCTTTCAGACATTTTAAATAAACAGTGTAATGTCCAGATGTTGTAGAAGGTCCATCATGAAAAATAATTGTAACAGCTACAAAAGTTCTTCCTGATATTGAAACTTGACTAGCTACAAACTTTTTAATTAAAGTTTCCAATGTTCTTCCATCAGCTCTACAACGTTGCAGCATTAAAATTACATACTGTCCATATCTTTGTAAAAATATTGTTGATGACATTTCTGATTTACATTGGCTACACTCCATGTTTTGACTTGCTCCTCTAATTAGATTGTTAAAAGACACTGATTTACAGTCAGGTAAAGTAAAATATATGAATCTTTCAGTGTCTATGTTAGTACTACATGTAAACAAACAATTTTGACAGTCATGTTGCCATTTATAAGAAAGGCCAAAAAGGTTTTCAATATCTATACCTTCATCTTCCAGTACACCACGCACAAACATTAACAATTCCTGACAATCTTGCTGAATGTTCTGCGTAAATTGACTAGAACCAGAACATATGTCCAAAACATTTCGAATATCAGAAACACTTTGTATTTTACTTTTATCACTACTACATTTCTCATAAACAGAATACAACAATGAACAGAATCTTTCGTCCCGATTTTCAACAATTTGCAGTTGCAAACTTTCAAGAACAAAAACAACATTAACAACTACATTAGCATAGCAGTTGACACCACAACTATTTTAAACCGATAACCAACATTCTCTTCAACACTGTCCTTTTTCTTTTTGCTTGCAGGCGCAACTTCATCTTGTTTTTTTCTTTCTCTACAATTTCACTACAGATATGCTCAAATCTTCTTTTACTACCTACCACACGCTCTTCAAATACTGGATATTGACCTAAATTGGGTGCATATTCTCTTCTTAACCTATTATACTCTTTCACACAATTTGCATCTGCACTAACCTTTGTCTCATCAAAATCCTTCAAGTACAATCCAGATAAAGTTCTGACTCGAGACAAAGCAACATATGCCATACCCTCTTTAAACACTGTACTTCCAATATTCACTAAAACACTATCTACACTTAAACCTTGAGATTTATGAATGGTCACCGCATATGCCAAACAAACAGGAAACTGTTTTCTGCGTACATACAAATCTTTTACAAGCAAAAACCGAGATGAACAATTACTAAATTGTTGTGCTTCAGCAATTTCATCAAATTTGATTTTCAAAAATTCAATCCCATCTCTATTTACATAATTAACAAAATCAACAATTTTACCCATTGCTCCATTTACTAAACCTTTTTCCGCATTCAAATTACGTCGTAAAATTACCCTACAGTTTACACATGCATACAAATTCTTTTCTAAACCAGCAGTTTTACTTATTGATTTCTCTAAAGAATCCAATTTCCTCTTCAACTTTTCAGTCAAAATAATAGTGATTCCTTAATGTTCTATTTTATCAATAGCTTCGAATTTTATAATTTCTTCATTTTCCAACTTTAACATTTCTTTATTGAATATAAAACATTCACGTAGTGTTGACATTTAGTAGATTACAGATTTGTTTTCTGCAATTCTCATGTATATTTTCTCTGGGACAATATTTTCATTTGGAAACAAATTGGAAAGTAATCGTCTCTGTAAAGCTTGTTTGCCATGTTCAGTCATTTTTCCAATTATTATATCTTGAAGAATATTTCCATAATCAGCATCGTTTGCCTGTCGCATATTTGTAATAAGTTCCTTATACTCAAAATATGACCACATGTTTACATTTCCAATGCTCCTCAAAGACTTTCTGGTATCTTCATGTGACAGTGTTTTAAACACTGGTTGTCCTTTTACAGGAGTAAGTTGTAGAAGATCTCCAAAAACAATGACGTGTTTTCCTCTGAATAATACGTCATACTCTGTTTTAAGAATTTGCTGCATTCTTAAATGCACAAAAGCAAGCATTAAGTTTGAAACCATGCTTACCTCATCAATAATGAGAAGTTTCATTTTCCTCAAGACTCTTGAAACTTCACAAGATGCTTCTCCAGATAGCTTGTGGTATTCTAATTTGTTTTCATGCTCTACTGGTAGCATTAATAAATGATGTAAAGTAATTCCTTTAATATTGTGGGCTGCTAATCCAGTTGGAGCAGTGACAACACAAGACAAACTCAGTTGTTTTCTGTACAAAAGTTGTGATTACTTTAATTAAAAAACATTTGCCTGTTCCTGCTTGTCCACTGAGGTACATTCGGATAGGTTCAAATGATGAGCAAGAGCACTCTTTCTTCTCATGAAGTAATCAATGGTCAATCTGTTCTCTCATTTGCTCATATATTTCTTTCTGCTCAAGATTTAGTTGTTCTTCCAAGTTTCCTAAGTTTGTTACATCTTCTTGACCTTGATACATTGCTGTTTCCACCTCTTCCATAACAGTTGCTGCTTAATTTTGAACAATTGGTTCTCCTAGTGGGTCCTGACTCAACGGAGCAGAAGTTTGACTCTCTTGAGAACTGTCTCTAGCAATCTCAGCTGCAATTCTAGATTCTTGCTCAATTTCGTCATTCAACATTTTCACATAATTAGCAAAAACAGGACATTCTATGTTATCTTTAGTTGCATTGAAGGAATCTTCATAGCTCTCGAAATCTCCAAGTAATTCCAATTCAGAACGCCATTGCGTAAAAAGTTGCAAAAGAGCTAAATAGCAAAATTCCCTTTTCTCAGGTGTTTCACAACTCAGTTTATGCTGATTAATCAAATGTCGTTTTCTTTGTTTCACCAGACATCCTTCAGAACCAACCACGGCATGTATACCATTATTGATGTTTTCTGTAATATTCCGTTTAAAAATATAGTTTCGCAGCACTTCATAGAGACAAATATTCTCAAGATGATGACTTCTATTTGGATAATATGTATCCAACATATTTGTTTTCACAATATCTCAACGTTCTGGCTCTTTTTCAGCTGAATATTCAATTTCTTGTACAGATTTAAGTACTCGGTTTCGTGTTGCAGCAAGACCTTGGCTCACCCAAATGATTCTTCTAGATTTGGAGTATAGACTTGCAGATGATAACCGATCCGAGCATTCATATGCTCCAATTTCTCGATGAGGTAACATCTTCAAACTGTAAGTATATAATTTCTTACTTAGACTCTTCTCGTGGGAAATCTCTTCCCTCATTTCCTTCAATTCCGTCTTTTCTGATTTTGCTATGTACGATGTTACATATCGAGCAACAGCAATGTAATTATCTGCAACATATTGAATATCCATTATTAGCATTCCACATGGACAAAACAACTGGGTAATAGTCATTTATATATTTTGACTCTTCATTTAATAATAATAATAATATGAAATTTATAATGCGCTCAGCTTACCCAGGGGCGTCCCGGCGCAACAGACCAGAAGGGGAAACTCAGCTAATCACTACTGTGGAAACAAGTGGGTCTTAAGGAGTTTCCTAAATGGTAGGATCTTGGGCTCTGAGCGAATCCTGAGGGGCAGAGAGTTCCAAAGAGACGCCACCTGTACCGAGAAACGCCTGCCCCCAGAACGAGCTTTTCTTACTCTCGCTGACTGCAAAAGATGTTTTTGGTCCGAGCGCAGCAGACGTGGAGGTTTATAGGGACGGGCCATATTAGCAAGGATAGGGGGGCCTTTGCCATGTAAAATCTTATGGGCTGTACATAGCGCCTTAAATTTCACCCGCTCCTTCACGGGGAGCCAGTGAAGCGCTCTGAGGGCAGGAGCAGCAGACTGCCGTCTGGGAACATCCATAAGGATTCTCGCAGCTGCGTTTTGCACCTGTTGGAGGGTTTTGAAGGTCGCTTCGGGGGCACCAAGAAACAGCGCATTCCCATAATCGAGCCTCGATAGAATTAGGCCACGTATCAACAGCTTCCTTGCTGGATCAGGAAGCAAAGGTAGCACCTTTCGGGCTGATTTCAGTAAGCCAAAGCAAACTCCTGCGGTCTTCCTGGCATGAGTCCTAAAGGACAGATCTTCTTCCAACCATACTCCCAAGGCCTTGATCTCCTTCTTGGGGGATGGTGGGTCGCCAAGAGACCGAGGCCAACAGGTTGCAATGATGGAGGGACTGGGATTGCCCAGGAGCATCAGCTCGGTTTTACCTCCATTGAGCTTTAAGGCAGAGATAGACATCCAACGATAAACATTGGCGAGGCAATCGTGTAAAACCTCGGGTTGTTCCGCCAGCTGAGTGAGGCCAACCACCAGCTGAGTATCATCAGCGTAACTGATGATCTTCACCCCCGAGGGGGCGACCACTCTTTCAAGTGGAGTCATGTATATATTAAATAGAGTAGGGCTCAACGATGAGCCCTGCGGGACTCCACATTGCAGAGGGATTAGGGCAGATTGCTCTGACCCTTCCCAGACTTGGTAGAAACGGTCAGAGAGAAAGGATCCCAACCATTTCAGGGCCGTCCCTGAGACACCTACCTCTGACAGACGTTGGAGGAGCACTTGATGACTCACAGTGTCAAAGGCAGCACTCAAGTCCAGGAGGATCACTGCCACTGACCCTCCTGTATCCAGAGTGCTCCTTGCCTCCTCCACTACTGCCAGCAAGGCAGTGTCTGTTCCATGGCCGGGACGGAAACCGGTCTGGGAGTCTCCTAGCAGGTGGTTAGACTCAAGATGGTGGGAGAGCTGACGGTTAACCAGCTTCTCTGCAATTTTCGAAAATCCAGGCAGAAGTGAAATTGGCCTAAAGTTGGACAAGTTGGATGAGTCCATTCCTGGCTTTTTTAATAAGGCCTTCACCACAGCCTTTTTCCATCTCTGGGGCACTATACCCTGCGTGAGTGAAAGGTTCAAGAGGTCAGTCAGAGGAGTTGACAAGGTGTTAGCCACAAGTTTGAGATGTTTTATGGGGACTGGGTCACTCGGGGAGCCACTCTTCATCTCTAACAGGACTTTTATGACCTCCTCTTCCGAGAAAGGGCCAAAGGATGCTAGCTCAATCAGTCGACTTGTAGGGCTAGTAACCGGTTCATCGATTTGAGGGATAGTAGGTAAGGAGGATAATATTTTCTCTATTTTAGAGTGGAAGAAGCTGGCCAGTTCCTCACATTTTTCTTTGGGATTATCATGCAACACTGGAGGGACCGGGGCTTTCAGAAGTTCCTTGAAGATTTTAAAAGATTCTCCTGAAGAATTGCTAGCTCTCTCGATCCGATCGCTATAGAAAATCTTTTTAGCGTCCTTCAGTGCGCTTTTATATTTCCTTAGCTCCCTTTTATAATTGGCCCGGCTTTCTTCCGTCCGTTCTCTCCTCCAGGCACGTTCAAGCCTTTTACAAGAGGTTCTGATACACCCAAGTTCGGGGGTATACCAGGGGGCAGAGCCAGTTCTTCTCTCCCTGACAAGCCTCCTTTTATTTGGGATCAGTGAGTCCAGAGAGTTGGTGAGCCATTCGCCCAAGAGCTGGTCAGCAGTGTTAGGGTCATCTGTGAGGTGAGGACAGGTTCTAGATAGCTGTTCCGCCCAACTGTCCACCGGGAGCTTCGACCAGAGTCGTTCCACAGTATGTTGTCTAGGAGCGGGGTCTCTGTGGTTCCCCCGCAGCCAGCTAAACGGAACAAGGTGGTGATCAGTCCAGGGGAGAGCCAACATCTGGAGAGCCTGCAGGTTCACTGAGTTAGCAAAAACTGCATCAAGCTGATGACCTCTGTTATGGGTAGCTCCCATATTAACAAGATGTAGGTCCAATGCACCAAGCGAGCTTAAAAGCTCCCTTGCCACTACGTCATTGGGGTCGTCAAAATGAAAATTGAAGTCCCCAAGGGTGAAAAAATTGGACGAGGCAGCAGCCAGTGGGATTACAGCCTCCATGAAGGAGTCCACGAAATTCCCTAGAGTAGCAGGAGGCCGATACACAAGGAGGCCAGAGACAGAGACAGTGGAGGAGATGCAAAGGGTGAACTGACAACTTTCAGCGTTGTTGATGCCACAGTCTACTGCTTTGCATACAAATATGTCTCTGTAAACAATAGCCACTCCACCCCCTCTCCCATCCGGCCTATCAAGATGGAACATGAGGTATCCCGAGGGGAGAGCGTTGACAATGTCAGGGTCGGAACCTGCAGTCAGCCACGTTTCCGTCAGGAATAAAACATCCAGACTATGGTCCAAAAGGAGGGAATGAACCTCGGTGGTATGACAGGGCAATGATCTGCAATTAAGCAGTGCCATAGTAAGTGAGTTAGGGTTCTTGCGAGTATTGTACGGGCGACAATCAAGACAATGTTTAAAAACGGAGCCCTCAGCCCAATTATTGCTGCAGCTGGGGTGTCTAGGCGGGCGTATAGCAAGCAATGTGTCCCGTGAGTACCTATAACAGGGAATCTGAGGGCAAGAGGAGTTTAGCAGAGTGGTATGCCCAGGGCCCGTCTGGGCCCGGACGGGCACAGACGGGCTTGACTCTGGCGAAACTCCGGCGACAGTCCGGCGATGACGCTGCGTGATGACTCTGCGCGTCAGCATGGCTGGCTTTATGTTCGCCGAGCGCGGGACACTAGAGCGCTACCTGCGCCGCCTGCAATGTCCCCCCTCCCAAGATGGCCACCAACACGAGACAGTGGGCAGGGACCCGCTAAAACGCGGTGCTTTGACCAAATTTAGGTGAGAGTAAGGTGGCAGCAATGCGGGTGTGCGAGTGGCCCTAATTTAAAAACAGGGTAAAACGGAGTAACTCAAATTAAAATAAAGGACAAAAACGGGACGTTTTTAAAAGTAAATTACAGCAGCAGCTAGCAGCAGAAAAGCGGTAAGTGCAAGGCTGACCTAACACTAATGGTCAAGATGTTAAGGGTGCTCACCTGAAGTTGCCTGGCTTTATGCTCGCCGAGCGCGGGACACTAGAGCGCTACCTGCGCCGCCTGCAATGTCCCCCCTCCCAAGATGGCCACCAACACGAGACAGTGGGCAGGGACCCGCTAAAACGCGGTGCTTTGACCAAATTTAGGTGAGAGTAAGGTGGCAGCAATGCGGGTGTGCGAGTGGCCCTAATTTAAAAACAGGGTAAAACGGAGTAACTCAAATTAAAATAAAGGACAAAAACGGGACGTTTTTAAAAGTAAATTACAGCAGCAGCTAGCAGCAGAAAAGCGGTAAGTGCAAGGCTGACCTAACACTAATGGTCAAGATGTTAAGGGTGCTCACCTGAAGTTGCCTGGCTTTATGCTCGCTGAGCGCGGGACACTAGAGCGCTACCTGCGCCGCCTGCAATGTCCCCCCTCCCAAGATGGCCACCAACACGAGACAGTGGGCAGGGACCCGCTAAAACGCGGTGCTTTGACCAAATTTAGGTGAGAGTAAGGTGGCAGCAATACGGGTGTGCGAGTGGCCCTAATTTAAAAACAGGGTAAAACGGAGTAACTCAAATTAAAATAAAGGACAAAAACGGGACGTTTTTAAAAGTAAATTACAGCAGCAGCTAGCAGCAGAAAAGCGGTAAGTGCAAGGCTGACCTAACACTAATGGTCAAGATGTTCATTTCTTCTTAAGTTGTTGGTATTTTTTCGAGACTTTCTTGTGATAGTATGTCGCAAAGATGACATAAAACTGTTCACTCTTCCTTTTGATATTACCGGACGTGGAAATGCAAAACCGCATTTGGTGTAGAATTTGTCCTTAGATTTGTACTTTCGATAACAGTATTTCCCACAAGGATGGCTTTGGAATCGTAAGACTTGTTGTCTTAAGTCCTTATCTTGTGTACTTTTGGGTATATCACATGTAGCATATTCTTCAATAAAAGACAACACAGTATCATCTGAGTCTGTTCCAAATTTGGGAGCATCTTTGATCCATATTAGCATGTGTATGTGAGGAGCACCTCTTGCTTGATACTCCTTTTTCCAAAAGAAGTCCAGAACCTCTCCAAGAGGAGGATTTTATTTATTGGTGATAAAAGACACCATAGCTTCAAATCTATGATTGAAATACCTGCTTACATTAACTGGATCCAAAAAGCACAATTCTCCAGGTGTCTTGTATTCAATATTTAGTATATTTTGATTTGCCTCTCGAAGAAATTGAAGTAAATCATCCCAAGCATATTCAGCACAGCTTAGAGTAAGGAACCATGTAGGATTTCCTAAGTTCCTTGGCATACATTTCAGTTATCCATGACGACGTTACCAGTACTCATTAGTATCACACTGACATGCCATGAGATTAATCAGCTGAGATTCCAAAACATTATCTTTCTGCAGTACTTTATCCATAAATTCCTTTGCCAAAACATTTTGTAGATGTACACCTGTTTTCAATATATGGTTTACTGCATAAGAAAGTTCAGACAAATCACTCTCAAACAAAAGATGAAACAAATACGGAACACATTGTCGAAATCTTGGATCTTCTGCATATAATGTTGATGTCCGGTATTGAGATGCAGGAATCTGCACAGGTCGGTCATCATATCGTCCTCCTTTTCCTGTGGGAAACAACTGAGGGAAACAACAAGCTTCCAAGCTTTTTTCCCATGCACTAATGGAACTTCCCTTAGCTTCTTTCATTTGGAATAACTCAATAGTATTCCCCATCACTTCTTTAGAATGAAGTGGATGAACACTGTAATGTTCGTAGATTTTTTCAGTTCTGGACCCATCGACTTTTTCAATTTGTCCAGATGGCAAGTCACTAGCTTCTTCTACAGTTATTTCTTCTTCTCTCACACACACATTTCTGTAATATTAATTATTTTTTATCAGATACAAAGTTGCCTTTTTCACTTTCCTAACATCCACTAATTCTTGCCAGATTTTCTTACTCTTAGTAGGAACGCCATTAACAAGAATAACTAAAGGTTCATCCTCTACATTTTCTACGCCAATTGTTTCAATCTTTTTCTTAAAATCTAGAGGCAAATATACAACTCTTCCCTTTAATCCACTCTGTAAATCAGAAGGAGGCAATTTTCCTGTCTTAGACTCCATACGAACAATAGCCTGAAATGGATGCACACATTGAATAAGAATAGACTCATAGGTATTTAAATCCATCAATTCAGAAGGAATATTTACCAAATCAAGATTATTATGCACAGCTCTAGCAGGCATTTTGTTCTCCTCCAATTTGTTATAACAATACTTAAAAATACGCTGATCAGAACCCAAATTAAAACAATTCTCTACTAACAAATAAGTCACAAAATCCTTCCACTCATTATTATTTTCCTTTTCACTTTTTAAATCAAATCAACAGTCCTGGTCTGATTTTTATAATGAGTTCGTCAACAACAGACACAACAATAATTTAGCCTTTCACCTGAAATCACCTTAAACTTTGTAATTTCTTGTTCAAAATTTTCTGTACTACAATGTTGTACATTCTCTTCTACATTTCCTTCTAGTAATATCTCAATTTCTGCACTGTCTTCCTCGGGACCAAAATAACTAACCTCAATTTCATCACAAACATTCTTTACATTTGATACAGATCCATGCAAAAGAGCACTGTTCAACTTTTTTAACAGTAGAGCTGGACTATTTGCATAATACAATCTTCTGACTAATTTCCTCATTTCAGAATGATGTACTGATAACATCCTGAAACGGTGAAAAACACTTCAACATACTTTTTTAGAAACACAAGTCAGAGAATGACCTTGCAAAACAGTATTTTCTCTCACTCTGCATGGGTCTAGTCCTTGCAACATCCTAATCTTTTGTTTAACACTTTTCTTTTTATAGTTTTGTAAGAAATTGCGTAAAAAATCAATAGATTATTGCCGTACACTACAAATACTACTGAAATTCCAAGTGTACACTGGAGCTTTAGGACCTCTCCCTAAAACTTCATCGGCTAACACCTCTTCTGCATTTCTAGGAACAATGTTCTCTTTCTCAATAGGCCAACCATTTCTAACATCACAAGCAAGACCACTAGTGTCAACTGCATGCAACAAATCATTACTCTGAAGATAACTTTCTTCATTAAAAAAAGGCTCAGAACTTGAACTATGTTTCCATTCATCCAAAAAAACCTCACAATTTTTTTTTCAGTATTGATAAACAGAATGTAATATAAAAAAATATACAGTATTACAAAAATAAATATATGAAATGTTCTATAATATTACTTATAAGAACAGAGGGAGGATTATGAGGACAAATGTGGAACAACGAAAATAAAAGTACTTACAACAAGAGACGAAGGAGTATGAAACAAGGGAAAATAAAACGAAAAAGGGGAGTATAAACAGACACTGCAATATAACGGGATAAAGGAACTATGAATAAAGTGGAAAGTATGAATAGGTAAGGGAGAGTATGAAGAGAAAGATGGAAATATGAGCAGAGAAGAAAAAGTATAAGAAGAAAAAAAGAAAGTAAGAGGACAGAGGGGGCACTATAAGAAGAGAGAGAAAGACTCTAAAGAAAAAAGAAGGAATATGTGAAAATACGCTCAACTATAAGAACAAAAAAGGAATACTAGCAAAGGACAGTGTGTATACGGACAGAGAGTACAGTACCAGAAGAGAGCACGGACAATGTGAGGAAAAGTGAACCATATGGAAAAAAGGGGTGTACAAGAACAGAGGATACAGTCTGAGGAGAAAAAAAAGACTATAAACAGATGCAGGATCATGAAGAGTGAAAAGTGTATGACGAAAGAAGCAGAAGTATGACAAGAGAAATATATAAAGAGAGAGGTCAGTATGAAAAGATGTAGAATATGAGGAAAGTGCTGCAGAGTGTATGCAGGGAGTCAAGGAGGAGTAAGAGAAGACAGCAAACAATATGAACAGATTTAAGAAGTATAAACAGAGAGGACAGAAAATGAAAATAGAAAAGAAATATGAAGAAAAAGAGGAAAATATGAACACAGAGAGAAGGAGTATAGGACAAAACGAAATATAAGAAAAACTCAGTAGTATGAGGAGACATAGAGAAGTAAGAGAAGAGAGAGGAGGGAAACATCCTTTACAATGCAACTTTTACCACGCAGTGCTATTTCAACGCAGGTTTTACAACGAAAACCATTACAACGCATTGCGCTGGGGGGCGCTCTAGGATAGGGAATAGATTTAATTTACTATCCAACACCTTCCCTAGTGTCCACGGGGACTGGAGTTGGAATAGTAAATTAAACTATTCACTATCCAGCACCCCAAAGCGCTATGCGTTGTAATGGTATGCATTGTAAAAACTGCGTTGTAACAGCATGCGTGGTAAAAGCATACATTGTAACGTCATACATCCGAGAGAGGACAATATGAAAAGAGGGGGGAGTATAAGAACAGGAGGGAAAATGAGGAGAGGAATATGACAATAAGAAAAGACGGCAATATTAGTAGAGAGTGCAAAGTATAAGAAAAGAGAGGAGAAATGTGAGTACAGAGAGAATAATATTAGAAGAAAAAGAAAAGTATGAGAAAAAATTAGGGAGTACCTGCAAAGAATAGCGACAATAAGAAGAAACAGAGAATATAAGAACAGAAGAGTATATATGAATAAAGAGGAAGGAATGTAAAAAGACACCTGGCCATATTATCAAGCAAGGGCGATACATTATCGCCGCTTTTAACGGCAGGAAACTGCCGCTAAAGCGGCGATAATGGGCTTGATAATATGCCCTTGTGAATTCCCATAGCAGCCCAGGTTCTAGCGTTAACCTGGTCTGCTATGGGAATTCACAAGGGCATATTATCAAGCCCATTATGGCCGCTTTAGAGGCAGTTTACTGCCGATAAAAACGGCGATGATGTATCGCCCTTGCTTGATAATATGGCCCACAGAGACAAAAATGTGGGGCCATATTATCAAGAAAGGGTGATACATTATTCCAGCTTTTATTAGCAGGAAAGTGCCGCTGAAGCGGCAATAATGGGCTTGATAATATGCCCTATGAATATTCCCATAGAAGCCTAGGTTATGGTTTTAACCTGGTCTTCTATGGGAATTCACAAGGCCATATTATCAAGCCCATTATCGCTGCTTTAGCGGCAGTTTCGTGCCGATAAAAGCGGTGATAATGTGTCGCCCTTTCTTGATAATATGACCCGTGGAGAAAAGACAAATATAAACGAAGACTGACCGTATAAGGAGAGAAGGAGTACTATGAGAAGACAGTAAGAACTATGACAACAGTGGTGAATATAAAGACAAGAGAGAATATAAAGAGGAGGACAAATATGCAAAAAGAGGAGCAAGTATGAAAAAAGAGTATAAAAAGAGAGCAGAGTATAAGAAAAAGATGATAGTATAATGAGAGAGGAAGGAATAAGACGAGAGAGGAGGGAGTATGACAAGAGAGTGTAGAAAGTATGCAAAAAGGGGCGAATTCAGGGGCATATTATCAAGGGCCGGTGTTAAAATTATCGCCTTCACATCTAACATGGGCTTCGATTGGAATTCCATAGAGCATATTATCAAGCCCATTATCGCCGCTTTGTCTGCAGTTTTCTGCCGATAAATCGGCGATAATTTTATCGCATGTCTTGATAATATGCCTCATAATTCCTTAATGTACAAAGATGCACCACATACATTCCCATACAACTTATCAACTCACCTTTCAAATTGATTTGTAGATTAAGAAGAATGCCACTCACACAGTAGAAATTCTTATACAGAATCTCTCTAGATCAGTGTTTCCAGCAGAACCACAAAATGGAACATTTTCCATCTCATTTTACACATACATACATATAAACAACCAATTAAAATCCTTCACACATTAATTCAAAACGAAACACACATTTCTATTGCTTTAACATTTCAAACCTTTCCAACTGACATAACTTTCCACCCTACCCCCAACAGTTCATGCAAAAGTCAACTGTCAACAGAGGCAAATGTTCAGCACTGTATAAAACACTGCTCCTCACCAAATTTCGACTATGTCTAAGCACTTACTTATAAGTACCAATAAAGAGAAAAGGTCTCATTACAAGCCACCAAGATAAAAACACATAAACTTGATAGAAATCTGTAAAATATATATTTCTAATGGATTTTTTCTTGCTTACGGTCGCTTATGAAACGACTTTCAGAATTCGCACAGTACGCGTACACTAAATACACCGTAAAAAAGAAGAAAAAAAAATAGCATCTATCACTTATTTTTTACAATCCCCGGGGACCCCATCCCCCGGGGATCAAATATAACGCTCAGGACTGTGGGGGAAGCCCCAAAACCCCCACGGTCCCAGCCGGCTTCCTACGTCCTTCGGAACCCGGCATTGCTTTTTGTCAGAGAGACCAGCTTACATGCTGCTCTCTCAGACAAAAAGCAATCTGCTTTCCTACTTGAAAGAGAACTCTCACCCTACCATAGCAAACAGCAATGTCCCAAGGATAGGCACCCCGTAACACTACAGGAGCCGGCTCTGGGAGGTGGTGGTCCCCAGGGCCATCAATGGCTCAACAAAGGTCATCAAAGATTTTGACCTTGAGGATCATTGTAAACCCCCCTAAGCAGTCCTAGGGGACAGGAAGTCCTATAGCAAAAATGAAACTTTTCCCGTCAATCTAAATAAATAAAAAATCACATTTATTCCCACATTAAATCAAAACAAAACACACTTTTATATTGCACCCTTTCCAACTGACAAAACTTTCAACCGTTCCCCCATTCCACAATCTGCCAGTTACCATAGAAACACTTCAGGGAACACCTAATTCAGCACACAGGTGAAAAGTTCATCATACATTGTTTCAAATTAAAACAGCAAGTGTGCTTGACTTGAGAACTTACCAGCTTATTTTATGTAACGTTCTTTTCTATCAGTTTTTCTTAACCAATAAAAATCAGGCTTTTAAAAAACAGAAATATACATCCTAGCTTAGTGTAGAATGTTGTCGAACAACTAATCATTTCTTTTCTTTTTTCAAAACTGCATATTGTCCTCCATTTTAGAATAATCTTACTTTTCAGACTGCCATTTCATTTACAGACACCTTCACAGTGCATCCACACCCCTCTTCAACATGCTAAGAGTGTGGATTGTGGGACACAGCTATATTTTCTGGAGCCAAAGGTACGCACAACAGAAAAGAATTCACAAAGACCTATGTTTACCAAATGTAGACATTAACCCCTTCGGTGCTCATGGCATATACCTCTCAGGAGCTCATGACGAGCTGAGCTGGTCATGACCACACCAGTTTTTATTATGGCCCAGCACAGAAGAGAAATAGCTCCAGCAGCCAAGGTGTTAAATGGATTGGACAGAGAGGATTAAAGTGGCACCAATTGTTGCCATTGGTGAAATCCTTTTTACATCTCCAACACCCTGACCTCATAATTGTGCACTGTGGTGGCAATGACCTAGGAACTTTGACAGGGGTAGGTCTGGAAATGCTTATGAAGGACACCTTTGCACAATTGATGACACTTTTCTCCACAACTGCCTTTGTCTATTCTAATATATGCCAAAGGCAGAAATGGAACTGGTCCAACCACTATTGTCAACAGATTGAGGAAACTAGGACACATGTGAATAAATCTGTTTCTGCCTTTCTCCGAGACTCTAGAATGGGGTCCATCTACCACAACAGTCTGCGTTTCAATATGCATGACATCTATAGGAGAGACGGTGTACATTTTACAGATGAGGGAAACAGAGTCTTCCTCTTGAACTTTAGACTCTGCATTGGTACTTACTTGTAATCAATCAATCAATCAATCATGCCATTTGTATAGCGCACTACTCACCCGGGAGGGTCTCAAGGCGCTTGGGGGGAGGGGTATGCTACTGCTCGAACAGCCAGGTCTTGAGTTGTTTCCTGAAGGCGAGATGGTCCTGGGTCAGCCGAAGGTGGATGGGGAGGGAGTTCCAAGTCTTGGCAGCCAGGTAAGAGAAGGATCTTCCTCCGGCGGTGGCTCTTCGGATGCGTGGTACGGCTGCGAGGGCGAGGCTGGTGGACCGTAGCTGGCGGGTGGGCGTGTAGAAGGTCAGGCGGTCGTTGAGGTACTTGGGGCCCAGGTCGTGGAGAGACTTGTGTGCGTGGGTGAGGAGCCGGAACGTGATCCTCTTCTCTACGGGGAGCCAGTGCAGGTTCCTCAGGTGGCTGGAGATGTGGCTGCGTCGGGGGACATCCAGGATGAGTCGGGCGGAGGCGTTCTGGATGCGCTGGAGTCTTTTCTGTAGCTTGGCTGTGGTTCCGGCATAGAGGGCGTTTCCGTAGTCCAGGCGGCTGGTGACGAGTGCCTGGGTGACAGTCTTCCTGGTCTCGGTCGGGATCCAGCGGAAGATCTTGCGAAGCATACGCAGGGTGTTGAAGCACGATGAGGAGACGGCGTTGACTTGTCTGGTCATCGAGAGGGAGGGGTCCAGGATGAAGCCCAGGTTGCGTGCGTGGTCGGTTGGCTTGGGTGCGGTGCCCAGGGCTGGGGGCCACCAGGAGTCATCCCAGGCGGAGGGCGAAGATCCCAGGATGAGGACTTCCGTCTTGTCCGAGTTCAGTTTTAGGCGGCTGTCCTTCATCCACTCGGCGACGTCTTTCATCCCTTCGTGTAGGCAGGTTCTGGCGGTGTCGGGGTCTCTGGTGAGGGAGAGGATCAGCTGGGTGTCGTCGGCGTAAGAGATGATGTTGAGGTTGTGCTGGCGTGCGATGGCTGCGAGAGGTTTCATGTAGATGTTGAAGAGGGTGGGGCTGAGTGAAGATCCTTGCGGGATGCCGCAGATGACTTCGGTGGCCTCGGAGCGAAACGGGGGGAGGCGGACTCTTTGTGTTCTTCCGGCGAGGAACGAGATGATCCACTCCAGTGCCTTCTCTTGGATACCGATGTTGCTGAGGCGCTGGACTAGGGTGCGGTGGCAGACAGTGTCGAACGCAGTGGAGAGGTCCAGGAGGATGAGGGCCACTGTTTCCCCCTTGTCGAGCAGGGTCCGGATGTCGTCGGTGGCTGCGATGAGGGCGGTCTCGGTGCTGTGGTTGGCTCTGAAGCCGGACTGCGAGGGGTCGAGGGATCCGTTCGTCTCGAGGAAGGCGGTCAGCTGTCTGTTGACGATCTTCTCGATGACTTTAGCAGGAAAAGGGAGGAGCGAGATGGGGCGGAATTTTTTTAATCGGTGGGGTCCGCTGTAGGTTTCTTCAGGAGGGCGCTGATCTCGGCGTGCTTCCAGCTCTCCGGGAAGGTGGCGGTGTTGAAGGAGGCGTTGATGATGTTCCGGAGTTGGGGTGCGATGGTGGAGTCGGCCTTGTTAAAGACGTGGTGTGGGCAGGGGTCGGTCGGTGATCCGGAGTGGATGGTGTTCATCATGCGGGCTGTGTCTTCGGTGGTCACCGTCGTCCAGGTGCGAAGGGTGGCGGTGGGGGGCGTTGGTTCAACGGTTGGGTGCGTGGGTGGGGCGCCGAAGCTGTTGTGGATGTCGGCGATCTTGCGGTGGAAGAACGAGGCGAGGGAGTCGCAGAGGTCTTGTGACGGAGTGATGTCGTTGGTGCCGGTGCCCTGGGTTGGAGAACTCCTTGACGATAGTGAAGAGCTCTTTGCTGTCGTGGGCGTTGTTGTCCAGTCGTTCCTTCAGGGATTTCTTCTTGGTGGTGCGGATGAGCTGGTGGTGCTTGCGGGTAGCGTGTTTGAGGGCGGTCATGTTGTCGGTGGTCCGGTCGAGGAGCCAGGCTTTCTCGAGGGTACGGCAGGTCTTCTTGGAGTCCTTGAGGTCGTCGATGAACCAGGATGCCTTCTTGCTTCTGGGTCTGCTGGGAGGGTTCTTTAGTGGCGCGAGGTCGTCGGCGCAGGCGGTCAGCCACTGTGTGAAGTTGCGGGCTGCTTCGTTGGGGTCCGTTGTGTTGGCGGGTGGGCTCTGGCTGAGGGAGGTGGTGAGCTGGTCTGCGGTGATCTTGCTCCAATTCCTGTGAGGTACCTGTTGCGGATGGTGGTGGGTCGTGGATCTTTTGAAGCTGAAGTGGACGCAGCTGTGGTCGGTCCAGTGGAGTCCGGTGGCGTGGCTGAAGGTGATGTACTTGCTGGAAGAGAAGACGGGATCAAGCGTGTGGCCGGCGTCGTGGGTGGGGGTGTTGACCAGTTGCTTGAGTCCGAGGTTGGCGAGGTTTTCCAGCAGGGCGGTGGTGTTGCGGACTTGTAGGTACTAAAATCTCCCAATAAACACAAAGGCTCTTTTTAGAGCCACCCAACATCTAAACACATACACTTCATAAATATCTGAAAAATATTCTTTTTTCTTCCTTCAGTACGCTTATGGGACGACTTCCAATCTTCGCACAGTACGTCGTCCATACGTGCTTCGTACGCGTACAATAAATCTACTTTAACAAAATAGCATTTATCACAAATTTTTTATAATCCCCGAGGACCCCATCTCCCGGGACTCAAATATAACGTTGCGGACCTTGGGAAGAGCCCCAACGCCTCCACGGTCCCAGCCGGCTCCCCACTTCCTGCGGGAGCCGGCATTGCTTTTTGTCACAGAGAGCAGCTTACATGCTTCCATTCTACTTTCAAAGATAATTTCAACAGTTATACATTTTATAAAATAATATAGTACTGCACGCTAAAGGAGAAAAGTCAGCACAATTATGATAAAATAGAAAAAAAAATACTTCTACACTCAACAAACTCGTAAGCAGAGTACACAGTTTAATTTAAAAACACCCTACCACAACTAGTTTTTGAAACGCATTATACAATAAAATGCGTCACAAAAAAGGCTACATACATGGTGACTGTATAGTAACATCACATAGAAAAAAGAAAGCCACTCTTACGCTACCAGGAAAACACAACAACAGTACAAGGCCCAAATTTCCATTTTAGTGATTTCTTAGTTGCAAGTCTAGTTGTCAGATCGACACACACACTCCCTCATGGCTGGTATACACCTACACCACACCCATTCAGCACATCCGTCACTACACTTGTGACCCTATGTATAAAAAAGATGGAGCGCACGTGTTGCAGACATTTTCGAGTTGTTCCCAAAGCACCAAACAAGGGGCCCACTACTACATGCGTGGCCTCTTTGGTCACTGAGTTAGTGGTGCCCGAAGCACTGAACGGATGAACAACCTGCGATGATGATGATGGGAGCAGGAGTATGTCGTTAGCCATAGAGATATCAAGACTCGGCACCATATATGAGACTTCTTTGTTGGAGATCAGGACTACACCATGAAGAAGGTGACTTTTCTACAAAAAGAAGAGCAGTGAGGCTTGAGTACTCATCGGAGGGATGCAAAGGGTTGTAGCTGACAACATACATTGGGCTAACGGGGCTTCAGCTAGGATCAGATAGCTTCCTGGGCCCACACACAGTCGCACCCGAGTACGTCACAAGTCTTTTAAAGACATTTTACTTGTTAATGAGACTTTGATGTGTCCCCCTTACAGCTCCTGCAGCTCCACTCTTCTGTTTCTTTGAAGTTAAGGCCCCCCCAAAAGGAGCTTGTAAATCTGCGCCTGACTTTAAAAGAAAATATCGCAACTCCAGACTTTGTGAGACAGTTTTAATGTTGTTTTGTCTCTCATTCTCTCTCTCACTCTCTGTGACAACATTTCTTTTTCTCTTTTAAAGTTATAGACACTGCTGTCTACTTTGACTTGTAGACAGAAAGGTGTCTTCGAGTTGTGAACTCCGGTGGCCGCAGTGTTTGACCGCACTAAATATACAAGGTAAGCACAGCGGCCTAGATATACAATGCCTCCATTACAATGCATTAGAAATAAGTTGGCGTATTTACAATAGTCATTTTTTTCACACTATCAGGTTGTTTTTATCCTTGACATTAGGAAAATCTTGATTAAACATATCTTTTGTCCTCTTAGTCATTTTTAGTTATCACACTCACTTCGCACTGCACATTATCAGCACCATTGCTATGAGAGTACTTTTGGCTGGGCCAACTACTGGATTGAAATGTAGTGCTACATAGCTATTCCATTTTGGGTTTGGCTACACAGATTTCATACCATCATTTCCCAGATGACGATGTTCTGCCAGGGTGGTGGGCTGATGGGATTTGTTTCTGAGCCAGGTGCTACTCAAATCATGAGTGTTTGATGTTCTTGTCCTCTTGGGCTTTTGTATTAGGTTTGATGAGTTGACCGGTAGTCTCTTGTTTTGTTTTTCCACTTCCATATAGACACCACTTGAATGCGGGACTATAACAGAAGTGAAATATACTAGACACACTGCACACGTAAAATTGTGGTCTAACCTTTATTTGTGAAAGGAGAGAGTGGGTAGTGTGCAGCAGCTTCACTGTGTTGAAATGTATGATTACCTCCGAGCAGTGACAACAGATAGGATACAACAGTCTGACAAACAGATCTACAAGCTTATTACACCACTTTTTTTTGTCACTTTTAACATGGGAAAAGTGACGCAAGGAGCTTGTAAATCTACGTCTGACTTCAAGAAAAAATCTCAACTCCAGACTCTGAGAGACAGTTTTAATGTTGCTTTCTCTCTCTCTCTTTCTTTCTCTCTCTCACTCTCTGTGGCATCATTTCTCTTTCTCTTCTAAACTTATAGACACTGCTGTCTGCTTTGACGTGTAGAAGTGAAGTTGTGAATTCCACTGGCCGAAGTGTTTGGCCGCAGTGTTTATACAACGGTAAGCACAGAGGCCTAGATATACGATGCCTTCATTGTAATGCATTAGAAATAAGTTGGCATATTTACAATCCCGTTCTGCCACTTTTGTGTCAGTAACGCAGTAGGCACTTCCATATAGACACCACTTGAACGCTGCACTATAACAGAAGTGAAATGTACCAGGCACACTGCACACGTAAAATCGTAGTGTTACCTTGACTTGTAATGCTTCAGCTCATTTACTCACATCTACATAATTCTAAACTCTAATTTTTTGTTTTGTTTTGCAGATTACCAATTGTACGTCTTTTGGAGTCCACCTCCCAATTTCTTTATAATATTGTTTTTTTAAAGTTACTTTTCTAGTTGAATATAATATAGTTATCATTAAGTTTCGTTTACGGTTATTGCTTTAATAAAAGTTATTAAAAAAAACTACATACTACTTTTTCTTTGTGGGGGGGTGATGATCCACAATAAAAATAATATTTATAATGTTGAAGTACTATAGTAAGATGTTCAAGAGTAGGATTGAAAAGTACTGAGTTATATTTTCTCTGGATAGACTACAACATGGTAAAGAAATCAAAGTAATACGAAACAATTTGTACCACATTTACAAACCTCTTGCAACATTTTCCCATGCAAACTTACCCCCCTACAAAATTAAGTGTGCGGGCCTCAATGACGCCCCTCAAACCACGGAAACAATCACCCCACAAAGATTTCTATATTGTACGTGAGGGGCTGCGTGCCCTCCGCCTGGTGCCCTGTAGTTCGCCACTCCCAGACTCAGTTGCTGCAGTGTCCATTGGGGGAAACAGCCATTACAACGAGGTCATAACCACGCGTGATCGTCACCACGAAGCCATTAGCACGCATATGGCTTTACCACATATACTTTTACCACGCATGCTTTTACAACTAGTAAACATTTACCACGCATAATAAAGCCATAAACATCCTAATGGCTTTGTGGTGAGGGACACGCGTTGTAGTGGCTCTGGCTTACGTGCTTCAAATTAGTTTTTAGGTATCTGTGTGACTAAGTCTAATAACATCAGAGGCCAAGGAGAAACACAGTGGTGTCTGTGGCAGGAAATCTCATCGATCACAGAGAAGATAGCCGGAGGGTAAAATTAAAGTAATAGGTATAATAAAAATAACGGAGGAAAACTACAAAAATGGCGGTGGACGGAGTATATAATCAACGTTTGGCGCCTCGACAATACGTTTCAAATAAATATACATACAATATATTTATTAATATATTACAAAAGTATAGCAGCGGATGTCACACACGGCCCGGTAAAGGAAAACGGCAAATTTAATACCTGAAATGAGGACAGCTTTGCTTGGCGAACTTGAAGAAAAAAAAGAAACGTGGGCTTGGAAGCCAGGCTGCGCATGCGTAGAGAGTACAACTGGAGCACAAAAAAATTTAATATTTTACATACGATCATAGAAATATAGCTCTTTTTTTGACCACTAAAGTTAGTTCTCAAAAATAACTGTTTTTTTTTTTTGCCACAATGCCCCCACGATCCCAAACGGCTCCCTGCGTCCATACTCCAAAATAAATCCACAGAGGGGTGCCGTTCCCCGGTGCTCGGGGCACCTTACAAGCCCCCCATTATGGAAAAGATTGCCCCCGGAATTTGCCCCCCCAGGATCTAATAAATAAAACAAACTTTTAGTTTTTTTTCCCCTTTTCCACCGCGTACAAGTACGATACGCGTACCCCGCGATTTCTTATTTTTAAAAAAATATAAAAATTTAACCTAAAGATCCATGTACGACGCCCTGAGCAAGCTTAGAGGGTCAGGATGTTTCTACCCTGCCCCCTTTCATTATTTCTCAACTTTGTTTTGTTTTACAGTTATCTTGTGACTCAGTTCTAGCGACGAACAAGATGGCTGCCAACACTTCCTGGTTTGGACTGTTGACAGACAGTTGACAGCCAATCAGCATGCAGCTCGTGCTCGTAAGTGTACAGATTTCTGTACGCGTGCTGTACTTCATCTCTAGATATCGCTATGATTTTACTTTTAATTTTCTCAGAAACTACTGAACGGATTTACACCATTTAACAAAAAGCACACTCTGTGAACCGAACTCTACCTCTCTGCCAAATTTTGTGTAATTCCATTCAGCTGTTCGGGCGGTAGCCCTGGCTAAAGGTCCCTATGGAAAATTGCATGCGGAAAACACATTTTGGGACCCCCCTTTTTTCTCGGCCCCCACTTGACAAATCAAACCCTAACTTTCAGGGAAAGAGCGGGAACAAGTAGGCCATTTTCTTGGAGAAATTCGCGAAGATTCATCCACCGGTGCCAAAGTTATTCCAAATAGAATGTTGTGGATTTCCTATGGAAAGTAGGTCCTAACTATAACTACCTTATGGCAAAATGAAACCCCTCATTTTGTTCCTTTTCAAATTAAATGTATTAAGTGTTACCACTTTATTCCAATCAAGATGACTTCAGGTGTGCCATACTTTTGTCATAAGTAAGACTGTTAGCGTTCTAGTTGTTCTTTAGAACACTCTGGGACATTCTGTCATTGGGCTATAGTTGGGCTACATCTGGCTTATATTTGGGCTACATTTGGGCTCTTTTGTCTCTGGTGGGCATCTTGGGAGACTGCATATCAGAATTTTTTTAATGAAATATAAGAGGATTTGAAAAGTCACTCAAAATGTGCCCTACTTTTTCTTTCTTCAGCACTAGTCATAATTTCTATGGCAAAATGAACCCCCTCATTTTGTTCCTTTGCAAATTAAATGTTTTAAGTGTTAACACTTTATTCCAATCAAGATGACTTCAGGTGTGCCATACTTTTGTCATAAGTAAGACTGTTAGCGCTCTAGTTGTTCTTTAGATCACTCTGGGACATTCTGTCATTGGGCTATAGTTGGGCTACATCTGGCTGATATTTGGGCTACATTTGTTTTTTTTGTCTCTGGTGGCCATCTTTGGGCTACATTGGGCTACATTTGGGCTCTAACATATATATAGCCCAATGTAGCCCAATATATATTTTTTCAAAGTTAATTTTCGTAAAAACCACTGGAGCATATATCTTGAGACATAGCAAAGGCACATCGGGGTACCAGTCCCTACAATTTTGCGAAGTTTGGTGGAAATCCATTCAGCCGTTCGGGCTAAAAGTGAGTCCAACCGCCTTATGGAAATTAACATGGGGAAAACATGTTTTGGGACCCCCCTTTTATCTCGGCCCCCCCTTTACGGATCCCTCCGCAACTTTCAGGGAAGGAGCGGAGCGCAGCGAGGCAAAGTTACGGAAAATTACAGGCAGATCCCTCATTCGGCGCCAAAGCTATTCCCAATAGAATGTTGCGGATTTCCTATGGAAAACGATCCTAACTATAACTACCTACTGGCGACCGCCAGTAGGTAATATATATATATATATATATATATATATATATATATATATATATATATATTCACTGAAAAAACCATAGGTTATAGACCATATATAGTTAGGAATTAGCATTTAAAAAACCTTATTTTACTCACACAAAACCATTGAAATTCCATATATAGTTAGTTGCACTAACTATATATCGCGCACCCGCAATCCACTGCTGATCATGTCACATATTACATCATTCATGACATGGTCAGTGACATCACTGATGACATCACTGATGACATCTCAAATGACATCACTGATGACATCACTGATGACATCTCAAATGACATCACTGATGACATCTCAAATGACATCACTGATGACATCACTGATGACATCTCAAATGACATCACTGATGACATCACTGATGACATCTCAAATGACATCAATGATGACATCACTGATGACTACATCCAGTGACTGTATAATTCTGTAAAGTTAAAATATGTCTTACATATTGAAGAATGAGTGGATGTATAAGTGTCTTGATGAAGGATTTAGTAGGGGCATGACTGACTGTATGAGTGACTGATTAAATGTGTCTCACTGAGTGCATGGGTTAGTGACTAAACTGTCTTAATTTGTGCATCATTATGTCTGTTGTTCTGTAAACTGCTGCATGTGTTGATCAGTAGCTATATGATTAACTATATGGGTTATTGATTGGTTGCCCAAGCATTTGTATGGGAGACTGAGTGTGTGTGTGGGTGGCTGGGAGGTGTATGACTCTCTGCATAGATGTGTGAGCAGATGATTGACTAGATGTATGGGTTCAAAAGTGCATGTGGAAACAGCTGTATGGGCAGTTGACTGTGTGCATGAGTGTATTGGTGAGTGAATGGATATCTCAATGCTACATGTCATAGTAAGTACATATGTTAAACACAGTACATGTGAGAGTTGGCATATATAAATAACTGTGCATGAGAGCCACTGAATGAGTGAGTGGTTGTATCGATCATTGTGAACTTGTATCAGGGATTGTATAAGAGAGTAAATATGTGTTAGTATATGTTTCAATAAGTAAGGTGTGTTTAACTGTATAGTTGAAGAAATGGAGGTGAGATTGTTTCTTTGCATGACTGACTGGGTGTGTGAGTAACTCCATGGATGAGTGGCAGTGTGTGAGTGTCTGTATACACTGAGTGTATCTAAGGTTATATTAGAGTCTGAAGAGGTTTATCGTATTAGCACAAGAATGATGTCAAATGAGATGTCATCAGTGATGTCATCAGTGATGTCATTTGAGATGTCATCAGTGATGTCATCAGTGATGTCACTGACCATGTCATGAATGATGTAATATGTGACATGATCAGCAGTGGATTGCGGGTGCGCGATATATAGTTAGTGCAACTAACTATATATGGAATTTCAATGGTTTTGTGTGAGTAAAATAAGGTTTTTTAAATGCTAATTCCTAACTATATATGGTCTATAACCTATGGTTTTTTCAGTGAATTTCAATGGTTTTTTAATAGCAAATATCATAAGCTGTCGAATGTCAAGTACGTGGTAAGTAAAAACATTTTCGTGTTTATGCACACTGATCTGCTTTGAATGCTGCCCCCCACCCCTCATTTCTATTAGGAGTACTCTCTCTTTGCAGATAGTGAAGGGTAGTTAACGCAGGCCTTTGCCCCCGTTGCCCCCGTTGTAATCCGTCGTGCCTGCTTCTCTCTCCATTTGATTGATTGTTCTCTTTGGTTCATTCTCTATTTACAAACAAGCACAGAGTCGCAATACTCTGTTTAGTCTTTGCAGATAGCGAAAAATCGTGTAAAAAAACAAAAGGAATCGAGCAAAATCAGTAGGCCACTAATGGGATCTCTTTTTGACCTCCCTAAAATAGAAACATTAGGAACAACCTGTTGATAATACCAATGTGTATGTACATAAGCGGCGTTCATTTGTGTTCACAGTACCCCTTGTTGATTGTTTGAATCGATCATTGAATTGTTCGAAGTTGATTCTCTTAAGAATCTTCCCTGCCTGCAAACGAGGAAGAATAGGAATATTCTCTCCCCCTTGGCAGATAGTGAAGGGTAGGTAACGCAAACCTTTAACACGTCGTGCCTATTTCGTTCCTCATTGATTGATTGTTTCCCCAAACATTGACTGTTTGGGAATTGGTTCTTTTTGGAGGTATTCCCTGTTTGCAAATATACGTAGGAAAATCTTTGCAAATAGTGAAAGGGTACGTAATGCGGACCTTTCTCCCCCGTTGTAATCTGTCATGCCTATCTACTCCCCACTGATTGATGCACCTGTTTCACCCGGACCATTTACTAGAGATACGTCATCTGGCCCGACCAGAGAGCACCCCTAGTGAAAAGGACATATGCAATAATAACGAAGTGATCACTGTATCCTGTTAACAGAAACTTTAGCATGAAACAACCTGGAAAGAAAAGAATACGAAAACGAAAATCAGTAGGCCACTGATGAACATGAACTTTTATTAAACAACGAACAAAGAAACGATAACATAACGTAATGATAAAACCTATTAATGTCCTAGAAACAAGAAAACGTTAAAATATGCCAGTGGTGAGAGACCAGAAAAACAGTAAGAGAAACCAAATCACCCCTCGCTGTCCCACCGCCTGCCACGCCAAAAAAATCGATAGAGTAGGGAAAATGCAAGTCAGTAGAACATCCGCCCCCACTCTGGAAACTTCCAAGGTGGGGCAGGGTTGCGGCTACGCCCAGCCGGGAGCAGCCCATATAAGGCGGGTCCTGCTGCCACGCCTCGGCCAGGAGATCCTAACGTAGGGTGTAGCCGGAGGAGAGGCCGAGGCCAGCGGGACCCGGCCAGGGGATTGCCTTTACAACGCTGAACAGTTGCAGGGGGGGGGAATGTCTCCTCGACCCTCCCCTCTCTCTCCCAGTCCGGCCGCGGTGGCCCTTGACAGTTTCAGGTAGTCCCGCCACATGCTCTTCCGGTCCGGCCACCAACGGTCGGGGGGCCGAGGCCGACGGGATCCGGCTGCAGCCGATAAACCAAGAAACCCGTTCATGGGGCCAGAGCCAGGGGCGTCCGGCCGACATCTACCGGAAGCCCGGCCCGAAGACGGACGGGACACTTCTTCTTTCTTGAATAATGGCTGCGACAACACTGGGGGGGGATGTCTTGCACATGCCTCCGACCCCCCCCCCTCGTCCTCATCGCCTGGTCCGGCCATAACAAATCTCAAGCGAGACGCCGTGGGGTGCACTGGGAGGGAGAGACGGTGCGAACAGGCCTCTCCCGCCTCCCCAGGTGGAGGCTTCCCAGCTGCACCCTCAGCGCTCCAGGCGCCCGGAAAAGGGTTCTTCCACTGTGGCCATGCTGCAACGTCTCGCCCGGCAGGGTGGAGCCCGTCCGCTCATTTGACCCCGCGATCGCCAGTAGCTACCGAACTCTCAAAATGGCGGTCGACCTGGCAAGAGCGGGCCCAGCATAAAGAAATGGCCCGGTCACTGCTTGACTCCACCACCGTAGTCCTCCACGACCTTGAAGATTCTAGAGGAGCCGCGGGAGTCTCCGACCCCCGATGGGGAATGACTGCCATGATCGCCCGTAGAGTGACGAAACTGTATCCGCGGGACGTCGGCGCTCCCATGCTGGCGCCAGCCTCACTTTGAATTACTAGAATCCTGCAGACCTCAGTTCCGGTGAAAGCACAGTGTGACCCGGTAGGAAAAATTGTTGCACCCCCTCCCCTTTTTGACTGATAGTTCAAACCACCGATCCTTTCCTTTGCCCTTTTAACGGAACTTTGGACTGCCTCCCCCTCTTTTACATTTTCTAGAGAAAACAAAACATTAACCACTACATTAGCATAGCAGTTGACACCAGAACTGTATTCAAATTGAAAACCAACAACATCTTCAACAGAATCCTTTTTGTTTCTGCTGTGACCCTGCTACAGCACAGGCATTGTCCCCAGCAGTAATTCTGCAATGCCGGTAAGAATAGCTGTGGTGCCTACTGGACTCACTCACCCCCGCGGCGCCCCACGCCGTTATTTGCTGGGCGGCAACTTACTAGACATCACTTTCGTGCCATCTAGATTTCAGCGCGTTCTGCTGCCTTGGAACTATTCGCACAACAGACTGCTACTGACGCCCCACCCCCAGGCAACATCTTCTGAATTTTCATAATTTGAAAGAACTAGTAACATGTCCTCATCAGGAATTCAAAAGAAATTGCCACGGTCTCTTCGTTGTTTAAATGTTTTTACTGTTTTTGTTTTGTTGTATATATTTATATGTTATTAAAGTTTTATATTCCTACTACTTTGTTGGAGTGCTATATATTTTTAATGTGACACATAATTGTAAAAACTTTGATGTACAAAGAGTCATTCCTGGAATCTTCCGCTTCAGGCTCGGTCCCCTCCCCAATCACAATACAGGATGGTTTTCAGATAGTAGGAACACGTGTGGTGTGACGGATCTCATCGGGTGTGGGCTCTACTATAACTCCTTTGAAGAGGGGTGATTCTTTACAGCTGGGGCCATAAACTACATCTGCAGGGCTAGGTGATAGCCTGGACAATCGGACACAGAGGAAGAGGAGTGTCAGAGGGTGCGGTAGTGAATAGGGCGAAAGGGAGGTGTCGGGCGGGCACAGAGTGTGATTTTCAGGGAAGAGCAGCGCAGATGGGGGGAGGTTTATTGCCGATGCATAAGACAGAGAGCGGGGGTGACCAGTGCCTGGGGAAGATGCTTGCGAGGGTGGGGAGCCATGCTACGAATCGACAGCGTGCAGAGAGTGGGTCTGGTCAAGGCATCTAAAATGGCTGCCGTGCACGACAAAAGTGTGGCATTTCAAAAAAGGCAAGATGGCGCAGACAATGTTTTTCAACACTTCCTCATTTCCTTCGAAACGAACGTTAACAGACGTTGGTGCATATTACCAAAGTTAAGCGATATTTATCGCTAACGATGCTTACCAACGAATTTTTTACCGCTAAGCATCGTCAGAAATTATCGAAGATAAACCTTGCTATTATCAAGGTTTATCGCAAATGCGATAATAAATGGCCGCAATGCATGAATATCGCTAAAAAGTCAGCGATATTCATGCATTACCGAGCTAATGCTCTTAGCCATGTTATCCACCTCCCATTGGATAACATGGCTAAGAACTGCTCAGGGCAGGTGTTACTTTTTGGAGATATTCGCGCTTAGCGCGAATATCTCAAAGTTGGTAATAGGAGATAGATATCTTGCATGTTGTAATGCAAATTATTGTGGTATAAGGAACTCATACCATAATCTCTCAGGAAAGCAGAAACTGATCCTTTTGGGACCGCCTAAAAAGGCCTAGGGGGTGAGGGGTACTCTACTTTGCCCCCTTTTCACGTTCCGAACTATTTTATTTTACTCTCTTCTGTAATTACACAAAATAGCAGCGATAAGATGCATCGGAGACACACAGTGAGAGAAAGGAGGCCGGAGATGAAGAAGAGATGTCAAATACACATTGGAGATAATATAGTGGCAGAAGGGAAGTAAATATGAGTAAACTTACCATGTAACATAAAAATGTTGCACTCTATACTATAACTCTCATTTTATACTACAATCACTTCGCTACAACCTCATAAATTAAAAATAAAAATGAATAATGTCTCAAACAATTTTTGATTTCTAAATATAAATTTATTCTTCAGAATTTTCTAAATTTGAAAGAACTAGTAACATGTCCTCATCAGCAATTTCCTCATGAAAAGTCTGCAATGATGATTCTTGTAACTCTATGGTCTCCAAACATTCGATAAATTCGCCATCAACAGATTGATCAAAAAAATCATTCAAGTCATCTCCTCCTTGTGACAATATTTCATTATTGGTGCTGTCAATTTCAATCAATGTAGTGGAATCATTCAAGTCATCTCCTCGTGACAATATTTCATTATTGGTGCTCTCAATTTCAATCAATGTAGTGGAATCATTCAAGTCATCTCCTCCTTGTGACAATATTTCATTATTGGTGCTGCCCATTTCAATCAATCTAATGGAATCATACAAGCCATCTCCTCCTTGTGACAATATTTCATTATTGGTGCTCTCAATTTCAATCAATGTAGTGGAATCATTCAAGTCATCTCCTTGTGACAATATTTCATTATTGGTGCTGTCCATTTCAATCAATCTAATGGAATCATACAAGTCATCTCCTCCTTGTGACAATATTTCATTATTGGTGCTCTCAATTTCAATCAATGTAGTGGAATCATTCAAGTCATCTCCTTGTGACAATATTTCATTATTGGTGCTGTCCATTTCAATCAATCTAATGGAATCATACAAGTCATCTCCTCCTTGTGACAATATTTCATTATTGGTGCTCTCAATTTCAATCAATGTAGTGGACAATTCAAAAGAAATTGCCACGGTCTCTTCATTGTGAGCCATTTTATTTTGAAATTGCTTGCTGTAAATTGCAGAAAAAAATAATCACTTTCATTTATCGTTTTTAGTAATACATAATATAAAACTAACTTTATCAAGTATTTAGTATAACAGAAGGACTGCAAATAAATAACAGAAAACATTTTTCAAATTATCTTCAAGTGTACAACATAGTTCCCCTTACAAATTAACAACTCACCTTTTTAAAAGTAGGAGAAGTGTTAGTACTGTGTAAATCAAACACCAGAAATTCACCACCAAAAATTCCTCACAAATGTACCTCAGACAGTAGTATCACAAAATGGCTGTGGTTTCCTCTCATTTGACATATATACATAACCAATTAACTTTCATCACACACAAATACAAAACCAAAGTAACATTTTAATTGGTTCTAAATTTCAACACTTTCAAATGTGTTTTCCCCATGCAATTTTCCATAGGACATTTACATACGTCTACAGCCTGAATGGCTGAACGGAATTACACCAAACTTGGCAAAATGGTACATCAAACCTAAGAGGTCAGGAAGGATCTACTATGCCCCCTTATGCTCATTTCCCCCTTCGCTTTGGCCTCCTCTTGTCTCTCAATCCTACCGAGAGACAAGATGGCGGCCGCTACGGACTGTTTGGAATGTTGACAGACGCCGGAGAACCAATCAGCTTCGCAAAGCTCCGTAACGCGAAAAGTACGCGAAGCGGAGCGCTGTTACAGATATATATCTTTTTTTGAACGTTAATTTCTCAAAATCCACTGGAGCACACATATTGAGACCTAGCAAAGGCACATCGGGCTACCAGTCCCTAATATTTTACCAAGTTTCGTGCAAATCCATTCAGCCGTTCGATTATTATTATTATTTTTTTTTTTGCCCCGCGGGGCCCTTTTAAAACCTCCACATCAAACCTAGGGGGTCAGCGAGGATCTACTATGCCCCCTTATGGTCATTTGCCCCTTCGCTTTGGCCTCCTCTTGTCTCTCGATCCTACCGAGAGACAAGATGGCGGCCGCTACGGACTGTTTGGAATGTTGACAGACGCCGGAGAACCAATCAGCTTCGCTTCACAAAGCTCCGTTGCGCGAAAAGTCCGCGAACCGGAGCGCTGCCCGGTCCGCTGTTACAGATATATATCTTTTTTTAAACGTTAATTTCTCAGAATCCACTGTAGCACATATATTGAGACCTACAAAAGGCACATCGGTCTACCAGTCCCTACAATTTTGCCAAGTTTCGTGCAAATCCATTCAGCCGTTCGGGCTAAAAGTGAGGCCAACCGCCCTATGGAAAACTCAATGTTAAAAACACGTTTTGGGACCCCCCTTTTTTCTCGACCCCCCCTGGACGAACCCCCCCCAATTTTCAGGGGCTGCTCAGAAACAAAATGTGCCATTTTCCTGAAAATTTCAGCCAATTCCGTCCACAAACGCCAAAGTTATTAGACATAGAATTTTCAAAAAACCCATAGAGAAAAAATCCTAACTATATATACCTACTGGCGACCGCCAGTAGGTAATATATATATATATATATATATATATATATATATATATATATATATATATATATATATATATATATATATATATATATATATATCCGCCTGGTTCCACCGAGTTTTCTTCTGGCTACCAGAACTCTGGTGGTGCTGTGTCTGACAGTGCTTCGCCGCGCGTTGTCAAAATGCAAAGTACGGTTCCAAGCAGCAATAAATGGAGCCCACAGCACTACGAAGCAGTTGTAAAGATATATATTCCACGCTACAACAGAGGCACAAATGCCATAGCATTTCGGTGCAAGACACGCACATTGGTACACCACACTACAGTCTGTAATCACCAACTGCCAATAAACAAGGAGGACTCGCTTCGCCAAGCCCATCACAAACAAGTAATACACACCACGCTAAATATGAGGAAGGTCTCCAACCGACTGCTCAGGAGCTGATGCAGTGGAGTTGCAGTGTCAGCCGCATACTGTACACAAGCAGCATTAGTCAGCGACACCAAAGCCTACACATTCATAGTGCTTTCCACAAGCACCAGTAACATTACACAATTAGTTTCATATTTGTGGTAGTGATGGAGCAGGGCGGAAACAACATTTTTTGTACCCCCTACAATATTGTTCCCTCATAACTTTAATAGAAATAATTGTTGAAGCATGTAAACTAATCAACAAAATGCACCTTTATTTAGACACTACATGTGGGAAAACTAACTGCTATCTGCAAAATCTAATTTATTAATAAATTAAGAGTCAAACTAATATAGAACTGTGATAACGTAGATATAAGAGAGTGAACGCATGTATTGGTGCCTAGAGTAAAATTGTATTGTGGCAAAAGATTGCAGATGGTTAGTAAAATTGCGTACATGTTGCTTTGCTAGGTAACACCTAAGATGGGTAACTAGAATGGCGGGAGGTAAACAGAAGGGCTTATTTACTATATCTAATTTCTGTTGTGTTTGTTTTCATATTAGTTCCCATTATGGCCTGATCGGCCTAGTCTGAAAAGTGGCTGTTTAAACGCGATGGTGGAAATGAAATTAAAGATGGCCCCCACGCATGCGTAGAAAGAGGGCATGTTCAGTCACAAGTGTATGGCCTATGCCCGGTGCAAGAAACGTCAAGGCCAGCCTGGCCTGCAAACAGGAGTTGTGCCAAAGTTGCCTGCATTAAAACCCTGGGAAAGAATGGACATTGAAACCTGAATGCAAGGAACTGTAACAAGATGCTAAACAAGTCCAAATGTGAACATTTGTGAACATTTGATGAAGTCATGAGAAACTGTGGTATGAATTTGCACTTTTACGAACTGGTTTGAGCAAGGAGGACATGAGGTGATCATTGCCACCCCCCCCCAATGGACCAATGAGAGATGAGTGCAGCCCCTAAAATTTTGGGGTTACATAACTAGAGAAAGGGTATAAAATAGCTTGAGTTATTAATCTCAGTGTGGCCGTTATTTTCGCACCACGACATGCTGTCCTTTCGGATGATTTTTCTATGGTGCAAGAGACTTTGACATTTTTTGGACTTTGAACTTTGATGGGGAAAAGAAACGAGATCTGTCGTGGAGATTCTATGTCGGGAGGGGGACATCGAGGAGGTTAGAAAGACAGTCAGCTTGGGAACCTATTGTATGTTCTGCGGTTTCTATCATCGCCAAATGGCCAAGAGGTAATGAGTACTTTTCATTTTCTTTGCTTAAAAATGTATTGAATAGTGTTTACCATGTGCTTGTTTAATAAATTCTTCGCAATATAAAATTCTCTCTTAATGAATCTAGATAAAATTCTATAAAATATAAACTCGAGTCTGTATTAATTAAAGTAAAAAAACAACAAGAATCCTACCGGTCTAAGAGTCATGAGACAGTGTCTAACAGAGACACTTAGATGTACAGGTCAGAGAAAAAGGGAACATGCATTAAGTAGAAAAGAATCCCATCAGCCCACATACGTGACTACCCATCGTCATCTGGGATTTAAAGTTGGTTGCACCATTCGTGCTGCCAACTGAAAGATGTCAAAACTCAGCTTGTTTAGTACCCCAGTGATTGGTATGGCCACGTGCTAGTTTTGATCTGTGGTGCTGAGAGTTTGCAGTGTAATAAAGTGAAAAGAAAAAGAAAGAGTGCAATTGTTAAAATTGGCTACTAGGATATTTCTAAACCTTTATCGAGCCCTGCCCTAGTATCATCTCTAAAAACGGAGCGTGAACAGCTTGAAAAAATAACTGTCATATGCTGTGAAATGGCAGGTCTACATGTTTCAGCTAATCTGATATTTTCTATCTGGGCTTTCGTCAGGACCAAAAATCACGCTACTGAAAAATCAGTGAAATATAGTATTAGAAAAATAAATGGTTGGTACGATACATCCTACCATATCCTGTGGCTCCCATCAGGTAAGCAAATCATACAGGAATTTCTGATTCATTCCTACAAAACAATATACAGACGTTGAACCAATCCTTACTTTTCTGACCTTTAACATCCAGTCGCACTGTTGCTAAATCTCTATTTTCAATTATTAAAACAATGGTAATCCTGTCCATTAAGTTGGCTGATACTGTGCATCAATAATCTTTATCAAAATAATTTTTGTACTCACCCAGCTCTGTGTGGGAGTACTCCTCACCTCTCCTGGCGACTGCTCAGGAAATGAGGTCCCGCTCTAAAAATGGGTAAACAAAAGGAGTCACACAGCTGAGTGACCTTCCCTGTTGATCTGTTACCATAATACTCATCAGCGTATAGTGTGCAAACAACACTCCTTGACCGGCCACACTCAGCAAAATACCTCTAATCAGATGTATCTGAACAACATTGTTCCTGGTTACACAAACTATTATTCCATATGATCACCCTTAAGTTAAAGGGAAACCTCAAGCCTGTCACAAACATTTATTATAACGTACAATTCAGGCTAAAAGATGTTTGGAGAAAGCCTCTTAACATAAAACATCTTAGCCTACCCAGAGGGAGACTGCCCGCATTTACTCTGTTGTAACCTAATTGCTCTTTGCATACACGTCCCTGGCCATAGTGGTCCTGACGAAAGCCCAGATAGAAAATATCCGAGTAGCTGAAACATGTAGACCTGCCATTCACTGCATATGACAGTTATTTTTTCAAGCTGTTTACACTAACCCTGGGCAAAGCACTACGCTACGCTCACGTAGTTTGCGAAGTTTGCGCAACTTCGCACTACGCGAGCTGCACGTAGCACAGTGCGAACATGCGTAGTGCAGCGTAGCGTAGTGCAGCGGTCATTTTTTGCTTGTTTGCGGTCCTCAACGTCATGTTCGCGACCGCGAGCAAGCAAAATGACATCCCGGTGAGACTCTCAACGCGGGGAGGTCAGTTTTCTCATTGCAAGTGGTCGTGCATGCTCGCGACGAGAAACTACCAGTTCGCTTTGAGAAAGGTGATGCTCAAGTAAAAATCTACTCGAGCGGCAAAAAACTACAGCTCGCACTGTGCAAGATGCCGTTTTCAATGATTGCACTGTGCCGGATGCTTGTTCGCACTGTGCAATCATTGAAAATGCATCTTGCACAGTGCGAAAATGCTACTATGCAGCTCGTGTAGTGCTACGTGAAGTTCCCGTAGTGCGAAGTGCACTTCGCGTAGCTTCGCGTAGCGCTACTTCGCGAACTACGCCCACCCCTAGTTTACACTCTGTTTTTAGAGTTGACACTAAGGGGCTCATTAGGATGGCGGACGGAAACGGGTACCGTCCGCCATGGTTGCGGCAAAATCACTCCCTCCCGCACCGCGGTTACGATTAGGATATTCATGTCAAAAAACTCCGACCGCGGCGGACGGATCACATCAAACACCGTCCGCGGCGGATGGAACACATCTAACACCGTCCGTGGTGGACGGAACCAAAAGAACACCCACCGCCGCAGATGGACATGACCGCGGGAACAGGCCTAACCGCCGCCATTCCTGCGGAGGGTCCGTCCGCGCGATTAGGATAATGCCGCCATTCCAACGGAACCCACCGCCGTCCTCCACTGCCGCGGAAACAATACCTCCGAAAAGGGACCATTACTGCGGAAGGACCACACCAACACCATCCCTGCCGTCAAACGGATTGCAAAATGGCAGACGGAAGTAAATAGAAAATACATTAAACAGAACACCCAACCACCTGAAACACCCACCCCCAGCAACTACACGCCCCAATGACACCCCCCCAAGCTCCGAAAAATGCACCTAAATCACCACACCCACAGAACACCTGATTGCCAACAACCATTGGGACACCACCACCACACAGAGTACAAAATTAATCCCTCCCACTACCACAGTCCTTTGCATCACAGCATAGCTGCAAGCAAGAGCCACATTGCCACGAACAGCAGACACACACACACACACATACAACCTGCTCACAAACACACACACCACACAAACCAACACAACATCATCCCTACACACCACACACCTGCACATCCCACCCCCCAACACCAACACCTTGCACATCACACACCATGGCACCAAAGAAAAATCCAAAATTCACTGACACTGAGTTGAAGGTCATGGTGGATGAAATCATCCGTGTCGAACCACAGCTCTTCGGCAACCTAGTCCAGCAGACAACCTTGGCAACCAAAAACCACATGTGGGACAGGATAGTGACCAGAGTGAATGCGTCAAGGACCGTGCCACGCACCAAACACGACATCCAGAGGCGGTGGCACGACCTCAAGGCAAGGGTGAAAGGCATCAGGGCGAAGAACCACCTGCGGGCACACCACACTGGCGGCGGCACTCCCCCGGAGCCCTTACCAATTGCTGAATGGGAGGAGAAGGTGCTGGGCATACTGCACCCTGAGAGCCTGGAAGGAATCGAGGAGGGAGAAGAGGCTGGTAAGTACAAACAAATGACCACGATCACTCTGCCATGGTCTGCCATGCACAATTGCCAACACACATCTCCCTGGCCCCAATCCATGCATGTGGACCACACAGTCAGCCAAATGTGAAGTCCTGGCCACAAATGCACCCACCATGACCAAACACAAATGTTGCCTCCTACGTTCCCAGGCTTGCATGTTGTCAAGGCAGCCAGTACCACAACTCCCAACAGGCCCCCATGTCCACAGGGAGGGATGGCGGTGGGTGGGGGGGGAGTGCAAGAGGTGTATGGGGTGTGTGAGAGACCAGCACTACAACTCCCAACAGGCCCCCATGTCCACAGGGAGGGATGGCGGTGGGTGGGGGGGTGCGAGAGGTGTGTGGGGTGTGTGAGAGACCAGCACTACAACTCCCAACAGGCCCCCATGTCCACAGGGAGGGATGGCGGTGGGTGGGGTGTGTGAGAGACCTGCACAACAACTCCCAACAGGCCCCCATGTCCACAGGGAGGGATGGTGGTGGGTGGGGGGGAGTGCGAGAGGTGTGTGGGGTGTGTGAGAGACCAGCCCTACATCTCCCAACAGGCCCCCATGTTCACAGGGAGGGATGGTGATGGGTGGGGGGGAGTGCGAGAGGTGTGTGGGGTGTGTGAGAGACCAGCACTATAACTCCCAACAGGCCCCCATGTCCACAGGGAGGGATGGCGCTGGGTGGGGTATGTGAGAGACCAGCACTACAACTCCCAACAGGCCCCCATGTCCACAGGGAGGGGGGCGGTGGGTGGGGGGAGTGTGAGAGGTGTGTGGGGTGTGTGAGAGACCAGAACTACAACTCCCAACAGGCCCCCATGTCCACAGGGAGGGATGGCGGTGGGTGGGGTGTGTGAGAGACCAGCACTACAACTCCCAACAGGCCCCCATGTCCACAGGGAGGGATGGCGGTGGGTGGGGTGTGTGAGAGACCAGCACTACAACTCCCAACAGGCCCCCATGTCCACAGGGAGGGATGGTGGTGGGTGGGGTGCGTGAGAGACCAGCACTACAACTCCCAACAGGCCCCCATGTCCACAGGGAGGGATGGCGGTAGGTGGGGTGTGTGAGAGACCAGCACCACAACTCCCAACAGGCCCCCATGTCCACAGGGAGGGATGGCGGTGGGTGGGATGTGTGAGACCAGCACTACAACTCCCAACAGGCCCCCATGTCCACAGGGAGGGATGGCGGTGGGTGGGGTGTGTGAGATACCAGCACTACAACTCCCAACAGGCCCCCATGTCCACAGGGAGGTGGGCGGTGGGTGGGGGGAGTGCGAGAGGTGTGTGGGGTGTGTGAGAGACCAGCACTACAACTCCCAACAGGCCCCCATGTCCACAGGGAGGGATGGCGGTGGGAGGGCGGGAGTGCGTGGGTTGTGTGAGAGAGGTTATTGATTTGTAATGTTGTTACCAAAAACATGTCATGTCCACAGCATTGATCATGATAATCTTGTCCCTCAGGTGATCGCAACTTGACTGGGGAAAGCAGCAACCGGCAGCACCAGTCGCCCCCCTCACAGCACGGACTCTCTGGGGACAAGCCCATTGCCAGCTCAGACGCAGAGGATGATGCGGGACCAAGCAGACTTCCAGGGCCATCAGGCTCCCAGGACATCACTGCCTCCACCACCTCGGCCTGTGTCACCACACCATCACCTGCCATAGTGAGCTGTGCAGCCACCACCACCACCACCACTCCTGCCTGTGCCACCCTGCCTGATCCATCAGCCGATGATGGACCATCAACATCCCAGGCAAGCAGGGAGAGTGGACGTGAGAGGACACAGGTGAGGGCACAGCACACAACCAGGAGTGCAGTTGTCCGTCGAGGTGGGGAAGGACACCCACCCCATCCTGCTGCCAAAACCCTGGAAGCCATCGCAAGAGTCAATGCCTCCTATCAGCGGGCTCAGGAACAGTCTGATCGGACCCACCAGGACTCACAAGAGAGCAGTCATCTGTTGCGGTCAATTGATGCCCGCATTGGCCAAATTGTGGACATCATGGGCCAGCAAACTGCTCTGTGGAGGGACTGGCTATCCCGCGCCACACTACCACCCCCTCACCCTAGTACCCAGCGGGACCGCTCCCCAACACCACCGCCACCCACACCTGAGCCCACGGACAGGGAGGTGGCCCCTGACCAAACTGCCCCCACAGCTGTCTCCTCTCCGGCTCTAAGACGGAGGGGCCGTCCGAGGCTGGATGCAGGTGAGAGCAGTGGTGTTGCTCCATCTACCCACTCTCAGAGGGGGCGCCAATGACTTCACCCTTGTCTGAGCCTGCCATTCACCCTGAAAACTATCCTGTCCCACAATGCCAACCATTGCCACACGTCTGTTGGACTAGCTGGACATCACACATTGTGGTGTCCCCACATTGTTTTCATCTGCCATGACCTTCAACTCTCACTCCCCCACCAACACTTCTTTGTAAATATGCACCAACATCAATCCTCAACCTGAAAATAAATATCACGTAAACACTCAATGATGTGTGGCCTCCATGTTTTAATCACATGATTGTCTTAGAATGTAACGTTACCAGGTGCAGGGATCAATGTTGTTGAGAATCATGCCTCTGTGGGAGTGACCTAGGGATAATGAGAGAACAACAAACACAGGTCAGGAAAGAGATTCACACCCATCACAACACACTGTACTGCAACATCCCACAAACCACACTCATCACCAAGTAAGTGGATCACAGGACACACATCAGGGAGCATAGCATGTACCCCATCTAACACACACATTTGCAAACAGAACATACCAGAAGAGGCAGCATAGACATACCACATCCACACTCCACCACCAAACATACATCACACATTGTCTGGCTGTACAAGCGGTAGTTACTCACATTCAAGGGAAATAGCGATCAATGAGCTGACGCCTCTGGTCCACACCTTCTTCCTCACCACTATCCTCATCAGTCGACATGGGTGGGATGGGAGGCCGAGCAACCTGTTGGTCTTCAGGGTCCATGATCAGTTCAATGTTATTGCGCAAGGCCAGGTTGTGGAGCATGCAGCAGGCAATCACGATTTTGCATACTTTGCCTGGTGAGTATGGCAGGGCCCCTCCGGTTTTGTCAAGGCAGCGAAACCTAGACTTCAGCAGTCCAAAAGTACGTGCTATCACTCGACGTGTCCTCCCATGGGCATCTTTATAACGCAATTCACCAGGAATCCTGATGGGGCTCAGCAGCCACGGCCTGTTTGGGTACGCAGAGTCGCCTAGGTGGGGTGATGACAGACACAAATTTCATTACCAGGATTTGTGGAAACACCATGCCACACATACAACACAATTGTCCTCACAACACACTGACAACACATTTGTCCTTTCAGCACACTCACCTATAAGCCACACACGTTCTGGACGCAGATTAGCCATCAGTTGGGGGACAATGCTGCTCCGCATGATGTGGGAGTCATGGGCGGACCCGGGAAATCTGGCACACACATGCGAGATAATGTTGTCAGCCAGGCACACCACTTGCACGTTGATCGAATGGTATTGCTGCAGATTCCTATATACAGCTTCACGTGCCCGGGGTGGTATGAGACCAATATGTGTCCCATCAATTGATCCCACTACGTGTGGTAACTGGGCCAGGGCATAGAAGTCCCCTTTGACTGCTGCCAACTGTGCCTGACGTGGAAAATGGATGTAATCATCCTTGTAAAGCATCATGGCATTCAGGACATCCCACAGAACAATGCTGAACAAGGATTGTGACATCCCTCCTGCATGACCAACTGTGTACTGGAAAGTGCCAGTCACAAAGAAATGAAGTGCCGCCATCACCTTTACTGTGGGTGTGAAAGCTCCAGGATATGTCCTGCGTGGCTGTAGATGAGGTGACAATTGTGTGACAAGCTCCTGCAATCTCAGTCGGTCAAGCCGTTATTTGCGGATCACCTCCTCGTCAACCATGTCCTCCAGCACAGTGTATGGTTGATGCACATTTGGAGCCCTCCTGTGTGGGAGTAGATGGCAGCAGATGTCAAATGACCAACAACGCATAGCTGTGCAACAGTATCACATCTTGAGCACCACAATGCTAATAATACATGTTGCAGACAGTGATGATACGGGTAACCGGAACTATATATAAGGCAATAGAGCTGACTACACACACAATGTACAGCCACAAAAAACATCCTGTGGGCAACATGTACAATGTAACGTGCACACATGTTAAAACATCTTGCAACAACACATGACTGAGGGCCCATATGTGGACAAGCGTCCACACAGACACATATGTACGTGCACAAACAACACGAAATTGGAACACACCCTACTTGTGTTCATGCACCCATGAACACACATACAATGACCCTCAGCTGACATGCATGGGCACACAACAACAGACACGCATACACAGAATGCATGTACACACACATCATTGTTACTTGCACACACAAACCACACACTCACAACAGCTAATGAATGTGTGTACACACCCTTGCGGTACTGTGTAGATGTGTAGAAATGAACACATGTGTCCACAAGACCAATACGTCAACACTTCGCAATGCACATCTGACGAAACTTTGGCCCACAACACTAGCCTTTGTTAACCACTGGCAAGGTCTACAGTCTGAGCACACATGCAACAAATGGAAATGAATGTCGCACATGGACATGGTCCATAGACTACACATCAAAAATCTTACAGCATTCCGGACATGTCCTGACACACACTTACAACTAAGAAGATTACATGTGTGCGGAGACATGCAGTGTGTGTACATACGCCATCTGGGGACGCCTTCCACCAACACAGGAGATGACCGATTACACAGCAATTAAGCATGACATATGCTGTATGGTCAATAACCATCCCGGTTGCAACCCACTAAATGCATGTGCGCACTACCGCGACGGTGCATCATTTGAAATCAATCACTCACTGGTGCCGCTATGGCGGTGCACGCCTTCCGCGGTGGCGGTGGCGGTGCAGGCAAACACATACATTTGATGATGCAATCTGAAATGGCAGTTGAAACAACCCCTTACAGTGTTATTGCCTCACCCACCGCCAGTCCAGGCCGGTCACCCACCCCCAGTCCAGGCCGGTCACGCACCGCCAGGACTGGCAGTGGGTGACCGGCCTGGCCTGATGGTGGGTGACCAGGCTGGACTGGCGGTGTGTGACCGGCCTGGACTGGCGGCGCGTGACCGGCCTGGACTGACGGTGGGTGACCGGGCTGGACTGGCAGTGTGTGACCGGCCTGGACTGGCGTAGGGTGCCCTGCCTGGATTGGCGGTGGGTGACCGGCCTGGACTGACTGTGGGTGACCGGCCTGGACTGGCGGTGGGTGCCGCAATAACAATGTAAGGGTGTTTCTCAACTGCCATTCCAGATTGCATCATCAAATGTATGTGTTGGCCTGCACCGCCCCCGCGGAAAGCGTGCACCGCCATAGCGGCGCCAGTGAGTGAATATTTTCAAATGATGCATTGTCGCGGTAGCGCGCACATGCGGTAGCCAGTGTGTGAACGTGACGGTCCGTGCACATGTAGCCAATGGGAACAGGTTAAGCGTTGCGCGTAAGCGCATTCAAAAATTGCGGAAGACGTGCACCGCCACAACAATGTGAGTCATTGGCTCTTTTTGAATGAAGCATCCAGGGAAAACCAATTGCTGCAGACGTGTGCCACTGATATGAGCCAAATGTGTGAAGATTTCCTGCACACATTCACTGCTTCCAGCCACTGCTGCCTGCGACCGTCACCTCCACCTGCTGCTCCGGAGCTATCCAACAACTGCTGCCTGCGACCGTCACCTCCACCTGCTGCTCCGGAGCTATCCAACAACTGCTGCCTGCAACCGTCACCTCCACCTGCTGCTCCTGAGCTATCCAACAACTGCTTCTGTAGTGCCACAGTCCTGGACCTTGCCATATCGAGAGTGCGAGAGATCCGATCTCGTCCCTTCACCGCAGCAGAGCTGGATGTCCTTGTGGACGGTGTGCTCAGCCACTATGAACGGCTCTACAGTGCCCCCGGACAGGTGGTAAGTGAAGTGGGTAACATGTTGGTGGGCATGAAGTGGTCACTGTCTCCTTGCTTCTGCAAGCTTGGCAGTGTGCTGCGGGAACTTCACATGTGTTGTACTGCGCATGGCTGCATGAAGATACGTGTTTCTGCAATGTATATTATTGTGAAACAGTCCACTGACGTTACCCTCTTGTCTCCCATCCTGGTAGGTGAAGCTGCATGTGGAGGACCATAGCATGCGATATACGGGCAGTGGGGGTGTGCAATAGATGACACACACACTGCCACAAGCGCTGGGACGACATATCCAGGCTCAGCAAGAACGTTGCGAAGATGACACTGGGGATCATTCCGAGAACAGTCCGCCTTTCCCGACGCACCATGACACCTCTAATGCACCGCATAATTGCTGTGACGCATCCTGACCTGTCTGCCCGGCTGAGAGGGGATCAACAGCAAACTAGCGGTAAGCAGACTGAATGTGTCTGTAACTTGTGAGTGAATGCATGTATCCGTGCTCAGACACAGTGGTGACATCCGTCGTGCGTATCTTTTGCATTTATTGCATGTTGGTGTCATTAGCGGAGTGAGCGATAGCACCCATGTCCGCCAGGTGGACATACCAGTTGATTTGTATTAGAGGGTTCCAGGACATGCCGTTGAGGTCTGGGGTCCCATGGCATGACATGTGTAGTGGTCTGCATGCACTTGCCCTGTTTGTATGATGTACAGGTTTCACAGACACCGACTTTTCTATGATGTGAGGATGTGTGGTAGGGGTGGTTCGTGTACAGGATGGGTGCTACATGTCAATCGACTGTAAGAAACGGTGTGACTTTGAAACCTTCAGTACGTGAGTGTGTCACTTAGGTTAACATCTCTTCCCTCTCTCTTCCAGCTTTGGCCGAGGGCACTGAGACACAGACGACGGAGATGAGTGGTGGCAATGCATCCGGATCCGAGATGACACACACGCAGACTGAGACTGAAGAGAACAGCCACGGAGAGGGGGACAGAACCGTCCCTGAGGACTCAAATGTGGAGACACCATCGTCATCATCCTCAGACAGTGTTGGTGAGTCAGAACCGTTGTCACAGACAGGGAGTGGGCAATCGACACCTTCAGTCGGGACACAGCACACAGGGCCCACACTGCCACCCACTGCAACATGTACTGCTCGTGCTCGCCAGAGGAGGGGAAGCAGAGTTGCCTTCGGTGCAGGCACCGCAGAGCCTGCCCCTGTGACACAAAGTGCACTTTGTACTGAGGCTGTTGATCTGCTGCGACAGATGTGTGTAGGGCAGACCAACATGATCAATGCATTCCAAGACCACGATAGGAAGTTGGGGCAGGTGGTGGCATTCATGGAGGGGATGCTTGGCGATGTTGCTGGTCTCCACAGAACAGTTCAGTCATTGGCAAACACTGTGTCTTCAGCCATTGTACAGTCGCATAGACAGGGTGCTACTTCTGTACCACCATCCACACCACTTGATGTTTCAGGGGAGAGTGATTTATCAGACCAGGCCTCTTAGTCAGGTTATTTCACTAGGAGCTGCCACAGGCAGCAAGGCAGGGCACGAAGGGCACAGACACCATCCCCTAGGACTAGGATATCTTTGTCCGAGGATGACGTGAGCTACACTGGAGTTGACACACAGGATCATCAAGGGGTGTTGGGGGAAATGGCTTCACATGCTACACAGGCTTCCCCCACAAAAGGAACTCCCAAGGCAAGGGCACAGCCCAAGTCCAGGGACAAGGACACTACAAAGGAAGGGGCACCTCCCAAGAGCAGGGACACTCCCAAGGACAAGGACACTTCCAAGGAAAGGGCACCTCCCAAGAGCAGGGACACTCCCAAGGACAAGGACACTACAAAGGAAAGGGCACCTCCCAAGAGCAGGGACACTCCCAAGGACAAGGACACTTCCAAGGAAAGGGCACCTCCCAAGAGCAGGGACACTCCCAAGGACAAGGACACTTCCAAGGAAAGGGCACCTCCCAAGAGCATGGACACTCCCAAGGACAAGGACACTTCCAAGGAAAGGGCACCTCCCAAGAGCAGGGACACTCCCAAGGACAAGGACACTTCCAAGGAAAGGGCACCTCCCAAGAGCAGGGACACTCCCAAGAGCAGGGACACTCCCAAGGAAAGGGCACCTCCCAAGAGCAGGGACACTCCCAAGGGCATGGACACTTCCAAGGAGAGGGACACTACAATGGACAAGTCTGCACCCAGGGACAGGGCACCGGCAAGGGATCAGGGACATTCCAGGGACAGGAAACCTCCTATGTCCAAGGCACATCCCATGGCCAAGGGTTCTCCCATGGACACGAGCACCATCAAGAACAGGCATATATCACCCCTGGCTGCACTGAGGATGATGTTTAAGGAACGTACAACACATCTGTCAGCGGTGGAGTCCCCCCCATACCTCTACTCCCATCTACGCCCCGCAGAAGCAGAGGAAAGAGTACACTATTGTTGCATCCCCCATTACACATGATGCAGAGGGCAGAAAGCAGGCCCACAGCAAACGGCAGGCAGGGTCCAGCACGTCCCCAGAGAGCAGACCACCACAAGCACATGATACACCTTTGATGTCTGATGATGCCACTCCACTTACCAGTCCTGTCACGTCCGGGGTGCCCCAACATTTCACAAAAAAACGGAGGCACACACCTGTGACACATGACCACCCAGTTGTCGCTCCAGTACAGCTTTCCCCAGCTCCCAGGGCCACACTGCCTCCTGGCCCATACAGCCCTGTGGCTCATCATTTCAGTAGTCCTAGTGAGTCAGCTGCAGTTCACTCTCATGTGTCAGATAGTGGCACTGTGTCTATTGTACGCTGTCATGCATCATGTAGTAGCACTGTGTCAGTTGTGCCTTCTCCTGTTGCAGGTACTGGCACTGTGTCTGTCCGCCACTCTCATGTGTCAGATGCAGGCATGGTATTTGTTGGTCAGTGTACAGGGACATGTCCTGGCACTGTGTCTGGGTCTATGGCTCATGTGTCAGTCAGTAGATCTGTGGCTGTGTCTCACACTCCTGTTTCTGGTGCTGGCGGTGTGTCTGGGTCTAGGGCTCATGTATCAGTCACTACCACTGTGGCTGTGTCTCACACTCCTGTTTCTGGTGCTGGCGGTGTGTCTGGGTCTATGGCTCATGTGTCAGTCAGTAGATCGGTGGCTGTGTCTCACACTCCTGTTGCTGGTGCTGGCGGTATGTCTGGGTCTATGGCTCATGTGTCAGTCAGTAGATCGGTGGCTGTGTCTCACACTAATGTTTCTGGTGCTGGCGGTGTGTCTGGGTCTATGGCTCATGTGTCAGTCAGTAGATCGGTGGCTGTGTCTCACACTCCTGTTGCTGGTGCTGGTGGTGTGTCCAAGGCGATTAGTTCAAGCAGTCCACCAGATTCTGTGGTGTGAGGTTTAGTTGCCATCACTCACATGTCATGTTACTTTGTGTGTAGATTGACGAATGTAACCACCCAGACATTATTATTGTCATTGTCACGGGTTGCTTGACACACGTACTTGGGTAGCCAGTGATGTACCTGCTCTGTTGTCCATAATGCCCTGCTGCTGTTGTGATACTGCATTCAGCCCTCTCATGTGCTGCCAATGATGTAGCTGTTCTGTGCAATGGACTGCTGATGCACTTAGCCCCTCTCATATGCTGCCTCTGATGTACCTGCTCTGTTGTCCACAATGCCCTCTTGCTGTTGTGATACTGCATTCTGCCCTCTCATGTGCTGCCAATGATGTAGCTGTTCTGTGCAACGGACTGTTGATGCACTTAGCCCCTCTCATCAATAGATTCTCAAGAAAGTGTAGTATCTGATTCAGATATAGCATCTACGAGGAGACCCATCACGAAAACTACAATTCTCACTGAAAAACCATCCACTAGTAATGTGACTCCGCAAGTGAGTTTTTTAGAGATCAGCCCTGCGGCAAACGCTCCACCGATAACCATAGACCCACTAGACGAGGATGCAGAAACAGAAAAAAGCATAGCAGAAAGGACCAGGAGTCAGAAAGCGAAAACCAACTAATTGTGAATATTTCATCCAAACAACTCACACAAGCTGAAACTAAGATTCTTAAGAAAGGAATGACATTTGTACCTACATACTCCTCCAATTCAGCAGAAACAGATATTGCACTATTCAAATTCTTTAGATCTTTGAAATTAAGATACTTCTTTAAAGATGCGACTGAAGTTCAAGCTGAAAAAACCTGGGAGAAAGAATTTCGACCAAAAAGTTCATTTTGTGCTCCATTTACCCACAAAACCATTGAAGCGTTTGAGAGATCAGTACTGACAGATGTGCAAAAAATAACATACAGTAAACCTAAAAAAAAGTAACCTCACATCCAGTGAATGGAATACCTTGAAAAATGTAACCAATAACGAACAATTGACGTTTCAAAAGGCAGACAAGGGAGGGGCCCTTGTAGTTATGGACACGGACTTTTACATTAAAAGTGTCAATGATCATGTGAATAATCCTGATATATATCTTCCACTAGAATCAGACCCGACTCAGGAATACAAACAAATTCTACAAAAGATCATCAATCACGCTCATGAGATGAAGTGGATTAATGACAAAACCAAACAGTTTTTTTAGATAAAATACCCCAGACGACCTAAGTTGTATATGACACCAAAAATACACAAAAATCTGCAAAATCCGCCATTTAGACCCATCGTCTCTGCGTGTGGGTCAATCTCTGAGCCCATAGGGAAATTCATTGATAGGTTTTTGCAACCGATTGTACAAAATTCAGCCACATACATTAAAGATACAACAGCTTTTTTGAACTTATTGAAAAATATTGAGCTTAAGATGGATGAAACTTACCTACTTTGTACCATTGATGTAACCGCCCTCTATACCTCTATCCCCCACAATGAGGGCCTAGAGGCATTAGAATGGAGTCTCATAAACAGTGATCTTCAAGAAGAACAAAAATTACTAATCATACAACTCATGCAATTCGCATTGTTTTGTAGTTATTTTGAATGGGATGGAAAATACTACAACCAAAGCAGCGGGACATCTATGGGCTTTGGGGGGGCGCCCTCATACGCAAATATCTTTATGAACAAGTTTGAAACTGACCATATTCTGAAAAATTTGCAATGGACAGACCATTTGATTATGTACAAAAGGTACATTGATGATTTATTTATAATATGGAGAGGTGCTAAAGAAGATCTGGAAAACAATATCATTGCACTCAATGCGTGCAATGAACGAATAAAATTTACCCACACCATAGATGAACAAAGCATTGCATTCCTTGATGTGAAAGTGACGATTATCAACAACAGCATTGAGACTAATGTACACATTAAGAAAACAGACAAAAATTCATCTCTACTGTTTCAAAGTTTTCATCCTATGGCGTTGAAAAAGCACTTACCTACTTCTCAATTCATAAGAATGAAAAGAATAACCTCAAATGAAGAAGAGTTGTCCAAAATTTTGCAAGAACAAATAAAGAAATATCAAGCAAGAGGATATCCTAATGATGTACTGCAAACATCCATTGAAAGAGTGGCTAATCAATCTCGAACCAGCATGTTAATGGAAACAGTTAAAATTCAAGAGACTAAAACTGTTTGTGTACTTAAATTCTCTACAGATGCACCAAAAATTAAAAAAATTGTGAACAGACATTGGAGACTCATCCAGCAAGAGCCTGATTTGAAAGACCTGTACAACGAAAAAATAACTTTCGCATTTCAAAGATCGAAAAATATAAAAGAAATGTTGAATACACCGAAGAAACCCACTATAACCTTTAGAGGCATGCAAAAATGCCAAAACTGCATCCATTGTGGAAACGTGATCACTGGAAACCAATTTACTCACCCCACTAAAGGGCATCCTATTGAATTGAAACATAACAGTACATGTGAAACGATGAACTGCGTGTATGCTATCAAATGCCCGTGTGGCAAAACCTATGTAGGACAAACTGAGAGAAAAGTAAAAACACGCATAACTGAACATAAGAGCAATATCAGACTCATGAACTCTAAATCTACCATTGCATGCCATTGGCTTGAAGCACGTCATCAAATTTCCCAACTAAGATACATGGTCTTAGAGAGAATTGTCCCACGCAGCGACCTGGATCCCACCAAGCAAAGACTTAGATGTGAATACTATTGGATCAAAAAACTTAATTCGGCCCACCCCATGGGGCTCAATGATAGAATTGAACATTCATGTTTTCTATAAATCGCAACTATGGACTTGAACTATATCCGTGATCCTTGAAGTGTTATTTGAACTTTAAGACTCAATTTATTTTGAGTATATTTTGGTTTATTACTTTTTATTTCTTTAATATATTCTTATTGTCATGACAAAACACAATGTAGCTATTCTGACTCGTAGTATAATTCCTGCAATACACATAAATAACGAGCCGTTTCACCTATTTTCATTTCCGTGAAGCCAGAACGGACCCAGTCACATGATCGGAGTAATACTCTGCCGTGATTGGAAGATGTTCCGATCACGTGTACGGAACTTTACTCGATAGTTAGCTCTTGACTTTTGGCGCGCAACACTGTAACGCAGAGACGCCAGTATACTCTATGCATCAGACCGGATGGTCGAATGTAAGTAGAATAGAAAAACGAGTGGATGTTTTTGATGTTTCATATAGTTATGAGATCGCGCACTATCAGTTCATGTGTTTGTATAAAATAGAGCTATATCTATTAGCCCGTTATTAGGAAAGGGAAATTGCATTGCATCTACATATTAGAACTGAGGAGTTATATACTGATTCTAGGTTGGAGAATTGTAATTGAGTTTGAGTATCTAAATCGTTATATTGAGTGTGTATATTATGGACAGTGAATTAATTGGTCCTGTTTCCTTTCATTTCCTAGTCCCCTGATGAAAGGTCCGATGTATGAGACCCGAAATGCATTGGGAATATAAGATGTATTGATAATTGGCACATTATCCTACATGAAACTGTGAAATAAAACTACAAATCAATTGCAAAACTAGCATGGATTACAGATTTGTCATATATGGAATAATTCGAGTATGAAATTCGAAAAAGTGGAGAAGAAACCAAAGAGTTTCATTGAAAAACAGCGCACTCATTTGTAGGAGGGAGTTTCCCTTCCACACCACGTATTCAAGTATTGTAAGACACGGGCAGGACGCCTTGTGACATGAGTTGCGCTAACTAAGAATTCCTACAATACACGTTCACAAAACTTTACCATTACAGAGTGCACCAGGATAACAAATTTTCAGCTATTGTGATACTGCAATCTGCCCTCTCATGTGCTGCCAATGATCTAGCTGTTCTGTGCAATGGACTGCTGATGCACTTAGCCCATCTCATATGCTGCCTCTGATGTAGCTGTTCTGTGCAATGGACTGCTGATGCACTTAGCCCCTCTCATATGCTGCCTCTGATGTACCTGCTCTGTTGTCCACAATGCCCTGTTGCTGTTCTGATACTGCATTCTGCCCTCTCATGTGCTGCCAATGTTGTAGCTGTTCTGTGCAATGGACTGCTGATGCACTTAGCCCATCTCATATGCTGCCTCTGATGTAGCGGTTCTGTGCAATGGACTGCTGATGCACTTAGCCCCTCTCATATGCTGCCTCTGATGTACCTGCTCTGTTGTCCACAATGCCCTGTTGCTGTTCTGATACTGCATTCTGCCCTCTCAAGTGCTGCCAATGATGTAGCTGTTATGTGCAATGGACTGCTGATGCACTTAGCCCATCTCATATGCTGCCTCTGATGTAGCTGTTCTGTGCAATGGACTGCTGATGCACTTAGCCCCTCTCATATGCTGCCTCTGATGTACCTGCTCTGTTGTCCACAATGCCCTGTTGCTGTTGTGATACTGCATTCTGCCCTCTCATGTGCTGCCAATGATGTAGCTGTTCTGTGCAATGGACTGCTGACCCACTTAGCCCCTCTCATTTACTGCCTCTGATGTACCTGCTCTGTTGTCCACAATGCCCTGTTGCTGTTGTGATACTGCAATCTGCCCTCTCATGTGCTGCCAATGATGTAGCTGTTCTGTGCAATGGACTGTTGTTGCACTTAGCCCCTCTCATTTACTGCCTCTGATGTACCTGTTCTGTTGTCCACAATGCCCTGTTGCTGTTCTGATACTGCATTCTGCCTTCTCACGTGCTGCCAGTGATGTACATGATCTGTTGTACCCAGTGCCCATGCTCTTGGATAATCTGATATTATACACTTATTATGTTGAATAAAGCTAATAAATCGTGTTTTGTTGTTTGGCGTTGTCATTCCTGGTTGTGTACTTCAATTGTGTATATTTTGGTGCGTTCGTCAATGTATTTCCTCTGACATGACACTCCCCCTCCCTACGTCACAGCCCTGGCAGGTACTCCCCTTCCGACTGCAATTGGTGGGTTGGTGTACCTGTGTCGTCGTCGATGATGGTCCATGACTTGCTGGTGGTGGAGCACGAAGAGTATCGGAAATGCGTGTAGCGCTGGGTCCATGACGGCGATCTGCTTGTGATGTGTATCTCCGCTCTGGTGATTCCACAGTGTTCAGGCAGGTTGTTTTTCCGCAGCAAATTTATGTGTGTTTTCCGCCATCGTGATTTGGAGGACGGTCGGAGACGTCATTCCGTACGGCGGTGTGTCTGGATTGGTCACGTCCCCGCGGAATCGGGTGTAGTTCCACGGCGGTGCGTGCTCTCCCGCCGCGTACGGAAATTTGACAGTGTTTCCCATCCTAATATGGCGGACGGAGAGTCCGCGGCAGGCGGACGGAAAAAAAGCTTTTTCCGCATACTCCAGGACGGCGGTCGTCCTTCTGTCCGCCATCCTAATCGACCCCTAGGATAGGGCTCAATAAAGGTTAAGAAATATCCTAGTAGCCATTTTAACAATTGCACTCGTTCTTCTTCTTTTCACTTTATTGCACTTCAAACTTTAAGCACCACATATCAAAACTAGCACATGGCTGTAACAATCATGGGGTACTAAACAAGCTGAGTTTTGACATCTTTCTGTTGGCAGCACAAATGGTGCAACCAACTTTAAATCCCAGATGACGATGGGTAGCCACGTATGTGTGCTGATGGGATTCTTTTCTACTTAATGCATGTTCCCTTTTTCTCTGACCTGTACATCTAAGTGACTCTGTTAGACTCTGTCTCATGACTCTTAGACCGGTAGGTTTCTTGTTGTTTTTTCAGTTGAGGTTTGGGGATCAAACACTACCTGGTCTTTAAATATTTTCCCTTGGACCCTTTGTTAAAAGTTCTTGTTTGCGTATTAAAGTAAAAAGTCATGACAATTGGATGTTAAAAGTTATAAGAATATTGTGATTGAGCTGGACTAAATCGCCATCAACTGATTCCTACTAGTTGGTCCATCGACAAAATAACGGAGTACCTTAATGATGTTTTTAATGACTGTTGAGGATTTAAAATCCTAATGTATATAATGTATAAAGTTACTTACAGGTTAATAAGGTACCCCGCATGTCTTGCAGCTCATCTACTTGTCACTGATTCAGGGGCATATTGTGTGTGTGTGTGTGTGTGTGTGCGACTCACGGTGCTATGGACCCCACCGATAAGTAAAAATAAAGAGGTTGCTCCTGGATTGGTGATATAGATAGAGGGTTTTATGTTAGACCCGCTGCATCAAATTTCTTGATAGCAGAGTCATGGTTTCTGTAGGTCAGTTTGGAGAATAATGCTCATTGATGTTTTATGTTTAACACTATATTTTGAGTTTGTATCACGTTATATGTAGTTGGAAATTTAGAAGCTTCCGGGAAGTAGGGAGTGAATATATGTGACAAGGTGCATTGTCTTGTTTCATGATTGTGATAACACAGGAAGGTGTTATGTTAGGGAATTCTTGTGTGCGTAGAGTTGAGTGAATAGCGTCAGGTATTCTTGTGAAACTCTGCCCTTAATTCTCAGGAGCAGTATAGTCTCTACACGTGTTTCATCTTCAGAGAAACGGGTTTGCCTTTTGCTTGTTATAAGGATAAGGTAGATGGAAGTGCTACTTTATCAGCGAAACAAAAAATTCTGTGGTAGGGTAGAGGTAAGCGCTGCCTACTGGAAATACAGAATTCTTGTATGATTGGACAAACTATCTCTTTGGTTTAGCAAAACGGACAATGGAAATGTGTTTTGTGTTGTAATTAACTGATTTTTATTAGAAAAAGTTATAAATACAGTGCCTATACATTTTGTAAAGAAGGGGGTCAGCAGAAGCGAGAGTAGATCTGACATCAGCAAGAGCCACGCTGGGATTGGATAGTTGCAGAAGGCGTGAACTAAGCGGATTGGTGCGTTAGTATGAATCGCGCTGGTATAGGTCAGTGTGAATGTGACATGAGCTATTCTAATTGGTGCATTAGTGTGTTCCGCGCTGGGATAGGACGGAATATCGGAATAGATTGAAGGGTAGTGTAACACTTTGTTTTGAAAAGAAAAATCTGTAGAAAAATGGCTTATTATTATGAGCAAGAAAAAGAGAAATCTTCATGGTTTAAGAAGATCAAGAATCTTTTTAAGAAAGACAAAGAAACAGTTACTAGAGAGGGGAAAGTGCTTCCTCCGCTGAAAACGCCTGCGTCATAGATGATGACGAAATATGGCTATCATACTTGTATTTGGCTAGAGAATTGGGTGAAATATACTAAAAATGATGGAGTGTTGGCATTTCTAGAGACAGGTTCATTTAGCACAGCGGTGGTAAGGAATTTAAGAGAGAAGATGATGAAACTTGAACCGAGACCTAGACCGACAAAATTTGAAGCTTTGATTGAATGAGAAGATGATATGCGTGAGACAGAAAAAAAGAGAATCCGAGATACAAAAGAAAACAGATATAGTCCAGGAATCCACTCACAAGAGTAGGACGAAACAATGGAGGTGTGCTGAGATGTTGGATGGTATATATCTGTCTGAACAGTGGATGAGATAGTGGAAGAAAATGTACAGAGAAAAGAAAACATGGAATACCAGAGAAGAGTGAATGTGGAATTAGTGATACAGAAGATGAAGTGTTGGAGGACATTCTAAATAAGAGTACACCTCCATATCAACAGACTTCTGCAGTGATGACACCAAATGCACCGCCAAGGGAGACTGAAATGAATGAAACCCCAAAACGATATTCTGAAAAAAAAAGTCCATTTGAAAAATAGGAACTAACACAGGCTCTAAAACCTAGTACAGCAGAATTAGAAAGATCAACAAAAGACTTAGCTGAGAAAATAAAAGAATTGCCGAGAAATGTAGAATATGTAACTGTACCAGTAACTATAGGTCCTGTGATACCAGTATTTGAGAATCAGAAAATAGACGAGCATTCGTTAATGATTCCTTTGAATTCCAGAATGCAACAAGTAGGAGAAAAAATGTATCCTGACCTTAATGAAACAAGAAGTACAATTAGAATAACACCACCTGTCGATTTAACAATAAACCATATCCCGATATTTAGAGTTCTCATGGGATTAGAATCAGCAACTGAAACCCCAGGAAAGTAGTGTGGATAGAATAGACTTATCTAAATCACCAGTAGGACCAACAGCAGAAAAGGTAAATGACTGGGTTAAAACTTTACTAAAGAAAGATACCGAACCAAAAGTTTTAGATGTGGTTAGATGAAAAATAGACATGGAAGAACTGATTATCGGAACAATTGGTACTGATAGGCTAAAATCATATCAAGATGATGAGTTAATGTTTATGTGCAAAAGTATAACTTGGATAGCAAAAAATCTGTGGGATAAATTGGAAGAAACAGCAAATGAATTAGGAGGAGAATTTGCAAAAATTAAAATATTGTAGAAACCCAACAGATTGGATTTCACTGAGAAAGACAGAGAATCTGAATACATAAGGAAGGTTAACACAGATAAAAGAATGAATTGTATTGCTTCGAAAATGGGGAGACATAGAACGATGGAGAAGTAGGTGGATAAAGAAAAAGGATGAGACAATTGAGAAAGCATCATTAGCTTTCCCTGTTAAAGAAAATTAACTAGTGGTAGCTGAAAATCCGATGAGGGAAATACCGGGAGGAGATTATGTACATGTACCATGGAGTAGACAAGATATATTGTCATTTACAAATGATTTCCCAAGATTACGAGAAAAACCTGTAGAATGGTATAGACAAGTAGATAGGTTTGTAAAGGTTTCAAAGGTTTTGTGGGAAGATTTAGATGAATTGTTTGACATAGTTGTACATGCAGATTTGTGGACAGAATGTAAAATTACAATTGATCGGCCGAAGTAAAAATATCCAAGAAATGCAAAAACAGGAGCTCCTGGTCCAGAGGTAATGAGGAAATATGAGCAGGTCATAACATTTTTGAAAAACAAAATTCCTCCAAAAGAAACAGATTGGGTAAAGATTGATAGAACTACTCAAGAAGCTAAAGAATCTGTACATGCTTATTATGAAAGATTACTTCTCGTTTTCAAACAGTATAGTGGATATGAGGCTTTGAGTGAGAAGGATATGATTCTCTTTGTATATCGATTTGTGTTTGGATTAAGACCTGAAATAGGTGATATCATAAAACAGCACATAATCTGTTGGCAGTCTAGTACTGTTGATGATGTATTGAGGTACGCAAAATATTGTAGTGATGACATTGAAGCAAGGCAGCGTAAGCTTAAAGTAAAAGCAATGTGGGCACAGGTGAAGGTTGCAGAACAACAAGAAGCGCAGTTGATTAATCAGGCTAATGAAATAGGTCAGACAAAAATGAAATTTAATATTGGTAAGGGAAAAGGTCAAATGACTATAGATGAAGCTAAAAGGAAATGATCATGTCATATTTGCAGAAAGGTAGGGCATTGGAAGAACGAATTTAAGTTACCATCAAAAGTTAATACCGAAAATAAATCATTGAATCCACAGGTGCAGAATGAGGTGTATCAGCAATCACTGCCACATCAACAGGTAGTTACTAAGCAGAGTCAGGTGCCACAACCACCTCTCCCACAGAGTGTAAATCCTCAGAGATACAGTACAGAGACATGATTCTACGGAGGAGAGCAGGTAAAGAGATTGCCGCATGCAGCTGCTGTTTCACAGTATTGGTTGCAACCGGATTGAGATGAATATGATGAGAGTTTCTGACGGTGCCTATGATAGGCAGTGGAGTGCGTGCTTGGCGCAAATCTAGAGGTAGAACAGTCTGGTCCTTTTGTGGATGGAAAGGTGAATAGCGTAAATGTTACTTTCCTAGTGGACACTGGTGCTACCCGTTCTACATTTAGATCAGTAGAAATTCCAAACCTTCCTTTCTCGGGAGAATACAGCCAAGTTGTAGGTGTAACGAATAGAAAGATGAAAACCCCTCTCACACAACCAGTGGAGGTGGAAATTGGTTCTTTTAAAGAAATGCATCGCGTTGTGGTGTGCGATAGCAGTCCTGTAAATTTGCTTGGACGCGATGTACATTGTAAGATGAATTGTGTCATTAAGGGGCCCCTAGATGGCATTGCTTTTCACACAGCAGATAATAATGTTTTGTATAAAATGACCATGTCGATAATTGATTCAGGGAAAAGTGAAACATTCCCTGTGTTTGACAAAGAAAAGATTCCCATTGAGTTGAAAGGAAAGAGATGTGGGATTTTTCAGGAGACGATATAGGTCTAATGAAAGGAGTAAATCCTGTAAAGATTACTGTAAAAGAAGAAGCAGCTTACCCAAATACTCCACAATATGAATTGACACCATAAATCATTGAAGGAGTAACCCAAGCAAATAATAAAATGATTGAGCAAGGGATTTTAAAAGAAACAATGAGTAGTCTGTGTAATTCACCTAGAATGGTAATGAAAAAGTCAAATGGTACTTTTGGAATAGTGCAGGATTTGAGAAAGTTAAATAAGATTGCTGTTCCCTGTTGTCCCATCGTGCCAAATCCAGCTGTAATATTAATCCAAATTCTGCCTGATGCAGATTGATGCAGATTATTTGTGTAATGCATTATTTACAATTACATTACACCCTGATAGCCATCCAATTTTTGCATTTATGTTTGGCAAGTGTATTTTGGCATGTTGCCAAATTCCTCAAGGGTATACTGAAAGTCCTTCCATTTTTAATCATCTACTGAAGAAATACCTAGAAAGTTTGAAAATGCCTAAAAAATCTGTTTTAGTTCAATATATTGATGACCTATTAATGGCATCAAGGACCAAAGAAGCTTACATTTCTGATACCATTGCAATACTGAACCACTTGGCAGAAGGAGGACATAAAGTGTCTCCATCAAAGTTGCAGTTCTGTCAACAAGAAGTAGAGTATCTAGGTCATAAGATTGAAAAAGGGAAAAAGGGATGAGAATAGTGACCACCGAAAGAATTAAGATTATTAAAGGAACAAGTCCCCCAAAGACACAGAAACAGGTGAGAATGTTCCTTGGAATGGTTGGTTATTGCTGACAGTGGATAAGTGGATTTTCATTGATTGCAAAACCTTTGCAGCAATTAACCAAAGGGGTTGTGAAAGACCCGATTGTGCTGAATGAAAAGGAGATGGCAGCTTTTGAGCAATTGAAAAACAGTTTATGTGAAGCACCAGCACTAGGCATACCTGATTATGAGAAAGAGTTTCAACTGTATCGCAGTGAGAGAGATAGGTGCGCATTATCAGTTCTAATACAAAGACGTGGAAGAATGAGACGAGCAATCGCATACTTTTCAGATGTTTTAGATCCAGTAGTAAAAGCATTGCCTGGGTGTTTGAAAGCTTTAGCTGCTACGAGTGTGAGTTTGGAACAGAGTGAAGGTATTGCAATGGGATATCCTGTGAAAGTATATGTTCCACATTTAGTTGAAATACTTTTGACCTGAACCAAAACTCAGTTCATGACCAATAGTCATTTAACCAGATATGAGAAAGTGATTTTGGGTGCAAACACTGTAACGATTGCAAGATGTATAAATGTGAATCCTTCCACCTTATTGCCTGATGCATTGGATGCTGAAGCCAAAAATGGCGTTGATCATAAATATTTGGATGTACTTGAGTACAGCACAAAACCAAGACCTGACATTAAAGATGAACTTTTGGAAGAATCAGATTATGTGATGTTTGTGGATGGGTCATGTTTGAGAACGGTTTTGAGTGCTGTATATGCTGTATGCACAGTGGCAACTATAATGGAGGCATCTTGTTTGAAAGGAATACGTTCAGCCCAAGTTGCTGAGCGGATTGCTTTGATTCGAGCTTGTAAACTGGGAAAGTATGTCCGAATTACCGTAGTTACTGATAGTCAGTAAGGGTTCGGAGTAGGGCACAATTTTGGTCAAATTTGGCCCCAGACTTGATACATGACCTCTGCGCAATCTCCAATCAGGAATGGTGAGTTTGTGAAAATGTTGCTTGAGGTGATACAGCTGCCTAAAATGATTGCGGTTGTAAAGTGATTACATCACTGACGGAAACAAGTTTGCAGACGCGATAGCCCAATATTGTGCTAGGCACATAACTTCCATGAATCGGGAGAGGGAAAAAGAACATGTTTCTTGTTCTTTAATGTTTACTAACATAGTTGACATTTGGCAGGTAGTGACACAATTACAGGAAGAAGCGAGTGATGAGGAAAAAGATAGATGGATAAAAGCAGGTTGTGGACAAAGAGAGGAAGATGAAGTTTGGGTTTACAGGGATGAAAGACCAGTCATGCCTCATAGCATGATCTCTAACATGGCACGGATGTACCATGGACAGGCACACATTGGAAGAGATGCAATGATTATACTTTCAAACAAACTTGGTATAATACTAAGTTTCGGATCATCGCTGAAAGTCTTTGTCAGAGATGTCTTATATGTTAACAGTTGAATCAAGGAAGAAAAACTGTTGTAAGTCTGTGATCTATTGGATGGGAGGGAGGTCCTTTTACCGGAGTGCAACTTAATTTTGTTTGAAATTCTACCATATAATGGATTAAGTTATGTTTTAGTGATTGTTTGCTAATTCTCTCGCTGGTTGAAGGCATATCCAACCCGGAGAAATGATGGAGGTACAGTAGCAAAACTCCTACTGAGGGAATGTATCCCCAAGTACGGATTTCCAGTAACAATCAAAACAGACAGAGGAAGTCACTTTCAGAATGAAATAATTCAGTTAATTAGTGAGGCATTGGACATTCAACAGAAATTGCATTTTGCCTACAGACCAGAGGCTTCTGGGGTGGTTAAACAAGTAAATGGAACAATCAAAAACAGACTTGGAAAAATGTGTTTGGCCACAGGGCTCAAATGGCCGGATGCTTTTCCATTTGTCCTAATGACCTTAAGAAGCATACCTGACAGGAAAACAGGTTTAAGTCCTCATGAAATACTGATGGGACTAGTAATGAGACAAGCATTTGTACCGGTCAACAAACTGCTGACTATAACAGATGATCTTATTCTGGACTATTGTAAAGGATTGGCTGATGTGGTACATTCTGTGTTTCACCAGGTTGGAACTGATGCGAGTACTCTTGAATGATTCCCTGCTCATGATTTGAGTCTTGGAGATTGTGTACGAATCAAGATTCACAGAAGAATAAATTGCCTTGTTCCACATTTGGACAAACCCAGACATGTGAATAAAAACCAGGAGGAACAAGTGAATGAGATAACAAGTCATGAGGGTCAAATAAAAGAGAATAAAGAACATTTGCAAAGACCAAAAAGAGTAAAGAGACCTAATCTGAAATACAAATCACCTGAATGGACTTATATTGCACTGCCTGATATTGAGGAAGTGGAGAGCAGCCCAGAGAACCAAGGTGAAAATTGTGAGTAAAAGTGACTATAAATAAACTGTGTTCATACTGAAAGACTAAAGGATGCTAAAATATAGAAAATAACAAAATCAAAAGAAGAAGAACTGAAAAGAAAGAATTTAAAGAGCAGTTGGCTCAAAGGATGTACTTCCAAATTGTGAAAAGAGACATTACAAAATAAAAAGTTAAAGAGCAGTTGGCTCAAAGGACATATTTCCTAGATGTGAGAAAGACATTATCTTGGGCAAACAAAATGTCTGAAAACGACAATAGAAGATCTAGATTTGGCTTTTTGCGTAAATGGTATAGAATGTGGTTTTATTGTACAGGTTTATTAATGCTCATATGGTTCATTTTAGCAATAATTATTCTATTTATACCGAATTCAGAACATTTATCTAAAAAGAATAACAACACTGATAGTGATAAGACACATTTGAAGAATGATGTAAAAATGGTGGATAATACTGAGCTTCATAGAGATAGATCAATTCATGATTTTTCAAAGAATGTTTTTACAAAATTGCTTTATGAATATGTCGAGACAATGGACATACGAGACTGCTATGTGTGCATGCAATTACTTGCGTCTGTTTCAGAAGGTGTAACCTATCAGCACCTTCCTTTAACGTATGGAATAACTTGCAGTGTATTATCTAGTTTATTTCATAGAACAAACAAATTTGATTATTATTACTCAGATGTTGATGATGTTTTTGCTAAACTTTCTATAGTACAAGGACTGAACAAGGTGAAGCCTGGCAAAGTTTTTGGTGATTTTTTTCTTGAAACAAAAGAGTTGACTTTAGAATATGCTTTTGGGTATAATGTAAAATGTAAATTGAGAAAAGAAGAGAAAGTATTTTTAGATATGGTTGAAGACAGGAGAATCAAATACCAAAGAAAAGCAACTGAAAGTAAATGGAAAACACCACCGTGGAATTATAATGAAGAAAATTATGAAAAGAGTGATACTAATGTAGCAATAGGATTAGATTTGCCTCAACGAGGGAAATTGTGTCTTTGTAGAGATAACACTATGTATGACAACTATTTTGTGGGTGCCTGTGAATGTAAAGACACAAACAGAATTATAGGAGGATGGGGATATAAAGGAGGAAATGATCCCGTATTTCCAGGGATCTATTTTATATGTGGAAACAAAGTTTATTACAGATTGCCAGACCACTGGTACGGAACATGTTATCTTGGTCTGGTCTTTCCAAAGATATTTCATGTAGATAGGGGAGCTACAGGAACTCATGAAATAGGTAAACCACTTACACGTAGAAGAAGAAAAAGTTTAGCAGAGATAAAAAGGTCACATTTTTGGAGCATTGATACCAGCAGTGGGTATATCCTTTAATGCAAATAAAATTCGAAAACTGTCAACGATAGTAGATCGTTTGTCAACTAATACTGCCGGAGGATTTTTAATGGTAAATACCGAAATTATTGCCATGAGAGCTATGGTGATGCAATATTGACTTGCTCTTGATATTCTATTAGCAAAAGAAGGAGGAGTCTGTGGGGTATTGAAAGTGCAACATTGTTGCACCTATATTCCGGATATAAGTCAAAACATTCAAAGGTACAAGAATATTACTGAATTACATAAAGAAATTGTTCCACTGGAGGTTGATGGTGTACTAGAGAACCTTAGTAAGAGTTTTTCTGCTGTAAAGAAATGGTTTGCAGAAATAGGTAGTTCATTGGTAGGGAAGATACTAATACCAGTAACAATTGTAATTTTAATGGTGTTAATAATAAGATTAGTACGCATATATATAAGAAACGAAAAGCTGAGAAACAAACAAAAGAAAAAATTGAGAAAAATAAGCAGAGAGAGCAAGAAATGGGAGAAATTGAATTAGAAGAGTATAAAGAGAAGGTGTACAACAACTATAAAAGACAAAGTATGAGAGATACTAAGGTTTGAGCTAAAACAAAAGAGAGAAAGAACTAGAAACATGTTCTTAGAAAATTTGATAGGGATGGTTTTGTGGTGATAAAATCACCAAACGGGGGAGTGATGGAGCAGGGGAGAAACAAAAATGTTTGTACCCCCTATAATATTGTTCCCTCATAACTTTAATAAAATTAATTGTGTGTAGCATGTAAGCTAATCAACAAAATGCACCTTTATTTAGACATTACACGTGGGAAAACTAACTGCTATTTGTTAAATCTAATTTATTAATAAATTATGAGTCAAACTAATATAGAACTGTGATAATGTAGATATAAAAGAGTGAACGCATGTATTTGTGCCTAGAGAAAAATTGGATTGTGGCAAAAGAATGCACATGGTAAGGAAAATTGCGTACATGTTGCTTTACTAGGTAACACCTAACATGGGTAATTAGAATGGCGGGAGGTAAACAGAAGGACTTATTTACTATATCTAATTTCTGTTGTGTTTTTCATATTAGTTCCCATTATGGCCTAGTCGGCCTAGTCTGAAAAGTGGCTGTTTAAACCCGATGGTGGAAATGAAATTAAAGATGGCCCCAACTCATGCATAGAAAGAAAGGATGTTCAGTTACGAGTGTATGGCCATGCCCGGAGCAAGAGATGTCAAGGTCAGCCTGGCCTGCAAACGGGAGTTGTGCCAAAGTTGCCTGCATTAAAACCCTGGGAAAGAATGGACATTGAAACTTGGGGGGAATCCGCCCAGGTCATGGTCCATTGCCAAGATTATAGTATTTCCTAAAAAAAACAAAGATGTGAAAGAATTGGGCTCATATCGACCAATTACACTGTTTAATGGGGACTCTAAAATCTATTCAAAAATACTAGCAGATCGATTGGCACCCGTAATTCACAATATCGTATCGGAAAGACAACATGGCTTTGTTCCAGGAAGGTCCACGACTGATCATATTCAAAGGGTTATTTCCCTTTTTGATTATACGGGGGTGACAGGAGACCCTATGGCCCTCATACTGCTCGACGCGGAGAAAGCGTTTGATAGGGTCTCCTGGAAATTCCTGTGGGCGGCCCTATCAAACTGTGGGATTGGCGGACATTATCTAACAGCAATTCAACAGCTCTATGTAAACCCCAGTGCGCATGTTTTGATCAATGGGGCTTTATCTGAAAGTTTCGCCATAACGCGTGTTACAAGACAGGGCTGCCCTTGCTCGCCTCTTCTCTTTGCTATTTATATTGATGTGTTTATTAACAATTTGGAAAATAACAACTCAATTCCCTCAATTCAAGTCCGTAACGTAAAAACTAAATGTCTAGCATATGCTGACGATATAGCTATTACTACAGGTGACCCCAATAACGCCATTATGTGGATAGAACGAGAAGCCCATGCTTTTGGTAAAGTTTCAGGCTATAAACTAAACATTAGTAAAACCCAGATCATCATAACTAACAAAATCACGATGCAAGACCCAAGAATAATTAATAAAGCAATCTACCTAGGCGTGAGTATTGATGCTAATATCACAAACATAGTCGACGATAATTTTAACCCTATCATAAGTCGCTCCAAGAAAGAACTACTGCGCCTTCATAATCGACAGCTTACTATTGGGGGGAGAGTTAATGTCGTTGAAATGCTATTCTTCCCGAAGTTTCTCTATTATTTTCGTTCAATTAACCTTGAATTCTCCGAAGCAGTTTTTAAAAATATAGATAATTTGTTTTCACGATTTATATGGGGATATCACAATCCACGAAGAGCACTCAGGTGGCTTACTTTACCTAGAGATCGGGGGGGATTGACACTACCAAACTTTAAATTGTATTATTGGGCAACAATGCTGCGATACAGCGTATATCTTTTAAAAGGAGACATAGACGTCCATAACATTCCCACCCCGCAAGTACTTATTCTGGGAGACGGCTGTGCAGGTGGCTTATGGCGGCACCTAAACGATGATTACTTTAAAAAGGTGAAATTCAAGACTATCTCTAGCACCATTAAAGTATGGCGGAATGTAAAAAAATTAGTTGGGTTAGGCCGGTATTCTTTTTATACACCTATAACACAGAATCTGGATCTACCGGAAATATTTCAAGATCTAGTTTTGAATAGATGGGCCGTACTGGGGATAAAACAACTCGGGTGCTTTTTCTCTGTGAATGGTATAAAGTCGTTTGAGGAACTAAAAAACGAATTCAAACTATCTAATAGAGATTTCTTTAAATACCTCCAAGTGCGGGATTTTATTTTAAAGAAAGGGGGAGTACGCATTAAATTCCAACCATGGCAAATTATGGATAAATTACTATCTATACAAAGCCCTAAAATTTGTGAGATTTATGAAGGGCTTAATTTACTGATGCCAGACGATTTGGAGAAACATACGGTGGCATGGCAGAGTAGACTTGGCATCTCTCCTCGAACCTCTCTGGAAGCCTTAGAGATGTCAATATCAACTCTAATGTCCATGAATCTCCAAGCACAATTTTATATAACATTTTTTTCACTTTATTATACCCCAGGCAAATTAGCAAAATGGGGGAACGGATCTAGGACACACTGTCCGAGGTGCTCCTTTCCATCAGCAGATTCAATTCACATGTTTGCTACTTGTCCTTTACTAGGGAATATCATATCGACAATCTCTGACTTTCTTTCCCTCCTCGCACATTGCCGTATTAACATTTCAACTGAAGAAATTCTATTAGGTACATCCAACACACCCCGACCCCATTCAATGCACAGGCTTATCTTCATTGCTATGGCTGTTTTCAGACTGTGCATTGCGTCAGCCTGGATAGATCCATTAGCACCATCGTTTGTAGAATGGAGAACCAGGCTGTTTGCAACTTGCAACATAGAAGTAGCGATTTATCGAAACAAAGGGAGGACAAAGCGGAATAAGGGTTTGTTGATATGGGCCCCTTTGCTAGATTGGATGCATGAGGAGTGAAATGCTTTAATCGCGTAGGTCTTATATCTAATGTCTCCCTCTCTATTTGCTTATGCTTTGTTCTCAGTTTGTTAGCGTAAATGTCCATTGTACAAATACATATACTTTTCTCCATATCTGTTAAAATTAACAGTAAGTTAGATTGTGCTACCTGTTCTGCAGGGGTGGGGGGTGGGGGGGGTAATGATGGTATATAAAACTTAAATGCAAATAAAAATTGTTTAAAAAAAAAAAAGAAACTTGAATGCTAGGAACTGTAACATGATGCTAAACAAGTACAAATGTGAACATTTGATGAAGGCAAGAGAAACTGTGGTATGAAGTTGCACTTTTACGAACTGGTTTGAGCAAGGAGGACTAGAGGTTATCATTGCCACCCCTCCAAAGGACCAATGAGAGATGAGTGTAGCCCCTGGAAATTTCAATTTTGGGTTTAGATAGTTCGAGAAAGGGTGTAAAATAGCTTGTGTAAATGATCTCGGTGTGGCAGTTATTTTCACACAATGACATGCTGTCGGTTGGTGCTATTTTGCTGTGGTGCAAGAGACTTTGACATTTTTTGGACTTTGAACTTTGATGACGAAAAGAAACAAGATTTGTCGCGGAGATTCTATGTCGGGAGGGAGACATTGACGAGGTTAAAAAGACAGTCAGCTTGGGAACCTATTCTATGTTCTGCTGTTTCTCTCATCGCCCTATGGCCAAGGGGTAATGAATCATTTTCTTTGCTTAAAAATGTACTGAATAGTGTTTATAATGTGCTTGTTTAATAAATTCTTTGCAATATAAAATTCTTTCTTAATGAATCTAGATAAAATTCTATAAAATATAAAATCGAGTCTGTGATTATTACAGTAACAAGTCATGACAATTGGATGTTAAAAGTTATAAGAATATTGTGATTGAGCTGCACTTAATCGCCATCAACTGATTCCTACTAGTTGGTCCATCGACCAAATAGTGGACTACCTTGATGATGTTTTTAATGACTGTTGAGCAGGTGAGAATGTTCCTTGGAATGGTTGGTTATTGCTGACAGTGGATAAGTGGATTTTCATTGATTGCAAAACCTTTGCAGCAATTAACCAAAGTGGTTGTGAAAGACCTGATTGTGCTGAATGAAAAGGAGATGGCAGCTTTTGAGCAATTGAAAAACAGTTTATGTGAAGCACCAGCACTAGGCATACCTGATTATGAGAAAGAGTTTCAACTGTATCGCAGTGAGAGAGATTGGTGCGCATTATCAGTTCTAATACAAAGGCGTGGAAGAATGAGACGAGCAATCTCATACTTTTCAGATGTTTTAGATGCAGTAGTAAAAGCATTGCCTGGATGTTTGAAAGCTTTAGCTGCTACGAGTGTGAGTTTGGAACAGAGTGAAGGTATTGCAATGGGATATCCTGTGAAAGTATATGTTCCACATTTAGTTGAAATACTTTTGACCTGAACCAAAACTCAGTTCATGACCAATAGTCATTTAACCAGATATGAGAAAGTGATTTTGGGTGCAAACACTGTAACGATTGCAAGATGTATAAATGTGAATCCTTCCACCTTATTGCCTGATGCATTGGATGCTGAAGTCAAAAATGGCGTTGATCATAAATATTTGGATGTACTTGAGTACAGCACAAAACAAAGACCTGACATTAAAGATGAACTTTTTGGAAGAATCAGATTATGTGATGTTTGTGGATGGGTCATGTTTGAGAACGGTTTTGAGTGCTGTATATGCTGTATGCACAGTGGCAACTATAATGGAGGCATCTTGTTTGAAAGGAATACGTTCAGCCCAAGTTGCTGAGCGGATTGCTTTGATTCGAGCTTGTAAACTGGGAAAGTATGTCCGAATTACCGTAGTTACTGATAGTCAGTAAGGGTTCGGAGTAGGGCACAATTTTGGTCAAATTTGGCCCCAGACTTGATACATGACCTCTGCGCAATCTCCAATCAGGAATGGTGAGTTTGTGAAAATGTTGCTTGAGGTGATACAGCTGCCTAAAATGATTGCGGTTGTAAAGTGATTACATCACTGAAGGAAACAAGTTTGCAGACGCGATAGCCCAATATTGTGCTAGGCACATAACTTCCATGAATCGGGAGAGGGAAAAAGAACATGTTTCTTGTTCTTTAATGTTTACTAACATAGTTGACATTTGGCAGGTAGTGACACAATTACAGGAAGAAGCGAGTGATGAGGAAAAAGCTAGATGGATAAAAGCAGGTTGTGGACAAAGAGAGGAAGATGAAGTTTGGGTTTACAGGGATGAAAGACCAGTCATGCCTCATAGCATGATCTCTAACATGGCACGGATGTACCATGGACAGGCACACATTGGAAGAGATGCAATGATTATACTTTCAAACAAACTTGGTATAATACTAAGTTTCGGATCATCGCTGAAAGTCTTTGTCAGAGATGTCTTATATGTTAACAGTTGAATCAAGGAAGAAAAACAGTTGTAAGTCTGTGATCTATTGGATGGGAGGGAGGTCCTTTTACCAGAGTGCAACTTAATTTTGTCGAAATTCCACCATATAATGGATTAAGTTATGTTTTAGTGATTGTTTGCTAATTCTCTCGCTGGTTGAAGGCATATCCAACCCGGAGAAATGATGGAGGTACAGTAGCAAAACTCCTACTGAGGGAATGTATCCCCAAGTACGGATTTCCAGTAACGATCAAAACAGACAGAGGAAGTCACTTTCAGAATGAAATAATTCAGTTAATTTGTGAGCATTGGACATTCAACAGAAATTGCATTTTGCCTACAGACCAGAGGCTTCTGGGGTGGTTAAACAAGTAAATGGAACAATCAAAAACAGACTTGGAAAAATGTGTTTGGCCACAGGGCTCAAATGGCCGGATGCTTTTCCATTTGTCCTAATGACCTTAAGAAGCATACCTGACAGGAAAACAGGTTTAAGTCCTCATGAAATACTGATGGGACTAGTAATGAGACAAGCATTTGTACCGGTCAACAAACTGCTGACTATAACAGATGATCTTATTCTGGACTATTGTAAAGGATTGGCTGATGTGGTACATTCTGTGTTTCACCAGGTTGGAACTGATGCGAGTACTCTTGAATGATTCCCTGCTCATGATTTGAGTCCTGGAGATTGTGTACGAATCAAGATTCACAGAAGAAGAAATTGCCTTGTTCCACATTTGGACAAACCCAGGCATGTGAATAAAAACCAGGAGGAACAAGCGAATGAGATAACAAGTCATGAGGGTCAAATAAAAGAGAATAAAGAACATTTGCAAAGACCAAAAAGAGTAAAGAGACCTAATCTGAAATACAAATCACCTGAATGGACTTATATTGCACTGCCTGATATTGAGGAAGTGGAGAGCAGCCCAGAGAACCAAGGTGAAAATTGTGAGTAAAAGTGACTATAAATAAACTGTGTTCATACTGAAAGACTAAAGGATGCTAAAATATAGAAAATAACAAAATCAAAAGAAGAAGAACTGAAAAGAAAGAATTTAAAGAGCAGTTGGCTCAAAGGATGTACTTCCAAATTGTGAAAAGAGACATTACAAAATAAAAAGTTAAAGAGCAGTTGGCTCAAAGGACATATTTCCTAGATGTGAGAAAGACATTATCTTGGGCAAACAAAATGTCTGAAAACGACAATAGAAGATCTAGATTTGGCGTTTTGCGTAAATGGTATAGAATGTGGTTTTATTGTACAGGTTTATTAATGCTCATATGGTTCATTTTAGCAATAATTATTCTATTTATACCGAATTCAGAACATTTATCTAAAAAGAATAACAACACTGATAGTGATAAGACACATTTGAAGAATGATGTAAAAATGGTGGATAATACTGAGCTTCATAGAGATAGATCAATTCATGATTTTTCAAAGAATGTTTTTACAAAATTGCTTTATGAATATGTCGAGACAATGGACACACGAGACTGCTATGTGTGTATGCAATTACTTGCGTCTGTTTCAGAAGGTGTAACCGATCAGCACCTTCCTTTAACGTATGGAATAACTTGCAGTGTATTATCTAGTTTATTTCATAGAACAAACAAATTTGATTATTATTACTCAGATGTTGATGATGTTTTTGCTAAACTTTCTATAGTACAAGGACTGAACAAGGTGAAGCCTGGCAAAGTTTTTGGTGATTTTTTTCTTGAAACAAAAGAGTTGACTTTAGAATATGCTTTTGGGTATAATGTAAAATGTAAATTGAGAAAAGAAGAGAAAGTATTTTTAGATATAGTTGAAGACAGGAGAATCAAATACCAAAGAAAAGCAACTGAAAGTAAATGGAAAACACCACCGTGGAATTATAATGAAGAAAATTATGAAAAGAGTGATACTAATGTAGCAATAGGATTAGATTTGCCTCAACGAGGGAAATTGTGTCTTTGTAGAGATAACACTATGTATGACAACTATTTTGTGGGTGCCTGTGAATGTAAAGACACATACAGAATTATAGGAGGATGGGGATTTAAAGGAGGAAATGATCCCGTATTTCCAGGGATCTATTTTATATGTGGAAACAAAGTTTATTACAAATTGCCAGACCACTGGTACGGAACATGTTATCTTGGTCTGGTCTTTCCAAAGATATTTCATGTAGATAGGGGAGCTACAGGAACTCATGAAATAGGTAAACCACTTACACGTAGAAGGAGAAAAAGTTTAGCAGAGATAAAAAGGTCACATTTTTGGAGCATTGATACCAGCAGTGGGTATATCCTTTAATGCAAATAAAATTCGAAAACTGTCAACGATAGTAGATCGTTTGTCAACTAATACTGCCGGAGGATTTTTAATGGTAAATACCGAAATTATTGCCATGAGAGCTATGGTGATGCAATATTGACTTGCTCTTGATATTCTATTAGCAAAAGAAGGAGGAGTCTGTGGGGTATTGAAAGTGCAACATTTTTGCACCTATATTCCGGATATAAGTCAAAACATTCAAAGATACAAGAATATTACTGAATTACATAAAGAAATTGTTCCACTGGAGGTTGATGGTGTACTAGAGAACCTTAGTAAGAGTTTTTCTGCTGTAAAGAAATGGTTTGCAGAAATAGGTAGTTCATTGGTAGGGAAGATACTAATACCAGTAACAATTGTAATTTTAATGGTATTAATAATAAGATTAGTGCGCATATATATAAGAAACGAAAAGCTGAGAAACAAACAAAAGAAAAAATTGAGAAAAATAAGCAGAGAGAGCGAGAAATGGGAGAAATTGAATTAGAAGAGTATAAGGAGAAGGTGTACAACAACTATAAAAGACAAAGTATGAGAGATACTAAGGTTTGAGCTAAAACAAAAGAGAGAAAGAACTAGAAACATGTTCTTAGAAAATTTGATAGGGATGGTTTTGTGGTGATAAAATCACCAAACGGGGGAGTGATGGAGCAGGGGAGAAACAAAAATGTTTGTACCCCCTATAATATTGTTCCCTCATAACTTTAATAAAATTAATTGTGTGTAGCATGTAAGCTAATCAACAAAATGCACCTTTATTTAGAAATTACACATGGGAACTTACTGCTAACTGCTATTTGTTAAATCTAATTTATTAATAAATTATGAGTCAAACTAATATAGAACTGTGATAATGTAGATATAAAAGAGTGAACGCATGTATTTGTGCCTAGAGAAAAATTGGATTGTGGCAAAAGAATGCACATGGTAAGGAAAATTGCGTACATGTTGCTTTGCTAGGTAACACCTAACATGGGTAATTAGAATGGCGGGAGGTAAACAGAAGGACTTATTTACTATATCTAATTTCTGTTGTGTTTTTCATATTAGTTCCCATTATGGCCTAGTCCGCCTAGTCTGAAAAGTGGCTGTTTAAACCCGATGGTGGAAATGAAATTAAAGATGGCCCCAACTCATGCGTAGAAAGAAAGGATGTTCAGTTACGAGTGTATGGCCATGCCCGGAGCAAGAGATGTCAAGGTCAGCCTGGCCTGCAAACGGGAGTTGTGCCAAAGTTGCCTTCATTAAAACCCTGGGAAAGAATGGACATTGAAACTTGGAGGGAATCCGCCCAGGTCATGGTCCATTGCCAAGATTATAGTATTTCCTAAAAAAAAACAAAGATGTGAAAGAATTGGGCTCATATCGACCAATCACACTGATTAATGGGGACTCTAAAATCTATTCAAAAATACTAGCAGATCGATTGGCACCCGTAATTCACAATATCGTATCGGAAAGACAACATGGCTTTGTTCCAGGAAGGTCCACGACTGATCATATTCAAAGGGTATTTCCCTTTTTGATTATACGGGGGTGACAGCAGACCCTATGGCCCTCATACTGCTCGACGCGGAGAAAGCGTTTGATAGGGTCTCCTGGAAATTCCTGGGGCGGCCCTATCAAACTGTGGGATTGGCGGACATTATCTAACAGCAATTCAACAGCTCTATGTAAACCCCAGTGCGCATGTTTTGATCAATGGGGCTTTATCTGAAAGTTTCGCCATAACGCGTGTTACAAGACTGGGCTGCCCTTGCTCGCCTCTTCTCTTTGCTATTTATATTGATGTGTTTATTAACAATTTGGAAAATAACAACTCAATTCCCTCAATTCAAGTCCGTAACGTAAAAACTAAATGTCTAGCATATGCTGACGATATAGCTATTACTACAGGTGACCCCAATAATGCCATTATGTGGATAGAACGAGAAGCCCATGCTTTTGGTAAAGTTTCAGGCTATAAACTAAACATTAGTAAAACCCAGATCATCATAAATAACAAAATCACGATGCAAGACCCAAGAATAATTAATAAAGCAATCTACCTAGGCGTGAGTATTGATGCTAATATCACAAACATAGTCGACGATAATTTTAACCCTCTCATAAGTCGCTCCAAGAAAGAACTACTGCGCCTTCATAATCTACAGCTTACTATTGGGGGGAGAGTTAATGTCGTTAAAATGCTATTCTTCCCGAAGTTTCTCTATTATTTTCGTTCAATTAACCTTGAATTCTCCGAAGCAGTTTTTAAAAATATAGATAATTTGTTTTCACGATTTATATGGGGATATCACAATCCACGAAGAGCACTCAGGTGGCTTACTTTACCTAGAGATCGGGGAGGATTGACACTACCAAACTTTAAATTGTATTATTGGGCAACAATGCTGCGATACAGCGTATATCTTTTAAAAGGAGACATAGACGTAAATAACATTCCCACCCCGCAAGTACTTATTCTGGGAGACGGCTGTGCAGGTTGCTTATGGCGGCACGTAAACGATGATTACTTTAAAAAGGTGAAATTGAAGACTATCTCTAGCACCATTAAAGTATGGCGGAATGTAAAAAAATTAGTTGGGTTAGGCCGGTATTCTTTTTATACACCTATAACACAGAATCTGGATCTACCGGAAATATTTCAAGATCTAGTTTTGAATAGATGGGCCATACTGGGGATAAAACAACTCGGGTGCTTTTTCTCTGTGAATGGTATAAAGTCGTTTGAGGAACTAAAAAACGAATTCAAACTATCTAATAGAGATTTCTTTAAATACCTCCAAGTGCGGGATTTTATTTTAAAGAAAGGGGGAGGACGCATTAAATTCCAACCATGGCAAATTATGGATAAATTACTATCTATAAAAAGCAATAAAATTGGTGAGATTTATGAAGGGCTTAATTTACTGATGCCAGACGATTTGGAGAAACATACGGTGGCATGGCAGAGTAGACTTGGCATCTCTCCTCGAACCTCTCTGGAAGCCTTAGAGATGTCAATATCAACTCTAATGTCCATGAATCTCCAAGCACAATTTTATAAAACATTTTTTTCACTTTATTATACCCCAGGCAAATTAGCAAAATGGGGGAACGGATCTAGGACACACTGTCCGAGGTGCTCCTTTCCATCAGCAGATTCAATTCACATGTTTGCTACTTGTCCTTTACTAGGGAATATCATATCGACAATCTCTGACTTTCTTTCCCTCCTCGCACATTGCCGTATTAACATTTCAACTGAAGAAATTCTATTAGGTACATCCAACACACCCCGACCCCATTCAATGCACAGGCTTATCTTCATTGCTATGGCTGTTTTCAGACTGTGCATTGCGTCAGCCTGGATAGATCCATTAGCACCATCGTTTGTAGAATGGAGAACCAGGCTGTTTGTAACTTGCAACATAGAAGTAGCGATTTATCGAAACAAAGGGAGGACAAAGCGGAATAAGGGTTTGTTGATATGGGCCCCTTTGCTAGATTGGATGCATGAGGAGTGAAATGCTTCAATCGCGTAGGTCTTATATCTAATGTCTCCCTCTCTATTTGCTTATGCTTTGTTCTCAGTTTGTTAGCGTAAATGTCCATTGTACAAATACATATACTTTTCTCCATATCTGTTAAAATTAACAGTAAGTTAGATTGTGCTACCTGTTCTGCAGGGGTGGGGGGTGGGGGGGGGTAATGATGGTATATAAAACTTAAATGCAAATAAAAATTGTTTAAAAAAGAAACTTGAATGCGAGGAACTGTAACATGATGCTAAACAAGTACAAATGTGAACATTTGATGAAGGCATGAGAAACTGTGGTATGAAGTTGCACTTTTACGAACTGGTTTGAGCAAGGAGGACTAGAGGTTATCATTGCCACCCCTCCAAAGGACCAATGAGAGATGAGTGTAGCCCCTGGAAATTTTAATTTTGGGTTTAGATAGTTCGAGAAAGGGTGTAAAATAGCTTGTGTAAATGATCTCGGTGTGGCAGTTATTTTCACACCATGACATGCTGTCGGTTGGTGCTATTTTGCTGTGGTGCAAGAGACTTTGACATTTCTTGGACTTTGAACTTTGATGAAGAAAAGAAACAAGATCTGTCGCGGAGATTCTATGTCGGGAGGGAGACATTGACGAGGTTAAAAAGACAGTCAGCTTGGGAACCTATTCTATGTTCTGCTGTTTCTCTCATCGCCCTATGGCCAAGGGGTAATGAATCATTTTCTTTGCTTAAAAATGTACTGAATAGTGTTTATAATGTGCTTGTTTAATAAATTCTTTGCAATATAAAATTCTTTCTTAATGAATCTAGATAAAATTCTATAAAATATAAAATCGAGTCTGTGTTTATTACAGTAACAAGTCATGACAATTGGATGTTAAAAGTTATAAGAATATTGTGATTGAGCTGCACTTAATCGCCATCAACTGATTCCTACTAGTTGGTCCATCGACCAAATAGTGGACTACCTTGATGATGTTTTTAATGACTGTTGAGCATTTAAAATCCTAATGTATATAATGTATACATTTACTGTACAGGTTAATAAGGTACCCCACATGTCTTGCAGCTCATCTACTTGTCACTGATTCAGGGGCAGAGTGTGATTGTGTGTGTGACTCCTGGTGCTATGGGCCCCACCGATGAGTAAAAATAACAAGGTTGCTCCTGGATTGGTGATATAGATAGAGGGCTTTGTGTTAGACCCGCTGCATCAGTAGACACAGGGAGATTAATAGGCACCTCTGTTAAAGACATTTAGGTAATGTTCAGAGCTACCGATTAATCACACCCTGTCTAAAAAAATATGGAGCTGTAATTGTATAATGTAACTGGTGCTCGTGGAAAGCACTACGAAATTGTAGCAAAACGCCTGCAGAGGCACCTGCGAGCTGCCTGCAGAGCGAGAGGACATGGCTCAGCAGCCAGAGCTGCAGGCTTTGGAACTGGGGATCAGTGTTCGATAATAGGCATCGGTTCCACATCCCATGAACAATTTTCGGCAAACCTTTGCACTAAAATGCACAAAAAAATAAAAAGCATCCATCTATATTGGAGGGGTAATGGGGGGCCCACACAAGCACTATTGTGGGAGGGATGGAGAGCACAGGAACAATTAACTGGACAGGCAAATGAGAAGTGAACAGAATGCATGAGAACAGGCAGAAATACAAGCAACAGAGCGGAAGCACGGCAGGGGAGCAGCAGTAGTGTGGCTTTAAGAGGGGATGGGAGGAAAAATGCTATATTTAAATGGACACAAATAGGGACCTGAAGTTGAACACAGACAAACAGTAATAGTACAGGAATCCAACCCAAAAAATAGTCCCACAAGGAATGAGACAGTACTAAGTCCCTGCTCCGCGGGAGGAACAGAAGAGAGAAAGGAGGGACAAAGAGGCAGGACTGACCGCTAGCAAGCAGAGATTATTAAAGGACATTGACATAGACAAATGGCAAGAAAGGGGATAAACCTGATGCATACAGACTGACTACAGCAGGTTTCGAAGACACAGTTGCGCTGTCTAGCTCGACCTAACAAGCAAGAGTAGAGCAGTGCATTGCAAACGTGTGGAGTCAGAGCCATACCAAATGAGGGAAAGACTGTAAGTGAAACGGAAGAAGGACTACTAACAAAAAGTGATTTTGAAATTAAAATATCCCGCATATTCTGTGACTTAAAAACACCCATGGGCAGGAAACCAATATATTATCGAGTACATTTGGCGTGTTAATAGGCACAATACTAGAAATCTGTGAAGCAACCACTGTGTATGAAAAAGCTAGCAAAAACTGACATTGAGCGCAAAAAACAAACAGGCGCCTAAGATCAACCAGCAACAACAAGGAGGAAGCGATGTTAGCGGGCCAATAATAAAGGGGGGGGAGTGCTCTGAGGGAACAGCAAGCAGTGGGAGTTATTTTAAAGACACTTTTTGGTTCAGATGGGAATGTATATTTTAAGAAGAACACATTTCAAATTATTGTAAGGAGGAAATACACCTTTTTTTTTTCATTTATTGGCTATGCATGTAGATGCAAAGTGGCACAAACCTGTTGCTTTTTTGACATGTTTTTATTTGACAAGTCATTTGTAACAACTTTAGGCACTTGTATTTTTTTACATTAGAAATTCGCATTTTGAGGACTAGCGCATCTCTCTTAAGGGTAATAAGCACAGGCTTAAAAATCCCAGTATGTAAAATTTTGCTCGCTAAAAAATCTCAAACTGGCTAATGGTGTCACACTTGACCCGGGTCATAGCAACACAGCCCCCTATTGTACATCATTATGTGCAACAATTGTAATCACCCTATGACCCTGAAATGTACTTCTTCCTCTGAAGCAAGAAATGTAGTGGTCATCACATGCAAGATGATCAGTGTTCCCCCCTCCTCCCCAGTGGACTGTGCGCTTTTATATTACTGGGATTCATTAAAATGGATGGTGTTATTTGATCTATCAGTGCATTTGTACCTCTTTGTTGTGTACCTCTTCATGCATGTTTTATACAAGAGCCATACCTTCTCGCATTTGTCAGTGACTGTTTCGCTAAGCAATCACAATTTTCCTCAACCAATCTGGTAACATTTTTAAAATGTGGTGTCCTATAGCATATTTCTCTGGGGCTTGCAGACACTAGCCCCAAGCCAGCACAATCCCATAGAAAACAGGATGACTGGCAACCCGGTGCTATTTTGCTTGGCGTAACCTATGATCCAGGATGTTACCACAAAGGAGAATATAGCAAAGAAATACCCCCAGACATGGTAAACATGCTTATTTCAAAGTGGAATACTCTGCTAAAAAAGTTTCCATTGATTTTAGGCTTAAAAGCAATGATTACAAGTAAAATAAGGTGCCACAAAATGACCATTTTTATGCAGTAAAATTTTCAAATCTATGCCACAGTATCTTAGGGGGTCTGATTAGGGATCCCAACAAAGACACGGTTGAGCACTAAGGACAGGGGTTTACATCATTGCCATGTGGATGATTTTTTTGTCACAACACTCTAAAAAAGCTTTCTCCGTTTAAACCTAATTTCGCACACTGTTTGCTCCCTTAGTGATTTCATCCTTCCCCTGTTCTGCTCTCTCAGTCCCTCTTTTATCTGTTCCCTCATTCCCTCTTAAGTTTCCTTCTTTACTTTCCTCCTTCCTTCATTCTGTTAGCCTGATGGCTAAGGTTTGCTAATAACTGTAGGCCAGAATCACAAAGGTAAACTTAGACATTTAGTCTAAACTTAGACAAACTGTCCAAATATACGACTTTGAGAGTTCACAAAGGGCATTTATGAGAAATATCTTTATATCAAGGAACTAATGCAAAGCCCTCTCAACAAGGAGAAAGCAACTCCGAGCACTACAGAGAAGACCAGTCAGGTCTTATTGATTAAATTCCAAAGTTATTCTTATAGTATGTGAAAGAAATCCTTCAAATGTTCATATCATTTTATTTTTCACCATTGGTTGATTCACCAATCCATCATTAGAATATTCGATATCATATCCTTGTTCATTAGAAACAGTTAGTCAGTAATGTTAACACATCCCGATGCATTTCAGGCACCGCCCTTCCTCAGGGGAATACTCTACAAAAAACAATCCAAATGAATGATGTTGAGATACACAGTTCTCATAAATGCAATACATACTCATAAAACGTCATAATTATATACATAAGTGTAGAAACACCCATACTCGAGAAAAACCATGTTTCAGAAAAAATCACCCAGGTAAGAATCACCAAAGACTCATATGTGAGATCATAGATCCCTCTGGTAAACAGAAACCATAAGAAACGTGAGTAATTAAAATAAATGAAGCATTTTCAGGAAAACCGTCACCGAACCTGTGAACAAGCCTCTGAATCACTGGTGCACAAAAAAAGAATAATCCCGTGTCGCATGCGCATGCCCTAACGGCATGGGGTACAAGCGAAGTTAATCATCGATTAAAAATAAGTTCCACCAAGGTGAGTATAGTGTGTAAAGACGCTAGCGCCATCCAGAAGATGACGGGTTCCCCGAAGGGGTAACTTACTTGTACTGAGGTGTAATCGGTTCCGCGAGGGAAAGCCGACATGCAAGCGGGTAGTCGATAGAGTGCAAAGTGGAAGGGTGTAGAAATAGATAAAAGCCTACGAAACCAGACATAGAAAATGGACTACCCGTCCCAACACCCGGAAGAGTGTAACAAATAAACTAGACCGTGACGAACAGAACCACTTAAAGAGGGCTGACCACTATCTGAGAAACCATGCTGATCATATCATATACATGAAAAACATAGGAAAAAGGAAAAGTGTTAAAATTAAAATAAAAGAAACAAGGATGTGTGTGAAAACAGAGTAAAGACATATAGGAATTACAGATAACATAAAAATTCCATCCGGTCATTTAACCCATCGGGCACCATGGTCGACATAAATCGGATCCAAAAGTTTTCACGTTTGAGCAATGTGTTTTTGTTGTTATGTGTCACTTTGACTTGTTCCAAAATCAAAAATTTCAGTTGTGCCACGCTGTGTCTATATTCATGAAAATGGTTGGCCACGCTAGATTTTTGGTTGTGGGTGCGTATGTTACTTTTGTTTTCCAAAATGCGAACACGGATTTTGCGTTCAGTATGTCCAATGTAACATTTGCCACAAGGGCACTTCAACATGTAAATGACGTTGCCACTGTTGCAAGTGGCATTGACTCGCAATTTAATCGTGTGTCCTTTCATGGGATGGCGTGTAGTGTTGCCAGTAATGCAATTATTGCAATTGCTGCAGTTATAACAGGGTTTGAGTCCTGTGTAAGTGGACGTCATCATGGTAGACTTCGGTTGATTAAGGATTTCCTTGACATTCCTGCCTCGAGTAAATGCAAACATGGGTGGTTGACTGAAAAGACCTTTGAAATCTGGTTCCATTGCCAAGATGGGCCAATGTTTGCGAATGATATGTTGAAATTTATTGGATATCATTGAATGTTTGGAGACTACGACCATCCGGTCGGCATGTTTCTTGGGTTTCAATTGCAGAAGATCATTCCTGCTGGTTTTTTCCGTTCTTTCAATTGCTAGGTCCAATATCGGGGTAGGATATCCCCGCACTTTCAATCTTTCCAAAGTCATTTTCATTTGTTTCTTGCTCTCATTCTCATTGGAAACAATCCGTTTGATACGTAGCAATTGGGCGTAAGGAAGATTATTTTTTAACCCTAAACGGTGGAAACTCGTATAATGCAGGGTGGAATTCCTGTCGGTAGGTTTTCGAAAGATGGTAGTATGCCACTCATCAAGGTCTCTGTGAATTTCTACATCCAAATAATGGACACATTTCTCACTGTATTCCCATGTAAACTGAATTCTTTCATTGAATGTATTCCATGTCTCGAGGAAAGACAATAGATTGTCTACAGTTCCACTCCATAAAAGGAATATGTCATCTATATACCGGAGAAACAGTTTTCCGTGTTGATGCCAGCTGTTATGACTTAAAATGTGGGTCTCTTCAAATGTTCTCATATATATATTGGCGTAGCAAGGAGCTGCCGAATTTCCCATGGCGGTGCCATTCAGTTGGAGAATCCATTTATCCAGGACAGTGAAATAACTGTGATAGAGGGTGAACATTGTCAATTGCATGAGAAAGACTTTCAAGTCAGAATCCAAATCTGAAGAAGATAGTACTTGTTCTATCGCATCTATGCCTCCATCATGGGGGATAGAGGTATATAGTGAACATACGTCCACAGTACACATGATGAGATCTGTGTTTCTCAGTTCGTTCATGACTGGTTCTATTTTCAAGAGAAAATCTGTAGTGTCACGAACATGTGACTTTGTTTCCAATACAAAAGGTTGTAGATACCTATCCAGATATTTCCCTGTGTTCTGATGAATGCTGCCTCTGGTGGATACAATGGGACGAAAGGGAGGTTTGGTCGGATGCTTGTGCATCTTCGGCAACATATACAGTGCAGGAGGTTTGGGATTGATAGGTGTCAAGAATCTTCTAGTCTTGTCATTAATGGTACCATTCTCAAAAGTTTCATTGATTAACAGAGTCAATTTTTTGGCGAACTCCAAGGTGGGATCCCCCTCTAACATATCGTACGTGTTGGTGTCGCTGATGTGTGCTTCAATCTGTTGTTCGTAGAACATAGTGTCCATGATCACTAATGCACCGCCTTTATCGGCATTCTGACAGGTGATGTTAGAGTTCTCAGCCAGTTTCTTCAAGATGTTCTTTTCCTTCTTGGACAGATTGCCATGTTTCATAGGTTGTTGAAATGGTAATTTACAAATCTCCTGTTTGATAAGATTCTCAAAGGAGTCGATGATTTTGTGGCTTTGTGGCGCCATAAAGGTGCTGTGTGGTCGTAATCCTCGGAGCATGTCTTCTTCAAGAGTGTTAGTCGGACAAATGTTCTCAAAGTAATGTCGAAGACGCATATTACGTATGAGTTTGAAGGTGCTCACTTCCAGTTCCAAAGTGTTGGAGTTGGTCGTGGGTACAAACGATTGTCCCTTTTGTAAAGTGTTGCTCTCTTCGGTAGATAATACCAAAGAGGAAATATTGATTATCAAATTGTCTTCAGGAATCACCGTTTTCTGTTTGTCCTCTTGCCTTTGGCTGCTTGAGGGGTTCTTTCTGGTCCCTCGGCGGGTTTTTCTCCCCCGGGGTATTTTTGTTGTTCCTGACCTACTTCTAAAAAATGAACCGCAGATTCTGTGGAAGTACTCGGAGTTTGGGGATCAGTGTTGACAGGTGTCTTGGTTGCTCTTGATCTGTTGATGCAATACATACTCATAAAACGTCATAATTATATACATAAGTGTAGAAACACCCATACTCGAGAAAAACCATGTTTCAGAAAAAATCACCCAGGTAGGAATCACCAAAGACTCATATGTGAGATCATAGATCCCTCTGGTAAACAGAAACCATAAGAAACGTGAGTAATTAAAATAAATGAAGCGAGTATGGGTGTTTCTACACTTATGTATATAATTATGACGTTTTATGAGTATGTATTGCATTTATGAGAACTGTGTATCTCAACATCATTCATTTGGATTGTTTTTTGTAGAGTATTCCCCTGAGGAAGGGCGGTGCCCGAAATGCATCGGGATGTGTTAACATTACTGAATAACTGTTTCTAATGAACAAGGATATGATATCGAATATTCTAATGATGGATTGGTGAATCAACCAATGGTGAAAAATAAAATGATATGAACATTTGAAGGATTTCTTTCACATACTATAAGAATAACTTTGGAATTTAATCAATAAGACCTGACTGGTCTTCTCTGTAGTGCTCGGAGTTGCTTTCTCCTTGTTGAGAGGGCTTTGCATTAGTTCCTTGGATTTAACACTGATTAGGCCAGACAGTGTTCAACTCCAGTAGCACACTACACCCTTCATCCGCTGGTTTACCTGTGACCTACTTAGCTGTGCGAGTTCCCTTTACTCATTGTTGTTACCTATTCCTGACCTTGGAGCTCTGCACGCAGTGATGATGAATTTTGATTCGGTCTCCGGCATGACCGATTTAAAGGCGAGTACGTTCGCCTTCACCAAAGATGATGCTGACAAAATTTATGGCCTCATTCAGGACGACATCACCTCTACTAGTAACCCCCGGAGTGTGGAGAGCAATATCAGACAATTACTCTACCTTCTTAAAAAACAATCCAATCAAAAATTACATGCCAGTACCCTCATCCGGTACCACCGTGTTCAAAGGATCCCAAGGGGCCTAAGGGTCCCGCTAAAACCTTTATTGTGCAAGAATAATGTACAATTCGTAGAGCGATGGTACGCTATACTTAATAAGTGTTCCCTTGACCTTATCCTCCTGATTGTGGAGGAACTCTCCAAAACATTGGAAGACCTCAAACTGGAGATTGACAATGTACAAAAGGAGCTGGACGAAGCCATGTCCGCTGAAGAACTGACCACTATGTTGGATGATGTAAAAACACAAATTGAGAAACATACTAGGGAAATTCAAGAAAGGAAATTACGGAAATTCAAAAGAGACACCATAGACTATAAACTCGGCGAGGTGTACACTTGGGCAGAAGTGTACGCCCGCCGCAGGACCAACAAACCTTACAATCCCTTCTCAGGTAATGAAACGTCTTCTTCAGAAGAAGATAACAGATCAAGAGCAACCAAGACACCTGTCAACACTGATCCCCAAACTCCGAGTACTTCCACAGAATCTGCGGTTCATTTTTTAGAAGTAGGTCAGGAACAACAAAAAGACCCCGGGGGAGAAAAACCCGCCGAGGGACCAGAAAGAACCCCTCAAGCAGCCAAAGGCAATAGGACAAACAGAAAACGGTGATTCCTGAAGACAATTTGATAATCAATATTTCCTCTTTGGTATTATCTACCGAAGAGAGCAACACTTTACAAAAGGGACAATCGTTTGTACCCACGACCAACTCCAACACTTTGGAACTGGAAGTGAGCACCTTCAAACTCATACGTAATATGCGTCTTCGACATTACTTTGAGAACATTTGTCCGACTAACACTCTTGAAGAAGACATGCTCCGAGGATTACGACCACACAGCACCTTTATGGCGCCACAAAGCCACAAAATCATAGACTCCTTTGAGAATCTTATCAAACAGGAGATTTGTAAATTACCATTTCAACAACCTATGAAACATGGCAATCTGTCCAAGAAGGAAAAGAACATCTTGAAGAAACTGGCTGAGAACTCTAACATCACCTGTCAGAATGCCGATTAAGGTGGTGCATTAGTGATCATGGACACTATGTTCTACGAACAACAGATTGAAGCACACATCAGCGACACCAACACGTACGATATGTTAGAGGGGGATCCCACCTTGGAGTTTGCCAAAAAATTGACTCTGTTAATCAATAAAACTTTTGAGAATGGTACCATTAATGACAAGACTAGAAGATTCTTGACACCTATCAATCCCAAACCTCCTGCACTGTATATGTTGCCGAAGATGCACAAGCATCCGACCAAACCTCCCTTTCGTCCCATTGTATCCACCAGAGGCAGCATTCATCAGAACACAGGGAAATTTCTGGATAGGTATCTACAACCTTTTGTATTGGAAACAAAGTCACATGTTCGTGACACTACAGATTTTCTCTTGAAAATAGAACCAGTCATGAACGAACTGAGAAACACAGATCTCATCATGTGTACTGTGGACGTATGTTCACTATATACCTCTATCCCCCATGATGGAGGCATAGATGCGATAGAACAAGTACTATCTTCTTCAGATTTGGATTCTGACTTGAAAGTCTTTCTCATGCAATTGACAATGTTCACCCTCTATCACAGTTATTTCACTGTCCTGGATAAATGGATTCTCCAACTGAATGGCACCGCCATGGGAAATTCGGCAGCTCCTTGCTACGCCAATATATATATGAGAACATTTGAAGAGACCCACATTTTAAGTCATAACAGCTGGCATCAACACGGAAAACTGTTTCTCCGGTATATAGATGACATATTCCTTTTATGGAGTGGAACTGTAGACAATCTATTGTCTTTCCTCGAGACATGGAATACATTCAATGGAAGAATTCAGTTTACATGGGAATACAGTGAGAAATGTGTCCATTATTTGGATGTAGAAATTCACAGAGACCTTGATGAGTGGCATACTACCATCTTTCGAAAACCTACCGACAGGAATTCCACCCTGCATTATACGAGTTTCCACCGTTTAGGGTTAAAAAATAATCTTCCTTACGCCCAATTGCTACGTATCAAACGGATTGTTTCCAATGAGAATGAGAGCAAGAAACAAATGAAAATGACTTTGGAAAGATTGAAAGTGCGGGGATATCCTACCCCGATATTGGACCTAGCAATTGAAAGAACGGAAAAAACCAGCAGGAATGATCTTCTGCAATTGAAACCCAAGAAACATGCCGACCGGATGGTCGTAGTCTCCAAACATTCAATGATATCCAATAAATTTCAACATATCATTCGCAAACATTGGCCCATCTTGGCAATGGAACCAGATTTCAAAGGTCTTTTCAGTCAACCACCCATGTTTGCATTTACTCGAGGCAGGAATGTCAAGGAAATCCTTAATCAACCGAAGTCTACCATGATGACGTCCACTTACACAGGACTCAAACCCTGTTATAACTGCAGCAATTGCAATAATTGCATTACTGGCAACACTACACGCCATCCCATGAAAGGACACACGATTAAATTGCGAGTCAATGCCACTTGCAACAGTGGCAACGTCATTTACATGTTGAAGTGCCCTTGTGGCAAATGTTACATTGGACATACTGAACGCAAAATCCGTGTTCGCATTTTGGAAAACAAAAGTAACATACGCACCCACAACCAAAAATCTAGCGTGGCCAACCATTTTCATGAATATAGACACAGCGTGGCACAACTGAAATTTTTGATTTTGGAACAAGTCAAAATGACACATAACAACAAAAACACATTGCTCAAACGTGAAAACTTTTGGATCCGATTTATGTCCACCATGGTGCCCGATGGGTTAAATGACCGGATGGAATTTTTATGTTATCTGTAATTCCTATATGTCTTTACTCTGTTTTCACACACATCCTTGTTTCTTTTATTTTAATTTTAACACTTTTCCTTTTTCCTATGTTTTTCATGTATATCATATGATCAGCATGGTTTCTCAGATAGTGGTCAGCCCTCTTTAAGTGGTTCTGCTCTTCACGGTCTAGTTTATTTGTTACACTCTTCCGGGTGTTGGGACGGGTAGTCCGTTTTCTATGTCTGGTTTCGTAGGCTTTTATCTATTTCTACACCCTTCCACTTTGCACTCTATCGACTACCCGCTTACATGTCAGCTTTCCCTCGCGAAAATGATTACACCTCAGTACAAGTAAGTTACCCCTTCGGGGAACCCGACATCTTCTGGATGGCGCTAGCGTCTTTACACACTATACTCACCTTGGTGGAACTTATTTTTAATCGATGATTAACTTCGCTTGTACCCCATGCCGTTAGGGCATGCGCATGCGACACGGGATTATTCTTTTTTTGTGCACCAGTGATTCAGAGGCTTGTTCACAGGTTCGGTGACGGTTTTCCTGAAAATGCTTCATTTATTTTAATTACTCACGTTTCTTATGGTTTCTGTTTACCAGAGGGATCTATGATCTCACATATGAGTCTTTGGTGATTCTTACCTGGGTGATTTTTTCTGAAACATGGTTTTTCTCGAGTATGGGTGTTTCTACACTTATGTATATAATTATGACGTTTTATGAGTATGTATTGCATTTATGAGAACTGTGTATCTCAACATCATTCATTTGGATTGTTTTTTGTAGAGTATTCCCCTGAGGAAGGGCGGTGCCCGAAATGCATCGGGATGTGTTAACATTACTGAATAACTGTTTCTAATGAACAAGGATATGATATTGAATATTCTAATGATGGATTGGTGAATCAACCAATGGTGAAAAATAAAATGATATGAACATTTGAAGGATTTCTTTCACATACTATAAGAATAACTTTGGAATTTAATCAATAAGACCTGACTGGTCTTCTCTGTAGTGCTCGGAGTTGCTTTCTCATTGTTGAGAGGGCTTTGCATTAGTTCCTTGGATTTAACACGGATTAGGCCAGACAGTGTTCAACTCCAGTAGCACACTACACCCTTCATCCGCTGGTTTACCTGTGACCTACTTAGCTGTGCGAGTTCCCTTTACTCATTGTTGTTAAATATCTTTATATCCTCATTCAGGGTGGATAACCCTGACTGCGGACATAAAGATAGTACTCGTAAATGCCCTTGGTGAATTTACAAAATTGTAAGCTTAGATGTTTGGTCTAACGCCCAGAGTGTGGGCATAAAGATAGTACTCGTAATTCCCCTTTGTGAATTGCCGAAGTTGCAAACTTATGCGACAAACGTCTAAGTTTATCTTTGTGAATCGGGGTCTACCGCTCTATTTAGGGGTCAGATCAATACATTCATAAAGCTCCTTTCCTCTTTTCTGTTACCCTTAGTGCTTTCAAACATTGTTAGAAAAGTACTAAAGATCCAAACAAGCGACCAAACTGGCATGTTTGTTTGCCTGTATGGAGAGTATGTTTCTGGCGGTCTATGTTAGGCTAGTAGGAGAGCCTAACATGCAGACCACCACTATGGGAGCACCTCCAGCACTTTCATGCATAGTGTGGCATGCACCATGTTGTGCATGCCACACAGTGCAGGAACAGGTGTGCAATTCCAGAGGGGTACAACATGTGCTCCCCCCCTCCCTGCACCCCTTGGCCCTGTAGCAGCAGGGGGGCCTGTTATGGCCCACTTTGTTGCCTCTTTGACACCCTTTTCTTGGCAGGCACACTACTGTGAAATGGGCTTTCGACAGGCAGACACAGAATATGCTTGGCAGTGCTGCAGCAGCACCGCCTGCATATTCCTGCTCATGATCAATGCACCACCACCGCAGTATCCTAGATCCTGAGTCCGACCGCCACACTCAGCGGTGGTCGGATCCCCACCATGAGTAGGGAAGGCCCATGGACCACCATACTCCTAATCGGGCCCAAAGTGTTTAAGTCTGTGCATGGGTCTCCACAGGCTTCTGCCTCTGCCTCTGTCTTCATAAGTACATGAATGTGTGTCTGTGTACACATATGCTTGTAATATTCAGATATCAACCTGATTGCCTTTATACATCTTGGTAGAATATGGCAAGGGTCCCTTCAAATGGAAATTATAGATATTTTTTCACAATCCTATTTCAGAAAAGTAGACTACATGTGTACCTTTCTTCAGAGTCTAACTCTTATGATGCATGTCATCCCGAAATCCTACTTTTGTCCTGCAGGGCTGGTCACCTGTGACTTTGCTTATTTAAAATACACTTCCAAATAGCTTTCCTAATAACAGCTCTGCATACCTGGGAAAGAAACATTCTTGCAAGGTTCATGAAAGCTGTGAACTGACCTGCAGATGACTGCAATGTTCACTTCATTAACAAATGAACTCCTGTAATGCTACTTGAAGCACTCTTGGATGTTGCTCTAGAGCTTTTCAACAAATTACTTTTCTGCAGAAGTGCAAAAGGTCTTATTGTGATTGCAGAAACTGTTCACATTCCATTACCACTTTGACCTGGTTTCTGACCTTTAACAATTTGGTGCCCCAGTTAAGCATATGTATGAATATCAGTAAGAATTGAAATTCTGCTCATTTTAACTTTAGAGACAAAAGTCCAATAAGACTGATGTAAGTTTCAACTAAGACTCTTTCTATTTAATAAGAATCGTCCTACATTAACATTAGTATGTTAATACTGTTGTTACCTGTTGGAGAGCTTCCTAGCAGCATCTTGACTATATCTTCGACTTCCTACAGGCCTCTAATACGTTTTTATTGTTGCAGGATGTTAACAGTTTTCACATAACGGCTTAATACACCTCAATATAATCATTTTGAAGATGATGGCGTTTGCTATCTTTGAGGAGTGAGGTCAGTAACATTACATGATGTTTGTGTGTTGGCAGTTGATTTCTTCACAGTTGCAGTAAATCATAAGATATTCATCTGAGCTAAATAGTGTCCAGCTCAGATACCGGACTGTGACAGCACTGCACCAAGCCCTTTTAAGTCACGACTAAGCGTGTGTGGTTTCAATTACTTAGATATTTTCTTATGTAAAACAACAACCTAAAAAGGGCTTTGGGCTTGCCTATTTCATTAGTTAGCTTCAGTGTCACTCTTAATTTCTTGCTCCTCATTGTTGACCATTTGTCTTCTTCAGTTTCTCTTCATGTGTTTGTCTCTTCTTTGGAACATGGATTGATTTCTTTATTAGTGTCCTTCCATGCTGCATGCACTAGGATTGTGGTACTTGATTTTGGATTAGTGAGACCTTTGAAACGTGCAAAATATTTAGGGCCTGATTACGAGTTTGTCAGTCTTACCGCTGAACTGCCGCTTCCCAAGAAGACTGCTGTGCTGGGGGGTCTCCAATCTGCTGTAATACGATGTCAGCGCTGGCACCAGTATGATCTTTCTGATGACAGTGAGTGTTTTCGTGTGTGTATATTTTGACTTCCAAGTTTTGAATGTACACATATGCATGACACGTTTAAAAATATCTACTACGAATACTTTCCCATTGCTAGATAGAGTCTATGTGTCCAGTCCAGTCAATGGTTAAAAAGTACAAAACAGATTTACCTGAATTTCGTCTTCAACAGGGCTTCAAGTTAAAGATGCTGCTGTGAAGGGTGGACCTGGAGGAAGAGATCTACATCAATTAATGAAGGGAAGAAACTGAATTGGGTGAGTATGCACCCCAATTTGTTTGATTCTAATGACTCAAACAAGAGGTCTTCATGCCACAGTCGGCTTGTTGGAAAGTCAACTCTTAATTATGACGGCGGCTAACTTCTCTGTATCCCCCAATGACAGCTGCATTTCCCCTACCGACGCCACAGTGGTCTGTGAATGGCTGTCGGTGGCAGATCTGCTCCAACAGTCAATTATTCTGACTATCGACATCGTAATACGGTGGTCAGACCATCAACTGAATGGTGGGTTTTCTGATGCTGACATTACAGCAAATCAAAGAATGTAGATCCTTAATGTTGTAAAAAAATATGTTTTCAAATCATGCAAACAAATAATAAAGCACTTGAAATTGTAAGGCTACAATGTTGTCAGTGAGGTGTAGGTGTTAAAACATAATCCTTTTTAAATCACTGCAGGGCCAACTTAAGAGCTGAGTTGTGATAAACGTGGACCACGCAAAGGTGCACAAGAATGATGCAAGTACTAAAAGAGATGTTAAACAGCATTTACAATGCAGTCTAAAGCATGAAGTACCTTTACCACACAGATTGTTATAACTACTATGTCTTTACCACTAGTCTTAATACCATGCATGATTTTACATCTATTTCACAACTTGTGTAATTAACATGCATTTTTTTTGTACTAGTGTAATTAGTACTTGGGCCATATTATGAGTACATCGCTCCCAAGACCACAGTATCCGTGGTGGCAGTCCGACCGCTGCGACCTTGGTTGTTCGACCTTCAGATTCTGAACATGGCAGTTTCACTGAAAGAAAACCACCACCACCAGGATCCTAGACCCCAAGGCTATGAGGAAAGCAATAGGAAATAGAGGCAACTCCAATTCCGACCTGCTTTTCCACTGATCATTTTCATGGTGGGGATCCCATCATGAAAAGTTTAGCGGCGAGGCAGGGAGGTACCTCAAATAGGGCCCCCTGCCACTTTCTCTCATTGGGCACTGTGGACACATGGGGGCCCATTAGGATGTCGGACGGATTGCCCCCGCCAGGCTGGCGGTAGCCACCGCCGGCCTGGCGGGGGCAATCCGCCCGACATCCACTCCCAAATGCACCCCCACCATATTAGTATGGTGGGGTGGACCGCGGCGGATGGAAAGACCGTTCGCCGCAAGGCGACCGAGGCAGAAAAGACACCGCCAGCCATATTATGATGGGCCAAATCGGATGCCTTTCCATGGCGGCGATGCACACGGGGGGTACCTGTGGTACCCCCAAGCATTTGCATAAACAAAGCTGCAGGCACCGCCCACAAAGCGGCAGGCACCGCACGGTGCCTGCCGCTTCGTTTATGCAAATGCACGCATGTGGCAGGCGGTGCAGTGAGCACCGCCCGCCACAATGTAAAAAATGGGGGATGCGCCCGCCACTGTGGCGGGCGCATCCTAATGCAAACATCGGGACCCCTGCCCTTAAGGCGGGCGGTCCCGTTTTCCGCAAGGGTGGCGGGCAGACTAAGTCCGCCCGCCATCCTAATGGACCCCAAGGTGTGCGAGCACTGTGTGCCATACCGATATGATGCATGGTAACAGTGCGTGCACAACAGTTCAGGTGTTGAAGTGCTGCGACAATGCCTTCAGGCTCACTCTGTGGTCAACTTGGAATGCTGTGTTCTGGATGCTACCGGCTTGGAGGTTTTCTGCTGGCGCTGCTGACTGGCTGTCCGACTGTAAAGGTTGGAATCAGGCCCTTATGTGTTTTATCACCAGTGTCATTATAATGAATATCTTTTCCATGCATTGATATGTAAGTATATGGGTAAGTATTTGGGTAAGACCATGTTATAGGTATTTGGTAAATGTTAATTTCAGAATTATTTTTTATACATATTTTTTAATCATAGTACATTTTAAGGACGAGATGTAAGGGTTATAGGGTGCGGCAGTATATTCATACGCTGGTATTAATGTATATATATTTTTTTATTATACAATTTATGGATGGGATGTTAGAGATAAATGGGTAGTGGGTGGGGTAGTGTATTAATTACTCCATTATTACTTTAGTATTAATGTTTAGGCATTGTAAATATTTTAAATGTATACTAATTACTTTTTTTAAAATATTTATTAAAATTGCAGAATTTGCGTTAGGCGACGGGATACAATGGATATAGGGGCATTGGGTGGAAATGTTTTTCGTATTGATTTTTTCGAATTGCAATTGTATATTTGCTAAAATATCAAAATAAGTATTTAGGGACGGGCTGCCAGGGATATAGGTGTATGGTGGTCATAATACTCGGGTATTGATTTTAATACTTTGAAAATAATGTTACTGAATTGCAATACTATAGTATTCATAAAATATATTTAGAACTTTGTAAAAGTAATAATATTACATTTATTAAATGTTAACAAAATGTAAAATTAGTATTTCGGGATGGGATGTAAGGTATGCATGGTTTTTTGGGGAAAAATGTATTCATACTTGGACATTAATTAGAATATTTTTGCATTGATATGTAATAAATGGAATTCAGTAAAAGTAATATTAATATTAAAATGAAAAATGATATAAAAAATGTCAAATTAGCATTTAGGGATGGGATGTAAGTGATAGAGGGGCGTTTGTTGGGGAGATGTTCATACTTAGATATTAATTATAGTAGTTGAATAATAATACTTAAAAGGAATTTATTTAAGTTAGAAAAGTTGAGTGTTGGGGTCAAGATCGGAAGCAAAGAAGAGCTGCGGTCAGGTAAGAACAATTTACTTTCCAATACTAAGTATATAGGTGGTTACATTTATTGTCAGGTACAGGCAGAAGGTAGTTAGATATTAAATAGAAATTCCTGGTGTGTTTTATGTGTTTTTATCCATTTTCCATTCCCTTGTAGGTTGTGTTCATATGCTCATGCAGGACGGTTGTTTTTTATTTTTCAATTGTAAATTTAGAAAAGTTATAAGATAACTTTGTAAATCATTTTTGTACTTCTTTAAAATAAATGTAACTTTGTTACTTTTTTGCCTACTTGTTCTTTATAATGTTTGTAGTCTTCTCAGAATGAAGTTCACATGGCTGCAGGATGAAGATAGATGTATTGAATCCAGTACTACAGCATTATTTTGAGGATATTTCGTTTTGTTATTTTTTTAAGGTAATGTTTTTATTATCAGAGTTTCCAAAATGTATGTTCATTTGTTTATTGCTGACATCAACATTTGTGTATTACTACTGCCTTTTCTGGGAAATCAATTTGTTTTTGGAGAATGGTTTTTTTTCTGGCTTTTAAACTCTTTTTGGATTTTTGCGTGTGTTTGTTAGACTCAACATCCAAATATTTGTAATAATTGAGTTGCAGGTGATGGTTTTGCATTTTAAAACAATCTTTTTCGAGATTTAATTGTTTTTCTGTGGATGTTAATTTGTACTTATATATTCATTATTGGAGTACTGTTGCCTGTTGGTGACATATTGAGTAGAGCTAAAAAAAATATAATTTGGTAAACAAAATTTTAAAAAAAGCCAATTGAATTGTATTGAATTTTTAAAACAGGCAAGTGAGTTAGGGAAATATTAGTTAGTATTAGTAATGTAATATGTATGAAATAGTGTCCGGGTAGTCTGAAGCTATCAACAACAATAATTATTGAATTTGACCTAATAATCTCTCAGATATTACTTTACTCTTTTTGGATGCAATGGGTTCAGGCTATCGGACAGTAATTGTGCAAGTCTTGTATTTTGGAAACTTTATTCCTTCTTCAAAATTTCCCCAAAATTATATAGGTTTGGATGCAGTTTGCCAAATGATTTGCTGAAGGAAATGTGCCATCTCTCAATGGCATTGTTAGTCTTTGCACCTCCCTCTAAGCAGGTTGGGTAACAGTTCCACCATTCAATAGGAAACTGTGGTCTCTTCCTGTGACTCGACCTCCCTCGATGGCCAAGCCATGCATCTTCAAAATAATTTAGTAGCGGTGCCAGTTTTCCTTAATTTTGAGTAAAATATTGTGATTCAGAAATTGCTGTGTAGCACTCGTCTACACTGCTAGGAGGAACAAAGCATAAGGCAGGTTGATTTTGTAATTTAAAATGAAGTATACTGTTTGATCAGTAATCCTCAACTAAGAATAATCGTTTTAATTGTATGCAAAAATGCCTGAGAAAAGAGAAAAAACATCCTGAATTTGGATAGTGGGGTATATTTTTATGTTAATCCTTGATTTCAAAGCCAATTATTAATTCTCTAGGACTTAATATTCAATGTTTTGGATAGTATAACTGTTAATAGTTCAGTTTTTGTAGAGGCTTGCTTATCAGCGAGTAAACAATTTACTAATGAGACAGCTGTGTTATTAAGTTAGTATGAATAGTGCAAATTTGGGTGAATAAATGTGTTGATTTGAAATTACTATTCATCCTCCAAATTTCACTGTTTTCAAATGTTAAAAGGTTAGATTTATGTTAAATATTAGTTTTCTTTTTTTACGGTTTTCATTGTCATGCAGTAGAAAGTGATCACTAATTCAGGGGGGTGATAATGTCAGAATAAGTCTGTGTGGTGTTAATCATTGGGGATTACTCGCCAGTTTTTGTCTTTGTACGATTCTCTACATATTGGGGATTGTGGGCATACTAACGGCAATGTGCATCAGAATGGTTTCAGATACCTGTCTCAGAATAGAGCCACAGGGTTCATTGGAGGAGATGCAAGTTCTTGAATTCTTATATATTTTTATATCCTTCTATCTCCATTGCAGAGGCAGAGTAGTTATGCTCAGCTATCCTAACTATGGGGCCGATTATGATGACAGACGGACCTGAGTCCGTCCGCCACCATAGAGCAGGAGGGAACCTCCGCATTGCCGGCGGAGTTCCCTCCTGTGCAATTAGGATGTGACCGCCACCCTGGCGGTCACATCCTCTATTTTCCCATGTGCACCCCCCAGCCCCCCTTCACCTAGGGGGCCCGCAACGTGCCCCCGCAGTGAAGTTACACATGCTTTTCCACGGCGGAAAACCCGCAGCGGAAAAGCATTTTTTAAAGCCCTTCCTAATATGGCGGACGGTGTCTGAGAGACACCGCCACCATATTAGAGCTTTTCCGCCGCGGTTGTAAGCCAACCGCGGCGGAAAAGCTGCAGATGGAACCAGGACCCACCAGCCATCCTAATGTGGCGGTGGGTCTTTGGTGGGTCCGCTGCGGTTTTTCCGCATCCTCCGGGCCGGCGGTGGCTTCCGCCGGCCCGGAGGAGGCTGAAAAACCGCAATCATAATAGGCCCCAGAGTTTCTTCTAGAGTAACCTCTCTGCCAGTGCAATGGGAGGAAAAGAACTCCTCACACTTCCAATGGCGCCTGGCTCACTTAACCTGTCCTTACAATAAAGGTAGCCATTATACTTTATCAGTCTGTTGCCTCTCCAAGATTTCACATATTCAATTTTATTTTATTGATTTACATCTCTTATGAGATCAACAACTCCACATAATTCCAATATTATACATAAAGTTCTTCTATAAAATATTTAAAGATTATTTTAAAAATCTCATTTAAAACATGAAATAAACACTTTTCATAAATTTGTACAATTTATAACCAGCAAATTAATTTGTTTGTTGTAAATTGTTGGACAATTAAAAGAAGCAATCAGGTCAGTGGAAGAGGAAAGGCTATATATAAAAACAATAGGTTTTATAAAATGGTTTCTAGCTTCTACTTCCTCCTTATTAGAATATATTCATAAAATATGTGTAGTTCCTGGTTTCTGTGATTGCATTTGTCGCATACCCCACTATCTTCATCCAGGTTATACTAAATTCTTGAAAAAACCTCTAAAGGCAGTACACCTAAACACAACATGGTAATACATCTCCTAATGTGAAAGAGCAACCTGGATAACTAGCAGTTAACTGTGTGCACTACAAACAAAACAAATCGTTCAATCCTAATCCGTATTCAAACTGCACAATACTACAATCTTGAAAACATACAACAAGAGTATAGTCATGGTGAATGTATCCACAACAATCTTCATTGATTGAATGAATATCACAGCAACGCCCCCTCGACCAGATCTATCCACTCTAAGGATCGCATAGCCTTTAGGTAGGGCATCCAAGATATCCGGGGCGGACGTATCATTAAGCCAGGTTTCAACTAGAAATAACCCAGACGGTTTTTAGTCCCTGAGAATATCATAGATTTCTAAAGTGTGTTTTCTAAGTGATCTGCAATTAAGGGAAAGACAGAGTAGGGGAATGCTATCGGTTCTCAATGCTTCCCTTCTATCCCTTGCTTCCCCACATGCTGTCAGCTGAAAACATTGGCTAGAACACTGTCATAATATTTCACTAGTACGTTTTCTATTCCAGGAAAAAGTACAACCCAGAGAGGGCACAGACCTCAGTCAAATTCTATTGTATAAAGAAGTTTTCTGGATAAAGCAATTCAATACTTTGATGCCATTTGGATTCAATGACAAACTAGGTTTAAGCTTTTTTTAATAAACTTTCCCATTGGACTCAGCTCATGTTCACATCTCATCAACAGCATGATAGAAATCATGTGTTTTTTTCCCCATGTCATGGTTTCTTTCCTACCTGATTATGAATTCACAGTGTTTTACGTGTTCAGTACCAAGTGATTGCATGATGTGTCAGCATTGTTTCTGGATTATGTTCCCTACATAATGTCTAGGTTACCATTGTTGTATTCTAAAATTTATTTCTTGAACATAGTTGCGTTCAGGGCTTGAATGCATATTTGGCTGTGCACTTCTGCATGGCATTATTTTTTAGCTTAGAAATTACACTCTATGAATAGAGATATGCTTTGTCTGAAATGTATATTCACTGTTTGTTTACTTTACACAGTGTGTATTGCATTGCACCTAGAAGTTTTATCACCTTTCTTTTTTCTTTCCTCTTTTTCTTCTTGAAATGTTAGATCATCATGAGGTATCAGTCTACATCTATACATCACAGCACATTTTGCACAGGGGTTAATCTCTTTCTTTGTCCTTGGGTCCATCTTCAGTGTCAAGTGTCTGCTGGTTGACTAGTTGTGTTTCCTTGACAGAACCTTTCAGTGCCATTTCGTTGGTATGTTCCTGGTTTTAGCTCGATCAGTCCTTGGTCCTTTTTTTCCTTGATTTACTTTCACGTTTGGCACCTTTGTTATTGAAGCATTTTTCATAGTCTAAAGTTTGGATTCCATTTGTTTATGGGTATCCATCACCCGTATTTGGTTTAACTTTAGGACTAACAGAGTTTGTTGCATGATCTCTACAGTCACATTCATTTCATGACAGTTGTTTCCGTGTATGCTTTCGCGGTTTCACGTTCTTTCCAATATGGCCGCACTTTTAGCACATATCACCTATTACGTTAAGCCACTCGAGTCGTATTCCACCCACGTGACCCACTACCGGTTTGGTGAGTCCGGTTACATTTAAATAGAATCTTTCTTGTAGTTTGTGGTTTCTACACACTTCGATTCAGTAGTTGGTAAGAAGCTTGTGTCCAGTGCAGGTGATAGTAAGTCAGTTTTTTAATACGGTATTGATGTATAGTGGCTGAGAGACAGCCCTGCTTTAGACTATTATGACAGGATATCATGTGAGTCATGTATTTGAAACCTCTCATCTGGACTTCACACCATGTTGTGGTGTGTAGGGCTACTACTAACCTCAAAAGTAAATCCGGTATTGCTATTTTCTTCAATTTCCTCCAAAGAGATGGTCTGTCAACCCTATTAAAAGCTGTCAAAAAACTCAACAAAAATACTATATATTATTTGTGATTTAAATAGCACACACTTATATATACATGAGTTTAAAATACATATATTTGATCACAGAATGATTGGACCTAAAGCCACTTGAAACTTTAGGATTATAGCCCTGGAGAAAGCCAAGTCCCTTAGATGCTCAAGAATGCTTGGTATAAATATATTCCCTGAAGCATCCAGGAGTGCAATTCATCTATAGTTCCCAGAGTTAAGTCAAGTGCCCTTTTTTAATATTGGAATGATGATACTTCAGGTTCATGAATAAGGAATTTGAGTGGTGACGTAGCAATGTTGAAAGAGGTGCACCAGGAACGCACTCCACTTTGCAGGGTTACTTTGTAGAACTTTTACTGGTTTCATATCTGGACCCATTGCTGCAGCGATTTTTGTCTTACTGATATAGAGCTCAATTTGTTTTCGTGACGGGGGTAGATAAAGGTTGTTTGATCCCATCAGAAGGACTCAAGTTGGATGATGCATCCCTACTGCTGGACTGCTCTATGTTTGACGTGCAAGGATCCAAAAGGTAGTTTTCCCACTTGGTCTCTGATATCGGCGAGTGGGAAACTGAGGTTCCCCATTCCTTTGGCAATCAAGTACCAGTATTGCTGAGAATTCCTTTTGGTGGTGGCCATTTGTAATTCTATCCAGTATTTGTCTGACACGGTTTTAATCTTTTCCTTAAGGAGTCTTTGCATTTGTTTCTTCAGGTAAGCTATTTCTGCTTTTCCTGAACTTCAAAGAGTGATACATTGCTGTCTGATTAATTGGGGCAGTTGTATCAATGTCTTTTTTAGCCGCAAACGCTGTGAATATAGGAAAATGGTATGTATGTAAAAATTCGCATAGCAAAATAAGTAATCGCTATTTTTGAAATTACTTAGTTTGCGAGAACACCTTTTTAGCGAATTATCTTGCGATTCCTTATTTTGCGTGGTTCTTCATTTGCAAAATTCGCAATCTAGAATTTGCAAAGTAAGAAATCGCTATGATATGTATGAAAAATTTGCAAATTGCGAAAACATGAAAATCGCAATTTAAGAAATCGCAATTAACACCAACTACATGCAGGTGGTAACCAGGTTAAAAATATAAAAAGGAACCCACAATGCAATGTTAAATTTCAAAATGGCGGGACTTTACCTGATAGCCAGGAGGCTGCGTATCCAATCCCTTGCACAGAGGAGACAGAGACAGCAAAGAATATTTAGACTGCACATTACGCTGTTCCAGCAGACTGAATAGGACATCTATAACAAATCCAGACTTCACCCACACACTATTTTGGATCTCATTGATGAATTGATACCTTTTTTGGAGCATCAAACAGGCAGGACACAATCAATTACTACTCATGTGTAGGTATTTTGCTCGCTGTACCTTTTGGCTTCTGGGTCTTTTCAAAGCGTCATTGCAGAGGTTGGTGGGGTGTCCCAGAGTGCTCTGTCACGTTTTTTCCATGCCTTTCTAGATGCAATGCTGAACAGGCTTCAACATCACATCTACTTATCAAACACCCAACAAACCATGCAAGAGACTAAACTGGAATTTTACCAAATTGCACGTTTCCCACATGTGATTGGTTGTATTGATGGCACCCATATTGCCATAACTCCATCAGCAGCCACAGAATATGAGTAAACAAATAGGAAAAGTTACCATACGCTCAACATTCAAAGTGTGTGCAATGCAAAATAAATCATCAATGATATTGTGGCAAAATACCGAGGCAGCACACATGATTCCTTTATTTTTCGACATAGTGGAATTCATAGACGTCTGAGTGCAGGACAGTTTGGAGAGGGATATCTATAGGTAAATGAACCACAAACATAAGTCATTCACACAACAATTACTCATTGATGTAACACACACTCACTCTGTCATTTTCATCATGCAGGTGACAGTGCCTACGCAGTGCAGGATTTTATTCTGACGCGATATTTGAATCCATCAAATGCAAGTGAAAGAAGATATATTAGGGCACACCGGTCAACCCGTGGCATCATTGAATGCACATTTGGAATGTTAAAAAGCCGTTTTCGTTGCATACACAAAAGTGGAGGTGCATTACAATACAATCCAGAAACATGCTGTAAGATTGTAACTAGCTGTGCAATGCTACATAACATGGCTATGAGAAAAGGAACAGAAATTGAAGTGAGTGACTCAGACACATCTGATGATGATGACATACCTCCACCTAGAAGGGCTACATCAGGAGTAGGATCTGTGGCTGGCCGTCAAAGACGGTCTGAGATAACACAAAATTACTTTTAGGTGAGACAAGGTATTTCAAAACATGTATTATCTTTTGAAGTGAATGTTTTTATTTGCAAAAAATAAGCTTACCATTGTATGGTTACATGACATGTTACTGCACAGTCATATTTATTTTTACATAACAACAAAGATACTCCATATGTGGAAAATGTGTAAGGTCTAAACATTTAAATGTAAAATGTCATTTTTTACGCTGGCGGCTTTGCGCAGAGCACTGATGACATTCCATGCTCTCCATAGATGCTGCATTTTCAGCATGTCTACCACTTCTGCGCTGCATCAGCTGTGAGGTAGGAGTGGGGTTGCTACTACTCCTGCTGGAGGTATCCTCGTTGTCTGCTGCATCAAAAAGTGCCCTGGCTCCAGAGTTTGCTGTTTGTAGTATTTCCACAGCATATGTGACCTTGTCCAGGCCTTTGGCTATGTTTTGTGTGCAGTCACTTATTTCTCTTTGCATGTTTATGCTGCGCCTTGTAAAATTACATGTCACAGTACATAATCTGTTAATGGCTTTAGTGTACCCATGCATTCTGCCATGAGCACGGTGAGCTGCCCTGTTGCATGAGGTTTCTGTGCGTTCTAAAGTCAAGCACAGTCTGTCTATTGATGCTGCCATCGCTTTCATTCCATCTCCCATGTTTTCATGGTTGTTGTTCAATTTTGTCAGCTGTCTATTAATAGAATGGAGGGCCTTGTGTTGCAGGTGCTGCACATGAAGCATATCCTGCTCTAACCCTGCAAAGACTGTTGGAGTTTCCACATGACGACTGCTGCTCCTTGATCTCTCCAAACTATACATACGTGGCCTTCTTTGTGTTTGGGCTTGGTCTTCAGTACCACGAGGGACCACTGTGTCATGACCACTGTCTCTTGTACCACCATAATTATTGAGATCATCTTCTAAAGGAGGCAGAGCGGCCACATGTCTGCGCTTTCTGCGCACAATGGGGGTAGAGACAGTCTCATCACTGCTTACGCCTTCTGCAGCAGAAACATCTTGGAGAGGTGATTCATTGCCATCAGTTTCATCTCTTGAATGCCTTGACTGTGCTGTGGATGTAGAGTGAGACATATGAGTTTGTTATATGATGTTGTTTATGAAAATAAAGTGGTTCTACTTGAAAATGTAACATCATTGGAATTATATTTTAGTCTTCTTTCAAAAAGCACTATGTGGGTCTGTGTTTATTTGATGACAAAATCAAAATGTGAAAGGTAAACTACTACACCCATGATGCATTGCTCACTGCATGTGAATCTGTGTACCAGGACTTAAACTTTCCTAACCACAAATGTACATGCATTACCCACTACTTTTAAAACATGAAATCATGCATCTTACCTTGTGCACTTTGTGTAGGGTCAGCGCTGTCTATTTCAGCTACACCACTCACACTCTCAGGCAAGAGAGTGGCCTCCACCAGTTCCTCGTGCGGTGTAGGCTGCTCTGCAGTCGAAGTACCACCACCAGTTTTGTTTGCCTCCTTAAGTCTTTCTGCAACCCTTTCTTTTGACCGCTGGCGCATGTCGTACCATCTTTCGCGCAGTTCCTCGATGGTACGGGTGGTCAGTCCCACTGAATTGAGTTTCTGCTGTATGTCCAGCCATATTTTTATTTTTCTTGCTTCTGGCACTTTCAATGCTTTTTTACTAAAAACAACTCATGGCTGCAAGCCATCTCTTCCATTAATATTTCTTGTTCCTTTTCAGAAAACTTATGTTTTCTCTTTCTTTTCTCTGCAGCCATTCCCTCCTGTGGGTTTTGGGACTCCATGTCAGTGCAAGCAGGTCTGTTCAGCCTCCAAACAGTCTTCCAACTGCCACTGGGTGTGGCTCAGGCAAGCAGGTGCAGGTAATCACTCCCACTTCCTGCCTGTGATGTCATCAACCAGCTCCTGCATTGCAGATTCCCGTTTTTAGCGATTTCTTAATTTGCGAATTTTGCAAAATAAGAAATCGCAAATAATTCTCAGAATATTTTGCGATTTTTAAGAAATCGTATAATAATCTCAAAACATACATACATCGCGTTTTGCGAATCTGCAAATGCGAATCACTAAATATCGCAATTACTGAATCGCAAAACACTATCTTGATACATCTGCCCCTAGTGTTTTAGAGATGTTCTCCCCTCTTGCGATCTTCTTTGACTTAAGGGAGGAACTGTATGGGGAACCTTCTTATGGAGTTTATTGGTAATGGTAGTGAGAGTTTGCTCAGAATGCTTAATTGGGCTTACGATGTGATCTGGGGAGCTGTTGGGAAGATATTACTTCATTGATTATATTTATGTTTGCCATATCCCAGATGATATGGCCCTGCTTGGAATCTAGGACTGGCTCTCCCTTCATCCGAGAGAGCGTCCATGGAGAAATCGAAAAGAGATTTAAAGTGAGATTCAGATGGTCGCCATCAGATGAGAATTGGGAGTCATGGTAATTTCATTTTTTGATATAGCATTGGCCTGCATAATATGTAATCTAATGTAAAACTGCCATGAACTCCTTTTCTTGTGTAGCTTGTTGGTATATCCCGATCAAACCTTCCATTTAATATCACTCCACTAATTACGATTGCTAATTCAAGTTACATCTTTCCTCGTTTGTCTGTTTTATTGCATCAGGAAAAATTGTGGATGAACTAGCCCAGGCGACTTCTTATTCTGCATGTTTTAATCGCATTGTTGGGGATTTTTGCATTGAAGTCTCCTGTGATGAGGACTTGATATCTACCACACGATTCAAGTATTGAGACTAACTGGTCCAATATTTTTATAAGCATTAGATTAAATTTGGTCCGGGATGAATATAAAGATATATGGTTTTCTTCTTTCTAGAATTGTTATAGCCTGTATTAATCCGATTACATTGCATATTGTACTTTCCATATCGATTCTTTCAAAATTCCAGTTTATATCTTCCGTCAGTAGGATCATCAAACCCCACCCCCTGCGCGTCCTCTTTTTATCCTTTTTGCTGGGATTTCAAATGAGAAATAATCCTTTAGACTAAAATTTCCAAGAAGCCAAGTTTCCTACAGGCAGACCACAGCTGGCGAGCTTTTAAGAAAACGGGGTCATTATTGAGGTTCCAGGTCTGCAATATTCTATGAGAAAATGTTGATGGATTTTATGGAGATGGAGCCTTTGCTTAAAAGAATGTAAATAATGTAAATTGATACTTGTATAGCGCACTACTCACCCGCAAGGGTCTCAAGGCGCTTGTACGAATACCGCTGTGGAACCCATCCTGGCTTTCCCTGTGAGGTGTCCACTCCTGGGCACCCCCAAGGTGGAGGCCAGGCATCCTAAGCATTGTGGGGGCCGTTGTGGAGATTAAGCAAGCTATTGCCCAGAGTTGCAGAGTGGGACTCCATGATTGGAAGAGTGTCATGCTTTGTCCCTGTCTATTTGCATTTTGGTTGATGCAAGCCAGGACAAGGAAATGTCCTTTTTTGAGTTTGTAATTTAGAATAGAGAATTGAATAGAATAGGCTCTTATATATCGCATGGCTACCCGAATGCATCCCAGCGCTGCGGACGTGCGGTAGGGAGCAGTTGGTGTTTATGGGAAAAGCCATGTCTTCAATTGTTTGAGGGAGGTGAGGTGGTTGGTCTCCTGATGGATATGGAAAGGTAGGGAGTGCCACAGCCTGGATGCATTATAGGAGAAGAGGCAGCCTCCTGTTTATAGATGTTATGGTTCCGTAATAGATGTTATGGTTCCGTATTAATCATTCTCTATCTGTCATACATATTGTTAGCTTGTCGATTTGCCAAACCGACTGACTTTGTAAAGACCTATTTAAATAAGAGGTCTAGAAAAATGAAGAGGATACCTTTAGGGCAATGATCAAGCCTTCAATAAAACCTGTGAAGACTTTTGTCTGATTCCAATAACGTCAAATCCGTACTTGTAAAGAGTTTCTCACTCATTTATAATAATTGCTGGAATTACACCAGACCAAAAGTCAACTTGGACTGTAAATACATTAGACATATCTGAAATGGAAATCAGTTTTAAATCAGAGGATGGTATCGCGATTTCACATAGCTTGCTTGATTAGCTAACAATGTCATTGATGTTGGATCTGTTTAAAAAGAGAAATTGAAAAAAGTGTGTTTTTGCCTTTTTACTTTATTTTTGTTTTTCTTTTGTTTGCCTGATTCTCTGTTGAAAAGAAAATATTTATTGTTGGTTACTATTTTTCACCTGCAATGTTTATTTTATTTCTTTACCTTCAATGTGGTCAGTTCTTTGGGCCCAATTATCAGTATGGCAGTCTGATCAATGTACTGTCATTGCAGCTGTAGGGAGAATGCCACCAAGGAGGCGGCATCCCAGTCCCTGTATTACGCTTACACTGCAGCACTGGTAGTGTTGTATTGGCAATGCCATGGCAACAACATACTTCAGCTCAGAGGGAGCCCAAATCATATGCTGCTTGCTTAGCAGTGGCACTTGCACGTCAAGGGCACTATGTACCATGCTGTGAATGGTGATGAAGCAAAGCTTCGCATATTTTGCGACCTTGCCGAAGTCATGAACCTCGTCTATGTGTAACAAGGTAATAAGTGTACGTCTTACTAACGTTTATTTTTAGTTTGAATAAGGATTAAGAAGCTTGCCTATGTGTATTCCTAATCATTTTAATCCGTGTCCGTAAATTATGGCTACCGCTTGTATTTAGTTACTGCGCATGCGTCAGCCACACTCACGTGTCCTGACGGGTCTGCAGAAGTGGAGGGAAATCTATGCGCATGCGTAATTCATAGCTTTGCCTGCAACGTGGTACTGCTCGTGCCACTGCTCTTGTGTATGTTATATGTAGCTAACATTTAGACTGCCTAAGTATATTTTGTAGTGATAAGTTGAAAGTTCAAAACCAAATGATGTGTTTTCATAACGTTATTTCTATGTATTAATTTGTTCTCGCTTACTTTTCATGTACCGCGGGAAATGGGGGTCTGTTTGTACCGATGAGCCATCTTGGAGGTCCCTTCTGCGCATGATCGCTTTTCCAGGGACCTGACAACTTTGGCTGATGGAACTTAGCCAGCTGGCAGTGATGGGCAAGATGCTCCTGAGAACTGACCTGAAAAACCCAGGAAAACAGAGACAATTGTCCTAGCTCGGCAACAATGTAAATTGTCACTCATATTTCTGCACAATTTCTCATGGGAACCCCAATCTCGCTAGGCGGTACCCAAATATGTAAATGTAGCATCTAAATAGACTGATATGATTGGTGTGTTACCCAAAGCCTACCTTAGGACCAATCGAAATTGGGGATTCTGACACTTTGCAACATTTGGGGGGTGGTACCCTGTCCCAAAACAGTATATCTACCCTGGGTTCACCTAGGGAATTGTCCGACTTGTCTGGTTTAGCTGACCTGTCACTGACCCATCGTACTCAATAGGTGACTGAAGATACAGAGCGCTGCGGAGCCCTCTGTCCGAATTTGACCATAGACTAAGGTTTTACTGAACCTTAAAGTGCTGGCGAAGCACTTTGCTGGGAGTTCGCTGACCCAATCGGGGTCTTGATCGACAGCTGCAGAGAGGGTGGAACGCAGGCGTTGCTTCCAAACTGCGGGTGCGGTCCTGTCCTGAGGGTTTGCTGTCCTGTCCTGAGGTCCTGTCCTGATTCCTAATCTGAGGGTATCCTGTCCTGTCCGGGGTGTCCATTCTGCACCTGCTGTCCTTTGAGGGGTATCCTTCCTTGAGGGTTTCCTGTCCTTAACTGACCCGTGGCCAGGGTTTGGTTTCCACACCAGTCTAGGTAAATACTGCTCTAAGTTCCTTAAAACTTGCACCTTTCTATATTTCTGTCTTTTGCTCAAATAAAGAGACATCTTGCATACGTTGATTTTTCCATGCTTTTGCCGCAAACTTTCGAAACGTAAAGTCATTTGCATAAATTTTCTTGATATGTTCTCATGTTACCCTATCTTTTAGAAATCATATTTTGCATTGCAGTTTGTCATTTTCTGATATGGTCTAGAACGACCTTACTTAGATTTTCTAAAGAATTCCTGCCTTGAATGCATAGCATATTTCCTTTGCATCTCATTATTGGATTTTAATGACTACCCTGACTTTATTTCTCTATAGTTATGTACTTTTCATTATCTTGATTATCGATTGCCTTATTCTTGTAAATCTCATGCTTTCAGAAAACGAACTTTAGATAAACATTTTAAACTTCCAGTTGTCCGTGGTCATTTACAACAGTATTGAATGTCATTTTGAAATTGTATTTGCTGCCTTTCCTTTTACAGCTAGGCCCCTGATCCATTGAAGTCATAGGTACCCGTGTCGGTGGATGGTAAGTCGGGTACACTAAGTAATAACAGTAGGGAACACACACAATTGGTAGCAGCCCGTGAAGTCGCCTGGTCAATGAATAGTGTGAATTGAAAGTATATGGGCCCTGAAGCCGGAAACGGCGTAATCATTGGCTGGGTGACCTCGCGCGCTCTATCAGTTGCACACAGTGCATACACAACAGTGCAAATAGAGGGGAGCCCAACATGTCCCCCATGCACTTTACTCAAAGGGCAAAATTGACCTGGAGCCTTGTTTGTGGCCACTTCTGGCTGACTTTCTGTCAATCTTTTAATGGCAAGATCACCGCCATGAAGGGGTCTGTGGAAAGGCAGGTCGTGATTGCGCTGGTGAGGCCAGCACGGCAATGACTCTCATCCCCACCACTTTCCACACCACCGTGGCCTCAGAATCCAGTATCCTTGCAGTTGCGGTGGTCTTGTGGTTGTCCAACCGCCATGGCCATAATTGGACAGCGGCAAGGAGGAGCAGTTCTACCAGGACCGCAAGTACGGCAGTCTTTTGATCGCCGTACTCATAATCATGCCCTTTGTTTTTGATGGATGCTATTGGTAGTTGCTACTTCTTTTTTGAAGTTTTCTGTAGGTTAATTTTTTCTTTCTTCAATTTAGTTGGTGTCTGTTGTAATAAGAAAATATATTTTATTATTAAGTTATTAACCGGTGTTTGTGGTGTTTTTCTTAATATTTAGTGTTCATATTTACAATTCTTACATGAATATTCTGTTTTTGTAGTTTAGGATATGTCCTGCAGTTGGATTCATTTAGTCTGTTGTTATGTAGATAGGTGCATCTCTTTTAATAAGGAATATTAGAAATTGGGGTCACTAGTTGGCAGAGTTATGCACCTTGTCCAAGTAGGTACCTGTCCTTATATTCAGGAAAAGAGGATTACACTTCTAAAATAACTCCTGCTCTCCCGCTTGGTAGCTTGGCATGAGCAGTCAGGCTTGTCTCAAAGGCAATGTGTAAAGCATTTTCACATAAAACACAGTAATATAGTGCAAACACTAAAAAAGAACACCACACCAGTTTTAGAAAAATATCCAATATGTATCTGTGTAAAACAAGACCAAAACAATAATTATCCAACATACAGAAATCAAAATATGAATTTTGAAAAATATCCTTAAAATACCGATCCTTGAAGTCGATGGCTCCATTTGGGCCTATTACAGCATCATGAACAAACAACTCCAACAGATCAGGCCAACTATGGCATCGCAGGCCAGCTATGGGGTTGGGAAGAGCAGCAAACAATACTTTGGAAAGTAAGGGCGTAGTGGACCTTGGGATGAGCTCCAAAGAGGTGGCGTTGGCAGGCGTTGGTCCTGGAGCTCATTGCAGGAGTCATTGGGCCCTTGAAGTCACACGTGTTACAGAACGAAATCCATGAGGTTGAAGTCAGGAGTGCCCGTATGCGTTGGTGCTGCGATGCAAAGTGGAGCAGTGCTGCGTGCTGCACCTTCAGGTTGCGGTGCAGGCAGTGGCTCGGTGATTGCATCCAGCAGAGCTGGTGAGACCAGGGCTGCAGTACGAAGTGGGGCGGTGCTCATTGCAGGGCTGGCAGGTCACGGTGCAAGCAGAATCGTCATTGTTGCTGAAGTGCTGTCATCAATAGACAACCTGGAGTTGATAGCACAGGTTTCAGTGGACCAAGGTGCAGTGTGAGATGGGGCGGTGAATCAACTAACTCACAAGCGGTGCCCCCAGGCCACAGTGCAGGCAGCAGCATCGATGTTGGTGTGGAGCATTGTCCTTGGGGATACCAGGAAGGTGATGTGAAGCGAGGCCAGTTGGCATCATAATCGACCCCTTAGAGTCTGAGACATTAAGGTTGGGTTAGGGGTGTGCTTTAATTTGAAGTGCCCTCTCCTCTGACTAGCCCTTCCTCCAGGAAGCAGTCTGTCACAGCAGGAGGGACTCCAAATCTGATAGCTCCACAACACAGGCCATGGGATTGACTAGAGGCTCACACCTGGATGCCAGCTACAGTGATATGTGTGTCAAAAGGTTACTCCAGGGCTCTAACCCTACTCTTTATGATTCCTTGAATCAACCACATCTTCTTAAGATGTGCCCAGATCCCACTCATTGAATGGAGAAGTACCCTTTTAAGTGTCCTGAAGAGTCTGGCTTTCCTTTCACCAGTGTGCGCCCCTTCCAACTCATCGTGCTGCAGCAATCCACAAATCTTCCTTGGGGGTTATTCTACCTCCTCCAGTCAACCCTGGATTTCCCAAAATGGAACCCAGAATGTTCAACGTATCATTTACAGGCACACATACACCTAACAGATTCATACAGCACACTCACATGCACTGCACAGCATTACATAATAACTCGCAGTAAGAGACAAGTGAGTTAAGCAGCACACATCAGGGGAATTTTACTTGACTGATCCTGTATGCCTCACTCCAGTGACACAGGTAAAAAGACCTGATCACTTCTGTTGACGCTGCCACCACAATGGTCATGCTATTTAACTCCTGGAAAAGTCAGTAGCTTTTTACCACTATGAGGGCAGCACTTTGGGTGCCCCTCTCTATCCAACAAGACTGCAGTACATGAGACAGGTCTATGTTATGGTTCACAGCATTAATCCATGTTCTTCCATGACAATAAAAATCAGCACCAGGGATCCAGATACTATTGCAGCAAGGGTGCTCAGGTAACCATCCATCACCATACAAGGGACTTTTCCATCCACAGAGTCACATTTTGAGGAATAGCATACTGGCATTCATTTTCCATCCAACAGAGGAATTGTGGATCCCCTAGTGAATTGACGATCTGAAATCAAGGAAAATTAAGGCTTCACCTCATCTAACATCCATGCGTCTTTCCACCCATTGAGCAACTAACATAATGAATCCTCTTTTTACTATTGTCTTCGCATGTTATGAAGGAAAGAATTACATTCAGATACCATCGGAATATTCCACAAATTTGACCACAGTCCACAAATTTGTGAGAGCAGGATGCTTTATCCCTCCTCAATCCTGAACTAGTCTGTAAGATAGAGTTAGAGATTAGGTCATTCATGGATGTATGAAACCACATTGATCTAGTACTGTCGTCTAAAGATTTGGAAGTATGACTGGTAAAGAAATGAGAGAAACAATATTCTGCGTGAGAAGTTTAAGGTGAACTAATAGTGTACAAAAACTATTTATAAAGTGAATCAACTGCATTGCTGTATCATGCACGAAAAAAAACACATTGAAACATTTCAAGTAATGTGCCATAAATTCTACAAATTATTGAAAAAGTGCATCAGATGTTGATGCATTTTTTGCATTTTCACAAGTGATTCAGGGCCTGGACAATTGTTCAGTTTTGATACAGGGAACCCAAGATGGTAAGGAAATGTGCCTATTTAATATACATGAACCAAGTATCACTGACCCAGCATTCCTACCAAACTGTTTGATGTCATTGGTCCTTGTCTGAACACGCCAATGCTGTAAAATCTTGTGATCACAACTGAAAAGGGTGCATCCCCTTAGCTGACCTCTCAGTGAAGTGAAATGATAAAGAGGCTGAACATATGGAAAGAGCACTACCACAAGTATAAGATATGCTCCTTTTTCTCTCACCCACAAAGCTCACCTAGCATTTTTTACTTGGGGCATTGCCACTGATGCTCAGCTTCATAGATTACTATTGGGCCACTCACCACAGTGCTAGTTATACAAAATGCCAGGCCCATGCTACTAATCTTGAGACTAAGCAAAGAGTCTTTTCTATATCTTTTCTATGTTGATGACTTGGGATACTACTGCCACTAGAGCAATAGAAGGGGAAGTAATGAAGGCAGTAGTGATGGAAGTGTAGTTGAAAAGATACATGGAGTGCACAGATATCTCCAGGCACACATCGACAAAACGGAGGAGAATGTGGCCACTCTTCAGTAAGTTGTGGTCCCTGAAAGTGGAACTCAATGAGAAACTTTTAAACAGTAAACTTAAGTAAAATGACTTTAAGGACAAACTTGACATGTTCTCATATACTTTATACCTACAAAAAATACAAAGGGAAGGAATAGGCCAAAAAGAAGGTTGGCCTAGCTCCCCATTACTGAGACCAAAAGGCATCCCTTCCAAATCCTATCAATATTGGATAATTGCAGTGTGCACAATCAAAAGTAAATGGGGGCCTTTAAGGTAATACTCGCCCCCAACATGCACAGTTATCTCAACAATAATTTCACTGCACTTGTAGCAGTGAAATTATCAGTGATGTCATAGAAGATGTTATGAATAATGTAATACGTGGGGTAGTTAGCAGTGCATGGGGAGGGTGCATATGATATTCACCGTAGGGCACGAGTTATAGTTACTTGAGATAACTAAAACTACTGAATTTCTATGCTTTTGTGTGTGTGTATAGTTTGAACATAACAATAATACTCCCGTAACATTTGATTTTTTCAGTGAATTTCTGTGGTTTTCGAATGCTATTTCCTAACTTTGATGTCCCTGTAACCGTTGTTTTTTTTGTTAATTTCATCATTTATTTTTAATATAAATTGTACTATGATTTGACCTATAAGTTCAGTTTACCAATATATGTTTTCACAAGACATTAATTCTTATTATACATTTTAATACAAGAAATTGAAAAAATAGGGTCTGGTAACATATCGTCTTTCTATAAATGCAATGAACCTAGGGCCAGATGTAGGAAGCCTAATACCGGTCGATAACGGACGAAATTTCTGAATTTCGGCCGTTACCGACCGGTATTAGGCATTTGAGATGTAAGGGCCTAATTTAAGGATTCGGTAATTTACCGAATCGGTAATTTAAGGAATCGGTAAATTACCGAATTCTTAAATACCGATTTGGTAAATTACCAAATCCTTAATGTAGGAAGCACTCAAGTGAGTGGTTTTCATTGGTAAGGATTCGTTATTTACCACCAACTACAAGTTGGTGGGAAATAACGAAAAACGTTAAAAAAGCAATTGTGTGCTTTTTTTACAGTGCCATGTGGCAGACATACATGCCCTTAGGGCATGTATGTCTGCCACATGTGCACCCATGCACTATTCAGGGGTGCAACAGGGTGTCAATGTGACACCCTGCCACCCTTGAATGTGTTCCCCATTTTACCGAATCAGTATTTACCGATTCGGTAATTCCCATTCATTCCTATGGGCCTGGATGCCCATAGGGATGAATGGGAAATACCGAATAGGTAAATACCGATTCGGTATTTACCGAATCTTATCGATTAGGTAAAAAATACCGAATGGATACCTACATCCCATTTACCGATTCTAAAATACCGAATCGTCAAAATTCGGTATTTTAGAATCTGTAAATCTGGATTACCTACATCTGGCCCTTAGACTGTTTAATACTATATATATATATATATACATATATGGATCCGTGGATCTGTTTTGAATCCTTGGACAAACAAGGGGTCTTCCGGTTATATTCAGTACTTACACAACAACACATTCCATACAACATATGCTAGTGTAATTTCTTTAAGTTAAATGTTAAAATGTTAAATACTTGTAAAGCGCACAGCTGCCCCAGCAAAGGGGCGTCCCGGCGCTGTATACCGCTGGGGAACCCGTCCTGGCTTTCCCTGTGGGATGGTCCCTACTGGGAATCCCCAAGGTGGAGCCAGGCATCCCCGGCGTTGATGGGGCCGTTGTGGAGATTAGGCAAGCTAATGCCCAGAGTTGCCGAGTGGGACCCCAGGTTAGAGTAGGCACCGAGGCGAGAATTGTCGAGTCCGCTGACCCTGGTCCACGACCCTGCTGCGTCGGGAATTGAACCCTGGTCCCGGGCCGACTTCTGCTCCCGGGTCTGCCGCCTCTAACCAGTGAGCCACACCACTCCTAAGTGTATCACTAACTGAGTATAGATGTGATAGATGCTGTGTGAGTGGCTATATGGGTGTGTGAGTGGCTGTGTGAGTATGTAAGTGGGTGTGTGATTGTGTAAGTGGGTGTGTGAGTGGCTGTATGGGTGTGTAAGTAGGTATCTAAGAAGTTCAGTGAGTGTGTCAATTTGTGTGTGAATGAGTGAGTGTGTAAGGTGTGTCATCTGTTAGTTGGTGTATTTATTTTTAATTAGGGTCTGGATAGCAGATCTTCACCCACATAATAGATATTTTTGGAACATTTCTTGTCCATGAGTGGTTCCTCACAGACCCCAACATCAGTCCTATGTGGTCAGGTTACCTCTACCCTGACTCCTTTCATCACTTTTACATTTATTTTCTCCCCTGCAAACTGTGTCCTGATCCACAATTTGGCCACCACAACTTTCCTTTGTGACATTTATTGCATATGTGATCTGAGTAGCTGTGTGACTGTCTGTGTTAGTGTGTGAGTTGGTGTCTGAGTGCCTGTATGGTATGTGAATGGGTTTACTGAGTAGCTATGTGGGTGTGTGACTGACTGTATGAGCGTGTGTATGGATGTATGAGTGGCTGTGTGTGTGGTTGTGTGAGTTCTTGTATGGGTTTGTAAGGTGGTGTGTATTTATTTATTTATTTATTTTTACAATTTTTAAAGCGCAACTTTTACCCGTGGGTGTCTTGGCGCTATGACTCAACTCATTGTCCCGGTAGGAGCATTATCAAGATTCAAAAAAGTGATTGTATAGGTGTGTGAGTAATTGTATGGATATGTGAGTGAGTGTGGGAGTTGTTGTAGGAATGCGAGTTGGTGTGTTAGTGCTTGTGTGAGTACATACATGTATCTGTGAGTAGTTATATGGGTTTGTAAGTGGGTGTGTGAGTAGTTTTATGGGTGTGTGGGATTGGGTGAGTAAGTGTCTGTGTAGGTCAGTGAGGGGCACCTGAATGCCTGCATGGATGAGTGAAAAGGTGAGTCAGTGTCTATATAGGTGAGTAACTGCATTCGTAAGTAGCTGCATGGATATGTGATTGGGTGTGTGGTGGCTGTATGACTGGGTGTGTGAGTGGCTGTATGGGTGAATGAGTCATTATGTCAGTGGCTGTATTGATGTGTGAGTGGGTATGAGTATGTATATGGGTCTGTGAAAGGGCATGTGAGAACTTATGTGGAGATATGAATAGGTGCATGAGAGACTGCATGGGGGTGTGAGTAGGGGTATGAGGAGGTGTGCCAATAATGTCATCAGTCATGTTGCTGACCGTGCTAGGAGTGATGCACTATGTGAGGTGATAAGCAGTGCAGTGCAGAGACGTAAGTTATAGATAGCTCATATAACTATTAGTGCTGAATGTCTACAGTTTTGAACTTGTGACCTACTGGTTCTCAAGGGTTGGTGTAGAGACTGTGCTAAGAGTGTATGGGTAAGGGTGTTAAAGAGAGAGTTGTCTGTTTTAAGAAATTGGAGCTCTTTTAAACTCATAGTTCTGTAACAAGGGTTGCATTTCCTAAACAAGAGACCTTGCTAACAATGAGCACTGTACGCTTAAAGTCATAAAGTACCAAGTTAAATATGGTTTTGGACTCCCTTTTTTTGCAAATTCATTGTGACAATTGTAAAAAAATCACACTTATGCATAGAAAACATCTACATTGGGCTTCTTTATAAAAGTGTATACAAGGGTTAAAACATTAACCATTCAGAAGTGGATTTACAAAATAAAAAATGAAAGATGCTTCTGAATTGTCAGAGAGTGGAAAGTTGAAAAAGTTGCCATTAATGGTTGCTTAGCATGAGAATGGTATCCCATTCTGCTTAGTTTTTACAGTTCCTGAGAGTATTGTATCTATCTGAAAAAAAAATATTTGATCAACAAACTACATTTTCAGGTATGTGATTTACTTTTACTTTGTAGAAAAAAGTGCTTGAAAAGGTTAAAAAATGTTAAAAAATATTATGACATATTTTTGAAAAAATGTTCTAGCTACATGAGTTGATCTGGTATTGGAAGTGATTTTCTATATTTAAAAAAACATATATATTTAGATAGCCATAAAAGTACTAAAACAGACAGTCATATACCAGAAAATGTACTTTAATATCTCATGGCACTGTTAAAAGTGTACTCTTACACTCACTCAGATATGAAGGCAAGTGCTGACACAAGCTTCTCATCCATTCAAAGAAATAGTCCTTCAAACATGGACAATACATACTATTACAGACTGTGTCTGTGCACTTTCACTGCAAACTTAACTTGGCATGTAATAGCTGTTTCTCAAGTGTCAAACCCATGTTTTAGTACACATAACTCACTTCTGAGATAATCTTTCAATATGCAAATAAAGCATGGTGCTTTGAGCTTAAAAGATCGAGATATGTCCTTTTGAGATCAAAAAGTAATTGTGCACTTGCAGGCCCCTTTACCAAGCACTACATAGACTATATTATGCCTAAAGCAACTGATAAACATGTGCACAAAAGCATAGAGCATCTGTCTCACGTACTAAGATAGCGATAGTATATAATGAAAATATTTTTTTGTTTTAAGACATCTATTTCTGGTTAACTACAGAGAGTAACAATGCCATCAAAATGTGGCAGAAGAAAGAAACAGAGGATATGATACTATCTCCTGCCAACTGGAGGATCAAAAGGGAAAAATGTGGAGAAAGTGGTGAAAGAGAAAAGAAGAAAAGAGTTGCTGGTGAGAGAACAACGGCATTTCTTAAAATAGTTTGTGGACTTTTGGAACCACAGCTAAATAAAGCAAATAAAAACAAAGTTTGAGAAAAACTAAGAAAGGACAAAAAGTAAATGATACTAAGAGTAAAAAATCAAACAAAAAAAGAAACACTTTAACCAGGAGACAGATGCAGTTAGAATGTATCACAATAGGGTAATTCAGAACCTTATCAAATATATGATGAAAGAATAACAGAAGAAGAGAAGCACTAAGACAAAAGGAACATGTTGAGTGTTTAGTAGTTCAGGTATTTGCTCTCAAAGAATAACTATTTATTTTGATTCTAAACAGAATGAGGTCACTGGATAAAATAGTGTTGACTATGAAGAAAAGAAACATAATCAACAATAAAAAAACAGGGGTCTAGATGCCAATACTATGGCGGGGCTAACCTCCACTCCTCACAGAGTAAGTTGAAACACAAGTCACATGAAAGCCCTAAAGGACAGAACAAGCATAAAAAAGAAAAGAGAACGACAAAGTAAGTATTTAGTGGTGAGATCCAGAATCATTTTAATGGATTCCCATCAATATGTCAAAAAGATCAATCTTCTCATTTGGTCATCCATATGTCGGGATGGTGTGTCTCTTGATCATTGAGACTCATTACCATTCCAATGGTAATGGGCTGGATCAGACCCACAAACACTTTAAGTAGAAAATGAATGACTCCATAGTTGATCACAAGGGAAATTAGTGCAGTGCAAAACACAAAGAAGATATGGTGAGTTAAAATAGGGTGATGAGGCCGAAAAAAAGAATCATTTTATTGAGATACAGACTCATCCCCTAATTAAAAGAAGAACAGTGCAAGGGGCAGTTTAAACAAATAACTGCAAACAAAAGGCCAACATGTTTCAGCCAATCAGGAAACAATTCCTAGGCTTTCTTCAGGGCCTCTGCTCTCAAACTTTGCTACTGCAAGACAAAGTGTTGCATCAAACAAAAATGTTTTAGTGAGAATATATGCGAAACAAATCATAATACTAATACAGGTCGGAATGAATACAACCTGATGTGTACTTATCCTCCGCATCCATGAATGCAGATGGCATCTGAAACAAATTCATTAAAATAAAATAACATGTTAATCACAAGCGTTCTCTAATATGCTTAATTCAAATGGGTAAATGCTTCTTTACAAACTATTCAATATGCTCACCCAGCTTGACCGGGGACTGAACCTCACCTCACCAGGACCAAGCTCAGGAAAGTAGTGAAACAAGGAACTGCACCTCGTCAGTCCATTACATCTACATACTCTGTGCCCCCTTTAAAGATCTAATCCTACTTAGAAAGATGTCAATTCACAACAGCCACATGGCTGCATCCTCAATCTCACTCCCACCAGGTATACTCGCAGTTAAAAATTAAAAACCAAAGTTTATACATCAATTAAAAGAATCGTTCCATAACACTGCTCCACAAGGGTGCATGTCTATTGGTACAGATTCCTTGAAGGATTTTGTAACCAAATCTGGGGCACACTTAAAAAGTAACCATGCTCTCTCACCTGAATGCCATTAGATTTATAAGACCATATAACGACTAGTCCAACCTCTTACACAACCCTCCAACCAACGTATTTGAAACTACAAGCTTCTCAATTAACAAACGCTGTTAGCAACTCGACTCCTCTGAGACATTAATCCTACCAGGAACTGGAAAAGAACTTATAGTAAAGCTTCAATGATGCAGAGCAATAGTACCAAATTGGAAACTCATAATACAGACTTCAACGCTGCACAAATATCAATTTTGGGAAGAACTTTGACTATATCAGCTATCATTTTCACGAATTAATTAATATAACCTCTGGACACCACACTGTCTACATAAAGAGTGAAACTGGATGGATGAATGACATCAACCTAAGATTCAAACCAGCAGTTCCTTCCAAATGACCAAACTCCTATCTTTTCCTTCTTCAACCAAAGTTCTAAGGAGGAATTGTGGATAAAAATGGTGTATGGTGTTTCTTCTATGTGGTTCATGAGTCTTTTAGACATTATTCGGCCTACTGGGTGTAATGCCTTAATAGTCCTCTACACGTTTTAATAGTTTTTTAATCTTCCACCAAAGCAGTTAATACCACATCTGAAGAATACACTGTGTGATGAAGTCAGAAACTGAATGTACATAATGAAATTACAGCAGCCTTAAGTTGAAAGTAAAAACTGCCTTTGTAACAAAAAAATTGCCCCTTTTGTTTCACCAACCAAACGTCTATGAACTATTTGTGGAATTAAAACTACACTATGGGATGTTCTCTATATGGCTCACCATTAGCTAAGCATTATTTGGCCTACCAGAGGTGATGTTTTCAGTAGGAACTCTAAAATATAACAGTCCTTTGTACTTATTTGTAATATTGTACCATATATAAATGTTGAAATATTTGTAACTTTCATTTGTTTATACTACTGAAGTAACTGTACAAAAAGCAGTTAATGAAAGAATTGTAGTGAGGCAGTGCATAGCTTCACTTAATTCTAGTGTTTTACTGTGCATGGATTTTCAGTTTTTTTACAATCCATTGATTATTTTTAACCCACTGTTTAAAGATGATGCTTCATACAGACCACTGTTTATGGTGAAGAAGTATGAAAGCTGAGAAAAGCAAAAAAAGGGAAAATAACATTTTCACTGTGTTGTAATACAATGTTACAGTATAAGTAATGTATGACGGTATGAATCTGTATTAATGAAGATCAAATAATATCATATATTTATTTTATTTTCCTTTTTCCATACCAGGTGCTGTTGAACATCATTATACATCTTAAAACATTTTTCCTACCACAGACATGTTGCTTACACATAACTATGTAAAGTGTTTTACATGTAAGGTGTTCTTTCATTAATTTTCTATTAGTTTGTTTTGCTTATTTTATAATGAAATCGTCTTCTCACAGCCACTAACTCATCCTTACAGACACTCACATACTTCCTTATTCACTCATACAGCCAGTCACATGCCAATTTAGTTATCCATGTAACTCACATAACCATATAGCTACCCACATACCCTCCTACTAATCATACAGGCACTCACACTAGGGGTCTCTGACTTATACAACCACTCACAGTAGTGGTCAGTCCCCTACACAGTCACCCACACAGCTACTCTCTGTCCCATACAGCCACTGACTCTAGCACTCACTTACCCATTCAGTCACTTTTACATACACTCACTCACTTGTACAGCCACTCACACAGCCATTCACTCACTCATATAGCCAGTGATACTAGACACTCACCTGTACATCTTCTCAGACACTTATTCACCCATTAACCACTGTCACACCCACTATTTTGCCCACTCAGCCACTTACATGCCCACTCACTCACCCATAGTCAACCTCATCCACCCTCTTAACATTGAGAGAACCACTGACATACCCATTCACCCATCCATAGAGCTAGTCATACACTAACTCAATCACCCATACAGGCACTTACACACAAACTGACTCTCACACAGTCACTCTCGCACCAATACAAGCACCCACACTAACACTGGCTCACTCATACAGCCACTCATACAACAACTCACTCTCCCATATGACCATTGACACACCTAGTCAATAAAATTAACAGGCACTTGCACAGACACAAATTTACCTGTAAACCTACTCATGCACCTTCTCACTCACTCATAGAAGTATTCCCTCACTCACTCCTACAGCTACTCTCACATCCAGTCACCCACCTATACATCCATTTTTACCACCATTCCCTCATTCTTATAGCCACTCAAATAACCAGTCACTCACTCATACCAACACTCAAACTGACACTAACTCACTCATACACCCACTCACACAACTGTTCATTCTCCCATATGGCCACTCACACAGCAATTCAATAAAATATACAGCCACTCATGTACTCTCTCATTCACTTACAGAAGCACATACCTTCTCACGCAGTAACTTATATAACCACTCACACATCCAGTCACTCACATTTGCAGTAACTCACATACTATGTCACCCAGCTATAGAGCCACTAACACACACATTCACTTACCCAGACAGTCACTGATACACCAGCTCAGTCACCTACACAGCTACTCACACAGGCACTCACTTGTCTATTGAGCCACTTACACCACAATTTAGTCACCCATACAAACACTTATATAACCACTAAATCCCCTAAGCATCTGCTCACATACTCACTCACCCATACACACACTCACCACACTCACACAGGCACTAATAAAACCCATACAGCCATTCACACAATCATTCAGTCACCCATAAATCACTCACATAACCATTCACTCACCCATAACCTTCTGACATTACTGTTACTCACCATACAGTCCTAAATACAACCATTCACGCACCCATAAAGTAACTTCTACAACCACTTACTCCTCCATATGGCCACTCACACAGCTAGTCACTCACCCACACAGACACTTATACAGGTACTTACTCACCCATGAAGCCACTCATACAACCATCCGCTTAGCCATACAGGCACTCATGGAATCACTCACTCCCCTATGCTGCCACTCCCACAGCCACTCACTCAAGCAAACAGCCACTCACATGGCCACTAGCAGATTGATAGAACCACTCACACGGGAACTAATAGATCTATAGAATCACTCACACAGGCAATCACTCATACATGCAACAACTAACATACTCAGTCACACACTTATATAGACCTACACTTTATCTTTTATTAAACCATGAAAGGTGGATCTGACAAGAACTTATGTTCTTCTTTTTTTGTGGAACTGTTTATTTATTTATTTTTTTATTTTCTAACACCTGTTATTTTAATGGCAGCGTGGGATTTACTTTTATCCACAAACAGAAAAACAGTGGGTCAACTGGTCTAAATAATAAATAAATAAAAGGCATGATTTCTCACTGTTTCTAAGATTACATTCAGAGACTGCTCCTGACTCTGAGGGGGGTATTACAGTTGAGGCAGTAGGTATGATGCACCTTAATTCCGGTGATATTTGTGGGCGCCTCCTGTCAACTTCCACTGGAACTCTCTCTCCAGGGCAGGTTGGTGCAGCTCTGTAGGTTGATGGTCTCTCTCCTTCGGTGTGATTTTAAATTGCTTCTACGGGATGTTTAAGTTATACAAAATGCTTGTTGTAACACATTAATATTTCTTTGGGGTGCCCATTGATAGGGTCTTATTTCCAACTTATCCACCATTTTGGATTCACCAGAAGGAATGGTGAAAAACTTCCACGCTATAGTCTGCTTCTTAGTCTGTCGTTCCTCATCAGAAGAGTCTTGTGGTGCTGCTGGTATCACCTGCTCTTCAAGCAAGCTAAGAAAAACATAGCAACGTTTTTCTCTATAACTGTAGCACATCTCCACGAATGAACCAACCAGCAACTGGAAACTTCAAGAAATGAGAAACTGATTGAAATTTCATTTGTAGATTAATGGAAACTGTCTTGTCCAATCAAATCTCTTTCTTACATCATCACATGATCTTTGCGGCTACCAACAACAACAACAACATTGTGAATACCGGTGGCGTCGCAAAGACCAGAAATACAATTAGAAAGTGCTTTCAATAAAAAATGATTTAAAAAATAGGAGTTTAAATACTATAATAGTGGGCAGCTATTGTCAAATATTACTCACATTATCTGTAGACATGTGTTTTACACATTTTGAAAAATATGTGTTCTTCATGACTATTCTGCTAAACCGGAACATACGTACTGCAATAATTCTCCACCAATTTGCAACAAATTCGAAGTTCATTTGCGATGATTAAAACATTTTGAAAAAAATACATGCTTATTAACCCACTGAAATGAATGGCAAGGAGAGATATATACATATGTAAAGAGGTGACCCATTATGCAGCTAAAGTGTACAAAACACACTAAGCATTTACCGAATGGAAAATAATTTACTAATTTGTCAGTAGAAAGTACCACAATTTGGTACACAAAACCTTATTGAAAAAAATGACATTCCATTATGACCCTGATGTTCTTTTTAGAAAATTAAACATCAACATGAAGCACTAAGAAATATAAAGATAAGTGGGGCCCCAGGTGAAGCTCCAATGGAGTTAATTAGAAATGATGCTAACTTCTTCAACTTCATGAATGCAAAGCAAACATATTTTCTGTAATATTCTATGTAGAAAAAAGAACTAAAATGCTTTATAGACGTGAATGCTACATTCATCTAGTACAGCACAATATGAACTTGGATGACTGTAATAAGTATTTTATTAATTCATGCTCTGTATTAAGAGCATAGTACATGGCTCACCTTTTTAAATACCATAACTAAGCAAATACTCATAATCAATTGCACTGTTGAAACAGATGTATTCACAGACTCACTCAGCCACTCAGACATCCACCCACAGACCTATAGCACTACTCACACTGCCATTCAAGAATGTATGAACCCACTCACACACCTAGGGCCAGATGTAGGTAAATACCATTTACCGATTCTAAAATACCGAATTTTACCGATTCTGTATTTTAGAATGGGTAAATGGTATGTAGGTATTAATTCGGTAATTTTTACCGAATCTGTAAAATTCGGTATTCCCCATTCCTTCCTATGGACCTGAATGGGGAATACCGATTCGGTAAAAACCGAATCGGTAAGGGGGGGAAGACCTACAAGGGTGGCAGGGTGTCACATTGACACCCTGTTGCACCCCTGAATAGTGCATGGGTGCACATGTGGCACACATACATGCCCTAAGGGCATATATGTCTGCCACAAGGCCCTGTTAAAAAAGCACAACATTTCTTTTTTAACGGTTTTCGTTATTTACCACCAACTTGTAGTTGGTGGTAAATAACGAATACTTACAGGTGAAAAGCACTCACTTGAGTGCTTCCTACATTTCAGATTCTGAAATTTACCAAATCGGTATTTAAGAATTCGGTAATTTACCGAATTCTTAAATACCGATTCGGTAAATTACCGAATCTGAAATGTAGCCACCTACATCCCAAATGCCTAATACCGTTTGGTAACGGCTGAAATTCGGTAATTTCGGCCGTTACCAACCGGTATTAGGGTTCCCACATCTGGCCCCTAGTGACCCACTTATGCAGCCCATAACCACATACAAATTGAGATACACATGCACTCAATCATACACTCACTCTCAAAGTTTACATGTTACACTTAGGAAATACAATTTAAAAAAACGTATTAATTCACTTAAACAAAAAGGTTACAGGGATGTTATAGTTAGGAAATAGAATTTAAAAAACCTTGGAAATTCACTGAAAAAAACAAAGGTTACGGGAACATTATAGTTCGGCTCAAATTTCACTCATACACGTTTTATGACATAACATATTACGTCACTCATGACATGGTCAGTAAAATCACTTATGATATCACTGATGACATCTCAGATGGCATCACTGACCACATCACTGATGACATCATTCACAGAAGCACTCATACACCCACTCACACACCCACGCACTGATCCATAGAGCCACTCACACCCACACCCACTTACTTGTTATCTTCATTGGATACTTCTTCTTTTAGCTGATCCATTGCTTTTAATAGCAGCTCATGGTCTTTCCACGCAAATATGAAAAGTATAGTCATAATCCGACTAGAACAAGCCATGAGATTGGTAGCCCAAACCTTTATCATCTCTGGATCCTGTTGCTTGTATAATGCAGCAATTAAAATTCTCAGACCGTTTGGTACTTCTTGTGGCTGAAGAACTGACAGCATTCATTATGAAGTAACCTCTTCTTTCTCTCTTTTTTTTGGTATCAAAAGAGTCATTCTGATTTTCTTCTATTCTATATTCTTTACAGTATTCTTATTGTATTAAGTATGATCTAATATATATTATACGGGTATATATTGGCCCACTGAGGCTCAATGTGAGAAATGTCAACTGGTGAATACACAAGGAGAGACACCTTTGTGTTATATAGATGTCCTGCAACTAATCTCCGATATGTTCAGTCCGGAGTGAGTACATTGTGCCCACTGGGGCTTAATGATGGGCTTAGGAGACATGCCACTATGCCTGGTGACTGCAAATCATTGTAGTGTTATTATCACAGATCTGTGTGAGTAATGAAGAGTATTGAAGTATGTGACTAGATGAACACGCTATGACCACTGCAGCTTAATGAGGTGGGGATATATTAGTAGGGGTGCCACTATGCCTGGTGACTGTAAATCATTGCAGCAAACCTGTGAGGGTAATGAGTAGTGATTAAGTATGTGATTACTATGCACAACTTTGCCCACTGGGGCACAACTAATTAAATTATGATAGGTTATAATTCTGGATCACATGTCTGTGTACCATTAATCTATCTGTTAATTTATCACATGCAACACATACAAAAATAAAAAAATACGTACATTATCTGGATTAAGGATGACGATTGATTTACTTTTGCAAAAATGTAATACGTGCAGATGTAATCATACCACGAGAAGTGATTGTGTATATGTATCTGCATATGTAAAAGATGAGACTCCGTTTGTAGCAATATGCAATTTGGCATGAGATACTAAAACAAGATGACAATTGTGTATAATATATGCATGTTAAGGTTTTGGAATACAATTTTACCAATGACATCTGCAAGACCTGTGTATATAGGTACATGTACACAAAATAACATTGTATTGTAACGTGCTAAGATGGCCAACTCCGTTACGTTCTTCAGAAGTGAATGTGAATGAAATACCTGTTTTCTATGTCACTTTTTTATTACTTTAAAATACAGTCAGTAATAAAGAGTACCCACGGTGAGCAAGGCTTAAAAGATGCCGAAATACATTGGGTTAATTTTGGCATTTTGGAATGATAGATTCGACGCAAATAGAATTGAAGTGGTTCCGGACCTTTTTTTTGGTATGCGGGCATGTGTTTTCCCATGCTGTTTCAGTTATCGGAGGTGATTTGACTTATATATATATATATATATATATATATATGCCATACAGATATATATGTATTTATACATGGGAATGGGAGATGTGGTGTCATATATATATATATACATGCATACATATATTTGACCACATTTACCACATCTGAAGGCCTTGTACTGGCTTCCTCTTGAGGCCAGAATCCAGCTAAAGCTGGCCTGCATCACAAACAAAGCCCCGTACAGGAACTCCCTAGCATACCTCACCCAGAAAATTGCGACATCTGGGAAATTCAGAAACTCACAGTCCGCCAGAGACCTTGTGCTCCAGCCACCCTGTTTCCGCAAGGAAAAAACATATACCCGAGCGTTCTCTGGGGCTGCACTAAGAATCTGGAACTCGTGACCGCCCGTACTTGCTCCAGAACGGTCGCTCCCTCTCCCACTCCCTGGGCCCACGCTTTAAGACTGCTACTGACATCCCATTTGCTGCCCCTGCCTCAGTTTCACATTCACCCTCCATCTTGTCTGTGTTGGTGCTCCCTGGGCCGCCCCTCCTCCCCGCTACCGCCTCCCAGCTGCTGCCCCTCCCACACACGAATAGAGGGCTCCTCAACTCTCCTGACCAACTGTGACCGCCCGGACTTGCTCCAGAACGGTCGCTCCCTCTCCCACTCCCTGGGCCCACGCTTTAAGACTGCTACTGACCGCATTTGGGTATCGTTGCTAGCGCTGTGGGTTACTGTGTTAGCGCTGTGTGTGCATTTATGGCTAGCTCTCTCTGTATAGCGCTGTGTATCAGTGTGATAGCGCTGTGTGGGCATTTATCCTAACTCGCTCTGTGTAGCGCTGTGTGTTGTCTGTGGTGGTGCAGTGTTTTGCATCACATCGTGGCTCTTTTTGAAGACACTGTAACTGACCTGTATTGGCATTTAGCGCTGCTCGCTCCGCTCCGCATTGCTGTAGGCGCTCTGATCCCATTTGCTGCCCCTGCCTCAGTTTCACATTCACCCTCCATCTTGTCTGTGTTGGTGCTCCCTGGGCCGCCCCTCCTCCCCGCTACCGCCTCCCAGCTGCTGCCCCTCCCACACACGAATAGAGGGCTCCTCAACTCTCCTGACCAACTGTGACCGCCCGGACTTGCTCCAGAACGGTCGCTCCCTCTCCCACTCCCTGGGCCCACGCTTTAAGACTGCTACTGACCGCATTTGGGTATCGTTGCTAGCGCTGTGGATTACTGTGTTAGCGCTGTGTGTGCATTTAAGGCTAGCTCTCTCTGTATAGCGCTGTGTATCAGTGTGATAGCGCTGTGTGGGCATTCATCCTAACTCGCTCTGTGTAGCGCTGTGTGTTGTCTGTGGTGGCGCAGTGTTTTGCATCACATCGTGGCTCTTTTTGAAGACACTGTAACTGACCTGTATTGGCATTTAGCGCTGCTCGCTCCGCTCCGCATTGCTGTAGGCGCTCTGATCCCATTTGCTGCCCCTGCCTCAGTTTCACATTCACCCTCCATCTTGTCTGTGTTGGTGCTCCCTGGGCCGCCCCTCCTCCCCGCTACCGCCTCCCAGCTGCTGCCCCTCCCACACACGAATAGAGGGCTCCTCAACTCTCCTGACCAACTGTGACCGCCCGGACTTGCTCCAGAACGGTCGCTCCCTCTCCCACTCCCTGGGCCCACGCTTTAAGACTGCTACTGACCGCATTTGGGTATCGTTGCTAGCGCTGTGGATTACTGTGTTAGCGCTGTGTGTGCATTTAAGGCTAGCTCTCTCTGTATAGCGCTGTGTATCAGTGTGATAGCGCTGTGTGGGCATTCATCCTAACTCGCTCTGTGTAGCGTTGTGTGTTGTCTGTGGTGGCGCAGTGTTTTGCATCACATCGTGGCTCTTTTTGAAGACACTGTAACTGACCTGTATTGGCATTTAGCGCTGCTCGCTTCGCTCCGCATTGCTGTAGGCGCTCTGATCCCATTTGCTGCCCCTGCCTCAGTTTCACATTCACCCTCCATCTTGTCTGTGTTGGTGCTCCCTGGGCCGCCCCTCCTCCCCGCTACCGCCTCCCAGCTGCTGCCCCTCCCACGCTCCGCCCCCTTCACTGTCCATTAATGTCAGATGCACCCACGCGCAGAGTCCACGCGCAGCGGTCGCGCCGAAGGTGCGCCAAAGGTAAGCCCGTCTACGCCCGTCCGCGCCTGGACCGCGCCCAGCGCCAGAGCCCCTGGTCCTCGTAAAGTCCACCCCTCCCGCATTACTTACGATGCCACCACCCTCCTAGCCCTCAACCCCGGCAGCTCCCTCAACTGCGTCCTAGCTGCTCCTGGACACACCCATGGACCCTTTTCCTGCTACTCCTGCAAGTTCGACGGCACCAAGAACAACTCCTCATCTACGAACTCACAACAGATATCCGATCCCAACCACCTACAATGCATCCTGCTCAACACCCGCTCGGTCCACAGACATGCCATTGACCTCTGGAATCTACTCGACACCATCTCTCCGGACGTCGCCTTCCTAACAGAAACATGGATGAATGCCTCTTCAGCCCCAGACATCACCATTGCCATCCCGGAAGGCTATAAGATCATTCGCAAGGACCGTACCGGCCACACAGGAGGAGGCATCGCTATCGTCCATAAGAAATCCATCCGCATCTCAACCAGCTCAGACGTCAATCTCGCCAACTCTGAACACCTTCACTTCCAGATCCACACCGACCCCAAGACCACACTCAGAGGCACCCTCCTTTACAGGCCACCAGGACCCCGCGCACAATTTAGTGAAGACATCACGGACTTCATCACTCCACACGCGCTCCCCTCCGAGGACTACATCCTTTTGGGAGACCTCAACTTTCACCTTGAAAAGAACAACGACCGCAACACCACCACCCTTTTGGACAACCTCGCAAACCTCGGACTTAAACAACTTGTCACTACCCCCACCCACATCGCAGGTCACACACTCGACCCTATCTTCACCTCCAGCAAGCATGTTTCCTTCAGCCACACCACAGCTCTCCTTTGGACTGACCACAGCTGCGTTCACTTCACCTACAACAAGCCCACATCCAACAACCACCCCCAACCCACTCTGCAAAGAAACTGGAACAAAATCACCATCGACCAGATCTCCTCATCGCTTCTTCAAAAGCCCCCCGCCCACTCCTCAAACCCAGACCAAGCAGCCACCAACCTCACCCAATGGTTATCCAACAGCGCCGACATCCTAGCACCACTGAAAAAACGACAATTCAAACTAGGCAGCAAAAAGGCCTCCTGGTTCAACGATGACCTTAAGAAATCGAAGAAACTCTGTCGCTCCCTCGAGAAGGCCTGGAAAAAAGACCCAACCACCAGCACCAAGGACGCCTTCAAAAACGCCACCCGCATACACCACCAACTAATCCGAAATGCCAAGAAAGCAGCCTTCAAGGACCGTCTAGATAACAACGCCCACAACAGCAAGGAACTTTTCAACATCGTCAAGGAATTTACCAACCCCTCAGCCAACTCCAACGACATCACCCCCTCTCAAGCCCTCTGCGACTCCCTAGCCTCATTCTTCCACAACAAAATTGCAGACATCCACAACAGCTTCGACAACCAACCCGGAGACCAACCCACCCAATCCCCTGCAGGACCCCCACCCCCCGTGATCATCCTCAATGACTGGAAGCCTATCTCCACTGAGGACACCATCCGTCTGATGAACTCTATCCACTCAGGATCCCCCACTGACCCTTGCCCTCACCACATCTTTAACAAAGCAGACTCCATTATTGCACCGCACCTCCGAGACGTCATCAACTGCTCCCTCAACTCCGCAACCTTCCCGGAAAGCTGGAAACATGCCGAACTCAGCGCCCTCCTGAAGAAACCCACAGCTGACCCCACCGAACTCAAAAACTATCGCCCTATCTCACTCCTTCCATTCCCGGCCAAAGTCATCGAGAAAGCTGTCAACAACCAGCTCGCCGCATTCCTCGAAACCAATAAATCCCTCGACTCCTCACAGTCCGGCTTCCGAGCCAAGCACAGCACCGAAACAGCCCTCATCGCAGCAACAGACGACATTCGAACTCTACTGGACAATGGAGACACAGTCGCCCTCATCCTCCTCGACCTTTCCGCAGCCTTCGACACAGTCTGCCATAGCACCCTTCTACAGCGCCTCAAAAACATCGGAATCCAAGGAAAAGCACTGGAATGGATCACCTCGTTCCTCTCCGGAAGAACCCAGAGAGTCCGCCTTCCACCATTCAAGTCAGAGGCTACTGAAGTCATCTGCGGCGTACCTCAAGGGTCCTCACTCAGTCCCACCCTCTTCAACGTTTACATGAGCCCCCTCGCGGCCATCGCACGCCAACATAATCTCAACATCATCTCCTACGCCGACGACACTCAACTGATCCTATCACTCACCAGAGACCCTAACACGGCCAAAACCAACCTACACGAAGGAATGAAAGAAGTAGCCGAATGGATGAAGCACAGCCGTCTGAAACTGAACTCAGACAAAACAGAAGTCCTCATCTTAGGTACCTCCCCCTCCACCTGGGACGACTCTTGGTGGCCAGAGGCCCTTGGAACAGCACCCATCCCGACGGACCACGCACGGAACCTGGGCGTCATCCTGGATTCCTCACTCTCGATGAACAGACAAGTCAACGCCGTTTCTTCATCTTGCTTCACCATTCTTCGCATGCTCAAAAAAACATTTCGCTGGATCCCTACCGAAACTAGAAAAACAGTCACCCACGCTCTGGTCACGAGCCGACTGGACTACGGAAACACCCTCTACGCCGGCACCACCGCAAAACTCCAGAAAAAACTACAACGCATCCAGAACGCCTCAGCCAGGCTCATATTAGACATCCCGCGTAAAGAACACATCTCTGATCACCTGAAAAACCTCCACTGGCTCCCCGTCAATAAGAGGATCACTTTCCGGCTCCTAACCCACGCACACAAAGCACTCTACGAAATCGGACCCGAATGCCTCAACACACGACTATCCTTCTACACCCCCTCCCGCCAGCTACGTTCCTCCAACCAAGCCCTTGCCACTGTACCTCGCATCAACAAAACCACCATGGGAGGTAGATCCTTCTCCTACCTAGCAGCTAAAACTTGGAACTCACTTCCCACTCACCTTCGCCTTACTCAGAACCACCTAGCATTCAGAAAGCAACTCAAAACGTGGATATTCGACAAGTAACTCCCCACCCTTCTTCAAGCGCCTTGAGACCCTCTGGGTATGTAGCGCGCTATACAAACTATCTGACTTGACTTGACTTGACTTGCTACCATCCTCTAGCAGAAGAATACCATCTCTGTCAATCTTCAAAAAGGAAGCTTAAGCCTTCCTAATGAGCAAATTCCTCATTTAACTCTCCTTTGTCACACATATGCCTTTTATCATGGCTTTTGTTTCTGTGCACAATCTCCTGTACTGCTTGGCCCTCTCTGTGTACTAATTCTCACCCCTTCAAATGTCCTGCCGGTTCTTTCTGCCTTTTGCTATCATTGTGTCCCCTAGCATACAATTGCTGGTTTCCCCTGTTTATCGCTGACATATCACTCGCTGATTTTGGTACTGCACTGATTATTGATATATAACTCTGGCTTTTGTCCTATTGTGTTCAATTTCCTTACCCCCATTCCATGTATTGTGCCTATGCCTAACTGGTACGTAACATGTTAATCCCTGTAAAGTGCTCAAATACCCTAACGGGTCACGTTCGCACTCTATGAAACCTCAAATAAATCAATCAATAAAATATATATATTTGGGCAGGCCTCCTTGCCCACTGTAGTAGGCAAAAGTCTTCCTTCCTTTTGCCAGGATGATGTACAGCCCCCCATCATGCTGCCCGCTGATTTCGGTGATTTGGTCTTCATGCTGTGGAATATGAGGACATCTCCGCAAAAAGCACTTACTTCATATCGATAAGATGAAGTACCGTTATTTGGCGGAGATTTACATCGTTGTAGTCTTGTTGTCCTCTCAGCCTCTCTACGGGATTATTCATGATATCACAGATTTCGGAGTAAAGACGCAGAAGGAACAATCACATTGTTAAACACACACAAGGTCACTGGAAACATTTCCTGATGGTCCATTACACATATCTAAAGTAGAATATGCACTGGACATTTTGCTAATGAGGTAGCAGTTAGTAATTAACCAGAAGAAAGTATTCCAAATGAGTAGATAATTTGTGCAAAACTGTGGACTTTTGTTGTATAAAAGGGTAGATGCGGTTCCTTTGAGGATGAGTCACTCACACAGCCACTGACACACCCACACAGACATTTAGATACCCATTCACACACTCAGTCACTCACACACCCACTAACAAACCCACTCACACCAACTCACAGATACACTCAGACACTCCTGCACTGACTCACAGGCCCATACAGCCACTCACACAGCCACTTACAGACCCATACAGACACTCATGCACCCACTCCCAGACCCACTCAGACATTCATGCACTCATGCACAGACTGACTCACACTCTCATGGAGGCACTTGGAAACCCACTCAGATGCTCTCATACCTAGTCACAGACCCACTGAGATACTCACACAGACACTAATGCACCCAGTCAGGCACCCAATCAGACACTCAATCACCCACTAACAGACCCACTCAGACACTCATGCATCTACTCAGAAAGCCAGTCAGACACTTATGCAGCCAGCTCCTTACCCCTATAGACACTCACACACCCATTGAGACAATCACACACTACCCTAACACAACCACTGAACCACTCATGCACTCACTGACACACTCACTCTCAACGGTTACAGGTTACAGTTAGCAAAAAAAATGAAAAAACCTTAGGAATTCACTAAAAAAACACATTTTACAGAACATTATAGTTAGGCTAAGATTTCACTTGTACAAAACCTAGTGAAATTCAGCAGTTATAGTTAAATGATCTAACTATAACTTGCGCCCACACAATGCACTGCTTATGACCGCACATGTTACATCACTAATGACATGGTCAGTGACGTCACTGATGAAACCACTAAAGAATAAATAGATCTTTTAGAACATGGAGGCTTAGGACCCCACAAGAATTCTTGTACATCATTGCCTTCCAGTAGAAGAGAAAGATTATTTTACAACAGATTGTTGAATGTTGCTATCATTGCTGGCACAGTTTTCTGACAGAATATGTGGCAAAAACCCTGAGTGGTCTGCTAGCTCTAAAATCCTCTGTAGAGTTCAAATATCATGCATAACAGCCATTTGTGTCTACAGGCCACATTAACCACCCATCAGGACCTGAAAGTCTTGCTTGTATGTACCATTTTGCACCAAGCTATTGAACTGTTCTTTACTGTAATTTAATAAGCATTGCCAATTTTCAAAGCAGGTAATTTAAGGAATACTGAGCAAATTAATTTCTTTAATTTTGGTTAGACTCAGGCAAGTGGTTCGCTGCACTGTATTAGTTAAAAAAAACATTTGTCTTGCAAACAAGCAGGTTCTAAATAAAGTGTCTATTCTGTGCACTTGCCATTCTTTCGCTCCCAAATTGATTTTAAATCGGTGGTGTCTTTCCAATATTCATACCCTTAAACGCAGTAGTGGCCAGCATGACTTGTGGATGGTGGGGAGTGCTTGAGGGTTCGTGGTGGGGTGTCGGGGAATGTCATGGGAGGTAATTCACAGGGGGAATAAAAAGAAATAAGCCTACTTTGCCGCCAGGTCCGCACCTCTGCTCCTGCTCTCCTGTCTCCGACTCCAGGAACAGGAAGCAGGCAGCCAGGCTTCCTCCCCTAAGGCAATCACAACACTGTTATGCAGCGTTGTGATTGGTCTGAGCACCATGACATGGTGCTCAGCAAGGGGCTAGAGGGGTGGGCACGTTCTCCGTGCAGGCTGTAACGCAGCCTGCATGGAGAATGGGGAAAGTGTACATGACTGGTTTGGGCAGCCAGAGAGGGCCGACCAAACAGTCATAGGGCACTTTGGAGTGGCCAAATCACTGCTTCTCTGCTCCGAGAGCAGAGCAGAACCCACCTGCAAAGCATAAAATGATAATAACTCCAAGTTATTATCATTTTATGGTTCTACTTGGCACTTCTTAAAAGCAGTGGAGGAACGCTTCTCCGCCATAGTGGAGGAGCCACCACTGCCTGAATTAAATTACACTGAATAATCCAATTTTGAGTCACTAAGCATATTTTTCTTTGCCTGTGAAGGGGTACCGTTAAAATAAAAGGAAAATGGATCTAAAGCATTATGCCCAGAACAATATGTACATTTATCCATGCATGTGCCCATTGTGTAAAATTAAAAACTGGCTATGTGTAAATAATGTGTTGCTTTTTGATGATACATTTTTCCATAATTAGCAGAGTTTAGATACAAATCCTCACTTTCAAATATACTTATATAAGCTTGGAGAGTACTGAGTTAACTGTTCTTACATCCCAATCATCAGAAACAAATCCAGGGATGATCACATTACCCATCACAAACTTAAAGATATAAGGTATCTGCAGTGTTTCGATAGGACCAAAAATATTATGTAGGACCTTATCCCAAACAAATCCGTAAAGTACTGGAAAAGCTGAAATGTTCCCAAGGTCCTCTTGTGCTTTTTGTGAAGACAAATTGGATTCCACCACCTCCACTACCAGTTCTGTAGCAGAGCATTCTGGGAGATCATATCCAGTTATTAACAAGAAGAAAACAGTCACAAATCCAATCTAAAGAAGCAGGAAAAATAATGAGATGGCAATCCAAATGTAACGCCATCTGGGGATTAGATAAGTGCATTTCAACCATGTACTACCCTTGACCCTGCTTGCAGGTCAGGCCGCTCCCCACGCCGCACAGCACCTCTGCCGTGTCCGTGCCTCTCCCCCCTGCAGCCGTAAGTTTGCCGCTGCATAGCGCCACTCGGCGCCTGCTGTATACCTGGTTTTATTTTGTGCCTTTGTGCTCCTTGGTATTGTTTTAATAGTTTTTCTTCTGCCATTTATTTGTTTTCACTAGCCCTGACTTTGTTTCTCTGCCAGCACCCCACACTGCTCCCCGCTCCCGCCGCTGCTTCCCCGCCCTTTTGCTCTCCCATAGGCCGCCCAGCTCCCGCCTCCCAGCTGCTCCTCCCTCCCGGCTCCACTTATATGGAGGCCGCTATGCGGCCACGCCGCTGGCACACCGAAGGCACGCCAAATGCAAGTCCATCTGCACCCGTCTGCGCCTGGACCGCGCCCAGCGCCAGAACCCCTGGACCCCACAAACACCACAACACCAGATTCCGCTTTGACGGCAGCACCCTCCACGCAATCAACGCCGGTCCAAACCACACCTGCTTCCAGGCGGCCCCAAAACGGACCCACAGACCCTTCTCCTGCCGCACCTGCAGCTTCACCTACGACAGAACCACCAAACCCCCAAGGACTGGACCCAATCACCCCTGCTGCATACTCCTCAACACCCGCCCTGCACGCAAACACGCCATCGAGATCTGGGATCTGCTCGACCCCTTCACCCCAGACGTGGCCTGCCTAACCGAGACCTGGTGGAACGATTCCTCGGTGCCCGACATCGCCATAGCCATCCTGGACGGCTACAAGATCACCCGCAGGGACCGCGCCAACAGAATTGGAGGAGGAATAGCCATCGTCAAAAAGTCCACCCTCAAGGTTGCCACCCACGCAGACGACACCCTCAACACCGCCGAACACCTGCACTTCCGGATCAATACCGACCCCAACACCACCCTCAGAGGAACACTCATCTACAGACCACCCGGACCTCAAGCTCAATTCAGCGACTCCATCGCCGACCTCACCAGCACCCACGCACTCGCCTCCACAGACTACATCCTCCTCGAGGACCTGAATTTCCACCTTGAGAACAACAACAACGCCAACTCCGCCACCCTGATTGACAACCTCGCCAACCTCGGCCTCAGACAACTCATCACCGCACCCACCCACGCCGCTGGCCACACACTGGACCCCATCTTCTCCTCAGGCACCCACGTCGCCTTTGACCACACCACCGAACTCCACTGGATCGACCCACCACTGCATCCATTTCACCTTCAACAAAACAACCACGCACCACCGCACCCAACAGCTGCCTCGCCGCTGCTGGAGCAAAGTCACCGAAGACCAGCTGATCACCACTCTCACCCAGAACCCACCCACCAACCCCACCAACCCACACGCCGCAGCCCGCAACCTCAGACAGTGGATCGACGACTGCACCAACACCCTTACCCACTCAAGAAACCCTCCAACAACCACGCCAGCAAGAGAACCACCTGGTTCACCGATGAGCTGCAGATGTCCAAACGTGCCTGCCGGAAACTGGAGAAGATATGGCTCCACGAACGCACTCCGGACAACCACGCAGCCCACAAGGACGCCACTCGCAGCCATCACCACCTCATCAGAATAGCCAAGAGATCCTCCTTCAAAGACCGCTTGGATAACAACGCACACGACAGCAAAGAGCTCTTCAGCATCGTAAAGGAACTCTCCAACCCCAGCGCCAACGACATCCCGCCCTCACAAGAACTGAGCAACTCACTGGCCATCTTCTTCCACCGCAAGATCGCTGACATACACGACAACTCCAAACCATGATGCCCCGACTACGCCAGACCCCACCTCCCCAGTGAACACCACCAGCGCCAACCGCCTGACCTCCTGGTCCAACGTCAACGATGACGAGACACGCAAGGTCATGAACTCCATCCACTCAGGACCCGTGCACACACCACAAATTCAACAAAGCAGACGCTGCCATCGCACCCCAACTACGGAAGGTAATCAACATCTCTTTCGAAAAAGCGGCATTCCCGAAAGCTGGAAACACACCAAAATCTACGCCCTCCTCAAGATGCCCAAGGCGGACCTCAAGAACTTCCGGACCATCTCCCTGCTCCCGGTGAAGGTCATCGAGAAAATCGTCAACATGCAACTGGCCCGCCACCTGGAAGACAACAACATCTTGGACCCATTCCAGACGTAACCACAGCACCGAGACAGCCCTCCTTGCCGCCACAGGCGTCGTCAGGCGCCAACTAGACAAAGAAAGGCGAAACATCATCCCTCATCCTCCTGGACCTGTCAGCCGCCTTCGACATGGTCTGCCATCGCACTCTAAAGGCACAACTCCTAGAAGCCGGAATCCAAGAGAAGGCCCTTGACTAGACCACGTCCTACCTCTTTAGCAGAACCCAGAGCGTCCACCTCCCGCCCTTCCGATCCAAGGCCACCGACAGCATCTGCGGACTCCCCCAGGGCTCATCCCTCAGCCGGATGCTGTTCAATGACTACATGGCCACCCTCGCACAAGTGGCCCGCCAACACAACCTCAACATCATCTCCTACGCCGACGACACCCAGCTTATCCTCTCCCTCACCAAGGACCCACACACTGCCAAAACCAACCTCCATGAGGGAATGAAGGCCGTCACCGACTGGATGAAGAACAGCCGTCTGAAGCTGAACTCGGACAAGACAGAGGTACTCATCCTCAGACCCAGCCCCTCAGCCTGGGATGACTCCTGGTGGCCGACCACACTGGCAGCAGCACTGACACCCACCAACCATGCATACAACCTAGGATTCATCCTCAACTCCTCCCTCTCCATGTCTAAACAGGTCAACGCCATCTCCTCCTCCTGCTACAACACCCTCCGCATGCTCCGCAGGATCTACAAGTGGATCCCGACCGAAAAAAGAAGAGTGGTGACACAGGCCCTCGTCAGCAGCAGACTGGACTATCGCAACGGACGCAGGAATCCCAGCCAAACACCTACGACGACTACAATGCATCCAAAACGCCTCCGCCCGACTGATCATCAACGTCCCCTGCCACAGCCACATCACCCACCACCTGAGAGACCTACACGGGCTCCCCGTCGACAAGAGGATCACCTTTTAAGCTCCTCACCCACGCACACCAAGCACTCCACAACGCCGGACCAGCCTACCTGAACAGCAGACTCAGCTTCTAAACCCCACCCACCAGCTCCGCTCAGCCTGCCTTGCCCTCGCCGCTGTCCCCCGCATCCAACGAACAACCTCTGGCGGCAGATCCTTCTCCTACTTCGCCGCCAAGACCTGGACACCTTCCCTACCCACCTGCAGCAGACCCAAGACTTACTCGCCTTCAGAAGACTCCTCAAGACCTGGCTCTTCAAGCAGTAGCGGCACCCCCTCCCCTCAGCACCTTGAGACCCTCACGGGTAAGAAGCGCGCTTTACAAGTACTTTGATTGATTGATTGATTGATAGTAAAGCATGAGAAAAGCCACAAACATCGACAAAATAGCAAGACGCAGTCTGTTAAAAATAGGAGTTGTAGTAGACACAAGAGAACTCCAAAGGTGGCTCGCAAAAAGCAACTGTGTTATTAGAAGTAGCAGAAGCAAGCTATATACTCACATCCGATTCAAGGCTTGTATTTGTAGCAGTAACGGAAATCAACAATTCTTCCTTCTCCGGCCTCCCCAGCTGAGAGGAGAACTTTATTGGTGTTGCTTAAAACTTGTAGAGGGAGATCCTGCAAGGTAGTGAAAGGGATAAGGGAACAACCCAGGAATCCTTGTGACCACTTGTGCAGTACTGGGCATATGATGTTGTTTCTCTTTGCAACCAGCAAGCGGTGCCAAAATCACAGTTCTCGTACCTTGAATGCCAAGGACTGGAACTGGTGCCCGGTATATGGGCCAAACTCCTTCTTTACTCCAATCTTTTCTCAAACTAGATCCCCAACTTTTGGAATCCACTTAGAAGGTGTTGGCTGCTCCTTACCTCCATCAGTGGCAGAATGTTTGAGAAGTTTGTTAGATCATTTGTCCCGGAAATCTTGTAATTTCTGTAAGACAGCGAAACGTTCATTGATGTCAAAAGGTGTATCTGCTGCCAGTGCACCAGGACAGTCAAGATCCAGAATGTACATCTGGATGCCAAATAAGACCTCATATGGGCTTTGGCCACCCGAAGGTCTTCTGGCCAGATTATTTATTACTTTCTGGACACCATACAAGTGAAGCGTCCAACTATGATCTGAACCTAATAATCTAGATGTTTGCAATTGTTTCCAGCGAGGAGCGGAGGCATACAGACCTAGGCACAGAGGCGGAGACCACATCATTTGACATTCTTGGACCCAAGGGTTCTCCTGCCCTCACCCTCCTATGCAGCCATTTTGACCTCATCTCAGGGCTTTTAGGATCTAGCCAACTTACAGTGGAGAGTGATCGTCATCATCCCACTGAGTGGAACCCTCTGGCCATAGTGTGGTAAGAGTGGAGCCCGTTCTATCACAGTCCTGATGAATGCCGCGGACCCAGTTGGTACTTTAGGCAGAAACATGTTGACGTCATTCACAGCGGTGGGGGGACATTGATATCCCCATTACACTTATCACCTTATTTTAATCCATCATAAAGATGCCAGCACTATTACAATTTAAGCTGACACCTGTAATGGCCTTTTAATCCACTTCTTTTTAATGGCCCCCCATTTAGTATAGAAGTGCATCCCTGTCGTCAGGTGTATGCCCGCCCTCTATCAAACCAAGACTTTAGAGGGCAAGGACTGGTCTATGATGAAGCATGACACCAGGTGGTGTGTGAGACCAGTCCCTCACTTTTTGTGAGATGCCTGCACGCACAAATTAAAAACTGCACTAGCATTAGTGACACTACACTTGGAGCAGCTCTATTGTGATACATAGTTTATGTTGGAAGCTGCCATCCCCCAGTACCCCGTGCCTCTGGTTCCCTCACCCCAGATTTTATCTGGTCTTTGTGGTTGTATGCAATTGTTTTAAGTCATGTTTTTGCCTCTCCACTGTTGAACTTCCTTCAGAATGATATGGAGTGGATTAAGGCTTATCCACACTCAGGGTTTGCATAGTAGCCCTCAAAAGCAGGGCCCTGGTTCTAGTGGGATGCAGCTACTGCATATGTGTTGATAAAGGCTTGCAAATCTTTAATAACAGTCCGAGTATCAGCCGATCGTTGTGGTCACACCCATTAGAATATGAAGCAACAATATACTGCAAGTAGAATACATTCAAAAGCACAATCTGAATTTAGAGGACAGCAATGGTCTAGAGACATGCATTGCAGATGTTTTCTAGAATCTAAGAGGAATGATTGAGGTGGGCGTGCAGTGGTAGAGCTCTCTATTTGTTGGCAGATGTCACAACTAATGACATAGCGTTTATGTAATAGTGAAGTTGTGGCCACCACACTAGCATGAGCAGATGCTAGACCCTCATTGGCTGCATGATTAACTCTAACCTGCAGTCCTGTTTGGCAATCACATGATCACCCACTCCAGGGAAGGTTGCAAAAGGAATGTGTTCAGCACTTCTGTAGTAGGAATTTTTTGTTGGATATTTTTAGGCAAAGGGGTGCTGTTGCACGAATCCTTGATGGCAGCCATTATATCTGTACCGACCCTAGTGTGAGAACGAGTAATAGCAGCTGTAGTTGCAGTCTTGACTACATATTTGGCAACTTCATATGCCAATGTTTTCCCTACAACTTGTATCCCAACATGTTGATGACTGTATATCACATGAGCCTGTTGCAACCTGTCTTTAAGATGCACCACCTTTCCCCAAAGCAATTTATACTTTATAGTATTATGCTTTGAGTCTCTGAATCCTTTGAGGTGCTGGTGATATAAGTTTTAATTTAAAACAGTAATATGAATCACACATTATCAGTGTGGGTAATTTAGGATCTGTATTCTTCAGTGCCAGAATCAGTGCTTTGAGTTCAGCCAGTTATGCAGGTCAATCTCTATCCATAATGACACCATGTACTGCTTTATAAGCCGATGAGTATTGGTGTTTGGTGCCTATAGAAGGCTGCGCTAATCCATCAGTGTATATGATGTGTTTGTATTGATCAAGAGGCAAAATATCACTGGGCATTGGGTATTCATGTTCATATTGGAGAAATTCTTGAGTTTGTAAGGTAATTTCAAAAACATAGTCTATGTCAGTAGCTGTCATCGAATTGGCCCATTGCATCCATCTAGAATAAAAGGCTTAAGTATTAGGAAAGCTGACCTTTGAACAGCCTCCAAGGCTGGGATGGGAGTAACAACAATAATTTGTTTCCCTTGAGGCAGTGGTATTTTTTTTAATTACAGATATCAGAACTGCAGTGAGTATTTTTCAGTGAGTGCAAAACGCATTTCTTCATTGGAATAGAGAGGCGATTTATATGTAATTGGCACTGTCACCTCATTGAATGTGATGTAAGTAAAGCCAATGGCACCCACAATGACACAGATACCCACATTTGTTTTGTTTACACATGAATAAAAGTGCCTTGATACTAGCATGTCTGAAGTTACAATATGTATTGGAAAGTTCAGGGCAAATTAAATCATAAACAGGTTTTATGCGTTGTGCATAATCTGGTGTATCTCATCTGATAAAGCTGAAAAATACTAATTGGGTTTGCACTTCTTTAGGTGTGTTTGGTGGTTTTTAAAGAGCACATTTCTCTAGGAAATGCAGCTCTCGGCTCTTGCCCTCATTCAATAGTGCGTATAAAAAAAAAATAGCACACTGAGAATGGCAATTTTGGTTTTTATAGCTATGTTCATCAAATCTCAATTCAATGTGATATATTCTGGCTGAATGTGTGTTTCAGCCATCATCCTTTTGATATAAGTCACCAGCATAGGATTAATCTGCATCATGTAGAGTTGAGGTTACTTGGGCAGCAAACAGCCCAGGACTGTTCTTATACCATTGAGGCAATCACCGCTTTCAAGTCTTTGCTTTCTGGTGCTACATATTTGCAGAAAAAAACGGTGTAGTAATTCTCACTTTTTTGTATTATTTATGGACAATGTTGTTCATAAGAGCCGTACTGTGTGAATTTTGTATTGCAAATGTGCATGCATTGCTGTTTAAATGTCTATAGTTTAAGAGTATGCACATCAGGTTTGATGGGGTATTGGCATTGCACTTGTGGGTTTGATCCTTTGGCTATAACCTGATAAGGGGAGCCTTTGACCTAGCTGACAGGTCTGCAGTATGATGCCATGGTTTGTACAAGAGTCTCTCCTGTGGCACACACTTGTTTAACCTCTGTGGGCACAAGCCCGGAGAATGATGGTAACAAGACTTCCTCTCCTTTTGTGGCTGTTTTTACAAACTCAGAGGGCTAATCGACCTATGCTAGGAGAATGTCATAACTAAGTGTTACATTTTCCGCGAATAATACTTTAATGGTTTACATTTTGTCACCTTCAATTTGGATATTTAATTCATAAAGCCTGTCCAGAGGGCTGACATGTTGATCTGGGGTTTCGACTTCTATAAAGTTGTCAGTTGCTTTAGCATCCAGAAACTCTTCAAGATTCTGGCGAACTATTGTGACCTCTGCTGCACTCTTTAGTAGAGTTACTGCCCGTGTCTTGTTCTGTAGGAGAGTTGTCAATATGTGCGTTATAGTTTGCTGAAATTCCAGGAGCCTTCTTTTTTGAATTGGGTTTTTGCTGTGGAAGTTTCTCTTTCTTTTTTGAGCAGATGTGAGACGAGCGCTGTGAGTCCTTTTTTTGTTTCTCATACTCTTCTTGTCTGCGCTCTGATAACCTCCTCTTTCTGATCGTGTGTCTGAGTCCTGAAAGGAACGAGCAGTGTACTGCTACCTATCCAACTGTTTAATATGTTACGTAAACTGCAACATTTTTCAAGATTCCGGTTGTGGAGATCCACCCTGTGATTTAGAAGACTTTGGTCTTCATTTGGCACTGTTCTTTTCATAACTACCTTTAAGGTGTGGCTTATTTGGTCTACCTCCCAAATTATCTATACCTATTGATGTATAGGTGTTCACAATTATTTTCAGTAATTCATGCTTCTGGTCCGCTACTGCAAATTGTGCGAGACGTTGGCGTATATCTAATGCTGCTGCGTCACCTTTAATATTACCTAATATAATTGAGGATACTGTAACAATAGGAGGGTATTGTTTTAAATGTTTGAGCTTGAACAAATTACAGGCAAACAATAGGTTCCTCTTACTCAGAGGACCCATTAAACAAGTGCCTGACCCTAAAGCATTGGTGGCGCTATATTATACGGTTTCCACAAAACAATGTTGGACTGCATATTAGGACAACAGGACTTCTGAACGCAAGAACTGAGTCTGGCTACATCATCAGAAACTGTTGGGTCAACTCCTAGTTAGCTGACACTGCCTCTGCTGAACCCCTAACACTTCTTGGGTGGCAGGGGATTTTGGCAAACTCAAACATGGCACTCTGATCCCCAAGGGAATCTTACCTGTCTTGTTGCTTACTCATGTATGCCCTAGAATATGAATAGAGTTTTCTATGGATTTATTGAAACAATCGTAGTTTATTAGTCAACTTTTTATTACATTTCCCAAAAAGGATTATTACTGGTTGTGTTCTGAAATTTGCAGATTTTCCCCACAAGTATTCTACGGACATAATATACCTCATCTTTAAGTACCTATAGTCTAATTTTTGTGAATCACTTTTGTGTGCAAGCACATGGCATTTGGCTGTATGCAGCTGGAACTTTGTTGTAGCCACCCATACACCCAATTTGAATTGCAAATAGCCTTAAGTTAGGCCGCACACCCAACCTCCTGTGCAGTAACTCTCAGCTGTTGGCCACATGGCTTGGCCTCAGTCCGGCATGAGCCAACTTCAAGTGAGCATAACCCCCTTTACACTGCATAAAGGACGTGCATGTCTTTGGCTATTCATAGCAGCCTCTGGGTGCAGGCTCTGCACCATCCCCTTTACCAGATGTCAATAGCCAGCTGCCTGAAGTGCAAGAGGAATGAAGGAACTGGCATTTGAATATGCAGCATGTGCTCTGTGAACAGAATTTATTTGTGACCCGGTCCTGAGCCAATCAATAATACTCATTGTGAATGATTTTTGACAGTGGCATTTTCTATTTTTACTGTTCAATCTGTGGATCAGTAGACCCAAAATTATATTCACAAATCTTGTGAGAAAACGTGGGTGTTAGAATATGAGTTGTTGGTTGACTGTGGTGTGAGCACTGGATAAGCAACAGTCACCATCCCTTGCATGGTGAACCACAAAAAGTCACCAAATTAACTGGTTCTTAACACCGGGAAGTTTGGCAGAAAAAGCAGTTAGGCTTAACTTTGAGGTGATGTGTAAACTATTTATCCGGCACACAAACAGTAATGAAGTTAAAACACAACAATCAATTTAGAAAAATAGAGTACATTTTTATAAATCATTTGTCACCAAAATGACAAAAATCCAATCACTTGAACCAGAGTTATGATTTTTTTAAATTATTGGTAAAAACTAGTGCCTAAAAGATCAACGTTCCAACTGCAGACATCTGGTCACATGAGACCGAGGCAAACTTGAAAGTTATGGCCGACTGCGTTGGAGGGCGGTTCGGATACAAGAAGTGGATTGGGCCCGGGCAGTGTTTAGGTTCGGACTTATAAGGATTTCTGAGAAAAGGTGTCTGAAAAGGTACATTTCAGTGGGGCGAGGTTGCATGAGGTGTCCGTGGAGGGAGCATCATTTGTTGAATGTCCTTGGGTTGAAACCCCGTGAAGATTTCTATGTTCTGACTTAGTTGTCGATCTGAAAGTTGAAAGTCTCCAAGGAGTATCAGACCGTGCAGAATTGTCTTCGGCTACAGCCCTCTGCCTCAGAGGGCTGTAGCCGAAGACAATTCTGCACGGTCTGATACTCCTTTGGTGAACGACCACTGAAAAGTATTTGCTACTATGGAGAAGAAAGTAGCAGGAGAAGCCACAACCAGCTACGCAGCTCATGCGAATATGCGAGCAGGTTGATCCTGGTCTACGGCTGCTTCTGAATGCAGTTTTGGCCAACATTTTAACATTTTTCTAAGTCTTCAGTTTTGGGATTTGGCCATCTGGGCAGCTTTAGCACCACACCAAGGGTTGAGGACTAGAGGGACACCTTTTAGGGGTTAAGGACTCACTCGGGCTGGGTCCAGGTGTGGATTCAAGATGGTAGGAGCCGTTTGTGTCCCTGTGACTCTGAACAGGAGGTCCGCAAACTAGCCCTTGTAGTCATTCTGGTAGGTCTGGGTTCAGGTGAAGCTGCAGGGCTGAACAGGAAGGCTGGTCTCTGAGAGTTCAAGGCAGGCTCCACGCAGCAAAGCAGTCCTTCCAAGTAGAGTAGCAGTGTGGTAGATTGCACTGCAGGCAGTCCCCTGAGAGTCCTTCCTAAGGCCCAATAGTGAACTGAACTTTGTACCTGATTTTAAGATCTTGGTGCCCTTTCTCTGGTAGGTGAGAAATGGTTCTGGAAATTACTTGACTCCCTTTGCTCCAAGCTACCTGCAGTGACAATGTGGGATCATTAAACCCTTAGTGAGACGTCAGAGCACAAGCTATTCAGTTGGAAGTGCAGCTATGCTCAACTTCCCCCCACACAACCTGCCAGCAAATGTCCCATTGCCGCCCTCTATTGTGTGACTGTCGGGGAGGAATTCACTAAGTCTGTCAACTACACCCAGTCTTGTGATCCAAGACAGGCTGCAGGCCTCAAAGCTCTAAGGGCAGGAAAATGCCATCTTTCTAAAAGAGCCATTTTCAAAATTAAACTGAAAAAACTGACTTTACTATTAAAGAGGGTTTATCATTGCAATTTCATAGATATCAAACATGACCTGGCAGTTCGGTCTGGACTGTTCCCATGAGGCACATGGTCAAGACTAATTTGCATATGACTATGTCTGAAATGGGGTGGTGAGCAAAATAACGATGGATTAAACCCAGATCTGTGACTGGGGGTGAATGTTAGACAATGGTCAACAATCCGTCCATCAACTTTTTGTGTTGCATAGATACCATACATGATATAGCCACCTCCTCCCAATCAGAAATTACAACAAATTCAATGTAATAAGGATTCCTCAATGTTATCCAATGGGAGGCGTAGGCCTCACAGTAGTAAAAGACTAATTTAGATGTTTTTCACTACCAAGACATGTAAAACTTAAAATTCCTAAGGCCAAGAAAGACTCATGTCAGTATCAGCAATGGAGGTAAGACCACCCTAGGGCTGACAAATTTAACTATGGTGAATTATTTTTAGTTTTGGGAGCAGTAGTTGCCCCTCCTGGACTCTATTTGCTTCACGAGCTCAGGAAATGTTCTGCAGCCACTTGCACCCTGCCTGTTACCTTTTCTAGGACATTGACTCTGATGCCTGGCATCCTCTTAGGGCAGTCACAACAAAATGTTAATAGTTGACAACTGATCAAAATGCAAAAACCCTCTAATTCTCTGAGTAGCTATGAACCCTGATTTGTACGAAAGGAAATATTCTCTATTTATTTATTGCTATTTAGGATCTTCAAAAATCCACAAATTAGTAGTCAGGTGAATCTTTCAAAGGCTGCAACACTTTTTTGGGGCAAATTTGCATGAAACATGAAATGCTGAAACTGTATGGTTTACAGTATTTGAATCAGATTCATCAAATGATACAAGTGTTATTAGTAAACCAAAAAATATTTTAATTACAAGGCTAGAGAACATTTAGGGGAGAGGAGTTGGCCTAACGGCTATGGCGGTCGACCTCAAGTCTGGTGAACCGGGTTCGAGTCTCAGCAATGACGCTAAACATCCTGTAATTCTTGGCAAATCACTTAATCTCCCCGTGCCTAACAAAAATGAACGTGTCTTCATGTAGCACAACTGGTGCTATGTAAAACGCTCTGATGCCCGATACCTTCTTGTCAAGTTCACGCTATATAAAACTTATGTAAAATATAAAAAATAAAAACAAATCACCAGTGGTCACAGATCCGATACTTGAATCTGTCTGCCCTGCCCCCATCATCACCTCCAGGGTTACCAGCAGCAAACAGAATAAAAAAATGGAATGACCATTTTATTATTCTGTGTACACCTGCTGCACTCACAGCGGGGGGTGGAGGGAGCGCTCCTCTACCTGGACGGAAGAGCCACTGCTGGTTAAGCTGTCTTGAGACTCTGCAGTTCGCTCTGGCATACTGAAGGTTATTCTTGGCTTGTAAAGGCACCCATAGCAAAATTATGGTTGGACTGATTTCCTAGTATGAGAGGCACCTGTGTCTAAAAATACTGGCATTGGTATATTAAAGGAAGTACTTGGCATATAGGACACAATAGTAAAATACTGGCCCAGTGGAGGCAATTGTTGAGATTGAGTACACTTGCGTGACAATGCTGGTGCTGGCAAATTGGAGACAACAGTCTTTTATGGGAGGGAGACAATCATGACCAAACTAAGGGTAATGGCAAATTGTATGGATTTTTTAGCATCACAGTGCACCTATTGCAGATGGTAGGCGCATGACAATAAACTGGGCCAGGCGCAGTTGATAGTTTTTATGACATATTGACTACCCGAAGCATTCTTTGGAATAATAAATGGGGCATCTTCTGGGGAGAATCTGTTTTTTTTTACTTGACACACCATGAAAGGACTTGAATAAGTAGTGTGTGTACTTTAAGAGCCAATGGCTTTTATTCAATTTTCGTCACACTTTTGTATGTACATGCTAAGAGAGTTGACTCATCACATACCTGTAATTAAATATGCATAAAAATACTCATCCATATCGTGTCATCCTTTACTTTTCAGGTCCTCTATTGTCAGCCCCTCTGCCATTTAGCACCACGTGACTACCACAGTATTTACTATGCCAACAGGTGGACTGGTTGTGCCTGGTAATTTTTACCTATGTGTTAATTATGAACTATCTACCCATATCTCCCTGTACCATAGTGTGGGGATAATTAAAATATGATGGTATAACACAAGGAATCAATGTTCTGTTTCACCAACAGCTTTAATGGGTGAGCTTACAGATCTGAAATGCCAATCCTCTGTATGTGTCTCTTTCCGCAGCTGCAGAGATACAGTGGCTGCTGGTATCCAGTCTATGGCTCACCCTTTGGCCAGCATCAGGGGTATCATGCAAGCAAGAATCTGGCCCTGTACCATTCCATTGGTCAGTTAAGTCATTGACCACAATAAACATACTAATATATATAAACCACTTCTAAAATAGTTAGCCTAATTCTAATTTTTAACAAATATCTGCCTGCTTTTCTATATCCCTTGTGAGAGAAATATGACACGTCTTTTTTTAACATTAATTAGAATGTACACAATTTGTAACACCTATCACAGTTGTCCTGAATCACAATATCAGAATTCTAGAGTTGATCTTTTCTCTTTGTGCGGCTACTGCATCAAGAGATTCATATCCTACACGCGTGTTTTATAACAGATGTTCAGTGGTTGATGCCCCAGACTCTGTCCATTAAATAAGCATTTATGCCAGTTACAGGTAAAATGAAATTCTATCTCATATATAGTTGCTTAACAGCTGCCCGTGTATATCAATAAAGAGGCTCCATTTCTCTTTGTTGAAGACAAACATGCAAAAGGCTCGGGTTCTTTGTGTTACCTTCTGGATGAGGCCGTGTATAACAGTTCAGAATCGCCATTTCCCATCTGAAACGGGTTCACAGTGGGACAAAATGATGGCCTGGAATGATACCCAGAGCGACTGGCAGTGGTTTAGACAATTTGTAAGTGTTTCTCGCACCAACTTTTGTGCATTTCATGTAAAACCTTAAGTGGGGAATGGTATGACAAGGTGCGGGTCCCTTGCTCACCATGCCACAGGATCCAAGCTATTCCACACTGTCTGAAGTTACCTGTTTTCCTTATTTGAGGAGGCCTCACCTGTTAGTTTGGGGTTGACTGTTTAAATAAGGAACAGGGTCAGTAGTGATTTGCATAAGTCAGGCCTCTGTGCAGAGTGGCACAGTCAGCTAAAACAATGGGTGGAATGCTACCTAGAGTGACTATAGAAAGTGTTTGACCCATCACCTTTTGTGTTGTTTTTTTATCTTTGTTGAAGTGCCATATGTGCCTTAAGCTATGGGTCAGATTTTGAGTTTGGTGAAGGGGTACTCGGTCACAAACTTGATGAGTATCCTGTTCACTCTAGTACAAATAATGCAATTGTAATAAGCCAGACAGGATATCCATCACGTTTGTAATGGTGTACCCACCAACCAAACTTTACATCACAAGTCCTGATTGTCTTGTTCGTGTCTGTACGCCCTTTCTAATGTCTGAATAACAACTTTCATTTCTCTTTTTTAGCAGGACTGGGGACCAACAGCTTAGGGATGATGCCATTTCATCCAGAAATGGAGGATGATGTGCTATCCCTGGAGAAAACCCAAATCCTCCATGCAGGAAAACAGCTTCAATGCCACTTAATTCCTGGCCAAATGTCATACTTCTAAGGATCTCTTTTGGACTGCTAGTACCCAGGCACTTGCCAAAACACCATACATGCTAGCCCGAATATGCAGAACTCTTTCCAACCACCCATCAACCTACAAGTACCACCTGTGAACCGGTCGAAAGGTCCTGACCTTGCGACCGGTTCACAGGTGTTCCATTGGGCCTGGAGACACAGCCAAAGTGTTAATAAGTCCCGACCGTCCAGCGGAAGTCCAGGGAGCGTTGTCCTCTGTAGACAGGAGTATACACTGAGAGGAAATACTTCTTACATATATCAGCACCTTAGCGCGTGCTTCACATACAGGGCACTGATAATCACATAGATCCCTGTAACACCCCCGCACATAGGTCCTGAAGAAAGCCAGTTTAATAAAAAGGCCTGGCTGAAACTAGTCGACCACACTGAACGTGGGAGACCATAAGTCAACCCCTACACGTCTCAAGCCTTTGTTTTTAACCTCTGCCTGGGGCCAACCAATAAAGTAACTGTTAGGGACCCCAAGGACAGAATTTTAAAATCTCATGCAATACACCTGCACAGCACACTCATCTTCCAAAAAACCTGCTCCGCAGTAATCTGGCGTCACAGCACACCTGAGGCGCACTCAGTGCCTCGGGTGGGGCCCGATGATGAAGCATGCCACCAACTAGGTTGGTGGGTGAGGGCCTTAATACTAAACCAAATGGTTTCCCATGTAGACATATAGCAAACAGACATAGCTAGTTCGCTTATGAAACTCTACCTGAGCGTGGAGGGCCAATCTCTTCTGAGGACCCTCCTGGGGAGAGCCTGGGTACCACATTTGGGCCGGAGAGAGTCCCTAACACATCCTCTGCCTTTAATTTTACCCTGCGCTAGAGATCCTCCTTGCTTGTGGCACTCCCTCACTATAGTGCAGTTTCTGGTATTGTCAGAAAATATTTCTGTGCATGCTCAATTCTTTATTGGAGTGTCTTGTCCCTAATGGAGATGAAGAAATGTTTGCCAAATTACTGCAAATGCCACGAGAGAGAAGCTGGGGTTCCTCTATTCTCTCTCCTATCCTTTCCAGCAGCTATAGTACACACACAGGAGGATTGTGCTGTAGCTCAGCAATGGCTTTACTTCCTCTATGTAACCTAATATTTTCTGTGGAAGACAAGGAAACTCCATCACATCTATGTAAATCTCTACCTCCACAGTATAGTTCTAAGCTGCATAGGAAGTAAAAGAAAATAGATAAAAAGTAAGGAGGACAACACACATGGGGTTATGACTGCCACTTAACTGGTCTCACAATACTGTTTGAAGTAATATTACATATTTGTTAAACATAAATGTAAAATGTTTAAAGTTATTACGTACGTGTAACACTACATGCCCTGGGTATCTTTCTCAGCACAATAACCGTGGTGTGCCCTAATTTGAGAGAACATTACAATTGTGGATGAATGTTGTAAGCAGATATAATTGTACGTGCTGTTGAATAAGTGAGTGATATGTTTGCAGATGCATATTACATTTATTATTGACATCGCGATATAATGGTGCATGCGCATCATGATGCATTTCCGTTCAAGGGGCGAGCACCATCATGGGTTTGTATGTGAGATGCCCACCGCGTCCCCAGTGACCCTCTGGTTATATCCAGTAGCCTGAAAGAATAATGTAACCAGTATTTTGGCACATGCAGGGAGCAGTTTGTATGTGAAGTCAAAGCCTGCTCTTAGTCTACAGCCTTGTCATGGATCGCATCACGTGAGAAACGGTATCGTGATAGACACTACGAATTCCCTGAACATACAGAAGATGTTAAATTACTGTATCTATAATCTCCCTCTGATCCTCAAATACTTCTTCCTCAAAATGAAGGCAAAAATGACAAAGATATTGACTGACCTGTTTAAAAATTGTTTTAGCTAAGTTGTGCCTTCCTCTGTGGGATGTGTGTGTGTGTTATTGGTTGATGGTGCAGTGAATTATGACTGGAGATGGGTGAAAAAGTCATCACCATGGATAATCTTAGCCATCTAATAAGAAGGTGCATTAAATCTGAAAGCAGCCTTGACGCCAAAAGTATTCTGTATTATTTCTGCCAATGAGTACTGTGTGCGCTCAGATTATTTGAAATAAAATATATGCATACGTTTGTGGGTAAAAGTATAACAAAGCATATTTTCTGTCTCTTTTATTCAATAAAACTACTTTTCTTGCTTTCCTATTTTCCCCTGTGTGTTACTAGTGTATTTCCTGCCTTAACTGATTTCAATGTGGCACATTTGCCGTACCTGTGAGTGGCCATGGGTAGTGTGTGACTTACTCCAAACCTTGGCATGAGCAGATTTAAGCTTGTTTGTGGTCTGGTACACTCTGTTTTATGTTAGAGGCAGGAATGATTTTACCAACCGTGCCTCTACTACTCTGCACAATCACAAATGTGTCTTAACCCAGCATTCCTTAACCACGAAATTTCGTGGTAGAGGCATGAATGGTAAAGGGGTAGGTGTGGCTAAGGTTGCTACTACCCCGCCTCCCCCCTGCCACTCCCCCACCCGACCCCCGTGCTGTCCCTTAAACTACCCCAACTTCTTCCACTGCCCTAAAACCTACCCTGATCCCCAACACTAAAAACTACCCCAACTACTCATTCCCCTCCCACTGCCCAAAGGCCCCAAAACCCTACACTACCCTGACCCGCCTTCCTCCACTGTCCTATAAACTACCCCAACCCCTTCCACTGCCCCAAAATCTACCCTGACCATCTTCCGCCCTAAAAACAAACCCAACTACCCATTCTCCTCTCACTGCCCTAAGGCCAAAAACCCTGAACCTTAACTTACACTACCCTGACCCCACTGCCACCCTGCGCTGTCCCTTAAACTACCCCAACTCCTTCCACTGTCCTAAAACATACCCCGACCCCCCAGCTCTAAAAACTACCTCCACTGCCATGAGGCCTAAAAGCCTACACTACCCCACTCGTGCCATACCGTAAACTATCCGAACTCCTTCCAATGCCCTAAAACCTTACTCGTCCCAACCCGCCACCGTAATAACTAACCCAACTCCCCATTCAACTCCCATTGCCCTAGGGCCTAAAACCTGCAACCTCACTTACAGTACCCGGACCCTCAGGCCCCTCGTGCTGTCCATTAAACTACCCCAACCCTTTCCACTGCCCTAAAACCTAACCAGACTCCATCCCACCCTAAAAACTACCCAAACTACACATACCCCTCCCACTGCCCTAAGGCCTAAAACCCTACACTACCCCACCCCTGCGCTGTCCCTTAAACTACCCCAACCCCTTCCATTGCCCTACAACCTACCCCGACCCTTCCCCACCCTAAAAACGAACCCATCAACCCATTCCCCTCCCACTTTCCTAATGCCTAAAACCCTGCACCGTAACTTACACTACCCCGCCCTCCTCCCTGCACTATCCCTTAAATTACCCCAATCCCTTCCACTGCCCTCAAATCTACCCCCAACCACCAAGCCCTAATAACTACCTATTTCCCTTCCACTGCACTAAAGCCTAAATCTCTGCCGCTTCACTGACAAAATACTGACTACCCGCGCCGTTTCTTAAACTTCCCTAACCACGTCCACTTACCTCAAACCTACCCCGACCCCCCAGCTCCACTCACCTCACCATGGAGCCGTCCTGCTTCCATCTTCACCTTCTTTTGTCCCTGCAGCAGCTAGACCGCACGCTGCCTTAACCACACATATATGTGGTTACAGCATATGCGTGGATAAGGCAATCTTGGTAGAGCTTGCATAGTCGGAACATGCGTGGTTCAGACCACCATGTACTGACTGTTTCCTGGTACTACTGGAGTTCATGTGGCTGTGACTTTATAGAATAGCAAATTACTTAAGGCCTTATTTAGAGTAGAGATGCTGAACATCTGCAGGAAAGTAGCAGATGTCCCGTCTGATATATTAAGAGTGCATTATTATTATTAATCACCCACTAAATATAGTGACTGGACATCCTTTACCTTTTGGTCGATGTCCTCTGCCAAACTCTAAATAGGACCCTTAGGGCCACGTATATGAAGCTATTTTGTGTTCGGAAACAGGTTGATTTGTAGAATTGGCCCATTGCAAAAAAGGTTTTTCCATGGTACCAGCATTGAATCGCAAAATGGGTTTGCGAGTCGGTATTAAGTAGGAGATTCAATCTGATGGTAACACATTTGCAAATGCGGAGGGGTCCCTAAGGGACCGCTTCCCATTTGTGAATTGCGGCAAAAACATTTTTTCAAGCACAGGCAGTGGTCCCAAGGACTGAGGACTAAAATCCCAGTCCCAGTGAGGTGACACAAAATAAGTTTACCCCTCCATGAAATTTTAGCATATCCATCCTGCTAGAGCTATTTTTCATTGTTTTTTTTCTAGTGGTGTAGCCCAAGCCCTAGAGGGTTAAATGGGGCTCCCCCTCCTATTTGTTTCACATAGACCTTTGTGAATAGCATTTCTGAGTATGTAAAGTAGTGATTCGGTAGTACTTTCATACTCAAAAATGTACTGGCGAATAGCCCATTATGTGCAGAACTACCTTACCTACATTGACGTGTATGTTAATGTCAGATGGCTACAGCAGGTCTCCTGTTTGGTTCACACGAGTCAGGACACATGTTTAGAGGCTTGAGAGGTAGTTCGTTTTACAGGAAGAAAGGGTCTTACATGTACCAGTGAACTAATGAGTCTCTGTATGCCCACGGGATATGTTGTGATCTGATTAGTATTAATGTATTAGAATAGATCATGGGGTATGTATGCCCACGGGATATGCTGTGATCTGATTAGAATAAACATGTTGGATTAAGTTATTCCAGGATTTTGTATAGTGGCATGAGAACTCTCTGTGTGTGAATTCGTGGGTAAGCATTCACAGGAGACCTTTGTTAAGCACGAGTGTTTTTTGTTTTTTTAATGCAGTGAATGTTTGCTTTGCCAGTCTAGCTTGTGTTAGTTGTGGGAGAAGGAGTCCCCCTAAAATGAGTGTAAAGTCAGCCATCTAAGTGTCACTGAAAGGAGGAACTGTGGTGTGTTCCCAGAGAAATGGCTGTGCAAATGAGTTAAACGTCCACAAACTTACAACTTTGTGGATATCCACAAACATTTGAAAAGCCCTTTTCACACTTCGAGACGTGTGATTAATACATGGAACATCCTCGAATGTGTGGGAAAAAGACTTCGCATTTAGAAGTATTTTCAATGAAAAGATTATTATTTTTAAAATGACGTCGATTTTAATGTAAATCTACGATAGCTGATTTCTCACTATCCTGACTTTCTGCAATCATAGGATTAGGAAATACACAAAGGAAACTGGGGGGCATATTTACAAGCAAATGGTGAAGTGCGGAACTGCAGCACATTGTGCAGCGCCGTGCTCCGCTATTTCCAAAACACAAGCATGTACCCTATAAACAACAATAGGGTGCACACCTGTGTTGTCCCTAGAGCTGGCGTTAAAAGTAGCTGCCTAGCGCCAACACAGACACCCTTAGTGCAATGGTGTCTGCATTGCAGGGATGATTGTTTATGTGCAGAAAGGTGTCCGTCTCTTCCTGCACATAATCAATCAATAATGGTGGTTTGCTACTTGTAAGTGTGCTGATTTCTGCAGCACACATAGAAGTAGCAAGTAGCCATTATCTAATAATTGTTTATGGAGCAGGAATAGAAACCTGCGTGCACAGAAACAATACTAAATGGTGTTTTGCCTTTTCTATGTGTACTACAGAATGCAGACACACATTGAAAAAGCAAAAACAAGGCGAATTAAAAGTATTTCTCCTCATTGCGCCATTCTAATGCCTACTATTGCAAGGCATTCATTTTTGCCTCTACCTTTAAGCATCCCTCTAAATATGGGGCAGCATCAAAAAGCAGTGGGTGTTGCAGTGGAATGGCCTCAGCAGCACCCATGGCAAGCCCCTTACAAGAAGATACTTGCATGGGGAAACAACCTTTACAACGCAACTTTTACAACGCACTACCATTACAACAAAACTTTTACAACGCAACATCCATTACAACGCATGCAATTACAACGCAACCATTACAACGCATGACACTACAATGCACACCACTACAACGCATGTCACTACAACTCAGTCATTACAACGCATACCATTACAACGCATAACATTACCATCCAACACTTACCCTACTGTTGCACCCCCTGGAGTTAGAATAGTAATTTTACCCCTACACTATCCAACACTTATCCTACTGTTGCACCCCCTGGAGTTAGAATAGTAATTTTACCCCTACACTATCCAACACTTGCCCTACTGTTGCACCCCCTTGAGTTAGAATAGTAATTTTACCCCTACACTATCCAATACTTACCAAAACATGCAATGTAATGTTATGCGTTGTAATGGTGTGCGTTGTAAAGGTATTATGCGTTGTAATGGAATGTGTTGTAAATGTAGTTTTTAAAATTTCGTTGTAATGGCATGCGTTGTAATGGAATGCGTTGGAATGGATGTTGCCTTGTAAAAAATGCGTTGTAAAGGTATGCGTTGTAAAAGTGTGCGTTGTAACGTCATACATTCCTTGCATGAAGGGGTACCATATTTACAAAGCGGCATTAAGCCACAAAAAGTGGCTAAACTCCACTTTGTAAAAATGGTGCAGGTCATGGCGCTACCAGAACGTCGGTAATAGTGACGTCCTGAGGCCAAATCCCCTTGTAAATATACGCTTAAATATTCATGGATTATAACAGCATCTACGCTTACCATTGTCAGGAGTTTTCGCTTACTTGTCAAAGTCCCTAGAGGTTCGAGCTGCAATAGGAACGCGTTGTCTTTATTGATTCTATGCTGCTCCTCCAAACTGTGTGTGAATACTCCAGCTCTCAGAGAGTAAAGCAGTACTACGCAAAGCCATATTAGAAAAAGAGAACGAGAAATGGTTACTTTTTTGAGTTGATCAGTAGTTTAGCAAGGATGTTAAGGACCCTGGTGCAAGGAAGGGAAATGGCCCCTGTGACTGCTGTTAGGGTAGTATAACACATTAGTTATTAGGGTTTGATTGACCCCTCAGGACTCTGAGCCAGGGGTCACTGAACCTTCTGGACCAAGGATAGCTACACCCCTGGAGATAATTTGAATTCATTTCATGAGGCACTTCATGGTGAAATCGTAAAGAGATCCACTCAGCAGTCATTGCTGGCCAGATGCGCATTTCCGCTTTTGTTGCTAAGGTTCATTTTGCTAACGGGCAGTTTCGAAAGGGATTTGCAGGTGTCTTTGCTTGTGGGTATTAATTCATACGCGTAGTGTATCGTAGGTGGGTTTATTGCACCGACTTGACATATCGCCGCACACGGTACAGCATTGTATACTTTGACTACAGAAAAACAGATTCGTATGAATACGGTGATTATAAATTAAATTGCCCAAGAGTGATGGTATCATTTTGTAATTTTGTAATGTTTCAGAGCACTGCCAACGTTTTAATGACAAGAGGAAACATTCATTAACACCTTAACTAATAAAAAGCCTGCCGCATGGTGTCACGCATTTCAAACACCCTGTGCATGCGTGTTTGTGTTCAGTATGTGACTGCTCATTATGTATACTTATCCGTGCTGAAAATGCTTTGTAGTCCGCTTACAATGTCACTTTTAAAATATGAAATTAGCTAATAAAGATAAATAAGTGTACATTTTTCTGGATTGGGAAAATATATTTAATTTTTCATTGGTCTGTTTTGAAATATTTATGGTCTGCTTTCCCATTACATGCATTGATCCCGATATTATTTGTGGTGCTCCCTTTCAGATTGTCTGCAGTATTTTTATCGGCATCGCCATGGCAACGCTGAAACCTGGAGGTGTGCAAAGGGAAAAGTGATAGCTAGATGTGATCCAGGGGAGTGTTCGTGCATATTAAACAATGTGGGTTAGGTTTAAGGTAGAGGAGAGCTAAAGAGAGGATAATATATTTTCCAAGATGTTTAACTCCAGGAAGGTTTGAATGAGGCAAACCATAGCATAGCCAGGCTGTATGACCATGGCATACAAACATGTTGTGAAATGTATCTAATGTTTTTGCACAATGCTATTTGTAGAGTGCAAACATGGCTAAAGAGCAGCTGAAAGATGAAAAGTGTGTGTACATACCAAGGCACGATTCATGGTTGTTTATAAAATGAGGTAGAATAGTCAACGGAAGGTAGGTTCCTATCATGTAGGAAACTATTGTTCTTAGATGAAGTGTGTATTCAGTTTCTTACTGAATTGCAGCAGGGTAGAAGAACTTTACTTAATTTCAAAAAGTTCTGCCTTCTGGTGTTTTTTTGCATTTCTTTTTTCATTTGAGTATAGACATGAGCATTCCTACCTGCTCCCAAACATACGTTATAACTTATTACATGTTGTGCGGTAACCTAATGTTCTTATGGAGAGGTAGGCCTTGCAGTTGAGAAAAACAAATGTAAGAGTTTTTCACTACCAGGACATGTAAAACCTAAAACACATGTTCTCCTTTTAAAATACAATGCACTCTGCCCTATGGGATGTTTAGGGCCCACCCTAGGAGTGGCTTATATACATTAAAAAGGAAGGTTAAGGCCTGGCAAAATGTTTGTTTTTTCAGATCGAATTTGCAGTTTAAAACTGCACACATGCTACAATGGCAGGCCTGAAACATGTTTGAACAAGCATTTGCAATGCAATAGGTCTCACATTCGTGAACGTTTAAGCTATTAGCACTTTTAAAAATTATTATTTCATTTCTTGAAAGCTATTTTATTTTAACCAGGGCACCTCGCTGTCTAAATCACTCCTGTGATACTCACTGCGCCGCCCCCGGTCCGACCCCGGTCCACCGCAGCTGTTGGCTGTTTGAGTGGAGGGCGGACCGGCAGAGCGAGGCACGCACCCCCTGACGCCAGCTTCCCAAACTGCAAATAAGGGCTGTAGCCTTAGAGACGCGCGACTGAAGTCATCTGGCAGTTGCGTAACTGCAGGCTGCGCTCTGCGTTGAGTGTTGTTTCTTGCACTTTCAAAAATTATTATTTCATTTCTTGAAAGCTATTTTACCCAGGGCACCTCGCTGTCTAAATCACTCCTGTCATACTCATGCACCGCACGCCTCCCGCTCCGACCCCGGTCTACCGCATCTGTTGGCTGCTTGAGTGAAGGGCAGACTGGCAGAGCGAGACACGCCCCCCCCGACGCTAGCCTACGCTCGGTATAAAATTGGACCAATATCAGGGACGCGTGCAGCGGGCGCGCCAGCGGCATGCCGAAGGCGCGCCCCGCCCCCGGCAGGGCCCAGGGCCACAGATCATGGCCAAATCACAAGTTACTCATCCCGAAAACTTAGATCACTAAGATCATTAGCACAACACGGTCCCTACTTACAGTCGCATATCACCTAAAGGTATCCTTCTACCTCAGGCAAAACACGCCCTCCCTACCACTCCTAGTCCCTACTCCCCTGCAGTCATCAACCCTACAACAACCAAGCAAACTGTCCTCCGCTTCCTCTACCTCAATACAAGCTCCCTGGTAAAGCAACAACTAGATATCTTCCTGCGGCTTACCTCTGATAAACCTGATCTCCTCCTAATCACCGAAACCTGGTTAACCCAGGACTCCTTGCCCGACATTCTAGCAGCACTCCCCTCCGACTACTACATCCTGACGGCCAACCGGACCCCTAGGAAGCTGGGAGGCGGGGTTGCCGCTATAATCCACAAAAATCACAAGTTCATCACTATGACTTCCCTCATTCTCCCGGAGGTCGAGAACATGATCGTCAAACTCGACACAGACACTGGGTCCTTGGTGCTAGCGCTCATCTACCAACCCCCTCAAGCAATGCCCACCTTCCCTATCTCCATAAGTGAACAAATGGCCACCCTAGTGGTAAATCATGCTAAGGTTCTCCTCATCGGAGACCTGAACTATAGGTTCAACGATGTCTTGGGTGGACCCCATGCAGCCGAACTATCTGAGCTTCTCTCCAACTTGAACCTGGCCCAGCATCTACACACCCCCACTCACGAAAAGGGACACACTTTGGACCAAATTTGGTCCCATAATCTCTCACTCTCCACGCCCATAATCACTCCATGCATCTGGTTAGACCTTCACCTGATACAGTTCACAACCACTATCAGTGGCTATACTAAGCCCACTCCCTCGGCGGGAGGTGTAACCAGGAAATGGAAATCCCTAAACAAATCGGATTTCGTCAACACCTTGGCGAGCTCTCATACCCAACTTCAGCCCTGATGTTATCTCCATAAGTGAACAAATGGCCACCCTAGTGGTAAATCATGCTAAGGTTCTCCTCATTGGAGACCTGAACTATAGGTTCAACGATGTCTTGGGTGGAACCCATGCAGCCGAACTCCCCAAGCTTCTTTCCAACTTGAACCTGGCCCAGCATCTACACACCCCCACTCACAAAAAGGGACACACTTTGGAACAAATTTGGTCCCATAATCTCTCACTCTCGACGCCCATAATCAATCCATGCATCTGGTTAGACCACCACCTGATACAGTTCACAACCACTATCAGTGGCTATAATAAGCCCACTCCCTCGGCAGGAGGTGTAAATAGGAAATGGAAATCCCTAAACAAATCGGATTTCGTCAACACCTTAGCGAGCTCTCTACACACCTTCAGCCCTGATGTCAACTCAATGGAAGAGAAGATCTCTGAGTGGCTATCGTCGGCAAGCAACACTCATGTCCCGCTCCCCAAATTTTCAAGCGGGACATGAGTCCCCCTCATGTTCCGCCGGACTCATGAGCGGGTGCGGGAGCGCATTCCTTTGAAGTCTGATGCGGGGGAGCAGCAGTGTTTGAAGTCTGATGCCTAGGCACAGATAAATGGTGGTACGCGATGGGCACGTGGGGAGGCGGGGGAGCGGCAGCCTTTGAAGTCTGATGCCGAGGCACAGACAAATGGTGGTGTGCTATGTGGTTGGCGTGCACGCGCATAGATCACATGCACTGTATGCGATCCGCAGCCGTTTTGGTAGACTTTTCTTTTCCGCTTACTATAATCTCGCAGGAGCAATGCGCAAGTGCATTGGCTCAGGCGAGACCTAAAAATGGTGATCTTTCTGTTTTTTAACTAATGAATCAGGGGTCTGAGATATAGATTAAACAGTAGCTGGGACAGAGAGGAGCCCTGTGGAACCCCACCAGTGGAGGTGAGCTTGGGGGCGGTGAAAGTTACGAGCCTTACTGCTTGAGTGCGGTTAGTAAGGAAAGATTCGATCCAGCAGAGTGCGGATCCTCGCAGGCCAGCCTGCTCGACACGGTTCAACAGGATATTGTGGTCGACCGTGTCGAACGCGGCTGACAAGTCCAGGAGCACCAGGGCATGGTGGTCACCCCTGTCTGCGTTTGCTCTGAGACTGTCAAGGACTTCAAGGATCACAGCCTCAGTTGAGTGAGCTGGTCCGAAACCAGCATGATTTGGCTCTAAGTAGTCAGAACGTTCAATGAAGCTTGACAGACACCTAGCTACATGGGCCTCCAGTACTTTGGACAGGAAGGGGAGGAGAGAGATGGGGCGGTAATTAGAGGGGTTTGTGGGGTCGGCCCCTGTTTTTTAATAAGGGGAACAACCGTTGCATTCTTGAAGGCACTAGGGACCTTTCCTTGGGCAAGTGACTCATTGAGGAAAGGGAGAACACTCTGAGGCATGACGGAAAAGATGTCTTTTAAGACATGAGGTGGACAACTGTCAGTGGGTGAACTGGATTTAACACAGGTCATTAGCTCTACCAGTATTTTGGGACAGATAGGTTGAAGGGCATCTGGTGTGGATTTGTTACTAGATGAATCATCCAGGGGTTCCCAGCTAGTAGTGTTAGGGAGGCTGGTTTTGATGGAGGAGATTTTGTCCAGAAAAAAGTTATTCAGACAACGCAGCTCAGCTCAGCCTGCAGTAACGCAACTCGCAGATAACTTCAGTCGCGCTTTGCTGAGGCTACAGCCCTTATTTGCAGTTTGGGAAGCTGGCGTCAGGGGGGCGTGTCTCGCTCTCCCGGTACGCTCCCCCACCCCCCTGCCACAGCAATGCCGAGAGCTTGTTTCTGGACAAAAGTGAAAGCCTACCGTGCTTGTATACAGTAGCCTTGCTCCTCAAATGCTGTTGCTGTATTGCCATCTCTCTAGGGACACTCAGCTTGAAAACACTCGACTTGCTAGCTGCAATGCTACATCCGCTATGCTTTGCCTCTAGACACGTTGATCCCTCGCAGACTGTGCTGGCTCTGCCCCTCCTGATTCTGAAACTGACCAACGCAGTCACCACGCAGTCTCTTCTCTCTGTCTTATGATGTCTGCCCTGCCACCATTTACTTCGGACCCTCACCCTCACACCTCCTCACCCTCACATACCCTCACACCCTCTCACCCTCACATACCTTAACACACCCTCACTCACCCTCACACCCTTACCCACCCTCACACACCCTCACTCAACGTCACTTACCCACCCTCACTCACCCTCACACCCTCACCCCCTCACAACCCTCCCACCCTCACTCACCCTCACCCCCTCACCCCCTCACACCCCCACACCCTCACACACACCCTCACCCTCACCCTCACCCTCACTCACCCTCACCCCCACACACCCCCACACCCTCACTTTCACACACCCTCACCCCCATCACTCTCACCCCTGTCACCCTCACCCTCCCTCACCCTCACACCCTCTCACCCTCACATACCCTCACACCCTCACCCACCGTCACTCACCATCACTCACCCTTACTAACCCTCACTCACCCTCACTCACTCTCACACCATCACCCTCACCCCCCTCACAACCCTCTCACCCTCACTCACCCCCACCCCCTCACACCCCCACAGCCTCACACACACCCTCACCCTCACCCTCACACACATCACACACCCTCACTCCATCACCCTCACCCCCATCACTCTCACCCTCCCACCCCCTCACCCTCACACACCCTCACCCACCCTCACACACCCTCACTCACCCTAACAACCAAACACCCTCACACCCCTCACCCTCACAACCCTAATGCGAGACCTATTGCATTGCAAATGCTTGTTAACTACGCTGATGATCTTCAGCTTATATTCCCACTAGGCTCCCCTGACTCCGCGGCTGAGTTCCAGGTGACCATGCTTCACATCCAGCTCTGGATGGACATGAACCACCTGAAACTCAACCCAGGCAAGACGGAACTAGTACTTCCTGGGAAGAGAGAGATTAGCTGCATTACTGGCCGGCGGAACTGAGGCCACCTCCCACTCCTACTCCCTCCCCCTCGGTGAAAAGCCTAGAGGTTACTCTTAATGCCGATCTCTCGCTTAGAGGACAGGTGGGAGCGGTGATCTCCTCCAGCTTCTATCAGCTACGGAAAATCAAGAAAATCGCCCACCTGCTGACTCACTCAGCTCTCATACAGGTGGTGATAGCTCTGGTACTCTCACGGCTTGACTTCTCGTACTCAATCTACCTCGGTCTGCCAGCTGGTCTACTAAAAAGACTACAAATTGTTCAGAACCAGGCAGCAAGGCTTATCCACAAACAGCCTAAATAGCTGTCAGCCAGACCCGGACTGTCAAAACTCCACTGGCTTCCGATGGCCCAACGGGCAGCCTTTAAGACAGGATGCTTAGCCTTCAAGGCCTTGCACGTTAACAGCCCCAGATTCATCAGTAGCATGATCACAAAGTACGTGTAGTCTCCGGTCAGCGCACTCTACCTGTTAACCATTCCTTCCTTCAAACGGAAACGGCAAGGAGGCTGCCGCTTCTCCCACCTAACCCCCAGATTCTGGAATTCTCTCACTCTGGCACTCAGGAGCTGTGACAACCTCCTGGGCTTCAGGAAAGCTCTGACAACATGGCTGTTCGAGCAAGCCTATGTAAAGTAACTCTGCTGCAACATTCTTCATGCTCAGCACCATGAAACCTACGAGTGACCGTGCACTTTATAAGTTGTTATTAACATAACATAACATGTACAAAAAAAACCTCTAGTGGGTAAAAACAAGCAAATTAACCAGAAAATGTATAATGGCAGAGCTGCTTAAGGATCATATGTGTTGAGCATGTAAAATGGTTTACATTTTTGAGTGATTTCGCATGTAATGTGCTTGTTGTGTTCAATGCAGTTTGTAGGGTGATCCGGTGAGTCCATTTGATTCTGTAGTGTAATCACATGAATGCATCTGACTACCAAAAGCGTAAACACGATATATTAAATTGCAATACTGGACGAGACTGGCTGCAGGACTTCTGACTGCCTCCAAGGCACTGCGAGGTCCTGCCAATGGCAGATGTCCGCATGATAGCAATGTGCGGCATAACAAAAAGAATAATTAATCCACATTCTGCCTTGAGAAATAGCACGCTGGGCTTAAGACAGTACACTTGACCCCTGCAAGACCGTCCTGCTAGCGGGTTAAAATAACATGAAACAAGGAGTGGCATTTAATGCCAATTTGCGAGGTGACCACATGCCCAGGGTTAACACTTGCTAGGGCTTGATGGTTCTAGAGACTTGTTGTTTTCACCAGCTCGGATTCATTTATTAACCTACTGCATTCTGGGGGTTGTAGTCTTCATTCTCTTCTGTAGGCCCGATTCAACTGCTTCCAGGTAAAATGGTTTTGTGGCTACAAAATGGATTGCCCACAGTGTACTGGCCAGAGGCAGGAAAGGACTCAAGAAAACAATTATTTTTTAATCACAAAAAAGTTACATCTGAGCCACAAGATCTTGAGGGAGCCAGTGCCGGTTTAGAAATGTTCGTTCCCATATCAATGAACATTGTATCCACTGCTTCTGATAGCAAGACACAATCTGCGCTGGTACCCATGAATGAATAACTTAAGTCTTAGCAGTTGTCCTGCAAACTGTAACTAACAAGCATGCTCCACTGTTGAAAAAAAGATCAAAGCACAGATTTTTTTTAAACGTTGTGCCTCCCGGAGTTCCTTATAGCCGGAGAGTCTCCTCATGGCTGCAGCACTGACGGCCAAGCAATTTGCAGTGTTTACCTGGTGCATCCTACGTTGAGCTGGATGTTCACGCCAATGCCAAGGCCAGGCAACCTCCTCCTTTAGCCCGGCACTGCCGTTATTGGATATTGTTTATCTGCCATCCACTTCCTGCTGCGGCAGCAGCCGTGGGATCAGGCCAGCCATGGCCTCCTGTGCTGCCAGAGCCAAGGAATGAATAGAGGCATGGAGGGAGAAGGGCCTGGGTGGGATCGGGTGCCCGCCAGGCAGGTCTGGGATAGCGGCAAATTAATTGGGGAGAGGAGTTGGCCTAACGGGCGCTCGACCTCGGACTTGGGGATCTGGGTTCGAGTCTCGGTAACGACGCCAAAAACCTCCTGTGATTCTGGGCAAATCACTTAATCTCCCCCTGCCTAAAATGAATGCGTGTCCTCATGTACCGTAACTGGTGCTATGTAAAGCGCTCTGATACCCGATTCATTTCGGGTCTAGTTCGCGCTATATAAAACTCTGCAAAAAAAAAAAAAGGAACCATATAGAGGATTGAAAGTGAAAGCAGCGTGCATAAATAAATGGACGCAGAAACAAAGCATGCGCCGTGCTACTACACAACCGTAGCAAACAAGAAAAGAGTGTAGGACCTTACATTTAAACAAGCATTTGCAATGCAATAGGTCTCCAATTTACGCAAGACCTAAGGCCGGCAACGTGCCATCACAGACAGTGGGGGGTGGGGAGAGAAGGCACAGACATCTGTAAGAAGGCATGGACAAAGCTGCTTGACCTCGGGTCACTCCCCACGCCGCACGGCTTCTCCTGGGTGTCCGTGTCTCTTGCCGCTGCCGAGGGTTCGCCGCCCCTGGTAACTGTTATTTGTACTGTTAATCTTGTTTTTTCATCAATTGTACTTTTTTTTTTTTTTTTTACTGTCGGTTCCTAAGCGCTCCTTTTTGCGCCACTGCCCTCTGTGCCCCCCTGCCCCCGCTTCCCGCCGCTGCTCCCCTGCGGCCACGCCCCCTTTTTGCCTTTTGTGTCCCTCGCCCATTGGCCGCCCTGCTCCCGCCTCCCAGCTGCTCCTCCCTCCCACTTGGCCTCCTATGGAGGTCACCGCACGGCAGTGAGTGTGACCTGACCTCGGGTCTCTCCCCACGCCGCACGGCTCCTCCTGGCTGCCCGTGTATCTTGCCGCTGCCGAGGGTTCGCCGCCCTTGGCGACTGTTATTTACACTGTACTGTTAATCTTGTTTTTTCCCCATCTTGTCATTTGTACTTTTGTCTTTTTTTTGACTGTCTGTTCCTAGGCACTCCTTATTGCGCCACTGCCCTCTGTGCCCCCCCACCCCCTGCTTCCTGCCGCTGCTCCCCTGCGGCCCGCCCCCTTTTTGCCTTTTGTGTCCCTCGCCCATTGGCCGCCCCGCTCCCGCCTCTCAGCTGCTCCTCCCTCCCACATCGCCTCTTATGGAAGGTCGCTGCGCAGAAGCGCAGCGGACGCGCGCAGCGGGTGCGCCAAAGACAAGCCCGTCTGCGCGCGTCCGCGCCTGGACCGCGCCCAGCACCAGGACCCCTGGACCGCGCGCCCCCCGCAACACCAGACTGCGCTACGACTGCAGCACCCTCCATGCACTCAACACCGGACGAGACCACCCCTGCCACCGGGCCACCCCGAAGCACACCCAAGGGCCTTTTCGCCTGATGGAACTGCAGATTTACCACCATCCAGCCCACCAAACCACCAACCAGAGAACCCAACCACCTCCGCTGCATCCTCCTCAACTCTCGCTCCGCTCGCAAACACGCCATCGAACTCTGGGACCTCCTAGACTCCACCGCCCCGACGTCGCCTACCTGACGGAGACCTGGCTGAACGCCACCTCAGCACCAGACATCGCCATAGCCATCCCACAGGGCTACAAGATCTCCCGCAGAGACCGTACCAACGGAGTTGGAGGGGGAATCGCCATCATCCACAAGGACACCCTCAGAATCTCAACCAACACCGACGACACCCTCACCACCGCCGAGCACATGCACTTCCAGATCCACACCGACCCCAACACCACCCTCAGAGGAACACTCGTCTACAGACCACAGTTCAGCGACACCATTGCTGACCTCGTCAGCACCCAAGCCCTCGCCTCCACGGACTACATTCTCCTCAGGGACCTGAACTTCCACCTCGAGAACAACAACAACGCCAACTCCACCGCCCTGATCGACAACCTCGCCAACCTCGGACTCAAACAGCTCGTGACGACACCCACCCATGCCGCTGGACACACATTGCACCCCATCTTCTCCACAAGCCCCCACTTCTCCTTCAAGCACACCACCAAACCCCACTGGTCCGACCACAGATGCGTCCACTTCACCTTCAGGAAACCCACCACACACCATCGCACCCAACAGCTACCACGCCGCTGCTGGGGCAAGGTCACCAAGGACCAACTGACCACCACCATCGCCCGGAGACCACCCGCCGACCCCACCGACCCAGACACCGCCGCGACCGACCTCAAGCAGTGGATCAATGACTGTGCCAACACCCTTGCCCCTCTCAAGACCTCCAAAACCAACCACACCAACAAGAAAGCCGCCTGGTTCACCGAAGACCTCCGGATCTCCAAGCGCACCTATCGGAAGCTGGAGAAGAAATGGCCCCACAACCGAACACCCGACAACAACACAGCCCACAAGAGCGCCACCCGCAGACACCACCAACTCATCAGGACCCGCCAAGAGGACCGCCTTAAAGGACCGCTTAAACAACAACGCACACAACACCAAAGAGCTCTTCAGCATCGTGAAAGAGCTCTCCAACCCCAGCTCCAACACCAACGACATCCCACCATCACAAGACCTGTGCGACTCCCTGGCCACCTTCTTCCACCGCAAGATCACCGACATCCACGACAGCTTCAACTCCGACACCCCAGCACCCACCACCGAGCCCACCACCCCCGCGACCACCACCCGCACCCGCACCAGTCGCCTGACCGCTTGGTCCACGTCAGTGATGAAGACACCATCAAAACCATTAACTCCATCCACTCCGGATCCCCATCGAACCCCTGCCCTCACCACGTCTTCAACAGAGCCAGCATAACCATCGCGCCCCACCTCCGGAAAACAATCAACAGTTCCTTTGAGACAGCAACCTTCCCGGAAAGCTGGAAGCATGCCGAGATCAACGCTCTTCTGAAGAAACCCAAGGCGGACCCCAAGGACCTCAAGAACTTCCGGCCCATCTCCCTGCTCACGTTCCCGGCAAAAGTGACAGAGAAGATTGTCAACAAACAGCTAACCTGCTACCTCGTAGACAACATCCTTGACCCTTCCCAATCCGGTTTTGGCAGCAACCACAGCACCAAGACCGCCCTCATCGCCGCCACTGATGACATCAGGATCCTGATGGACAAAGGAGAAACAGCCGCCCTCATCCTCCTGGACCTATCAGCAGACTTTGACACAGTCTGCCACCGCACTCTATTAGCACGCCTCCGTGACACCGGAATTCAAGAGAAGGCCCTGGCCTGGACCACGTCCTTCCTCTCAGGCAGAACACAGAGCGTCCGCCTCCCACCCTTCCGCTCAAAAACCACCGAGATCATCTGCGGCGTCCCACAAGGATCCTCCCTCAGCCCGACGCTGTTCAATATCTACATGGCACCGCTCGCCCACATCGCACGACAACATAACCTCAACATCATCTCCTATGCCGACGACACCCAGCTGATCATATCCCTCAATGAAGATCCCCCACACCGCCAAAGCCATCCTCCACAGAGGAATGAAGGCCGTAGCCGACTGGATGAAGGACAGCAGACTGAAGCTTAATTCAGACAAAACGGAGGTCCTCATTCTCGGACCCACCACGTCAGCCTCGGATGACTCTAGGTGGCCCACATCGCTAGGCACAGCCCCGGAACCCACAGACCAAGCACGCAACCTGGGGATCATTCTCGACTCCACCCTCTCCATGACCAGGCAAGTCAACGCCGTCTCCTCATCCTGCTTTAACACCCTCCGAACGCTCCGCAGGATCTTCAAATGGATCTGTCCCGACACGAGAAAAACCGTCACCCAGGCCCTTATCACCAGCAGACTCGACTACGGGAACGTCCTGAACTCAGGAACAACAACCAAGCTCCTGAGACAACTACAACAAATCCAGAACGCCTCGGCACGACTGATCCTCAACGTCCCCCGATGCAGCCACATCACACCCCACCTGAGAGGCCTGCACTGGCTCCCCGTCAACAAGAGGATCACCTTCAAACTCCTCATCCACACACACAAAGCACTACACAACACCGGACCTACATACCTCAACAACTGACTCAGCTTCCACACCCCCACCCAAAGCCTCCGCTCTGCCAACCTCGCCCTCGCCACAGTTCCTCGTATCCGGAAAACCACCGCCGGCCGCAGATCTTTCTCCAACCTCGCCGCAAAGACCTGGAACGCTCTCCCTACCAGCCTACGACAGACTCAGGACCTACTGGCCTTCAGAAGACTTCTCAAGACCTGGCTCTTCGATCAGTAGCGGCCCCCCTCACTCTCCCCCCAGTGCCTTGAGACCCTCACAGGTATGTAGCGCGCTTTAGAAATGCAGTGATTGATTGATTGATTGATTGATGCTACATGTGCATGAAGGAAATAGTACTTGCCCCATGTAACAACAAAGTAAAGGGGCCAGTAGCCATGGGAGGATACAAATAACAACATGGATGTACTAAGGAGGGACACACAAGCCTCATAATGAATCAGTAGACAGCATTTACAAACACACAAGCCAATGAAAAATAACGGCGGGGGAGTGGGCAAAGCTTCTCTCCATACTCATCTACCACAGCTCTTCTCAGACCAGCACTTGCTCGCTGGCTCATGGTCGACCTAGAAAAGAACTATTTAGGTTGTAGTGCTGTAGGCCCACTTTAATTTAACCCCTTCGCTGCTAGGCCTTTTCCCCTCCTGTGCTAAGCCTTTTTTTGGCTATTTGGGGTAGTGCGTGCTTAGGCCCCTGTAACTTTTTGGCCACATAAGGTATCCACGCCAATTTTGCGTCCTTTTCTTCCAACATCATGGGAATTCTAAAGGTACCCAGGGTTTGTGGATTCCCTTGGAGGGGTCCCAGAAATGAAGCAAAATATAGTAAACATTTAGTTTTTTTCAGACAAATGGGAAAAACAGGCTGCAAAGGAAAGCATCTGGGTTTTACCCTGCAAATGTTATCAAAAAAGGGTTTGTGGGGCTAAAATCAGTATTTTACCAGCTTTTAGGGAATAACAGTCTTTTGTCAGAGAACCAACATTTTTTACACAGTTTTGGCAGTTTTCTGGGACATAGCCTATTTTTGCTATTTTTATTGCTTCCAACCTCCTTCCAGTTAATGGTGAAAATTAGTTTGAAAGCAATAATGGATCCCGGAAATCTATACATTTTATTAAAGTAGCCAAAATTCTGAATTCAGAATGGGGTCATTTGTCTAAATCCATGAAGGTTTCTTTATAGAAACTAACAGTTAAATATTGGAAAAAATGAAAATTACTTGAAAAAAACAGCCTTGTGTGTCAACGTTTTCACCTGTAACTTCTTATAATTATGACAGCTCTATGAAATCAATATACCGTTACATTTGCTGGACCTTCCTGGTTGTGGGGATATAAAGGACTTGTAGGTTCACCAAGAACCCGACGAACTCAGAGCCAAAAACTACGCAGCAACTTGCCTTGGAATTTTATTATGTACCGGGTTTAGAGCAACTATTCTTCGAAAATGTATACATGGAAAAATCGGTATGAAAGACACCTATGTATTTCTGAAATGGGTACAAACTATAGAGTTTAGAAACAGTACATATTTGCACATTTTCAAAATTGGGAATACTCATACTAGCATGAGAATTATTAGTCATTTTTCAAAATGACTTCTTTTTTACACAATGTCTTTCATTTGGAAGGCAGAAAGGCATCAAAACGCAACAGGTAATAACAGTTGCTTTACTAATCTGAATTACCCTAAGTCTCCCAATAGAAATTGTACCTCACTTGTGTGGGTCGGCCTTGTGCCTGCGACAGGAAACGGCGCAACAACGTGGTCACACCTCAATTTTCGCAGTGAAAAATGACCCTTTTTTGGCAAAGTGCCTACCTGTAGTTTTTTAACCTTAGGTCTATTGGCACCTAGGGAAACCTAGCAAACCTATAAATTTTTGAAAACTAAACACCCAGGGGAATTCAGGATGGGGTGACTCGACTGCCTCCCACCAGGTTCTGTTACCCAGAATCCCTTGCAAACCTAAAAAATTGACAAAAAAAATGCATGATCCTCACATTTCTGTGGTGGAAAGTTCTCGAATCTGCATGGATCAACAACTTTTCACCCACCTCGCGTTCCCCAAAGTCTTCTGAGTCAAATGGTATCTCACTTGCATGGGTCAGCGTAGTGCCTGCGACAGAAAACAGCGCAAAACGCAACTTGGTCGCACCTCAATTTCGCAGTGAAAAATGACCCTTTTTTGGCAAAGTGCCTACCTGTAGTTTTTTAACCCTAGCTCTGCCGGCACCTAGGGAAACATAGCAAACCTATACATTTTTAAAACCTAGACACCCAGGGGAATTCAGGATGGGGTGACTCGACTGCCTCCCACCAGGTTCTGTTACACAAAAAATTGACAAACAAAACACATTTTCTTCACATTTCTGTGGTGGAAAGTTCTGGAATCTGCGTAGATCCACGAATTTCCTCCCACCCAGCATTCCCCCAGGTCTCCTGATAAAAAAGGTACCTCACTTGAGTGGGTGGCTCAGGGACCCGCAACAGGCAAGGGCCCAAAACCTAATGAGGCGACATCAAAATTACCTATCACAAACCAACCTGGTTTTGCAAGGGGGTTCCCATGAGTTTTTGGCCCGGGGTTCGGTGGCCATCTCGGGAAACCTACCTAACCCACACATTTCTGGAAATTAGACACCCGGGGGAGTCTAGCGAGGTATGGCTTGCGTGGGACCCTCATCATTCTCCTACCCAGAATCCACTGCAAACCTCAAATTTTGCAAAACAAAATCACTTTTTTCTCACATTTCTGTGTGGTAAAGTTGTGGAATCTGCGTGGATCCTCAAATTTCCTCCCACCCAGCGTTCTCCCAGGTCTCCCTATGACAATGGTACCTCACTTGCGTGGGTAGGCATAGTGGCTGCAGCAGGAAAAGGCACCCGGGGGAGTCCAGCGAGGTATTTGAGGTTTGCAGGGAATTCTGGGTAGGAAAAGGTTGGGGGACCCACGCATGCCATACCTCGCTGGACTCCTCCGGGTGTCTAGTTTTTAGAAATGTTTGGGTTTGGTAGTTTCCCATGATGGCCGCCGAGCCCGGGGCAAAAAACTCAGGTGCCCCCCCCCCAAAATAACAGGTAGTTTTGCTATAGGTAATTTGAGGTTTGCAGTGGATTCTGGGTAGGAGAATGATGAGGGACCCACGCAAGCCATACCTCTCTTGACTCCTCCAGGTGTCTAATTTTCAGAAATGTGTGGGTTAGGTAGGTTTACCTAGATGGCCGGCGAGCCCCGGGCCAAAAACTCATGGGAACCCCCTTGCAAAACCATGTTGGTTTGTGATAGGTAATTTTGATGTTGCCTCATTAGGTTTTGGGCCCTTGCATGTTGCGGGTCCTTGAGCCACCCACGCAACTGAGGTACCATTTGTATTGGGAGACCTGGGAAAACACTGGGTGGGAGAAAATTTGAGGATCCATGCAGATTCCACAACTTTACCACACAGAAATGTGAGAAAAAGTGAGAATTCTTTAGCGAAATTTGAGGTTTGCAGTGGATTCTGGGTAGGAGAATGATGAGGTACCCATGCAAGCCATACCTCACTGGCCTCCTCCGGGTGTCTAGTTTCCAGAAATGTGTGGGTTAGGTAGGTTTCCCTAGATGACCGCAGAGCCCCGGGCCAAAAAATCATGGGAACCCCCTTGCAAAACCAGGTTGGTTTGTGATAGATAATTTTGATGTCGCCTCATTAGGTCTTGGGCCCTTGCCTGTTGCGTGTTCTTGAGCCACCCATGCAAGTGAGGTACCATTTTTATCGGGACACCTGGAGGAACGCTGGATTGGAAGAAATTTGTGTGAGCCCAGTGAGGCCACGTTTTCCCACGCAAAAATGTGTGAAAAAACTGATTTTTTTCCGCTAAAATTGAGATTTGCAAAGGGATTCTGGGAAAAGGAACGTTGGAGGATCCACGCAAGCCATACCTCCTTGGAAGCCCCCTGGTGTCTACTTTCCAGAAATGTGTGGGTTTGGTAGGTTTCCTTAGATGGCCACCGAGCACGGAGTGAAAAACCCATGTGACCTCCCCTAGCAAAACCAGATCGTTTTGACAAAATTAGTTGTTTAGTTCTGCACCGTACTATCCACAACTATGACCTAGACCAAGTGGGCACCTGTAAGGTAATTATTTCAGTAGTGTATCTTATGTTCAAAAACCATTACAACTAACTCCCCTATTTTAATTGATGGGGTAGGCGATACATCTACGTTGTGCCACATTTAAAAATTGCCCAATCCCTTTTGTAAAACAAACGTTGTGAGACAGACTACACACACCCATGTGTCAGACCCAGACAAGGAAAAAAGTATGTGTAAGCGAGAGGGCACCTCACGGGCGAACCACCAACGGGAACCTGGCAGGTACTCACCAGGATTGCCCTGATCTCATCATTGGCACCATCAAGCTCTAAAGAAAAATTGTGTGTAAAAACAAACAATGTGTTTGTGAAGATATGCAGTGTAGAAAAACCACGAACAACACATATAGTGTCAAAACAACATATAAACCACAAACAACACGGATCTTTAACTTTATTCTGTCTCTTTCGTGTTGGTTGTGGACTCTAAAAAAGTAAGTATGGCTCCTACTTATCCTACAATACTCTACTTACTGCCGACATGTTTCATTGTCATTTCAAAGTTTTAGGCAATTTCTTCAGGGCGTCACAATTTAAGCCAGTGCATCGGACTCTGGCAGTCTGGTGCCAGAGTGCTTTTTTGGCAGTATTCTAGTTGATGCACAGTTCCGGTCACGTGCTAGAGGAGGAGCCGCGGCAGCAGCAGCAGCCTCAGGAGCAGGAGCAGAAGCGGGAGTGAAGCCAGCCGAGCCCCGGCGTCTCCCGTGCCTCCCGCGACTTCGGCATTTGGCATTTGCCATTCGGCACCCATCGGCAAGGAAGAAGCGGTCCGGGATTGCGGTATTCGGCCTTCTCCGCGCTTCCGTATCCTGGGTGCTGAAGGAGTTTGGTGCTGTGCCGTACCTCTGGGGGCTACTGGCACGTCAGTGAGGTAAGAGGCGGAGGAGAGGTAAGGACGCGAGCGCGGCCGCCGTTAGAGGCAACCGCGAAGTAAGAGCCCGTGGCATAGACCGAGGAGGCTCCCTGACTAGGTCTCCCAGCCTGCGGTCCCCCTGAGAGCTCCGCTCGCTGCCCTCCAGTCTAGTCGGAAAATTCGACAAAACACTCACCAAAAGCTGATCACCACCGCCGCCCCTGCCACCACCATTGCCCAGAGGCCAGCGCTGCGGTCAGTTAACCTCCTACCCGCAGTTACTCCCTCTGTGGTCAGCAGGCGCCCCAAAATCATAGCCAAAAACATAGCTTGTCAACCCCATCAACCCTATTACAAGCTATAAGCCCCATTTGGTCAAACAAATTACCATAATTACCAAAAAAGAAAGCTAGTCCATGGCCGAAAACTACTGCTTAAGAAGCTCCCCAATTAAAAGGAACAAACCCACCGCCAGACAAGGGCTACTCCCAAGCATTTTGGACTATGAGATCAGGAAAGCCACGAGGAGAGGAAAAACCACAGGGGAAGACAAAAAGGGTAAAGGGGACCCTCTGAGCACGAACAAGGAGGCAGAAGAAGGATTATCCACGGGCAGGGGTATGAGCCCCAAAAAGCTAACAACTTCGAAAGAGCCATATATTAGTTTAACAGAACACACAGAACCCTCAGTCCCCCCCCGACATGATAAAACAAGGATCGCAGAGCCCAGCCGCAGCAGCAAAGGATTTCCATAGGGACAGTACAGACTGCAGACCCGCAGAAAACAATAAGGGTCAAATCGATAATGACGCAATGCCCTCACCTGCACACAATGCCCAAGCCCCAGACCTCAAAGCAAGCAAACGTGCACTAATCACCGACTTTCTTAAAGTATGTCAAAGACTCTCCACTGGGAGCAGAGTGGAATTCCCACAAAAAAATGTCAGCTACAATTCTAACAGTAATCAACAAAATGTCCCCACGGAGGTCATGAATAACGGCGTTAAATTAACAACATCACCACCCAAATCAAGGAGTCAAAGTGACCGCTGCAATGCCCCCAAAACTAAAACAAGAAGGAGCCCAGGGGGCGGGGGATTGGGCCCTCCTGGGTCAGATGATCCGAGGAGCCCACAACAAATCAAAGGATCGGTCCAACCCTCGGCACAACCATTCCCTAAGGCTCAACTAGCCTCCCACCCCTCAACGGTTTGTGCTTTAGTCCATCGGGCTCCAGACGCAAGCTACAACTCTGTCTTTTTCCAGCAAAGCCCATGGTCAGTTCAGAAAACGACCCCTATAGTAACAGAGGAAGGCTCTCTGCAAAACCAAAATCGCATTCAAAAGCTGAGCCCACCCTCACTGGTGCATTTCTATAGTTTAACGAGTGGACAATTTACACCGGAACAAGACAAAACAGATGGAAACTACAGCCTCCTCTCTGCAGGTCCAGAAACTGAAGAAATCAAAGAAAGTAAAATTCCGAAGCCAAAAGAAGCAAATGCAACAACAAAGGAAACAGTAGATCTTAAACAAAGTATGCGCCTGTCTCCAGTCTCAAATGAGCTAAGCCCTGGCAAGGAAGAGGCTTTTTTAAAAGGGATATCTCAAAGGAGCGATCTCCTGAGTGAGCATCACACTCAAACAGGCCTCCTTGAGCACATCGATTCCTCACCCATATTTAGTCAAACTCAGGGGGAAACATCGGATAGAACTCTATCGGCCACCATATGGCCACAACTACTAAAGTCCATGGAAACCATAGGCGTAGCAATGACCTACCATGCAGACAAACTAGATACGCAAGTCGATCTGCTTAACACCTTGGCCTCCCACGTCCAGGGGATAGAATCAAATTTACAGGACTTAAACAGTATGATAACGAAGGCGCAACTCAATAAGGACACCTCCTTCTACACTTGTCACTGTTCCCAAATAATTGATAAACTGGCGACTGTACCCAGTTTGATGAAACAGATACTGGGGGCCGTTAAGGAACCATCAACGGAGATAAAGATAACCACCAGCCCAGCAAATGCCCATGCCCATCAACAGGGTCTTGGCAGGTCAATCGATGCCTGTAGCGGTGAAGCGAGCCCTAAAACCCAAGAAAAATCGCATTTTAAAACTTCTAGAAGAACTACCAGGCTTGCGACATCTAAAAACAAGCGATTTGGTGTCAATTGAATTCAAACCAAACCCACACCAACCAGGCCCCGATTCCACGATTACAACGTGGACCGAACACATCTTCACAGAATTAATCCTGTCACATAGGGAGGAATTCGCGTTATGGGGAATAGAGCTAAAAAAGGTGGAGCCCGCACGATTCCCCAGTCCGTTGCAGAAACAAAGCCCTAAACGAAGCCTTCTAAAAGGCGCCAAAGGCCCGGATCAAAGAAGTAACGTCGTAGATGAAGGTCATCGACCCAGGCAAATCACAATCACGTTCGCCCACCAGGACGTAGCTACACTTGAGAGGCACCAACAAGCTCGCCTGGCATCAACCCAAAGAAACATAGAATGAATCAACGGAAGAAAAACAGCGGGAAAAGAGCAGGGCTGCAAGATCTGCTCGTGGAATGTCAATGGACTAAACACAAAGCTGGAGGAAGACGACTTTATAGAGTTCATCACTCAATACAACATACTTTTGTTTCAGGAAACATGGCAGACACAAAACTCGCCTCTTGTGGGATATAAAGAATTTTTCATACCAGCATATAAGGAGGCACGACCCGGCAGGGCAAAGAGAGGCCTATCAACCTTTATATCCACTGATTTCCTTTGGTCAGTCAGTTCTATCGACCTAGACTCCACATGGATGCAATGCATCAAAATTGAAATTTTGCCTATCATTGGTCTATTGATCGTACATTTATACATGCACCCTGGTGGAAAACATAAAGGGAAAAGGATAAAGCAACTAATAACCGCAATTACCACATTGAAATCCACTTACCCAAGCGATAACATGCTAATAACTGGAGATTTCAACATGAACTTAATTCAAGGTCAGGAGGGAACTTTACCCACATCTATTGAGCCACGACAGGGCAATCAAAGCAGACAATGTGCAACAGGGAGGAAATGTGCTGCAGAACTGGAAGCCCTCTACTTGTACACACTAAACGGAAGGGGTCACTTGGATAGACCAGCTGCCCTAACGAGGGTCACTAGGACTTCAGGCTCAACAATAGACTACACATTGGCAGAACCCGATCTATTTCCTCTCATCAAAGATTTCCACATTCAGGAACGGGGTGAAAGCGATCACTACCCACATATTTTCACACCCATTAAACAAGTCTGAGCAAGCGCAACCTTTAACTTTGAAAACTCAACTTTTTAATCTGCAAAGATTAAATTGGAATGAAGATAACATTTCCAATTTAATGGAGACATGCCACTCAATGCTCTCACCAACAGCTGAATCAAAAGACACAGCAACGACCTGGGAGTCCTTTGTAGTGAATATCAACAAAAAATATCAAACCAATCACAGAGGACACAAAACAACAAGAAATGGAGGTGGGAAATGGTACACTCCAAAACTGCGTTTATTATAAAAGCAACTAAATTCATATCTGAGGTCTCAACGTAAAAAGGATCCTCAACTATCACAACAAACTCTGAAAAAAATCGAATCCTTAAAAAAAGAGCTAAAGCATGAGACCAAATTGGCCAAGCAAAAGCACAAGGAAAAACTAGAGTGCACCATACTCCATGCTAGCAAACTGCGGAATTCCAAAGACTTCTGGGCAAAAATTTATTTTATGCTTTACGGCAAACACCGACAGTTCAAATCGGACATGACCGATCAGATCTGGGGCACCCACATTGATCTACTATACAACTTTACGCATGATACATCCACAGACAACACACTCGCAACTCCATTAGAGTCCACTCCAACTTCAAGCTTGAGAACAATGGCAGAAGCAAAGCCTCCTCAATCCAAAGTAACCTGCAAGCCACCTTCACTGGAGTACATCGGAGAAATTGATCAGATTACACCAAAACAGGTTTCGAGTACTATAAAACACCTGAGAGCAGATGGGGCCCCCGGACCAAATGGTCTTCCCAACGCCTTATTTAGGCAAGATCCTACGTTTTGGGCCAGTCACTTATCCCCCTTGTTCTGCTACAGCCTAAGGACCGGGAACATCCCCGACTCCTGGAGGGGCAGTATTCTACAACCAATTCACAAATCAGGGTCTCGTTCGGATCCCACCAACTATAGGTTAATAGCCTTAATAGATGTGGAGGCAAAGATCTACGCATCCAACCTATTGGCTGAGTTGGAGTCTTGGGTTAGCAGCAAAGGGATAATCCCACTGACACAAACAGGTTTCCGGGCCGGCATGGGCACCCTAACAAATCTATCTGCGATAACCCTTCTTGCTAAAAAGGCAATTGATAATTCCACCACGCTATGCACGTGTTTTTTAGACTTGAAAGCGGCCTTTGATAAAGTGCCTAGATCTAAAATTTGGGACAAAATGAAATCCTGGGGTGTGCCTCTAAAGGTATTGGGAGCAATCATAGAATTATACTCGCCTGGGTCCAAATAAAAAAGGAGATGGCCGATGCCTAACAAAGAAATTTCAAACATTTAACGGGCTAAAGCAAGGATGCGTGTTGGCCCCTAGCCTATTTATCATCTACACCGCAGACCTAGAGAGTGACCTACGCACAATTCAGGGAGACCCACCGAAATTGGGACAAACACCCATAGCGAGTCTGCAATATGCAGACGACATCGTGCTTCTCTCGCAAACTCCGCTTGGCCTACAACGGCTGATTTCCAAACTTGCGTTGTACATCTCCAAAGCACAATTAACAATAAACCTCAAAAAATCAAAATTCTATGCTTCTCCAGATCACGAAAGAAACAACCAAAATTCGTCTGGAGGATAAACTCTTCTTCTCTAACACAGGTTGATAAATACAAATATTTGGGCATCCTACTTGACCATCAACTAAAGTACAAATACCATTTAGATCTGGGGAAATCAAAATTCAAACAACTCCAATTTGCCTTCAAAACCATACAAAAACATTTAAGTGGAAGTTCAACCGGTCATATGTTAAAGATCGTAGCAGCTAAATTTCTGCCTTGGCTCACATACGGCTTGGAAATGATGGCAACCAGGGACTCTACAGTGCTAAATCTTGCCCAATCTAGACTGTTTAAAAACCTCTTTTCGATCCCGCGACACATTTCACAAGCCCAAATATGTCTGGAATATGGATTAACAAACCAGACTGCGGCAAGACAAGGGGCCTTGGCCAAACATTATTGGCATATGAGGGACGTGGAAGACAACTCACTTGCCCACCTCTGCTGGCTAGAAATCGAAAAACAGGCTAGGCTCTCCAATTCAACATATAAGTCTCTTAGGCAAGCGCTTCTATCGTTAAATCTGGAAGAAGCCTGGCTTACACCCATGTCTTACAATGCTTTTAAACAGATTACTAACAAAGCCATCAAACAAGCATCACTGCTAATGGACAAAGGGGCAGTGGCAGGCAAAAGCCATGCCTGGATCGTGTTGCCAACTTATAACCAACTGTAACATCAGCCATACTTGCAAGAACGGTTCAGGGACTACTACAAGAGGAAACTTTCGGCCAGATTCATGAAACGAAAATCGGCTCGCAAAGGGCCAGATTCTCAGAATCTGGCCCTTTGCTAACGCAATTTTTGCATTTGGGATTCATCATCCCAAATACAAAAATCGCTATTACAGAATTCGCATTTTAGCGAGGAATTGCATTTAAGGAATCTCTATTTGAGATTCCTTAAATGCAATTCATTAACCAATTTTAAATTGCGAATTCGCAATATTTGGCCGCTATTTACCACAAAGTCAGATTTCGTGGTAAATAGCGAGAAAAATAGAAAAAAGCACTTTAGTGCATTATTCTCTGTTGCATGTTACACACACACATGTCCTTTGGACATGTGTGTGCGCAACACCTGTGTAATGTTGCATTTCAGGGGTGTTACAGGGTGTCCTTTGGACACCCCTGGCACCCTTGAAATTGCATCTCTATTTGCGATTAGCAAATTGCTAATCGCAAATAAGGAATAACTCCCATGCATTCCTATGGGCCTGTTTGCGATTAGCAATTTGCTAATCGCAAATAAGGAACATGTAGGAATCGCAATATTTTTTGCAATTCCTACATGAATCCCGTTATGCAAGTCCTTAATAGCGATTCCTTTTGAATCGCTATTAAAGACTCACAAAACGGGTCTTTGATGAATCTAGCTGTAAGTCTTCTGAGGCTGGGTTGGTTCTCGAGCAAAGACCTTACCCCCAAATGGCTACGGACCTGGACAACTTCAGATTGACGCCTCTGCGGCAAGGGTGCAGAGTCATTATTGCACTTATTATGTATATGCCCGGCACTAAAAAATTCAAGGAAGATGCTCTTGTTACCACTACTAAGAGAAGCGCAAGTTAGAACTTGCAGGGCGGCCGTGATAAAATGCCTTAGCGGGTCTTGGATACAACTTTCCTGCAAAACTATAAAATTCCTGGCTCTCGCTGCTCAAGAGTTGGAAAACAAGGCAGCAATTAAAGACGAACTGGGCCATTTGGTCTCCCCACGGCTGGCCCTGGACTCTGCCTTATCTTCCTAATAGATACCCTCTTTTCCACTCTCCCAGCACATGCACTTCATTCTGAGTCAACAAGTGTTATTTTTACTAAATTAAATTTAACCCCCCAAGCATTTTGTATCCCTTGTCAGAACACTCATTTGTTGTCCTGAACCCTCAATGAGACAGTCAGTCCCTTGCACAGCCACACACGTGTCCTTTAATTTTACTTTTTTTTCTTCTTTTAATACATTGGTTGCATATTCGTGCAAGTTGCTAACGATTTGTGTTATTTTATTGTGCCATTTTTTTCTTTTTTCCTTACTTTTATGTGATTTTACGCTGTTTCTATGCTGACTCAAAGATGTTAACGTTTATCTCATGGTGGTAAGATCCACCCTTTTATGATTTTTACAAATCAAAATAAAGTATTATTATTATGGCATCGGACAAATGTGGTCTTCACAACCTCAATCAGCCAACTTGACTCATACCAGCCGAGAGGACGGGACCCTCGTAGGGTATTTTTGAGACTCCAAATGTAAGTCACTTCCGTTCCCCTTCGGTTATTTTCACAGTAGGGTGACGGGACTTCAGCGTTTCATCAGCCTGATAATTCTGCAGCGTGACAATTTTGCCACAACATTGCAAGGGAAATATGACAGACATTGTGAGTTTAGCAGGATAATGTGGATAAAATAACTTGTTAGATTTCACCAGAAAGACATCACCATGTACTCCCATGGGTTTTCAACAATATCTACAAGTGGTAGGTTATTCGTAGGTGGAATGTACATCTTGGCAGAGAGACTAAAAAGACAAATATTCCTGCACAGCCATCTATTCCTCAAACACACACACATACTGGCTGGATTTGGCACGAGGGCGAGTGATGGTTCAGTATATAAAATTTTATTAACAAGAGATTTCACAAAAATGAAATGCACTGTCATTTACATGGACAAAAAAACTGAACCAATGACTCGCAGCTCGTGAGCTGTAAAGCCACTTCAAGGCACCAACCGCTTTACAGGCCATTCACACTCTTTTCTTACTTGATACACAGAAGACCATTCACACCACCAGGCACGAAAGCAATGCATCACAACATTCACAAAAAAGGGACAAGGTGCACCCTGCTTCAAAAAATTTTAAAAAAACAATTACTACACAGCCATCAAGTCTTCAAACACACACACATACTGGTTGGATTTGGCACGAGGGTGAGTGATGGTTCAGTATATACAATTGTATTAGCAAGTGATTTCACAAAAAATTAAATGCACTGTTAATAAGTGATAGGACGAGAAACGGAACCATTGACTAACAGCTCGTGAGCTGTAAAGCCACGACAACGCACCAACCTCTTTACAGGCCATTCTTTCACCTTTAATACATGTGACACATACAAAACATTCACACCGCCAGCCACGGACCCATCACATTACAACACTTCCACCAGCAGACAGCGCCATTCAAGGGCCCATCACTTTCACACGCCCACATTCCTGACACAGCAACTACACAAACTCATGGATTGCATGGAGTGGCGCTCAGCTAGCACCGTGTGTAGTGACCAGCATTAATATTTAACAACAAGGGGTGGTGATGGACAGAGTTTCTGAATTAAGCAGAATACTCTCACCCAGTCAAGAGATCAGGGCTAGATCCAACACCGTTTTTTAGCTCACTGCACCATCCCAGTTCAGAACCTGGCTATATGCAAATTAGTCTGTTCCTGTCCCAGTGCATGATGGGAACAGGGCAAACCAAACTACCAAGCCAATTCTTACACTGGGAAGGAAACAAGCTTCCGGGGACCGGTTTCTGGCATTTCAGCCGTCGTCGGCCCGGCTTGCTTGAATCCTGATGGTGCAATGAGCAAGGGACTCACATCTGAGTATACCCTTCCACGCTTAGGGTGGACAAAATATTTAACAACAAGGGGTGGTGATGGACAGAGTTTCTGAATTAAGCAGAATACTCTCACCCAGTCAAGAGATCAGGGCTAGATCCAACACCGTTTTTTAGCTCACTGCACCATCCCAGTTCAGAACCTGGCTATATGCAAATTAGTCTGTTCCTGTCCCAGTGCATGATGTGAACAGGGCAAACCAAACTACCAAGCCAATTCTTACACTGGGATGGAAACAAGCTTCCGGGGACCGGTTTCTGGCATTTCAGCCGTCGTCGGCCCGGCTTGCTTGAATCCTGATGGTGCAATGAGCAAGGTACTCACATCTGAGTATACCCTTCCACGCTTAGGGTGGACAAAATATTTAACAACAAGGGGTGGTGATGGACAGAGTTTCTGAATTAAGCAGAATACTCGCACCCAGTCAAGAGATCAGGGCTAGATCCAACACCGTTTTTTAGCTCACTGCACCATCCCAGTTCAGAACCTGGCTATATGCAAATTAGTCTGTTCCTGTCCCAGTGCATGATGGGAACAGGGCAAACCAAACTACCAAGCCAATTCTTACACTGGGAGGGAAACAAGCTTCCGGGGACCGGTTTCTGGCATTTCAGCCGTCGTCGGCCCGGCTTGCTTGAATCCTGATGGTGCAATGAGCAAGGGACTCACATCTGAGTATACCCTTCCACGCTTAGGGTGGACAAAATATTTAACAACAAGGGGTGGTGATGGACAGAGTTTCTGAATTAAGCAGAATACTCTCACCCAGTCAAGAGATCAGGGCTAGATCCAACACCGTTTTTTAGCTCACTGCACCATCCCAGTTCAGAACCTGGCTATATGCAAATTAGTCTGTTCCTGTCCCAGTGCATGATGGGAACAGGGCAAACCAAACTACCAAGCCAATTCTTACACTGGGAAGGAAACAAGCTTCCGGGGACCGGTTTCTGGCATTTCAGCCATCGTCGGCCCGGCTTGCTTGAATCCTGATGGTGCAATGAGCAAGGGACTCACATCTGAGTATACCCTTCCACGCTTAGGGTGGACAAAATATTTAACAACAAGGGGTGGTGATGGACAGAGTTTCTGAATTAAGCAGAATACTCTAACCCAGTCAAGAGATCAGGGCTAGATCCAACACCGTTTTTTAGCTCACTGCACCATCCCAGTTCAGAACCTGGTTATATGCAAATTAGTCTGTTCCTGTCCCAGTGCATGATGGGAACAGGGCAAACCAAACTACCAAGCCAATTCTTACACTGGGAAGGAAACAAGCTTCCGGGGACCGGTTTCTGGCAGTTCAGCCGTCGTCGGCCCGGCTTGCTTGAATCCTGATGGTGCAATGAGCAAGGGACTCACATCTGAGTATACCCTTCCACGCTTAGGGTGGACAAAATATTTAACAACAAGGGGTGGTGATGGACAGAGTTTCTGAATTAAGCAGAATACTCTCACCCAGCATTAAGTCACTTCCCACACACCGCCAGCCGAGCGCCTGTCCACGCACACCACCAGCCAAGCAGCAGCCCACGCACACCACCAGCCAAGCACCAGTCCACGCACACCGCCAGGCAAGCACCAGACCTAGCACCGTGTTTAGTGACCAGCATTAAGTCACTTCCCACACACCGCCAGTGAAACGCAAGTCCAATCACACCGCTAGGCAAATGCCAGTCCACGCACACCGCCAGTCAAGCGCCACTCGACGCACACTGCCAGTCAATGCCACTCCACGCACCCCGCCAGCCAAGCACCAGTCCAGCCACACCACCAGCCAAGCACCAATCCAAACACACCACCAGGCATGCGCCACTCCACACACACCGCCACCCAAGCACCAGTCCAGGCACATCACCAGCCAAGCACCAATCCAAACACACCACCAGGCAAATGCAAGACCACGCACACCGCCAGCCAAGCACCAGTCCACACACACCGCCAGCCAAGCACCAGTCCGTACACATCGCCAGCCAAGCGCTAGACCACGCACACTGCCAGACAATCTCCACTACACGCAAACCAACATCATATTTAAGAATTTCTTAATATAAAACAAATTGCAAATTGATACAAATCTACTAACCCAACAACTAAAACTAAATACACTACACAAATGCCAACTTTGAAACTGAACAAAAAGTATAGAGGCCAGGCAGTTCACTTTACCACTCATGGATGCTCCCAAAAATTATTTTGCGTGTGGTACATTCTAAAACAAGGAGGTACGCACACTCCAGGGTTATAAGGACAGTCGGGGAAGTAAATACGAACCTCCTTCCGCAAACTTCTTCGCCAACAGACTCTACATCTCCGACTGGGAAAGCCTTTTGAGGATGTAAGAGGAATTTGATCAGGAAAGTGGCGATCTTTCAATCTGGCAACATCCTCCACCACTCCAACTCTAGGAACACTTGCCTGTTCCACTAAAACAAGGCTGCCTATTACAGACTCCTGAAACTTTACAAAAGTAATCTTTGACTGAGGACAAGATTCCTGGAACACAACAAAAGCATTAAAGGTTGCCAAGTGGAAAAGATGGATAGCCAACTTCTTGTACCAAATGTAAGCCTTACGAAGAGCAGCATACGGTTACAACCTCTGATCTACTCTGTCAACACCACCCATGTGCCTATTATAGTCTAAAATGCACACAAGTTTGCGCGCTTCAGAAACCTGACCCCAAAAAGTCACCGGTTCAGTGCTTTCATCATGTATGGTAGTCAACATGTAGACATCTCTCCTGTCTGAAAACATCACAGCTAGAAGCTCCTCGCAACTCAATGCACTGCACTGTCCCCGGGCAAGCTTTTGACAAACAAATTCTTTTGGGAAACCTTTACGGTTAGAGCAGCTTGTGCCACAAGCAACAGTGTCCACTTTGGCCAATTCCCTGAACAACCGCACACCAGTGTAGAAGTCATCTACATGTAAATGAAGGCCTTTGTTAAATAATCCTCTACCAAGTTCCCACACAATTTTCTCAGTCACTCCAAAGGTGGACGGACAACCAGGGGGGTTAATCCTGGATTCCTTACCGGTGTACACCCTGAAATTAGAGACATATCCAGTCGGACTGTCACACAGCATGTACAGCTTAATTCCATAGCGTGCCCTCTTACTAGGAATGTATTGCCTAAAAATCAAGCGGCCCTTGAACAGCACCAAAGACTCATCCACTGCAATTTCTTTCCCAGTAGCATAGATCTCAGAAAATCGATCAACAAAGTGATCAATGACAGCCCGAATCTTGAAAAGACGGTCACAATCAGGGTGATCTCGTGGCAAAGCTAAACCATTATCGACAAAATGCATCATCCGAAGCAGAAGCAAATACCTATCACGACTCATGACTACCAGAAATATAGCAGTTGCCATCAAGGGACTAGTAGACCAATATGAAGCCATTGATGGCTTCCCAAGCAAGCCCATCAAAAAAGTTAAACCCAAGAACTTCATCATCTCTTCCAGATTTGTGGGAGTCCACCGGGTAGCTCTAGCGTGGGGCTTAAGGCTGGCACTGTTTTCCCTCAAAAACTGTTCTGCATACAAATTAGTCTGCTCAACAATCTCTGCCAAAAACACATCATCCATAAACAACTGAAAAAAATCAATCGGCAAAAGGTTTTCAGTGTTCACCCTACACCCTGGAACACCAGTAAAGTCTGGCAATGCCGGCTGCACCATGCCTGGGGCAACCCAGAGGTCAGAACTTTCAACAGGAAGTCTTGCAGCTCCAGGCTGCAGCCCAGATGACTCTTGTCACACTATCGACGCAGCAATGTCCTCCTCTAACACAGGCACTTCATCGACACCAAAAGTAGCTTCATCAGCACTCAGAGTATCTTCATCATCAGATGATGCCATGTGGAGAGAAAACTCACTACCTGAATCTTCACCTCCCACCTCTGACTCAGAATCAGAGTCAGTCTCTGGACCATGGTCAGAGGAAGTATCAAAAAGCATTCCAACAACTTGCTGAGCAGTAATCCGGCGGCTAGCCATTATCCTTACTAAGAAAGGAGACTGCACAAACAACTCAACAACCAACACTGTGCAAAGTAAGTAAAATAATGTAAGCCTTTATCACAAAGAGCTATATACTGAAAAACTATACAATTCACTTACAAGAGACAGCTACACTCACCAGCACCTACTCTGCAAAGACACAGCAAATAGTCAAAGATATCCCACTAGAAAGAAAAAACATAAATCTACCGAAAACAAAATACTCATCAAGCACAAATGCAAAACATGTTTTACAATCACAAAAAAACTGAAACCAAACATACTGGTATTATTACACACTTTGAAAAAAAAACATTTACATTGAAATTGAAATTGTACAAAAAAGGTCTCTTACCAAATACATGCAACTACACAAACAGCAGAACCACCAGTAACGAAACCGCACACTGCAACAGTCCAAAGAGCAAAAGCCTTGAACAAGAACAAAAAAGGGGAAAATAAAACAATACACTTTACAAGAAAAAAAACAATACACATTATAACAAGCTATGTCACAGGCTATGTCACTACACAAATGGCGGCAGAAAGGGCTGAATACACATAAACAATTATATGTTCCCGTGAAGCAAGCACAATATTTATTTTTATATTCCTGGCACTAGTGGGCTGGGGCCACAAACGCTAAAAAAAATCAGGCTGTCTGTCCCCAGGGGGGAAGGAATATATATATTTTTTAATTTGGGCCAAAGGAAGCGACCCTTGCCCAAGGGGTTGCTTCCGATTTCAATTTAAACAAGATCCCTGGCTCTAGTGGGCTTTTACGCCCCACCCCCCTGGGTGCAGATCGGCCAAAAAAATGACCGATCTGCCCCAGGGGGGGCAGAAAAGTCTGAAAATATATTTGGCCCCTAAGGAAGCGACCCTTGCCCAAGGGGTCGCTTACTGCACACATTTTAAAACAAAAAAAGAAATCCCTGGTGTCTAGAGGGGCATTCCTGGTGCACGATCGCGACGCTGTGCGCGATCGTGCACCAGGAATTCCCTGCATTGGGACATCAGGGGAGAGGAAACACTGTTTTCTCCCCCCCGATGCCTCAAGGCCCCATAAAAAGCCCCCCGCTGCCCCGCCGGAGGCCCAAACTCACCTCCTGATCCTGGACGAGCTGGAAACAAATGGTTTCCTGATGACGAACGGCGCGCGCTGATGTCATCAGGAAGCGTGGGGGGTCCGGGGATGGCAGCGGAAGTACTTCCGCTGCCATCCCTGCTTGGAAAACCACAATCGATGCCCCAGGGGGGGAGCGCCAGCGCTCCCCCCGGGGTCTGTGCTGATGACAGAACGGTTCTGTCATCAGCACAGCCCAACCGTGCTGATGAGGGAACGGCTCCGTCATCAGCATTGAAGGGGTTAAGTGCCCTGGGTGCCTGTAGTACCACTTTACATGGGACACATAAATAAATGATATATGTATATGAAAGTGTAAGCCAATTTTGCCATATTTGAAGGAGGGAGCACAAGCACTTTAAGACTGGTTAGCAGTAATAAAGTGAGAATAGCCAACAAAGCGGCTTCAGAAAATAGGAGGTAGAAAGGCAAAAAGGTTTGGGGGTGACCATGCACAAAGACCAAGTCCAGCAATTATACTTCCACGGTCTACTGTCAAACTTACATTCTGGAGGCTACGAGTTGTGAGACAGAAAGAAATTGTCATACGTTACACTGATCAAAAGTTATCTCAATCCATTTCATGTATCTCTTCAGTGGCAACGAACGTTCCTGGACACCACTGGTGCAACTGCTATACTAGGCCATATATTGGTAGGATAATTTTCTCCACTCTATAGGATAATGCAGCATTTAATCTGTATCCATGCCTAGCATTCAGAGGTAGGTATCTAATATCAACACTGCCTCAGGCCACACCCTGGTGATATTTTATATACATATATGTGAAATTAAATGAAAATGAAATTTATAAAGTGCGACTATTACCCTAGGATGTCTAGGCGCTGACTCAATAACAAAGACTGAGAGGCTGTATTGAGATGTATTGATTAAGACGCCAAGTTTTGAGCACCTTCTTAAATGTCAGTAGGGTGGTGTTGTGTTTCAGTTCTACGGAAAGGGTATTCTACTGTTTGGTTGTGCCTACCAGGAAGCTTCTGCTGCCTCAACTAGCCTTTTTATATTTGGGTCATACCAAGTAGTTACCTGAGGTGTACTGAAGTGATCTAGTTGGAACATACCATTGCCTACTCTGCCTAAGGAACTCCAGGCCAATTCCATGGAGGGCTTTGAAGGCAGGGCACAAAGCCTTACAAATGCTGTGCTTGCTGGTCGGTAACCAGTGTAGATGTTTTAGCGTGGGATGCAGCCGATTCTTGTTTAGGAATGCTTAGTAGTAGACAAGCCACGTCACTCTGAACGATTTGTAGTTTGGTCAGGCATTTTCTTCAGATATTAAACAAAAGGCTGTTGCAATGGTCAACTTATATAAGACCAATGCTGAAGTTACTATTTTTTATATTGTTGAGGTATGAATAGGAAGACTTTTTTAGGAAGATCAAGCGTGAAAATGGAGTCTGAGGTTATGGTATTGACTTGCTCCTCAAACAAGAGGAGATGGTCAAAGGTAACTCTGAAATTCTTTACTGTGCTTACAGAGGAGAGCATCTAGTGCTTGTGGCCACCATGAAGGTGCCCAGAATGAGACATTGCTTCCAAAAAGAAAGACCTCAACTTTGTTGGAATTGAGCTTTTAGCAGTTTGAGACAAATCAGTTTCCAACTTCAAGCAAACAGTTGCAGATACCTGTGGTGGTGTCCGTAGGGTTACAGGCCATGGATATCACAATTTGGGTGTCATCAGCGTACTACACCACAGAGAACATAAATGATGTAATCAATTTTGCCAATGGTGTTGCATATACATTGAAAATCGTAGGGCTCTGGGAGGAGCCTTTGGGGACTCCACAGGGGAAAATTAAATAAGGTGATTTTAAATCCTTCAGAGCCCCAAATTGTTCTCTCTCGCTGAGGAATGGTTCCAGCAATAGTAATGCTCGACCCTGAATATCGATCGAGGTAAGTCGGTTGAGTAGTGTGGAATGAATAACCATATCAAAAGCCGCGGAGAGATCTAAAAGCACAAAAGCGGCATTACCTCCGGCATTTACTGTCTGTTCTGAAGCAGTGATCTAGGTGAGTTCAGTGCTTTGAAGGATTCAAATTGCAGTGAGGACTGTGGGCGGGTGATCTAACCTTGTGTTTGAAAGTGATGCCTGTCCCAGAGAATGGTTGCTAGAAATGTTGTGTTGTACAGCCTTGATCTTATCCTGAAAAAAAGGAATTGCAGAAAGTTTGATTGGCATTAGTGTTGGTGTTGATGGGAGGACAGGAAAGCTTATTTACCGTTGTGAATAGTTCTTTGGTTGAGTCTTTTGATGCTTCTATGGCATTGGTGTAATATCAGGTTTTCACAGCAAGGATTAAAGATTTATAGGTTTGCTAGTGATTGGCAGTAGATCTCCCTGTCCATGTAGTGGTAATGGAGTCTCAATTTCCTTGTTTGTCTTCGATATAATTTCTTCTGGGCCCTAAGTTTTTTTTTTCCAAAGGTGCGATTGAATCTAAGGATGTGGTGATCCATTGATTCAAAGATACTGCAGCTATATTTGGGTTGTTACTGAGTGATTAATGATTGTGGGAAAGGACTGAATTAAAGGCCTCTGATCAGATAGTTCACAAGCGGGGGATAGTTTGTGGCCCTTTGGGTGGCTGGAGTTGTGTGAGTTAAGCCGGGACTTAAGGATGAGTAGGACCACTAGATGAACTGACCAAATCAGCTGAAGAGATTATAAGGTTTGAAGAGCATCAAAGTTGAAAAAAATGCTATCCAACAGATTCTGAACAAGTGGGTAGCTCACTAGACTGATTGGGAGAGGCCTAAGCTGTCCATGGCATCTATTAATTCAGCAGCGCCTTGTCTCGTATGTCTTCTAAATGAAGATTGAAATCACCTACAATTTTGCTTTGAGGGGACTGGACTGTTAAGTCTAAAAGCTGATTTAGTGCCAGCATTGATGCTGCTCTGTATATTCGTAGATCATTAAAGGAGTCATGGCAAGTAATTTGAATTTTGTAAAAAAGTGCTTCGAGCGCCTTTGTAATATTTAAGTTGGTAAAAATTGCTTTAAGTGAACTGCAATATATAACGACGATACCCCCACCAATTGCAAATGAGCGGTCTTGTCTGAATAAGGAGAAGCCCTCAGGACCGCCACGGAAATTCTGGTACAGACGCTGTGTCAACTCAGGATTCTCTGATAAAAGCAATGTCTATGGTTTGCGTGATCAAGAAGTCAGCACATTCAAGGGTGTGTTTAATGAGGAAGCGTGCATTAATTAGAGTGCATCAGATTGGTTTTGTTGGGAAGGGTGCTGTTTTTGTACAGGTGGTGGATGTCAAAGTGAACACTTTAATTTTTTAGTTTATCAAAAAGAATCCACAGATAGGGTAGAAGGTGAAGTCTGTGCTAGTGGCATGACAGAGAGTAGTGCCGGAACGGGGTCTACCTGAAAGGTTCAGAAGATGAGCTCTGGAATATTTTGGTGCCACAGTAGATTGAGGGGGGAAAACTGCATAATGGTTTGCGCTGTGCGCAGTCCTAGCATGGGCTGCGCAGAAGGGCTAGCTTTTGGCTTGCCTTCGGTGCACCAGCGGCGCATCAGCTGTCAGGGGAATTAAGTAGCTGTCCATGTAGGAGGCGTGCCTAACACATGAGTGCTAAAGTGCGGACTGTCCTTAATAACGAGTGGGGTAAGAAAACAGAGATCGAATCCAGAGTCCAGCCACCCAACAAATCTCAACAGGCTCCCCTGTGAGAGAAATGGTACTGGAAAATTAAATGACTCAAATCAAATGGTGAGTTAAAAAATCCATAAAATGAATAAAAGCCTCTTAGTGCCCGTTTTGAGCTGCGAGTCAGACAACTCTGAACCTTGAGTGCCTGATGCACCCGGCTCCTACAAGGAAAGCAAATGGAATGTTTCTGAGCAACGATTTTAATTTTGCTCCAATGAGCAGTGCGGACGTGCTGTCAGGAGAATTAGGTAGCGGTCCATGAAGGGGGCGTGTCTAACACCTGAGCGCTAAAGCACAGACTGACCTCAATAATGAGTGGGGGAAGAAAAAGGGATTGAATCTAGGGTCCAGCCACTCACCAAACTTCCACAGTCATCCCTATGAGAGGAATGATATTTGAAAATTCAATGAATCAAAGCAAAGGGTGAGTAAAATAATCCAAACAATGAATAAAAGCCTCTTTAAAAGTTGTGCCCGTTTTGAGCTGGGATCCAGGCAACTCCGAACCAGAGCTAAGTGCCTGATGCAAGTGGCTCCTATATACACACACCCACACACACATATATGTATATCTAAAAGCTTTTGACTTACCTGTGAAATATTCTCATTTTTTGTGGTAAAGGTATGCGTGGTAAAGTCATATGTGTGGTAAAGGCACACACGTGGGAAAGACGTGCGTGATAACACTTATTGTAATGGCATACATGGTTAATGCCCCGTTGTTAATGCTGTAGGCAATATGGCCAAATTGAAGCCGCTACTCTTCTGGACTAGGCTGTAGTCTATCGCTGAACTGGCCATGAACAGATCAGCACTGGAGGTCATTAAAACACAAAATGGCACCTCTGTTCTCTGGCTAGACTACATCAAACAGCATATGGTGATGTTAGGAATGGGCATGTATTGGTCTAAAATCCATCCCTACTAAATAGAAACACTAAGGTAGCTGTTAAAGAGAAATATTAGATCATCATATCTCACAACTATAACCTAAATGCAAAGGCAGGTGGGTTGGTTGAAGAGTTCCTGTCCTTCAAACCCACCCATAAACTAGAAACATATGGATACATATGCACCGCCTTTAGCGCGCACCCTACTCCTAAAACTCAGGGTATGCGCGTTGCTTATGAATAACTTCACCTACAATTGGGACTGCAACCAACCCAAAAAACAAACCTGCCAATTTTGTAATTACATCATTGAAGATGTGGAGCATGAACATTTCTTTTGACCAGCTTATAGCAAATCTAATGCAACACGCATTGAAAGAGGAAAACAACTAGGAGAAATTGTTGCGCCTCACTACGCCACCTCAGGTTTATGATTTCTCCTTAATCTGGGAATGCTTCAGAATAAATGAGTGGTGCGTGGGAACACCCACAGCAAAACCTATGTCACACTCTTACACACAAAGTGTTGCATGAGAAGGGGCGATATTTACAAGCACATGTAAAGCCACACAGGTTGGCTTTTTGTGTCCTTGTGAATATCGGGCAGCAGGTTGTGCCGCTGATGCGTCACACAACGTGATGTACCGACTGTGCAAGGGGCTTGTAAATAAGCCCTCAGAGCCTCATTTATGAGGCACCTTGCACCGCCAGAGTGTCCCTTTTTGTGACGTTCTGTGGTGCAGGAGCATGACTCCATATTATGAGGCAGCACTTAGCTACTTTTTTTGGCTTAGTGCTGCCTCATAAATATTGTTACTTTTAACTCCGTTTTCTGTGCACTTGGATCAATGCATGGGTGGCGACACAGGTGCTGCATCGACTCTTCTAGCCACTGGTCGGTGATGCTTTGGACTCCAAGGAGTGGTGAGCGGTAGTAGTTCAGAAACACCTGGTAGATGAGAGGCGGACAGGAATGAAGACCATCTCAGGAACCTTAGAGGGAGCCTGTAAGAGCCGCAGTCCCAATAAGCGAAACACTTGTTAAAATGGAACAGTCCCTGACTGACATTGCTAGTGTCATGAGGCAGAGGCAACAACAACAGCTCTGCCAATGTGACACCAGGGAGGAAGTCACCCAGCTAGAGGCACTCAATGATATTCTCCAATTTGTAGATTGCAAATCGGACTGATATATTGCAACAATGGGTGCCTTCCTGAAAGACGTATTTGCCTTGTCGAGAACCGCCAGGCCCTTATAAGTACTGTACAGAGAGGGGAGCCATATCTTCTGCCCCTGATGTGTGTGTACCTCAGATACCTCCCACAGAAACACCACCATCCACTGGGAAGGAACAACACACGTCAGAGGAGGAAAATGTGGACTTCACCAATTTTTTGTGGAAAAGTGTCCAGTACCATGTGTCTGTGCCTCTTAGCAAGTTTCTCATTGGACCTGTGTTTATTCTCATGCCACTGGGCTTTTCACTTGGTACTGCCCCCTTTTAGTATGTTCACCTGTTAATCTGATCCATTGTGAACTGTTGATGAGGCCTACCTTCCCTAATGGCAATTTGGACCTCCTCCTCACTGGAATACTCCTCACCTTGGCATGTCACATGAAATGTATTCCCTTTTGACTCTGTCTGGGGATACTTTGGACTCGAACAATGTTGGGGTTGGTGTCCCAAGAATTGCTACTTTGAAATTGCCTATGTACACATATGTAAATATATGCAGTAGTGTGAAGCAACATGTTGTATGTCTGTTGCAGATAGGACTAACTAAAGTATGGTGGATCTGTACAAGCAAAGTACACTTCTTAGCATCTCAAGGAAATGATGCTATAATTCCTATCACATGTTCTGGTAGGACATGGCCAAACATCATGTACCTCCTATGCCATTACATTATGTGAAAAATCTCATTGAACTATTGAATATCATGGTGTGACAATAAGCAGCAGTACCTTGAGTGACACACAGTGAAAAAGCCTGACTGAGAAGCTGGCCTGGTATATGATGTCCACGTACAATGTGTACGTTGGCACCTAGCACCAGTCCAGACAACTCTTATGGTGATTGATGAGGTCTCAGACAACCTTAGAAAGCTATCCAAGTGGTAGCTGTGTAGAGCAGCCTTCAGGCTTAGCCTTGCAGGAGTGTAAAGCAGCTTGATTTTATAGAATGCAATCTTATAGTATAGACTAAATGAAAAAGACCCACACAAAGTATTTATAAAAATATGTATTCATTATATGACACTATCTACTATGTTACAGTATCTCCTACACTGAGATAGACACAAAGCACACAATACTTTAGAAAAAAAATCATAGTAAATAGCAATAATACGCAGAGGGCCCCTGAGGGGGACCAAACCAAATACTAAGTAAGTGGTATAAGAACAACAACTTGAGTCTGGACAATTTCGAGAGGATGTAGAATTGCTGGTGACCCACCGAACCACCCAAGGTAAGTAAATAGGAACCCTAAGGAGAGCGTGTGCAGTGTGTGAACACAAACACGTGGTCCGTACAAGTCTATGTGCAAGTCGCAGTTGGATTTTGAAAGATTACGAACCCTTCCCAGTGGACCCTGAAGGAACGCCGTGGAAGACAGAAGGTTGGAGAGCCACCCCTCCCATGGGTAACATGGTACCCAAGTTACCTACCCCAGGAAAGCCTGGTGCATACGTGTGAAGTGGCATTGGAAACCACTATTGAACCCAATGGAGGACTTCAGGAAAGTGCCAATGCCGGAAGAGGAGATAGTGTCCGGAAAATCCAGATGTGGATTCTGGAAGAGGAGTGCCTGAAAGCAGAGTGGACAGTGTCTATGTCACTTCGGGGTGACCAGGGAACTTGGAAGACGGATGCCCTCTGATGTTGTGTGCTTCAGGAAAGATGACGGTGACCTTGACTCTGCAGCTGCGAGGACCAGGCAATGCTGAGGATCACCAGGACCTGGATATGAGCTGTTCCATGAAGGATGTCAAGTGCTCAGTGGTCGATGTCCGGCAGGAGCACCAACAAGCCTTGGCAAAAGCAACCCACCCAGGAAGTCAAGAAGGTGCACGGTTGGGACCAGCAAGGTCCAGAAGACTCATCACAAACAGGGGAGTCAGGGCAGGCCCCGAGCAATCAGGGGAGCCTAAGAAAACAAAAGTGACCCTCAATTGGACCCACAAGCCAAAGGCACAGAAGTAGCGATAAGACCTCAAGCAGCTCACTAAAAGATGCAGGTCACGATGCACACAATGTGGTGTGGCCAAAGATTCTGGTCACTGGAGGTGATCAAGGGTTGGGGGTACTAGGATCCCAGAGATCTTCTTGCAAAAATATCAACAAGCCTTTCCAAAGGCAAACGAGACGCTGTACTGAGGGTTTTAGTTCTTGCACACCCCACAAGGACTACTGGCCTCAATCTTGGAAAGAGGGTCGAGCAGGCCTCGGGAGCTGAAGAACACCACCACCTGTGTTGCAGATCCCACAGAGCCTGGAGAATCTGGGGATCTGCAGTTCGGTCGTCTACGTTAAGGTGCCTGCAAATACAGGGGAGTGACTCCTTCACTCCAAGGGAGATTAATTCAGTTGTCCTTGATGCTTCTCAGGCCATGGAAGGTTCCTGTATAATGCACAGGCGATGCAACAGACTGGAAGGGAGATGAAGTCAAGCCCAAACAAAGTCCAGTGAAGTCCAGAGTGCCCAGATGGTAGAAGTGCAGTGGTTTCAGTTCTCAATCTTATCCCACAATCAATCTAGGGACCTCCACCAAGGTAAGCCCTTAAGTACCCTAGGGAAAGGGCTGGGATGATTCAGGGGATCCTCCCAGGGGAGGGTCTGGACAGAGGGGAGGTTACTTCCATGTCCTTTGTTCGGTTCCATGCCAGAGCAGGAGTCAACGGCTCCCAGGGCTGGTGTGAACTGGACTATGCACAGGGACACTGAATGTGGCCCTCATGCAGACTTTCAGATGTTAGCAAGCACACCCACCCAGCTCTAATACACAAAATCCTGTCTCGGAGGTGGTCACACCTCCTGGTGACAGGATGCCTATTGTTCTGCCTTCCCCTGCTCGAGCCTGGCTCAGCAGCAGGAGGGCAGAAATGTGTCCCTGGTCGGCAGCAACCATTTTGGGCTGTCTGGGACTAGAAGGCTGGTACAGGGAACACTGAGAGCCTAACCGGAGGCTTTTCCAGTGCTTTGAATCATACCTCCCACACCGTTTACAGTGTGGGGGCATGATTTCAGCATGTTTGATACCAAACATGATAGGATTCATTACAGCCGTTTTCGAGATGGTCATCGCGCGATTATGCAATGACCCTCTATATAGTATATGGCTGCTTCACTGACAACCCAGGAGAATAGACTCTGTAGGTTGCAGGGGTGTACTGCTCATGCAGGGGCACCCGCTCACTTAGAACCAAGCACCCTGCTCTCAGGATTGTAAAGGTCTGTTATAGGGGTGACCTATAGGTTTTAAGTGCAGTGACCCTTAGATATAGTAAACACATATCTTTAGTAAGTGGTGCATGCACCAACTTATACAGGCTTCAATGTCAGGCCTGTAATTCCATTTTGAATGGTTTCTCATAGGTGGCATAAGACATGCTTCAGCCCATGGAAGACGTCTGGGGTGCCTATGCCCTGGGTTAACTGGTACCATATACGAGGGACTGACAACGGTGCCCCAGTATCCAATCAGGGGTGTACCTAAGTACATAACACAACAGTTTAAGGAGAAAGCAGATAGACTGGGGTCCTGATAAGCAGGTTCCCAGTCAGACTAGTAAAAAACAGCATCTGATCAAGCAAAAAGTGGGGGTAACCATAAGAAGCATATCCTACTTTCCTACACCGACTAATCACATAATTGTATAAGTGCACAAATTGGGTCCTGTGAGGCATGTGAGTCACTAAAATCTCAAATGGTTTCCTCCAAAGAGGAGAAGGGGGTTACTGGGAGCTGGATTGGTAGGTCCAGAGCCCGTGCTTCTAAGAATAAATCACAATATCAAAACATCGGGCTTCTGCTCCTAGAGAGGAGGGGAGACAATCTAGACAGGATGTGTGTGATTAGAGGCCGAGCATGAAAGCAGTCAGCAAGACGGTTTCATGTTGCCCTCACACATCAACAAGGGGATGTCATGCTTCATCCTGGGGCGGTGCTTCTCGTTGGGCCGGTGCTGCAATGCCCTACGGGTTGCCCGAAGGATAACTTTAGTGGAGATCTTTTTCAGAAAATGCCGTAGGATGAATGCAAGCACGGTAGTGAGTGCAGTGGAGTAGTGAGTATGTGGCTGTGGGATAAAACTAATTGGGGAGGTCACAAGTATCCTTTAATTAGTGGACCGCCCTATCAGGAATAAAAAACGATTTACAGGTAAATGCTACCATTAAGGTTTTTTAAGGAACCCCGGTAGTCAGTGTACTATAACTGGGTAAAACAAAGTACCCTGTAGTCGTGAGGGAGAGGCCTCTTTCAGGTCTCAGTCTGAATGATTGTTCAACATGTTTCACGCCTATCTGGTGGTCATAAAGATCCATGGAGCTTCGCCAGGACAGGAAAAATCAATTAACTACCCCACACATGTATATTGCCCTTAATGTGCTACCTACTGTGTATGTGGTTAAATGTCCAACCTGTCAAGAGAAAAGAAGGGGGATACAAAAAAGGGTTATTATGTTCCCGGTGTGAGGGTGTATCATCAACCAGGAAGTCCATAATAGTGGACCAGAATGTCTGTGTGATTACGAGTTCAGCCTCCAGACACAGTTAACCAACATACATGTAAGACAAACAAGATATGGATCATAGGTTTAAAATCAGGCTGTGGCAGTGATTTCCACAGTGACGGTGTCACTGTGACACAAGTTCCTGTACCACGATGCCAGTAGGGTACTGAGTAGGTATCTAAAGCCAATAAACAAATGTACAAGACATATAGTTGTCAGACTATAAAGGAGAAGACTGGCATCTCCGAGTGAGCATGATACAGCATAAGTAGTGAACATATGGTGGCAGGCATCACAGACAGACGAACATAAAAAGAACTTCCTGATTGTAGTGCACATCCTCACTCGAATGGTGCCCATGTACAAGTATAGCAGGATGACTTGGTAAAAAATTATCAGTGATAATCACACTTGTGAGCCCCCGATTCATGTCATCCGTATAGCATCGACTAGATGAAGAAAGTGATAAATGTGTCTTCTCGGGTAATGAAACTGGTCTTATACACTTTTATTTAGGATGTTTGAGTAGCACTTACCTAACAAAGAAATGCTAATTGCCTCGTCAGGTGGCGAGGAGATGCTGCGCACAAGTGTGCTAAGCTGTAAGTGAGGCAAATTAGAGATTTGAAATCTGGTATAGCGGGCCTGCCGTAATGAAAAGTAAATGTTGGCCGGCCCGAGAATCAACAGTTGTACTTACAGTTAGATGAGTGTGGACACGTTGTCTGCACCTACCCGTGGCCTCCGTCTACCCGGAAATGGGACTTCTGGGGCCATCAGAGCTCAATATAAACAGCAATCAGGTAACGGGCTGCAATGGAGAATGTGTGAAGCAGCTGTGTATTCTCCGCGCATGTCTGGCGGCCATACTGGGGTGGTTGGGACGACAGTATTGATGGTGAGAGTGGGCATGTCTGGTGGCCATATTAAAGTGGGCAATAATGTTTTGAAATGTATGCCCGGAAGGGTATCTTTCTATCGTATTCACGCTCCCATGCAATTGAAATTCTGGAGATAAAACCAAAGATCGCCATATTAGTTCAGAATAAGGGGACACAAGTTAAAAATGCCATTCATATTGAAAGGGGGCAGGGTTTTGTCTCATTTTAATAATAAGGATGAGTAACCATAATATTAGACGGACAATACTCAGGTGCACACAACTCAGGAGTAATGTGACCTATGGTAAATATAGATAACTACATTACATTACTCTGAGAGAATCCTCCAGGTAATATGATTGGAAGGGTATGACATGAAAATAGTATCTGAGGGAAGAGGTGTCTCTACAGAGAAATCATTGTACCTGAATGATAGTGTATAGTCAAAGTGATATAGGTAGGGAACACAGGAGTCTCCAGGTGATGTTCTAATACATTGGTAGTACAGAGATAAGGACCCCAAGTTAGACTAAAGGTAAAGAAGCTTGATAGAGTGTGATATACACTCATGCAGAGCCGGTGGCTGGTCGCATTGGTTGAAGATCATGGTAGGAGACACTGTATAACATATGGAAAGTAATAACTTATAACTCAATACATGGAATTTCATCATCCAGTCCATTCCTGTTAGTTTGTAAATGGAACACCCAGTGTTGATTGCAACTGAAGAGAATAGTGGCATTCCAGGAGGAGCTGACTTTGAGAACTGTCCATCTTAGGTCATCAATGGAGTGAGTTGGGTCCTTAAAGGGATTGCTCATCTTGGTGGCATTCTGTCCACATCTAATGGTGTTTTTATGATCCCTTGCTCTAAATTTGAGAGGTCATGCAGTCATACCTAAATAATACATCTTGCAGGGGCATGTAATCAGATAGACGCATAGATAGACGTTTCTGGTATTGCAATCAGTGTGTTGCTTTTGCACCCAGGAAAAGGACCCTAACTGTATGGTAGTATAGTGTACAGTTGAAGTGCACGCAGTGCAGCTTCTGCATGGGTAATGTTCGTTACTGGTGGGAGATTCCATAGCGTGGTTTGCAAGTTGGATTTCTTCAAGCGTGGTCTTGTGTGCACCAATTGGTCTATCAGATTGGTTGTACGTCTGAACGCAAAACAAGGACGTTCAAGATCCAGATCACCTGTATCAAAAAAATTTCAATGTTTCAATATGATCGATTTGAACTTATTGAAGTGGAATTTGAACGATGTTACACATGTCATAACTTCCTCCTTTTGGTATGTGTTGTCTTCCATTAGAGCCTGCATGTTGTTATTTCATGCCCTTTTTTCTGCAAATCTGATTACCCTCTGGGGTTACTACCTCTCAAGAAAGTTTCCACTCAATTCCGTGGCTTGGGTGTCGTAATCTGCAAGGTTACTGCAGGTGTGTCATAGATGTAGAAACTGCCCATATAGTAGGTTTTCTCAAAGTGCCTTAGGGTGATGGCTCTCGAAAAGCAGGAGGCTATTACAGTCTTTGCTCTTTTTTATGTTCTTATCTGTAGTGTGTCTTGGGTCAAGCTAACCAATAGATCTAACAAGGGGATCTTGTCCACCTTCCATAGCACAAGGATGTCATCTATGTATCTCTTCCATAAGATAATGTTTGTCTGATGCAGAAGATGTATTTTGATTCACAATCTGCCATGTAGAGGCACGCCAGACTTTGGGCGAACGTGCTACCCATAAAAGGCCGATTACTTCAGAGCCCAACTTAGTCAAGGCTCAAATCGCCTCCAAAACCATTTTGAAATTGTCAAACAGCAATCAGCAACAGCACTCAATCACTTTGAATCAGCAGACAATTCACCTTCATGCAACTATCTGGCTATATTTTCATGGAAAAAACTAAACTCATCAGTCTTGACCTTGAATTTAAGGGGGCCCTACTTACATCATCTGTGAGTTGTGCTTATCTTGCTCTCTGAGAGTCTAAAGCCTTTTAGTATTAGCACCAATAACATGGCCACCTGGAGCTCCTTTTTTCCCCTCAGTGAAAATGACAACTATAAAACTCTTCTGAGCATTAACCCCTCTAATCACTTCAGCGACCCATTGCCACCATCTGTCTTCAAAAAAATCAAGGTTGTCGTTATGCCGCTTTGGACAAAGATTGTCAATGCCTCCTTTTCTTAAGGCAAGATCCGAGAATGTCTAAAAGCAGCTCAGGTTTCACCCATTCTTAAAAAACCTGATGCGAACAGAACTGACCTCAACAACTTTCGTCCCATCTCCAACATCCCTACTCCGGCTAAGCTCCTAGAAAATGGCATTCAATCGCAACTCTGTTCAAACATTGAGACTTTCAATCTTTTAGATCAACATCAATCTGTTTTTTGGAGCTATTACAGTACCGAATCAGTGCTCCTTCACATCATAGATGACATCCTAAAAATGTTAGACCATAACGAATCCTGCCTGCTAATCCTCCTTGATCTTCCCTCTGCATTCAATGCGGTTAATCACGATAACCTCTGGAACACAGGATGGGCCTTTCCGGTCTGGTATTGCAATGGATCGCTTCCTTCCTTCACAATAGATCCCAAAGAGTTAAGGTGAACCATACCCTATCCCAACCATCTTCAGTCGTCATGGGTGTCCCGCAAGTGTCTGCACGTTCTCCCATACTCTTGAATATTTTCCTGGAACAGCTAGCGAGCGCTCTAAAATTCATGACCATTCTTTTTCATATGTATGCGGATGACACACAACATTACCTGAAAATCAAGTCTTCTGAAGACCTCATTTTACTCAATTTCTCCTCGAGGATTTCCCAAAACTGGCTCCTTGTCAACACCGCCAAAACAGAATACCTTCTCATATCCCCTCCTGAGCACACCCCCAAGATTGACCTCTGGGTGAAGCACTTCACTACCTTCAACTGCTCACCTCTTATCATCGACTCAGCTAAATCTCTTTGAATCACTCTAGACTCGCACTTGAACATGAAGAAAAATATTAGTAAGATGTGTAAGGGTGCAAACCACCAAATGAGGCTTCTTAAAAACCTAAAACCATTCCTCCCTCAAGAGGACTTAAAGCAGTTGGTTCAAGCGCTTGTCTTGCCGAGGCTAGACTATGGTAGTGCGACGCTCTGTGCCCTTCCCAAACATAACTTGGCCCAGCTCAGGGCTTCGTTGAATGCTGTTGTCAGACCGATCACTGATACAAAAAGAACTGATCACATCTCTCCAGCCCTAAGATCTCTAAAGTGTTTACCCCATGAAGCAAAAATACTTGTTTGACACACAAAGCCCTTCACTTCAAAATTCCTGGCTACCTGGCTCAAAAACTAGAACTGTCAGGTGGGGCAGACCATTAAGGAGTGCACATTCTCTACTACTGAAACTTCAGACCTTTCGCAAAAAGTGAACAAGGCCCCGAGCCTTCTCTGGCTCTGCACCAAAGATCTGGAACTCACTCCCTTCAGAAATCTGAAGAACTCACTACACGGCTGCTTTCAAACATGAAGTAAAAATAATCCTAATGAACAAATTTCTGCCTTAAGTGACAATTGTTTGTCTGTTTTCTAATGTCTTTTTTTGTCTGTAATTCCCAGGGTTGTCTACCTTACTGTACCAAGTAATGTGTGTTGCGCATCCTTGTACATTTTCATTAGTTCATTATGTTATTCTCTCTTACTCCCTCTACAATGTTCCCCTTTACCTTGCACTCCCTTTCCATTATTGTGTAGCGCTCTGATACCCTTCGGGGTCTTCTTCGCGCTGTACAAAAACTTTTAAATAAATAAATAGATGTCCCCTGTACTTGGTGGAAGACCTGGGTCTTGTACATAAAGTAGTTATTTTTGAGAGCAACGGTGGTGCATTCTAATATGAATTCCACAGTAGTAGAGGTAGAAGAGTTGGTAGTTCTCTGGAATGAATCAATCACTTCAATGGTTGCATCTTGGGGATGTTAGAATAGAGTGCCTCCACGTCCACTGTCATCAGGAAGGTTATCTCTTCAGGGTTCTTGATGTTGGCGATGAGATTCAGGACATCTTTTGTGTACTTTAGGAACAAAAGGATAGTTTGGACCAATGAGTGGAGGAAGTGGTCACAAAATTGACTCAATGGCTTCAAAACTGACCCTATCCCTGAGATGATGGGTCTGCCAGGCGGTGGATGAATCGCCTTGTGGATTTTTGGTAGTACTTAGATGTAGGGCATCACGGGTATCTCGTTTATTAAGAAGAATCCTTTTTGGAAATCCTTCCCCGGTTTTCTGCAAAATTTGCCAAGTTTTTGATCCATTTCAGAAGTCTTCCTGTGGTGTCCGTGTCCAGTAATTTCATAATTACGTGTGTTGGCCAGTTGTCTATGGCATTCATGCTCATAGTCTTCCATATTCATGATTACAGGTGCTCCACCTTTATTATTAGCCGGTTTTATGATGGTGGTCTCATCTTGCATCAGGTTGAGGGCTGTACTTGTCTTGGTAGGAAGGTTGTTGCACTTCCGTGCCACCTGATGAGGCAATTTGTATTTTTGAGTTAGGTAAGTGCTCTTCAAACATCCTATACTACCAATTTGATTAGCCGAGAAGACGCATTTATCACTTTCTTCATCTAGTCGATGATATACGGATGACATGCATTGGGGGCTCACAAGTGTGATTATCACTGATCGTTTTACCAAGTCATCCTGCTATACTTGCACAGGGGCACCATTCGAGTGAGCATGTGCACTACAACCAGGAGGTTCTTTTTATGTTTGTCTCTGTCCATGATGCCTTCCACCAAATGTTCACTACTTATGCTATAACAAGATCACACAGAGATGTCAGTCTCTTCCTTTACAGTCTGGCAACTATATGTCATGTACGTTTGCGTATTGGCTTTAGATACCTACTCAGTAACCTACCAGCATCACAGTATATGATCTTGTGCCATAGGGACATTGTCACTGTGGGAATCACTGCCACAGTCTGATTTTAAACCTATGATCCATGTCTTGTTTGTCTCACATGTATGTTGGTTAACTGTCTGGATGCTGAACTCTGTTCCACAGACATTCTGCCCCATTATAATGGTCTTCCTGGTCGATGATGAGCCCTCACACCAGGAACATAATAACCTTTTTTGTATTCTCCTTCTTTTCTCTTGACAGGTTGGACATTAAACCACATACACAGTAGGTAGCACTTTAAGGGCACCATATATGTGTGGGGTAGTTAATTAATTTTTCTTGTCCAAACAAAGCACCACGGATTAGTATGACCACTAAATAGGCGTGAAACATATCGACCAATCTTTGAGAGTGAGACCTGAGGGAGGCCTCCCACTCATGACTACAGAGTACTTATTTTTACCCAGTTATAGTACACTGACTACCAGGATTCCTTGAAAAACCCCAATGGTAGCATTTGCCTGTAAAAAGGTTTATATGCATGACAGGATAGTCCACAAATTAAAGAATAGCTTGCCACCTCGCAATCAGTTTTAACCCACAGCCACTTACACACTACTCCACCGCACTCACTACCTTGCTTGCATTTATCCTACAGCATTTTCTTAAAAAGATCTTTGGTAAAGTGACCTTTCATGGGACACATGTGAGTCACTAACATCTTTTCACAAATCCACAGATATCCTGCTCAGTTATAATGACAACATCATCATGTACATATATCAGCCCCAATGCCCATAGGGAAAATATCCTACAAGTACTATCATAATCATTCACTGACAATATGCAGATACTAATGACCAGACTCCTACTGATTTAGCATCATACCTATGCCAATCAAGGAAGTAGAATCTTTGTGCTACACCTTGGTTGTCAAAAAGCATGAACTGCAACCGCTAAGTATGGGGGATCCCATGTCAAATGATAAATTGTATCCCTCTGACCTGGATAGCCATCCCATGCATGGAGTGTGAGCGTAACCATACATGACATCAATTGTACTATATACACACAGGACAATAAATAGGAGCCAGATCACTAACCCTTGAACCAAACTACACATCCCCAGGCTAAGAGGAAATGTGAGACTAATGTTTTCTAACTTAGCAACTAGTTGCACAAATTCACATGCAGGAAGTGCCACACAATGTGAAGAATGATTGACGTTTACGGGTATATGGGGGGCACATTCATTGCTATTAACCAGGAAACAACAATGACTTACAAGTACAATGGTGCAAGGGTGAGTTTGTAAGTGGCTGGCACCACTGTGTCCCAACACAGTCATGAATGGGTAATATGGGGAGACAGATTTATCCCTAAAATACATATAGCAAAACTTACACACACAGAGCTATAGTAGGTGACTATCTGTGTTGGGCTGTGCATCTATTAACACAAATAGGTCCACTCACAGTGCCCAAAGAATGTTGAAGATTCCTTAACTGACTCAATTTTAATGATGACTGACTCTTTCCCATAGGCGTCTCACAAAGTTTCACTTATCTAGAAACACTGCAGGTAATCCCTATATCATGTACTTAACTCAATCTACGCAATTATGACAACTTTTCAGCAGGAAATTATTATGCAGTCGGGAAAGAAGAAAACGTTTTTATCTATAAAAATGTAATACTCACTAACTAAAACTACCTACTCTAAACTAACTTTCACTATTTAAACTTTCCCTTAGCTTTAATCTAGCTGTCCTAGACTAATGTACACTATCTAAACAAGGCCTAAATTAACTTAACCTACCCATCCCACACTAACTTACCTTGACACTACCTTAACCTACCCAAACTTAGCTTTAACTATACTATACATATGAAACAAATGATGTGCTAAACAGCAGCCCTCCACACCCTTAACCCACATAGTCAACAATACCAACATAATCTCTTTCTATACATAAACTAATTATAAATTAAACAAATATTAATTATTCTGTATTATTTATTTGTTTGTATTTTTATTACAAAGCCTAAATATTTCTCTAACCCACTAAAACCTTATAAATATATGAAAATACAACCTATAAAATATCTTAAAAACCTATCTTATCTAAACATACACTATCAACTAACTAACTTCTTGCAAACTAAAATACTACAATATATAGGATAACAAATAGGAAATAAAAATGTCCACATCAGTTGTGAGATCTGGTCCATTACCTTCTCTAGGTTTTTCATGCACATGCACTGATTGGCCTGCTCCTCCAGAATACCATTCAGTTTACAGTTAACTTTCCTCAGTTCACTAATAATAGTGTAATGAAACACCTGGCCTGTGTGTGTTCCAGCTGTGTGGCAGCAGGGGTAGCCAGTAGAATTGCTGGCTTGGGTGTAAGTTGGTGACTTGGCCCTGGTCTGTCCTGGCCATTGGCAGATGTGGGCATTATTGTAGTCGTGGATCACAGAACATCCCAGAACACCGCAGCCTTTGAACAGTCATGCAATTTCTGCATCTTCCGATATGCCTAAGATGCCTAAGATATATTGCGCACATGTCAAAAATGCTTATGCCTCATCTCGTATGTACGTGCTTCGTCAGCTGTCATGTTGTCTAGGGTGAAAACATTTAAAAATGGTTAGCACATGCTGTACATGTACATGATGTGTGTAAGAAATAATCTAACATTTTACCACAATCATATGATCCTGAGCAAACCAATACCAGCAAAAGAGATGGATAAATGGACAATATATGGTCACTACATAGACATCCAGTACATGAGCCAGGAAAACTGAGTCAGACGCCATCTGTGTGGGTGCCTGGAATGTGACATTAGTCACAATGACAAAAATACCCCATAATACTGTACTAAAGTTGCTCCTTCAGCAAAAAAATATGCTGCAACTACCATATCCTAATTTGATCAGATTTTGATGGCAACCTTGATGCCATATTCACATGTTTACATTTGCAGATTTAGCTTTTTCATACTACTAAAGGTACTATTATTGTTTCAATAAACATATTATGTGTATGTTAATCCATCACTATGGTCTGTAATGACCTTCTGGAGAGCACAAATACATGCAGCATGTCTGAAGTCAGTATGCTGTCTGTTGATGCTACATATGTTGCAGAATCACACAGTGTATGAATCAGATTCCATTATATCCTATCAATGTTTGAGAACAGTGCCTGTGTAGAAATATAGCACATCATATCGCCCAGTGTCATTCCTAAATGTGGACACCTGCAAAAGAACTCAGTCAACACTTGCGTAGCAAAACAGAAATGTAGTGTATTTTGTAAAGCGCACAGCTGCCCCAACGGGGCGTCCCGGCGTTGTATAACGCTGTGGAACCCTTCCTGGCTCTCCCTGTGAGAAGCCCCTCCTGGGCACCCCCAAGGTGAAGCCAGGCATCCCAGTGTTGTAGGTGCCGTTGTGGAGACTAAGCAAGCTATTGCCCAGAGTTGCAGCGTGGGACCCATGATTATAGTAGGCGCCGAGGCGAGACTTATCGAGTCCATGGACATTGAGCTCAAGACCCTGCCGCGTCGGGACTTGAACCCTGGTCCCAGGCCTGATCTCTGCTTCAGAGTCTGCCGCTCTAACCAGTGAGCCACACTTCCCCACTGTTGTACCACATACATCTGGGAATCTGCTATTTGTTGTATGATTTCATGTATTTCTGTGGAATACATGTGGGCTTTGTGCCACATGATGAGCAATGTGCCCAAGGTCACATGACCAGAGATATGCCACTATCCAAAAAATGTAGAGATGTTTAGTTCCTGTGGTCCTGCAAACATACACATTACAGTATCTGAAATTTTACATATGACCAATGCCTGAGACTCCAGATAAAGTGCAGCTCATTAAGGGATTATGACACACAAGCAGACTTCCTCAGCAAAGACATGACAGAGAGAAAATATCCGACAAGATTGATCAGACAAGCCAACAAAAGAGCCTACAGCAATAATTGTGAAGCCCTCTTGGATAACACCACTAAACCAACTGAAGACGTGATGAAATGCATGACCACCTTCACCCCCCAATCAAATGGAATCAGGAATATTGCCATTAAACATTGGAAAATCTAAAACACAGGCGACATAGACCTGGTAAGTCCGCTATTTGCATTCCAGAAGACCGAGTACTTGAAATATCAACTGGTTCATATCAGACTTTGACCTAACAAGACCCCGAGACAGACTACTCCAGGGGACCTCCCTCCAGTTACTGAACATTACCTAAGTTGAACATGTAATACGTGTTCCTCTACATGACAAAAGAAAACTCTGAACCTGTCAACTTCACATGGACACAGCAACAGCATACCAACTGTAACACAAGGAACTGCATCTACCTGATCACATGCCTCTTTGAACATTACTATATAGGAATGACAACAAAACCCATCAAGATCAGGATAGGGGAACACAAAAGCACATTTCGGTGTTGACATACATTCACCAGAAGACGTGACCTGGACTATTTTAGAGGCCAATCCATCATGGAGTGCAACCACGCTATTAGAGTTGCACATGATAACCTCACTACTGTGACGGGAATTTAGAGATGTTCCTGATCACTCTATGTTATGTGCACTCACTACATGTGTGAAGTGACAGATGATTGATCTGATATTTGTTTTGTTGGTCCTCCCTAGGTAGGTCATGGCATTGCCAACATGTTTAACACTCACACAAACATAAGACCATGTAAAACTACAGATTTTGTTTAAGACCGACATGGCATTGGCACAGCCGTTTTATTGTTCCAATACTTTACTATGTAATTTGGTGCATACACTTGTTGCAATTCAAATATGTCACATGTAATGTTATGCGTTTTCTCGTCAGCATTTAACAATGTTTTTGCCAGAAAATGTGTCAGGGTGCACTTTGATTGACACATCTTTATTGCTATATGTGCAATCTTCATGTGCAACACAATGATGTTATTACAAGAAACTGTCTGCTCCAAAGGTAACCACAATACATTGGTTTTTCACATGTATGTGTATGACTATCAGGTAGCCTATGTATTTTCTACCACTCTAAGAAGGCCGCCATTAACATGTAATGCTTCTGCTTATTGGGTACTGCATTGTCTTTACAGCTCCATCTGCCAGCTTAACGGATTTGTTTATTATAAAAAATGAAACCTACATTTCTTTACTATCCTTTCATGACCTAAAACCCTCCCTTTTCCTTCTCGATATTCATTTCGCTTGGCTCATTCCCCCCTTTAACATGGCCGCCACTGCCGAGTCACTGGGTACTTTCTGATCACACGATGTGTCACATGACTATCCCTGCACTTCCTTAAATACCTTCCTCCTGGCTCGCTCCTTCCCCGAGCACACCGGACATACAGGTACACACAAAGGACATACAGGTAAGCCCCGTCACCAACAAGACGTTACTTGCTTAGATATCCTTTCTTACGATCTTTATACACTGTTATCTCCTCACACAGGTCATTGTACCGGCCCTGGAGTACTCGCATCATTGTTGCGTGACTCACAGCACCTTTCGTATATTTCCAAATGAATTGTTTGCCGCTATTCATGTAATTATTTAGGCCCTACAGGGGTTGTGTTTTTTCCTTCATGTGCCCACCCCTGCAGTACTCTCACTGTCCGTGTGCCTTCTCTCTTCTTACAAGGTTACTGCGCTTCTCCACACCACTACCTTCAACTGGAATCACTCCAATACTACCGCTACTATGGTAAGAGTTAAATGCACGCTTGTAATGGTTTTAGACCATTTAATGCGTGGCTATTCCTGATATTCGTCTCCTTTTCACCAGCAACAAGATGCTCAATTGACCTAATGTGCCTCCATGCATCCGTAGTAATCCTTTCCTGGCAATATTGCAACCGCCTTATTGCTTGCCTCTTGCTATTACGCTTGGTAACCTGCACACACTCACGCCGCTCCAGCACTTGTATGCAACACAGCATCCACGCCATAAAAGTGTAAGGTCTTGCTCCATTGTTGCACTTTGAGATCGTTGTTTCTTATCAATTTCCACCCAGCATGTGTATCATATCAACACCTAGTACACAACGTCTGGTTGGATGAGTTGAACCACCATAGTCCCTCACTAGCACTATGTTATAGACCATTTTTTGTACAGTCCTTTTTATCTACATACTTTTCTTTTGTCCCCTTCTACCTCTCACCATTGTCTATCAGGCCATATTTCCCTCAGGCATGTAATTTTTACGTCCTGATGATGATACCAATATTGTTTCTAAGGGATGGAAACGTTGTTGACCTTATATGCACCGTAAACGCAATATGACTAATTACTGATGTGTAACAGTGTAGGTACATATTGCTTGCTTGTTTCAATTCTTTCTACAATTTGCAAGCATTTTTTGCCTGCCTGAACCCTGTTTCTGAATTTGTGAATTTCTGTTCATTTGTGTAGTTTTGTTATATATGTTGTGTTAGACGCAGGTTCGTGTCCCACTTTATTCTTGTGTTCTATGTGATTTGATACATTATTAAATATTTCTGTCCCGCTGGACAGCTTTAATATAGCACTGATTACAGGCCTATATTCTTTGTTTTGTGTGTGAATCTCTCCTGTCAGAGACCACTTTGTAATTGTAACGTACCACTACCCCAGGTCCCTGACCATTACAATTTGGTTCCCTTGTTATTTACACATGTGCTCAGTATTTAGGTCATACCTCACTTTCCTCACATTTCAGCCTACACAGGCATACAATATGCTAAAACACAGGCACATTTGCACCACGGTGCACAGGGCACTGCACTGCATGTGGGATTGCCTTTGTGCAGGAGGGGGCACACACCTGCACATGGTGAACCTAAGCCCTGATTGTCTATGTATGCATGCCACAGAATGGAGCTCACATAGGATGGATGCAGGAGTGACTTGGAGCACTTCACTTGTTTTTCCTCGTTACACATCACCTGGGGAGACCAATTGATTTGTCACATTTTGAAGTTTACCTGGCGTGGGATATATGACATGCCTCATGAACCATGGGAGTTTTAATGGGATACCCCCACAATGTCCATGGAGACCCTCTCGTGTTCACTGTCACAGTTCACTGAATTTTGCCCAGTGTTGCATTGCTCTGCTCCTTTATGCCATTCAAAGGCACCCAACGTGGCTTTGCATGTCTAAACATGTGTCTTGAGGGTTTACATTACAGGTGTACCATGATGCATGGTGCATAAATGAGGCACACCCCTCATATTTATGACCCTATCTTCATCAATAGACAAAGAGATGGCTATTTTGTCAAACATTTCTAACTGCTAGTAGTCCTGCTATGTACTTCAGATTTGCTTACCAACAAGTAAGTCACTGCCATATCGCCCATTCTGGAAGAACTCATTGATGTTGCAATGCTGAATATATAGGCATCCTGCCGTTCCATATGTATTTTGCCAGCATATTGGTGAATATTACCTGCTGGTCCAGGATGGCCTGGAAGATGATAGACTAGATGTGCTTCTGGTTCCTGTACAGGTGTGATGCTGCTGCAGGGGGTAACAGTTGCACATGTGTGCAATCCATGGCACCTAGCACTTGTGGGAATACATTAATGGCACAGAAACCTTGCTTAGTCTCCAGCTGCTCTAGTTATGTCGTGGGGAAGAGGCAGTACGGAGGTGCTAGTCAGATGATATCCTCCAGGACAGAGGGTATGAAGGCAGAAAAGATTCCTGCCACTCTGGCTGTTGTGATCTGGAATGAACCAGCAGAGGGATGTTGGTGGGCCTGACAGTTGGTTTTGCAGGGAAACACCTAAGTTGCAGATCTAAGTCTCTGTGTGGCACAGTCAGTTCTGGTGCATGTATTTTCCGAAGCAGACCTACAAGAACTGACATAACACATTCGCCGACTTGTAGATATGACCACCGCCGGCTCCACTTTAGTGATGCAACGGCAGCACGGCCCTCTCAAAAATATGCCCCTTGGTGACAAAACAAGAGTGCACCTAGGTAACCAACCTTGAGGTCAAAAGAGGGCAGAAAAAGTACCTTACAGTGGGCCAACCTTAACTTGTAACATTGTTTGCAATGCTTTGAAGTAGCTCACCATGGCCATGCCATGCCTTTTGTCTACAGCACAAAATTTCAAGCAAAAACTCTACCTGATGAAAAAGCAATTTTAGTTTATTAATCTCTGTGATAACGCCTTTTGTAATAGAATATGCCCCTTCACTAGAGTGGACAAATAGATTCTGCAGACATAACAAAGACACTCAGTCTAATGTCTACTGCCTTTTTCTAAACCAAAATAAAAATGAACAGGAGTCAGAGTGCTCCGGTGATGCTTCACGACTGGTGAACCCAGCACTACAATCCTAGGGAAGGCGCTCTCTTCTGAAAGTGTCCATTCTACAAACGAATATTTCTTGCTGAGTGCAGCAATCCTGCGTCTGAGTCACTGGAAGCGATCTCAGTTGACTGACTGCCATTTCCAATCGTGTATTCAAAGGATGTGGATTGCTGCGGCTTTCATCCACCCCGTTTGTCGCCCTTGTTGTCACATTGCAATTTCATGTTTTATCATGTCGGTCCTTTTTTTCGGTGTAAACAACTGATCTTCTCTATCACGGGCCAAAAAAATAAATGTATTTTTACACGTCTTCAGAATGGTTATCTCAAAGCATCGATCTATGTGTCTGCTGTAGCCTAATGGCACAACTAATTTCTGAATTTCACTCCCGTTATCTACAATTGTCTAGAAGCCCGTCAGCAGGTCAATTCCTATGCAAGAAGCATTTTTTGAAATCTAATTACGTGCAACATTAGAGCGGTATTAATCAGTACTAGGTTGCAGCTAAATTGCTATCCATGAACGGCTTCTGTTAAATTAAGGCGGCCCCATGTATTTGCAGATACAGTCCAGCTCAGAACAACGCTGATGGCTGATTGTAATCACCCAATGCATCCTCCGTCCTGAGATTTCCAATGTGATTGTCTGCCTTTCCCAGAAACAAATATAAAGTAATCCTTCACCCCGGGTCAAATTCATTCCGAGCGCTCGAGAGGCATTCGCCACCCGTGGCTCAGTCTCGGGGCAGCACTTCTGATTCGCTGTGTTGTCGAGGGCGTCAGGGCGACCTTTCACACTGATAAGAAATATTGCCTCGCGGATTCACGGGCTCGAAGAACGATGAGCAGGTTATCAGTCAGATATAAATCAAAACAGGATATATTTGTGATAGAAAGTTCGAATTTCTTTCAGAGTAAAATTGGATGTGTGCCGTCAAGTACTCTATTATTACCAAGACCTTGAATTCAGCAAGTGCTATCTGGAAACTCCCCTTCAACTACCCATTGCCCTTGCATCCGAATGATTCACTTTTCATAAAGAGGTCTCTCGTCCGTATGTGAAGGAAAGTACCGTCACAGCTTACAATGGCACAGTAGAATAAACTCCCACCTCCGTGTGACCTTCGGCCTAAGGTACCATTTACTTGTAAATTAGGCTTTAGTTATTTTTTCACCCCTTCTTACAGCCACTCTGTCTATGGTTTGATAGAATTACCCCCCGCCCCGAAATATTTTTCAGCCCTTCCCCCGAAATTTGGCTCTAGTTGCCCGCCTGGCCACCATATCTCACTCACTACAGTCTTGGGCCCCACACCCAGTGATCTTGTGTGACCCTCCATTCACCCAGCCGAAGCTGTACTTCTCAGACGGCCGCCGTGGAGTTGATTATATCGCGGCCTCTATGTATTGGTAATGTACAATTACATAGGGTCGTTCTTCAATGTGCGTTTATGGTTCAGCTGCTCTTTCCACTGAAAATGCATTTTTTGATTTGTCTCCATCTTTTAGACACCACATGGTTGGACCTGCAACAACTTCCTCACTCATCTTAGTGTATACTGCTGAGTCTGAGGTCCACAATTTCCCTGTAGGGGAATTACAGTTAAAGGGGCTCATGCAAGATGTGTTTTACCATTTTCGCTTCTTTAGGTATCTATGCTCACAGCTACAGCAAAAAAACAGCAATTTAGGTTAATGCCAAACTAGGCATGAAAGTAGAACTTTACTCAAAAATAGTATTTTTCATGTCTTATTGTAATTATTTCTCTCAGTAGATTTTTGAGATGTTAGGATTTGAAGAAAGAGTGCCAGTGTTTGAAAATCTCAGCGCTTTTTTTATTTCAAGACTCACTATCTTCATGCTTTCACAAATTACGATTTCTGTCAATCATTTTTGACATTTTTTACAGGTGTGATTGGCTGTTCAAGGAACTCAAAATGTTTTTTTAGGCAAATATTTATTTAGTGCCATGGTGTTTTAAAGTCATCCTGTGCCCTAGGTACCACCAACTTATTGCTGACTGGTACTGGTGATGACTGACTCTGACTGTCCCTGGGCTCTGCCTGATCAGGCCCAAGGCCAGTGCGATGCTGAAAAGACACTTAGAATACAGTGCAAACACCTACATACACTGGGGTACACTATGGGTTAGGGTACCCTTACGATTGGCATAACCTCCACCATAAGGCCCTAGTACATTATAGTGCAGGGGGATTAAAATGACCTTTAAGACCCAAGCATATAATAGGGCACAGCAGTTTAAAGGCCGGCAGCTTTTCTGCACTGCTGAAACCTTAGTTTAAGAGCAGCCCTGTGTTGCAGGGCAGCTTTCAAAATTCAAATTGTGCCCACACTCGACTTTGGTGTTTGGGGCACTTAAAAATTGATAAGCTACAATGTTTAGGCATATTAAGTACCCCCATGGTCTCCCTAGGTGTCCCAGGGGTGGGGTAGGGGGGGAGGTATTTAAAAAGAGTTTTATATGCCTTGGATTTTGTGAAATTGAACATTTTACTCCCAACATTGTAGTAAAGTGCTTCCCAAAGTCGACATTTGTGCTAAGAGCACTGCAGAGTGAGGATCTGCAATATGTGTACATATACAGATCCCCTAAACGCTCCCCTAGGTGTTTAAGGGGTGGGGGGTCCTGTAGATAAAGGTAGGGTCCTTCTAAAGCATGTTTTATACACCCTAATGTTGGAGAAATTGCCCAGTTACTTTTCCCCATTGCAGTTCACCAGCCAAATAGGTTAACATGGCAAGAAGTTATTAAATAATAACTTGTGTTAAGGAGGTGAAAAAAATACAATTTGAGGACTTCCTACAATGGTATCGATAAATCCAATATGGCATTGTTGAATTTATCCTAAAATGTACAGACAAGAAGTTATAAAACTTTTTCGTCTCTAAGCCAACATTCAGTACTGTAGTGCTCTGATCTGATTGTCCAGAGTTAAGTGAATTAGCCTTGCTGCTTTGATAAGGTGATAAGTAGCCCAGGGGGTCAGGGAGCCATGATGGGTTCTGCTACATAAGAATGCTATGGCAGGGGAGGGGGTCATAAAACATATTCTTCAAAAAGAAGAGGGAACAGACAGTGTAAGTCAGGTCCAGTTACAGTCCTACCCTCTGAGCCCAGTCAAATGGCAGGCTTAACACTAACCCTGGGCGAAGCACTACGCTACGCTACACTCACGTAGTTTGCGAAGTTTGCACTACTTTGCACTACACAAATTGCACGTAGCACAGTGCAAACACACGTAGCGTGGCGTATCGTAGTGCAGCAGTCATTTTTTACTTGCTCGCAGTCCTCAACGGTAAGTTTGCAACTGCGAGCGAGCAAAATAACATCCCTGCAAGACTTTTTCCTCGGTCGCGATCAGCAACATCAAGTTGCCGATCACGAGCGTGGAAAATAAACCTCCCGGCGAGATTCTCACCGCAAGGAGGTCAGGCTTCTCATTGCGAGTGATCGCGTATGCCAGTCCGCGTTGAGAAAGCTGCAGCTCGAGTAGAAATCTACTTAAGCTGCAGAAAACGACCGCTTGCATTGTGCAGGATGCAGTTTGCACTGATTGCACAGTGCGGACAAGCATCTGGCACTGTGCAATCAGTGCGAACAGCATTTTGCACAGTGTACTACACAGTCCATGTAACTCGCGAAGTGCGAAGTGCACTGCGCGTAGCTACGCGTAGCTCTACTACGTAAACTACGCCCAGGGTTACTTAAGGCAGGAATTTCCAGATGCGAAGGGTAAGGAGCCTATGTAGATGATCCATCCTATAGGCTAGTTTAGTTTGCTCTTCTCCCTCTGCAGGAACATTCAGCCATGTGAAGTTTTGGAGGAATGATGCTCTCTGGGAGAAGATAGTGCCACACTTTGGAGGATGTAGTCATACCCTGGGGTGTTGCCCTGCACCTCATTGGACAGGAGTGCCCTTCTGCTTGACCCAGAAAACTTGGAATAAGTATCTGAAAGGAGCAAAGTCTCTCAGCTCTTCTGCTTGAAACAGAGAAGAAGAAGGAATGCCATGCCAGAAACTATATTTGCACCATCTGGTCTTGCACGCTGAAAAGAATGCACCGGCTACATTATCTGGAAATATGGCACTTTGGATGTACCTTGCCAAGCTGGACACTTGATTTGCATCATCAGCCCTGTATTCTGACAGACTGCGCCTGCTGCATTATCTGGAACTACAGCCCTTTGGATGTACTGTGTTTCATGAGGAATAAAGAGTGGCCTGTCTGCAAGCTTTAGGTTAATAGAGCTCACCTGCATCATCTCCTCCAAGAGTCCCCTGCCTGAAGTGTATCCAGTGGACGTTTAAGGGTGTGGTCCAGGTGCATTGTGGGAATTGTGGTTCCAACCTTTCAAGGACCATCTTGGAGATTCCGGACCCGTGAGTTGTGTTTGGGCACTTTGGACCCACAACAGGAACTTCAGGAAGAAGTTCCTCACTGAATCCGGCTTGCTGAATTGGTGTTTTTAAATGCTTGACAAACCTGTCTTTGAAGTTAAGCCTGCCTGCTCGCTGCCAAGCTACGCAGGGTTGAGCGGTTATGTTTAATATAGAGGCCCTAATATAGGCATGAACCTAGATGTTCTAATATAGGCATAATTCTAGATGCCCTTATGATCTTTCAGCTACATTAGTTCCCTACACTAGAAAAGAATGAGCTCTGAGGATAGCACCTTATCTAGTTTCAGTTCTGGGTGCAGAAGGAGGGGTTTTCCCTAAACAGAGGCCTCCTATAACATCTTCAATGGACTCATGCATTATGTGCCCCATTATGATGGCGGGCGGACACCGTAATGGAAAATGGGACTGACCGCCAGAGGTGTGGCAGTTAAGCATGGGCGGATCTAGCGGATCTCGCGTACGCGAACTTGCGGATTTACGGATTCGCAATCCGCGAAGATCCGCGAACTCTAGCGGATTTGCGGATTTTCCCGTTTTTTGTGTTGGCGCGCGTTCGCGCCGATTTTGGGACAAGTTCGCAATTGCGAACTTACTTTTCGGCTCGCAACGGCCGCGACTATGTTGTTTCTACGTCTGGTTTATCATCACAGGTTCACAGCACCCTCTGTTTCACCACTGCCACCCTCTGGGACACCCATGCCACCCTCTGGTACATCCTCACTGCCACCCATTAGGTTTATTTATCACTGTAGATTATGGTGGTTGAAAAAAGCAAGCACACCTGCCCTTCTTCAACTGCCATCAATTAATTTGTGTTTCATTAATGTGTCAGTAATTTTGAAAGTTCCAGTCTGGCTGGCACCTGCTTCCTTCCTTATCTGTAATTTGCTTTTTGTTGCAGTGAAATTTTTTTTTCACAGGACCTTTATGGTCTACTTGTAGCTATTCTATGAGCCTGCTGTTTGGGTCATAGCAGGGTCATAGAATAGTTGCAAACTCTGGAGGGGCCCATCAGGAAGCACTACCTTGAATGTTACTAATGTTAAGTTTGAACTTTTGCACCTGCTCATTGCTTTCAGTTTAGCTAAAATCGTTTTTTTCTGCAATTTCGCGCGTTTTTTGGGGCGCGAATCCGTGCGAGATCGATTTCGGAAGCCGCGAATACGTGCGAATACAAAAGTGTTTTTTTTGCGACGTGTATGTTCGCGTGATCTTGCGCGTGTTCGCGAGGCGCTTCTAGCTATACGTTTGCCAAGTTACCCTATCGGTCGTACACGGGCGCGGCCATCTTGTTGGCGTGACGTAATTCCGTTTCCGGCCGCTATGTGTAATCTCGCAAAGTGTGCTGCTCGCTAGTACAATTTCGCGCGTACTCGCAAGGAAAATCTCGCGCGAACTTACCCACGCGGTCGTGAACGGGCGCGGCCATCTTGTTTCTCATTCATTGCTATGGTTCTGGGCATGCTTTCTCTATCCTCTCTCAATCTCTGCCATCCTTTGCTTGTTTGAAGTTTTTTTGATCTAATTTTACTTATTATCTATCCCTCTATTTTTCTAGCTCTATATTTTTGTGTTTTCTGCAGCTTTTAGTTACTTTTAAACTACTTTTTTAAACTCTTTTCTTTTCTTCTTCACTATTCTATTTCTTGTTTATCATTTAACTCTATTTCTGCCCAGACCATGGTAAAGGGAGCCGGGAAGCACCCTGAGAAGGGGAAGGGTCCCGCACCCCGTGCCCGGCTCCCGTGCGGGCGTTTAAGGGGGGAGCAAGTAATCCCGAGGGAGATCTTCAGCGCGGAGGAAGTGGCGGCACTGATCTTCCACGTCCAGCGCCGCCTCCCCAAGACGATCCTGGGAGGCGGCAAGATCGCGACTGGCTATGGCATCCGGGAGCGTCGCAAGCGGTGGGAGAAGGTGTGCCGGGCCATGTACAAGATCTCTGGGGTCCGGCGCACATATAACCAGGCCACCCACCGCTGGACCGATGTCATGGACCGGGAGCGGGACTTGCTGGACGCGCTCGGCGTAGAGGTCCCCGGGCTTGGTGAGTAGTAGTAGTAGTACATTTACTACTCTGTTTTATCCTGCTCTGTTATTTGCAAATCTTTGTTCTTTACTAAGAGCAATAATGCTGCCGATTACATTGAGGTAAATTATATTTCAAAATCTTCTATGCATTTCAGGTGCACTGCTCTCCTTCTCAGTAGCCCTGCTTGCTACTATGCTTCTTTGTTTTGTATGTTGTGTTCAGAAGCATTTCATTGGCCTGAGAAATTATGTATGAGTGTAGTGTAAAGATAAGAACTGCGTAATGCTAGACACTAAGGGTCATATTTTCAATTACCGGCGCATCCCTGCAAAGTAGCAGGGATGCGGCAGTAATTGTGTGCCATGCCACCACCACCCATTGGCCCAAAATGTCACAGAAGCCTTACGCATCTGTGCCGTAAAGGCAGCGCATTGCTGGAGTTGCGTGCCAACGATGGTGCAGCTCCAGCAATGCTCTGGGGTACCCTATCTCCCCAATGCTGCATCCAGCCGTACGTCGGCTTCAAGCGCGCAGGGTTTGAGTCATGCATCATTGTCCTAAAAGTGACTGATTGACATCTTGTCGATTTCCCTCAGCCACTTTTAGGATTCGTTCCTGCGCAGGTACGCCCTCCCTTGCGCCGGAACGCCCCCTGATGGCACAGGGCTTTACAACGTGATGCATCGCCCATATGCCCATATGTGTTTTTTTTTAATATATACGCCGCACCAACACCATGGCGAGTCTTTTGTTCTGCCGCTGCGTCACAAAAGGCACGCAACAATGGAGGAAAATGAGCCGCAAGGGACTTCTAAATCAGCCCCAACAGACTGAAGTCCAGTCCTTCCTTTAGACACATGGCTATAAGAAGAAATAGTGGCGGTGGTGGGTGGATTGATAGTTTGAGTATTCACTGATCTGCAAGCAGGATGGACTTTGTCTGTCACTTCGCGTGCTGCGGACTGCTGCCTGCAGTGCCAGGCCTAGGCAAACCTCTTTAGTAGTCTGTTTATTGAGTTACATAGGAACTTTCTAAGTCAATGTTCCGCAAATCAGGCAATACGAATAACGTAGTATACCACATGAGATAGATCCCGTGGAATAGTTGTCTATCTATTTGCTATTTCTCCAAAATATTTAGTTATTGTTCTTTTGAAATGTTTGATTTGGTTGAAAAATCTCATCCATGTTTTCTGGTCTTTCTTTCTTTCATGTTGTACATCAGCTCCCCCCAAGGGCAAGAGGAGGACACAGGAGGAGGGTGCTGAGGATGCAGGCCAGGATCGGGCAGGCGAGGGCTCCTTTGCTGGCCCCAGTAAGTTTACATTTTAATAAAGAGTACCTATTTTTTCCTAGCGTTCCTCATTCGATTTTTTCTAAATCGTCTTTGATCTTCTTGTAGACTGGATATAAATTCTTATCCTGCCTCGAATATGACTCCCTGTGGTATTACTAGACTATTCTTAATAGTCTGTCTGTGTAGCTAACTAAGATTGGACATTTGGCAATTCCATTGGACTCCCATTCTATTCAGCAATAGCTCTATGCACTGTCTCCTTACTGACTAGATAGTGTGGCAGAGTCATTCAGCTCCCGAAGTCACCGATTATAGATCCCCAATGATCTCTAGATTATCGTACGCAGGACAAGAGAGTAGTACGGAGTCACAGCACAGTCAAGAAGTGTCAGAGGCACCTTTAGCTCATCCACTCTAGTCTGGAGGAACAAAAACCACAGAGTCTATTTAAGTTTAAAAGCTTTATTAAAAGTAAACACATTTATTAAAATCTACTTTGTCATAAAACTATTTAACTGAAAACGGAAAAGTGGTTAGTGCTGACGATTAATTGGACACATTTCTTGTGGTCGAGCCGAGCTCTCACCTGGTTTGAACTTGATCCTGGTCGTGTTCTTAGGAGTCAAGCTTCTGTCTGTTAGGAGAAAAAGTGGTGCGTGTTAAAAATCAAAAGCAAGCATTCATCAGTTGTGAATAAAAGTGCAGCAAGACAACAGCCTTCCCTGGAAAATGGGACATTTTTACTATGGAGTAGACAGTCACAAATTATTACATTGTATTCTGTTTTTTTAACATTTCTCCTAGACCAAATATTATATAGTAGTGAGTGGTGTATTCTAACATTCTTAAATGTACTTTGTAGGTGTAACATCTGGTGACGGGGCCAGCGTGGAGGTGGCGGTGTTGGGCGAGGACTCGGAGGCCTCTGGGGAGGAGGCGGTGCAAGAGCCGGCGGACGGTCCTGTGGGGGATCAAACGGTGGTGGCGGAAACAGGTAAGCTATATATTCCTTACTTATTGAGATTGAAGACTGCATAGTGTGCTTTCTGCACGGGTGTATTACAATTACAAATCAACCAGGTAGTAGCCTCCTCGAAATGTACTTCGACTTAGCTGTGAAGTTTTTGGTGAGAAGAATCCCAATAAGTTCTTAGACGAACGTGATGGATGGGATGAACGAAAAGGGAAAGAAGGGTGTAAGTAAGTGGGACGCGAACTTGTATGATGGCTGGCAAAGAAGAACGATATGTGTTTGCTTGGCCCCCGAGGTGGCTGGGAAGGAAAGAATATGGTATGGTGCATGGCTGGGTCAATGATGAAGCAAGGATGGGTGGAAGGACAGCAGCCTGGGTGGGTGAAACAAAAACTGTATGTGTGCGTATACTTTGACTGAATGGATGCCTGGAGCATGGTATTCTCTGACTCTTAGATAGCACATGTGTATCTAGAGAGAGTAGATGGTCGCCAGGTGAAGTAAGTGTTACCTTGAAGAGCATGTACCACCGCACCCGCACGTCCGTTCCAGTGCAGGGAAGGCAAGGAAAAGAAATTGTAAATGTGTCCAATACTACCATGAATAGTAGCAGTACTTTGTACTGCGTTTGCAATCACAGCATATATCTGGTTATTACGGTGGACACTCCGTACCTCTCTTAATAACTTTAGTTTACTTGTAGTACGTCATTCATGTGTGGGTGTATCACTGTTCACTCAATATTAAGCAAAGCACCTAAAGTCATGTTAGAGCAAGGATGCAGAAGTGGGAGGTTACATAGATACTGTCCTCAATAGTTATGTACTGTGCTTTCAATTTGCTACTTGTACTCTGTGACCCAACTTTCGGCTCAATCACTTTGTGTTATTAATAAGGAGCATTGGTTACAGACTATGTCTTTCTTTCTTCATATAGTTGCTCCTTCCAAATCAACAACAAGGAGGGAGCAGGCTAGATTGGCCCGGCAACGGAGGCTGGAGGCCACTGTCGCCGAATATCGGCGGCTGGTGGCCCTGGAGGAGGAGGAGGACACGCAGTCGAGCGGGGCAACAACGACATCCTCGACTGTGACCACTGCATCCTCCTCCGTGACTAAGCCAGCGCGACCGAGCCGGGCTAAGAAAGACGACCGCCACCGCCAAGCAACCGAAATACCAGCTGCCCCCCACAGGAGCTACAAGGAACGCCAACGCCGCCTACGAGTCCGCATGTCCAACCTGGAGCAGGAGGTCCTGAAGTATAAGAACTTGGTTAAGGGCCTCCGCTCCGAGCTTGCCACCCTCCGCAAGGAGTATGATGCCCATGCCGCATCATGCACCAGCACCAGCACCCTCCAGTAGTGGAGTGTCCCTTGCCCTTTTTTTATAGACTTTTGGGGGGTGGGATTTGGGAGTTGGGATCGTTTTGGGACGTTTCAAAGACAATCGTTGGGGTTAGGGTGGGTGAGGGAGATTATTTTGTTAGGGCTAAATAAATATATTTTTAAACTTTATCTGACCATACCTGTTTTTTACTGCTTTTCAGTCTGGTGGGTGGGGGGCGGGGGTGTAACAGTAACTTTGTTTTCCTGAACAGTCGTAGGACTTTAGTAGTACAACCGTCAATCTCTTGTCTACTCCGAAATAATACTCCATTATACTACCTCCCACCAAACGCTTATCTTACCTGTAATTTGTGTTAGAAATTAGGGCTAGGCCCAGGGCTGGCTCCAGGTGAAATGGGGATTAACGTTGTCAATCCTGGGCGGGTGACATTTCCTCATTGCGGTGGTACTAGTGGTGTGACACAGTGGCAGTTGCATGCCTATGGAAAAAAAGAAAACGAAACCTTGTTTGTCCTTACTGTAGCATTACAACGGTTACGGTACGATCGAGAAAATAGCAGGTGACAGTACACTAGAACAGTGCCATAATGTAGCCTAACAAATGGTAAAGTATTTGCTTGCAAGTATAACTAGTACTTGCGTTGAATTTATTTGACATTGCCTACTACTACTAGAAGATATAGTACTGAAGCTGAGTAAGTCTAGAAGATATCCTCGTATTCCTTCACCAGCCTGTTGCTATGACCTTATCCTCCCCAGCAAGTGTGTGGAATTATTGATGTCATTTTAGTCAGACATCAAGCAAAACAACACAGCCCGGGGGAAGAGGGTTAGGGTTTGTAAAATGGATGGGAATGGGGGTTTCTTTTTGGGTAGGTTTTGTTGAGAGAAGAAAAAAAAAGCAGAGCATGGACAAACAATAATTGAAGATACAGACAATCTTTGGTTACAAAGTAAAGGTAAGCACATGCAGTCACACTCATAGAATAAAAGACAACAATGGATACTGTATCTGTATTGCGTATGTTGTTGGAGTTGTCCTGTTGAATTTGGTAAGTAAGTTGCATGCAGCAAACAATTCCTCTTATTGGCGGCACTCCTCCATTCCAGCTGACGCTTCGTCCATCAATGTGGTGACCACTGACAGAAGACACCCTGTCCACTGCCTGCCTGGCGGATGTTGACTGAGACCCGGCCTGTAATTATTGAACGGAAAACAGGAAGTGCTATTACAATACCACTGATAAATAAATAAAAGGTATGTACGCTGTGTGGTTCAAAAAGGGACACTTTGATTTCCCTAATAGACAGTACAATATTTTTGAAATTGCGTGCTCTGTCTGAGTCACCTTTTTAAGGATAAATAAGTATGGCCAAAATATTATAGCGGATCTTTCCCCTCAAGGTAGGTGTACTGTAAACTGTGTTTTAGAACAAAATTTGACCTTCCCAGCAATGCTCCCACCAAGACCCTTACTAAAGCCAGTCGCAAAAATGTAGAAGAACCCCAATCAGATCTCCAAAAACGATGCCTAGCAGAAAAATGGTTACAAAACGTACTTTGAAAGTAACAGTAGGCCCAAATACAGACCGTGGATTGTATTCAAACCCCAGGCAAGACCCGCCAACCCACCCGCAAAAAAACACCCGACAACACCCCCAAACAGCGAAAAAGCTAAATCTCATACTTACAATGTCTCTCGGCCTTCGGTCCAAACGCGGCGCTGTGCAGCTAGGTCATCATCATCATCAATCATCATAACTCCTGTTTTCCACCACGGATTTCCTGAAAAGCAAATGCAATCAAGATTAGACTGTCGCAGCAGTGCTTCGACAGAGACCCCGGCCGCAACCCACCCACGAACAGCAGGAAGCCCCGCAAAACGCTACATTGAGCAAGATGTCAGAAGAAATAGCAAAAAAAAGGCTGTTCCTTATGGATTTTGTCCAAAACACTTCTATCCGGTATTAGACCTTCCCAGGAATGCCCCAGGCAAGACCCGCCAACCCACCCGCAAAAAAACACCCGACAACACCCCCAAACAGCGAAAAAGCTAAATCTCATACTTACAATGTCTCTCGGCCTTCGGTCCAAACGCGGCGCTGTGCAGCTAGGTCATCATCATCATCAATCATCATAACTCCTGTTTTCCACCACGGATTTCCTGAAAAGCAAATGCAATCAAGATTAGACTGTCGCAGCAGTGCTTCGACAGAGACCCCGGCCGCAACCCACCCACGAACAGCAGGAAGCCCCCCAAAACGCTACATTGAGCAAGATGTCAGAAGAAATAGCAAAAAAAAGGCTGTTCCTTATGGAGTTTGTCCAAAACACTTCTATCCGGTATTAGACCTTCCCAGGAATGCCCCAGGCAAGACCGGCGTCAACCCACCCGCAAAAAAACACCCGACAACACCCCCAAACAGCGAAAAAGCTAAATCTCATACTTACAATGTCTCTCGGCCTTCGGTCCAAACGCGGCGCTGTGCAGCTAGGTCATCATCATCATCAATCATCATAACTCCTGTTTTCCACCACGGATTTCCTGAAAAGCAAATGCAATCAAGATTAGACTGTCGCAGCAGTGCTTCGACAAGACAGAGACCCCGGCCGCAACCCACCCACGAACAGCAGGAAGCCCCCCAAAACGCTACATTGAGCAAGATGTCAGAAGAAATAGCAAAAAAAAGGCTGTTCCTTATGGATTTTGTCCAAAACACTTCTATCCGGTATTAGACCTTCCCAGGAATGCCCCAGGCAAGACCCGCCAACCCACCCGCAAAAAAACACCCGACAACACCCCCAAACAGCGAAAAAGCTAAATCTCATACTTACAATATCTCTCGGCCTTCGGTCCAAATGCGGCGCTGTTCAGCTAGGTCATCATCATCAATCATCATAACTCCTGTTTTCCACCACGGATTTCCTGAAAAGCAAATGCAATCAAGATTAGAATGTCGCATCAGTGCTTCGACAGACACCAAAAATTACCCACAAACACCCGGAACCCCGCCAAAGAGCACCTCAAAGGCAAGCAAGTCAGCAAAAACGGCAAGAAATTTCCACCTCATATTTGGTCCAAAACACTTTTGTCCATTATTAGAGCTTCACAGCAATGGGCCCAAATCCGTCAACTCACCCGCAAAGAAGTACAACACCCCCACAAGTGCTGAGTCTTTGTTCATTGGGCGTAATCCAGCACTCTGCTTGGAGGGAAATCGCAGTCTGGAGGAGGAGGATAGAGGAGCATGTTCTTCAGAACTTGTGAACCTGAGGAATGTAGACTGCGGCACCTTCAAATCAATAAGCAAACAAGTGAAGACAGTTCTGATGATGGTCTTGTTTTTGGGATTAGGTGATTAAAGTTTGAATTAAATTAACTGTGCAAAACAAAGAAAGAGAGACACAAAGCACACAGGAATAAAAGTGAATAAGGACGAAAAAGAAAGTTCTTGATTGATTGTCTCATTTTCAGGGCTCGGTGTCAGGGAATAAGAACAAGATTTCGTCATCATACTCTGCGAATTCAGGCTGGATGAGGTCAGTGCCACCGAACAGAGAACAAATCCCCTCATCTACGTTGCCGTCCTCCTCGTCTTCATGCGGCGTGCTTTCTCGTACTTTGTAATCTGGTGGTATGAGGTGCTGATTCATCTTGATCATTGTCAGCCGCTCCACATTTTTGGGCGAGAGGCGGCTCCGTTTGGGAGTTACAATGCCACCAGCAGCACTGAAAACACGTTCAGAAGACACACTTGCGAGTGGGCAAGACAAATAGTTTATAGCCAGGTTGAAGAGCTGTGGCCACAATTGTTTTTTGCCATGCCAATACTGCAATGGCTCATCATTAAGAAAGACCACTGTTGAGTCATTCAGATAGTCCTGCACCATCGACTCAAGGTCAGCAACGGTTCCTCCACTTTGCTTACTTTTTGCTGTGGCTGTGACATTTTTTCGAGAACCATACCCAAGCAAACTTAGCCAATCCTCTACAACAGCCACTGTTTTTGTTGTGTGTGGTGCAGATGATCCAGTTGCCGGTGTCTTTAACGGCTGAGAGGTCACTTGTGCCCCAGCCACAGGTGCAGAAGTGGATTCTTGTGACTGGGGATGGCCTGCTGATGCTGATGCTGATGTACTGGCTTCTCCTTCAATAACCTGCCGTTCTTTTTCAAACCTCTTGGCTGACCAGGCTAACCAATGTTTGTACTTTTGAACATCTGCATCAGCAAAAGGAAAGAATGCTTCGCCTGCCAGCGCCTTTTTGTAGCGTGGATCCAGAATAGTAGCACAAATGTAATGCTGATCTGACTTGATCTTTTGAAGACGTTCATCACCACGTAGGCGCTCTAATAATTTCTCAGACAAAATGAAATGGTCTTTTTTTTTTCATCTTTTTCAAACTCAGAAGACACCGCCATCAGTTGGTGCTCCAGCATGCACAACAATGGGATAGCTTTTCCCAAATTACAGTCCTCCTGGCTGACTGCACGCGTGAAGAACTCAAAAGGACGAAGCATGTCTGTCAGGCTTTTAACTATGTCCCCTTGCGCCGCACTCATCCGCAGGTCCTCCTTCTGAGATGTACCCTCTGTGAAGAAATAGTGATCCAGTACCGTATACTGCTCATACAGACGCTCAAGCATGTAGAAGGTTGAGTTCCAACGTGTTGCCACCTCCTGGATGAGTGCTTTCACTGGCATTCCACGTATAAATAGCAGTCTCCGCAGATGCTTCCGGGCCTTAAAAGAATGGCTGAAATGGTTGCACATTTTGCGGCAGGTGGCCATTACCTCGAACGCTGTACTGTCTTTATCACTCAAGAATTTATGAACTACCAGGTTGATACAGTGCGCCAAACACGGCACTCTAACATGGTCACCCTTCTGCATGGCCTTAACTACATTGGCGCCATTATCCGTGGAAACATAACCAATCTTGAGTTTTAGGGGGGATAGCATTTTCAAGACCTTTTTGTTAAACTCTTCTAAAAGGTTTTCTGCTGTGTGACTTTTCTCCAAGCCAAACATGGCTAGTGTTGAATGCTTCCGAGCAGCTTTGAAAACTTTGTCCGGGTCAACACCTGCGTTTAGCTTTGCTAAAACACCTGAAAAAGAGACCCAGTGTCCAGTGATGCACATGTAATCAGCGCCTGCGCCACTGGTCCACATGTCTGTTGTCAGATGTATTGTGTGAACAGCACTCTTCTGCAAAGCTGCCCCAATCGCCTGCAGCACATCTTCATGTAGTGCTGGAACCGCAACTCTGGCAAAATAGAACCGGCTCGGAACCTTCCATTTAGGGCAGAGCGTTGCCACTAATTCAAGAAAACCTACCGCTTCTACAAAAGAAAAAGGTAGAAGGTCCACAGCTAGCATTTTAGCCAGCTTAGTGTTATACAGACGCGTCAGTGGGTGGTTGCGTTCATATGGCACGTCTGAAGTAAGCATTGTTTTAATGTTGCCCTGGACCAAGCATTTACGGGCTGATAATGACTTCGTTGACCCAATTTTGCTCGCTGGTGAACTTTTGTGCGTTGGTGTCTCACTCGCTCCAACACTCTTAGTGTGCCTCACATTGGGTGTGCTGCTGACAGGGGTACTGGGTGTAAGGGAAGTGTTTGACACGTCTTCTTCCTGCTCGTCATCATCAGATGAAACATCAACGTTTCCTTGAATTTGGCCTTTCTTGATCGCATCTAGGTGCGCAAACCATTTGACAGTGTGCTGTCTCCTAAGATGACCTCTCTGGCCTCCGGTACCATAGTTGGTACCTGGCTTACCACGACTAACTGCTTGCTTACAAATGGTACAAATGGCAAACTTTGGATTTTTTGGACAAACAGTAAAGAAGTCCCAAACTGGGGACTTGAAGTGTCTGTGGGACATGGAGGAGGCGGCGATACTGGTGGTGGTGGTTATGAAGCTAATGCTAGATGAAGTGGAGGATGTGGATTGCCCAACTTTTGTACGTTTTGCACTTTCACCGCCACTAATTAAGGTCGAGGTTGACGGAGGTCTCTTCTTGCCAGAAAGAAATATGGAAGCGGGACGAGTTGGTGTACTACTTAACTCCAATGATTGTGGTGTTTCCACTGCCTCCTCATCGACAACATCATCATCACGCTCAGCAGCTCTTCGGGCTAGGGTCAAAATGTCTGTTTGCTGCATGCCCGCTGGGGCTGCAGTGACCTTTATGATGACTGGGTCGTCGTTGGCAGAGTCTTCATCAGCAGCAGTATCCGCCACTTCTTGTTGAGACTCATCACACTCCATAACTCTGAGACTTTGGACGAGCTTCCTTTTACGCTTAACTACCTTTGTTTGTTCCCAAGTTTGATCCGTATCATCAGAAGGAGGTGTGCTTGAAGAGGATGTAGACACCACCCTTGATCTCTTCCTTGCTAGGGGTGTGGAAGACAATGAAGGATCATCAGGAGGAGTGGCTTCCTCAAATGATACCTCGCCTTGATTGTCGATTTCCTGATGTGCCCCTACTTCGGGAGGAACAACTATTGTGGGCACATGTTGTGACCCTCCATGCACCTCTGCTTGCGCATCTCCTTGCGCTGCCTCTCCTTCCACATGTACTTGGGCTTGTACTTGCACATGTGATTGTTGTTGCGGCTGTGGTTGTTCAACACTCGTCAGATGAGCTACAACAACCTGTGTTGATTGAGGGACATTGCTGCTGCTTTCTTGCGATGAGCCAACATCACTGGTCGATGGTGATTGAAGAAGTATACTGGCTGCCTCTGCAGCACTCAAGGGCTTGGACTTAAGTTGGCGTGGTGGTGGTGGTGGCACTGAGCCCAATGGAGCGGGGGTGCTGCTGCCAGCTTGGTCCCCAGCAGATCCCGCTGCAGCTGCTGCAGGCATACTTTTTTTTTTACTCCCAAAAAAAGGGGCGGGCGGCACACCAGTGTCCTTGGTAACTTGCTTCTTCTGCTCCTTACTGGCACCTTTCTTGCTAGAGGAGCTACGGGTTACTTTTTTTGGGGCCATCTTCTTCAGAGCAGGTCAGCAGGCAGCAGTTGCACGAGTTGCAGAGGGTTCTGTGTCCAGACGTGACGTCGCGTGACGTTATGCTGCACACACCGCTGCAGGACTTCTTCCTGGCACTGGTGGTTCTATTGAGTCTTCTTGTGCACCTAAAAGCAATGGAAGACAGAGGAACATCAGTTCAGTTATACACCCCAAAAAATCGACAAAACACAGAAAAATGAGCACAATCCCATGCCATCCATGATGTTTACATTGAAGACACCCCACAGAAAGACTAGGGACATGCAAGTATGCAACACTCACTACCCCTGGGCATAAGGGATGAAAAGTAGGCAAAATAAGTGCAGGCCTCAGACACTGCCTCTCCTCAAAATGGCCCCCTTACACCCCAAGCACATGTTGCCTGTACCAGCCAGCACTCAAGATGGCCACCACCACCACCCACATGGCCAGTCCACATCAACAGTACACCCCCAAAAAACAGAAAAACAGCCAGAAATCACCACAATCCAATGCCATCCATGATGTTTACATCAAAGAGAGTGAGACCACACCACAGGCACACTCAGTCCATGCACCACCACCACCCCTGGGCAAGCAAAAGGCCACACCAGCAGCCCCCCAAAAACGACAAAAAACAATAAAACAAGCACAATCCCAGCCCATCCATGGCGTCAATTATGTTTAAATTCAAGAAGACACCCCACAGAAAGACTAGGCCCATGCAACACTCACCACCCCTGGGCAAAGGGCCACACCAGCAGGCCCAAAAAAACGACAAAAAACAATAAAATCTGCACAATCCCAGCCCATCCATGTCCTCAATGGTGTTTAAATTCAAGAAGACACCCCTCAGAAACACTAGGCCCATGCAACACTCACTACCCCTGGGCATAAGGGATGAAAAGTAGGCAAAATAAGTGCAGGCCTCAGACACTGCCTCTCCTCAAAATGGCCCCCTTACACCCCAAGCACATGTTGCCTGTACCAGCCAGCACTCAAGAGGGCCACCACCACCACCCACATGGCCAGTCCACATCAACAGTACACCCACAAAAAACAGAAAAACAGCCAGAAATCACCACAATCCAATGCCATCCATGATGTTTACATCAAAGAGAGTGAGACCACACCACAGGCACACTCAGTCCATGCACCACCACCACCCCTGGGCAAGCAAAAGGCCACACCAGCAGCCCCCCAAAAACGACAAAAAACAATAAAATAAGCACAATCCCAGCCCATCCATGGCCTCAATTATGTTTAAATTCAAGAAGACACCCCACAGAAAGACTAGGCCCATGCAACACTCACCACCCCTGGGCAAAGGGCCACACCAGCAGGCCCAAAAAAACGACAAAAAACAATAACATCTGCACAATCCCAGCCCATCCATGGCCTCAATGGTGTTTAAATTCAACAAAACAGTTGTATCATGCACCCATAACCAACCCTGGTCCTACTGGATACTGTGGCTACCCACAATATAATTTATTTAATTTTCTGAAAAAGTTCCAAAATTGTACTTGCAGCAACTGTAATGCCCCAAACAAACTTACTTGTGAAAGTTGATTTCTAATCCAAAAGTGATCCAAAGACAGTCAAAAAGGCCTCAAATCCAAATATCCAGCAGCACCCACAAAAAGTAATCCTTCCAGCTCCAGATCCAAATGAAAGTGACCAGGAGATGGACAAAGCACTGGGAGGAGCCTGCTGGACAGGAACAGGAAGTTGGAGACTGTGGGGCACTTCCTTCCTCCCCCCCCCCAAAATGGACTCCTTGCAAAAAAAAGGCCATGCAAATGTCAACCTGAGGAGTGATTCTGATAAAAATCATAATTTTCTGAAGGTTTATCCTGTTTGCTGGTGATTTTCTTGTGCGAAATTGCAAAATCTCTATTTCGCAAGTGCGAGATTGTTCCTTTCCGCCGCAACTACGTGTTCGCAATTGCGAACTCTCGCGAGGTGTGCTGTGCAAGGTGGCAAGCCGCGAGTACGTATTCGCGGGCGACAAACTCCCGCGGGAACACGCAGCAAGATCTAAAATGGCGCGTCACTCGCAAAGAAAAACAACTCGGCAAACGCTAAAATGACGGAAAGTGAACGCCGTGCACCACGCCGCGTGCCGCAACCAAGCAAAAAATCCGCCGCGAGCGGATTCACGGATTTTCGACAAATTCGCGAGCGTTCGCGGATTGCGAATTTGCCGAAAATCCGCAAAATCCGCGATCGGAGCGGATTTTACGCCCATGCTTAGTGGCAGTCCCACGAGGTCTGTTAGGATGCACCAGCCACACTGGCGGGCGCATTCTGGCCTTTAACATTGCGGATGGTGCTGCTGGATGCAGCTCCGTCCGCAATGTTAAAAGTGCATGGTTTGCATTGCCTTGCTCAACGTGACAGACACCGCGCGGTGCCTGCCACTTTGTGTATGGCAATGTAGGGGGGTACCATAGGTACCCACCAAACCTATAGATTTTTGAAAACTAGACACACAGGGGAATCCATGAGGGTGTGACTTGTGTGGCTCTCTCCAGGTTTTGTTACCCAGAATCCCTTGCAAACGTCAAACTTAAAAACAAAAAACACATTTTCCTCACATTCTGTGATAGAAAGTTCTGGAATCTGCATGGATCCCTAAACTTCCCCAGCCACAATGAATTCCCCAATGTCTCCCCGTAAAAATAGTACCTCACTTGTGAGGGAAGGCCTAATGCCCCCAGCAGGAAACGGCCCAAAACACAACATGGACAAACTCCATTTCTATAGTGAAAACTGCCCCTTTTTTTTTTGCAAAGGGCCTAGCTGTGAATTTTGAAACCTAGCTCTGCCGGCACCTAGGGAAACATAGAAAACCTATACATTTTCAAAAACTAGACACGCAGGGGAATCCAGGTGGAGGTGACTTGTGTGGCTTTCACCAGGTTCTGTTACCCAGAATCCCTTGCAAACCTCAAACTTTGTAAAAAAAAATACACATTTTACTAAAATTTCTGTGATGGAAAGTTCTAAAATCTGTGTGGATCCACAAAATTCCACCCACCCGGCATTCCCAAAAGTCTCCCAATAAAAATGGAACCTCACTTGTGTGGGTAGGCCTAGTGCCCATGACAATTAACCGGCCAAAACACAACGTGGACACACCACATTTTTACACTGAAAACGGACTTAAATGCCTAGCTGTGAATTTTGAACCCTTGCTCTGCCGGCATCTCTGGAAACCTAGCAAACATATACATTTTTGAACAGTAGACACACAGGAGAATTCAGGATGTAGTGACTTGTGTGGCTCTCACCAGAGTATGTTACCCAGAATCCCTAGCAAGCCACAAACAGTGCAAAGAACTACATTTTCCCGACATTTCTGTGATGGAAAGTTCTGGAATCTGCATGAGTCCACAAACTTCCACGCACCCCACATTCTCCAAAGTATTCTGATAAAAATCACTTGTGTGGTTGGGCTGAGTACTGGCGGCAGGGACGGGCCCAAAACATTCTGTAGAAACGTCATAATTACCTATCACAAAACGACCTGGTTTTGCAAAGGGGCTAACCTGGGTTTTTATCCCCACACTTGGCGGCCTTCTGGGGAAACCCACCAAACTCAGGCATCTTTGAAAACTAGACACCTGGGGGAGTTCAGGAAGGTATGGCTTGGGTGGACCCCTCCCCCCAACATTTTCCTACCCATAATCCCCTGTAAACATCAAATGTAGCCAAAAAAATCAAACTTTTCTCAAATTTCAGTGTGGGAAAGTTGTAGAAAACAAATTTCCAACCACCCAGCATTCCCTCAGGTCTCTCAATAAAATTGGTACTTCACTTATGTGGGTGGTCCAAGTACCCACGACAGGCAAGGGCCCAAAACATATTATGGAGACATCAAAATTACCCATTACAAAACAACCTGGTTTTGCAAGGGGGGCACCTGGGTTTTTGGCCCTGGGCTAGGCAGCCATCTAGGGAAACCTACCAAACCCACACATTTCTGAAAACTAGATACCCTGTTGAGTCCAGGGAGGTATGGTTTGCTTGGATGCCCCAACGTTTCCCTACCCAGAATCTCCTGCAAAGCTTAAATGTAGCTAAAAAAAAATCACCTTTTGTACACATTTTTGTGTGTTTTCACTGTGTCAGCACAAATGTCCAACCGCCCAGCATTCCACTTGTTCTCCGAGTAAAATTATACTAAAATTTGCATGCAACAGCTATTTACAGCATATACACCATGTTTTGGCAGTGAGATGTTGACTGTTTGCTTTCATAAGTATTTTTCCTCCTGTGGACTTTTTGAAAAGATTTGTTTGAATCATTGTTTTCTCAACTGACTCTTCCAGATCCACAGTATGTTTTTGATGGATAGTGTTTTAAAATTGAAGGATAAAATTATTAAGATTCAGTTTTGTGATAGAGTCTTCTGCTTCTGTCTTGGTACCATGCCACAAAATGAATAAATCATCCATTTATCTGAGCCAAAAAGCTGTGTGTTCCACATATTCTTAGTGTGTCTTTGCTCATGCATTTATTTATTCGGGGGTATATTGATTGAGGCACGTTGCTGAAACTAGTCAGTGAATTCTTCATTATGATTACTTGTTGTGTTACTACTGCATTTTGCTAGGGAACACAGGTTATGTTTGCAGCTTTATTATTTTTATTTACTACCCAACTAAATGAAAACTATTTACCAACCTATGCCAAAACCTGCAAGAATTTGTCGTTGTTCTTTTCCAGACTACATGCAACTGCTAGCTATCGCAGTGGCCATGCAATCATACCCAATATATATCTGGAATTGAATCTCTAAAATGCTGGTTTCATAATCATCTCCGCAAATATCATACTGAACGACCCTACTTGAATATAAACCTATGTACTGCAAGTTACAATTTGTAATATACAGTAGGTGCATTAACCATGCCCTCTATTTCATTGTTTTCAAATTAATCACTTGAACTTACTGGGATTGTGATGGATGCAAAGATGTATGCAGCTGGAACCTTAACACCCTAGGCTATCTTAAAATATGGCCTGTTTTTACGAATAACGTTTATTGGACCAGCTTTGCTAGGCAGCATGGCTCAATGAGTTAACACCATCAATGCTACAGGGATTAATCCTCTGTGCTGAGGCTTTATCAATGCCATTGTTCATGACGAGCTCAGCTTGTCATGAGCACACAAGCAGTGTACTGCATGACGAGCTGCGCTCGTCATGAGCATGGAAGGGGTTAAACATTTGACTGTGAAATATTGTGTGATAACAAGACATATGTCTAAATCACAGCAAGGAAAACTCTGACTTCCATGCTAATGAAGTTCATTGTTTAACTACGGTTAGCTTTGTTAATTGTAACCCCAGCGATTTTAAAGTGCTCAGAAAATAGTAGGATTGTTGTTTGTAGCACTTTATAAAATGTTAAAATAGTTGTATTCATCCTTACTTTCTGTAAGTTTGAAGACTATGCAAGATAATGGACATGTATGAACAGATAATAAACTAATCATGACTTACTCCACCACTGACTCCACCATTGCCTTGCTCCTGTGTGGCTTTCCAGAGCATTTTGTTTCAGTTTCCAGCAGTGCATAATTGTTCTAGAAACAGAAATATTGCTAGTAGCAACATCTCCTTATACTGCTGCTGAGCACGCTTCAGTGCCTGAGCTCTGACCCCTAAAACATGTACAAATTGGCCTACTTCTAATTGGACTATAACACCTTTCTGAAAGACCAGATAGATGGTTTCTCAAAAGAGACCCATGGCATGGAAAGGTACATGTCACCTATGAACTACAGCACTACTGTGCCATCCACAAATTGGCAAGATAGACATTAATTACTCCAAGTCTACCACTGTAGACTGGCTATTGCAGGTTTAAAACTGCAGCCCAACCTGCTGAAATTATCATATCTGACAGGGAAAAATGCTATCAATAAGTGACATCTATTTAGGCTTTGGAGTCCATGGGACAGGACATAGCATTTAAAAGTAGGACATGTAGAAATATAAATTAACATATCCTTACTGTAATTAGCACTCAAAAGCTAATTTCACTGTGGAAAACCTTGCTGACCCATAAACAAACCAATGGCAAGGTGTACCAAATATTAATTCTGCTACCTTTGGATAGAGACTAGCTAGAACAATAATGAATTTTCTATTTTGATATTTATTCAACATCCAAACTAATGGTGTAGTCGAGTTTTTGATAAAGGTTAAGGCAAATAGACTTTTATAAAGTTAACTTTTTGGTGCCTGAATCTCCTGGAGGCTAATTTGTACAAGCCCTCCACCCACCACCTAGCTGGTGAATAGGCCTGATCAGGTTTTAAACAATGGCCTAGATGTGTGGAGGCATTTATGTGGCAGGAAGACCAATTGGGCTGTCCCAATAACTTCATTTATTTTAAAGGAGCCTACCCTGTCACAAACATTTGTCAGATAACAATTGAACAGACCCCTTCTGTTTTCCTCCTTGTAAGACATTTGGTTGTTAGTTAAGGAGGTGGAAGCCCCATGCATGCATCAACCACAACCCTTGCCAAGTTAAATTAGTGACTTTTGTGGTTCATCATTTGCTAAACCCTCTATGTAACGCAGATTTGTAGAGCGCGCTATCACCCAGGAGGGTATACTGGTACTGAGCAGGGGTGAGTCTAGGCACACCTAGAGCCTAGCAGGACTATTTCAAAAGACACATTTTCAGCTTCTTTCAGAATTCAAGAATTGAGCGTAGGCTGTTATGTGTAAGGGCAGATCATTTCATTCTTTAGGAGCAATGCAGGAGAATGCTTGACTCTCAGACCTGGTTTTTCATTTGCATAAAATTTGAGTATGTAGGAGACCAGAAAAAATGATATATCTGGAATGTTTGTGAAAGCAGATGTGATTGTTGAGATATGCTGGACCAGTGTTATGAAGTGCCTAGAAAATGTGGATGAAGAGTTTGAATTGTGCTTGTTTTTTTAATGAGAAGCCAGTGGAGGTCCTTCAGGTTTGGACTGGCAGTTTTGCACTAAAGCACTCAGGATTAACTTAGAGACACTGTGTAAAGTATGTATGCAGCACACAAACAGTAATAAAGTGAAAACACAACACAAGAAAAATTGCATACCTATTTAGAAAAAATAGTGAATTCAAATATAAAATATTATACAAGAATATCAAATATCCAATCAGTAGAGCCAGAGATATGCACATTTAAGGTGTTTAGTGAAGTTATATCCTAAAGCCACATTTGAAAGTTTTTTGGTACAATATAGCTTAAAAGCACAATCTGCCACTTGTGGGCCTCTATCCATGCTAGACCGAGGGAAAGTTAAAAGTTCAAGCAGACTGCAATGAAACTCGGCCAAATACAGAGACGAGGTTAGTCCCACTGAAAGAGTTACCTTCTCAATGGTTGTCATGAAGAGTTCTGTTCAAAGTGGAGCAGGTTGCAAGGGGAAGAGAAAGCATCATGGTTGGACATCATTGGAGCACGAAGAGCAGTCTGGGCGGTTGGGCTGTCATTGCTATTGAGCAAAGCGCCAGTCAGGTGTTGCAGATGGTCGGTGCTGGAGCTTCACGTTGATGGTCACACTAGGCTGTTATGGTGTAGCACGTACTGCAGATCTTGTGCTGACAGTTGTCACTGGCAGTCACTGTAGAGCAAAGAGCAGGTCTTCACTAGAGATTTGCATTAGCTGTCATTGAAGGCAGCAGAGTCTTGGCACCAAGGGGCCAGTTCAAAGTCCCAAATAGCCAAAAACTTCAGGATTTTACCTTTTCTTCTTGAGAGGAGTTCAGACTAATGCCAGTCAAGGGTTTAGGACTGCGAGAGACTTTCCTGGGGATTAGTTACTCACTGCAGCAGAGGCCAGATGAGCTCAGGCAGGTCCAGTTGTTGCAGGTCAACTGGAGTTTTGCAGGGAGGCCTCTGGAGCTTGTTATGTCTATGTATCTCAAATTGGAGGTCAGGTAACTGGCCCTTGGAGTCAATCGGATTAATCTGGGATGAAGGTAAGCTCTGGAGGTCGGATATTTATGCCGAGTCCCATCCTTTATGTGTGGGGTGTTTTATCTCTACATCTTGTTCTGGAACATTATTACCTTACCCTGTCAAGGCTCCAAGACATCTGGGGTAACAAAAAGCAGGACAGGCCTTGTGTCAGATTAATTTGTGTGTGCAGGAGGCAAAGCCCTTTGGAATGTATGTGGGGTTTGATGCTGCTACTTCCAGTTATTTGCATGAATGGCCCATCCAGTCCACACTAAGCCCCCTTTGTTTTACTGTCTGGAAACAATATACATACCCCAACAGGAGGGCCTTTCACATTCATATGACCGAGGACAATAGCAGAAGGCACAAGTTGTTAGGACAGGAAATTGTCAACTATCTAAAAGAGGCTTTTTCAGAATTGTAACTTAAAATCAAATTTTTAAAATAAGGAGGATTTTACATTACAAATTATTTGAGTGTACACAACATATCTCTATCTGCTCCCAATCTAATGCTAGTATTTATTAATGTAATGAAGTAACAAAGTCAATGGGAGACAACAGTGAAAAAGTACTTCAGAAGTCTTTCAGTGCCAGGACATGAACGGGAAAATCAAGACTGGGCGAAGGTGCCAAAAGTATATGGCCTGGTAAAAAGACTTACCTGGGAGCAAAATTGCTATTTTTCTGCTTTGAAGTTTTCCTACCCAAACCGGGACCACCTCCAATGCCTTTCTGACATCGTGGAGCCCTCCTCTATACAGTCTGCTGCCTTGCCTCACTGATGATTTTTAACCTCTGTTTTTGAGGCCAGGCCCCAAGGCTAAACTTCGGACCTTGTAAAATCTGGTTGGTGTAACCAACTCGCACTCCGGGGGTGAGACAGAATACAGAGATAAAAATATCGAGTGATAGTAATTTGTGAATCAAAAATATTGTGGAATAGAAATATAGAGACCTAGAATATCGTTGTCAAGAATATATAATTTAAGGTAGGTAATATTGAATTTTATTATTTGTTATGTATTTAGTTATATATTTTATATGTATATGATGACGTTTATGTTTTATTGTTTAATACTGCCTATGTTTTTTAGTGTATTTGTGAAAATTGTAGTAGTTATTACATTTATATTAATACATTTATATTCTTTTTTGTACCATAGCAGGTTGTGGATTTATAGGGGTATAGGGTGGAAAGCAATTTCATTAGAATAAATTAATGTTTATTAATTGTAAAATATTATTTATTTATTTAAAAAATAATTTTGTTAATTGTGTATTTTTTTATTGCTAATCAATAATAATGATTTAAATGGTAATTCATTATGTTAATATTGTAAAAAGAAATACATTTTTATTTAAGAGCTGTAGGGGTTATGGGGTAGAGGATGGGAAGTAATTTAATTTAATTTTAATTAATGTTAATTATTTAATTGATCATTATTTATGTTAATATTGTTAGTTTATTATTTTTATTTTTATGAGTGAATTGTGGGATTTATGGATGTGTACAGGTTTGGAAGTTATTCAATTGTAAATTGTGTTTTTTTTATTAACATGAATTATTTAATTGGTAATTCATTAAGTTAATTGTGTAAGAAATTTTTCAATTTAAGTGTGGGTTGTGTGGTTTATAGGAGTATATGGTTGAAACTAAACACATTTTAAGTGATAAATATTTGTAATTTGTTCAATAATTATTTTTTTTACATTTAAATGTGTTATTTATGTATTTCATTTATTATTACATTTTAGGAGTATGGTGTATATTTTGTGGGGATATGTTTTGGAAAGTTAAATACATTTTATTGCCCATTTAATAATTGTTAATTAAATATATATAAATATATATATATATATATATATATATATATATATATATGTATATATATATATATATATATATATATATATATATATATATATATATATTTGCTCATACATATTTATTTTATTATTGTAATATATGTGTGTTTTTATACTAGTGTTAGCTTTTGGTTGTAAGTTTTGTAGGGGTAGATGATGGTAAGAATGTATGATTACATTTATTTTATTAATTCATTTTATTAATAAATACTTTTTAAGAGAACTGTTTTACGTGAAAAAATATTGCATTTCATTATTAACGTTGTTTGTTATGTCAATATGATGTTTTTAATTTTCAGAAATGTATTAATTTTTATTTTTTAAATGTAATATATTGCATTTTAAATATTTATTTTTAATATTTTTATTTTACTTTTACATTTTATTTTTATAGACATTTTATTTGTTTGTAATTTAGTAATGACTGTAGTGGGAATAATATATATTTTTAAATTTTTAAATCTAACACTTTCCCTACTGTTGCGCTGACTATAGTGTGATTAGTATGTTTTACCCCTCCACAATCCAGCACTTTCCTTACTTTTGCACTGATTTGAGAGGGAATAGTAGCATTATCCCTCCACAATCCAACACTATCTCTACTTTTGCACCGACTGGAGTTGTAAAAGTAAATGTAACTGTATCTTGCTTGCAGAGCAGCCCTATTCAAAATGATGGTCTTGCCACGCCTCCTATACATCCTGCATAACACCCCCTGCCCTGTCCTACCAACAATCTTTAAGAAGGTGGCTCAAGAGACTCGGGAATTGTTGTGGCAAGGGGTTTATCCAGGATAGCATTGCATACGTTGCAAAAAGGGATATATGATGGCGGCCTAGCTGTACCAGATGTTAAGCTATACTATTGGGCCTCGCAGTTACTAGTTGTGAATGACTGAGTATATGCAGACAGGGACTGGGACGCTTTGCCGGCGGGCAGCTGTGAACAGCTGCTATATGCTCGAAAGGCAGATCCTAAATGGCCTGCGCATATGGCAGTGGCGGTGGCATGTTGGTGGGAGGCAAATAGTCTGCTGGGGTGGCAGGGTAAACTAATGAGCAGGACGCCCCTTTGGGACTGGGACTGATTGAGGGAGGTAGACACACTAAGTGGCTTCGACGGTTGGCAGACTATAGATAGGCATTGAACGTCTGGGGAATGTGTGGAGAGGCTGCAATCCCCCCATTTAAATACCTACAACAAGAATTCAGCCTTTCCCCGGCCCACAGATTCCATTACTTGAGACTTACACATGCCTTGCAGGCGCATATACAGGCGCATATACACCGGGGTACGCACATTCCTGACCACTCCCACTTGGAGGATAGGTTGCTCATTGGTCCCATTCCCTAAAAAGCAAACTCAATGATATACCGTATGCTGCCCAGACTGATGACCTAGGCAACATAGATGATGAGGAGTGGGTGGTGGCACTTCAGGGCCCCAGGAGGGAAACCGCAATCCGTGTACGTTTCCGACTAGTCCAGCTCAGGATACCACATGGCTCCTAATACCCCTCTACACACTTACACAAGTTGGGGAGGGCACCATCAGCGCTGTGCATCAGGGGCTGTCAGCAGGAAGGCTCCTTTTTTGTATTATATAGGAATACTCAAGGTCGCACAGTTCTGGCAAAAAGTTACATCAATAATCGCCAGGGTGTCTGAAATGGAAGTCCGAATGGACGCGAAGTGGCTTCTTCTCATACTTAAGAGTGAGACGGTATGGCCATGTTATGTTGGCCTTTGGCTGGTGCTGGTGCTGGCAAAACAAAATATCACCAGGGGCTGAGGTGCCCCACAGCCCCGTCTGTGGTGGAGTGGGAAAGAGACCTAGATTGGTGTCAGCGAGCAGTAGAGATGGTGTACAAAAGTAGGAGATGTGTCAAAAATGAGAGAAGGCATGGGCACCATCACGCAAATACAGGGGAATGTGGTTCAGTTGAGACTGGCGCATGGGCGTCATGCGTCAGGTATTGTATTATAAATCCCCAAAGTATGTTCACCCCTAGTTCCAAATAATATTGCTGACTGGGATAGTACTTCTTACAGGTTATCTCTACCCCTTTTGTGCAGTATAATTGTAATGATGCAAACCAGTGATGTACATGCTTATCTGTCCATGATTGATCTGTCTAACAAGCATGTTTAGTAAAAAGAGTTTAAAACTTTTTTTTAAAAAGATAAGTAATTTTAACCATCCACAATCCAACACGTTTCATATTTTTGCACTGACTGGAGTGGGAATAGTAACTTTTCCCCTCAGCAATCCAGCACTTTTCCTACTTTTGCACTGGCTGGAGAGGTAATAGTAAATATTAGCCCCCTGCAATTCATCACTTTCCCTATTGTTGCGTTGAGTGTAGTGGAATGTCAACTTTTTTGTTAATTATTCATTTTATTGCTGTGGTAATTGTAGTGGGAATAGTAAATTGTAGTATTTTGCACTATTATATTTTTACGTAATGTTATTTTTATTATTATTATTTTTTGGTAATGTGTTGTGTTAGGTGGGAGTACTTATTTTTATATTTATTTAGTATAAACATTTTTTTAAACATAGTGGGAAATGAATATGTATTCATTTAAATGTTTAATATGTTATTCTATGTTGTTACAATTTTCATAATTATGTGTTTGATTAATTATAATAATAATAATATTTATACTTTGCAAACTTTTTAGTTTGTAAATTACTTTTAATTAAATGGTAAGAAATGTGTTTTGTTTCATTTTATTTAAAATTGTTTGGTTGCCATTTTGTAATATTTTATGGTTTTAGTATATTTAAATATGTACTTTTTTATAATATTCTATTACTTATGACTTTTTTAAATTAAAATATTATTTAAAATATATTTTATGTATTTGTTTTATATATATGTATGTTTGAATATAGATGTGTTTACATTTTTAAATGTGATTTTGTTTTGTTATATTTGTTAAAATATACTTTTAAATATTTGTTATCATAAAAAATGTTAATATTTAATATATCGTTTTACATTTTAAATTATATATATTTAAAATTTGATATTTGATAGAGATATATTATTGTAAACAATATGTTTTAAATATTTTTGTACATACTTTTTAAGTATAGCAAGTCGATATATTTTTATCCTATATTTTTCTCTTGATATTTTTTACCTCAATATTTTTGCATTCGAAATTTGGTCAGCGAACTTCGCGCTCCTTATAGCCTCAGCGTAAAACTGCGCCTCCGTCTCAGTCTACCACATACAGTTGACTTGCATTGACATTTAGGGGCCGATTATGATGTCGGTCGGAAAGCCTCCGACCGCTAGTTGGAAGCTTTCCAACAGCAGTCAGAGGCTTTCTGTCCGACACAGTCGGTTTGCGGTCTGAACTCAGATTTACGATGTTGGCAGTAGGAATGTAAACCAGCCGGTAATTCCGATGCAGTTCTGACCAACTCTCGGAGTCTTGCAGCAGGTCGGACCCGCACCGTAATTCTCTATGGACAGCCTTTCCGCAGTTAGGATTATGATGTCGGCTTTCGAAAGCCTTTCCATGCCGGTCTTTCTGACATGGAAAGGCTGCCAAAAAGGAACTTTATGGGCCCCTAGTGACATAGAAAGGCTGCCAAAAAGGAACTTTATGGGCCCCATGTCTTTCTGACATGGAAAGGCTGCCAAAAAGGAACTTTATGGGCCCCTAGTAGGGCCCCTTGCCTACGTAGCTTATAGTTGGTGGCATAGGGGGTAACTAGGATGCCTCCATGTAAATCCCTGCTCTGTGGGTCAGTCGCTATGGAGTACCTGGTTTTACACACAACCTGATTTCTTTATGGGAGCATGTATTACGACTGGTTTACTGCTGTAACACAAGCTCCCATTGAAAAAGCGGAGTATGTGACCGAACAGTGTTTGGTCGTATCATAATCAGGTGGCCGGATTCACCGATCAGAGGTCGGTCAGTCGCGAGACCACGATGGTGTCGGGCAGAGGCAATGCCGACAGACATTGTCATAAACCCCTTAGTGCTTTTTGTCACTATTTCCACTTAATCATAATTCTAGTTGCCTTAATAGATTTTTTTGCCATTTCTTTTGTCGGACCATAATTTAACACAACTAGTAAACTACTCCCCCAAAGGCTACCTCTAATAAAGACATATTAATGCAAAGTGTGGTAGCCAGCGTGCCGGTACAATGATTTTTCTATGTTAGCACAGAAATTGCATTGCCCAAAACTCTTATTTAGGCATAGTTGCCAAGTAGTTCATAGCCGTGATTTCACCTGCAGCTAGTACTGCACGTTTAGCTGGCCACACCGTACATGGTGGGGCATGCAGTTCGTAATGGTGTGTAAGTTGCAATGACAAACAGGATGTTTTTAACAAGTGTTGCAATGTGTAAAATGATTAAAGTATTTCACTGAAGCATCTTTATTGACTGACGTTCTTTATTGACTGATGTACTTTTTACATTGTCAGGTTGGTCGAAGATTCATGCTCTAAAGGGTTTGCATCCTGGTTGTTGCTGTGGTCCCGCTTTCTTGTGAAAGCCCACGCGAGAGGAGGGACACCCATATGACTCAATAGTCTTGCACCTGCCAGCGCCAGCCCAGCCTTCCTGCCCTGCTGCACTCACACTATGCCTGTCGGAATTCAAGGCAAAATTATCAGTCTCCATCTTGATCCTCCTTTTTATGAGCCACTCGTGGCTTGCACCAAGTCCTTGAGCAGCTGGGCAATGGTGGCGTACATCATCAGCACGTGGCATTTACTTCAGAAATGCCTGTAAAAGCAATTGCTTTTGGTAAATTGATTTTAAAAATTGTGCAATAAAAATTCTTCATTTGCCATATTTTTTAAAGATTTTCCTCGGGATTGGGGTGGGGAAAGAACTATAAGTTGTAGCATATTACTGTGCTGGCTTCCCTCATTGACCCTGCGGGGCCTATTATCATGGGGGGCGGTGGCGATCTGCCCGCCAAAACTCACCGCCGGACGGCCTTTTACCCTGCCACATTAGCATGGCGGGGGTAACGATTGCCTGCCGGGTGGAAAAGGCCCAAAATATGGTGGCTGTGCCTTGCAGGCACCACCATCCATATTATATGGGGTGCATTCGAATGCCTTTCCTTGGGGAGACTCCGCCATGGAGAGACATGCAGTCTTTGGCTTGGAGGGCTCGTTGCGGGGCCCCCAGTTTTGGGGCGTGCAGGGTGCACATGGGGGGTACCCATGGTACCCCCTTCAATGTCATGCACATGGTGGCAGGCACTGCACAGTGCCTGTCACGTTGTGCATGCCAATGCACCACATGCCTTTTTAACATTGTTGCAGTTGCTGCTTACAGCACCACCAGCCACAATGTTAAATATGCAGGATATGCAAAGGGTGGCAGTCACATTCTAATAGGCACAGCGGGACCGCCGAACCTCTGGCGGGCGGTCCTGTTTACTGTTACAGTGGCGGGCAGACTTTGTTCTCCCACCATCGTAAGGGGTTCTTTAGTTCCTTCCTGTTCTTAATAAAAGTATTGTGAGTGAATTTAAAGGATGTTGGATGTTCAGTGAGCCATATGGGTTACAATCTGTGTGTTGAATGTGTTTCCACAGGATTGTGTTGGGGGTTGTGTGTCAGCTTTGGGTTATGAGAGTAAACAGAAAGATCCATGCATACTTCAATACCAGAGTTGTTTTATACATTCATGTGACATTTAAAGATGTCCCCTGAGGATGATTAGAAAGTTCTGAAGGAGAAAAGCAAGCAATGCTTTTAAGGAAACATCATTCACACATGTCAGTTCTGGGAAGAAAGGCAAAATATGTTAAGCTGTTAACATTGCAATTATAGATGACATTGTATAGTTTTCAGAAAAAATATTCTGTGAGGACTAGGTAGGCTAGTGAAAATTGTATCCTTAGGATCTTTCATATATACCCCACAGACCAGCAGAGCCCCCTCCATAAAGAATCTGATGAAGCTTAAAAGCTAATGATATCGAATAAGTAAATATGCTGGTGCCCTGAAAAGAGTCATCACGATTTTCCCCTTGGTGCATTGAAGGTATGAAAGACCTGCACTGCAGAGCACATTTGTTCTTGAGGAATGCTCTAGACCCTTGTTTTCCAGAAGTACAGTTGTTCTGTATTTTGTTTTCCTCTGATGTGGTCTCTGTGAGCCTGTTTTCTCACCCTCCTTAGTGACTCAAAAGATAGAAACACAAGTGAGCGGACTGGCAGTGGCAGTATATCGAAGGATCAAGCTTATCCAGGTCACATCAACTAACGTAGACAGAGGAACTTCATGAAATAATCCGTGCAAAGAATTTTGTTCCCACAAAATAGAGAAGCAATATTACTGAAAACTAGATATGATCTAAATTTGCCTCAGTGATTGGACTAATTCAGTAGCGGCTCCTCTGCTTATGTGGAGGAGCATTGCCCTAATGCTGTGCAGCAGTGAAATAAAGGAAAAATAAAAAGATAACTTGAGGTTATTATCATTTTATTTTGCCCCACTGCAGCAGCTTTGCAGGGAGGGTTGAGGCTGCTCTGACACAGGAGCAGGGGGAGTGGTGAGCACACTGTGCAAGTGTGCATGACTGTTTGACCATCCAATTGATGCTGGCCATTCATTCATGCACAGCATGTTCTCCACCCAGGCTACATTACAGTCTGAGTGAAGAACATGCCCAGGCTCCCATTCCCTGGCTGAGCGCTGAATCACAGCGCTTAGACCAAACACTATGCTGCACTGCAGCGTTGTGATTGGCTTTGGGGAGCCTGGGCGCTTACTAATCACAAAGCTGCAATGCCTTACAGAACATAGGTGTGCTTTCTGTTCTGTTCCAGTATTGCTGAAGGACGAGGAGGAGAGAGAGAGGAGAGACGCTGCAATACAGTAAGTTTTTTAAATTATTTTTATGACATTTCCATGGATGATTTGTGCTTGATCACAAAACATTGTTTTTGATGTGTACACATAGGAGCTGCCTTTATGCTCTATGATAATTAATACTATAAGCTGTAAATATATCTGCCTGACCACTCCCAAATGCTCTTATCCATTACCACCCTACCGTGGCCCCAGAACAGTGCCTTTATATTTCAATGGAGCTAGATATCGACAAGCTTGCAGCTCTTCTTCCACAGTATCCTGTAAATCCACCCACTAATCTATCCAACTTAGACCCAGAAATTCTTCTGTGCCATTTAAATACATGCATTTTATCTGCCCTTGATCAGCATGCTCCTTTATAATAGGAAGAAAACGCTGGCCAACCAGCACAGATTAAACCCCTAGTTCATTCCTTATCTAGAAGTTCATCAGGCAGCGAGGAAATAGATATACCTCTATTTATTTGTTAGGGGAGGTGGAAACAACATCATGTGACAGTTGACCTGTGGTGACATCACAGGAAGTGATAACACAGCATTGAGCCTGATGTGTTACAGTAAGTGATACCACTGGAACTAAGCTACACTCATTTGAAGAGGCCCCTTCTGGCCAAAACCAGTCTTGGGTTGCTTGTGTTCCAGTACAGACAGTACCTAACATTGCAGTTTGGGTTGGACTGTCTCTATTGGAGCAGGAACAAGATATTTATTGGCATTTGGCTAGGTTTAATCTTACTTGGCATGATGGCAAAAGAATGATGGGTGTGAATGTTACCCGAGTGATTGCCAGTGGTCAGACTGATTACAGGAATCCTTTCAATACCTTTTGTGTACCTGATGACATGAGAATGCATTTATTGTGCTGAGAGGATTGGCGAAATATTAGAACAATAATCAAAACCTATCAAAAAGGCACTGAAAATTAATATTTCTAGTTGCATATAAATCCACCCACATGATTTCAACAGCCCTTTACGAGTCGTAAAATAGGACTTAGGCAGGGGGAAGAAGTGATAGCTGCAAAATGTATAAACAGCTCACGCAGAGCCTCATTTGATGTTTCTTCTTTATTATTTCCAAGGACTACTGAGTCAAAGGTCACAAGGAGAGTACTAGGGGTCGCAAAAGGCAATCCAGGGGTTGCAGCCACAACCCCTGGAAAGCTCCAATTGAATTCCATGATCACTTTCCTAAACATTTATAATATAAAGGTCTGAAATTATGAACAACACACCCTAGTGTTTAAAGAAAGCCTACTTTTTTGGGATCATTTATGCAAAAAATTATTTTATGATATTCACATAACTGCAATCACCACTTACCTAACAGGCTAACATAGCACCCTAACAGTAACTATGTGAAGATCTTTAAACATTTAAAAATAATAACAAAATCTGTTACCATGTATAACAGGAGCACATCCCAACACTGCATACTTTAATAGAAACACTCATGCTTGTTACACCACTGGCAGTTCTAGACCATTTGATTGCAATCAGCTACAGGAGGCCTTTAGAAGCAGCTATCACTCATGCCCATTCAATATATACAAGGTTTGTGACATAAAGCAAAAAGCTCCTTAATTAACAAATGATTTGCTGAATTTGATTCACTGCTCTCTTCAGATGAGACTAATGGATCTGACTAGAAATTAGCAGCTGAGTCCAGAAGATCCTAACAAATTCTGTGCATCTTCCGCTTGAACTAATTAAATACAATTATCGAGAAACTCATCTTTGGTCAACTGCAGAAAAATATAGACGACAACAAACTATTTCAAGCCACATTTCATCAGAAAGTTGGTGTGGCAGTCAAACTCTGACTGACTACATCAGATGCATTTCTCCAAATGCTGAGAAAAGGTGGTGTGTAAAATGCCTGTCCTCAAAGTTAGCTAAGTATGGAAGAACTGTAAAAGGTTCACCTTGAGGAGACTGATTCAATTTCCTGAAACAGTCATCTGGGGCTTATGATTTTCATTTTCATTTATTAAACTTTATTTTGGCTATTACACCCATAAAAGTACATAAAAACAGAGAAAGTAATTTTTTTAACTAGCTGGTAAGAAAATCAGAGGGATAGTCCATTTGCAAGTACAAAAGTACACAACACGTAAGAAATATGGGCTCACTTTTTAAGAATTAGGACAGTAGCTATACCTCAATATGGGAAAGATGTCTTAAAAAAATGAATTAATATCAAACCTTTAAAACAGATAAAAGTTTCGAATTAAAAAGTCACTAACAATTATCTTCAACTAGCAATCATAAAATGTATTTCAACCCTATTGGTGCGGCAAGTGTATAGGTATCTATAGTAAGTCTCACGTAATACTTGCGCAAGGATAAACAGACTACAAGCATCCTAAACTCACATTGGAGCTGTCAAGAAGATACCTACGTTTTCACCACATTGCAAATAAAAATTTTGAAATCACAACAGCAAAAACCGGGTCAGTGTCTGTTTTTAAAATCCTGTAGATTTCTGTATAGTTTCTAATGCCCAGGTTCCTGCACGGTTGGATCACCCACTTAGATCGGGGACTCTTGTATGCCGGACAGAAGAAAACCACATGTATCATGATTTCTTCCTCCAGTAGAAACCCTGGGCAAAGACGGCCCTGGGTGCCTCCCCACTTATTTGTTCGGGCATTAAGTAGGAGAGTCCCATATCTAAATTGGAGATACAATGTTTTTTTACTAAAACAGGTTGCACAGTGTCTAACACTTGCTCAAACTTGTAATGGCACTTAAAATCAAGAAACCCGTAAGTTAAACTAGAGAAATCATCAGTCTGTACAATGCAACTTATATTCCTTCACAGTGCATGCTATAGACTTTTTTTAAATTTCTGCACATGAAATTTCTGGTTTAATCCATAGATCTTCATACCCATTGCTCTGAATGTGTCCCTGATGAAAGCCAACCAGGGAATCCTGCCCGCCCCCAACGTAGACAGTATCACTTTTAACTCATCCCTATAATGGGCCAGTTCTGGGGTGCACCAGAGACGCCGCCAATACATCAGTGGGCGTGCTGATATTAGATCTGCTATGGGGCAGATACCCAGATCCATTCTAAGTGGTACAAGGGGAGTATTTTTTGGGAGGCTTAAGATCTGTCTCATAAAACCATTTTCGGTTACTCTGAGAGTATTCACTAGGCAATGCCCCCACAGTTCAGCCCCATATAAAGTAGCTCCCCTAAATCATGTTTTAAAAATTTCTAGTGGCGGACTTATATCTTTTTGGGTCGAAGTTTTATGCAATTTGAAGATCCTCATGGCCTGGGTTAATTTTAAATTTGCCTTATTAATTTGTGGTTCGCACCTCATTTTGTCATTTAAAGTAAGTCCTAGATAGTCAAAGATGGAAACCCTATCTAAAGGGCAGCCATCCATTATAGGATGTGGGCTGTTGGTGGAGTTCGCGTTAAAAAACATGTATTTTGTCTTTGTAATATTAACCACCAGGTTCCTCCTCTTGCAGAATTGGCTAAATTCCTCTAAGACACGCTGCATTCCCATAGGTGATTTCGAGAGGAGCAGGGTGTCATCCACCAACATTAATGCAGGAAATTTGCATTTCGCAAATTTTGGTGGGTCAATATCTTTAACAGCAAGAAGGTCTTCAATCAGCCCATTGAGGAAGAGGGAGAAAAGAGTAGGTGTAAGCACGCAACCCTGTCTCACCCCCTTTTCTACGTGGAAGGGTGATGTCAATTTGCCATTCTTGCCGAACCTGACCCTGGCAAATGTTCTCTCATGGAGGGACCTAAACTGATGGCAGAAATACAGTGGGACACCCATATCTAACAAGATGGCCCCCAACTGGTGGCGATCCACCATATCAAAGGCAGATTTTAGATCCACAAATATGGTCAAAGTTTTACTTCTGAACCCAGCTTGAAGGGGAGTTAAGATGTCATGGTCTCCCATCCATTCATGGAGTCTAACCAGTAAGACTCTAGCATATATTTTTTGTGACACATCAATGAGACTGATGGGTTCCATAGTTTAAGGGATCAGTTGGGGATCCTTTTTTATAAATTGGGATATCTCCGCCCCAGCCCATGTGGGGGGGGGAGACAGTCCATTAAGGATCGCATTAAAAAGTAGTTGAAGGTATGGGGCCCACACTGCCTGTTCACTTCTGTACAGGTCCCCTGGGATTCTATCTAACCCGGTGGCCTTGTTTGGTAGTACCTACTTAATTGCTGATGATACCTCACCTAAAGTACAGATTGGTACATCCATATGTGGGACTAAGACTCGAACATTGCATATATTCCCATTTACACTTTCGGCTTCTTTGTAGCTAGAATATAAATCTTTAAAATGGAGGCGCCACACTTCCTCACTAATATTAGGCCCAATAGCAGTCTTGCCTTCAGCTCGACCAATATGGACTAGATTCCAGAAACTTCTGGTATCTTTATGGTCTAAGGGATTTTTTATTGCCATCTTGCCAGGTCCCAATCTGCTTTCGCAGAGATAATCGTTTCTTTAAAAAAGAATCTACTTTCCCTAATACTTGTCCTATCGCCCTCTTTAAGGCATGACAGAAGCATTCTTTTTGCGTCTCTGCATGCCAAATTATACCAAGAACTTTTTCCTCTTGATTGTTTATTCTCACAGAGCTTATTACTATAAAAAAAAAAAGGTGCCAAAGTTGCAACCAGGTCCTGGTGGACTCTTCCCATTTCCTGCTTATCCTCCTTACAGGGACTTTCACTTATGAGAGAACTTGCCTTTTTCAGCATTGGGATGACACTTAGATACATTTCTGCTATAGTGTCTTCTGACTGGGATATTACACCCCAGTGAATACGTCGGCCTCCCTCTGCCACTATTAAGTTGTCAGATTGATTGTGTTCCAAAGGTAGCCCTAATTCTGAAGCTTGTGCTTCAAGTGTTAGGACTAACGGGTTGTGGTCACTTTCAGCCCGAGGAAAAACGCAGAACTGATGTACTTTGTTCCACAATTGGATATTAATAAAAATATAGTCTATATACATAATATGGGCTGGCTTATTGTAAGTAAAATGGCCCGGATTATCATCCGGAGACTGGCCGTTACAGGCCCTCAACGAATATGTAAGGGTTAGGGATGTCATTTGGAGGACCAGTGGGGTCTATCCCCTTATTGTATAAGCTTTAGCTGCAGGGATTGATAGAGTTGCATCCTCCCCTGATGTCATCGATAATGTCAACCCAATTAGGGGTTCGAAGTGGCAATTAAAATTGCCACCTATTATGAAAGATACGTTCCCCAAAAGAGTGGCCAGTAAGACCGCCAGATGATCCAAAGTTGGCGATGTATGCCCATATTTAACTGAAATTAAATGAAATGAAAAAGGTACTTAATAAAGCGCACTGTGACCAAGCGGCTTCCTGGTGCTAGAGGTGTGAAGCTGAGGGAGATAGGGGGAAGCCAGAACTGTTTTAGCAGGAATAAGCAATGGAAAACAAGTGGGTTTTTAAGGCCTTACGAAATTGGGAATAGATGGTGATGGATCTGATAGATAGAGGGAGAGTGTTCCAGAAGGAGGGACCCAAAACAGAGAATCTGGTGCCTCCGGTTTTGGATCTACGGAACCGAGGTACATTGGAGAGGAACTGAGTAGAGGAGCGGAGGGAACGGTTAGGGGTATAGGGAGTGATGAGAGAGTTAATAAACACTGGGCCGATGCGGGCTCGAGCCATGAAGACCAGACAGCCCATCTTAAAGAGAGATCTCTGAGAGATGGGGAGCCAATGCAGTGTTTTTAAAACGGGGGTGATGTGAGAGGACTTGGGAAGGTGGAGGATAAGACGGGCGGCCTGGTTCTGAACAACCTGTAGGCGGCGAAGTTCATACGCTGGAATGCCCACATACAGGCTGTTCCCGTAATCGAGACGGGAAAGAATCATGGCCAAAATAATAAGTTTAAGAGCATCAGAAGAAAAGAAACGGGATACCTTTCGGATGATTCGGAGGGAAAGAAAACAGGAGGAGACAACCGAGCTGATCTGGGCATGCATAGAGAGGTCCCGACTGACTCTTATGCCCAAGGTCTTAGCCGAGGCCACTCGTGAAGGTGGAGGGCCAGAGATGGAGGGCCAAAAGGCAGTCGACCAAGGGGAAGGAGAAGAGCCAGTCAGTACCAACTCCGTCTTGTCCAGATTGAGCTTCAGTTGATTCCGATTCATCCAGTCTGAAATAAAAACCAATGTGGAGTGAAATTTGGGAGGGGAGTGCAAGGGAGAGGAAAGATCAAAAACAAGCTGGAGGTCATCCGCGTAGTTATACACGGAGACCCCCATCTCAAGGAGGGAAAGAATTAGAGGACGGATATAAAGGTTAAAAAGAAGAGGGGACAAAGAGGAACCTTGGGGAACTCCACAGGGGACCGAGCGTGAAGGGGCGGAGTAGCAGGAAAGATGGACCGCCTGAGTTCGATCTTTAAGAAAAGAGGCGAGCCAAGAGAGGGCAGTACCCCGAACGCCCGCTGCGCTGACACGGTCGAGAAGGATGGCATGGTCGACCGTGTCAAATGCAGCGGACAGATCGAGGAGCACCAGAGCTTGGGGCAGGTTAGAATCTGCCTTACCCTTTAGCTCGTCCAAGACGGACAGGACAACAGACTCAGTGGAGTGAGCCGGTCGGAAGCCCGCTTGGTGAGAAGCCAGGAGGTGGTTGTCCTCGATGTAAGAGGAGAGACAAGAAGTAATATAGCTCTCTAAGATATTTCCGAGGTAGGGGAGGAGGGAGATGGGCCTAAAATTAGAAGGGAGGGAAGGATCTAGGCCGTTTTTTTTAAAAATAGGACGAACTATGGCGGATTTAAAGTACTTGGGGACAGAGCCAGAGGAGATAGAAAAGTTGAGGAGTGAGAGGGGAGGGTCGGGGCAATGGGTAAAGAGTACTTTCAGAAAGCGGGCTGGCACACAGTCAGCTGGTGAACCGGACTTGACTTTCTGGAGTAGGGCCAAGAACACATCCAAGGAAATAGGGGGAAACTGATTAAAAGAAATAGAGGACAGAGAAAGGGCAGAGGAAGAAGGGGACGAAGAAACAGCGGGAATATTGGATTTGATCTTGGCAATTTTCTCCAGGAAGAAGTCATTAAGAGAGAGACAGAGGTCTTGGGAAGGGATGATATTCAAATTGGCTCTGTCGGAAGCAACCAGATAGCGAATTATAGAGAATATCTCCTTGGGCTTATTGGCTGAAAGGGATATTCTTTCCGAGAAGTAGATGGTTTTAGCTCGTAGTATGGCTTTTTTGTAACTCGCCAACAGTGTTTTGTATTTAGCTCGCAGAGCAGGGCAGTATTGACGCCTCCAATGATGTTCAGAACGTCTAAGGTCCAGCTTGAGGATTTTTAGCTCCTCTGAGAACCATTTTTGAGCGTCATGGGGGCGACAGGTTTTGACTTTCCTGAGGGGGGCAACTAAGTCACAGGAAGAGGACAGCCAATGATTTACAGCGTCTATTTGATGGTCAATAGGGAGGTTGCATAGGTCAGGGCCAGAGGAAGCAAGGGAGACACACAAGGAGTCAAGGTCCACCCGGTTCCAATTTCGAGCCAAGACGTTTTTAGGTAGGGGGGCCTCTCTTGCATTCCGAGCTCAATAGAAAAAGAGATCAGTGAGTGATCCGACCAGGTGCAGGGAAGGACAATAGGGGGGGGAATGGGACAATTAACTGACCAGATTTGGTCCACCACATGACCGTGAATATGAGTGGGGGAGTGAATGTGTGAGGAAAAGGTGAGGGACTGAAGGGTAGCAGAGAAGTCTTTGGAAGATGAGTCTTCTCTGGGATCGCCCGGCCAATAATTAAAATCCCCCAGAAGAAGTACAGAGGAGTTATTGACAACGAGCATAGCCAGAAGTTCCTGAAGAGCAGGAACAAAGGAGGACATGTACTGTGAGGACGATAGAAAAGAGCTATAGTAAGAGGGGCTCTGAGATTGACTGAGCGGGCAATTAGGAAATATACTCCACTTATGGGAGGGTAGGAGAGAGACTGAAACTGGAGACTGGAACGGAGGATCATCGCTACTCCCCCCCCCGAGTTTACCAGTGGGACGATCCGCCCGAAGAGCATAGTAAGAGTCAGGGAGGGCGGAGAGAAGATCAGGAAGAGAATCAGCAGAAAACCAAGTTTCTGTAAGGAAAAGAAAATCAGGGGTGTTAGTGTCCCAAAAATTAAAAATCTCCAGCTGATGTCTACCCGCAGATCTAGTATTGAGCAGGTAGGCAGTGGCCATGCTGGAAGAAGAGGGGGAAGGAGGAACCGAGGTAGGGCAAGATTGGGACAAGGGAGTGGGTGGTATATGTAGGGGAAGTGGGGCAAGTGGGGATAAAATGTCCAGAGCGATAATGCGCTGCAACAGAAGAGGGTCAATATGCTGACCATTGTTAAAGGACAGGAGTTGAGCAGAGGTATAGGGTAAGGAAAGGGCAGGGTCCATGGCCCCTGGTCCCTGCCGGTCACGGACGGGCGCAGACGGGCTTGCCTTTGGCACGCCTTTGGCGCGCTGACGGCGCGCCCGCTGCGCCCGTCCGCGGCGCGACCGGGGGAAACACATTGTTTATGGAGGGGATAACCGGAAGGGGCGTGGCCTGTAGGTGGTGGGCGTGGCCTGTGGCCTCTGGGGGATGGCGGCGAAAGGGTGGTGCCCCGCAGCAGCGCTCGATTGAGCTGCGCGGGAGTGCCCAAAGCAAAGGATCAAAGAAAAGAGAGTGCCCAGAGCAAAATAATCAGTAAGTACTGAAACAATTTCCCAAGCAAAATAGATTAAAAACAGATAATGGCGTTCTCCCGGCTGAGCCTCAGGAGATAGAGTTACCTCTGGCAAAACGCTTGCACTCAGCGTGATTAAGTGCCTTCGATTGGGGGCGTGGCTAGCGGGAGGGGGCGTGGCCTATGGTCTTCGTGAATCGGCCAAAGAACAAGTGCCCAGCAAGGACACCACAATTAAAACCAAGTAGTACACAATTTCTTAAAAACAAGGTTCAGTTTTGCAAAAACGTTCTCCCGGCTGCGCCTCAGGAGATGTTGAAGCCTCTGGCAAGCGCTCGTTATCAGCGCTGATAAATGCCTTCGGCGGGGGGCGTGGCTAACAGATGGTGGGCGTGGCTAGTAGCTTTGGGGGAGTCAAACAGCAACACAAATGCCCAAAATGGGCGACACAGGTAAAAGTTTTTAAAGGTTACACACACAGTTTTAAAATAGCAGTTCAATTGTTGCAGAAACGTTCTCCCGGCTGCGCCTCAGGAGATGAACTGGCCTAGAATAGACATCAATAACTGCCAGATTGTGAAAGTCTGGCTTGGAGAGGAGAATACAAAGGACGTCCGTTGTGTGGGTGTCTAAACGCTTCAAGGTAAACCCTAGGTGTATGCCCACCCATATACACAGAACCCCTGATGGTCTACCTCTCACACCTTTCACTGCTGGCTCAATGATATAAAGCCAACTTTGTGCAGATTATTTAGAGCCCATGTTTCCTGAAATAAACAAATCTCATGGGCATCCAAAAAGTTGCCCCAATCAGCCTGCTCTAGTTTACCCTGCAACCCTGCTATATTCCATGAGATAACCCTAAGGCCATTTACACTTTTATCCATCTTACCCTCAACATTCAATTCAGCTTCTTGCCGGCTCAGGTTTACTACCGAACCTGGACTATCAATAATGATCATGGGGGTTCGGGATGTGGTTCCTCGTCCTCAGCTATTACACTGTTGGATGCGGGACCAACGGCCTTGCTGCCCACATCCTCCCCAGGACCAAGCGGGCTTTCCCTTAAAGTGTCATCACAGCCCGTATTCCCCCTACGCTCCAACAAATGTCCTGTAAGATCAACCCCTGGGCTCAATGGAGAGTCACAGGAATGATTAGTGGTGGTGGGGTGAATTAAAAAATGTGGTGCTAGTCAGTCAACCATATCCAAGACACTATACCTGTATCTTACTGGATTGTTATATACAGGACCCGTACCGGCCAGCCCAATACTATTTGTGAGGTTTCTGTGTATAGGGCTTCCCTCCCGTGTCCTTTGGTGGTACCCAGGCAACTCCCCATTTAACATGATGGGGTAAAAATAGCCAAGGTCAAGTGCCCAGATGGATGTACTCAAAATTTGGCGTGGTCCCTCGCAGATGTGGCTATTACACAATTTCCTGGGATGTCTTTCTTCCTCCACCCTGCCCAACTTACTCAGCGGACAAACAGAATTTGACTATGTACATTTGGGGGTAATGGTCTATTAATGTTCAGCTAGTGGACTGTTTTATTCTTTAACTCAGTAAATGATTCAGAACTACCCTTGGCTAGACCAGGGACCCCTGCCAAAACTACCACAAAAGGGACTGACTCCGGGGGCAAGTCAATATGCGCTAATGTGTTCGCATGCTTATCAGGTTCCCTTATGCTCTGATGTGTCGATGTCACTGGACCCTCTTCCACCAATTGGTGGAGTTCTCTGTCGCCCCTGGTGGAGTCACTGTTTACCATAAGTGTCCTGGCTTTAGCAACAGTGGGGCCTATTACAATGTTCCTGCAGGATATTCCTTCCGCTGGTGCATTTGGGTCTAGGGCGTTAACATCAATAGTTGAATTTCTGCCACCAGAGACCGTACATCCATCAGTTAATATCTTATTAGCCTGGCTATCGGCTTGAATAAACTTCTGCATACCATCAAGGTTAGACATTATTGAATTTTCAAATTTCGCCAGCCTTTCCTCTATCGATGTGAGTCTAACAAGAAGGGGTTGTAAGGACAAGGTAATCAAGCCACCAATCTTTAGCAGGAAATCATTGGTGAAAGAACGGCAGGGGGTATGTCCGGATGTACTAAACCTGGGCTTTGGGAATTAGCATCCGATAAACCTCCCTGATTGTTCAATTTAGGGAATTTAGACTTTTTTCCCCTCATTTGGCCTCCTTCCCGTTTCCTCGTCAGGATTGCCCCTGGATTCTGGACCGGTTGATTGGGTAGGCCTTTTTCAGACACCCCTATTGGCGCACCGGCAATTACTTTTTTTCCAGTCATGGGAGCCGGTGGGTTCTTTCGAACAGTCCTACTTTCCTGGTCAGGTTCCTCATCAGACAAATCATGCACCTCCTCCTGTGGCAAAAAATTGTTACTTAGAGGTAAGACTCCGGGAGCAATGGCCCTGCAGTTAGCTCTCTCTGGAGTCCGTGGCCAAGATCAAACCCCACAAAGATGAACGTTTTGCAAATTCTGGTTCCTGGGACACATGGCGCTCTGTTATGGCGATTTCATGGGCTAGCACCGAGGTTGCCCTTGTAATAAACTGGTCCAGGGTCCCAACCACATGCATGCCAGTAGCTACTTTCCTTCCCTTTCCCTCACGACCAGGCATTATGACTTATTCAAGTATAATGTTTAGAGTCTATTGTTTGATGTAGGAATAAAGTGGCTGATAACTAACCTTTGGGCTGCAGGTGTTAGAGGGGGGGCCCGGCCCGGCCTCCACCGGTCTCCAACGGGCACAAATGGGCCCGCCCTTGGCCTGGGCTTCGCCCGGTGCGCGCCCGCATGCGATCCACCCAGCGGGTGCCTCAAGGAGCTATGAAGGGCTGTGGGCGGTCCTCAGCTGCACAGGTTGCGGCGGTTAGCAGGGCTCCTGAGACTTGGAGTCGCTACACGGCGTTGTCTTTCTCCCCCGCAGAGTCCCAAACCAGCGAAGCGGCACGGGTGCCACGAGGAGCTATGAAAAGCTGTGGGCAGTTCTCAGCTGCACAGGTGGCGGCGGTTAGCAGGGCTCCTGGGACTTGGAATCCCTACACGGCGTTGTCTTTCTCCCCCGCAGATTCCCAAACCAGCGAAGCGGCACCCACGCAGCGGGTGCCGCGAGGAGCTATAAAGGGCTGTGAGCGGTCTTCAGCTGCACAGGTTGCAGCGGTTAGCAGGGCTCCTGAGACTTGGAGTCCCTACACCGCGTTGTCTTTCTCCCCGCAGAGTCCCAAACCAGCAAAGCAGCACGGGTGCCGCGAGGAGCTATGAAAAGCTGTGGGCAGTCCTCAGCTGCACAGGTGGCGGCGGTTAGCAGGGCTCCTGGGACTTGGAGTACCTACACGGCGTTGTCTTTCTCCCCCGCAGATTCCCAAACCAGTGAAGCGGCACCCGTGCAGCGGGTGCCGCGAGGAGCTATGAAGGGCTGTGGGCAGTCCTCAGCTGCACAGGTGGCGGCGGTTAGACTTGGAGTCCCTACATGGTGTTGTCTTTCTCCCCCGCAGAGTCCCACACCAGCGAAGCGGCAACCCTCGGAATATTATTCTAAGTTGCTAGGTACGCCGATTTTCCACTACCTCTTGTTTCCTTATTCGCCATGCCATCTGTTAAAACCTTGGAGTCTACTTTGCAAAAAAAAAACGGATGCGGACGTCGCAATATTTCTCTGCTTGCTGTTACGCACGCACCGATGATTTTAATAGTCATACTTTGTCCTTTTTTTTAATAGTTAAATATTTTTTTTAAATAAAATCAAAAATTAAAATAAAGATTACAGTCATCAAAAGGAAGGAAAACATTGTACCAAAATACATAGCTAAGGGTTTACTGGATAAAACAATATTATTAAGATAAAAAGCTATAACATGTAATCTAATAGTGAAATGTAAAAATATGAGCAGAATCCATGTCTAACTATAATCAATAGTATTTTTTATACAAGTAACAGAGAAAAGAAAGAGAGAGGAAAGGAATAGAGAAGAAAAGAAAAGAAGATAGAAAGAAAGAAAAGGAAGGAAAGGTAAAGGAGAGATGTATAGGAATTAGGAGAAAGATGAGTGTGAAGACAAAAAAGTTGTGAAAGGTAACCAGAGTAAATCAGATTTAATTTTCTGAGATAACGATGAAGAAGACACAGGAGATATTCATGCTCATCACAAATAATATTTCACCATGTTAACAAACATATTTTAGAATGATCTTTCCAACAAGTAAGTATAACCTTAAAACAAAGTGCAATTAAAAGATCAAATAGCATTGGTTTCGGACAATGGTCATGAAAGTAATCAGACATAGTTTGAAGAAAAACATTTTGAATTGATAGTGGAATATTACATTTTAATAACTTTGAACATTTAGACCAAATAGATTTCCAAAAATTAAAAACATTAGACAATAGTATATTAAATGAAGTAACGTAACATTGGAAGAAAGACAGGACCAACATAAATGCGAAGTAGAAGAGTTAATTTTATGAATAAAATTAGGTGTAAGAACAGCTGTATTGTGCAAAAAAAATAAAGGTTGAGCAATATTGGCAACGTTGGAGGTAATGAGCAACATAGGAAGGTCTTGCTCCCATGTCATTTCAATGGAGCCACGGGTATACAGTGAATGCATTAAGGGGCCGGTTACGATGTTTGGAGGAATCTTTCTGCCCGACACCGACTCGCAATCAGTACCGACCCACTCGTGGTCTAAGATTCCGCCCGCCTGATGATGATGTAACACAACACTGTTCGGTCAGATTCTCCTTCTTTCCTATCGGAAGTTGTGTTCCACCTGACAACAGGCCATAGCACAGGCTCCTATGGGGAAATGGGGTTTGTGTGTAAAACCCAGCACCCTGTCCTGGGCACCCCACAGTTCTTGCTACAGAGTGCAGGGTTTTACAGGTGGGTCCTTTAGGTGCCTACTCCGCCCCAACTGCATGCCGCAGGATGAAAGGGGTCCAGCTAGGGGCCCACAAGTCACTTTCTGGAAGCCGTTCTGTGTCGGACAGGCTGACATGGAAAGGCTGTAGGGAAGTGACATTGTAATCCTGAGGTCGGAAACATTGGTCTTAGTGGTGTACGATGCAGTTCCGACCGACAGGAATCCTTTGAGAGCCGGTCGGAACCAATTCGGAATGACTGCAGGGTTTACCTCCTGACCGCAAACATCGTAATCAGTCGGGCGGATTGTAAACCGACTGAGTCGGTCAGAAGGCTCCAACACGGTTGAGGAGAATCTAACTGTCAAGAGGAGGCTTTCAGCCTAACATCGTAATAGGCCCCTAAATGTTGGGAATATTTTAAAATAGGATTTTTAGAAATAGATGTGCAGTTAGTCATAAAGATAACATCATGGAAAGAAAACTCATGTAATAAAGAATGTTCGAAGTTGATCCAGCTATAGGGAAATCTTGATATTTTCTGATCAAAGCATAAATTTGTCAAATTAAAAAAGCAATATGATATAACTTAAAATTATGAAAACTTATGCCACCTTTATTTTTAGGTTTAGTCAATTTAGATAAGGCAATACGAGCATTTTTATTAATCCAGAGAAATTTGGTACAAAGGTAATTAATTTGGGCAAAGTAATAATAATCGGGAATTTTCAAAGGTAGCATAGAAAGAGGACATGAAGTACAATCATCATTTTAATAGTGTCCAATTTACCACACCCGGATAAATGAAGAGGGGACCATGTAGAAAATGAGTTTTGGATTTCAAGTTTTAGAGCTTAAAAATTGTGAGTATGAGTGTGGGAAATAGTGGGCGAGAATCAGACACACAAGTATTTAATCTTGGAAGGACACACCAAAAAAATTGTATTACAAAACATAAATTGATAGCATAAGGAAATCAGTGGTAAAATCTCAGTTTTAGAGAAGTTTAATCTATAACCAGAAGTTTTAGTATATAAATCAATCTCCTGCAAAAAGGGAGGTAAGGAGTCCAGGAAATTAGAGCGATAAACCAAAACATCATCTGCGTAAGCAGAGAGTTTGGTTAAAAGGGAGTTGTATTAAAAGCCTGTTAGAGAAGGATTACAACAAATATGTTTGAAAAAAGGTTCTTGACAAAGAAGAAATAATAGAAGTGAGAGGGGATAACCCTGTCTTGTACCTCTATGTAAGTTGAAATAAGGGGAAATACTTCCAGTGCCTGAAAGACAAGCACATGGTTGTGAATATAATAGACTGATAAAAGAAATAAATGTAGAGCCAACATCAAACCAATTAAGAGTTTTAAACATGAATTGCAAATGTATACGATCAAATGCTTTTTCAGAATCAAAAGATAATGCGGCGAGAGGGGAAGGATATTTTTACCCCAATGTAAGGATATTAGGGAACATCTTAGCATTATCTGAGGCAAGTCTGCCTTTAATGTAAACCAGACTGATAAGGTTTAATAAAAAGGGGAATAAAATCTAGTCTAAAAGCAAAAAGATTTGGAAAGATTTTACAATCATTGTAAATTAATTAAATTGGATGGTAATTGTTTAAAAAAGGTATGATCTTTATCAGGTTTATGAATAATAACAATGAGAGCATCTATAAAGAGCCTTCAGGTTTAGATTTCAATAAAAATGAAGTAAAGAGTTCAATTAAGCTATGAGCAAAAATAGATGAAAAAGAAGAGATAAGTTCAATGGAAAACCATCAGGGCCAGGAGCTTTGGCTTTTTTCGAAGATGTAATAGCATCCTGAATCTCCTGGAGAGTTATGTCTTTTTCAAGAGTATCCAGGATGTCCGGTACAGAGGCACTAAAACATTTTTGAGTATTAAATTCAAAAAGATGAGTATCTTCTGTGTATAAAGATTCATAATAGGATTGAAAACTGTTAACAATATCAGAGTCCGAATATAAAAGATTGTTTGTAAGGTCAATTTGAATAGTTCCGATATTTTTCTTTTCCAATTTAACTTTTAGATAATTGGCCAACATTTTACGGGCTTTATTTTGACCCCTATGATATTTAGATTTAATTTTGAGCAGGATGTTACATGCATCAACAGTAGCCAGTTTATTCAGGGTGGATTTGGCTTTAAAAAGATTCCGTAAATGAGAGGAAGATTTAGAAGTAAAGTAAGTGTTGTCAAGAGTCTTAGGGTCCGATGTAGGTAATCCCAATTTACCTATTCTAAAATACTGAATTTTACCGAATCGGTATTTTAGAATCGGTAAATGGGATGTAGATAAAAACTCGATAAATAATACCGATTCGGTAAAAATCGGAATCGGACAATCGGTATTTACCGAATCGGTATTATCCGAATCAGTATTTACCGAAACGGTATTCCCCATTCATTCTTATGGGCCTTTTGGCCCATAGGAATGAATTGGAAATACCTATTCGGTAAATACCGATTCTGTAAATACCGAATCGGAGAGCAAACAAAAGTGAAACTTAAGTAGGCAGCCAATCAGGTGCTACCACCCTCCCCCTCCCTACCAGGAAGTGGCTACACAGGCAGCTGCAACTAATTAGAAGCTTCTGTAGAGGCAGTTGGAGCTGAGCTGAGTCCATGAGCAGCAGAAACGGTTTTGTGCACTTTTAAAACTGCAAAATGGCAAGCAGCAAAGACAAAGAGCAGCCAGAGAGGAGGAGGAAAATGAAATTCAGCAGCATGGAGCTGCAGGTCCTTGTTGAGGAGGTGGTGAAGGTGCACCAAAAACTGTTTGGCAGGCAATCCCTCACTGTGGCAGAATCTGACAAAAGGAAACTCTGGCTGGACATAGTTGACAAAGTGAATGAAGTCAGAGTGACAACCAGAGACACAGAGGACCTGAAAAAGAGATTCTACGACCTCAGGAGCCACACTAAAAAAAATTGGCTGAACTCCACAAGCAGGCAACCAAAACTGGTGGAGGCAAGAACCCAGCACCCCCCCCTTACTGACCTGGAGGAGATGGTGGCCTCAACCATTGAACCTGTCAGCGTCTGCGGACTGGGAGAAGTAGACAGCTCAGCCAGAGCTGCAAGCAGAAAAGGTAAGACGCATGCACAGCATTCCCCCCATTCCATCATCCTCACCTTTACCCTTTGTGGCCAAGTGAACCCCAGTTCAGTACTGCTAGCACTATACAGGAGCAATGCATCATGGTACAAGTAGTTAGGAAATGTAAGACCATGTCATAAGCACAGCAACCAGTAAGTTAGGGAAATGATTGCAGAGAGAAGAAAGCTAAACTCAGAAATATATAATTGTAGTGACTGTGAGTCAGTAGCACTTAGCTAATCTACGCTCATATGTCCACAGGTGACACATTTCGCAGGTGTTCCCAGGAGACTGAAGGCACGGCACCAGAGAGGGAGGAGAGTCAGGATCCAGGTCCAAGTACACAGAACATCTCACAGGACACAGGTGCACCAAGTAGCCATCCTCCTGCACAAGACGCAGAAATGGCTCCAGAATTGCAGGCATCCCCTGACCGATCACAATCCCCTCTGTTGCTGCCATCCCCAGAAATGCCAGCATCACAGCATGAGACAATACCTGCATCACAACCAAGCAGGAGGCATGTCGTGGCCCCACTTTTAGAAATGGAGTCATCAGCAGGTGACATGGAGGGGGAAGAAACACACACCTTGCCTGTTGATGGTAGCTCTGCCACACTGCAGACCAGTGCAGTGGTGGGCCATACTGGTGCAAGATGCCGCAGAGTCCAGGAAAGCAGTGCATCTGCACGTGTGGAGGGTCCAACTGTGTTCCGTGGCCTGGAGGGGAGCATGGTAAGAATCCACAGGATGCAGGGAAAAGCCATCTTGTCTTGCCAACGCCAAATGAGGTCCCTGAACAACAAGATGGGAGACATAGGAAAGGGCATCAGGTAACTAGTAGATGTCAACAAAGACATGTGTGCAGGGATTCGCGAAATGACCCAATCGGTGCAGCTGCTGTGCACCAAACTGGACAACGAATTAGCATCAAGTCGCAAGGAAAGGCAGAGTGTACATGAACAAAACAAAGCAATCAACCGCCTGGCCACAGCAACATCCCTGCTATGCAGGAGAAGCATTAACATGCAGGAGGCTGTAACTCAAAACAGCAATGAGGTCACTAGGGGCATGGGCAGGATGACCAGTTCTCTTGAGGTGCTGTTAAATGCCCAAACAGCACAAACTGCTGCTCTGGATGTGCCCGAGAGTGAAGAGAGCACAAGCAGGAGCAGCATGGCAAGCTCCCTTGTCCCAGAGACAAGGAGGAGCACCAGGCGCCACGCTGAGGCCACAGGCTAGCAAGAAAGTGAGCACAGTGAGCACCATACAACTGGCACTGGGAAGCAAGGATGCAAATGACTATTACAGTTCATAAGGAAGTGAACCAGGACTCACATCATCGAAGTTAAATACTTTTTGTTGCACATTTGTGCTTTAGAAACCTACGTCATGACACAATTAAACTATGTTGGGTGCATACTCCACCTGTCTGTGTCTCTTTACTTACTTAAAAAAAGTTGCGTGTGATCTCCTCCCGTCTGTGTCTGCCATAAGTTGGTGTTGCAACTCCAGATGTGTGTGGTTCAGGCACTGCTTGCTCATCATCATGGTCCTCATAATCAGAGATATCCACTTCGGTGCCCTTCTTAACCGTAAGGTTGTGCAGCATTGCAGGGGCTGCAATCATCTTGCAGCAGGTGATTGGTGTGTACTGGCGGGCCCCTCCACTCAGCGAAACCTGCTCTTCCACATACCAAAGGTGCGCTCCACAATGTTTCGGGTAGATTTGTGTGCCCCGTTGTATCTCCTCTGGCTGGGTGTTGAAGGGTTGAGGTAGAGTGTGAGGTTGAAGGACCGGAGGGCATATGCACTGTCCCCTATTTGTAAGAAGAAAAAACATTACTCACATGCACACACCCACATCCATCTGCAATACGTATCAAGGGAGTTTCACACAGTGTGTTACCTAGCAAGTATCCTTCGCCGAATTCCCCCGCTGTCAGGCGTGCGTAGATCCCACTGTTTTGGAAGATGTAAGAGTCGTGGGTACTCCCGGGAAATTTGGCTACTATGTCAGTGATCATGTACTTTGAATCACAGATCACCTGTACATTTATGGTGTGGGTGGACTTCCTGTTCAAATAAATGTACTCTGTGGCAGCAGGTGGGCATATTGGTATGTGGGTACCATCAATACAGCCAATGATGTTTGGGAAATGCGCCATCATATAAAAGTCTGTCTTTGTCCTGAGCAGTTCTGCATGCGTTGCAGGGAAGCTGATGTAGTAATGAATTCTCTGCAACATGGTGTCCAGGAATTTTTTTAAGAAACGGGACAGACAGCTCTGGGACACCCCACCTACCGCAGCAACCACACTCTGGTAACTCCCAGATGTAAGCAGGTGTAGGCTGCACAGCACCTGCACATCGGGTGGGATGCCGTGCGCCCTTGGGGTTGGATGGTCCAACAGTGGGTGGAGGTCCCTGATAAGGTCCAGGATAGTTTGGGGTCTAGCCTGTATCTTTGTAGGATCTCTGGCTCAGTTAGATGGAATAGGGTGATCCTCTGCCTGTACACCTGCTCTTCCCTCCTCCAGACCCTCTCTCTTTCTGCCTGGAGCCGTAGCCGCCTCGCAATGACATAGAATGCCGCCATTCTGGTGAAACTGTTGCATTTTGGGGGCTTTTTTATAGCCTGCACCTGGTTACCACCTGATTTCAACCCATGGTAAATACCGACTCTTAAATACCGAATTTCATGCAAATTCGGTATTTAAGAGGTTACCTACACCTCAAAATTCATTTTTTCCATTTCTTAATTTCCGAATCGGTAAATTTATCGAATCTGTAAAGTTTCCGATTCGGTAAATTTACCGATTCGGTGAATTTACCGAATCGGTAAATTTACTGATTTGGATGTTTTTGGGTCCCCTACATCCCAAATGCCCAATACCGGTCGGTAACGGCCGAAATTCGGTAATTTCGGGAGTTACAGACAGGTATTGGGCCACCTACATCTGGCCTTAATGTGTTGTACAATTGAGTGGTATTGAGAGTTCAACCATTTTTTCTTCTTGGCAGTGTAAGCAATAGTAAAGGCCCTAAATGAAGCTTTAAAAGCGTCCCAATTGTTATGAATGGATGTGTCAATAGACTGATTAAATTGAAAAAAAAATGTAATAAAAGAAGTAGCTTCTAGAATTAAAGTTTGATCAGATAAAAAGGTAGTTGTTTAGTCTGCAATGAGCATGTTTATATTAATATTAAGAGATAAACCAAAAGTGGATAAAACTGAGACATGATCAGAAATTAAAATAGAGGGAATTTCTGATGATTGAATAGAAGGGTGTAAAGATTTGGAGACTAAATACAATCAATCGAGACACAGTCTGGTGAACATTGGAAAAAAATGTAAATGAATATGTATACGTTTTCCATATATCGTAGAATGGATGAGAGACAATAGCAGATTAGAATGCTTTATGTAATCTATCCGGTTTAAATTAACATTTAGATTTCCTATCAGAAAATGGGCCTAAGTAATCATTAAAGACACCTGTAACAATATTAGTATTAGTACTGGATGATAGTTTTAATTTAACATTGTGCCAGAAGTCAAGATCAGAATTAACAGGGCCATAAATATTGAAAAAGTGATTTGTTTTTAAAGATATTGGCCTTAAGCAAAACCCAGCATCCATTCATATCACATTCAGTTGATAAAATGTGGATATTTACCTATTTATGATATAAAATAGCGACACCACCATTACGATTGACAGCAGGAGAAAAGACAACTTGACCCCCCATTGCCGCTAAAGCTTGAACGATTCAGCATCATTACAGTGAGTTTCTTGCAAAAGAGTAATTTGACAATTAAGTTTCGATAAAATTGAAAGTCCTTTTGACGGTTGACGGAATGACCCAGACAACAAACGTTTCACAAGACAATATTACACATGTAGTTGGGTAGAGACAAGGGTACAGAAACGTTGATGGCAAACTGCAAAAGCAATGAAGGAAACAGAAAGACACTGCAAATCAACAATAGAAACCCATGAAGATGATGCCAAAAAAATAGAGAGGAAAAACAAAGAAACAGTCTCCCAATTATCAAGAAAGTAGGTAGGAAAATGAGCAACAAGGAAAGTAGATTGGGATAAAAATAGAAGACGAAAGGAAAAGGGAGAGTTAGAATAAGAAAATAATAAAGAAACAGATCAAGGACATAACACCAGATCTGAAGTAAAAGGAAAGGAAACTGAGTACAAGGCATGTCAGCACCTAAAGCAAGAAAGACAACAGAGAGATAAATGAAAAGAAGAAAAGAAAAATGAATAAGTCATATAAAGTAGATTGACGAACAGGTAAAAAAATATGAGAGAGACGCCATGCATAACAAACAGTTTAAGAACATTGCACATTTATATCTATAGGTTGCTATGTAAAAAAGAGAGACTTCCTCATAGGTAATTTTACAGAGGCAAGGATGTAAGATGCCATAGAAAATGTTCAGATATCTCAGTTAAGGAAGAATGGCTACGAATTATTTACGTATGGCATTGGTTGCATTGGAGATACCTTGCAAAATGAAGATGATGTGACAAGAAGTTTTTCCCTGGCTGTTTGCAAAAACGCATCATATCGGTGAATTCTAAAAAAAGCATTATGATGCCACAAGGTCTAGAAGAGTGAGGCTGGAGATGACCCAGACTGTGTAATTGCTGAATATTTAGAGGAGAAAAATACTTCTTCAAGAAGGACAAAAGGTCAGGGTCCTCAATGTTCCCAGGTAGGCCATAAATGTGAAGATTATTCCTTCTATTGTAGTTCATAAGATCTTCAGCATGTAATTTAAGCTTTTGAATTTCTTTTTCCAACATAGGGATTTTGGTAATAATATCCTAAGGATGATCTACACATTGTTTTTATATCAAACATTTTACTTTCCATAATAATCCAATGGTCTTCAATTGTTGCAATTTTTCATTGGTAGTGGTCATGGAAGGTTTAAGGGCACGTACCTCATCCAAAATAGTATCCAAAACAATATTATGAGATGACTGGATCAGAGATGAAGGGTCATTTTTGGCTCTCTTAGGTTTAGTGCCAAAGGAAGATGGTTTAGCAGTAAAATGGGAGTCACTGGCCATTCTGATGAAATGTACCGATCGTTGAGTAAGCTTTTGAGAATAATTAAACTGGCTCATAGAATAAAGTATTGGTGAGTAAATTTCGTAGATGTAGTCAAAAGCAAACTTCAGAGATGTAAGCGATGCGTTAAGGAAATGGCGGCCTTTTGGGTGTGACTGGAATTCACCTTCACATCAGCAGGTTAGAAAGAAAGGGTTTTCAATAGTTTCTACAGGCTGGTGAACGCACAAGGAAGCAAGGGAACATAAGACCCCTGGGGATCTGCTTAACAACCTATAGTTTCACTTTAAAATCGCTGTGTCTTCATAGGAAATTCATACCCATTAATCACAATGAAAAGCAATATCCTCAAAGCCAATAGAACAATGGGTGCCAGCGCATAAATTAAAAGCATAGCATGAAATCTTACCTTCAGCTTCACTGAGCCTCATGTCACATCTGTATCACAGTGTCCATAAATGTAGATGTTGTTTGTATAACATATTCTGTAACAGATTATTAGGGCAGCTTGAAGCCAGCACATTGCATCCCAACAGCTGAAATTATTTGGGATAATATTACATCATGTAGCATGCATTACATGAGTATACAGAGCTTCCAAAATTCTCCAGTTGTCCAAAAACAAAAAAAAGAGTTTCATGCATAAATTGACATCTCATCCAATCCGTTGAGCAAATTCCTGCACAGGAAAAACAATAACACGAGCAGTGCACATGGAAATGGTGGCTGCTCGCGTGTGACTGAAAGTTTTCAGTGCAGCAGCAGGCCAGAAAGGAAGTTCTCCAGAGGTTCCCACTAGCTTGCGAGGATGTAAAGAAGGAGGGGAACAGGAGACCATTTTAGGAAACATCGAGCATGACCAAAAAATGGCAACAAAAGTAAATGTTAGCTCTGCGAAGCAACAGAGCTCAGCAGTCTGCCGTCATCTTGCTTCTGTGCATAAACCACGCCCTTGGCCTTTTGTTTCACTTTCTCACTTTCAGGTCTAGCATTGGAACCTGCAAGAGTAGAGCCTCTACCTCCCATTTAGCAAAGGTAAGGGCACTGGGATGTATCTCAGATTACATACATTGCCCTCCTAGAGACATCTCCACAATCAAGAGCTCAGGTAGTCTGGGCAGGCATAGAATGTTAGGGACCTGATAGTCCTCATTGTTATTATTATTATTGCAACTTGTAAAGTGCACGGCTACCTCCAACGTGATCAATGCATGGACCACCGTTTTCCTACAGTCCATTGGTAGGAGATGAAAGAATCTCCGCGGGGTTTTCAGTTTTCAGAAGCATGACAATGAGACTTGGTATATCTCAGCTTTGCACGAGAGGGTAGAATCAAATTTAAACACCAGATTTTTAGAAGATGAGACTGTGAGAGGAGGAGGGTTGAGCTCTGTTGGCCACCAACGATCAGCACATGGAGGGGACGGCAGATTAAAAAACATAACTTCTGTTTTGTCAGTATTTAACTTCAAACAGTTGTCAGTCATCCAGGACGAGATGTTAATCAGACACTGTTTGAAGTTGGTGAAGGCTGACTCAGAGTGATCCCTAAAAAAGGACACAAACTGTGTATCATCAGCATATGGGACAACCTTTACACAACGTTGCTCAACAAGTGAGGCCAGGGGGGCGAGGGAAACATTAAAAAGGGTTGGGCTCAGGGCTGAGCCCTGAGAAACTCCGCAGACTAGAGGGCGAGCAGAAGCGACATCGGGGCGGAGCAGAATTTCCTGGGAGCAGCCCTCCAGAAAGGAGGGGAACCAGGCTAAGGTAGTACCCATCACTCCCATCTGCTCAAGCCTCTCTAGGAGGATCAGGTGTGAGACCGTGTCAAAAGCTGCCGACAAATCCAACAACACTAACATTGCCTAGCTGCCCTGATCCAGAGTTCCACATATCAGTTCTGCCACGTCAAGCAGAGCTGTCTCTGTGCTATAGCCCGACCTGAATACCGACTGGTAGTCATGGAGCAGGTTGTTGGATTCAAGAAATTCTGATAATTGTCCCTCCACTTCATTCTAAAGAACCTTAGCCGTTGCTGGCAGGAGGGAGATAGGCCTAAAAATGTTAAGTTCTGCCAGGTCTGCGTTTGCTTTCTTGAAGATTGGCTGGACCAGTGCTGTTTTCCAAGTGGATAGATAGATGTCTGAATTCAAAGATGCGTTCTAGATCTGGTTTAGTGAGTGATTGAGAAGCGGAGCCAGTAGTTTAAAGAACTTTGCTGGACAAGGATCAATCGGAGATCGAGATTTGACTATGTTCTGTTCTGTAAGGGATGCTTCAGATCTAAACGGGTGGAATTCAGACCAGACACCAGGGTGGTGAAGGCTAGGTGGAGGCAAGGCTGATGACCCTGTCTGAGTGAAAGTAGAGTATATTGCCTGAACTTTCTCCTGGAAGAACTTCGAGAGATCTTCACACAGGGTGCCTGTAGGCACTATGGTACTTTTCAAGGCCCCTGGTTCAATGAATCCCTGAACAATCTTAAAATCCTCTTTAGCAGAGTTGTCAGAGGTGTTGATTTGGTCAGCCACGAAGGCCCTGATAGTGTTGCGCTTTAGCTGATGGAATTTTTTTAGTGCTGCTCTGTAAGCACTCTTAGTCTCTGCGTCGTAGGTTTTGCGCCAGACCCGCTCCAGCGCCTTACAGAGGCTTTTCTCCAAGCGGAGTTCATTTGTGAACCAAGAGGCGGAAGGTTTATTTCTAGCCAATTTTGGTCTTTTAATAGGGGCTATTCTGTCAGGTGCTGCAGTAACCCAACGGTTGAAGGTGGAAGTATCACAACTGGGTTCCCTTGTGAGCAGCATGGGAGGATTTGATACTGCTAGACCCATAGACTCAGGGAAGACTTTCCTCCAGTTTCTTCTATTTTCATATTTCGAGCTCGCTGGATCATTGCAACTGAAACTAATGAAGTTAAACAATATTAGGTTGTGATCTGACAAGGTAAGAGGAATAGGGTCTTACACTTCTAGGGTAGGGATTTTGGTAAAGATAAGATCTAGCATATGGCCAGCTTTATGAGTGGCATAGGCAAACTTTTGGGTAAGGTTTAGTCCCTTCATGGAATCAGCCAGTTGGGAGGCCAGAAGACAGCTGTCATTCTCCATATGGACATTAAAGTCGCCCAGGACTATAAAATTGGCATGTCTCAGTGAGAGATCAGCAATCAGGTCACAAAGCTCCAGCAGCTCAGTGGACACAGAGTCAGGGGGTCTGTAGACCAGCAATCCTGCCACAGTGAAGGTGGAGGAGATTTTAATACTGAAGGACATTGCTACAATTATTCCCGTCCGTTCAATCCTTTTATGTGAGATCTCCCAGTCGACTCTCAGGATCTCAGCAAGCCCGCCCCCCCACTCTATTGCCTGTCCGGTCAACTGTGGTTATTCTGTAACCTTCTGGAACGGCTAACATAACATCAGGATTAGAGCTTTCTCTTAACCAGGTATATGATTCAAGTGTGAGCCAGATATCATCTGTATGTTTGGGGAGGGATCTAGAATTGATTAGACATGCCTTAATCTTGGGCCTAGCAGCTGGAATGTGTGCTTTAGAGGACATTACCGTGCTTTTGCCCTTACAACCACTTTCCAGAATCCACTTCCTATCCAGTGTGAAGGAACAGGACTTACAACACAGCTCCTGGCTTTGTCCCTTCTAGTTCCAGGGCACGTGGGTCGAAACAGGCCGGCCGGTGGCAACCTCCTGAAGCCGACTCAAGCAGTTGCTTCCTGGACCAGACAGTCCTTGTTAATGAATCAGGTTGGGCAGCATGGCTGGCGCTGGATGCGGGCCAGGTGCAGACGGGCTTGACTTTGGAGCGCCCACTGCGCGCATTCTCTGCTCATCCGCTGTCCCATCAACTGAAATAGGAAGCACCTGTTAAAATAACTCCGCTCACTCCAGCGTCAGACGTGCAATTAATTAAGCGTTGCTGCCAACCCTGCCCTCCACACAATCGGCAGCCTGCCACTGATACATATGTGGCTAAAGTGGGCATAAAACATTGTTGAGAACAAGACATTAAGGGTCACAAGTCTCACTCTTGCTTTTATGGTTGCCCAAGTGAGACATCAAGGAAACACAGCTCCAGTTTACTTTCAGCAATTTTATTAGTTCAAATCCCATTGTAGTATTTCTTAGTAGGCTGCGTATTCGGTACAACTCACTAATTTCATTTAACCCAGCTATTGGGACTGGCATGGAGATCCGACTATTGCTCCTTCTAAGAAGAGCTCTGTTGACCACTGGAGCCTACCCCATGGAAGTAGTTCAGTCATTTATTTCTCTGTGGCTATTTCCAGGATGCTTCCTTGTGGAGCAGCTGTTGCACTTTATAAATGTACAATCAATCAATCGGTAGCCTAGGTGAGAAGCAGGCCTGATAATGAAGCATGCTTCTTCTCATCAATAAGGACCAAGTCTCCCTTGACTCAAAAATCTTTGAGCAATTCATATTATCGCAAACAAGATGTATTTGGCACTTCTGAGAACTCTTTCATACTGCACATTAATAACAGTCTTGTAATCTGCAAAATCTGCAACAGAATTCTGTCAAACACACTCACCAAAGGCACATTTGATTATCACGGAAAATGTGTTTTAACTTTAAAGTCAAACACTCCCATTTTGCCTGCAGCTAATGTGCAAAGGATATGTAAACAATCAAAGAAAAAACCTTAGTTTGAAAAGAGAGGGTACTGAAGAGAGGGCACTGTCTCTTTTGAGACCAATACTGAAAGTGGAAAGACACTGTGCCCTTTTGGTTGCTGAAACACAGGTGGATGAGAAACCATGGCAGCTGACAAGAAATGGTTAAGGAAAACCTTTTATCCTTTGTTGAATACTTTGAAGCGGACCAAATTATTAAAGGAACTGGTAAAGTGATGTTGTGAGAAAATGCCTCTTTTTACGTGATCATTCCCATTGTTTTTTGACTGATGCTGGTAAATGTTTCACTCTATGGACCCAGGCCTTGATGCATATCCTATGATTTGTAAACATGTTAAAGCACTATACTCCTAATTGGTCTTAACTCACCTTTAAGTATCCAGTATACAGTACAAAATGTACACAGGGCCTGTAGTTTAAATGGCTCTAGTGAACTGCAGCACGTGTTGCCACCAGTAATTTGACAATGCAAAATAGTGACTGGATGCCTGCAACCTAGTGGCAGTTTAAACTGCAAAGTCGATCTGTCAAAATAACTCATTGTGACTAAACTAAACCCTACTTTTAAATATTAATGTTACTCCTACGTATGTCTTAATGCATAGTAAGGCAGGGTGCAAGGCATTTAAACATAGAACATGTAAAAGTTTAAAGTAAAATATGTCCTTACACTGTCAAGGCCCCAAAAGTAGGGTTAGCTGTTCCATAGGAAAGCATTAGGAGTTAATATTAAAATTAAATAATGTTATCTCTGTCTAAGAACTAGCTAAAAAGTTGAATATTGGATTTTTTAAATTATTTATTACAAATCCAACTAATTAGTAAAGACAGATTTGTACTAAATATTTTTCAAAAGACACCTTTTGCCTGCCTACAGCTTACAGAAGCCCAGTCGCATGAGCTTCCACCTGTCACTCAGGAATTGTAGAGCTCCTTGATGAAATGCAAACTAGCTCCCAGAGCTAACACAAAAGCCTTTGATGTGGGGAGATCTTCCTTTTCCTCAGACAGGATGACCATCTGGCCAGTGCTCAGGAACTTGATTGTCTTCTAAGAGGACGATCCTGTCACAAGCATATGTAACTAACACTTGGCCCTGCTTTGGTTGAAAAGTATAAACTAAATTACATTAGCAATAGCTAAAAACGTGAAATTGAGTGCCACTGATTACTTCATAAAAGGAAACTCTGTCCCCTCCTGTATTTTTTCATTTGTCAGATTTTATAAACACTGATAAACACTGAATTCAACAAATTGGCATTACACTAGAACAATTGATACTGCCTTTTCTAACTTACCTCAAATAGTTTGATGACAGAATGTCATGGACAACAATACCGACTTACCAAAACAGGACAAAAATATTGTAAAATAATATTATTTACAGAAATATTGTCGTCCTATACTTAATTAAAAATAACAAATCTCCATGAAATAAATATTGCTGTAAAAAAATATCAAATTTACATCAGAAACACACATATCAAAAGAAAGAATATCATCTAATAATGTAAAGTGGATTTGTAGAGCACTGTGTAGGTGAGAGTAGGCGTGTGGTTAGGCTAAGTGTAGAAAGATTTCGCTCTATAGAGTGTGGCAAAACGAAGTCCACTGTGCAGAGAGTTCAGTGGATCCCTTACTGGTACACACAGGTTAAAGTAGATAATAATAGTGCTCTGTTTATTATAGTGTGGGCAAGCAGTTAGGCTTATCAGAGGGTAGTGCTATACATTTGTTGTACTCACAGAGGCAATAAATGAGACACACACTCAAGATTAAACCCAAGCACAGTTTATAGCAATAATATCAATTTGTATGCATTTTTAAGACCAAGAACTTCGATCTACAGTAAGAGCTTTATGAGCTATGATTTATAAGAGTTTGGAAAACACATCCCTTTTGTGCAAAATAAAGCATCATTGAAGTCAATGAGAAAGAGCAGAAAAATGCATATAAATTCAGGCAATGCTTTCACAAAGTTCACCTTCTTGTTTTAGGTTGGATAGCAGGACCAGGTCCAAAGTTCCAACATCAGAAGATCTGGACCGTCCCGGATTCGACTGGGAACAGGGTGCTGAAGGTGTTGGTAGCTGGTGCGCTATGAAGAAGGGGGCCACCTGGAAAGACACTGCACAGGAGGACTTAGAGGTAGGCCTGGTGAGTCCCACTTGAGGGAGGAGCTCACAAGGGTTGCACGGCCCATAAACGCACAACTAGTTCATCGTTACTGAGGCCGATGGGCTGGGTGCAGAGCAGATGGGTCAACCAGGCTTCATGCATCAAGGAGTCCCACGGTCAGGAGCAGGCAACTTGGAGAGGCGATTTGAGGACAGCTGGGCCACTCAGGTTGTGGGTCTCAGGGGTCTTCATGTACCTCGATGGGTTATTGCTTATGGAATTGTTGGGGTCTGTAATGGACTCTTCGTCTTGCTGTTGGCTGCTGTAAGCGGTCTGTTACCCTGGGTATTGTTATGGTATGGCTCCGGTAGGTGCTCGTGTCTTCAAACTTGGTGGGGAGACAGATCAGACCCACCAGAGATTAAGTACCCTTTTTTGTGCAGGTGCTGCGTCGATGTCATTGGGGAGCAGCATGTTGAAAAACCAGACTCAGCAGGATTGGTGCCTGGAGTGTGCATGGGAATGATACTTTCACTCCAAGGATGGTGCTTGGTGATTTTTCGATGATGGAGGTACTCCGGGGTTCTTGGAGGCTTCACTGCTCAGGAAAACACAGCACACTACGATTGTCGAGTCCTAGAGGCAGTAGGCAGGTTTTGGTGCCAATTTATTCTGCAGCAGGGCTTCAGTTATCGGGCAGTGGGTCTTCTTTGTCCTTTTCTTCTTCATGTCTATCGAATCTGAAATTCCAGGTCTAGGGATGGCACCTACATATTATATTTAGGGGCGCACACGGGACTGACAGATAGTAGGTTATGGGTTATCTACCCTTTCAGGTGTCTACACGCTCTAAGTGGCCACTTCCTGTAAGATGGGGTATTACCTAGCCCTGATAGGTTGTTCTCCCTCCATCTCATGACTGGATTTTCATGAGAGGGGTTTGCATCGCATGCAACATCTCAGGGATGGTGCTGGCAAAATGTGGACCCTCTTCCTCATCAAACTAATTTTCCTTCCTGTCCTCCCAAATGTGGAGCAGGACAGGGGGGGTTGGCATCTCCCATTATCTGGGGAAGCCTTGGCCGAACTTCAAAGGTGGTAACACCTTTGAAGTTTCCAGTTCTGGAAGGCCAATCCATCATGGAGGATGTGTGAAGCATCTCTGACCAGAGCAGGCTTTCACCCCATGAGGTCAGAAATATTTCTGGTGGTGGTAGGCTGGCTATGACTAGTCAGTGACCAAACCAGTGCTTGTTAGGTTTTCAGGAGATCCTCTAAAGGATCTCCTGGATGCATTTATTCATAAATCCAACACTGGCATCAGTGATGATTTATTAAGACAAGATGTTTGGTGCCATACAACTTTGGGTACCACACCAAATGCAATGCAGTGCGCGCAACGAAATTCGTTTTATTTATTTATATGTTTACTTACCTGTTAAAGTCTGTAATCCATACATTACAACCCCCCACCCTGCCCCTCCCCCTCCCTACGTCACCGCCCTGCAGTTACACCTACCACCGGCCGTGGCTGACTGTGTGAAGATTGGCAATGAATGTGTGATGAAAGATGGCCTTCAAACTGGCAGAGATGTTGAGCAGGAAGAGGGCCGTAGTCTGTCTACAGTTGAGGATGGTGCGTATGTCATCTGTAGTCGTGACGAGGGCTGTTTCAGTGCTGTGGTTGTTTTGGAATCTTGATTGTGAGCTGTCCAGAAATATGTGGCATTCTAGGCGGTCTAGGAGGTCAGAGGCCTTCTCAATGACTTTGGCTCGGAATGGGAGCTGTGATATGGGTCAGTAGTTGCTGAGTACTTCGGCTGAGGGTTTTTTGATGAGGGCTAAATATATACAGGGGCAAATATAGAACTTATCGAAAACATTTTGAAATACAGAGAAAGTCTATAAAAATAGGAAGAAGAACTTGAAAAATTAGCAATACGTAATATTTTATATCATAAATTCCTTCCATTAATGCATAGTATAAAGAATTTAATTAAATAAACAAGCCAGCTTCGTTTAAAATCTAGTATGGTCCTTCTGGAACGTGTTGTAAACTTGAGACCTGCTGGTTCTAGTGGGTTTCTTTGGAGAATCTGCAGAAGGATGTAAACGAAACAGGTATCCATTTTTATTATTTGGAGAGGTTTAGGTTCATTGTTTTATTAGGTAGGTAAGATTCCCTAGTGAGGATTTTCCAAGAAAGTGTAGTATCGTGACAGAAATATAAAAGTATTAAGGGAAATAGGCTTTCCGACTTCTGGTTTTTTTTGGCAAATTCCTCATGATCATCGTGATTAAGTCTAAGGGTGGGCGGTGAACTCCGCTCTGCCTCCGGAATTTACGTAGTTTTGCCTACTCCAGTTTGATTGCGAAGTTTGGCAAAATGCGCCACCCACCAGTGGAGCGGAATGCTCAGGGCTCAACCCTAGTGTCAGCAGTAACACGTTCCCCTCAGTACCTGTAGCGTGCTGATGAGAAGCTGGAGAGAGGTGTCATTCACTTGGCGATGCTGGTGCTTTAACATATTGGCCTTGGAAGGTCATGTGACTTTCTGCTTGAAGAAGCAGCAGCACTCTTGCAGTTTCCAGTGGGAGATGGAGGAGGGGAAAGGAAAGGAAGAGATGGGGAAGGGACAAAGCAGAGAAAGAGAGGATAACAAAAGCCCAGTTCTCGTCACGGCAGGGAGGGGCACAGGATAATGACAGCACATTATGGCCTTTCTGTAAGGCATCCATTCCATGCCACTTGATGGATTTTCTTCTTGGAGAGGCTGGAACTTCCTGTCTTTCTCGGCACCAGACTATCACTGAATATCCCTTACTATCCCTGACTCTATGATCTCCCCTGTGCGCCCTCTTCAGCTTGCCTTCATTTTGTGCCTGTTTCTGGAGCGGGGCGGGCACTGTTGTTTACAAAGCTAATGCTGCTTTGGGAGTATCGCCTAGCCTCTCCCCAACTGAGCCCTGTCATTGAACCCTGGTGCACCCTGCTGGCTCCTCCACCCTGAGTCCAACCACTGGTTCGATTCCCCTCAGCAGATATCCGATCCTCTGGCTATTCACACCGGCAGCAACCTGTAACAGCTGTAGCAGGAGATCTTACTCTTGAGTGTGGTCGGTGAGGCTGTACTGGTGGAGAAGCTGTCAGGGACTGCTGACATGCTGTTCATAGGTAGGAAGCTGACAGGTGGCTCATTAAAGACGCATTGCGATATTCATGCCTGCTATTTTAAAATGATTTATTCTTGCCTCTCTACATTTCTTTGGAAAAACAAATGAGCCAGGATTTCTTTATCCTTTCTTCGCAAGGCGAAATCTAATGGGGGGTGAGAATTTTCCTGATTTATGCATTCATCATGAATCCTTCTGCCTCCGTCAGGCCTCGAAATGGCTCCTTTCCAAACCTTCCCCTTTGACCCCCCTATGGTTTTCCATTGAACAAACCTTGCTATTACCCTTCTCTTTAATGGAACTTCTAGCCTGTTCTGCCAAACCCCCTCAGGCTTCTCTCCCCTTGTTTAAACATACTTGTTCCCTGTTGAAGCCTTTGACCCAACCAAAATTTGTTTCTTGGGAATCCTTTTCAGATTCTCCAATTTGGCACAACTCCCTTATTACTATTAATAATAGAACCATCTCTTGGAAATCCTGGAGATTAAAGGGGATAATTTGGGTTAAAAACCTATTTGATGGCTTGTCTCCATGTTCCTTTCCCCAATTTCAAGCTACCTTTCATTGTCCCTGCTCCTTCCAATAGAAATTCTCTATACTAATGGCGGTTATTCATGATACCTTCTACTCTCTTCTCTCTTCTCTCTGATCAAAACTCTCTTCTCAAGATTCGCCTCTCTTTACCCAAGGCTTCTCTCATTTATAAACACTCCTTAGCTCCAGATCCAGATTATACTAAAACTAAAATAGAGTGCGTATGGTAATCAGACCTGGGATGTGAATGGACCATCAACTTTTGGGACAAACTCTGGTCCTGTTCTCTCAAAATATCTCAATCTGCTTCTCTCACTCAATCTATGTTTTTCCTCTACCGTAGACTTTATTTCACCCCTACGTCTATAGCTAGATTTTCCCATTCTACTGAAACAAATTACTGGACCTGTGGCTCTTCTAATGTTGATTTCCTGCACCTTCTCTTCCTTTGCCCTTCGGTTTCTCGTGTTTGGGGGAAAATGTGGTCCAACATTTCTCGCTTGTTTAACATTCTCATTCCTTATTCTATTCCTCTTCTTTTCTCTGGGAGTCTGTTTGATTCCTTAGATCTTCCCACTCACAAGCATGGTCTTTTTTGACCTTATGTTAGCTTTTCAACACATAATTCTTAATTGGAAAACACATGCAAAACTTTCTAACCAACCCTGCTGGAATAGTCTCTGCAATTTTCATCAAATAGATATTGCTTTCTCCTCCTCTTGCAAGCCAGTGGTTAATAGAGATCTCTGTTGGTTGCCACTTACTACTTATTTAGACAAACTGGCATTAGCAGATAATTCTCGTTTAAATTCTGAAAGTTTTAAGCCTCCTTAAACGTTTATTTTCTCTGTTCTTTTTCTTCTGATCCTTGTTGGCTTATTGTATTTATTTATTCTGGTTATCATTCACATTCTTTTGCAGATATGCAATATCACATCCTATCAATTTGTAGGAGTTTCCCCTTCCCCCCCTTTTTCTCTACCCTTCCTCCCCCTTCCCTTCCCTTACTTCCCTATAAAACTTAAACAGCTTTCTTTTTTGCTCTTGCGCTAGCCATTTTATCGTTATGTTTCCATTTCAATATAGTATTTTCTGTATTGCTGGCCTTTTGTATTTCCTGTTATTATCCAAATAAAGCTTTTAAACATAAAAAAAGATGCATTGCTCATACTTTCTTGCATGTGCTGGCAGAATAAATGGCTTATTCCCAGGCATTGTCCCTATATAGACCAGCAGGATATTGCTCTGCCTGGCCACTGAACTCTGCAGAATCCCACTGAGTTTTTTGCTAACTCTGCGGAATTCAGCAAAGTGAAACTCCGCCATCTACACCCAGGGTAAATATGTCACTATTATTGACACAAAGACATGCATTTTGGGCTATCTCCAAACACGGATTAAAGGGTTAATAGACAGTAACCAATCAGAAATGCAGTTACAAGACTGAAATATGAAAGCAATGTTTTTGTTTGCTGACGTTTTGCAGCATCAGGCAATCCACATTTCAGAAGGTTGCTATGTATGTTGTGCCATTATTGTGCAAACATTTTTAGCACTGAGAAAAAAAACAATTTTGCAAATGAACTCAATCGTATGGTATGTTAAATAAATTGTTTTTAAAGTATCGACATAATTGCAAAGCAAAATATTTATGCCATATTTTAATAAAAGATTTTAAAATATATACATTTTTTGAAATATTTATAAGTAGTTAAAAAAGAAAGGATGATGTATAAATCAAAATGTAAGTGATTTTATATATCTGTTAATAGGTAACTAAGACATAGTTTGTCTCAGATGAAGAACAAGTGCCTGTCGAGTTAGTTTAAAATGTGTTTCATGGAAGTGGTCCTATGACGGAGACGGTGTCCACCCGACATCGTAATCAGGCCCTTAGATTTGAAAGTGGAAATTATGCACTGTAGTTGTTTATGAATTATAAATCTGAATTGATCTGTGCATGGAGGTTTATTAGTAGGGATGTCCTATCACTTAAATCTTCTACACAAGGTATATATTTTTCTTAAACCATATTTTATTGAACAGTGAGGTAGGCTGTAGATAGGCCTTAGCATAATGAGCTATTCGCTTAAAAAGTAAAAGATGCAGTTTAATGTTTCAGAGAGCTTTATGCACTCATAGAAACTTATGTGCCCAATTATACATCCAGTCTACACCCTGACTTGAATCCGAAAATTAGACAGATACTGAAACACCTAGTGAGACAGTTGGAGAATCATTGAAAGATTCAGTCACACAGACAGGCACAAATGATATGTACCTTCTGGTAATAAAGGCAGTTTCTCACATACTTAAATAACTCAATATTCACTATTATACCCAAGAGGCAATGTATAGAAGCTGTTACAGACACATTAAGAGAGGCATATATCACATAAAGAGAGGCAGAGATTTAGTAATACATTTACATGCATATGGAATCACAGTCCTATATAGGAATACTCATTCATATTTCTGCTAAACAAGTGTGCACTTTCAAGTTTACCATGTAGACAAGTAGTGCTTGCATTATGTCTAGGCTGTCCAGTTTTAAGTTTAAGCCTATAATAACTGATAAAACCCCATCGGGAATGGAAATAGCCCTCACCAGTGTGATGATATAAACACTGAAAAAACTACCGCACAACCACCAACGAAATGCAATTCAAAGAAAGGAAAAGAAGAGTGAACAAGTCATTTGTATTTCTTCCTGAAGAGACCAATACAATGTAACTTTGTTATATTAGGTAGCAGTAAGAAAGACTGGGCTAGCATTATTCTGTTTGAGTTTTATTGTTTAGGAATGTCACTAAAATATTGTTCCTTCCTTTTTTCAGTATTGTGGTCTTTGGTCCAAAGATACAGGGGGTAGAAGAATGTTTTACGTGTTGTTTATGTATTTTATAAACTGTACAGAATCAGGAAATATCAAAATCATATTTGATTTTTGGGCTACATTTGAGTCTTTCACTGATAGGAAAAAATTAGTTTATATATGAATCTTTACCAATATGTACCATCACATTTACCCACAGAGAATGGGTAAAAACCCTTAATACATGAGCCCCCTTTTATAGTGAGTCAGTAGTGATAGTAGGTGAGTTGCCAAACACCCTAGGCTTTAAACATTCAATGCAAGCTATAGTGACAGGTATATGTGAAAAGAGTGCAGCCACAAAGCATCTGGGATACTGGTGAAAACATGACACCAAACTTTTGGAAAAGATGGAACGCATGGGCTGACGAGCTCGGATAACGCACCTACGCGCCGTGAGAGGTACCAGACCTGATAATATTTGTCAGCCTGCACAGCAAACCCCGAATACTGCCTATACTCTGCTGTTGAAGGAAAATAATCCTGGAACACCGGTGTCCAGAGTTGGTGCTGCAACTTTGCTTTTACACTTCGGAATCTACAAAAAGCGCAATCGCTTTGAAGAACTGCATTTACCGTGATGCTCTTGGGTATACCCGCTGGTGGGTGGAGTAGTGTGCGACCCATGGACTTTCATTTAAATATGGCTCCCTCGAGCCATTGGGCTGACGAGCTCGGATAACGCACCTACGCGCCATGAGAGGTACCAGAACTGATAATATTTGGCAGCCTGCACAGCAAACCCCCGAATACTGCCTATACTCTGCTGATGAAGGAAAATAATCCTGGAACACCAGTGTCCAGAGTTGGTGCTGCAACTTTGCTTTTACACTTCAATCAATCAATCAATCATGCTATTTGTATAGCGCACTACTCACCCGGGAGGGTCTCAAGGCGCTTGGGGGGAGGGGTATGCTACTGCTCGAACAGCCAGGTCTTGAGTTGTTTCCTGAAGGCGAGATGGTCCTGGGTCAGCCGAAGGTGGATGGGGAGGGAGTTCCAAGTCTTGGCAGCCAGGTAAGAGAAAGATCTTCCTCCGGCGGTGGCTCTTCGGATGCGTGGTACGGCTGCAAGGGCGAGGCTGGTGGACCGTAGCTGGCGGGTGGTCGTGTAGAAGGTCAGGCGGTCGTTGAGGTACTTGGGGCCCAGGTCGTGGAGAGACTTGTGTGCGTGGGTGAGGAGCCGGAACGTGATCCTCTTGTCGACGGGGAGCCAGTGCAGGTTCCTCAGGTGGCTGGAGATGTGGCTGCGTTGGGGGACATCCAGGATGAGTTGGGCGGTTTCTGAAGCTTGGCTGTGGTTCCGGCGTAGAGGGCGTTTACGTAGTCCAGTCGGCTGGTGACGAGAGCCTGGGTGACAGTCTTCCTGGTCTCGGTCGGGATCCAGCGGAAGATCTTGCGAAGCATACGCAGGGTGTTGAAGCACGATGAGGAGACGGCGTTGACTTGTCTGGTCATCGAGAGGAAGGGGTCCTGGATGAAGCCCAGGTTGCGTGCGTGGTCGGTTGGCTTGTGTGCGGTGCCCAGGGCTGGGGGCCACCAGGAGTCGTCCCAGGCGGAGGGCGAAGATCCCAGGATGAGGACTTCCGTCTTGTCCGAGTTCAGTTTCAGGCGGCTGTCCTTCATCCACTCGGCGACGTCTTTCATCCCTTCGTGTAGGCAGGTTCTGGCGGTGTCGGGGTCTCTGGTGAGGGAGAGGATCAGCTGGGTGTCGTCGGCGTAAGAGATGATGTTGAGGTTGTGCTGGCGTGCGATGGCGGCGAGAGGTTTCATGTAGATGTTGAAGAGGGTGGGGCTGAGTGAAGATCCTTGCGGGACGCCGCAGATGACTTCGGTGGCCTCGGAGCGAAACGTGGGGAGGAGGACTCTTTGTGTTCTTCCGGCGAGGAACGAGATGATCCACTCCAGTGCCTTCTCTTGGATACCGATGTTGCTGAGGCGCTGGACTAGGGTGCGGTGGCAGACCGTGCCGAACGCAGCGGAGAGGTCCAGGAGGATGAGGGCCACTGTTTCCCCCTTGTCGAGCAGGGTCCGGATGTCGTCGGTGGCTGCGATGAGGGCGGTCTCGGTGCTGTGGTTGGCTCTGAAGCTGGACTGCGAGGGGTCGAGGGATCCGTTCGTCTCGAGGAAGGCGGTCAGCTGTCTGTTGACGATCTTCTCGATGACTTTAGCAGGAAAAGGGAGGAGATGGGGCGGAAGTTTTTGAGATCGGTGGGGTCCGCTGTAGGTTTCTTCAGGAGGGCGCTGATCTCGGCGTGCTTCCAGCTCTCCGGGAAGGTGGCGGTGTTGAAGGAGGCATTGATGATGTTCCTGAGTTGGGGTGCGATGGTGGAGTCGGCCTTGTTGAAGACGTGGTGTGGGCAGGGGTCGGTCGGTGATCCGGAGTGGATGGTGTTCATCGTGCGGGCTGTGTCTTCGGTGGTCACTGTGGTCAAGGTGCGAAGGGTGGCGGTGGGGGGCGTAGGTTCGACGGTTGGGTGCGTGGGTGGGGCGCTGAAGCTGTTGTGGATGTCGGCGATCTTGCGGTGGAAGAACGAGGCGAGGGAGTCGCAGTGGTCTTGTGACGGAGTGATGTCGTTGGTGCCGGTGCTGGGGTTGGAGAACTCCTTGACGATAGTGAAGAGCTCTTTGCTGTCGTGGGCGTTGTTGTCCAGTCGTTCCTTCAGGGATTTCTTCTTGGTGGTGCGGATGAGCTGGTGGTGCTTGCGGGTAGCGTGTTTGAGGGCGGTCATGTTGTCGGTGGTCCGGTCGAGGAGCCAGGCTTTCTCGAGGGTGTGGCAGGTCTTCTTGGAGTCCTTGAGGTCGTCGGTGAACCAGGATGCCTTCTTGCTTCTGGGTCTGCTGGGAGGGTTCTTTAGTGGCGCGAGGTCGTCGGCGCAGGCGGTCAGCCACTGTGTGAAGTTGCGGGCTGCTTCGTTGGGGTCCGTTGTGTTGGCGGGTGGGCTCTGGCTGAGGGAGGTGGTGAGCTGGTCTGCGTTGATCTTGCTCCAATTCCTGTGAGGTACCTGTTGCGGGTGGTGGTGGGTCGTGGATCTTTTGAAGCTGAAGTGGACCCAGCTGTGGTCGGTCTAGTGGAGTCCCGTGGCGTGGCTGAAGGTGATGTACTTGCTGCAAGAGAAGACGGGATCAAGCGTGTGGCCGGCGTAGTGGGTGGGGGTGTTGACCAGTTGCTTGAGTCCGAGGTTGGCGAGGTTTTCCAGCAGGGCGGTGGTGTTGCAGTCCTTGTTGTTCTCCAGGTGGAAGTTGAGGTCCCCGAGGAGGATGTAGTCGGTGGAGGGGAGGGCGTGCGGGCTGATGAAGTCTGTGATGTCTTCGCTGAATTGTGTGCGTGGTCCTGGGGGTCTGTAGATGAGGGTGCCTCTGAGGGTCGTCTTATGGTCGGTGTGAATCTGGAAGTGGAGATGTTCGGCTGCGGCGAAGGAGTCGTTGGCGTCGGTCGTGATGCGGATGGTGTTCCTGTGGACGATGGCAATGCCACCTCCGGTCTGGTTGATGCAGTCCCTCCTGATGATCTTGTACCCGTCCGGGATGGCGATGGCGATGTCGGAATCTACAAAAAGCGCACTCGCTTTGAAGAACTGCATTTACCATGATGCTCTTGGGGTATACCCGCTGGTGGGTGGAGTAGTGTGCGACCCATGGACTTTCATTTAAATATGGCTCCTTCGAGCCATTGGGCTGACGAGCTCGGATAATGGACCTACGCGCTGTGAGAGGTACCAGACCTGATAATATTTGGCAGCCTGCACAGCAAACCCCCGCATACTGCCTATACTCTGCTGATGGAGGAAAATAATCCTGGAACACCGGTGTCCAGAGTTGGTGCTGCAACTTTGCTTATACACTTCGGAATCTACAAAAAGCGCACTCGCTTTGAAGAACTGCATTTACAGTAATGCTCTTGGGGTATACCCGCTGGTGGGTGGAGCAGTGTGCGACCCATGGACTTTCATGGAACGCAGTGTCACTCGGAATGCTGCTGCAAAAAGTTCTAACTAAGTTCCACAAAGATGCGAGTGATTTTGTTTGTATTTGCAGTGACTCAGCTAAGTAAATGAAAAAGTTGAGTGATAACCTGTCACATTCGATACCTGAGCTTAAGTACTTCCCTGTAAGAGTTTCTTGCCACTTTTAAGATGGTATGCTGAAAGCATATTTACAGTCTTCTGAGTTAATGAAGAATGCTATTGACTTTTTAGTTCATTCTGGTGCACTGTTGTGTTATGCACGGAAACTAAAACGCAAATGTTTCACATTTTGTGCTTTGTTTGGCATCAAAAAAAGAGTTATTCCCAACTGTGTCATTTAGCTGGTGGTTCTCATTCCTAGAGGCCATGAATGCTATATTATCCATGTGGCAGAACTTTTGCTGAGTAATTTTGCCAAAGGCAAGAAATGTGAGGATCTATGATCACATATTGATAGTGATTTGAAACAAAGTACACTCTACTGCATTCTTAGATTTTTACAGGAAAGCAGGACTGCTGTAGTGAACATAATACAAAAACTAGAGTCTGAAAACTCCCTTGTCTACATAATTGGTGTAGATGTGAAACATCTCCTTAAGAGTAGGCTAGGCAACACTTTTAGTGACTTTGGTACTGCAACATATTCCATGTTAGAGTGCTTGCCACTTGGTAAGCAAAGAAATGTTGAGGAAAAATGTAGGAACTTTTATTTCACAATGTATGAGAAATAGCCCTTCACCAACCATGGCATTTGAAGTGATTGAAGCCTCACTGTAGTACTCTGCACAAGTTATAGATCCCTTCTGTAGAGGGAAATTTACTCCGGAGTTTGAAAAGTGCTGCCTCATTTTTTGACCTCTTCAATTACTCTAAGGGCATATGCACTCAGTTCAACATATATGTCGCAGAACCTGTTGCAGAGAATCACAATCTTTTGGTGCAATAGTATTGGCATGGAAAGCTATGTCAGTGGTCAGAGTTAGCAAATTGTATACTGGCTAATTTGGCGTTGCCTGTCTCAAAGGCCTTTTCACAGATAAAAGTTTACATGGGAAGGAAAGAGTGAGCGTGTTCGACCAAAGACTCACTGAAGAAGTACTGTATGGTGTACTATGATAAGTGTGGTTTGTAAAAATGTATTTGGACCTCATTTACACTGTCTGTAAAAAGATAATGTCCTGAGCATCATTTTGTTTGTAAGAAGAAGTCCAGTCTTGCTTCTGTTATTTTAGATTTTATTCTTCAATCTTCTTTTTCCACATATGTATCTTTTTAACACTTCATAGCACTTCTTTGCCAACACGTGTTTCGTCAGATTACCGATGCTTCTGCATCTCTGACTTCCTCAGGGCTCTACATGGATACAAGAATAAACACATTCCCATATTTCACATTTCCTTAATGTGGCGATCACCTTCACCAATCACCCGAGGGAACAGTTGATGATCATTATGTGACTTCCTGATGCCTAAAGGATAGACAATTCTTACGTCAAAGAATTTACTCAAAATAGGAACTGAAAACAGGAAAGCCTAATTATGTCTCAGGACTGGTATACTTGAGCTTAGGCATGTAGTTTTACAGGTAGATCTCTCTTAGCAGTACTACTCAAGGGGTAAACTGTTCTTGTATCAGATTTAAGTGAACACTGAGGTAGTCTGTAGAAAGGCCATAGCGCAGGGAGATGTTCGCTTTAAAAGTAAAAGATGCACTTTGAAGTTTCAGTGAGCTATGTGCAATCATAGAAACCTATGTGCCTAATTTTACATCCAGCCTACACCCAGACTTAAATCTAAGGTAACTAAGTAAAAAATCAGGCAGACACTGAAACAATTAGTGAGGCAGTTATAGAAGCATGCAAAAATTCAATCACACAGACATACATAACTGATATGTATTTTGGGGTAATAAAGGCAGTTTCTTACATACCTACATAACCCAAAATTCACTAGTAAACCCAAAAGGCAATCAATGCAGGCCTTTACAAACACACTTAGACAATCACATATCACAAAAAGAAAGGCAGCGATTTAGTAATACATTTACATACACATGGAATCACAGCCCCAGATAGGAAATGAAACACCTATTCAGATATACCAGTTTATAACGCAGACAATAGCGCTTGCATTATGTCTCACACCTGGTATACTTGATCTTGGATATCCAGTTTCAATGTTAGAGCTGTCTTATCATTAGAAAACTGCTAGATAAGCTGGAAACTGTGCTTGTACCACATTTAAATGAATATTAAGGTGGATTGTAGGTAGGCCATAACATAGGGAGCTATTCGCTTAAATGGACTTGGATGTTTTAGTGGCCTCTGTGCACTCATATGAATATATGTTCCTAATTACACATCTATCCTACAAACAGACTTAAATCTGAGATTCCTAAGTAGAAAACCATAAAAACATTGAAACATCTAATGAAGTAGATAGAGAATCAGGATTCACTCCCACAGACAGGCACAAGTGATATGTACCTTCTGGTAATAAAGGCAGTTTTTTACACACTTAAATAACCCAATATTCACTAGTACAGCAAAGAGGCAATCTATGCAGGCCCTTACTGACATATTCACACAATCATATATCATATAAAGTGAGATAGTGATTTAGTAAAACATTTATATACATACGGAATCACAGTATCAGATAGGAACTGAAAAACTCATTCAGATATCTGATAAACAGCTGACACTTTCAAGTTTACCATGTAGACAAGTAGCCCTTGTATTATGTTTCAAGCATGGTATATTTGAGCTTGGTTATGTAGTTTTACTGATAGAGCTGTCCAATCACTCAAAACTGATAGACAAGGTGTAAACTGTTTTTGTACCAGATATGAGTGAACACTAAGGTCGGCTGTAGGTACGCCATAGCGCAGGGAGCTATTTGCTCAAAAGGTAAAAGATGTTCTTTGATGTTTCAAAGAGCTATATGCAGTCATAGAAGCATTTGTGCACATCATACATCCAGCCTTCATCCAGACTTAAATCTGACATACCTAAGTAAAAAAGCAGACAGACACTGAAACGCCCAGTGAGATAGTTAAGGCAGCATTCACAGATTCATTCAAACATACAGGCACAACTTAAATGTATGTTGTTCTAATAAAGGGAGTATCACACGATTAAATAGCCCAATATTTTACAGACACATTTAGAGGACCATTGATATCACAAATATAGACATCCATTTATGAACAAATGTATATACTCGTTAAATATGATCTCCTGATAGGGACTCACACAGTTATTGACATATATGTGAAATATTGAGACATTGAGGTCTAACATGTAAAGTCCTTCTCAGGTTTTAAGCTAATCTTCGACAACATATGACTGTCCCCTAAGGTAGGCTGTTATAGTAAATAGGGTATGCTTCTTAATGTTAGTGTCTTTGTATGTAGGTTTATAGGTGAGTGAGAGGGTGTGTGTGTAACTCTATGAGTGAGTAAATGTGTGTGTCATTAGCTATATGAGCAATCTCCTACTCACTAATTCATACATATAGCTGAGCAATAACGTAGGCTGTCAGTAGTTAATTGTACTTAAAAGTGAACAAATCTAGTCTGAAGATTGCTTAGGCTACATATTGTCATATAAATGAAATGTTTAAATAGTTAATATATATAATATTATACTATATAATTTAGTGATGAACGTAGTTTTCTATTTTTGTTTTCAGACATCAATATCTAGTTATCTACAAAGAATTACCTTACCAACAAAAACTCAGAGAGGAAAGAAGCAACAGCATATAGTGCATCTCCTTAAAACTAAAAAAACAAAAGTGCAAAATGCAGAAAAGGTGGTGAAAGAGAAAAGGCTTTCTGGTAAGAGGACCAAGACATTTTTTAGAATTGTGTGTGCACAACTGGAAAAAGTGCAAAAAGACGTCAAGAAAAAGGAAACTATAATACCGAGTACTACAGCACAACAAGTCTCCGATGTAAAAAGTAAGAAATCATTGATAAGAGGAGAGACTTTAACCAGAAGGCAGAAGCAGTTCAAAGAAATCAAAAGTAGAATGTTCTGTACTAGAGTAGCTCGTAATTTGTTATAATCTATGAAAAAGTATAAAAGAAGAACACAAGCAATCAGACAGAAGGAGTATGTTGAAGAGAAAACAATTTATCTTGGTTTTAAATAGAATGAAGACACTGGACAAAATTGTGATGTCTGTCAGGAGACAAAGCCAAAAAAAAAAGACTTGTTTATAGAAGTACCTTTTGCAAAGTGTTTAGTGGTGAATTGATACATACTTCAAGTACTGAGCCCTTCTTTAATGAAGAAGGCTATTTCCAAGACAAGACATTAGTGCATGCAGTTGATGAATCTGAAAGATGTTATGAGATTAGAAATGACATTCCTTTTCCAAAGGAAGTAATGGTACCTAGAAATGGTGAGGAAGACATAGCTGAGGAGATGCATGGAAGGCATAGACAGGCCCCTGTGTACAAATGGTATTAGTACTAGTGTTAGTAGTGTTGTAGTAGTAGTAGTAGTGTTTGTAGTATCCATAAAGAATCAATTGGTATGAGAAATATCCTCCGTGTGTTTGCTTCCAGAAGTTTAAAACAGAAAATACATACTTTACAATGATTTGATCCATGTAAATTATGAAAGCCTACTAATTTACAAGGACAGTCACTAGCTTGTCTATCACAAAAAGTTTGTCAAATTAGTTTTCAACATTTTAAAATGTTAGGTGTATACTATTCAATAATGAGAACTTTTGTTTGAAGACTTTATTACGTAAAAACTCCTGCTCTATGTTTAGGAGAAATGAATAGAGCTCTTTTGCATGGTAGTTGTGTAGAAGTAGAGAAGGTCTGTGATGAATTTTAATTTTGATTATTTGGACCAGAACAGGAGTGAAGATAGAAGGAAGAGTTGGTAATAACAGGAGTTTTGGAGCAGAACAGGTGAATTTATATTTCGAATTTTGTAAAAGATATTAGAAAGTTTAACACATTTTCTTCAGAGAAACCAAACTGTGTTCATATCAGTTGTCCACTCACTCACTACAAAAATCAAACTCGTAATGTTGATTTGTACATTAAAACTAAAAAGGAGAATAATAATAAGTGGTGAGAATGTGCTGTTTATTTATTTGTAGAGGGACAGTTTGACTACATGTAAGTACTGCTATAATAAGATAGAGGAAGGCAAAATGCCTGCTGGAGCAATACATAATAACTTTAAAAAAAGTACATGTTTCAGGAGTACTTGAAGATTTGAATGTTTATGAATCCATATCCATATAGACTATACTCCCATTTCAAGATAGACAGCTAGATTCATGAAAGGGCCGTTTTGCGAGTCTTTAATAGCGATTCATAAAGAATCGCTATTAAGGACTTGCAAAACGGGATTCATGTAGGAATTGCTAAATAAATTGTGATTCCTACACATTCCATATTTGCGATAAAGGCCCATTGGAATGAATGGGGAGTTATTCCTTATTTGCGATTAGCAATTTGCTAATCGCAAATAAGGATGCGATTTCAAGGGTGCAGGGGTGTCCAAAGGACACCCTGTAGCACCCCTGAAATGTGAATTTACACTGATGTTGTGCACATACATGTCCAAAGGACATGTGTGTGTGTAACATGCAACTTAGAAAAATGCATTTAAATGCATTTTTCTAAGTTTTAGCTATTTACCATGAGATTTGACTTCGTGGTAAATAGCGGTCCTAAATTGCGATTTCGCAATTTCAAAATGGTTCATGAATTGCATTTGAGGAATCTCAAATAGAGATTCCTTAAATGCAATTCCTCGCAAATGTGCGAATTCTTTATTAGCGAATTTTGCATTTGGGATGATGAATCCCAAATGCAAAAATTGCACTCGCAAAGGGCAAGATTCTCAGAATCTGGCCCTTTGCGAGCGCAATTAAGCTTGATGAATCTAGCTGATAGTTCGCATGGAGCTAAAGACAGTAAAATTACTTCCAACTGAGCTCCAGAAAGGTCTCAAAGGTAGAGTTGTATACCTACCATTAGAATTTAAGGAACATATTGAAACTATAGGGGTAAGGTGACATTTGAACTGAGGAACTTGTAATTCTAGTATATGGTGTCCCAACCAAGAGTAAATAAAATATGGCAAGAGTTAGTCAATCTTAGCAAAGTAACAAATGCAACTTCAAATCTGGTACACAACAACATATATTATAAAAATACAGAAATTCTTCAAGATATCACACATCAGGAAGACAATATGTCATTATCAACATGCCAGAGAGCAAAAGAGGATTGATGCAGAGTAGAAGGAATTTTTGGACATTACATCAACCATTCCCTACATTCAAAAGACATTGTTGGTGGTGCTATTGATCTATATCAACTAACAGAAGCAAAAGGAACTCCCTTAAGTACATGGGAAAATAGTTTTGAAGCTCGCTGCTTCCCTCATCTCTTTCCTACTGGAGTAGGTGATAGGTATGATGATCAGTCTGTACAAATACCTGTGGGCGAGTACAGATTTACTTGACTTTATTCAGAGAATTCTAGATTTTGTCAATGTATCCCTTGTATGTTTCATCTATTATTTGAAAGTGATTTGTCTTCATTATCTTATTCTGTAAACCACATTTTGAAAACAGGTGTAAATCTGCTAAATCTATCTACAAGAGAATTTGTTGAGAAAAGATGAACAAATGGAATACTACTTGATTAATCTCATTACATCTCAACGTGGGACCAAGGCATATTGGTATCATCGTCTCTCGATGAACTAAAATGCATGTTGAGAAATTTAAGAGCACCTACATGAATTCTAATACACAGTTGTGCTGAGAATGCATGGGATGACCTGCTTCAATTCTTGTGAGAGGCATATTCAAATATAAAAAACATCGATCTAAAGACACCAGGAGAACTCTGCTCATTGGACCCTGCAAATGTTTGCAGATATTTTTACCACAGATTTCAAGCTGTTATGGCTTTTATCTGCAACAAGAGTAATCTAGTCTCGGTGAAGTGACTTATTTCTTTTGGCTTAAAGAATACCAAGCCAGAGGTGCTCCACATATTCACATGCTATTATGGGTAAAAGATGCCCCAACGTTTATAACAGATACTGATGATTCCATGTTGTCTTTCGCAGAGCGGTATTTAGATACACTCTCACACGGAAATCACCAAGGAATACATAAAACCATAGAAGAAATGAAGCCTCAAAATACATCAACAATCCTGTGATTTTGAAGATGTGGAATGCAAATATGGATCTACAGTTTGTTGCAGATAATTCAATTGCTGTTGCTCAGTACATCACCTCATATAACAAAGTCAGAGAAAACCAAGATGAAGGTGATATGGGATGATATTTCAGAAGAAACGACTCTTACATAGAAATTGTACAGTTTTAGCTTGAAAATGCTTTCTCACAGAGAGATCGGCTCTTATGAATGTGCAGATTGGTTAAGCTCAGTTACTTTGTTTTCTAAATCTAGAGTAGTTCAATGGATAAGTTTAGGGCTTGCTAATAGTCGTAATGGAGTACTAAAGTCTTTTCCTGAAATCCAATATCTTACGGAATTTGAGCCACACAGTACAGATATTTTGAAGACTAATATGGTGGATAAATATTATCGAAGTAGGAGTCCTCATCAAGAGAGGATGTGTCTATATGAAATACTTAAACATTATACATGCAGAAATAATGTCAGTACAAACATAGACAAATAAAAATTTGCTGTGAAGGATGTGAAGGATGTTTGGTCAGACATAACAAAGGAAATGTAATCAACCATCAAAAGCTAAGTTGCCAAACTCAAGACAAAAGACAGTTTTTCTGTTTAGCCCTGTTGCAGTTGTACAAGCCATGGTGAACTATAAGTGGGCTACTTTGAAAATTTGGCTGTTATAAAGATTAATTCAAAGATGTGAAAGACACTATTTAGTGCTCTGTATATCCATTGTATCTTCAAATGTTGAGAGATGAGATTGAACAAGAAGAAACAATTGCTGCTCAGATAGCTAGAGAGAGTTTTTAGAGAAGTCAAAGTTCAGCACCTGGAAGTCAAGATCCTCTTGGACAGCCAGACATTCAAAATAAAGCTGCAATAGCTATGAATGAGGTGGAGAATGCAATGAAACAAGTAAGACAGGAAACAACTAATACAGCAATTGAATACAGATCAGAAAGACGTTTTTGAAGATGTAAAAGGAACAGAAGAACATGGAATTCTGATTGAGAAATAAGAGTGTGCATGTTCTACATATAAACCAGTTCTATTGTGTTAGAGGGTGGTTTTTGCCACATAATGTAGAGCAGAAATGTGCTATCTAAAACAACAAGATGCATGTGTGAAATTCAGGAACTGAGTCAAGAGTGACTCTATTAAATCAAACAATTTAGATACAAATGTCAAAGACACATCATTAAAAAAAATAACACTATGCAATCTAGTATGTTACAAGTGTCAAATTCACATTGCATATCATTAGCAAAAACATGCAATCTAGTAAATTTAAAATCACAGCAACCGGGAGCACCATCGTTGTGAGAAAAAATAAACTGCACAAGTTGGTCAACGAATGGGTAGATAGGTAGGACATTTATACATTTGAAAAGAGGAACCGTTGACCGCAAGATCTGGCAGGTGCTTGATAGTAGAACATAACAAAATGTTTTACTTTTTATCAAAAACACTTTGTATCACCATTCAGAAGCTTTAAGGTGAACGCTCCTTATAAGGATATTGTTTATTTTAAGCACTGTCGCTATTTTAGTTTCCAAAGCTGCAGAAAGTCCCAGTTGGCCCCCACTACTATTCTTAGCCCATCTTCTCTTCTAGATGACAGATGCATCCTGTTATTGCTACATCTTCTTGATGTTCAGAAAGATGTACACGTAGAGGAAAGGAGCTCAAAGACTTGTTCATCAGAAAGTCAGTGGGCTGAGGTTATTGGCCTTCATAGGATAGATACATCTGAGGTTACAGGAGTGTGTGAGGCCTAATGCCTCTCTAGATGCTCAAGGCAGTGTGGACAATTTTAGCACAACCCTGTCTATGGGCTGATAGGGACAATTGAGACTCTCATGCATCAGATGGGGACAGAATGGGCCGGGGGCACTATATGGTAAAACTAGACCCTGTTTCAATTGTACATAAGTGGTAAAGCTAGAATTAGAAAAAGTTTCTTGATTAAAGTACTGACAAGTGATCTACCGAAAACAACAGGTTCCAATTTGTCGTGTGTAGTTACAGCACCAACAGGCTTAGCTGCACATATTATTAAAGGAGTTTCCCTTCTTCAGTTATTAATGCTGCCTGTTGAACATGACAACAAATTAGACTACAAGAAATTATTTATTGATGCTTGTCATTGTTAGAACTGGGGGTCTCTAGTTGGCAGAGGTAGGTACCACTGTCCAAATAGGGACCCTTGCTTCTAGTCAGGGTGAGGAGGAAACCTCTGAGATAACCCCTGCTCACCCCCTCGGTAGCTTGGCCCGAACAGTCAAGGCTTATCAAAGGCAATGTGTAAAGTATTTGCACTAAAACTCACAGTAACACAGTGAAAACACCACAAACTGACTCCACAACAGTTTAGAAAAATAAAGGTATTTAATCTAAACTACACAAGACCAAAACAACAAAAATCCAACATACACAGTTCAAGAATATGGTTGCAAAAGAGTTCTTAATGTTCTTAAGGTTAGCGATAAAATTATCCACAGTTGCGTCACGTTTTAGCCACAGTACCTTTGTTAGCGATAAAAAGTTCCAAGTACAGAAGCTGTAGCGGTGAAAAACAAGCGATGCGTTGCTCCTGAGACCCTGGGGAGGCGTTAGCGACCTCCCCCCTGCAGCAGCGGGCGTGTTGTGACAAATCCAGTCTGTATGGGGAGGAAGGCCACTTGTATGTATTCCGGTGCGTAGGTTCTGTAGGAAGTTTTCTCCCGCAAAGGCACGATGCGATGATTCTCGGGTGTTGTGACGATCTCCGGGGCGACGATGCGCCATCCAATGGTGATCTTTCTCTCGCAGCTCCTCGATGCGATGGCTCTGCTATGATTCCCGCTGCGACGTGATGCGATGATTTCATCTAGCGATGACTGGCTCTGCGACGATGTTCACAGAGGCGGAAATCTTCCCGCTTACGAAGGGTGCAACATCGTCAGGCAGCGGTGACAGGCGCTGCGACGATCTCGGTCTTCGTAGCGGCGGGAATTTTCTCGCTCGGCCGGGATCGCGATAAATTTTCTGTAGCAAAGTGTTTAAAAGCTTGATTTCCAGCTCCCCAACACAGGTACAACTTCCGGAGGCACCACACATGGGCCAAGCACTCCAGGAAGGACAGAACTCTCTCAGCAGAGCTCAGGGAAGCTAGGGGTGAAGTCCTTTTGTTCTTTGGGACTTCAAAACAGGGAGCAAGCTCTTCTCAGGCCCTTGGAGATTCCTTCAAGCAAGGGGACACAGCACAAAGCAAAGTCATTCCCCTCTCCTTGGCAGCAAAGCCACAGCAGGTCAGTTCAGCAGAGCAACAGCAGGAAAGTCTTCCTTCTACAGTTTCAGCTTTCTCCTTGGCAGAGGTTCCTTCTTGATTCCAGGATGATCTAATTTTCTGTAGTCAGGGGTCCTGTACTTATACCCCTAAAAGTATTTGTTCCCTTTGTGTAGGAGGGCTCTGAGCCCGGTCTGAACCAGTTCTGGTTGTTCCTTGAGTACTTTGTTTTCCTGGCTTCTCCTTTCCTTTCAGAGTGAGGGGCAGGGTCGTCGGCCGTCCAGCAGGAGGTGGAGCCAGCATTGTGGAAGGCAGGCACAGCCCTATTCAGGTCCAGGTGCTATCTCCTCCCACCACTCAAGTTGCAAATGCAGTCATTCAGCCTAGGGCTGACTCAGCCAGCCTCCTGGGGAAACCCCAGCCCCTGTCAATCTCAAACCAGACAGTCAATTCACAGGCCAAGGCACACAGAAAGGTCAGACAAGAGACCAGCAACTTTCAAAAAGTGCTATTCTCAAACACAGGAGTTAAAACCCACCTTTCCTAAAAGATGTGTTATTAAATTCTGAGTTCAGGGATACCAGACTTTTATGTCCTATCTTGCTCTTATGGGAAGATATGCTTTTAGCCAGTGTAGCCAGCATCCCCCATGATAGCCTATGGAGCAATATAGCCTTGCAGCAGTGAAAAACAAAAATGGCTGTAATTCACTAGCAGAGCATGTCACCTGCACAAGTACATGCTCTACCTTTCACATACACTGCACTCTGCCCAAGGGGGTACCTTGGGCCTTCCATAGGGGTGACCAACGTGCACAGAAAGGGAAGGGTTAGGTCTGGTCAGTGGGGACACAGACTGTACACAGGCACTGCGGTGGCAGGCCTGAGACACCATATTAGCGCTACTCATGTGGGTGGCACAATCAGTGGTGCATACCCACTAGTTGCATTTGTCATCACCAGCCCTGGCACACCCAATGCACTTTACTAGGGACTTCTTGGTGATACAAATATGCCAATCATGTATATCCAATAACAATAACAATTTACGCAGAGAGCATATGCACTTTAGCACTGATCAGCATTGGTAAAGTGCTCAGAGTCCTATTGCTCAGAGTCCTATTGCCAATGCCACGGGTCAGGAAAAATAAGGGAGGAAGAAGCAAAAAGTTTGGGGATGACCCTGCAAGAAGGGTCAGTTCCAACAGTCATGAAGTGGCAAAAGTATTAAAGCAATGAAAGCTACTAATTATTGATGAAGTCAGCATAGTGTCTAACCTAATGATAGTTTTTTATATATTTAAGAATTCCGCAAATATTTTTAACTGACTATGATGTGATTTTTGGAGGAAAAAATTTAATAGTCATTGGAGACTTGCTACAGCTAACTCTAGCCAAAGGACAACTTCTCTTCAAGAAACTACTACATAATGATACAAGGAATTCACTAGGAAGTATTGTAAATGTAAACATTTGGCAAAACTTTCAATATAGAGAGTTAATTCAAAATATGTGACACACATCACATGTGTATGACGGAGCTATACTAAAGGGCATTAAAGTAGGAGTCCTCACAAAAGGTGGAAAGAGAGTATCAGAAACTTGTTTCATCAAAAATGATTGTGTAATCTCACATCATAATTTAAATGTTTTTTCCCCTATTAATAGATAAGTGAGATGTTTTTTAAGCAAGCCAAACGTTTATTCTCGGATCCCCAGAAAAAAGTAACAATACCGTCTTGGCTACTCGAGGGTCCAACAAAACCAGCTGCAGTAGTCCTAGGAAAGGTGTATACAGACGATAATAGCTCTTCCTCAAATCTCACATATAACATAATCATTGGACCTTATAGATTTTGTAAGTTTACAGGATATTATATTGTCAAGTTATTGACCCAGTTATACCAGGTCCCCCATATTCTGATTCTTTTTCTTGAAGAGCTAGCAAGATCCAGTTTATGAATGTGTTTCACCGAGGTTACCCAATCTAACATTATTGGGGGTTGAGAGAAAATCCATTTTAAACATAAGTTGAATGTTGAAGAAGGGCCAGTGAATGGCGCAATGTGTAAAGTTATGACATTTTTTAATTATCTAAACAGAAATGATGCGGAATACTTAGCCATAAAACGTAAAGATGTTGGCGAAGCTAAGCAGATTGGTAGTTGTGCTGTACGTTTCCTACTTGCGAAAGACTAATATGTGCAGCAAAAGCAGTTACCAGTGTCTTTAGCGTATATAGTAACTATCCACAAATCACAAGGTTTAAGTGTAGATACAGCTGTTGTTAACGTTGGTAGTAGTGAATTTAAAAAATGAATTTCATATGTAGCTATGTTGTGAATTAAAACATTGTCTAGTTTATTTCTGATTGATTTTGTTGAGAAGGAAGTAAGTGCTGATGTGAGCTATGCAAGGGAGTATAATAGGTTAAGAGCTCAATATGCTCCTCATTTAGGCCAGTATTCTGTGTTTGAAAAAACAATATTGTATTCAAAGTGGAAAATATCAAAGCAGTCTATCAGACCTGAACAGAATGATGAACAAAAAGAAAAACAACAAGGACCTAAGAAAACTACAGCACAATGAGGAAATAGAAGGGTATCGCTTTGATAATTAATCTGGAGTCAACTGTTGCACAATATAGTGTTAAATGGACTTTACCATTTGCCTTATTTTAAAAATTCTATTAAAGAAAAGGTAGATAAAAAATGTATTCACAACTATGTAGTTTACTTAAAGAATTAGGAAGTGACAGAAGTATTATACATTCTGCTACTGGAATAAGAACACTTACAGATGATGGTACTGGATCTGCAGTGTTTTCTCTCTCAGAGTCTTCAAAAGGATGCTCAAGAATGTTTAATGGTAATTCTAGGACTATTAGAGGAAGAAGATGTAAATATCAATTATTTATTTGGTTTAACTTATAAATGGAACCATAACTGTGAAGATTGGGAACTTATGTCTAGCACTCAAATCAATTCATAACAATTCCTCTATTTGACATTAGCAGATTGTGAAGCTGTGCCCTTTGAAAATGTAACTAAAAACATCCATCAAGATATGACCTGTCCAAATTGCAGATCAGAACTTAAGTCAACGTTGTTTCTACAAAGTTATGGAAACTATGTCATAGTCTTGCTACAGCGATAAAAATTACATACAATTAGAAACTTTGTAGCTAGACATATTTTCATTTAAAAAATAACTTTAACAACTAAAGCAATCTTATTTCATGAAGGAGTTAATATAACCTCTTGACACTACACAATATAGTTAAGATGTCTAACAGGATGGACAGAGTGCAAAGATATATAAGAGACATTCAAATCAAGACTACCTAAAAAGTTACCCAACTCACATCTGTTATTTCAATAACCGAAATTCTAAGAGTAATTTAGACTAGAGATATGTGGTACTCTGTTGAGATAGATATATGGATTATATATGCAGCAGTCCCACCACTGCAATTACGATGTGCCCGGCATACTGGTGAGCGCATCCAGGGTAGTTAACATTGCGGACAGTGCTGCTGAGCTGGGGGTACCACTGGTACCCGAAAGGGTGAGAGCAGCAGCTTAGATGTGCGAAGGCAAGTGCGGGAGCTGAGATACTCGTAGGACTTACTTGCCAGACCAGTGCAGGCCATGGGGTAACAGGGGGCCAGATAATAAAAGCGGGGAAAGTTGGGGAACTTGTCCAAGGCATGGGAGCCAGTGAGTTGGACACCCAGGATATCACAGGTGTGCGCGGACCTGTGTGGATACTGGAAAGAAAGGAAGGGAGGTTGAGACAGTGGGAGTCCGAAGGGAAGCCGCGTTGTGCGCTGAAGCATTCCGGGACTTACTGCAAAGGACTGTGAGGTCGGGTCCGGAGGCCATAGGGGGCCAGGAAGGAGGGTGGGAACGGCTGCATGTAGTCCTGAAATAATACACAAGAGAGTTAGGCGGCGGTGAGGGGTAAATGGACGTGGGTCAGTGCGGAGAAGGGAGCAAAACTTACTGCAAGTCCGGAGGTCATTGGGGGCGAAGGAAAACTGGAGGGAGCGGTGAGCTATTTCCGGAATCCCGTGTAAATAGGGCGAGAACACCCCGGCAGGCATGGGTTTGATCAGCAGATCTGAGGAACCAAGAGGGGTATATTAAGCACAATGAGTAAGTAAGGGGGACTGAATGAACCCCAGTGACAAGGAGGTACTTACTAAATAGTCCGTGTTAGTCGGGTCTCGTGAGAAGCCGGGACAAGTCTCTGTGTCTTCTTCAGTTGGAGTGAAGCCGGGGAATGCGCAGGTGTTAGAAATGGGGTTGCCAATTCTACGGAGGGTAGCATGGAGCAGAGCGGGCAGACCAAACTCCTGAGGACATGTGTGAAGCATCCAAGCAGTACCCACAGACGACACACCAGGCACACCACAAAAGAGACACGACACCTGTTTCGATATAAAAGAATAACTCATGTATTGTCTCCAACCTGCAAAAGTAAGACACAGTAATCACAGTGGGGCGCCAACGGGCGCCAGGGCAATGTACACCAGGGGGAATATTTACAGGGGTAATGGGAAAAAGAATAAAAGGGTAAGTCCGTTAGTTTCCAGGCTGAAATAAAAAGAACATTATCAATTGACATGAAACACAGCACTGTCACTATGAGGGAAAGAAACACTAGGCATCCGCCTTTGGGCAGGTCAGCAAAGGGTAAAACATTGGCGTCTCCTGCAAAAAGGAACAATAGGCGCATTACACATTAGGTACATCAGTGTAACCCACGGCGGGGAGCCTCACCAAAAGCTCAACATCCCTTTATCAGTGAAAGCACTAGACCAGCACATATCACCCCAGACCTGAACCTGTGAACCTGGGGCAGGAAGTACACCATCATATAAAGCAATAGGTGTAAAATTCACTATGGGCACAACCCTAACAACGTGGGACTTCCGTCTGAGTCACTAGGGCATCAATATTCCTTTAGTGAACCCTATGGGCTCAGATACTGGGGGTCCTATCCCTGCGGTGGGGGTGACATTTGCATACATCTAATTGGCAGGAATACTATCCCATGTGGCGTAACCCTAGAACATCAGGGAATTACGCATAACCATGCCCTAGGTCGTTACCGCCGCCCACTGTCCTGCCGGGCGAAAGTCAAAGCCCAGTCTCCCTCCTTGGGGGGCTGGGAAGGGGAGTCTGCCGCTGGGGCAGCTCTCTGGTGCCCAAGAATAGTCTGGCCCTATGTTGCAGGTGCCCGCTGCCAGACAGGGCACCAGTAAGGGCAACACTGTCACAGGGGCGAGCACCGACCCTGTGCTCCGACACCCCCCCAACCACCGGACAGCAGAGCCCCACTCACCGGGCTCCTTGCATAGAGTCAGCTCCTCCCTGGTGTGGCAGCAGGCGTGGGAAACATGCAGGGCCTCTCCAGCCGGCTCTGTTCCCATCGTGCGGGGCTCTCCTCTTACACCTGGGAGCCTCGCTAGTCACTGGCGGCACTTTCTCCTTCGGCGGGGCTTCGTTCGGGCCCCTTCCCACCTGGGACCCGGGGCTCAGACGCAGCCTCTGCGAGGCTGCGGGCGTCTTCGGGGCTGCTAGGCCAGCACGGGGTAGGCTCCCGCCTGGCTCTTTGGTCCACCCAGGGCTCCCTCGTCACCACGGGAGCCCCGCACCGCTGCCACTCGCTGGCGGCCTCCACCCGCTTCCATGACCGTGGGCAGGACTTCCGGAGGTGGCGCCTTCTCCTTCCGTGTCACCGCAGGCAGAGCGGCGGCCCACAGTGAATTCCGGGGTAGCTGCGGTGATTCCGGACCGGGTTACAGTTCGGCCATATGCGGTGTAGGCACCCGCTTAGTTTTAAGGCGCACCACGTTGCGGCACACACGCAGGGTAGGCACCCGCTTATGAATTATTCATGAAGCGGGGTAGGCACCCGCAAAAGGGCTATTACGACGCAGGGTAGGCTCCCACGATGGTTGATAGTACACAGCGCTCCCAGGTGGCAATCCTGCGGGGTAGGCACCCACAGCGCTTCCAAGCCCACAGCTCTTCCTGGCCCCACAGCGCTCAGCAGACACAGCGCTAGGAAGAGGGCCACAGCACTTTAACATGCACAGCAGGGCAGTCTTGATCATGGTGCTCTGGGGACACGAGGCAGTCTCCTGCAGGCCAGCGTTTCCAGGCACACAGCGCAAGGGGGGCGGACAGTACCAGCAGCAAGCCCCAGAGGCCCTGGGTAACTCCTCTCACCTCCTGGGGGGTGGGGGTCCAGTCCAAAGCACTCCTCTTCAAGGCGATTTTAGGCACAGCGCTTGCGTGGTGCCAGGTCCCAGTGGCTTCAGGGACCTAGGAGGGCCCTCCTTCTTCAGGGGGCCGGGGGACTGACCGGTAGGCACTACTGGGCCAGGCCAACAGTCAGTGGGGGCTTCATCAAAACAGGGCGGTAGGCTGACACCATCCTCCCCTGCAGAATGGCCCTCCTCCTGAACAGCAGCCTGAACTCCTGAAGTGGGGCTTCCACTAGACATGGGGACAGTAGAGGGGGGATGGATGGGTGCAGGGTCCAGGACCCAGACCCATGTGGCGGTAAGCCCTGGCAGCATGTCCCCTCACGTTCCTGTCCTAGCTCTGTCTCAGCACATGGTGGCGCATCCCCCTTATTTATATTCCCCTCACCCCACCTTCAAGGCAGTGCCAGAGCCTTCTAGGATTCTGTGGTGAACTGGTTTAAACTGGCACAAGGAAGGAATAGAGCACCCTGGGTGCCAGGCTTTCCCTCCAAATGCAGGGGTGGCTGGGTACCTAACATCTAGACCGCTAACCTACTGAAGTAAGGTGGCACAACGCTCAGCCATGGCATCCATTTTGAATACAGCATTCCATCAGGGTACATTTTATACAATGGGGGAAAATAAGTGCACACCATTGCATCACATTATCACATTAACATGGCGTCTCACACCACACATGGCCTATACAGTAACCTTTACCATGGGGGAGACATCCTGAATTAGGGGGGCGAAAAAGCAAAATATTTTGGGGAAAAGAGTCAAGTCCAACAGCAGTAAAGCAGAGGCAGTAGCGTGGCAACTAGAGCGCGTGTGAAAGTTTGCGCTTGCACACAGGGAACGGGCCAAAAGGTAGGGGGTAGGCATCCATATTGGAGCGGGTGAGTATGGGCACTTCTGACAGCTGCAGCATACGTGGAAGTTTGCCCATGTGCACAGAGAACGTGGCCAGATAGTGGCCGCCATGTTGAAGAGGGCACTAGGGTGGAAAAAAGTGGTGTAGAAGGTTAGCAAAGAAGGACAGCTGAAGACAAGGACAATCATTAGACCTTCCAGGGATTACTGTACTGCCGAGTGACTGCAGATGAAGGTGACAGTGTGAGCAGTGATAAAATGGTAAAAGGGATAAAACAACTATTTACATACTATATACAGGTCATCATATATACAGATAATTACATATGCAGATGAGGGGGAAGTTGTTAATGACAAAATCATGTTCCACTCCTCAAGTGTGTTAACTCAATTTTCAATAGATCCGCAGTTGAACATCCATTTACATTCCAGTCTGTTGAGGATTGCTTGTAGATCTCCGCCTCTGCTGTGTGGGCTTACGATGTCAATGACTTGCCAACTGAGGTCTGATTCAGAACGTCCTTTCTCCAAAAAGTGCTCGACCAGTGGTGCAGTGATGATTTGGCAGCCTATTCTGCTTTTAAGTTGGCTTATTCTAGCCTTCACTTTTTGAGTGGTCTGTCCAACATAGATTAGGTCACAAGGACAGCGAATACAGTAGAATACAATAACTGAGTTACAGTTTGAAATAAATTGAGTTTTTGCGTCACCGTACCATACTCAAAGACCTTAGCATTTTTAATGAGTGGACACTCTGCACAGTTACCATATTTAAAATGACCCACCACTGGTGGGAGAACTCCACATGATTCCATGGTGTTGTCACTGCGCGAGGGTTTGTGTGCTCGTACTAAGTGGTCCTTGATGCTGCGCCCACATTTAAAGGAAAAGACAGGTGCTTCGTTGGTGATGTTAATAGTGGTGAGAATGGGCCAGTGCTTTTTTGATAAATTTTGGTATTTTGTTGCTTGCTGGGCAGAATGTAGTTGCGCAAGCAATGCATGACATGGTCTTCTTGGGTTTGGGCTCAAGTAGGATTTCCCTATGCGAGTACCATATCCGCTTCATGGATCGTTTTATCAAGCGTCAGGGGTAGCCTCTATTGGCTAGTTTGTTACACAAGGCTTCGCCTTCCCTAAAGAAATCTTCTTTCAGTTTGCAATTTCTGCGTATCCTCAGAAAATTACCATAGGGATGGCCGTCCCTGAGTGCTCGTGGGTGGGCACTCTTGTAGTGGAGTAGCGTATTGCGTTTGGTGGGCTTCCTCTACAGTGTTGTGTAAAGCCCTCCCTCATCTGGTTTTACTGTCAATTCTAGGTAGTCTATCTGTACATTGTTTGAGCTGTAAATAAATGTGGGTTGGCAATTCTTAAGCCATGTGCAAAAGTTGTGTAATTCTGTCGCATTGCCTTGCCATATCATAAACCATCGTCAATGTAACAATGTCAACTTCTGATTTTGAGCCGGTTGGGATGGACTGGGTTGAGGACAAAAGTTTTTTCTATGTCATCAACAAAAAGGATGGCAAAGTTTGGGGCAAAAACTGCTCCCATTGAAGTTCCCTTACCTTGCATTGCTTATAATACTTGTCATTAAATATGCAGTTGTTTTTTGTCAGGGCTACCTCCAGGAGTGCGATGCTAAACTCAGTAGGAACTTGGTGTGGGCTAGGGTGGTTGTTCACGTGGGTTTTAATGACTGCGGCGCCTTTGTCCTGCGGAATGTTGGTGTAAAGTGATTCTATATTAAAGGTGACCAAGAGCCCGCGTGTGGGGTCAAATAGCTCTTGTTCGACAAGGTTGATAAAATGTGTAGCGTCTTTGACGTAAGCTATGGAGTCTTGTACCAAGTCACAGATAAAAAAGTTGATGTACCTTCCTAGCGGTTCAAGGATATCTGCACTCGTCTGTCAAGTAAGTCCTACGAGTATCTCTGCTCCCGCATTTGCCTGCGCGCCCAGCTTTACCCCCTGCTCATCCAGGGCTCTGGGTTCACCCATTAGTGCATCGCGGCTACTGCTTTCACCCAATTGTGCGCTGTGCTGGTTTTAGTCCTACAGTGCTCCCACTGACCCTTAGCAGGTGTCAGGCAGCCCTTCTTTAGGGCGCTTTTGGCATTTACTCCCACCACATTCGTTTCAATAGCTCCAAGCGCGTCTGTCTCACTCTGTTTTGGTGCACAGTCAATTCCTGAATATGTGGCTTCTTCAAGTCAGCTCCGGGCATAATGTGACTCTGTCCTTAGATTGACTTTTAACGCCAGCTTCTTATGAGCTCTTACGCCTCCCTCTAACTGTTCTCTCTCCTTGGCGCAACGGCTTTTCCAGTGGAGGCAGCACTCTATGGCTACTCCCGGCTTAGCCTTCATCATCTGTGACATTAACTGCTCTTTGAGCCCAATTCTTTGGCTATGTTTCAATTCTTATTGAACAGTTGGTTTTGTAAATGATGTAAATGATCACTACTATGGTTGAAATCAGGTTTTCTCCTCTTCATAGATTCTACTTGCTCACACTCTTTCGTCCTGATGATGATCTCGCAATTATGAGATCAATACACTGTCGAACTTTTACAACCAAAACTCCTTCATTGCATCAATTTATTTTGGAATTTTGTTTATTGTTGTCAATGCAATGTAATTTTAATGTCAAGAGCACCCCTCACTTCACGCAACTTCACTATATTCTTGTGTGAGCACCAGAACTATCACATGAATAGCAAAAAATGTATACTCTCTTTATGCTGTTAATAAATGGGATGTGATTTCAACCTTGCGCCCCTGCATATATTGGGTAACTAGTCCCCGTGGACTTATTTATTGCTTACTTGACTCATGCTTATTTAAATAATAGTAGCCTAGTCTACCCCAGGACCCTAGTGGCCGCTAGTGTACCATTGTTCCGTTCTATAATATAGATTACCCCTGGTCCGAATACTGGTGTCCCCTTGTTCTTGAGAATATAAAATGTGATTCTGTGCATTTCCCAGCACTACGTGGCAGACACCACGCGTTGCCTGCCAAGCAGTGCAGGGAAATGCAGGGCTGTACCATGGGTGCCCCCCCAGTGCAGCAACACCTCCCCCAAAACAAGGTGGGCCCGCAACAGGCCCCCAAACCCAATGCCTGCCAGCCTTTCCATGGCGGCATCGCCACCATGGAAAGGCCGTTTCTTGACAACATCCTAATTTGGTGTATGGTGCCTGCTTGGCACCGCCACCATTTTAGGCATCCTGCACCGTCTGCCAGGCATTCGGTACAATTGCCTTTGGGGGTGAATTTGACTTTGGCTCCGCCACGGTACCCACGGCTGGGCCGGAGGTGGCAGGCCTTCCGCAACCCTAATCGGCCTCTAAATTCTGTTACTACAGATAAAAACGAAATACTTGTAAGTAGTACTGTGTGTTATGTTTTTTGTACATGGTCCAAGAACATTTTAGCAAGCATTTGGCCTAACAGAGATGATGTTTACCAAAGGATATCTAAAAATGAAGATGTTGGTAATTTTGTACCAGATATGAAAATATCACAAACAATGGTAACATATAGCTGCTTTCATTAAGGTAGTAATGTATCAGCAAGCCACTATTAAAATATTTGTAGTGTGCAGAATGCTCAGTATGACATGTTTGTAATGATGTACCCTGCACATTTGCTTTTTTTAACAATCCATTGTTTGTTTTTAGCCCACTGTTTGATGATGTTGCTTCATACAGACCACTGTTGAAAGTGAAGAAGTGTGAAAGCTGAAAACAGCAAAAAACTGTAAAACATTTGACTATGAGGAATTTAAGTTTTAGAGAAAAACTATTTTGTGATGTTTTGGTTGCCTAATGCTCAAAATTAAATCCTAATACATTTGTCTCTGTTTATATGTTTTCACAGTGGTTGGAGAACGGGATATATTACATGTGTCAAATGACCAATATAGTGACGGTTTCAACGAGTCACTACTCATATACTCATCCCATCATCCAGAAACTAGACTTGCACTCATGCAATGACCCAGGTAGTACCCATGTAGTCAAACAGTCACCCACACAATAGCTATGCAATTATCCAATCATCCAGGCACTTCTCATGCACTCATCAAATCACCCATGCACTACTCATGCACTTATTCAGACAACCAGACACTACTCATGCACTCATCCCATCAACCAGGTAGTACCCATTGGGGTCATCCATTCACCCAGGCACTACACTTGCTCTCATCTAATCATTCAGGCACTGCACTTGCACTTATACAATCACCTAGGCACTACAGTTGCACTCATGCATTCACCCAGGCACTATACTTGCACTCATCCACTCACCCAGGCACTCCACTTATAGTCATACAATCACCCAGCCAGTATCTATGGAGACATCCATTCACTCAGGCACTACCTGTGCAGTCATGCAATCACCCAGGTACTGCACTTGCACACATTCATTCACTCAGGCACTGTATTTGCACTCATTATATTATTCGGATACTGCACTTGCAATCATGCAGCCATCCAAGCACTGCACTTACGCTCACACAATCACTCAGGCACTACTCATGCAGTCATGGAATCACCCAGGCACTGCACTTGTATTCATTCATTGACTCAGGCACTGAACTTGCAATCATTCATTCACCCAGGCACTACACTTGCACTGATGCATTCACCCAGGCACTGCATTTGCACTCATTCATTCACCCATGCACTGCTCTTGAAATCACCAAAGCACTACACAGGCACTCATCCTTTCACTCAGGCACTACCCATTCAGTCATGCATTCATCCAGCCACTGCACTTGCAATTACACATTCACACAAGAACTACCCATCACTCAACCATTCACCCAGGCACTGTAGTTGTAGTCATTCATTCACCTAGGCAGTACACTTGCACACAGACAATGCGGAGGCACTCATCCAATCATCCTGGCACAACCCATGCACTCGTCACAGTTCACAGCAGAGCATTCAGGTAAATAGAGGCAATTAATGAGTAGGAAAAGTACAGTCACATATCGTATCCACATGAAGAGGAATATCATTGTGAGCACCATCCAGATATGCGTCCAGGGCGGGGCCAAGTAAGTCTTTTTGAACCAGGAGAAGTAAACACTGGTATGGGTAGGTGCCTCGTGCACAGTAGATGACGAGGAAGACATGCCAGAGGATAAGCTATTACGATCCATATAATAACCACTGGACCCCAGTTGAAACAACAGGGGATATGCTGCATCAGATGTTTCATGCATGGTGCTCTCAGGAATGTCAATTTTGACTTCAACTGGAGGAGAATCATACTCAATATCTGCAGAAGTGGGTGTAGAAGGAAACATAGGTAATAAATCAATTGAAGTTTCCATCTCCCCTTGTAATTGCTGGGGACTAGTCGAAGAAAAAGAAGCCATGGGGTTCAGTGAATGTTCTCGATGTGGAATATTTTGAGGCATACTATTCAGTATCAACCATATGCTCAATTGAAATGTAACGATTCTCCTTACAACCAGGTAAAGGAGGTAGGCTCACAGTGCAGGTGCCTTTCAAACCAAGGACTCTGACCGGTGCACGGTAGGATGGACCAAATACTTTTTTGTTCCCCACCTTTTCACGGACCAGATTTCCAACTTTAGGAAGCCAGCCAGAAATAGGAATCAGCACAGCTGAATCAGTGGAGGAGGGCAACTGGGCTCTTGCTTGTGAATCACTTTTTGTAGAATCTGTAACATTAGCACAATGATTATCTACATCAGAGTTTGCGCCAGTCTCCACAATGTCTAGACCATCAAGGTCTGGCACAAACATTTTAATGCCAAAGAGCATTTTGTATGGGGTCCGCCTACCCAGAGATCTTCGAGGGAGATTATTCAGTTCACGTTGGACTCCATACAAATGGGTCAGCCAACCCCTGCCAGCATCTAAAACTCTAGCTGTCAAATATTGCTTTAAGTTATGGTTCAACCGCTCCACAACTGAATTGCCCTCGGACTGGTATGGAGATGAATATTGCACCCGCACCCCTTAGAGACTTCATCTCATCCCGGTAAGCATTAGAGGCAAATGCAGGACATTGTCAGATTGGAAGGTGCCACAAGCAAACGTTTTGACTAAGACATGCAAATCCAAAGGAATCTAGTGCACAAATCCATTGCAACTAAAATGTGTTTGCATTCAGTGTCAGAAGTCACAGAACGACAGTGATCAAGATAAATACAGCCAATTGGCTGATTAAAGATGTAAAGCTGAGCATGTGGTGGGCCTGCAACAGTAGACGGTTTAATTTTTTGACAAATGTCACAAGAAAGAACATATTTACATGCCTGTTGATATAAACCATGCCACCCAAAACACTGCTGCACAAGGGCAACAGTCGCACTCACACCAGCATGTGCAGAAGCAATGCCTTCATGTGCGGCAATGAACAAAGAAAGTCTGCGGTCCTTGTTGGGAATCAGCTGTTCCCCGAAGGACGGAATAGTAGCAAATGGAATTTGATCAGATGACAAGTGGTATGTATAACATGAAGAAAAACCCTAGGGAAATTCTGTTCCCTCCTTTGTCGCGGCAATATCTGCCAAAATATCATCATCAATGTGACTGAACAAGTGACTACTGCAGATTTGGCTGCCTCATCAGCCAAGGAATTACCAACAGCGTGTGCTCCCACACGTTGATGGCCCAAAGTATGGAAAACATGTGTAAATGGCAAGCGTTCCTTAAGAGCGGCCACTCAGACCTAAAGCCTTTCATGCTTATTTGCGCTACCTTAAGGATCACGGAATTCATTTTGTTTCCAAAAGAATAAGTTTTCATTGAAGAATTGTATGCAGTGAAACGATCGCCACACAATAAGCATAGGAATATCTAGATAAGCAAATTCAAGAGCCAAAACCAAAGAACGTGGCTCCGCTAATTGAGCCGTGCAGTCACGTAGAGACTGTGTGTGTACCAAGGAGGATTTAAAATCCCCATCTACAATTTCTCCCGCCGCAATCGTTCCCACCACCGAATAAGCATGTTTAGAACCTACGGCTGGCTGTGCAGATCCATCAGTGTAAACTATGCATTTGTACTGATCAAGAGGAATCAATGACAAAGGAGGAGGATGAACATGTTCATATTGTAAAAACTCCTGTGTCTGCAAAGAAGGATAAAAAATAAAGTTGACATCAGCAGACGTCAAAGAACTAGCCTATTGTATCCAGCATGGATGCAAGGCTTTAGAGTTCGGGAGACTAGCCTTTATTGCTTCTTCTAAAACAGGTACTGCAGAGAGAATGGAAATGTGTTTACCCTGAGCCAGAGATCATTCTTTCAAAATCTCCATCTGAACTGCCACCAAAACAAATTCTATAGAAGAGAAACGCATCTCTGCCGAAGTGTACAAATGGGATTTATAGTTAATGGGGACCGTGTCCCCTTCATTGAACGTCAAGTATGTGAAACCAAATGCGCCTGGTAAAATCCTTATGATTTATTTGTAGAGTTGTCACGTGTTAACAAGACGTTGGTCACAAGCAGATCAGACTGCAAAGACTGAAGAATCGCTGTATGTTTCGGAAGCCAACAGGAGGCAGGAAAAGAAGGTTTTATCAAAGAGTAAAGTGGTTTCAATACACTGGGCATAATCAGAAATGTATGTCCTCCCAAAATTAAAAAAAACTCAGCGAAGATTGTAACTTTTTAAGAGTAGAAGGAGGTTGGAATTGACCACATTTCTCCAGAAAGGGGGGGGGGCAACCCCCTACCTTTATTGTTGAGTTTGTACCTCAGAAAATAACTGCTAAACAGGAAACATGTGACTTGGCAAAGTTGAATTTTTATCTCAAGTCTGTAAAAGATATTATACTGCGGTCCACACGCACAAGATGTAGTATCAATTCATCATCCATCAAATAGATATCATTGCAGTATGAGAAAGAATGAGGGTCAATTTCATGTAAAACAGACACCATGCATGCAGCAAAATCTCTGGGACTATTCTTATACCCCATAGGAAAACGAGTATATGTTTTGTCAGGGGTGCTGAACGCAGTCAGGTCACTGCTCTCAAAAGCCAAACTGTGACTGTAAAATCCATTGAGGATATCAAGAGTTGCTTTATATTTTTTACAAACAATGGTATCGACTAACGCAGAGATGTGGGTGTTCTGTACTGCGAAGGTACGAACATAACTGTTCAAATGACGGTAATCCAAAACTATGTAATATGAAAAATAGGATTATTCATTGACAAAAGACAGGGTTCAATTATACCCTGATATTCCAACTGAGTCAAGATTTCACTTACGAATGCTTTTGTTTCATGCGCAATTGGATTTTGTGTTTGGGGTTGTGACATTGACTTCATATCCCACCTCACTTGATTACGATACACTGCCGGAGCAAGCGCTAGCACCCATTCTGACGAGTATGCTTGTTTACTTCCTATGAGACATAATGCGAAAAACTCTGGAGAATGACATCTTCCCCTCTAGAGGATGATAGAACAAATGGGGGAGGCCAATCTACCTCCGCCAATAAAATATCATAGGAAGAAGTAAGGTTGTCCCAAAAGACCACCTTAATTATGCGTAAAATATCACCTTCAATTTGAAGCCCAATTTCATAAAGCCTTTAAGGGGTGCAACTTGTGTGTCAGCTCTTTCCACTGTAATGAATGTGTCTGTTGCTGTTGCCTCCAGGCACTGGTGGAGTGCCTCCCACACTATGGTAACTTCCGCTGCGCTGTTGAGGAGTTTTACCACCCATCTCCAATCGAGGAGCAGGCTTCTCACCATCTGAGGCATACTTTGCAGTCTAAGCGGCAACATTTTTCTTCTGGAATGGGGCACGATACTGAGGTTGTCCCTCCGATTTGGCTTTTACGTCAAACTGGCGCTGCGGGTCATGTCTCGGTTGCACAGACTCGCCTTCACTGCCAACCTGTCATCCTCCCCTGCCAAACTGTTGATCCGATGATTCCTGAAAGGGACGAGGATCAGGAACCTGAAACCTCTCGGGTGTTTTATTTTTAGAGCAGACACGAAAATCATATCTATGTTCATAAGCGTCCAGTGATCCAGCACAAGAACTAGGCTTCTGCTGTTGCTGCCACTGATTTTTATTCCAGTACTTTTTAGGAAAGAATGGACAACCCTCCTTGTCCTGAGGGGGTGTATTTTGTACCTGAGTATAAGGTCTTAATCCCAAACTATTGCAACCCAATGATGTATATACATCCGCAATAATGATCAGTAACTGCCGCTGCCAATCAAAGTCAGCCACTGCCGAAAGGCATTGACGTCCTTGCAAGCTAACTGCTTCACCCTTGACATTTGCCAGAATCATATCGGAGACAATAGGGAACATGCTCAGGAATCTCATCCCCTACTCCAGGGCAGGACCTTCTTTAGAACACTCTGTAGAATGCTCATAGGTGTGTTGCCAAAGCACAGTGTATACACTGCAGCAAACACAATCCACCAGGTGGTGAAAACAGCTAAAGTAGCCTGTATTTTTCAATAGGTGTAGTATGAGGAAAAACAGCTTTTAGTTGCTCAAATTTTTCTGCAAGCCAGAAAGGGAAATCATCCTTATTCTGAAGATGCATACCCATCAATGAAATAATAATGATGAGACTAATGATAAGACCACCACCATGTCCAGGTGGTTGAAGAGCGGTACCAGCTAGAGCCACTTAAATATTAACTGACAGCTCTATGTATAAGAATCAACGTTGTATGTAATTGACATAGCTCTGCAATAGGAACATTAAGATAATTTGGGTGCAGTGTAAAACCAGCCAAGCAGGCTATGTGGCCCCATCGACTGGTAAGGGGCATAAATGGACCACAGAAACAGGGTGAGGAAGGACGCCTAGAAAACATATTGTTTTTCCTACCTGGCTGTCAACGGAACTTCAAGTAATTGATAAGGACGATAATTTGGCGGAACCGCTGCCACAGTATATTCATGAAACAAGTTATCATTCCCAACCACAGCTGGGAATGTAACCCAAGAATAGAAAACCTTGAAGCAGTAAGCTGCATCCGCCTGGACTACAAAGATAATAGAAGCCCCTGCATTAGGGACTACATGTTAAGTCAAATGGGCTGAGACAGCAGCACAGTTAGGAGCTGCAATAGCATACTACATGCAGATTAACAAATCAGAAGTGCGGAAAAACAAAAGCAGATAGAGAGAGAAAAACTAAACCTTTTAAATTTCAAGCTTGAAAACCCTATAAAACTTAAATATAGGAGGCTAAGCCCTCACACCATGGATGACTCTGGAAGTCGGTGTGAGGGGATTGTGGACAAGCACAAGCACTACTCACAGGTCTCGTGAATATGAACAAGGCCATTCATAGGTGGCGCCATGTTGCAGGGATTCTGCACTAATACAGAACTATGCGCAGGAAATGGGACCTTGGTGTATAGGGACTGAGTCTTTCTACCACCATAGTACCCCCAAACCCAGGACCGACTAGCTATAGTGTCTCGATTGCCCTCCTACTCACTCACAGAGAAACAAATGATTAGACGCCCCAGAACACAACACTTCCAGATCGCTCAGGAATCGCAGTAACAAGACACATCTTTTTGCTCATACTCTTGTACTCCTCCAAAATAAGATCTGACGGAGACAGGAAACAGTTAAAATATGTATTTTTTACTAATGTGCCCTGACATGCATTATACGTGTCACAACAAGCAGGAAAATGCATAGTACAAATATTGTCAGCATATCAGTCAATCCATAAATCATGAAGGGAGTAGTCATCATAAAAAGACAATGGAGAAAGGACTATATTACCTAACCTCCCTCTCCTTGCTAAGAAGAAGTATTAATATATCATAAAAGATCTCTGGGCTTTGTCAACAGACCCCACACCTTAGCCTGTGGGTGGTGGATCTACATCATGGGTGCTCTGCTCCCTGGAAAGGTCCCTCTTCAAGTGTGTGGCACCTATTCATGCACCCCACTAAAAACCCAAGTATGCTGTCCAAACAACAGCTGCATCGGTATGTTTTGTCCAGGTACTAAGGACTGGCCAGAACAAAATAACAAGGGGTGTTGTTGTTTGACCTCGCACATGATGTTCAATCAAAATCCCAGGAACATGCAGAGAGCAAATACAGCGGCGATGAGTTCTCTCATGTGAATGCAGTCTTCGAAAATATTGCAAAAAATAAAGACATGCAGTAACGTGTGCAAAGCAGCAGGCAAGCTGCATAGCGTTCATGCTAAGGCAGTGAAAAACAACAATGTCCCTATGGGCCACATGACAGAAACATGTAAGAGGGCCAGTCGCCATGGCGTGAACCAAATCAGGAAAGGAGGGGCTAATGGGACTTGCCACACAAATGAAATAAATTTAGAAAAACACTGAAGGGGACCAGTGTAAAGTAAGGCCGTGAAAGAGAAGTGCCCAAAGACCATATAGTAGAGACACCAGGTCTTGCAGTGCAGCACTGTAATAAAGGTGGCTTATACCAAACCAAGGAGTCCAGAGTTGATTGAATAAAGTAGTTTAATTACCAAGAATAAAGGTCCCATCCATCCAGGACAGCTGCTATTGACCATTGCCTTCTCATCCCCTCCTGGTCTTTGACCTTTTTCCATTCCATCTCCATGACATCGCACTATGTTGATTAGGATGCCCCAACGCATGCGTGCTGACTTAAGGCTCAACCTAAAATACTGCAAAGACTCAACAAAAATAGACATTTTCAAAGTAGCACAAAAAAACAGATGAAGGGAAGGCTGAGTCAGGCAGGTTTGGCATATGATTGATTCAGCCTCAGCCATGTTAGCCTTTCCATATCTTTATGTGGACATATCTGTATTCTAATATTATCCCCCATGATAGCACTCTGGTTTTGTCTTTAAAGAATTACATTTTGAATCAATCTTGGGGAGATTTGGATTGTCGATTGCAGGTTGGTCTCACATTACCATAGATGGTTAATTAGTTTATAAACCAAATTTTCTGCAAAGTTGAAAGTAATAGAAAAAATGTACAAATACAATCGCATCCTTCTGTCTTTTAAATATCCATGCCCATTGTTATTTCCACATCCAGTCCACCTCTGTTTCCTGCAGCCTCACCTCTCATTGTTGCTCTGCTTCATTTGATCGTGCCTGGAAATCTTTGCTCTGAATTTCAAACTCCCTCACGAGGGTGAGAGTTCATTAATTTTTGATTAGGTGCTGTGAAGTTCCCAAGCATCACTTGAAACAGTGCTTATTCTGTAGATCCTGAAGGTAATGGATATCAGAGCATGAGCACCAGTTTCGTTACAGACGGACACATTCATTGTAGTTAGCCACGGGGAGATTACATGATTTGCCCGGAATCACGGGATGTTGAATGTAGTTACCGAGACTCATATCCGGTTCCCCAGATTTGAGGTCGACCGTCCTAGCCGTTAGGCTACATCCTCTTCCAATAATCTTTTAACATTGTTAGAATCTTATCTGCTTGCGCCTTTTCTTTGTTAGTTCTTTATGGCTTTTTAAAATCCACTCAAATTCTTCCCAAAATGTATTAAAGTTAATTTGTCTTCCAGTTCTAATGTTTGTGATAGGAGTGCTGGTTTTAATTCACTATTTATATACAATTGCATCTATATTTTCATCTGGATTTCTTTCTTCTTCTGTCCATAAATATGTATTAAAACTTAAATTCAGCGCTCATATTGTAAGTAAACTGGCAATATGTTTTACAAATCCACATAACTAAATAAATGAACTATTACATTCAACATCATTAAAAATATATACAACAGTCATCATCATCATCATCAAATAACTTTTTTGGGTTATTTGTTCAAAAAACATCAAAGTGTACAAAAAGTAAAAACATGTGTCTATTTACAGTCTAAAAATACAATAGCAAATACTTTTCCAAATGACAATTAGAAAAGAGGGCTATAGAATTGGTCAGCCAAGCATACATCATCTATACTCTATACTACTATTATAAAGAGAGAACACGCACCTTTGAGCCAGGTAAACTCCGGAACCACAGGGCCAATCCACACACCCGATACATTGTAGAAATTGTCAGGGTGTGCAGATGGACATAGGCTATAAAAAATAAAAAAAAACGTACATTAAAAAATATAACTTTTTAAAAAAAGTAGTGCCCTGGAAGTAGCGCCGCCCGCAATGCTGCTCTGGCCGTGACGTAGCGCTGGCCGCGACGTGCGTGATGAGGACGTGCCTGATGACAAGGAGGAGAGACATGGAGCTGTGGTGTGAAGTGAGGAGCACGGGCACGTCATGGCGAAGAGGAGCGGCGGTGAAGTGAAGATCGCAGCTCAGGTAATTTATTGAAATCGAGGCGGGCAGGCGGGCGGGTGGCGGGAGCGGGTGTGCACAGAGGGACAGGCGGGAGGAGTGGCGGCGGGAGGAGTGGCGGCGGGAGGGAGTCGGGACGGGAGGGGGTCGGGGGGGGAGCGGGTGTACTGCCCCCAGCCCCTTTCTGCCCCAGGCAATGCTGGGGCGGGCTGCTAGTAATACATAAAAAAAACAACTGTAGTGCAGGCTTCCTACAGTGAGCCATACTGCGTGCAAATGCACTATAAGGGAGCGTTCCTGCAGTTCACAATACATAGAATACATGTACAACATGAGACAATTAATATTACAGTGCAAGCTATGATAAAAGCTTCTGTCGGATTATCCAGAAGGCAAATAAAAAGCGGCTAACAGCAAAAACTATCGGCCCTGATACTACCGCATTTAGATTTCTACACGCAATCTAATACTGCCTTCCTCCTAAATTAAGGCAAATTGGTCTTATCCACCTCTTACGTATCTGTTGATATCTTGGACCGAAAAACAAAACATGTTCGTCAGTTTCTGGCGTTTGTAGATCTTACTGCCACATTTGATTCAGTGAGACATAGTGAGCTGTGGGTCCTTCTTGATCAGATAGGGGTGGACACCCAAATCATTAATTTCCTTAAACGCTTATATTGCGAAGCTAAGGGACGAGTGTGCTTCGGAGTAGCAGGTGATCGGACCGCCCCTTTCTCTATTAGAAGAGGAGTCAGGCAAGTTTGCGTCCTGGCTCCTTTCCTTTTTAACCTTTATATACATTGCCTGTACGAGTCACTGATTAACGATAATAAAGATTTTCCTCAAGTAGTGGCACACCCTATTCCTGCTCTTCTCTACTCTGACGATGCGGTTCTAATGTCTCGCACTCAAGTGGGCTTACAGACGGTTTTAAATAGTTTTACCAAATATATGGGTCATCTGGACCTTAAAGTAAATACCACAAAAACATATATAATGATGTGCGGGCCAGGGAGCCTAAAATGTATGGATATGTTTTTGGAAGGCCAAAAAATAGAGCGTACAACTAGCTTTGCTTACTTGGGCATACTCTTTGATCGCAATGACACATGGTCACAAGCCATTGCGGCAAAGAAACTTGCTTTTGTTAGATCTACAACAGCCCTCGCTAATTTTGCGAGGAAGCTTAGGAAAGACCTCCATCAGAACTAATACACATTTACAAAGCCAAATGCATCTCAGCGGCTAAGCATGGGGCAGGTGTATGGGGATTTGCAGACACCAAACCCCTACAAACTGTGGAAAACAACTTACTGAGATACATATTGGCAGCCCCCAGCAGTTTATCTGTGTATGTCTGCCACTCTGAGTTGGGGCTCCCCTATATCTTAATTAATTAAGATGGAGCCTATTCTCCTTTGGCATCGGATATGGATAAAACCCGAGACTAAGCTAAATCGGGATATCCTAGCAGACAGCTTACAATGTGAAAATGCCTTAGTGATTCCATGGTTGAGGTTTATCAGAAATGTTATTTCGGATATCGGACATTTGGAATATTATATTAATCCTAAATCTATGCAATCTATTAGTAGAAAGGAGTTATAGAAAGAGGGTCTCCTTCACTTAAACTCTATAAGACTAGCAGGAGAAAGCGTAAAACCCATGGTCATGCATAATCAACTGGTTTTAACTTCTTTTAGTATTCAGTCTTACTTGTTATTTGTATCTGGTGGCTATGATAGGTCTTTATTAACGCGTTTTAGATGCAGTATCTTTCACAGGCTTGAGTGTTTCCTGATTGTTTATGACTGGTCTCGAGAACTAAGCCTGTGCCCATGTGATAATCACTCAGAACAAACTACAATTCATGTAATCTTTTTCTGTAAATTTTATAGCCATTTAAGGAAAGTCTAAATTGTACCAATACTAAAACGGCATTGTCTCAACTGGGTTGAGACAATGCCGTCCAGCTTTTCTGGTGTTACAGCTTCTGGTTGTTATACACAGGGCTTGGAGAGTAGGAATGTTTTAAAAAAAGTATATAGACAAGTATCATATTTTAATTATGGAACTCAATATTATGATTGCTTGCAATGTGAAATTTTATTGTATATAGTCCCTATATATGATATTTCTATCATATCTTTTGCATGAATTGTCTTTTTAATGTACTTTTATGATTGTCTTAAAAAGCAATCGAATAAAGTGAATTGAATTGAATTTTAGTACAGGCAGGGCAGGAATCTAGTAAAACACAATCCACCTCCTTTCAAGGAAATTTTAGCAGCAAAATGCTGTAACTGAATCTAACGTATAAACTTTCAGCAGGGGGGTCGAGATTTGGTCCAGGAAGGGTTCAAATTGTGAGCATGATTTTATAGCTAAAAATGTAGATGATAACTGACCACTAGTTAAACTATTAGTATAGTGATCTCCCACCACCTCCCAGTACCTGACATTTAATCTCATGTTATCCATAGATGCAACCAGTAGATTAAGGGCAGCCAAATCACCAAGTCTCTTAAACCCAAGTTCGCAAAAAAGGGGAATTAGAGGAGTTGTAATAGGTACCGAAATGAGGGACCTAACAAATATGTTTTCACAAATCGTTAACTTATTAATGGTAGTGCAGCCCTAGATTTCGGCTCCGTATATGGCTCCGCTTTGGGTCTTTGCATGATTGAATTCCAATCGCCTTTTTTGTGGATGGTAATTATCTCTGCTCCCCTCCTAGTTCCTGGTATATCCCCACCAGTCACTATGCAATTAGACAAGAGATTTATGTACGGGGCCCATATCATAGGTTCTGATTTGTACAAATCGCCCGGTATCAAATCAGGGCGAGGGGCTTTACCTGCTTTTAATCTACTTATCGCTGACAGAGTGTCTTTTAGGCTGGAAGCCAATGCTGTGTTATTTGCATTCGCCACACAGCCATTAATTACTGCGTTTTGTTTAGCCCTGTGGGTATTTAAGCTGCCCTGATCCTCCGTTCTGGAATATAATTTTGAAAAATGGTCCACCCAAGTCTCCGGCTGAATATGATAGCTACAACAGTCAATATTACTTTAAGTTCCAAGGGCCTGATTTGCAAAGGTAACCTTACACTTCTATGTAAACTAAGGACTGCCCTATCTTTTTATGTGTGGAGACTCTGCAGTTGTGAAGATACTACTCTTAAAATACCTTTGTGAATATCAACAACAGGTAGTTTGTGCTTTGCAGTCGTTTGCCTGGGAAGTATGGAACAGTCATGCTTTGGACTTCTTTGACTGCATCAAATGGCCGCACAACTTCGCAGACATTTTAAAATAGCTGAAACAAAACTTTACAATTTTCTCCTTGTCTTAATGCCAATTTTTCTGGCTGTTTCCCTTTTTTGTTTTATTTGTAACACTGTAGACTGTCTTCAGCTCTCGGTTCTCTTTGTTACATCCATCGTGCGACGAATGCCATTCTTTGAACAGCACATAAAGCCCTTGAGAGAGGAAGCGTAACCTGAATTCATCCGTTTTGCTTTTCAATTATGCTAGGATTTTAAAGGTGTGTTTTCCGACGAGCAGTGTCAATCAGGTTTACAAGCTGCAGGCACTCCCATGAGAGCCTGTTCTCTCTTGGCCGAATGCAATCAATCTTGCAAGAGTCTTGTGATTAGCTTGTATTTTAAAAATGTTTCAGTTGTCGTTTGTCTTCTGCGTGCCCCTGTCACGGCAGTGATTGGCTGCGAAAGCAGGCTTTGATGGAAAGCTTTGCAGGACACAAACCATTGCTGGCTCTGTACAACTGATTAAAAGAATCAATTGTACAGAGCAAATCTCGGAATGCTGAGTCTGCATTTGAAGCAGTGACACTCACCAGGCTCTGTAATGCAGCCCTGCCCTGACAGGATTCCACACTGGTAACCTAGTGCTACGACATTCAAGAGTTCTCATAATGCACCTCAATTCCGACTTACACTGTAAACTACTAACCTGCAACTAAAACCATATCCTTACATGCATCAGCAGTGGGTTTCGAGCATCAGTAAAGCCTTCACAAACCACCTCTATTCTGACATATTGTTGTCAGAAATATCGAGTGACATAAATAATGAGTCCAAAATATGGTTCTGCTGGAGTTATTCATAGAAACTCATATCTAATGGGACAATATTTTTGAAAACAATATTTTGGATACCATTTTGTGCCAGACAATGATATTCTAACATACAGCCAGCATTATTAAAATGCATAGATATTGTTACATTTGCATTTTATTGATGTTGAGCGACAACGTTAGCTGAAGTCTTTTTTGTGTATTTTCTTTCTTGAGTTTTAAAAGAGTTGGCTAAGCCTTTATTTCATCCATGGTCAATGAAATAGTTGCCATTTGTTAGATAATAATTAGGCCTCTCGTTATTTTTCTACAGTCAATTTGGTTTATAGGCGCCACACATAAGTTTCATGTTTTATCTCTGTACTCCAGTGCTTATGTTATGCATTGTATGTAACTTAGGAAAGACCAGCCTCTAGCTATAGTGAGATATGACTGGCCATTTGTGCCTTTTGAGATGTAGCTGCGTAATTAGTATCGTTGGCTAAATGCCCAATGTTACCACATCTTTAGCACTTAGTTTAAAAAGAAGTTTTTTTTTTCCCAGGGATTGCTTTAACATCAAAGTGACCCCATGTGCAGTTTGACTTTTCACCTTATCCTTTTTAATGACTTACATACACTTGAGGGAATCCTCAATTTGTTTGGCAATTGCAAGTACCTCATCTAAAGAGAGCTCATTCTTTTGCCACAAATCCTCTCTAATTCTTTCAAAATTGCAGCCACGCATGAATTGATCCCGAATTCTTTCTTCAACTGACGCCCCAAACTTACAGGATAACTTTCTTAAAGTGGTTACATAGTTTTCTGTAGACTCCATCTTTTTGACTTCTGCGGGGGGGCATTGTTGGAGCGGAATCCCTACCTGTTGCTGCCCTGAGAGACGCTGTCCTGCGGGGGTAGCTCCTGGGTCCCAGACGCTGTAGTCTCCACGCCGTTTTCCCCCACCATCTTGCGGCCAGAGACTACAGCTCCCAGAGAGCTTTGCGGGGACTTCCTGTTCCTGAACGGATCGCGCCCGGAGGCGCTACAAAAGTTGAGACGCTCCTCGGTGGAGCGGGGGGGCATTGTTGGAGCGGAATCCCTACCTGTTGCTGCCCTGAGAGACGCTGTCCTGCGGGGGTAGCTCCTGGGTCCCAGACGCTGTAGTATCCACGCCGTTTTCCCCCACCATCTTGCGGCCAGAGACTACAGCTCCCAGAGAGCTTTGCGGGGACTTCCGGTTCCTGAACGGATCGTGCCCGGAGGCGCTACAAAAGTTGAGACGCTCCCTCGGTGGAGCGAGGGGGCATTGTTGGAGCGGAATCCCTACCTGTTGCTGCCCTCAGAGATGCTGTCCTGCGGGGGTAGCTCCTGGGTCCCAGACGCTGTAGTCTCCATGCCGTTTTCCCCCACCATCTTGCGGCCAGAGACTACAGCTCCCAGAGAGCTTTGCGGGGACTTCCGGTTCCTGAACGGATCGCGCCCGGAGGCGCTACAAAAGTTGAGACTCTCCCTCGGTGGAGCGGGGGGGCATTGTTGGAGCGGAATCCCTACCTGTTGCTGCCCTGAGAGACGCTGTCCTGCGGGGGTAGGTCCTGGGTCCCAGACGCTGTAGTCTCCACGCCGTTTTCCCCCACCATCTTGCGGCCAGAGACTACAGCTCCCAGAGAGCTTTGCGGGGACTTCCGGTTCCTTGAACGGATCGCGCCCGGAGGCACTACAAAAGTTGAGACGCTCCCTCGGTGGAGCGGGGGGGCATTGTTGGAGCGGAATCCCTACCTGTTGCTGCCCTGAGAGACGCTGTCCTGCGGGGGTAGCTCCTGGGTCCCAGACACTGTAGTCTCCACGCCGTTTTCCCCCACCATCTTGCAGCCAGAGACTACAGCTCCCAGAGAGCTTTGCGGGGACTTCCGGTTCCTGAACGGATCGTGCCCGGAGGCGCTACAAAAGTTGAGACACTCCCTCCGCGTCGCGGGACGCGTGCGGGACTAGCCGGGCGAAGCCCGGGCTAAGGGCGGGCCCTCTACGGCCCTCAAAGGCCGGATAAGGACGGGACGGGCCACCTCCCTTGGCTGCCACACTGAAGGTCTATTATCACAAAGGTTAAGACCCCCTCTATTCGAGTTGTCTCCATACTTGTGGGCTTTTACATATATCGCCGCCCCATATCACCATGACCTCCAAGGGGGACCATTTAACTAGCGTAGCAGGTATTGGGCAAATGTTCTCTTTGCTAGACGAGTTAAATCTCCTATGTAAAACTAATTATGTCACATTGGTAACTCCCCCTCTGCCCAAAAGCGTTAGTATACTATCAGACAAGGCTATACGCCTAGATCCCTCCACACTGTCTGACAAAACCTGCAGTACGAAAAATCAATGTTTTGAACCCCCTCAGGTTTCATTTGTGCAAAGGAAATATAACGGTGTCAATCAAGGAAGAAACGACCCCAAAACCCAAAATTTGTGTCTAAATCCATCTACTGTTAATTCCTCTATGATCCCACTGACTGCTGAGAATCCAGAGGCTATAACATCTCCTCCCCACTTGCACATACTACCCCTTATCGAACAACTGGTTAGCTCCATGTTAGCTCCGTTGTTAGAAAAAATTAACATGTTAGGGGATAGGCTCTCTGGTATAGAGAAAGCCTTCAAGTTAAACTCCCTGGTTGACAAATGTAGTGACACACCCAACCACCCTAAGCCATCTCCTACTCACCTATGCTCTAAACCTTTCGTGCAGGATAAAAGATGTCAAACACAACCTGCTGGCCCTAGTGTATCAGGGCAAAAAATAGCTAAATACCCTGCTAAAGTTCCCCTTCCCCGGCTGACAGCACCTAGAGTAGGTTACAACAAAGTTAATTCTATTCATTTACCGCCGGAAGCAGCCCCATACGTGTGCATTCTTGCGGGTGTACCTCCTCTCCCACCTGGAAAAACTGAGAGACAACACGACTTAGTCAATAAAACCAAATTCTGGCTGTCAAAAAATAGGCCACTGCCTTGTTATCTATACGGAGCAATAAGGAGTGTCAGAAGGGTGGATTGGTTGGGCTCCCTTCCCAAAGATGTTCCTGGGGACTTAGTACTTGTGCGATTTAGAGACAGAAATATTGTCCCGTACTTGAAAACTTGGCCGCCTGAAATAAGAGACGGCTCAATTTCCATTTGGGATTTATATGACTTCTATCCATAAACATACCGTGTTTTCCTCCTCTTCCGAAATCATACCCTATGTGGCAGGACTTGTAAAATACACCATGACTTTTTGGGAAAACATCTGCACATGTAACAATGACTAACCATGAACCCCTATGATCCTGTCTCAACCTTGGAGTGAAAAATAATTTTTATGACTGGGACCCTACCATACTATATTTTGGTCTCTTGAAGTGTTTTTAATATAATCTGGATTGTGAATTGTGAATTGTATATTTTATGATCTTTTATGTTTTTTTGTTTTTTTTATCACAAAAACCGAATAAAGTTTAAAGAGAGAGATTGGCACTTATTATCAGGAAACGATATTGAAAATATGACCCTGTTTGAAAGAAATTTGGCTGCTTCAGTGGGAACACTGAGAAAACACTTGCTTAAAAAGTTCAGGGCAAAATAAGCTGGATAGTGTGAAAGGTTGAATTGGCTTATACATGTGATACCCAAATTCTTGAACTGCATAATGCACTTTACTATTGCACATTCTGTCCTTTTTGAATTTTTATGAATTTCTTAATCTTCTTTACATATGGATTGAAATTATTTTGGGTAATGTGTTGAAATGTGGTTGAAATTCACTGTATGATAATAATTTGAATTTATAGATTTGATAACCATTTGTAATTCATGTTTTAAAATGTACACTTTTATGATTCTTCTTGTGAATTGAAATAAAGTTTTATGACTTGACTTCTGCGTCCAAAATGATATAGTTCTAAGATGGTACTAGCTAAGAAGTGCCTATCCAATTTCATAAAGTACACCTCATATTCATTCAAATCCTCCCCTGCAATCTCTGGGAGATGGTCAAATACGTCTTGTCTTTCTGAACCTAAAACATGTAGGAGGAGAGCAGTTTTCCTTTCAGCACTCAAAGTGCACCACATACCTTCCCTTACCTTTCAAACACATTATGCCACTTTTCCCACCTGATCACCAGGAGCAGATCAAAAAAATGGTGGAGCTGTGACATTCTGCATGTTAGGAAGCAAGTAGAAGTATGAGTTGATCTTCCAAAAGAACCAGTGGGGATATATTTGCTGATCTCTTACTGCAGCATGACTGTGAGATGTGTGGTCATCTGTAAAAAGATTTAGTAAGAGAAGACCATAATGGCCAGTGCAATGCACATTGACAGCTGATTGACATTGACAGCTGATTCCTACTTGACTGTTCACAATCCAGATTCCGCAGCAACCACAGCACAGAGACAGCCCTCATCATGGCTAACAGCTGCATCTAAGTTCTACTCGACTGAGACAAGACTGCAGCTCTGATCCTCCTAGACCTCTCTGCAGTCTTTGATACGGTCTCCCACCACACACTCATCACAAGGCTGAACAACATAGCCATCCAAGGAGCCACCCTCAGATGTTTCACCTCTTTTTTCACTGGGAGAACACAAAAAGTCTGCCCTCCCCCCTTCACCTTCGAATCTAACAAAATCATCTGTGGAGTCTCCCAAATAAGAAACCTATATGACACCTCTGTCTAGCATCGCCAAAAGCTGTGGACTCAACATCACATCCTATACAGACGACCCTCTCTGATGACACTACCAAGACCAACTTCCACAACTGTATGATAGGTGTCAGCAACTGGATGAAGAACACCTGCCTGAAACTTAACTCGGACAAGACAGAGGTAGTGATTATCTTTTGTTTTTTTTTATTTATGTTATTAGTCATCAATATATTACCATTAAACAGATATAGCACAGAAAAACAACACAAGCAACCAAAATCAAGACACATAAGAGCACAGAGAGTAAAACACTCATTGACAAAATTAGAAGATGACTTTAAATTAATTAATTGCATGAGATAACTTAAACTAAAAGTCCGAACCAATGCCGCTTCTTAGTCCCACTGAAGGCTCGAATACACCCTTTTAAATTTTGCTCAAGAGAGTGATCCCCAAGCTTTAGCTAAGGCCAGTTCCATTTCATAAATTCCTCTCAATAGTGCCCAAAATTCTGTAATACTTGGGCTCACTGTTTGAATCCATGCCCGAGCAATGCATAGATGACTACATGCTATAATAATCGAGACTAAAGATTTTGTTAGATTGCCCCGGTCTGATATTACCCCCAATACGACCCGGACAGAAATATGAAAAACTACAGATAGTACCTCAATCGGGCTAGGTAATTCTAATAAGCCCTCTCTACGAGTAAAATAATCCCTAACGTGCAAGTACTTAAAAAATGTATTCTGTAATATCCCAAATTCTTCTTTCAATGACATGAGTGATCGAAATCCTTGTCCATCATATAACTGTCCGAGCTGTATCATATCAATACTTTGCCACCCTCCCCCCACATGATAATGAAATATATCAGACAATCTCGGATTTCCCCATAAATTGGTGTATGTGAGCAACTCAGGCAGTGTACAGGCCTTACATATATATATTAACAACAGTATTTCGACCCGGAACAAAGCCATGCTGTTGTTCAGATACTAAAATATGGATAATGGGGGCTAGACAAGAAGCAAGAATTAAAAAAAAAAAATTGGCGTCAGTGTTAATTAAGGATATTGGTCGATATGAACTCCTATCTTCGACCCGTTTTCCCTTTTGTGGAAAAAAAATAATGTTAGTAATATTCCAAGAGGGGGGAACTTCCTCCCCCTCCATTATTTTATTAGGCAACTCAAGCAGGATCGGCACCAGTATATCTTTAAAAGTTCTATAGAATTCTAGAGGAATAGTATCTTTGCCTACAGCCTTACCTGTAGGTAATGCGCAAAGTGCTTTGTTTACTTTTACTATATCCACAGAAACAAAAGCTACCCGTGGGATGCATCCTGATGGCCCTCGGAACTCGGACCTATTCCTACCCCCACCGACCGCACTAGGAACCTACTGCACCAACAAATGATGGTTGGAGTGCTGTAAAAATTGAACATTCTCCCCCAATCAAGAGATCTGGGTTAAATTCATAATTTTTTTGCTCATTACGCCATCCCAGTTTAGACCCAGCCATATGTAAATCAGTCTAGACCCTGCTACTCATCGGAACAGTCCAGCCCAAACTGTTACGCCGGGTCCTCCATTGACCAGAAACAAGCATCCTGGGACCAGTTTCAGGGTATCATCGCTAATCAGCCAGACTAGCTTGAATCTTGTGTAACAGTGAGCAAGGGACCCATGTTGGGGCATACCCATCCCACTTAGGGCAAAAAGTGCTGCAACAACAAATGATTGATAGAATGCTGAATAAGTCTAACATTCACCCCCAGTCAAGAGATGTGGGTTAAATCCATCATTCTCCTGCGAAAACCTAGGAATCATTCTGAACAACAGGTTAACCATGATGAATCAGGGCAACTCTGTGTCCTCTTCCAGCTTCTTCACCCTCTGCATGCTTTATAAGATTTTAGAATGGCTACCCTAAAGATCAAGGAGTACCATCACCGCTCCAGACGACTGTACTACAGAAACTCTCTCTATGCAGGGATCGCAGCTCACCTCCTCTGACGGCTACTTACCATACCGAGCGTTGCAGCCAGACACGTCCTGATCTGCCCGGATTAGCAGACATCACCCCCTACCTTAGGGAACTACACTGCTACCTTTGCAGAGAACCCAACACTCTAGTCAGGGTAAGGGAGTTACACACTTATGATAACCCTTGCTCACCCTTTGGTAGCTTGGTAGAGCAGTCAGGCTTATCCCAGAGGCAATGTGTGAAGAGTGTGCGCAACAAACACACACTAGTGACACGCTTGCCACACCTCAAAAAGAGACTCCACACAAGGTTATATACAAATATCCTTTGTTTTATACATCAAACACATTAGACCACAATCATAAAAATCCCTTTGCCAAGTAGGCTACTGTCATGACGTCTCATAGATCATAAATCACTTTGCCAACCAGGCAATTGCCATAACATTACAAGTTAGTGCAATCCAGTAAATACTTATAGGTTGCACACATTATAAAACAACCATCACTGCACATATAAGGACAATCATGGAATAATGATAGTTATCCTGACCAATGCAAGGTAAAAATGACATACAATAGAACACATCAGAGCCAGTAATGCAGGTTAGGTCATACACCACTCATGGCTGCTGGGCATACCATGCCAGCCCGGGTAATAGGAGGAAACACATCATACCTCACAACCTTATGGCCTAGGGATGAACCCTAGGACGTCTCAACCCATAGTCATCGGCTTACCCACAATAAGTTTACGGCAACCTTCCCAGCATTAAAAGTTAACCCCAATACCCGGGAAAGGTGATCCACCCCATTTTGTATCTCCTTTCCGAACAGTATCCTCTCAACCTATTTGCTATTCCCTCCTATTTGATATCATTCGCAAGGGGAAGAAGGCAAACAAACTACGCCCGCTGAATAGATCAAAGTTCTATCTATTTTTAAGCAGATTCCCACCCTTAAATATCTATAGTGTATGTAGCCCATTGTTCACCAAAGTGCCCTGCAGCTTCAGGAATGCACACATCTGCAACTCGGCCATCGGGTCTTCGGTTCCGACACTCCATGGCACCCACAAGTTGATTCTGCTGCCTGAAGCGTTTCGATGCCAGAGGCATCTTAATCATAGGCCTTGCTTCACAAAATTCAACAGCCAGGCTCTCTTTAATTTCCATGGCCGAATGCTCATTAATCAATTAACCTCAGTGGGTTTCCGCTTAGTGCCTCATATTATAGCATGCTGGGAATTTCAGTCCAATGTTGAGCATATTTTTATCCTTAGTGGATTGCTGTTGACGAATTGCGCATTTTAAAAAGCTTGTTTCCTTTAGTAGGTCTCAGGACATCACGGTGAGTCTATTTGCATAAGACTTACAGCGCTGGAAATTCACAGAGCAGTTCCATGATACAGCCTCTCCTGTCATCACAGAGATGGTGCTCCTCCTTATTTAGCCCATGTAGGTTTTCTGAAAGGTGAAGGGAAGGTAGTCGAGAGGTAACCAAGGTACTCTTTAAATCCCCCTTAATATCTAGTAATGAGTGTAGGGCTGAGGACAATATGTCAGTTCATGGCCTCCGGATTGCAGTTGCAAGCATCGGAAGAACCATCTACATTAAGGGGACCTTTTGTTAATTCAGGATTGAGTTACCATGGGGCACTGTCTCATATAGAGAGAGGCTATTTCATTTTACTCAGCTGGGGGACACAAGCTAACAAAAGCTGTATCTGTCATTCTCCCACAGTCTTTAAACTTGTCACCAGGAATATTCATGGATTAAAAAAAATAAAAGAAAGTGGCCATCTTGATGAAATATTAAAAAGCATCATATTGTGTTTTTACAAGAAACTTGGGGGTGAATCATCAAAGGGCCACGATAAAAATATCGCCGCTTAGCATCCATTTTTCGGCGAAAAGCGGCGATAATTTTATCTAACTATTAGCAAGGACACGCTAGTGCATGATTCCTTGCCTCAGCGCCTGTTTTCATAATACCCAGCCTCGCGAAACTAATTATATGCAAAGTGGGCGTACCTTACTAAAATTACGTGGAAAATGTCGCTAACACAACTATCTCCTATCATCAATCTTGTCGCAAACCCACATAGTGATATTAAAAGTAGCACTAACCGCGCTTATCCCTGGTTTTTTAATGCCTGCTTACAATCTGATTTAGCCATTATATCCTATGGGAGGTGGATTGCATGGATGAGTCCTCCCTGCCCTATCAAAAAGGAATCGCCTATCGCCATGCTATTATCGCTGGATTTCGAGCAATAATCGCACATTTTGCCGCTTTGGCTGTATTTTTTATCGCATTGGAGAAAAGCGTTGCTGAAAGCGCTCCATCTCGGCGATATAATCCAGCAATAGCTGGCGTCAATTATACTCACGCTAACCACATTTAGCAATAATTATCGCTGGCTGTTGCTATATTACCCCCAAGTTGCAGAAGAACAAAGATTTTGAGGGCGTCATCGTACTTGGGTATAACCAAGGTAGAGGTAGCCTGTCGGGTTAACTAATGACTCCTAATTCCACGAAGCATTTTGCAAATATCCTTGAAAGGATGGGGTCTCCACGGGGTACTCCAATTACCATAGTTGAAGTACTTGTGAAAAACACAGAAAGGAGTTTTATAAATGTTTTTTTATATGATTTTTATTTTATACTGAGCAATGTAGACCAGTAATCAAAACACAGATATATGAAATCAGAGAACAAGAAGAAAATTACGTAAAAACGAAAAACTTTAAACATTTTCGATTAATAGCATCCTGAATCAACCCACACAGACCTGATTAGTGGCAAATCACAACAGCGCAATAACAGAAATTATTATTAGAATTCGACAATCCTCCTACTTTAGAAGAGATATAATTCTATATACACAATAAACTGACTTGATGTAAAACATGTAAAACATTAATCCCTTCCATGCGTCGGATGCGCAGGAGCGGTCCGATGCATACGTTTTCATATGTGTCAGACGGCTTCCCACACGTCCGATGCCATTGCTGAAGAAATCCCTCTGGTGCAGGCACCAGAGGGATTTCTTTTACTCCCCTAAAACCTCGGGAGCTGGGTCACGAGGCCCCCCGCATTTCTGTGAAATGACGATCAGCGTGCACGTCGCGCTGACGCCATTTCACAGAAACCGAAACTGAAATGACCCTTTAGGCTCATTTCACTTTCACTTTTTTAGCGCTCAGGGGGCTACCTCAGCCCCCTGAGAACCATTAGAAAGATGGGAGGGGTATCATTGGAAAGGGGAGAATTGCCCCTTTCTAATGGTACCCTTCTTCAGTGGATCACTGCTTGGGGATTGCCCCAGGATGGCAATCTCCAAGCAGGGATCCACCCACTAGACACAAGGGAGGAGGGAGCGGCCCATTGGGCAAGGGCATTTGATCCACCCATAAACAAATTGGCAAAATGCAATCTTTTTGCCCCCCCCTGGGGGGAAGATGGGGGCAGTGACCCCCAATCTGCCCACCAGGGGGGCAGAAAGCCCTCTAAACACCAGGGATTTTTTTGCACAATTTTGTTTAGAGTGGGGGCTGCCCAAAACGGGCACTCCAATGCCTCTATCCCCTGCCACAATACCGGCCTTTCTGCTCCCCCTGGGAGGAAGATGGAGGCAGTAGCCCCCCATATGCCACCCGAGGGGGGCAAAAGCCCACTAAACGGCTGATATTTTCTTTTGCACAATTGCTTTTAGGGTGAGGGCTGCCCGAAACGGGTATTCCAATGCCCCCACCCCTCCCCGCACAATAACAGCCTTTCTGCCCCCCGGACATCAAGGGGAATCCAGGATGGGGTGACTTGTCTGGCTCTCATTAGGTTCTGTTACCTAGAATCATTAGGTTCTGTTACCTAGAATCCCTTGCAAACTGATTATTCTGGCCTATGGGGGCAGGTAGCCTTGCAATAGTGAAAGACAACATTGGCTGTAATTAACTAGCAGGACTTGCTACACAAATCAGGGCATGTCCTACCTTTCACATACAATGCACCCAAGCCTAGGGCCTACCTTAGGGGTGGCTAACATGTAGAAAAGGGAAGATTTAGGGACTGGTAAGTGGGTACAGTTGGCAGTACCAGACTGCGCACAGGCTCTGCAATAGCAGGCCTGAGACACACTTTACAAGCTGCTTCTGTGGCTGACACTATCAGTGCTGCAAGCCCACTAGCAGCATTTGATCTACAGGCCCTAGGCACACATGGTGCACTGTACCAGGGTCTGGCAAGTAAATCAAATAAGGCACAGTGCCCAAAGCATCTAACCAGCAAAAACACATCAAAAACAGAGGAGACAACAGCAAAAAATGGAAGGGAGACTCACACCAACGGTACCAGGTCTAACAGTGGGACACTATTTCGTCCAGCCACCTTCTTCAGAACTACACCACAATACAATTGCTTCCAAAGGTGGTCAGTGGGGGGAATGCTGATATGTAGAATATGATCACAAAGGTATCAGAGTATTATAGCACTTCCTCAGTTATCCTCTTTATATTTATTATCTAATTCTCCAAGGGGCCAACAGAGATGGTTAGAAAACATCCTTGTGTTTAGTTCTGCCTGAGTGGGACAATAATAGATGATATGTGGTTTACTTCTATGAAGTCCTCTTCTATAGATAGGATGTCCTGAGAGTTGTTCTGAGATTCGCCAACGTTGTTATCGGGTTTCCAATAAATCTGCAGGAATTTTATGCCCAGACAAAACTCAACGCTCCAGAATCCCTGCACTTCTGCTATTGGTTGATGCTGAGAAGGCATTTGACCTCATACATTGGCTGTACCTTCAATTGGTGCTCCAGAAAATAGGTCTTGGCCAGGCACTCAGGTGCTGGATTTGGTGTAGCAACACAGACCCCCTAGTGGTTGTTTGGGTTAATGGCTTGATGTCCACGCCATTCGACATTACCTAAGGCACTTGGCAGGGCTGACCACTATCGCCACTCCTGTGTCCCTGTACATGGATCCCTTTGCAGAAAGAATCCTCAGAAACCCCAGGATAAACATGGAGGAGAGAACACAAACTTGCTCTTTAAGCGGATGATGTTATGATAGCCCTCGCACTTCCACCCACTTAGTTATCTCTTGTGAGAAATGAGTTTTCTGTTGGCTAGGGTATGCCCTAAGCCAGGCAGAATCATCCACCACTTAAGCCAGGATAAGGAGATTACACATCTAAAATACCCCTGCTCAAACCCACACATCTAGTCACTGGCAGCCAATGTAGCCGGCTAATAGCACTAGAGGTGGAGCAGAATCTAGGCAAGCCAAGGAGAGTTCTTGTGTCTGCATTTTGAACTCTCTGCAGTCTCATTGCAGGACCCAAGGTAGCAGGCCACCAAAGTTCACTCCACAGCTCCAGATCTTTCCATACAAGCAAGACCTCAGACTTGCTGCCATTGAGCTAGAGGCAGTTGGCAGTCATCAAATCCACGACCTCAGCAAGACCACTCCGAAAGTTCACAGCATCATGCATCATGTAGATCGTCATTGGAGAGAGCAACTACCAACTGCGTATCATCTACATATGATGCTATTGTCAGCCCCCTGCTCTTGGCCACTGCAGCTAACGGCTGAACATACAGATTGAAAAGCGTTGGACTCAGAGCTGAGCCTTGCGGTACTCCCTGCTTGACAGAATGGGCCTTGGAGGTGAAAGGGGAGAATCTGGTGAGAGACCGTATCAAACGCGGCACTGAGATCACATAGGATCAGTACCGAAGTACGTCCCTCATCCAATGCTGCCCTCAGGTGCTCGGTCACTGCTAAGAGAGAAGACACTGTGCTGAGGCCACACTGGGAGGAGTCAAGTATATTATTCTCCTCCAGAAAGCCTGATAAGATGGAATTTATATAGGCTTCAGAGATCATGGAGACCCATGGCTGAAGAGAAATAGGACAGTAGTTCTCAGGTTTAGCTGTCTCGAGGGTGGACTTTTTTAATAGAGGAACCACCCTGGCCTGCTTCCAAGTCCTAGGAACAATATCCCTAGACAGAGACGTGTTGATAACTTAGCCATGAGGAAAAAGAAGCACAGGTAAGAGTCTCATAAATTGATCAGGCTTCATGGGATCAGCAGGTGAACCAGATTTCACCTTACTGCAAAGTAAGCACAGCACATCCTCAGAGATTGGCGGAAAGGCGGAAAGCGTGTGGGTGGGGGAGGTTGTAGCCCCAGGACTAGGGCCCATATCCAACTGAGGAAAGGTCTTATAGATGTTTTCCACCTTGTTAACAAAGAAGGTGGCGAGAGCCTCGCAGTGTTCATCTGACATGATAGAGGACACAGCGGGTACCCCAGCTGGTTTGATACTTTAAGTATGGAAAAGATTCTCTTGGTGGGGTTATTGCTGTTCCTGATCTCGACTGTAAAATAGGCTGCCTGTTCTTTTTGGAAGGCCCTATGGTATTTGTTAATGGCTGCCTGATAGCACCCCTTCCAGATCGGGTCAAAATCTCGTCTCTACTCCCGCTCCAGCCTCTAACAAGCTTTACGCATGTTAGCGAGTTTACCATTGTACCAAGGATCAGAATTGGTACTGCAGCACTTAGTTTGTTTGACAGGAATAGGTTCGTCCAGAGGGCGAAGTATCCGGTCTGATATCGCATTGCTGGCAGCATAAGGGTATCGGGCATGCTGGGCAAGCTGAAGGAGAGGACGGTGCTCAGGTGGTTAAAATTAAATTTGTCCCAGGGCTGGGGAGCGAGAAAATCTGAGCCACCCTTTGAGAGAGACCAACCCTCGAGAGTGTCATGGGATAAGATGGTGGTCAGACAAACATACCGGAATGGGGTTAGAAACTGTAAGACATGGAAAGTTAGAGAAGACTGGATCCAGTAAATGGTCAGCAGAATGGGTAGGGCCCTCAACCAGTTGACGCAACTGACAGGCTGCTAAGTCCGCTGAGGAGTTGCCCACTTCATTGTCGCGGGGATTATCGAGATGCAGATTTAAGTCGCCTATGAGAGTGAAGTTGGCATACCGCACAACGAAAGAACAAACTGTATCAATCAATGAGACCCTGCACTCCTTCGAGGGACCTGTGGGATGAAATACCAGTAAGCCAGACATGGTATAGCAGCACCCGCCGCAATGTTAAACATACGGGATGTGACCGCCAGGGTGGCAGTCACATCCTAATTTGCACGGAGGGACCGCCGCTGCCCCTGCGGACAGCCCCTCCACCTCTCGGGTGGCGGACGGACGCAGGTCCGTCCGCCATCCTAATCGGCCCCCATGTCTCTGTCAAGAGGAGAACATCCGGAGATTCATCATAAAGCAGGTCATAGACATCCTGGTGGTGCTTAACTAAGGAACGACAGTTAAGACTGAACAATTTGATTTTCTGACTAGGGCCAGGGAGATGAATAGGGAGGGACTCAATGGTAGCCCAGGAGTTAAAGTCACAGTTCCCACAGCAAAAAGGACCTTCAGGCAGGTTACGAGGAGGATGCCTACAGGGGCTCCCTATTTGCCTAATGGCAAGCAGTTTATCACAGGAGTAGGAGAGCTTATTGCTGTTAAAACCGGCAGCATGTCTGGCGTCTGGTGACATCCAGGCACGGACGGCACAGACGGGCTTACCTTGGCACACTAAGCTGAATGTTGCTCTCAATTTGATTCTTCTGAAAGAGTCTCAAAGACCACCATCGATGACTCAAAGACGTATGGCTTCTTCATTATTAAATGTACTAATTTGCAGTGTTTGATAAGCACATAAAGTCTTTCAACAAACTAATCCATAGTTTCACTAGCTTGCTGTCTCGATTGATTGAAAATGTACCTTTCATAGTTGACATTTGGTATCACTTTGAACTTGGCCCCCAGTGCTTCTTTCTTATATGTAAGACAACCCTCAGGTAGGCCCAAGATACCCCTATGGGCAAGGTGCCGTGTATGTGAAAGGTAGTACATGTACTGGTGTGTATTGCATGTCTTAATAATGAAATAGTGTGTATTTCATTTCCACAGCTGAAAGGCTATCTCTCCCATAGGTTTAACTGGGGGCTGCTTGGTAACACTTAAACAAGGTAGCTTGCCAGTGAGAGCTGATAGAGAAATGGAGTTTAGTATGCCTGAACTCAGGGTTTGAAGTTACTCCCTTTAGGAAAGATTATTTATATTTTGCATGTTTTAAAATACCACTTTTAGTGAGTGGGTATTTTCTTGTCTAACCATCCTGTGTGCCTCTGCCTTTTGTGCTATCCCTGTCTGGCTTTAGAGGGTATTAAGACATAATATCGAAGTAAAAATATAGAATGGACATAATATCGAATTCAAAATATAGAATGGACAAAATATCGAATGGACACAATATAGTGGTTAAAAATATCGAATTGAAGGTACGTAATATCGATTGTCAAAATATCCAAGTCAAAATATCGAAGTATATAATATAGGCGTAAAAATATATCAAATTTTTAATAATATCGAATTTTTTTAAGTGTTTTGTATGTTAGTGTATGTGTGAAAAGTGTATATTATTTTTGTAATGCATGTTTAATTTTTTTTAAGTAATGAATTTTATGTTATTTAATTTTAGCGTAATTTAATTCTGTAGCGGGTTGTGGGTTTATAGGGGAATAGGGTGGGAAGTAATTTAATTATATTAAATTAAATATTAATTTTTAGCAATTATTAATTATTTTTAATTAAATTTTGCTTTTAAGATCAGTAGCGGGTTGGGGGTTTATAGGGAAATAGGGTGGGAAGTAATTTAATTGTAATTAAATAAATATTTGTATTTATTTATTGGTATTTATTTTGAATTATTGTTAAATAATTTTTAATTGGTAATATTTTTTTTTAATTGGTAATTCATTTTTATTAATTGATTAATTGATAATTATATTAATTTTATTAATTTATTTTCCGTAGCGGGTTGTGGTTTTATAGGGGAATAGGATGGGAATTAATGTAATTGTAATTAAGTAAATATTTTTTAATTATTTATTGCTATTGATTTTTAATTCATTGGTAATAAATTTTTAATTGGTAAATAATTTGTATTAATTGGTAATTCATATTTATTAATTGATTAATTGATAATTATGTTAATTGTATTAATTTATTTTCTGTAGCAGGTTGTGGGTTTATAGGGGAATAGGGTGGGAAATAATTTAATTGTAATTAAGTAAATATTTTTTAATTATATATTGCTATTGATTTGTAATTTATTGTTAATACATTTTTAATTGGTAATTAATTGTTATTAATTGGTAAATCATTTTTGTTAATTGATTAATTGATAATTATGTTAATGTTATTAATTTATTTTCCGTAGCAGGTTGTGGGTTTATAGGGGAATAGGCTGGGAAGTAATGTAATTGTAATTAATTACATAATAAAAATACTTTTTGTGTATTGATAATGAGTTTACTGTTAATTAATTATTAATTGGTATTAATTTTTATAAATAATTTGTTTTTGTTATTGAAAATTAATTAGTTGTTAATTAATTATGAATAGGTAATTTATTTTTAAGAACTAATATTTATTTGTATTTCCAATTAACTAATTATTACATAATATTACATTTGTAATTAATTTTAATTAATGTTTTATTGGTATTGATATTTAATTTATTTTTAATAATATATTAAATCATTACTTTCCCTACTGTTAAACTCACTTGAGTGGGAATAGTAATTTTTACTCCTACGCTATCCAACACTTTCCCTACTGTTGCACTCTCTGGAGTGGGAATAGTAATTTTAACCCTCCCGCTATCCAACGATTTCCCCACTGTTGCACTCACTGGAGTGGGAATAGTCATTTTTACCCCTACGCTATCCAACGCTTTCCCTACTGTTGCACTTACTGGAGTGGGAATAGTAATTTTAACCCCTATGCTATCCAACGCTTTCCCTACTGTTGCACTCACTGGAGTGGGAATAGTAATTGTTACCCCTACGCTATCCAACGCTTTCCCTACTGTTGCACTCTCTGGATTGGGAATTGTAATTTTTACCCCTATGCTATCCAACGCTTTCTCTACTGTTGCACTCTCTGTAGTAATAGTAATTTTTACCCCTACGCTATCCAACGCTTTCCTTACTGTTGCACTCTCTGGAGTGGGAATAGTAATTGTTACCCTCCCGCTATCCAACACTTTCCCTACTGTTGCACTCACTGGAGTGGGAATAGTACTTTTTACCCCTACGCTATCCAAAGCTTTTTTTACTGTTGCACTCACTGGAGTGGTAATAGTAAATTTTACCCTCCCGTTATCCTACGGTAAAAATATTGTATCTTTTTTATTAATATTACGTTCATATATATATATATGTATTAAAAAATCAAATTGTATGGTTTTTTTTAACTTACATTAATTATTTATTAATTTTATGGTTATTTAAGTTTTTTAAGTATGTTTAAGTTAATTATATTTATTATTTCATTAATTTTCAATTACTTTTAAGACATGAAATTAATTCGATATTTTGACTAACAAAATGTTTTCCAACGATACTTTTGATTCGATATTTTTGTACTAACCTGTTTGGAGATAGGAAATCGATATTTTTGCATTCTATACTTTTTTCCTCGATATTTTGGTAGTTCTATATTTGTGTAATCGATATTATGTCAGTGATCCCTTTAGAGTGACACGAGCAGTGATGTGAATTCACACTAAACCGACGCAGGGGGTTGAGGTCTGTCTTGCCTTTCTTGGGTGACTCATAGCCAGGCTGAATCAACAATGCTGCATTTAGAGTAGTTGGAGCAGTTGTTCCTTGCACCTGAATTGCCTGTGGCTGCCTCTCACAAAGCTGTCTCGACCACCAGTGGTGAACCTGTCCTGAGCCAGGATGAACTAGTTTATGTGTACCAGAGGAACTTTGTATGTACCAACTTCAAGGGAAAATGTGGTATAAATATTGGGACCCTGACACCAGGACTTTAGATTACTGCTGGACTAAGGAACCTGCCATGAAGAAGGGCTGGAAAAGCTGTGAGGAATAGACTACCACTTTGTTGTGTAATATGCTTGTTTGCCCCGCAGTTGCTGCTTCTGTCTTGGGCAGGGAAAGGATTAGACTGTTATTTCTGCATTCTAAGTATCTCAAAGGGCTTGATGTAGAGCTTGCCTTCTGTTACAAGTCTAGAGGAAATCAAGCACTTCGTACTTCTTCTGGGTACCAGCATCTGGAACTGGATGTTTCAGCTGCATCAGAGGAAAAAGGTCACCCGACCCCGTCAACAACGCTGCTGCCGGCTCCGTGACCTGAAGACACCACAAAGGGCAGTGCTGCACTTCTCACTGTAACCCTGGTCTCACTGATGATGACACCCGATGCCGTCACCGAGCCGCTGTTTGCACCGTGACCTTGGGAAACCGCACTCCGCACCTCCTTGCTTCAAAGTGCCACCTTGGTATCCCTGATGCTGCCACAATACAATCAATGATACTGCTGCCTTCATTATGACCTGTGGACACCGCTCATGGAGAACACGGAGCACTGTCTCACTTTGTACACCAGCCCTGGTCTCACCGATGCCGCTGCTCCATGCTGACAACAATGCCGCTGCCTGCACCATGGTTTGGGGGCACAGCTTGCAGGTTACTCATCTCCCTGTCCCTTCCACACCGAAGTCTTGGCCTACCAACTCCAGCGCCATCGACTCCAGTTTATCAAGCAACGCCACTGCTTGTTCCGCGACCAGTGAGCCCTGGACGCTGTATTGCCCCATCTTGCACAGCAGCCTTGGGTCTACTGACTACAGCATTTCAGAGGCAACAAGGCCACTTCCTGCACTATGACCTGTCAGCACCACAACGAGCACAGCCCTGCTTTGAACCACAGCTCTGGTCCCACCAACGCCACTTGACGACCATCACCGAGCCGCTGCCTGCACCACAACCTGAGGGCACCGCACCTTGCCCTGCTCTGCTTCACACCACAGCCCCGATGACGGCACTCTTGACTGCAAACTCAAAGAGTTTAATCTGCAACGCGTGTGACTTCAAGGGCCCGTTGACTTCTGCACTAGCTTCCGAAACCGCTTTTCCAGAGCTCACCGCATCGTCTGACACCCTGCATCTCCAAAGGATCTGTTTTACAGGTCTCACCAACACTATAGCTGTCCCATGATGCCACGAATGGCCCGCACTGTTGGATTTGTTTGTTTGTTCAGCATGAAATGGTGAGGCTGCACGGCTTCTATTATTATTCCCTGGGCTTTGTTTTTAATTCTCTGTGTCCACTACTGTTGTGCCATATTCTCTGCTTACTTGTTTTTAAACATTTTATTTTCGATTCCCTCGCTGTTCTCAGCTTCACCCCACGAACCAATTGGTGTCTCTTTCTCCGCTAATGGCTGCAAGAGTTGAGGAAATGGCAGATCAACAAGCAACTGATAATGAAGCAAGAATAGCAAAAGATGAATCGACATTGGTCATTAAAAACCAGCACAAATACAATGTAGATGCATGCAAGTTAGCGCCTCCAAAGAAGAAAACCTTGTATTTCCATTATGGGTTTTTATTTACCCATGAAGACAAATGTACTGCCATAGGACAAATTGAAAAGGCTGCAGCAAAGAAAACCACTTCTCAAACGTTTGTAAGTCAAAAGAGAAACCAACTAAGTCACGGCAAGAAGAGAAAATGGATGTCAGCAGGTTCCAGAAGTATTCTCGCCCCACCCACAAGGCTAACAAGCAACATCAGTTCTGACCAAACGAAGTCGATCATTATCACGTTCATCCTACTAAGGCTCTTTGATGACATCGATGTAGAGGATGGAAGTTCGATGATAGCTTCAACCAAAGAAAAACATGTTCACATATAAGTGGCTGGTTGCAAAGAAGGACCACAGACCAAAACCAGCCAACAAGTGAAACAATAGAACTCTTTTGAAAGTTGCCCCAAGATTACAATAAAAGTCAATTGTTGCCCCGTAACTTTTATTATAGACAGTGGCGTGTTGATTAACATCATGCCTGTTGAGAAGTTTAAGAGCCTGTCACCAGTGCCACGTCTCCACCCGTCATACACAAAACTATACATGTGGGCTGCTTCTAAACCATTGAACAGTCAAGAGTCATTTAATGCAACATTGAAAAATAAAACAGTATACGTGAAAAAACCCAATTCATTCTTTGAAGGAGCTTTGTCCACTGCTTGACTACTCAGTTTTGCCACCGTTGCTGACATGGGGCTAATATCCCTCTCTGTGCCTCCTGTTACTAGCCCCAGCAGAGAAGGATCACTTTTTGGAACCTCTACCACCATTGGCGTATCTGCTCAGCAGAGCTACGATTTATAGAATGGCGGTTACCCAGGTTTTTTCACAGAAACTTTACACATTTTCAACATGGAACTTAAGCACTTTGCATCAATAATGTATGTTGCTACATCTCCCCACCATTACTGCATGACTTAGTGTGTGTAACACTGTACAATGAACACCATATTTAGTAGAGTATATTGTCGTTCATGTGTGATTTTTCAAAATTGTGTTATTTTATGTGAAACAATATTACACTATTTTCAAAACAAAGAGTTTTTTTGTGTTACAAAATGGTAATGTAGTGGGAAACCACCACATATAATAACACAGTGAACGTATGAGTAGGCTAGAAGGCACATCCCTTCATATCATCGACCGAAAGATGCTTTATTTTATGTAGAGCAGATGGAACATAAGACCAGATTCATGGTTGCTACTTAAAGTATCATGGAATGGCGGTCAGTGGAGAATGGTACAGTTGGGGCAGACTAATGCCTCTTACTGTGAAATGAACATGAAGCCGAACGTCCCAGGAGCCCTATAGCATCTAATTACCATGTCAAAGCACCAGAACCATGAGCAGAGAGTTCGAGCCTTTGTCTTACCAGCCAGCAGTGGCCATGATATATAGACCACTTATTGGTCTGGTGTGAGAAATTCTCTTTTAGAATGCGGGCAGCAATCAGGAGGGCAACTCGCTCCTTATTGCTGCACTTCCTATATTTACTATGCTCCCATCTGACTTCATCAATAATGCAGCAGAAAAATGAGGTCATTTGAAAGTGGCAGGCGGGACTGCAAGGATGGGGCCTGCGAGGGCTTCTATTGAGCTGTTTTGCACAGAGGAACATTTTACAGGTCATGATATTACGAGTATCCACTGTTTCAGTTTCCTGAAGATCAGTCCTACGTGCAACAAAAGTTACTAAATATTTTGCTGAAATACATTTTCGTCGACTATATTAAACGCAGGTGACGAGATAATAGGTTACTTTAAAAGAAGCCAAAGTGGCCTGGCAGAAACACCGAGTAAATATGGTTCTAGAAGATTTGTGCTTCAAATTCGGTGTAAAAGTATAAAGAACATTTTGAAAGTTTGAAAAGCAGATGCTGCGTGGATTAAATAAATGAACACGCACAGAAAAGAAAGAAGAACGCGTGTATGGGAATGCATATTAGGCCCCATGACAGGTCCCTCAAACCTGAAATGAGGATTCAGTAATTCCGGGATTCAGAATACAGTAGTTTTATGTATTTCTATGGGGGTACGGTTCGAAATGGAGAACTGGTGCAAAAATCAAGAATACGAGACTCAATCACTGTGGTTATTTCCGATTTTACAACCTTCTTTCACCTATAAATTTCACAAGCATTAATCTGGGTGAATATCTATTACCAGGATTATGGCATCCCACAGCACCACATTTCTAGAAAATTACTGATTTGGCTAGAAACAACGGGGTAGATTTACAAGCCCCATGTGCCACTTTTACGCTGCTGTTGCGTCACTTTTTGTGACGCATAGGCAGCGTAAACAATGCGCCACATTGCGGCCCATTTATAATGTGACGCATATAAGGAGATGTGTCACGTTGTAAAGCCCTGCGTCACGTTATACCTGCTTCAGGTATAATGTGTGCTGGGTGGGCGTTCCACAAGATCACTGCGCCACTTCTAGGGCGCCACTGAGTCAAAACCCTGTGCCTGCTTGGAAAAGGGATAAGGAGTGACGCAGTGTATTGGAAATAGGCCTCCCCTGCATTGCTGGAGTTGTGCCATGCTTGTGACACGACTCCAGCGATGTGTGACTTTTGCTCCAGCAGATGCGTCAGAATGTTTGATTAATCTGTCAATCCTTGCGACATGGTGCGCCGTATTGTAAATACGGCGCATCCATGTTGGCGCTAGGCTATTGCAGGCTGGCGCAGGGAAACTGATGTATCCCTACATATGCGTCAGTTTCTTGTAAATCAGCTCAAAGGTTTCTAACCGAGCTTGGAATTAACATTGGATTTCCAGTGAGGCAAGTACCTGAGACAGAAAGTCACAAATGAAGGAGGCACATGATTTAAAAAGAAAAAAAACCAGACATGAAGTAAGAGATAATTCCCAGTAAGGACGAACTCGTATAGTGATAATGGACATAAATGGGGGGGGGGGAAACATAGCTCGGGTAAAGAATCTTTGCTAATGCAGAGTTGAGTGCCTGCAGCAGTGGTCTGCAATTAAGATGGAGGTCATTAGTCAAATCCCAGCAAAGCGTTCATGGCGTCTTCTGAGGTCAATAAATTGAGCAGCATCCTGTTGGGAAATAGTAAGCTATTTTATAACATCACAGCACGCAGGGGCACCTAATTTGATTGATTTTCTACAAAGGATGTGATTTTTGTAGATCAAAGTAGATGTGATCAATAAAGGAAACAACATTAAAAAAGATTAAACTTTTTAATGTGGAAATACATTTACAAAGAGAAAGTCACAACTTTGGTTTGCAATGCATGACACAGAGAAAGAGACAAAGAAAAGCTGTGGCAGTATGAATGTCAAGATTAAAACAACACGAGTAAACAAGACCCAAAGGGGGATATTCTCAAGAATGTGTGATAACTATCGCAAAATTAGCTTACCGCAACTTTCAACATCGCAGTCTATTACGGGAAAATTACGCTGTGTTAACTAAGTATTCACAACACAGTGGTGCCATGCGATAGTCTCACAATAATGCGTCAAATGACCACGTTAAAACCAACGCGACGCCGCAAAAATGTGAAATACTAATGCAAAAAAAGCTGCAATGAAGCCAATTGTGATACAAAAATTGGCAAAAATTAGTGACAGGCCAGCAATTCACAGGTGTCAGGCGGGAAAAATCATCATAAAAGTAGAAAAAAATTGAAAAACGAATGCCAAACAACAGCGAAGCACAATGGATGTTGCCGGAGCAAGTGCGGAGGAGAACCAGAACCCCACAAGCCCCCTGGAGGACCTGCCTGGGACCTCGGGGTCAGGGAAGGCCAAGGAGAAGAAGAGTAGGAAGAAGCAGTTCAGTCAGCAGGAAAACAGGATCCTGATAACGGAGGTGGTAGAACACCATCAACAACTGTTTATCACCTCCACTCTGTCATTGGCAACCAAAAATGGACTATGGCTGTCCATTGTGGACAAGCTGAAACTCGCCAACAACCGAAAGGCAGCAATGCAGACTGTAGGTGCGAGTCCACCACCACAGGAGGAGCTGGGCAATATGGAGGAAATGCTGTCCACAGTGATTATTAGGGAGACAGTGGCAGGCATTAGGGGACCGGACACTGCTCAACATGACTGGACACAACAGCACCCGGGTGAGTAACGACCAGACCAATGTACCCAAGTATGCAACATCTCAGCACTGCATAGTTACAGAAGTTAAAGGCACATCTCATGAAATGGGGAAGGGGCAGCAAAATCAGATATGCAGGGGCGACTCCCCCAAAATGCAGCACACACATAACATGCAGAGTACATCAACACTGACAACAATGTGGTACAAACTGTAACACCTCCACAACAGAACTGAGGACACAACTGGTACCAACTGGGTATAGACACTGGGCAATCACATTTGGCATTGCGGGGAAAGGTGAGTTGATAATGTACAAGTACAAACACACACATGTCATGTTGTCAAAATGTCCACTGTCCCCCATCAAATAGGCAACATCTCCCAATCAACCACAATGTACACAGTCATGTGGACAGATTGTTAAACTGCATCTCACCTTCACATTGCAGGGGGAAGATCAACAACTCCTGCAGAGCAGCCTGGACCTCTCTTCTCTGATGACGAAGAGGACCACCACAGCTTTGACTCAGATGCCCTCCAACAGCTCGTGGACAGCCTCCGCAGCCCACCTCCAGGAGCAGGGCAGGCCAGCTGCTACGAGGAGACCCCACCCCTTTCACAGACCACACAGCTGACAGCACCCACCACCACAGCTGCCTCCCAGGACCCCCAAGAAGACCACATTGCCTTCCAACGCTGTGTGTTATGGTGCCCAAAGAATCTGGTTGAACAGGTGTGGGTGGGCTTCAACTGCATGGCAGACAAACTTGATGCAATACGTGGATGTCTAAGTCCCATCAGGGACCAATCACAGTCCCTAATGGACACCCACAGTCTGCTTCATGCTCTCCATTGGACCATGGCTGACATCGCTGGAGCCCTGACTCAGAGAATAGAACAAGTGTCCATTCAGAGTGGCTCCAATAATGTCACATGGGAGTTGGGAAACATGCGGAGGTCAATGGAGATCATGGATCGGGCGAACGCGGAAAGAGCGGCTGCCACGGCTGCACACCAGAGAGTGGTAGCTGGGTTCCTCAATGACCTCTAAAACATCCGTATGGCTTTGCTGCCACAAGGCCTGGCACTGATGCATGCTGTTGCTAACATTGCATCCACATCTCTGCAACTTGAAGTGTCAGGGCCACACAGTGCAGAAGACCTTCCACCTCTGGCCCCTGAGGTGTCACTGCCACACAGTGCTGGAGACAGATCACCACCACCCACTCGTGAGGCACATGCAACAGCAGTGGACAAAGATGTGGATGAACCTGCATTCATGGTATGAAGGATGCAGTAGCATTCTTCTCCGCCATATGGCCTGTTTCTGCTTGCTTCTGCACTCTGCATCATCACCTTCCACTGTCCCCCGATGCACTCTACGACACTCACCTTGGACCTCGACATAGACTGCCATATTCTGTTGGATCGCCAATGACAGAGCAATCAGACTGCCGACTGAACTCTTCTTTTCCTCTTCCTTTGGACTTGTCATTCCCTGAAGGACTCTGGCTGGCCCTCCATGGTCCAACATTGTCATGTGGGGTTTGCACGGCCCTGTACTGCTCCAGATGCAACACTCCACTGAATGTGCATTAAACATTTCTAATCACACAGATGTGTCATGTCTTTGGTCTTTCAAGTGTGGAAGTATGAATAAATGTAGGCTCAGTGAATTCCTCTTATGTCCATATGGCTCATGTCGTAGAACTTGGGTCACAAGGTGACACATTGCCGAATGCGGTCCGGGTGGCGCAGACACATCAACAGGGACACACGCATTAGTTACTTCCTTGTCCAGCCCCGTACGGAATCACGCCCAGAGCCCCGGGATCATTGTTCACACCCTTACGCTGGACAGGCATACGCCAAACCAGCCCACTCCGCTTACACTCATGGGGGGGATGGCAACGCTACATGTCCCAGGTCTACCCTGTATTGAACTGCTGGTCACAGGTCTAGTTGTCAGCATGCCACATCCACTCCCTCAAGGCTGGTGTACACACACAGCACCCATCCCGCTCACGCATAACAGGACATGTGACCCTGCACCACGCCATTTCCAACCTCTATCTGGGTGTATCCGTCTGGTATTCATGTAGGCATGAGGGCCTAGGGCCCTGCAACATCACATTTACCCGGCCTGGAGGTGACATGATGGCATCCGCACCATGATACCTAATCATACAGGGTCCGTGACTTGCGGGGGGCAGACTTGGTGGCACCGGATACACTATGGCCAGCCCAGGTACAGCGCTACGGGACAGTGACTTTCAGTGCACTGAGGTAAAGGCACCTGAAGTACTGAGCGGTTGTGAAGCCTGCGATGATGCCCCATCCCGGCGGTCCAGACTGCTCAGGATTTGGACCGCAATGTAGGCCAGAGCCAGCTCGCAGCGTGGGCCTGCCGCCACGTGCCGTTGCCTCCCGGATCACAGACTTAGTGGCACCTCAAGGGCCAAGCAGGTGTACAGCCTGCAATGATGTCGGGTGCACAGGTATGTCCTCTGCCATGGCGAAATCAAGACCCAGAATCAAATGTGAGACCTGGTAGCCTGCGGAGCGGGGCTGCATGATGTGGGTGCCATGTTCGCAGGCCCGGGCTTGGGGCTTTCACCGGCACGTGGCGGGCCCTCACTGTGACACGCCGGTGGCGGAAGGTGAGCAGTGAGGCCTGGGTGCGCAGGGGGGGCATGCACTGCTGGGCGGCGGGAGGGACTGGGGTGCAGCTGCCTGGGTGCAAAGGGGCGGGGATGCACCGCTGGGCAGTGGGAGAGGCTGGGGTGTAGCTGCCTGGGTGTGCAGTGTCAGAACTCTCTCTCCCCGTCCATCTCTTCTGTTATCTGTGTCTCTCCCCCCTCTCTGTCTGTGTTTCTATCTCTTACCCTCTCTGTCCATCTTTCGCTTTCTCCCCCTCTCTGTCTGTCTTTCTCTATCTCCCCCTCTCTGTCCGTCTTTCTCTCTCTCCCTCTCTATCTCTATCTCTGTATCTCTCCCTCTCCTTCGCTCTCTCTCTGTCCTTTGATGAGCGCAAGTCACACCTTCTCATCTGGTTTTTTGTCTTGCAGGCTGTGACCTACAGATTGTCCGAAGGAGAGCCGCCATGTGTCTTCATTTCTGTTCTATGTTTATTTGTATACATTTTCGTTTGTTAATTCGAAGGTGAATGTGCGATGTTCATTTTTGTGACAACACATGCATGTAACCAAATGTGATTGTGTGACATCAGGTGGATTATTTGATACATGTTTTATGTAGTTTATGTAGCATGCCTTTGCACGGGGAGGGTGGGTCCTGGGGATGGTGGTGGTGTGTGTTGTGCCACTGTTGGGGCTCCCAGCTGCATGATCGTTGGCTCCATGACATCATCTGTTGCACTTCAGGTGTGGCTCTGGGCTGGGCTCCCTTTTCTGATGCAGGCTGTCGGCTGACTTGACACTAGGTCAGAGCAGGTGTTAGTTTCCTGCTGCTAACATGCCTTACTGCCTGATTTGGGTTCTTATTGAAGATCTGGCTTGTCATTGAGAATGTTGTGGAGTGGTGTTGTCGTGGCTTTTGGCACAGGAACGCCTACTCTGCATCTCATTAGCGATAGTTGCGGGGGTCGTCTGTGGCAATGTTTTTTGCGGCTGATATGGCAAGTTAACTGTTGATATGGGCTGTTTGCACCAGCTTGTGAATAGGGCGATATATTTATCACCACTTTGGCTGCGATAAAGTGCCGTTAACTCAGCGATAACTCCTTGAGAATATGCCTCACAGGGTGGGTGTGACTTGCTATAAAGAACTAGCACACATTTCATACTGCTCACGGAAGACTAAACTCTGCCCCGCCCCCCCATCCGCCCGTCAATCTCCCCAGGCCCCCCAACTCTCTAACGAACTCCCAACAACCGGGACAACACAATGCACAATTCCAGGAGGTAAAGATCCATGCCCAGGTGAGACAAATGAACCCCATCGCCCCTAAACAGTTCCGGTGCATCATAACGTATATCCTTATGCCAAATCCTAGAGAAACCCAGGTGCCTGCAAAACCTTACCATCTCCACATTAACCTTCCTCTGAGCCTTATCAATTGCCTGAGGATGCACCGCGCCCCTCCACACCCGGCACGGCACAAACTCTGTCCAAACCACTACGCAACCAGCCCACTGCCTCTTTATGTCCCCCAAATCCCACTTCATGGCCCTCATGAGCACCAAACCAGTCTCCTGCACCATGTCATTCTCCCCTAAATTAAATGCAGTACTAAAACATCAGGACACCTGCCCGCCACAACCATGCCATTGAGTGTAGACACTAATTCTCGCCACAACATGCCCCCCTTTCCCTTCCAACGGATATTAAACACATTAGGGTTGAAACCCAAATTTTCACCAAAGTAGCTGGATTGTGCCTGCACCTGGGCCCTCCTAATAAAGGAATGCCCCACAATCCAAACCGCCATATCCCTGGCGAGGGGACCAGCTACCGAACCTGAAATGAGAAACAAACAATAAATACAGGAACAGCATACCCACCGCGCGCTTCAAATGCTCGACGCGCACTGCACGTAGCACCGATACCATTCTGATGACCATCTGCCCAACCGCGTGATGTCCCCTCGCCCCCACCCTTGCCGATGTGCCTCCGATGCCGCGCCAATCATAAAAGAGTGGGTGCCAAAGCGCTTCCCGTCCAGTCCCAGCCTCTGCAAAGCCTTGCGCAAAACCGCCAATAGTTGCGAACCTGACACCCGACGGACGTCCCCATGCCGGAAAACAGGCCGATCCAACCACGCAGCAGCCCTCAGTCTCAACGCCCACTACACGGGGCACCTCCCAACTGACGCGACCGCATGCAGAGAAACACAACGACCTAACCCCGTCTGATCCGCCTTAGCTTTCCGCAGCCACAAGCGCACTTCGGACTCCAGGAAAGAGACCTCCGACCACAGGACTCCCGCTTCCCTCATCACTCCCAGCAATTCCGATACCCGAAAGGCTCCCGCAAAAATCCAAACCATCAGAGCGGCAAACAAACAGGCTTCCCCTGCCTCAAATTACACCCCTGGCAAAACCTCCAGGACCTGACCGAGCAACTCCGGCGACAAAGGCTGTCGGGCCCTGCATCCCCTCCCGCACTCTCAGGCCCACCCCTCCAACATGCACGAACCAAACTCCCCAGTCGACGGCGCATAACTCCACAAGAGTTTCCCCATAAACGCGATCCCGGGCAATTTGCCCGATATCGTCACCAACGTGATTCCCTTGTCGATTAAATCCAGGATGAACTGAACTACGTCCTCTTGTCTCTCCCCTCCCGGGGCCCGCCACCGCGCCCTGGACGCCAAGAAGTCCTCCCAAGCTGTTATGTACGTCACCTTCGTCGACACCGCCAAGGACCCTAGAACCAGCTGCAACATCCTGTGTTGCCTATTTACCACATCTGGGGCGGGATGCTGGTCGGGTCCCGATCCGCGTCCTTGGCTAAGCCACGGAATCTCCCCCACTGCGAACGAGACAAAGCATCCACTATTTCATTATCGACCCCAGGCACATGCACCGCGCGAAACGCAATATAATAGCGCAAGCAGCCTAGCACAAACACTCGCAGCAGCTTCAATACCTGCGCATCCCTGGCCGACTGCCGATCGACCACCTCCACCACCGCCATGTTGTTAACGTGAAACGTCACTCTCCTGTGGGCCAGAAGCTCCCCCCAGAGTGAGACCGCCACCAGTAAAGGGAAAAGCTTGAGAAAGGCAATACTCCAGTCACCCCCCGCCCAGTCTAGGGGCCACTTCTCCGCGTACCACTTTCCCTGCCAGTACAATCCAAAGCCGCCATTCCCCGCCGCATCTGAGAAGATCTGAATGTCCCAGACCAGGGCTTCCCCCTGTTTCATGGGGATCCCGTTGAAATGCTGCAAGAAGAAACTCCACATCCGCAAATCCTCCTTCCCTCCCGCGGGCAGCCGTACGTGGTGATGCGACGGTTGTTGGCCCGCCAAAGCCCTGGCCAGCCTCCTGCAAAACGTCCTCTCCACACGCACCACTCTGCAAGCAAAATTGAGGTGGCCCAACAGCACCTGTATATCCAACACTGCAACCTTTGGTCATGCCAATATCACCTCCAGCAGCTCCAACATATGCTGCTTTTTGTCCACTGGTAAACGGGCCTCCATAGCCACTGAGTCCAGTTCAATCTCCAAAAAGGACAGTACCGTGCCTGGCCCCACTGTCTTCTCCAGTGCCAGTGGCACCCCCAACTCTCCAATGAGCTCCTGAAACCTGTCCAGTGCCTCCTGGCAGTCCACGGAGCCTGGGGAGCCGACCAAAAAGAAGTCATCCAGGTAGTGCGTGACACCTTGGTACGTACTAAAGCACTCAAATAGTGCGCATGCCATCGAGCAGCCCATCGGCAATGCCTTGTCCACGTACCAGCGGCCGTCAAACTGAATCCCCAGTAGGCCCCAATTGTCTGGATGGACAGGGAGCAGCCGGAAAGCCGACTTGATGTCGCACTTTGCCATCCTTGCCGTTGCGCCCTCCGCCACTACTAAGGCCATGGCCTCATCAACGGAGGAATAAGACACCGTGGTCTCCTGCTCGCTAATGTAATCATTCACAGAGCCCCCTTCGGGCCATGACAGGTTTTGAATGTGGCCAAACTGCCCTTTTTCCTTCTTTGGCATGACCCCAATCGGGGAGACAGTTAGCGCCTCCAACGGCCACCCTTCAAAAAGACCCGCCATGCGGCCCTCACACACCTCCTTTTCCAGCTAGCTCCCCACCACCTCCGGGTGCTCCCTGGCGGACTTCAAATTGTCGACCCACCTCTGCTGCCTGGGCCCCTCATAACCCAGACGGAACCCCTCCGGAGACCCCAAAATCAAACGTTCGGTGGCCCCCAAGTCGGGGTAATCGCGTAGAGCCACCACCAACCGGACCACCTTAACCGGCGTATGAGCCCTTGGGCCCAGATCCCTTATCACTTCTGCCCGACCCCGCTACATGCTGAGGGCCCACTCGCTGACCGCCTGCCGAACCCTGCTGATCCCCCTTTGAATGACCCGACGCTTCCCAGCACTTGACTAGGGGATGTCTATATTTCCTGCAGCTGGAACACTCATGGCGGAAACGGCAATGCTCTCGCGCGCACACACCTTTGTTGTAGTCCCAACAGGCACCTGAAACGCCGGACTGGTTTTTGGCCCCTACAATCCACCCCTCCCCAGGTGGGGCATCCCTGAAAGGGCTGTAAATTATAGGCAACCCGCTCTCTGTAAAAATGGTCGTTCCCAACCCCGCCAGCCCCATCATGAGCTGCCAGAGATCGGTGTCCAACTCACCCCATTTAGCCTCCCGATCCCAGGCCATTCGCGCCCTGAACTCCTCATCATACTGAGCCCAGGCGAAACCCCCCCGTGATTTGGGCCTTCCGTATGACGTCCATGTATTTAAACAAGGACACCAACCGCTCTGGGAATTTTTCGCAATATACACTAGCGAAAATTAAGAAGCCCGCCATCCAGTTCTCGATGGTAAGGGGCACCTTCAGCCTCTTCTGGAGCTCGTACTCCTCCTCCTTTGAGCCCTCCTTTGCCCGCATTTCCTGGTGAAGGAGCTTAAGGATCTCCACGTACTCCCCTTTCCAAATCCGTTCCTTCGTCGCCAACATCAAATGTGCACCCAGCGGTTTCGTAACCCTCATGTACGGCAACTTCTTGATCCTCAGTTCCTTACTCTCCGGCTCCGCAATGTCCTCCCCTGACGTGCCCGTGCCTGCCGATCCCACCACACCTGCAGCCCCGACCGCCACACTCCCCTTAGCACCGTCCCCCGTCTGCCCCTGGGACCCCACCTTCCCTGCTCCTTCCCGGTTCCTTCCCCACCGGCTCCACCAACATCACGTCTGGCCCCACCCCTTTGTCTGCCACATACTTCCCCTTCCACAGCCACTCCCCCGTCCCACCCCTCCCCCACCCCAATCAACACCAGTTGTGCCGCGGCTGCCACTGCTCGCGTACCTGACACCAAGGAATCCACACTTCGTTCTCCACTGCGCCGAACCAGAGAAACCGTCCTCGGCTCCCAACGTGATGCACGGGCCATCCACTGTTGTTGGCCCCGTGACATCTGCAACACACTAGAGACACCATTATTCAGCCCCCCTCCTCCCTCGCCATCCCTCAACTCTCCTTCCTCCAAACTGTCCTCATCCTCAACCACCTGCACAGAACCCGCTCCATACACCCTTCCTGTCGGCAGCGCTGACTGCACCCTGCCAGCAAGATTAAAAACCATGCGCGTGTCGCTCCTCCAGTGGCGAGACTCCCCAGGCCGCTGGTACCCCGTGGGTGTTGGGGTCGGCGAGCCCGCCTCGGGCCTTCGTGTGCCGGCCGCGACGGGATCCCCTGCCGGTACCGGACTTGCCGCAGAAGGGTCCGCCCTCCTTCCACCTTGGCGCCGGTGGGCCGTCCCCAGCCCTGCCAAGTCAGGAGCCCCTCGCCGCTTGTCTTCCTGCAAAAGAAATGGCCGGACTGGTGTGCTGGGTCCCTCACTCACCCTGAACCCCGACCCCTCCTGCCTCCACACCATCCCCCGCGCCCCCGACCCTCAAGACCTCGGCTCTACCTCATGCATCCCCCCTCCTCCTCGACATCGCTCCACACCAAACCCCCAAAGTCCGCACCCCCATCATCGAACCCTGCCCCCCATTACTCCAACCCACCACATCGGACACCCTACCCTCCGACACCCCCAGAGTCCACCCCTGCCCCCAAAGACCCCAGCCCCCACGCCCTCTCTGTGCCCCCTGTGCCTCCCTAACCCCCTTCCCCAAGACTCGAAAACGTCCAACCCATCCCAGTTCCCCCCACTCCCCTCCAAGATCAACAGTGGGACCAATCCCCCAAATCCTCCCGCCCCTCCTCTGCACCCCTTCTCCCCTGCACCCCCATCTCCGCCAAGCAAACACCCTCAAAGGCCCCACCCATCCACTCATGGCCCTGATACCCCCACCATTCCTCCCCCGGCCGCCTGACCCTCTGCTGCCCCCGGCCTACCCCCCTACCTCACCCACCAGCCCCCCCCCCGGCAAGAGGGGGCACTCCAGGCCCCCTTTCCGGCTCCTCATCCCTCCCTTCCATGCTCTCTGGGGCACCCCTGCCGACCCCTCTCCCCCGTCATCGCTTCCCGCCCCCTCGCCCGGCACCATCACTGCCCCAAGGTGCTCGCTTGCTCCACGTGCTCCCAGGGGCGGGACTGCTCTCCGCCCCCCCTTGTAGTGCTCGCCGGTGTACCCTTGACCCCGCCTGCTCCCGCCGCCCACCGCCACTTTGCCGGGGAAGCGCTCTTACTGCTCCCCCTCTGCTTGCCTGCAGGTCGTGCCCCCGCCCCCCCACTCCACCAGACACCTCTCGCCCCCATGGGGGGGGCGCTCTTTGCGCTGCCCCGCCGAGTGCCACTCGCCTTCTCCCCCGGCCCCCCAACTGCCACAGAAGCCTCCAAACCTGCAGCGGGGGAAGCGCTCTTCGCGCCACACCGCAGCTGACCAGCCACAGCCCGTCCTGAGCCTCCCGTAACTGCTCCCCGGTCACCCGACAGAGGCGACACTCTCTCCCAGGTCCCGCTGCCGGCACCTTCAAGGTCGCCCCCGAAGCAGCGGGGCGGCCATTCCTAATAACGGGCACCCGTGTGAGGATGCCCCCGGCGCCCCCCCTCTCCAGTTTCCTCCCGCGGCCCGCCGTCCCCCCCCAATCCTCTCAAACACCCACCACCCAGGGCCGCGCTCGGACACTCCGCGTGGCCCTGGGACCTCACCTGCAGCCGGGCTGATTTCCGAGGCGGCGAGCAGGCCAGCACAGCCGCCGCTACCCCCGCGGACATGCTCTGCACCGGGCGCGCCCCTCCCTGGGGGCCCACAAGCAAGTTCATCTGCCCTGCCTCACTGAGCAGGCGGATGGCCTCCAGAACACGGACGTCATCAGCAGCCATATACACTACACAATGAAAACACTGCAAATCCTCTGAAAACTGCCAAAAAGCGCAAGACAAAACCTAACTAACTGCGCTCCCAGCCACCGCTCCCAGCCACCAGGTCACCAAAACCTAAAATGGTGGCTGGGCAGGCGCAGGGACCCCTGAAAATACCTTGGGCTGTCATTTGAAATTGGGCTGTCTTTGGGCTACTCCCAAGACAGCCCAAACCCACAAAATGGCTGACATTTTTTTAGGATTCTATTCAGATCGTTTTTTTTAATTAGTTTTCCCTATTATTTTTACCCTAGGAGGCTTGCCCACCTTCCCCCCAGTCCTGATGAAGACCCGTCTTGTAAGGGCGATCTACCCTACACCGCCTTAGGGTCGAAACGCTGACTATCCTTACCATGTCTACCAACTCCTAATGTTAATCAGGATTCGCATAGCTCTTTAGGAGTTTTGGTTCTTTGTTAAAATACATTGACAATTGCAATTTTTCGTGTGGCTCCGATCTAGGGTGACCACCTGAGGAATGTATATATGAACATTGACCACTGGTGTATATAAATGAATACTGTGTTCTATTTCCTTTTTGTTCACTGATCTCCCTCACAGCACTTCCCTCCCCTCATATGTGGGCACAAAAATATTTTGATTGATCTAATGTTTTTCTTGGATACATACCTTATAACCAAGAAAAGGTTGATATAGGTGCTTTGTGAATAAAAACATCACACCTCTTCATTTGTTTTCTTTCTCATTACTACGAAATCTTTGTACTGTATATAAATTGCTCCTTTAAGTCCGGGACCCCCATGTCGATAACACTTGTATACCCAGGTCCCAGTTACTCTGTTTGGGTTCAACCCTGTTCTTTGCAGCACAGCAGGGGAGGGGTGGGCATGAATTCACGGACTGCGGGAGGGAGGGAAAAAGAGGGAAGAAAATAGTCTGTGCAGTAGAGGGGCCTATAGCCATGGAAGGACACAATTGACGACATGGCTGTCATGGGGAGGGACTAACAAGCCAAAAACCAATCAGAATACAGCATTTAGGATGTAAGCAAATCCAAAAGATGGGCGGAGCTTAAACTAAGCTTCCCCACTAAAGTATATACTGTATGTCTCAACAAGACAGCGCAAGCGCTGCCTAGGTGAGACCTAAAAAAGGATGCCGGGCAGTGTTACTGAGGAAAAAGAAACCTGCCAAGAAGCCCCCCAGTCATATTTAACCTTAAATCATTCCAAGTTTTAGCCAACATTACATTGCCTTCTGGGACCCATTGGCGTATTTGTGTTATTATTAGCATGGGCTAAAAATTTCCAGCTTGCAAAATGTTTTGGATAAAATATCAGGGCGGGCTCAAGAGTCAAATATGGCACAGTGTCATTTGACTGCTGTGCACATCTTTCCCCTCACAAAGTTTCAATTTAGCTTCTGCCTATAAGGTACTTGTTTTATAAGTAGGTTAGCTTGCTGCCCCCAATACTGTACATGTTTTCTGTAAGGTAGTCTTGCACTTCTGTTTCACAGGCTTTTCATGAGTTGTTGAAAGAAAGCTTGCATAACTTCTGCCAACCCTACAAATTAAGGCCATCACTTTCTGGTACCACTACTGCCTACAGATTTCAACATGGCACACTACAACTTTTAGATAGCAAGAACTGGTACCTGTTTTCCCTTCGTGTGACCTTGAAAAAAATGTAAACATATCTGGCCTTCTCTGAGACTGGCAGTGGGACTGTGCTTGTGTTGGCTGATATCAGGTCTTGTGCTGAGACTTCATAAACCAATAGGGGTCTTTGAGAGAGGGGCGAGCGCCAACCATTGGCTCTTGAAGAAGTGTGCTGCTCATCATCTCTGAGCTGTGACACCCTGGCATATGTTCATGTAGTGCATAGGCGCTTCTGCTTCATAGTGCCATGCCAAGTAAGAGAACCACAATGGCCCACATGCACCCTTGTAACCTTAGGGGTGCTGAGAGTCTAGGGCCCAGCATGTCATGAGTTGTGGGGTGTAGGAGGACTTGATGAATTGTTACCTCTTTCCACTCAGAAATGTTTGAGTCCAACCTGTGCAGACCTCAATCTTGAGTCCTGCCTGTGCAGATCTCATCTCCCATACATCACAGTCTGCTAGGTTTGTGAATTGCCATCCTCTGAAGTACAGTGATTGCTGGATGATGTGACAGAAACCTGACCCATGAACTGCTGATTAAACCATCTTGAACACTTTGGCTCTTTTCCTCAGAGACTTTAACCTTGGTCAGCTGTGCCCTGCTTTTTTCCCACTCGTGTTCAGGATTATATGGGTTAGAAGTAGGGCAGGATATTCAAAACTTAAAGGGGTGTCCAAGATGCTACATCTTAGGCCAGGCAGATCTGGTGAAAACACCAGCTCCCTAAGCTCTGTAAAACCAGTAGCAGCTGCTATTTGACATGGGTGGTGACGTGGGGGAGGTTAATTATTTTTTAAAAAAAGGCTTACCCTCTAACGGCCAGCTGGCCGCTGCCTCCCCTGCATCCTCTTCCCCTGCAGTCCGGCCGGCAGCAGGAAGCACCTGGCACACTAGCTCCCCATAACCAATCACAACGCTGCAATGCAGCGTTGTGGTTGGTCTGAACGCCATGGATCGGTGCTCAGACACAAACAGGGAGCCTGTGCATGTTCCTCACTAGGCTGTGTAATGCAGCCCGGTAGGAACATGCAAAGAGCCCATAAATTGTTAGGTTGGCCCAAGAGGGCCAGTCAAGCAGTTAATGCGCACTTTGGGAGTGCAAATTATTCTCCCCCCTGCGCTGCCCTGCCCCACCTTGCCTGCCCCACACTGCACACAGGCCACTGACACAATAGGAAAAAGAAAATTACATTAACGTTATGTTATTGTCATTTTCAGTTTTCTTTTTGTGCAGAGGGGTAATGCTCCTCCACCTTAGCGGAGGAGCTGCTACTGTGTAAAACTGGTTGAACAAGAGTAATGTGTAACAGACACTACTAGTGACATCTGTTTCAGCCCAGGTAAAATAACCCACCAGGCAAGGTTTGTCACCACCACTGGTGCACTGAACAATCCTTTTGTAATCCCTGACCGGGCATTTGACATAATTAGCTTTATGCTATTAGTAGCACCACAGAAAGTTTGAACAGCTTCTTATAATATTCAAACAACAGGCACATGCACATATATTAGAAGTACTCGGGCCCAGGGTGCCGTCACTATTAATAACTTTGTCTTCCAGAAAATGAAAACCCTGCAGATCTATTGCAGAACTATTGTAACAAAATATCAGCAGTCTGGTGCCATTTTATTTTCTGGCACAAATCCTTTAACAGGCTAAAAACTGGCAAAAGAACAACACACTGGCAAAGCCAATATGTATCACCTACGCAAGAGCTATTAGCTTTAATACTGTGTTTTAGCTAGGTTATACACTCTCATGTATACTGTTCAGCATCGCTAAACATTAGCATAAAGAAGAGTGGCATGGAGTAGAGTTGAGAGTCACAGCATGGTGTAGTGTTGCGAAGTGGCGCAGAGTGGATTGTCGTGGAGTGGCGTGAAGTGGAGTGGCATGGAGTGTAGTAGAGTGTTCTAGAGTGTCGTGGAGGGACTAGAGTGCCTTAGAGTGGAAGGGCATAGAGTGGAGTAGAGTGCCGTACAGTTGATTGGAGTAGAGTGTAGTGTGGTGTATAGCAGAGTAGATCGTTGTAGAGTGAAAACCAGAAGAGAGGAGCACTACTAAGTATGTATTTAAATAAAAAAGTTAAGTGCAATTCCTAGGTTCTAGTCTTGACACAACAAATGAGACTGAGAAATAAACAGAAAACATTCAATCTAAACATCACAAAAGGCTACATATGTTTGAGAAATGTCATTCTTTAGTCTTTGCTATGCTTCAACTTTAAAAGAACAGACAAGAACACAGCCAATGCGTTTCGTACTGAAGCACTGGAACATCTTCAGGGCACCTATGTCTATAATATAAAATGTGCCATTCATAGTCAAAAGCCTCTAGGGAGATCCTCTCCGTAGTTCATAGGAACACAGTCTCTAAAGCACACAAACAATGTCTGCAGTAGTGCACCGACGTGCAATAAGACCATGATTTGAGGCAGGATCATACTTGCGTTACTTGTTGTAGGGACAGTTCAACCCTTTTGAACTTTATGACTCTTACAGACATTGTTTGAGTGCTTTATGGAGATAACGCTACCATGATGCCATGCGGTATTGGTGACTTACAACTGGGCATGCATCAAGAGGCTCTTCCATCTCCTCCCCCTGGAGATCCACTTCCATTTGCATATAATGTTCCCCCATCAGTCTGGGCACCTTGATCTGATTCAGGAAGTCTGCAACCTCCCCTGGAGTCACGGGGTAGTGTCGCCATAAACATTTTGTTAATTATCTGTGGAGCAGTGTGTTGATTGTCACCTGTGCACAAGTTGTCCCTCCCTCCAAAGTTATGAGACCTAGTATCTGGGGGTGGGGGCATTCCCTTTTCAGCAACAAGGCTAGCAGTCGACGTGCTCTATCACCATCATGATGTAAACAGTGTAGGTATTCCCATCCAATACATTTATCTAGGCAATCCCAGGTATCCCGAAGTGTACTCTGGGCTGTCACCATCTGGTCGCTCCCATTGTCCCTACCCAAGGCTTTGCGCTGTTGCACTTTCAAACGTTTCTCACCATCCCCCAGTTTCGACTCTAGTTGACAACGAGTGCCACAGACTCTGAAGAGGCATTCCCCTTGGGTTACCACCTTTAGCGCCTCCCATTCGAAGCCCCTGGAGCCAGAAAGGTGCCGTTTTGATTCAAGGAATCTGTCTATGACCTCACCAAGGCCCTCAAGGAATGCAACATCATGAAGCATGACCTGTTGGAGTCTCCAGAGCAGCACTTTGAGCCCTGGGGCCTTCACTCCCCCTCAGCCCCCCCACTCCAGCAATAATGGGGCATAGTCTGAGGGGTAGCACACCAGGTATTGCGTCTCTCCTACCTCCCCCAGTCACCAAGAACTAATCCAGCCTGCTATAGGTGTCGTGAACCACTGTATGGAAAGATCACACTCCCTCTGCTCAGGATGTTGGGCTCTCTAGATATCCACACAGTCGAAGTGTGCCATAGTGTCTCGTAGCGCAGCAGTCATCCGAGGGTTTGTCCGCCCACTTTGGTGGATGCCTATCAGTGTGTCCACCAAGGACAGGGTTAGCAGCCGTGCTGCCATCTGCTCTATGTACCTAGGGGTCATGTCACAAAATCTCTATTCGAAGAGGGGAGGCACAAAACACCAGTTTAATGAAAATTAATAATGCAGATTACTGTTTGTAGCCACATTTGATTGGAAACAAACAGAGGGATGGGGATCTGCAAGGAGCAGTGAACCACCACTCCTCTGTTTATATTCTCATTCTGAAACAGTATTTTTATTAACTGCTGTATGTTTTCCTTTTTTAATAGACTTTATTCAAAACATGTAGCATAAGTGGCATGTTGTATATCAGTTATATAACACAGATGTCTGTGAAATGGTTGCAATAAAAAATACTCCTGACAGTAAAAGATAAACAATAAACAGTGGCAGCTGTGGCTGTGTCCTGGTGCAGGGAAGGGGCATCTGGAACAGTCTTATGCATGATGATCACCTCTCTCTCCTCATATTCAAGGTGGGTCTAGGGACCCTATGTACAGTTTCAGATTAATGTGTGGTCACTCCTGCGCAGTTCCTTTAAATGTTTCCTATCGGACACACTCCCCCCTCTCGTACACACACAGACTTCTGCCTCCCCCTTGTGGCCAACCAAGGGACTGACCCTTATGCATCAGCCCTAGAAGAACAATCTCAGCTCACCACCGAGGTCACAGTGTCAGGTACAGGAAGTCAGTTGGTTAAACATCTACTCCCACCGTTCTAGGACCCTCTCAGTATTCATATCTGTTCTGATCATGCTTACTCTCTTTTCTAATCCCGAGGCCCATTCTTGCAAATCCCTCTGCCACCTGATTATCAGTTGCAATGTAGGCGCCGTCCAGTGAATCGCAATGTGCTAATTAACTAATAGTAGTCCCATATTGGTTGCAGATCTTTGTCCTGGCCCATGAGACCAGGAGTAGACCAAGTATGCAATGTCTAGGTGAGGCCCCCATGTGAGCAATGATCCACAAGCTTTTCCAGGGCTTTACTCCAACAATCCCCTAGCAGTGGGCAGGTCCATGTCATGTAATGGAATGTGGATGGGTTGGTATTTCATCTCAGGCACCCCCGTGGCATGCAGGAAAATTGTAGGTTTTCTCTGGGGAGTGAGGTATGTGTGGTGCATGTAATGAACTACTGTCAATTTAAATGTTGCATTGCATGCAAACTCCTTGACCTGCGTGTTGGCCTGTCCCATTCACTGTCTGTCAAGGGGTCATGAAGGTCATCGTCCTACAGCTGACATGCTCATAGAGTATCAGATTCAGAAAAGGGGGTGGTGATGGACAGAGTATCTGAACTAAGCAGAACACTCCTACCCAGTCAACAGATCAGGGCTTGATCCATCACCGTTTTATAGCTCACTGCACCATCCCAGTTCAGAACCTGGCTACATGCAAATTAGTCTGTCCCTGTCCCAGTGCATCATGGGAACAGGGCAGACCAAACTACCAAGCCAATTCTTTACTGGAAAGGAAACAAGCTTCCGGGGACCGGTTTCTGGCATTTCAGCCGTCGTCGGCCCGGCTTGCTTGAATCCTGATGGTGCAGTGAGCAAGGGACTCACATCTGAGCATACCCTGCCACGCTTATGGTGGCCAAAACGATTCAGAAAAGGGGGTGGTGATGGACAGAGTATCTGAACTAAGCAGAACACTCCTACCCAGTCAACAGATCAGGGCTTGATCCATCACCGTTTTTTAGCTTACTGCACCATCCAGTTCAGAACCTGGCTACATGCAAATTAGTCTGTCCCTGTCCCAGTGCATCATGGGAACAGGGCAGACCAAACTACCAAGCCAATTCTTTACTGGAAAGGAAACAAGCTTCCGGGGACCGGTTTCTGGCATTTCAGCCGTCGTCGGCCCGGCTTGCTTGAATCCTGATGGTGCAGTGAGCAAGGGACTCACATCTGAGCATACCCTGCCACGCTTATGGTGGCCAAAACGATTCAGAAAAGGGGGTGGTGATGGACAGAGTATCTGAACTAAGCAGAACACTCCTACCCAGTCAACAGATCAGGGCTTGATCCATCACCGTTTTTTAGCTCACTGCACCATCCCAGTTCAGAACCTGGCTACATGCAAATTAGTCTGTCCCTGTCCCAGTGCATCATGGGAACAGGGCAGACCAAACTACCAAGCCAATTCTTTACTGGAAAGGAAACAAGCTTCCGGGGACCGGTTTCTGGCATTTCAGCCGTCGTAGGCCCGGCTTGCTTGAATCCTGATGGTGCAGTGAGCAAGGGACTCACATCTGAGCATACCCTGCCACGCTTATGGTGGCCAAAACGGTTCAGAAAAGGGGGTGGTTTTTGTAATTATTTTGGCCACCATGAGAGTGGAAGGGTATGCTCAGACATGAGTCCCTTGCTCATTGCACCATCAGGATTCAAGCAAGCCGGGCCGAAGACGGCTGTAATGCCAGAAACCGGTCCCCGGAAGCTTGTTTCCTTTCCAGTGAAGAATTGGCTTGGTAGTTGGGTCTGCCCTGTTCCCATGATGCACTGGGCCAGGGACAGACTAATTTGCATATAGCCAGGTTCTGAACCGGGATGGTGCAGTAAGCTAAAAAACGGTGATGGATCAAGCCCTGATCTGTTGACTGGGTAGGAGTGTTCTGATTAACTCAGATACTCTGTCCATCACCACCCCCTTTTTGTAATTATTTTGGCCACCATGAGTGTGGAAGGGTATGCTCAGACATGAGTCCCTTGCTCATTGCACCATCAGGATTCAAGCAAGCCGGGCCGAAGACGGCTGTAATGCCAGAAACCGGTCCCCGGAAGCTTGTTTCCTTTCCAGTGAAGAATTGGCTTGGTAGTTTGGTCTGCCCTGTTCCCATGATGCACTGGGCCAGGGACAGACTAATTTGCATATAGCCAGGTTCTGAACTGGGATGGTGCAGTGAGCTAAAAAACGTGATGGATCAAGCCCTGATCTGTTGACTGGGTAGGAGTGTTCTGATTAACTCATATACTCTGTCCATCACCACCCCCTTTTTGTAATTATTTTAGCCACCTTGAGTGTGGAAGGGTATGCTCAGACATGAGTCCCTTGCTCATTGCACCATCAGGATTCAAGCAAGCCGGGCCGAAGACGGCTGTAATGCTAGAAACCGGTCCCCGGAAGCTTGTTTCCTTTCCAGTGAAGAATTGGCTTGGTAGTTTGGTCTGCCCTGTTCCCGTGATGCACTGGGCCAGGGACAGACTAATTTGCATATAGCCAGGTTCTGACCTGGGATGGTGCAGTGAGCTAAAAAAAGTGATGGATCAAGCCCTGATCTGTTGACTGAGTAGGAGTGTTCTGATTAACTCAGATACTCTGTCCATCACCACCCCCTTTTTGTAATTATTTTGGCCACCATAAGTGTGGAAGGTTATGCTCAGACATGAGTCCCTTGCTCATTGCACCATCAGGATTCAAGCAAGCCGGGCCGAAGACGGCTGTAATGCCAGAAACCGGTCCCCGGAAGCTTGTTTCCTTTCCAGTGAAGAATTGGCTTGGTAGTTTGGTCTGCCCTGTTCCCATGATGCACTGGGCCAGGGACAGACTAATTTGCATATAGCCAGGTTCTGAACTGGGATGGTGCAGTGAGATAAAAAACGGTGATGGATCAAGCCCTGATCTGTTGACTGGGTAGGAGTGTTCTGATTAACTCAGATACTCTGTCCATCACCACCACCTATTTGTAATTATTTTGGCCACCATGAGTGTGGAAGGGTATGCTCAGACATGAGTCCCTTGCTCATTGCACCATCAGGATTCAAGCAAGCCGGGCCGAAGACGGCTGTAATGCCAGAAACCGGTCCCCGGAAGCTTGTTTCCTTTCCAGTGAAGAATTGGCTTGGTAGTTTGGTCTGCCCTGTTCCCATGATGCACTGGGCCAGGGACAGACTAATTTGCATATAGCCAGGTTCTGAACTGGGATGGTGCAGTGAGCTAAAAAACGGTGATGGATCAAGCCCTGATCTGTTGACTGGGTAGGAGTGTTCTGATTAACTCAGATACTCTGTCCATCACCACCCCCTTTTTGTAATTATTTTGGCCACCATGAGTGTGGAAGGGTATGCTCAGACAAGTGGAGTAGTGTGGCTCACTGGTTAGAGGCGGCAGGCCTCAGAGCAGAAGTCAGCCTGGGACCAGGGTTCAATTCCCGACGCGGCAGGGTCGTGGACCTTGGTCAGCGGACTCGATAATTCTCGCTTCAGTGCTTACTCTAATCAGGGGTTCCACTCGGCAACTCTGGGCATTAGCTTGCCTAATCTCCACAACGGCCCCACCAATTCCGGGGATGCCTGGCTCCACCTTGGGGACTCCCAGCAGGGACCATCCCACAGGGAAAGCCAGGACGGGTTCCCCAGAGTTATACAGCGCCGGGACGCCCCGTTGCTGGGGCAGCTGTGCGCTTTACAAGTATACTACATACAGTATACTACTACATGAGTCCCTTGCTCATTGCACCATCAGGATTCAAGCAAGCCGGGCCGAAGACGGCTGTAATGCCAGAAACCGGTCCCCGGAAGCTTGTTTCCTTTCCAGTGAAGAATTGGCTTGGTAGTTTGGTCTGCCCTGTTCCCATGATGCACTGGGCCAGGGACAGACTAATTTGCATATAGCCAGGTTCTGAACTGGGATGGTGCAGTGAGCTAAAAAATGGTGATGGATCAAGCCCTGATCTGTTGGCTGGGTAGGAGTGTTCTGATTAACTCAGATACTCTGTCCATCACCACCCCCTTTTTGTAATTATTACATAGAGTATCAGGGCATCGGTCTACCTCGAGTACCATATAGAGGCGCAAAATCGAACCCTTTCTGGAAACAATGTCCAGGATGAGCCTCAGCATCCGTGACTTCCGAGGCATTGCTGGAAATGCAGGCCACAGATCGTGCAAGAGATTTTTGCATATTGCAGGAATTGACCCAGAGCAAAACCAAAGTATTCCCTGACTTCTGCAAAGGAGATGAAGGCATCAGCCTGATAAAGACCCCCAGTGACCAACAGAAACCGATATCCCTTCACAGGAACAGGCCCACCCACAAATGGGAAGCTGGCATATGGTTGTTGGGGGAGGACACTGCGTGTCGCCAAGCCCCATGCTGCCTCCATTTGTCACCTTGATGTGCGGGTAATTCCCAGAATTCTCAGCACCCCTTAGTAGTTGCAGGGGAAGAGCTGACCCCTTGATCATTCCTCCAAGTAGTCATTTCTCCCAGTTTGGGGCCCTCCTTACACCAAAGCACCGCAGGCATCCTTCCAGGTAATAGAGCTGTCAGTCAGGCACCCTCAGCCCACCTCTGCTGAGGCCCAGCTTCAGGACTGCATGTTTCACATGACTCCATTTCCCCACCCACACTATCGATGTAAGGAGATGAATGAGCGCTGAAGAAGTAGTGCCGGGAATATCACAGAAAGCATTCTGGCATGCATACAGGCACCGTGAAGTAGTACAATTTTGCTCAGTGCCACCAATCAAGGACCTTGCACCACCCTCCCCATATTGAGCTGATGTCATCCCTCTGGTTAGTGACCAGAGTCCCTATAACTCCAGCCTTCCTGCAAGTCCTGAAAATCCCGGTGCTGCAGCGCTGTTCTTTGGTAAAGCATGGGCATCTGCCGTTTTGTAAGCGCTGCACGTTTTTTAATTTCTCATGTGCCTTTTAAGTTATTCCTTCACAAAACTGCCCACATGTTGATTACTTTTTGGGCAACCCTCCAAGCCCTATTTCTAGTGCAGGTTTTTATAGTTTCCATTGCCTCGTTTCATTTAAAGCTGGGAAGGTATTTAGAACAGAAGCACGGGCCAACATCATCTTGTTAGCGTGACGCCGGCTTTTCGATTATATACTGTACCCTTCATATCAAATTTTCAAGCCTGACCTTCTATTAATTCTCTTCAGGGCAGTTCTCTACATCCTATTTCTACTGCCTTATTGTGATGTGGTACAGAGGCAGGGATTTCGGGTCATGATATGGGCGGCCATCACTTTGTTTTTAACTTCACCTTCCTTTTTAGGTCTGGCGCCTCGCGTTGCAGTTCGCAGCACTGCCCTTGCAGTGAGAGACCTCTTGTACGGAGTTTGAAAACAGATCTAGGAATCGCACACGCTCGTGCGTGTGCTTTTCCTTTTGGCCCACGCTTTTGGCCTTTGGTGCGTCTTTTTATCAAAGACAGCATGCAATTGGCCAAAGGCGGGTGCATTGCTCCGCCCATGGCCTATTGGTGTCTATTACGCGCACCGCTGCCATGTGGTTTCAATTATCGTGCCCAGACACGGGCGCGATAATTAAAACCACATGGCTCGCTGTGGCATTGACATTGACTGTATCCGTGCCACAGAGCGGCCACAGCCAGTGATTCATGTCATGTGGGCCACGTTTTAGTAATGAAAGTGGAGAAGTGTCCTTTTAAGCACGCGTTTAACATGTTTATGTGAATGGAGCAAAGTGTGGAGGAGCAGCAGATTTCATAGCTGTCAGGCAACACCAGGTCACAAGTGCGACCCTCAGCCAGGCCTGGTTTTTGAGCCCACAACTCTATTCATGCTGGGACTTGTAGTATCACATTGCCGATTAAAGATAGGGCCTCATATGAGTTAATGAAAAACGAGGGGGGGACACTGTTGCACTCTGGATGAGACCAATTCTGTCAGCAAGTGGCTAATTCCTCGACAAGTTTATTGTATAAATGTTTAACAGTGAACGTTGCTCATATGTGTTCCACCGCTGTATTCTTCAATCTGCCCTTAACCCTAACTGACTTTCCATTCCATAGTTTAGTATAACAGGGCCGTTGGAATTATGCGGCAAGAGAGCACAGAATTATGCAGCAGTTTTGGCTAAATTATGGGGAAAGAAAAGGCCAAATATGCAGCATAATGCGGCGCATTTTTTAATAGTATTTCTTCATTATTTTGTCATTTTTGTACATCGTGATACTGTCTGAGCAAATATCTCACCCCAGCTCAACAACTAAATACATAAATAAGCAATGGAAAGATGACTAGTTAACCTTTACAAAGGCCCTTCCAACACCCGGCGAGCACATAGCGCCACGTTACTATCGCTTGAGCTAGAATTTTTTTTTAACTGCTGCCTATGCAGCCAATTATGGATTATGTGGCAAACGCGGCAAATCCTTGGCCGCAGAATCGAATAATTGCAGTGGCCCTGAGCATAGATGAAACATTCTGATACATGACAACATTTCGAAAGTGATGAGAGAATTCGAAAAAAAATTACGGCTATTGAATTCCTCCACTAGTTTACATTTCAGAGGAGATTTTAGGCAAGAGACACAAAATATATCTTTGGGAGTCTCTCGTCAGAATCGGGTCGGTTGGAATTTCTTCATTCTACTCAGCATGAGCGCGCTGCGTGGCCACATGCATATGCTCACTTACATCACCACACACATTACAGATTCCTTTTTACGTCTGTGGAGAGCACAATATGCGCAGCACATATCCGTACATGCGCTGAAGAGCTGTACCGCTTGCATGTTAACTTGCCATTCTGGAATAATGAGCTACTTCTGACGCTTTGTTGCTTGTCTGCCCGTCTGCTCAGCTTCTCTTCAGTACTTTATTTGTGACGATGCTTGTAGGTGGTCCTCAATTTTTGGGACCGTGACTTGTGTATCTTCATTAGACTTGGTCCCAGAGCAAGAGAGGAAGAGAAAGCTAAGAAAACTGTGAAAAATAGAGAAAGACAAGGTGAATATGAACCAGCAAGAGTGGGATAGACCGGAAGTGTAGGGTAGCAGAAGAAAGAAGAGGTGGAATCAAGACCAGGCAACCCTGGGGTGAAAGTAAGAAAAGCTTTGGGCCTCTGCACTGCTCACTGTAAACATGTTCCCTGCTTTCATCAGGGTGGTTTGCGCTGCTCTGTCAACAGTTATAACTTTTATCTTGTGTTGAGTTTAAACAGTGCTGGGTATGTTGAGCGGGAGTATTGCCATAACAATGCTCATTCAGTGGTCTGTGTGCTGCTCACTACCCCTCCCCCAACTTCAGAGATAAGAGGTGGGAATGGGTTGTGCTTGCTTTTCATTGAACCTCGAACACTGACCATGCAGAAAAGCTGTTGGATTTTTATTTTTGCCCCTCTTGCTGCACTTACGCATTTTATAATCGCTGTAAATTGTGGGCGCTAATGCTCACCAATTTAATGGTACTCATTTTGCCGACCACGGGAGGATGGAAAGCTGACTAGGCCTCTTCGACAGTCTGTGTACCTGCAAAGGGGTCTGACTTAATCAAGCGTCTCCATTAGGGCGAAGGGAGAATCTAGGGTAACAACAAAAAATGAGAGGTTAAGAGCTCAGGAGATTAGGGCATGTCAAAGTATTAATAGTTGTCTACAGCGCGCTCTAGGCTCTCCATTGCCTTAGCAGTAAAAGATATTCACTTCTAAATAAAATGCGGAGTCTACGCATCCCTATGATCTGGGCCTTATAAAGGGTGCAGCATGAGTTTTTTTTTTGTTTCTGCCATATTTTTTTTAATTGTAAACATGTTCCCTGCTTTTGTGATGGTGGTTTGCACGGCTCTGTCGACAGTCATGACTTTAAAGATATGAGTTTTTATTAACTTCTAAATTAAAAAACCTGCTAGTTTGCATCGCCGAGCCTCCAAAGAAAAGACTTACAAATATAAAACATTAATGCAGTTTTGTAAAAGTCTTGTTTTTCAGACTGAATACAACCTGCCTACCTGGAAAGTTTGGCAATCAGGTCCGTTGTAATGGAACACTGAGCTTGGTATGTCACAACAATGGCAAAGTAAGCAGAAAAAGCATTTGCAATGCAATCGGTCTCACATTTGCGAGTGTTTAAGCTATTGGTATCGTAAATCACAATGCCTTTTTATGTTTTAAAAATAAACACGTAAATAAAAGGCATTGCCATTTACAATGCCAATTGCTTAAATTCAAATTGTTTCTTCTTTTATGCACCCCAGTTCCCAAGGTGCAACGCAGAACGCAGACCACAGAGAGTATACATAAAAATGACTTATACAAAACTATAAAAAAGGCTAAAATGATACCATGTGATGTTTATGAATCTAAAGCTATAGACTTCTTCTACCAGTGGCATCTTAAGAATTTTGGGGACTCTAGGCAAGAAATATTTTCAAGCCCTTTTTGAAACAGCTTTTAATTTTATTATAGATTTTACATTTATTCATGCCCCATGATGACGAATAATCTTAACTTACATGTCAAAGGATGAGGTATAGAAACAAACAGAAGTGAGGTGGTGAAAAAGTTCACCGTCCCAGGGCACACTCCTCGGAAGGTGGGGAGGGGGGGCAACTGTGCAAATGGTGATTTGATGAATTGTGATTACGTTTTCTTAAAGCTGGTAGGCAGATATTTTGTTATCGGGAACCTTAGACTACAATAGTAGTAGACAAATACATGGCTGCAAAAAACAAACAAACATCATTTACAACGTCAATAGCTCTAACTTTAACAAATGCGAGAACTATTGCATTGCAAATGCTTGTTGATTCTGCAATATACATTTTTTGTTCAATGAGACTTTAATTTATGTACTATTTAGCAGCAAGGTTCCTGACATTCATCTATCATTGTACCATGCAGAAGTCATTATTTTCTTGTATAGTTAAAACTAAAGTCATTAAAAGTATTTTCAATTGTGCTGCACACTATACAAAGATGACCAGGGAGTTCCTTGCATTTTCTAAACCCACCTCATCTAGCCCAAAGTCCAAAAGGGTGAAAAATGATCCTCCCTTGCCTACTCTGTCATCTGATAACCTAGTTTTGGTCACCTTTCTTGACGAGTTGAGGAGCCTAAAACCTTTTATGTGTGCCACCAATGATAAACTTCTACAATTTGAGGACTGATGGATCATTTTGGAGGTTAAAATTGTCTAAATGGCACAATGCATCAGTTCTCTACAAGATGTGGCTGATAGGATTCCATTCTTTGAGCAGGATATCCTTAAACTCAAACTTCATACAGAAGACCTTGAAAACAGGAATCGACTTAATAACCTTTGTCTATATGGTTTGCCAGAGGCTCTTGAGGGTTCTAATCTACTAGAGTTCCTGTTGAAATTTCTCCCAGAGTTTCCTAGTTGTCCTGCTTCTTCTCCTCTTGATGTTCAATGTGCTCCTCATTTGGGTCGTTAGAAACCTCATTCATCTAAACCTCAAGAAATCATCATGCTGTTTCTTGAATTTACTGACCTTCTACACATCTTGAAAGCTGCCAAGGAAATACATTGTCTTGTTTGGTCTAGCCACAATATCTTCATTTTTCAAGATCTCTTCAATGCGAAAAATGCCAGACAAAAGTAGTTTCTTGCTTTACAATCTCAAATGAAACAGTTAAATATAAGGCACCACATGCTTCACCCTTGCTTATGTAAACATACTTATGAGGGCACCTCTAAAACCTTTGAGGATCCTAATAAATTAAAAATGTTTCTTCAGGTCCTTACATTTCATGCTATGATCACTAATGTTCAGAAATCTTAAGAATTAGCATTTGCTCTTGCTTTCTTTCAGTTTATTTCTTTCTTCATAACTTTTTCTCTCTGTGCTATTGTTATGGTGTTAACATGTCTCACTCATCTTTTAATTACTTCTCTTTTCAGATCTGGATTTTCATCCCTGGTCTGTCTCCTCTTCTACTTCATAATATCCCCCCTATGTTTTTTGCTCTGCTCCTCTCTCATATCTATTTTGAGAGTGCATATATGTCATTTCAGGTGCAACCCTGATTAGTTTGACTAACCTTTTTTCCATTGCACATCGTACGATGTCCAGAATTGATAACATTTTAGTTACCAGATCCTTACTCCCTTCTATACGATCTTCTGAGATTGTAATAATTTTTGTATCAGATCATGCACCAGTAATATCCCACTTTGATCTCTCTCATACTGACTCTAAAACTGGCAGATGGACATTTTTTAACTCTCTACCATCTGAAACCACATTTTATACCAGGAGCTACTGCTTTAACTCCAGAATGTTGTCAAATCATCCAATCTAGTGATACGTCAGTTTCCAATAATAAGAATGCTTTCAAAGCCACAATTAGAGCGTTTACTATGGCATATTCTGTCAAGAGGAAATAAATGTTGAATTCTCAATATATCACTTTAATTTAACTAATTAAAACACATGAAAATACTTACTTTACTTTCAACTGTCCACCCATATAACAAAAATTGACCACAGCTAAATCTAATCTCAATTAACTTGCTACTGTAGATGTGTGTAATATATTGCTTAAAGTTAAATCTAAATTTCATGGCAGTCAAAATAGGGTTGGCAAAATGTTGGCTAATTATTTAAAAATAAAGGCACAACATAAAAATATAGTCCCAATTCTTAATGATTCCACTAATACCTCTTGATTTCTGACTCCACATCTCCAATGCTATCCAATCCTATTGCAAAACATTATACATAGAAGATACTAACTCATTAGAAAATAACTTACAGCAATTTTGTAATGTTCTCCCTAAACCTCCCTCCCTCTCACACACAGATATAGGACGCAATTAAATCCCTGAAAAGAGCTAAATTACCTGGTCCTAATGGATTTTCCATCAAATTATTTCTTCCCTTTCTGCATTTTCTGTCCCCAAATGATTAGAGCTATTTAATTTATTCCTTTTAAATTATAAAGCTAGTGCCTTCTTTTTAGAAGCCTTGAATGTTCTTATCCCTAAACCAGATAAAGACCCCACCCTATTAATTGGCCCATTTCATTGATTAATTATGATTGCAAAACATTTTGCAAACATCCAAGCATCCAGCCTAAAACTGTTTTGCACATTTTTGTCAAACCTGATCAATCTGGCTTTATTAAAGGCAGACTTGCCGAGACAATTTTAGGATGTTCTCTAATATTCTTGCGATGACTGGAAAAAGTTCTACCCCTATTGAAGCCCTAGTCCTGGATGTTAAAAAAGGTTTTGACAACATCAATTGGCGATTTATATTCACTATTCTTCATTGATTTGGATTTGGCCCCAAATGTATCTAATTTTTTTAACGACTATATTCCAACCCATGTGATAGTATTTTTGTGAAGGGATGTTTTTCTCCTTATTTTACTTTACATAGGGATACCACACAAGGTCGCCCCCATTCTCCCTTACCGTTCATCCTTAGCCTAGTACCATGCCTAGTACCATTCCTTGAATGTATATGTTGCAATACACTTATCTCTGTATTTAGAGAATGTTCCCTAGAGATTAAGGGCCAGATGTACAATGCATTTTACTGGTCTCAAATGTCTCATCAGGCCGTTTGCAACTGGTAAAATGCATTTTCAAATAGACCAACACTATTTTGTGAGTTGGTAACCTATTCCCAACTCACAAATTAGGGATTCAAGTTGCTATTAGGCAAGTCACACTGGTATGTAGGAATGTTTGTGACCATAAAAGCATGCGCAAAACATTTGCAGTTAACCAACAATTTCAAATTGGTGGTAAGCCAATTCACATACGGGAAGGGGTCTATAAGGAACCCCTTCCCTTTTGTGAATGGGACACCAAAATTCTTTCGGAGCAGGCAGTGGTCCCACTGACCACTGCCCACTCTGAAAAAATGAAAGGAAAACTTTTCATTTTTACTTTTCAAAAGCATCCCGTTTTCCTTTAAGCAAAATGGGCTGCATTTTAAAACAAAAGAACAGCTTTATTATAAAAGTAATCACAGACATGGTGATCTGCTGACCTCAGCATGCCACAATCCCTGTGAGTGACTGCCATTCCCAATGGGTTGCAAATTGCCTGATGAATATTAATGAGGTAGGTCCCTTGCGACCCATTTGGAAATCACAAAGTCTCAGAATCTGTTGTACATCAGGTTTTGCGCCTCGCAAATTGCAAGTTGCTAAAAATCGCAATTTGCTAATCACAAACATTGATAGTCCAACATCTGGCTCCAAATTCTCTGCCTATGCAATGATGTTCTAATATACATGTCCGACCTCTTTCTTCTTACAAACTTAATTTTTCTGAAATGGAAATCTTACCACTGAATTACCTTTGTCATCAATGTATGTTCACCACTACTAACTTTACATGATGTATCTTGGAGTTTGACTCTTCCCGAGTATATCTCACATAATTACAAAACAACAATGGGAGAGGTAGGGAGAGTCAAGGAGGCTTCTCTCAGTCCCCGGTTCAATGTAAATAAACAAAAAGAGAGAGGCCAAATCAGTCTCAGAGTTGCCACTTAATTGGAGCGAGATAGATAAGGATCACACACTCACTTAGGGTGAATAGGAAAGCCCTCACACACCGACCTGGTCAGTGTCATGCTTCATCATCGGGCCCCACCAAAGAGGCCGAGTGCCTCTTTGGTGTGCTACAACGCCAGAAAGACTGCGGAGCTGGTTGTGTGAAGAAGGGCGTGTTGTGAGGGTGAGTGAAATTAAAAGTGTCTAGAAGAGTATCAAAATAAAAAAAAATTTTAATAGATGATCCCTAAGACACGAAATTACAAGTATTTATGTGTCTGAATTTAATTGCCAAGGTTTAGGAATGGTAAAATTCAGAGAAATACAATCAGTTAGTCAGTCAACATGTTTCTGCCATTTCAGAGGCATAAATTTACCAAGGCATTCATCAGGACTATACCCCGGCGGTATGGACTCTCTAATCGTCCACACTAACCAAGGGACGTGAAAGTGAAAAAAAGGGTGAAAAAGTGCATAAAAAGGGGAGAGCGAAGGCTCGATCCCCAAAAAAACCTCCAAATTCAGGAGAGTTTCTGCACTTTAAAATGTGGCGCTACTTGCACCATGGGTCTCGGGAGGGGGGTTGGAGCGTGCCTGGCACATCGCCCTTGGCGCTCACAGCCCGCTAGACACATAGGGTCTCCCTCAGAACCGGACCCCGAATCACATTTGAAATATTCACATTATTTACTATATACATTGATTTTTACTAGTCTTGATTTTTCACTCTGTTTTATATCTTCATCAATTTGGTATAATACAGTTCTCAAATGTCTTCATTAATCTTTTTACTTCAAAGTCTGGAAGGAGAAGGGTGTGACAAATATTTATATTATACCTTTCCCTCAATTACTATTACAGTGTCATTTATCTAACTCCTTTTTACAGGAATATTACATAGTTTCCTCTACCCTTCATTCCTTTCTTATTACTCATCCATTCCCTCCTTCCCCAGTCGCACCTATACCTCTGACATATTTGGATACGGTCCACCATATTAGTTCCAAAGAAGCTTATATATCCAAAACATTGTTATCACAAACTCCTGTTAGAACTAAATGTTCTCTTGAATTAATTTGGGAAGCAGATCTATCTATATCACTCTTTGCACACTTCTAGGACAGAATTTGGCTTAAAATATTCAATACCTCCAACGTAGCTCGCATTACACAGTCCATAATGTTTTGTTTATAATTGGGCTATTTATACTCCAGAATGTATTTCTAAATTTGACCCATCTGTCTCTTCATTATGTTGATCATGCTTTACATACTCCTTCTATAACACATTTATTATATTATTGTTCTCATGTTAATAAGCTCTGAACCTTCATTTGGTCAAAATATTTAAAGAATTTTAATTGTGACATACCATCCACTTTTCAAAATGTTTTCTTTGGTTCTCTTGCATCTACCCTTGAACACTTTTCTCCTAAACCGCTGTTGTGTTTTTTTTTGTTGCACTACCTTTTAAAGTTATACTTTTTTGCTGGAAAGATTTTTCTAAACAATCCATGTAAACATGGTGGAATTCTATATGTGACGAACATAGAATACATACTGTTTCTTCATTAAAGTTACATTAGAAGATTAAATCTGATCTGTATTGGTTATTTTTTACTACTTCTCTTTCCTCACACAATTACTTTAAGCACTTATTTCTTCTTCTCTCCTTTTCTTTCCTTCTTGCTTCCTTCTACTTCCTTCCTACCCCTTCCACTTGCTCCATTTCCCCATTTCTCTCCTCTTTTTTTCTCATATAAAAAAGACAAACAATCTTTTCAGTACTTGCATTTCCACCTTATAATTACAATTACAAATGTTATCACTTTTGGTATTCGTATTTGCATATTTAATATACACCATTTAACAAAAAACAAATGTTAGTTGATAGCAATAATTACTTGATATGCCCTATCTTGCTCTGGGACTACGACATGCCAACATGGAACCAGCTAAATGCATCAAAATATTTTGGAAAGTACATGACCCCTCCCATGCTGGCATTAAAATATAAAACAAACAACTGAACAAAAATGAACATGCAACATCCATATTTCCATCTAGGGGTAGGAAATACCACAAGGTTGACTATGATGGGAAACACCAACATCAGCAACAATTGGTGATAGGACATACCCTCCCCACCCCTTTCCTTGGGGCGAGAAAATGATTCTAAGATGGCCCTGGCTGGCCCTGAGGGCAGTTCAGTTCCATCACTCGCTCTTCTGGAATTATCATAGAAGTGGTCTTCTTTCTTTTCCACATGCATTTCTTGCAATGGGTATGCCCATCTTGGAAATGCTGAAACAGCAGAGGGTCCTTCCAGACTTGCAAATCCATAGCAAGAGAGAGATGAAACCTGATTCTTTTCAGACCAGGACCACTATAATGTGTGCATTTGTAGATCAAATCATCTAAGTACTCAACTAACAAAAAACATGAGTGGCCACATTCCACCATCTTTTTTCAATGGAAATAAAAGAAGTCTCAATGTTAACAATAGGTACAACCCTTAAAGTACGTACCATCAATTATCACAATAGGCTAACCATGCAATAACCCTACTGAATTTTTTTCTATCATTATATTTCTTTGAATTTGGTGACCTACTTAACTTGATGGCATAGGCTACCATCATCGTATTAGCCTATATGCACAATATACTCCTACTGCCCATGTAATAATGACTGGCATACCTTTAATTGACACGTGGAACAATCAGAGTCCGAGCTACCTCTCACTCTCACAGAACCATCAGCCATTCAGTGATCCCCAGGGAGATTATGACTGTGGTGGAAGAAGCTAGATCTAATGATTGGATCTCGAATCATGAGGCAGACTTTTTAGTTAACAAACAGCCCAAGACACCACAGTTTTATATGCTCCCGAAGATTCACAAACCAGCGAGACCCCCTCCCAGGAGACCTATTGTCTCCGGGATGAGGTCTCTGCTGGAACCTTTATCACAATTTTGTGATTTCTTTTTGAAACCTCTTGTTCAAAAGCTCCCAGCAGATCTGAGAGACACCTTGGATATCCTCAACCACCTTAAAGGAATGCCATTCGACCTGGAGACGGAATACCTCAAAGGCCTCGATATCGAGGCCTTATATACTAACATCCCTCAGAGGGAAACTCTTCGGGTCTTAGAGGACATCCTATTCCAGGAGGAGTGGCAATATCAGACCCCCAGTGCATTCATCCTACATCTTGTTGAAATTGCTCTTACCAGAAATTTCTTCAAGCATGCAGGCACCACGTACCTTCGGACTCATGGTACCTCCATGGGCAACGTTTTCGCGCCTAGTTTGGCAGGCCTTTATGTTGGTGCCTTCTAGCACTCAGTCATCTATGATAACACTTGCCCATGGAGGCCTCATTTGAGGCTGTGGCGTTGCTTCAATGATGACATCTTAGTTATCTGGAAAGGTGATGAAACATCAGTGGATTCATTCTTAAGTTGGCTGAATGGTATAAATCTCCTACTGCACTTTACATCGTTAGTTACCAAGACCAGCCTTCCTTTCTTCGATTTGGTCATCGAACCTAGAGGAGGCGTGCTACACACGAAAGTGTACCACAAGCCCATAGATAAGAATGCTCTTTTAGCTTTTAATAGCTTTCACCCGAGGTCAATGCGGGAGAATTCACCTGTCGGGAAGTTCTTCCGCATACGATGCAAATGCTCGGAACGCAGCGATTTTCCAGAAGAGGCATCACTCCTGTCAAAAAAAGCTATGGATAGGGGTTATCCAGCCAGGATAATCAAACGTGCCAAGAAAAGAGCATCAAATGTTGCCATGGAGTCTTTATTGACAAAAAGTACAAGAACAAAAGTTGAGAAACCTGTTTTTGTAACGACATTTAACACTTCCTCCCAACAAGTGAGACGAACAGTACTCAATAATTGGAAGATTTTTACGTCTGGAAGTCTGGTGATGGAAAAACCTTTGTTTTCATTCCGACGCAGCCAGAACCTTAAGGATCTATTGATCCATACTAGACCCAGGATACCACTTATAACAGAGGGAAGGGTCACAATCACTGGTCTACCACCAGTTGCTGCTCATTTTAGATGTGGATCCTGTAGTGTATGCCATCTCACTACTGACACCAAGTACATTGATCTAGGGCTGCCCACTCCCTGGGAACAGAGAGGACACACCAATTGTAATTCCCAGGGTGTAATTTATCTAATCACTTGACCATGTACTAAACAATATGAGGGAATGACCAGCAGGAAAGTGAGGACCCGCATCACGGAACATCGTAGCACGATTAAATATGGCAGATCTAATACGAGGTTAACATCACACTTCATTGAGGCGGACCACACCTCTGAAGATCTGAGATGGATAGTCATTGAAAAACCATACACAGGAACACAGATAACTGATGCTAACAGAGCCCTTTTTTTGTGTGAACAAAAGTGGGTGTTCCGCCTCAAAAGCCATCTGCATGGACTTAATGATGATATACCGTGACACGCCCTTGGCAGTAATATGAAATACGGAATGTCTCTAGCTGTACATATTGATTTAAATTACCGAATACTCCTCTTAAATGCATATATGGATTCAACTCTGACTTATACGATGATCGCAATGGCCTTGAGAACATTAGAGTTCCAGTTACCTGGTTTTATACAACACACCCTAGGCTTTTGAAAAGGGCTTTTTACTGTTACACTGTTTTACTGCACGATTGTAATAGAGTCCTGGCTACGTGATGGATATTTTTTGAGGAGTGTGAGAATAGATGCTATTGGCTTATTCACATGAGTATATGTGACGTTTACTAGAGTAAGGGCATATCTTATGTCCTAATGTAGGCACGCCTTCGGCCCTTGCTGTGCTGCCCACTTGGTCACACTAGTAATGGGTCATTCGACTTGACTTTGGACTCTTGTATAAAATTACACTTTATTATTACTGAGTCCAGGTCTATGATCGGGTTGGAAACATGTATGTTTCAAAAGAGTTAATTGTTTGTTGATAGGCACAAAATGATGATATTCCTATCTGCGTTGTATATTTTGTAGGGCCTATGGAACTATAGGACTACCTGTCTCATGATTACTAATGTGGGGCATGTTATTCTATAAAACGCTTTAACCTTTGCAATGCAGATTGGGTGTTATATCTGTTGTGATTGCTTAGGAGGTTTTTCTGACAATAATGACCAGCCTCTGTCTGGTTGTGGTGTACTCCTCTATTAAATACTCTGGATATTCCAATCGTTGGGACAAAAGAATGCTTGGGACTACATTACCCAACTTTCCTGGAATGAATGTTGATGCCGTGTAGGCGCGCCGTGACGTAGACACGCCTGCGACGGCAATCAGGGTCGGCAATGGCGATTGGGGCTTATATTGAAAACATGGATACTCCGCGTTCACCTTCGCGGCGTTAGAGTCACGGGCACGAGAGGTGCCGGAGTCTTCCATCGGAACAGTAAGAGTACTGCATGGCATTCTGAGTGGCTGTTTGACTGTGTCACTTCCCCAGTGTACAGATGGGCCGTGGCTGTTAGAAGTCTGTCGTGACCACTTGCCTGCTGAGAGTGGGAGGTTCACATGAGAGGTTGGGTCCTGACTGTAACTAAAGTTATCGGGGGGCAACAAACATGTACCTGTTAGGGCTGATCTACGAACCGCGTTCGCTCTTAGAACGAGGTAAAATGACCCATTATGGGGGCTATTATTCTATTGTTGTTTTATAAAAGAATAAACCCTGACTGTATGATGAGGTAGGGCCATATAGGATAAATCGATGGGACTCCTGGGAGAAGAGATTAATACACTATCAGACTTGTTTTCTATGTGTGTGTTTACAACAATATAGTTCCCCGCATTTTTCTTCTTGTGCCTTTGAACACAGGTTGTGTTCCTTGGAGCTCCTCCTGCCTGACGCCATTTCAAGTTTAATCTTCTAATAAACTCGGTGAGTTTGGGTATGTGGTGACATGGGGAAGATTGTGATCTGGGGAGATGGATGCTATGCGCATGTCTATTACGAACAACATGTAAACCAATGATCAGGGCTGTCAGTCCAAATTACGTACTAAATACTCCAACAGCAGTATTGAACCTAAGAAAACACATCTATATTTAAACTTTTCTATCATTTGGAATCCTAATATAGAAAGGGGACATACTTAGTAATGAATTAGATGCTTGTGGGGACACTACTTCTATATAGGGATACTACATATGATTGGAGGGCATGATGATTCAACAGCTTAATAGAAAGATGATATTTGCTTGGATCACATCACTAGAATTTATTTTTGTCTCTCCGCAGTATGTAGATTCTGTGTTGGTGGAACTTCCTCCACATGGGCAGGATTGAGTAGACCTACTACCTCCTTAGCAACTGACTAAGGTAAGGGGGGTTTTGTTGAAGGATTGGGACAGATAGACGTCCTGAAGAAGACCTCTGTGACCTATTGAATGGGGGCACTATATGGTCAAAACATGTTGACTCTAGCAGTTTAGGAGGGATGTTACCCGATCTTGACTTCCTCCCTTAACACCACCATCCTACATTCAATTTTTAATCCTGCCCATGGAGGCTATGAATAAAGGCATAACAGGTATCAATGAGCCAGTTTTAAACTTTAATATTTTGACTGCACTCTGTTCTATCTTTGTACCCAGTCTTGGGTATACACTTTCTGGTGTGAACACTGTTTATCACTCTTGAATTTGTTTTTTGTCTTTGTGTTTTGTGTTCCCCCTCCCTATGCTCCGCCCAGTGCGCGGCTACCCCAGGGCGTTTTGTAAGCAGACCCGATGATGAAGCATGTCACATACATTTGTGTGTGAGTTAGGGCAGTTTTTCAAAACACACTATTGTGTCACTGCTTCCTTTCTTCTCTTTTTGTGGTTGTGTCTTCTCCACCCCTTTTTGTGTGCATTATGTAGACTCTAGGGGGTTCGGGGTGGTAGAGTAGCTGGTTAACCCTCTCCCCTTCTTTGTGTGAGAGAGCACTCACGTCCAGCCAATCTACATGCAAAGCTCCCCCTCACACACTGCCAATCCGTTGCACAGGCACATAGCAACCACTGGGTGATTACCCAGGCATCCAATACAGAAACAACAAACAATCAGAGGCACTTAACCGGACCTCAAACATACCCACTAGAGACATTCATTATAAAAATAAAAACTCATTCACAATCAGACATCACTCATGAGTATTGTCGCAATTGAATTACTGGGCTACACCATGTTGTTATTTTTTGTTATGCGATGCTAATTCAATGCTTGTAATCTACCACTCGATTTTCACAGCCCTTTCAGATTATGCTTTGTTCCATCACATAAGTCCACAGGGCCACCTTGTATTGTCCATCCCTGATACTAATGTGCATTAGCAGACCCTGAATGCAACAAAAATGAAGCTCTACAAGCTCATGCATGGCGTTGTTTATTGTAGGCAATTGTCTGTATATAAATACAAAATGCTACCTCTAATCTTTGTTCCTTGATAGTCACAATGATCTAGAAGTCATCTGCTAAAGCAATTGAGCTAATCAACTCACTAAGGTAGGAGGTGCTTTAAGAATCTAATCCTCACTGACCTACTGACTCACTCACTCGCCCACAAACATAATTGACAAAAGTCCACTCGGAATTATTGCTTCATTCATATAGACCAACTGAGGCCATATGTCCATAAAAGACTGATGGTCAGAATAATGGCTACATATCATATAACTGAGGGAAATTATGCACAGAACAATAACCACCACTCATGAACTGTACTCAGGGGGCTTGAGCAAAGTTAGTAAGATAGTTGTAATGGCCAGGATAACATCTGTGGTGTATATTTCCACAATCCATTTGTTAGCATGAACATTGCAAGACTACTCATGATGCTTCAGGGAATACTACTCAAGGTTTATTATTCTGATGACAGCAGTGAGAATGTAACCAAGGCACCTGCACATATTCGACCAGGAGGGGAATGAAATATTATGCCACCTCTTAATACACAGTTCATTGATGGTACCACAAGTGACGCTGTGATATACATTTATAAGTGTAACTTTAAATTGATGAGCAAAGTAAGCTACAGAAGGCAAGGAATTCGTATATAACGGTTGAGACATACAGTAGACTCCTGCCTGGTGCTTTGTCATCTGAATAGCAGCTTCTCTTTTTATCTATACCTGTTTGGTATTGTGAACCACTTTTCATGACCACATCAAGGTAGCTAGATGCTCACAAAAAGGTATTTGGGTTCCACACACATATTACGGTACATTAACATATTTTCAGTCGCTTACTTATGAGAAAAGTTTAGAAAACGAGCATTGCCTAACCCAATAGGTCTTGCATGTGTGAGATCTTTGGGCTTTGTTGGAGTGGAGTGCACTGAAGTGCAGTGGAGTGGAGGGTGGAGTAGAGTGGACTGGAGTGGGGTGGCATTAAGGGGAGTAAAGTGACATTAAGTGGAGTGGACTGAGTGGAGTGGAATGGAATGCCATTGAGTGGATGGCACTGAGAGGATTGGCACAGAGTGGAGTGGCACTGAGAGGCATAGTGTAGAGTGGAGTGGCATGGAGGGGGCATTGAGTGGTGTGGAGTGACATTGAGTGGAGTGGAGTGGAATTGTGTGGAGTGGAGTGGATTGAGATGACATTGAGTGGAGTGGAATTGAGTGCAGGAGCATTGAGTCGAGTGGCACTTATTGGGGTGGCATTGAGTTGAATGGAGTGGCATTGAGTGTAGTGGAGTAGCATTGAGAGGGTGGCACTTAGTGCAGTGGAGTAGGATGGCATTGAGTGGAGTGGGAAGGCATTGACTGGAATGGAGTGGAGTGGCATTGAGTGGAGTAGACTTGCATTGAGACGGTGGCACTTAGTGGAGTGGAGTGGCATCAAGTGGAGTAGAGTGGCATTGAGTAGAGTAAAGTGGCATTGAGTGAAGTGGAGTGGCAGTGAGTGAAATGGAGTGTCATTGAGTAGAGTTGAATTGAGTGTAGTGGCATTAAGTGGACAGCAATGAAACGGCATGAAGCATTGCTTAGGTTGCCCCATAGCACTTCAAAGCATCATGCTACATAAATGCAAGTATATCATTCTATGGTTCCAATTATGTTGACTTAAGATGTAAGTAAACATCTGATACCTTTGATCCGAGAACTGATTTGCTTCAAATAAATGCGTTTTATGCTGGGACGGGGTAGTGGGCTTAGGGGCAACATATATTGTACTGGTTGAGGATAAAGAAGAAGAAGTTGTAGTCAGATGGCAGCAGAGTTGTGGATCTAGATGTTGGGGTGGGTGTGAGGAGAAGAAGCAACAGGGAGAAGAGGGTAGGAGGAGAAGAAGAAATAGTATCTCACTCCATGAGAGCAGCAGACAGACAAAAATGTAAATGAATAAATCTGTAATTGGCTTATGCTTCACAGAAAGAAACGGAAGTGACACCTGTCATGGGCTCTCCAATTAGAATGGTAAACCTTTTATAGTAAATAATAGTAAACAACCACTTGCAGCCACAAAATCATATGTGCTGTCCGGAGGTGAGACCTACAAAGACACAATATTATTTTCTATTTGATGCAGCACTGTAAATCCACACTGGAGTGGAGGAAGACACACCCCTTCCACACTAGTGAATCATGGCATTTTGAATTTTCAGGGATTGCAGCAGAACCTTTCCTCAATAGCAGCTGCAATGAGGTTCAATAGGAGCCACTTTGTGGGAAACAACTCAGATGTGGTAATGTTTTGAGGTAAGAGTCTTTATAAATAATACATATTAACTATGCCTGTTCTTAATTCTGCCTCTTTATAACCCATCTCCTCGTGTTCGCGCCACTTCAACCTACCCGACTGCATCCTACCCCTGCTGAACGGCTCACTCAACAGTGGTACTGTCCCTAGATATCTCAAAGAAGCCATTCTAGTGCCCCTCCTCAAGAAACCTGGCGCTGACCCCGCGGAATCATCCAATTATCGCCCCATCTCCCTCCTCCCTTATTTCTCCAAATTAATGGAGGCTCACGTCACTCGATGCCTCTCTAATTTTAGTGAAACCTCCTGCCACCTCGAGCCCAACCAAGCCGGCTTCAGACCTGCCCAATCTACTGAGGCCATCATTCTGGCAGCCCTGGACACACTGAGGAGTAACGCGGATGCGGCGATTCCCCAAGTCCTTGTACGCCTGGATCTGTCTGCCGCGTTCGACACGGTGGACCATAACATCCTCCTCCACCATGTCGGGCAGGCAGGCATCCAGGGTACTGCTCTTAAGTGGATCGAGTCCTTCCTGACTGGAAGAACTCAGGCCATTCGTCTGGGCCCCTATACAGCGGCAAAAACTCCCACGACCTGTGGAGTCCCCCAAGGCTCCTCCCTCTCGCCACTGCTGTTCAACCTGTACCTCCGGCCCTTGATTCACTCACTTCAGAACTGGGACATTACTGTATACAACTACGCCGATGACTTGCAGATTGTTTTTCCACTCAATTCCCCTAATGCCATTAACACTTTTCACACCGTCATGATCCACATCCAACACTGGATGAACCTGAATCAACTAAAGCTAAATCCGGGGAAACCCAAGCTCCTTCTCCCTGGATCTAGCCTCGCTCACTGGGGCCCGCAGTTCTGGCCCTCTGAGCTAGGCCCCCACCCAGTCCCGGTTAAATCAGTAAAAAGTTTGGGTGTGATTATCGACTCTGAACTATCCCTTAAAGCACAAGTGGGAGCTGTCATCTCCTCTTGTATGCATCAGCTCCGGAAGATCCGCAAAGTCAGACACCTACTGCCACCCGCCGCATTAATCCAGGTTGTCATCTCTCTGGTACTATCCCGCTTGGACTTCCCTAATTCCCTTTACCACGGTCTCCCACAATCACTGCTGCACCGCCTTCAGGTTGTTCAGAACCAGGCGGCTCGCCTCATCCATAAAACTCCCAAATGGCAATCTGCAAAACCCCTGCTTCACAGCCTGCACTGGCTACCAATAGGTCAAAGGGCAGCCTTCAAGGTGGGCTGCCTCACATTTAAAGCCCTCCACTGCACCGGTCCCGTGTTCCTCAAATCCCTAATCATCCCACATCAACCAACGCGCAACCTCAGAACAGCCTATCTTCATCTGCTCGTCACCCCTAGAGCTAAAACCAAGAAATTCGGTGGCCGCCGCTTCTCCCACCTAGCTCCCAGTTTCTGGAACTCCCTCCCTCTCTCCATCAAATCCAGCCCCTCCCTTCTTAATTTCAGAAAATTGCTCAAAACTCACCTCTTCCTCCCCTTGGTTAACTCCGTCACTCTTGCCTCACGCTCATTCACTCTGTCTCCAAGCGCCAGGAAACCTTTGGTGTCAGTGCGCTATACAAGCTTCATTTAACATAACATAACATAACTGAGGATTTTACCCTTGTAGTATGTTGAAAGGAGACACTCATGTAAGTATGTAAGACTTCTTTAATGCTTACAAATAGAGCCACCAACTCCTGCTGCCTGCCTGTAGATTATCTGTACAACATTACAGTACAGAACGAGAATCTGTCTCCCCGCAACACCTAAAACATTCTCTTGGTATTTTCTTCTTTAGGAAACAAATGAACTAGAGCACATGAGCATGTTGGTTTTTTACACATCTAATCGCACGGTATTGATAATTATGTCTTTAACAGATAAAGACATTGCGACCATCACCTACAGGTATGATGCGAGTTTTTTCCGTTACTATCCATGTAGGAGTTTAGCAATTAGAGGCATACTGCAGTATTAACTCGGAGATGTGTTTGATTTCTTTGACAGTTTCGCAGTAAAACAAATCGTGAACACAACGGAAAGCAGCAAGTTGTGCATTATAGTGTGAAGTCAGCTTCCTATGTTTTCTTAGATTTGGTCACTCATAAGAATTTTCTCAATGATTGTAGATAGCAAAGAGAAACTTCACCACACAAAGGTACGATATTTTGAACTTATTCAAAGATGACATCATATAACATAACACTGAGATAATGAGACTGACAACCATGGGCATTAAACACATATATAAATTATTGGTTTTCACAGATCGGCCCCTGAGGAAGGTACCAGGCTGGTACCGAAATGCATTGGGCATGGAGCAAACATGTGCTGAATTGATGTTAAATGTTTATGATGTACAATGAGCAACATTGAAAGTTATGATTTGTGATATATAAGTTTATGAACAACAGCAAGGATTTGAATGTGTATATTTTCAATCATTGTCATGAGCAAATGATGACTGATAAATACAAGATTGCAATTTGATAAATTGTGTTACAGTTTGATTAATTTGTTTAGGTGTGAAGTAACACCAAGTGAACAGTGTGCGACTGCAACAAGTACCTTTCCTTGTTTTAACGATAATTGTAGATTCTCCAAGTCACAACAGTCCCAGACAGATGCTACCCTGGAGATGGAACAGGCAGGCACATGCACATAACTTTAAAAGATTACAACATATCCCCTTTACAGAGGAATCAAAGAGAGAAAATGAAGAAAAAGAAGAACAGAAAGAAACGAGAAACCTGTAAATTCAAAACACAGCATAAAAAAACCCAGAGCTGAGTTATGCAAAACATTTCTAATTAATGTGAAACTGTCCCAAAACAAAATTACAAATAGGAAATTCAGAACATCTCATAATCTTCATACCTTTTTGGAAGACGGCGAGTTCTAGGAGAATGGGCCGCAGACCCAAAATTGGTGGGAAAGTTTGAAGCATGTGAAGCATCTGGGCATGAAGGAAACATAGACTTGTCACCCTGGAACCTCACTAAACGAGACATGCTCCATTTTCCACCATTATGTACACTAATCACATTCCTATTTGGACCAGTAATAACAAAAGGTCCCATATATTCACTGACACCCTTCTTGTGCCAGCGTGGTCTTCTGATGAGTACCCACTCGCCAACCTTCCATGACATGGCCTTGGTTGATTTCTTAATATCATACCGCTGTTTGTACATATTTTGATAGGACTTGATTTTATCACTCACCTCTTCCTCACTCAAAACAGGACCCTCAATGAGAGGCAACCACCCAGGATGGAGTTTGCATAGCGCAACTCTCCTTTTTAACACTTGAAATGGGGATTTCTGTAAAACACCATTCACAGCAGTGCGATGAGCCCACCAGGTATCCCTCAAGATCCCCTTAGGAGGAATTCTCAATTCAATTGCCATTTGTACACATGCTTTGACCACTCTGTTCATTTGCCTGAGGAGCATAAAGGGCGGTTCTCTGATGAACAATGCCATAATCATCCAAAAATTCATGCATTTCTTGAGAAACTAATTGTAGCCCATTGTCCGTGATGAGAAACTTGGGAATACCTTCATTAGCAAATTCATCCTTTAGGAAGTCTATAACCACCCTTGTACTGACTGAACTTACACATTTGGTGGAGACCCATTTGGACGAGTAATCCACCAAAAGAATCACAAACCTGTCTGCCGGGTTCAACAGCTCAAAGGGACCCAAGGTTCCCGTGGGACCTCTACAGGAGACAGTGGGGGTGTGTTAACAACACAGGACTTTTTGCAAGAAGCACACTCATAACACTCATTAACCACTCTCTCGACCTGACCATCCATCTTTGGCCACCAATATCTCTCCAGGAGTCGAGACTTCGTGAGACTCCTTCCCAAATGCCCCTCATGAGCCAGGTTTATAAGCTTTGCTTTAAGACCCTCAGGACTCTCTCTCCATGCATGAGTTGGCCTTGGCAAAGAGTGAGCTCATTTCTGATGGACCAAAAAGGATGTAAATCAGAGTCTAGTCTCTTGTTGTCTGGCCAACCTTCAATTACAAAACGTGTCACAACCGGAAGAAAGGGATCTGCTAACTTGGAACTCTCCCACTCGCTGTCTTGAACAGCAGACTCCTTGACCCAATTGACATTAATATTATCGAGGTCAACAACATTCTCAGAACATTCAATAGGTAGTCTTGAGAGGCAATCTGCTGCTTTGTTGGCAGCACCAGGGAGATATTCCACTCGAAAATTGTACTCTTCTAAATCCTCACTCCAATGCTTAAGTCTTGGAGTAAGTCTTTCACTCTCTATACAGAAGAATACCTGTTCCAAAGGGCTATGGTCAGACCTTACTAGGAAAGGAATTCTCCAGAGATAAAACTTAAAATGCTTTACAGCCCACACAATGGCCAAAACCTCCCTCTCGATACACGAGTACTGTTGTTCTGGCTTTTTCAATGCTCTAGAGGCAAATGCAACACCTTTCTCCTCACCACAGTCAACCTGAGAGAGTACAGCCCCAAGGCCACACAACCTGGCATCCGTGGTTAGGAAAGTTTGCTTTGAAGAATCAAAATGGCCCAAAGTTGGCATGTTACCCATTGCTTGCTTAATAGAACTGAAAGCTGTGGCACACTCAGGCGACCAAACAAAGTATGCTCCTTTCCTAAGAAGGACTCTAATGGGTTCACCTGTGGAGGCAAAACCTTGGATGTGTTTTGAATAGAATTAAGCGAGGCCGAGAAAATACCTCACTTGCTCTTTGTCAGATGGAGTAGGAGCAACAACAATGCTTTTTCCCAATCCAGCTTTGGTTGGATGCCCTCCCCAATATAACATGTCCTAAGTATGTGACTGAAGATGCACTGATTCTACATTTCAAACGATTTACTGTTAAACCCTTTTCTGCTGGTCTTTGTAGAACGAGTCTTAAAACTGTGTCATGCTCAGAATCATCTTTCTCATATACTAAAATATCGTCCTTAAAGAACATGATGTTGTGAACATCCTTTAAGACCATAATAATAATACGTTGAAAACAATCAGCCGCCGAGGCTAACTCGAATGGCAACCTGATGAAACAGAAAATCCTCCAGTGTTGTTACAAAAGACGTTAGGAATCCGGATGGAGGGGAACTTGGTGGTATGCCGAGGATACGTCTAACACACTAAAGACCTTCGCACCACCAAGCATGTTGATCGACTAAGGGATATTTGGAAGTGGTTGACGATCCACCCATATCCATTTATTTAGGCTTCTCAAATCAACACACATCCTAATACTCTTCCCTCCATCCTTGGGAGCCAAAACCTCTGGGGCCAACCATTTGAAGGATTCGATTTCCTCATAATAATTGCATGACAAGCCTTTTAAGTTCACACCTCAGTGGTTCCAACATCATGTTAGGGACTTTTCTAACTTTGTGCACCACTGGTATAACATTTTGTTTAAGAACGATATGGTGTTCAAAGTCTTTGAGGAGACCTACATTTTCTGAGAAGACTTGGGAAATTCCTCAAAAAACTTATTGGAAGACATATTTTGATCAACTAACATGACTTGTTCAGAAGGACAGCAAGCATTGGGATTAAGAATGATCCCCAAGTCTCTCTGGTGTCTCCAACCAAGGAGGTTATCACCACGTTTGGCGCTATTGATCTTTCCAATGGTGTCTCTTCCTTTGAAGTGAATCTTCATGATGGCATAACCTATGACGTCGATGTGTGAGCCACCATAACTGACAGGGTTGATGTCTGGAGTAAAAAGTTTCAAATCAGGAAAGGTCTTATCCCAAAGTTCATTTCCAAGCATTGTAAAAGGAGAATCAGAGTCAGCTAGGACGACAAACAACTTCTTTCTAATTACTACGTCACATTCTGGCATGCTGATGAGGTCGGCATCCACCATGACGTCCCCTCTTATACTCAACATAGTTGTCCTGGACGGAACATTTGTTTCAGTGTTTTCGTGTCCATTGTCCACTGTGTGTACTCTGCCCCCAGATTTGCATACTCTAGTGTGATGGTCTTTAATTCCACATTTGTGACATGTTGTATTCCTTGTTTAACACTGTGGGTAGTTGGAAGAATGATTATCACTCCACATCTGTAACATTTCATCTTCGAAAAATCTGTGGAGGTTTGGGGCTTTGGTCCACGGACAACTTTGGAAACATTGGAAAGATATCAACAAATTCTTCAACATGGCCAGCAAGTGCATTCTTCTGAGTCAATTTGCAAATGCTGCTGGGTGTAGGAACTTCATCAGCAGCATTTTTATGAGCCTTCATTTCATTCACCCAACCAGAAGTGTTTTCCATCCCTTCAACAATGGCTACAGCTCCCTTGAGTGACGGATTTTTTGATAAAAGTTTTTCTTGCACTCTAGAACTGTTTGTGCATCTGACTAGTTGGTCTCTTATCAACGAGTCAGCGAGCTCACCGAATTCACAAGTGTGTGCAAGTGTTTTCAAGGAAGCTATATAATTGCCAACCTATTAGTTATGTTCTTGGACTCTCATGAAAAACGTATGTCTCTCTAAAACCACATTGATGCGAGGTCCAAAATATGTTTCTAACATTTTCATGGACATGTCAAATACATCAGAAGGTTCACCATCACCTTCTCCAACTGGAATAATGTCAATGCTCTCGTAAATATTACGCCCTTCTATTCCCAAATTGTGGAGTAAAATTGCGTACTTCCTATGGGCAGAACATTTCTCTCCACCAATTGCAACTAAATACGAGTCAAATAACAATCTCCATCCTTTTCAGGGTAAAGGGGGTTCACCCTTCTCACAAAGGAATGGAATGCCAATGGTAGCGGCAGACATGGTAACGCTTTAGTGCAGGTTAAATGGTGAATGAAAGAGGCACAATACTGGCACACAGTAAGATAAAAATAAGTAAAAAATGTCACTATAAACACCTTAGTTCTTGAAAATAGTTAGCTTGTAAAAGTAGTTCTTCCCCTCTGAAAATTAAGGTGAAACCGCAAAGCTTAGAAAGGGCAGGCTGTGCTGTTGAAAAGTGCAACTTTGGCAGGTGAAACTGTTAAGCATAGGCATTGGCAGCTTTTGTAGAAAGTAAAGTACCTGCAATTATAAAACAGTACTTGCATTCAAGATCGTTGATCGCTCATGAAAGCCGGTAATATGCTCCGTGACTGGTAGTCATGGAAACAGTAAACAAAATGGCGCGAGGAGGTGCAACTGCCAGAAAAAAGGCAAAATGGTCAAAATTGCACAATTTTGCCACAGAACTTCACAGCAAGTCAGGAGAAATGGGAGTCCATCCAACGAAGGTCACAGGGAATCGTTTCCTCTCTGTTCTCTCGACAATGCTCGATGAGGAGTAGACAGCCGTGGGTTCACTAGGATTTGGGGAGAGTTGGTGGCAACTTGTCCCCAGCAAGTTTCATCTCGTCACCAGTGTTGAAAGGAGACACTCATGTAAGTTTGTGAGACTTCTTTAATGCCTACAGGTAGAGCCACCAACTCCTGCTGCCTGCCTGTAGATTCTTCAAGCCACAACTGTCACAGACAGACGCTACCATGGAGATGGAACTGGCAGGCACAGGCACATAACTTTAAAAGATTACAACATAGTACCACCACTGCCTGAATCTCTAGTTTACTGGGAATTGACTAACTAGCAAATATGGTTCCAGGAAACATATCCCAGTTTTCAGTAACTATATAATAAATGCCACAGTGAATAATGGACTGCTCACCCTAAGTAGGCAGTGATTCTGATATAATTTTCTGTGACATCATGAGCAGGCAAATGCATCTCCTGCCGGGCAGAGTCTGCACAACCTATATCATCAGAGACACCTCACCCAGCCCCCTGCACTCAAAAGGTAGCAGGAGTGGTAGAGGTTGGCCATTTATGACAGAAGTCTCGCCACTACTAATCTCTAATTTAGGACTGTAATTATATTGGTATTTAAGGAGACTCAACATAGTAGAGCACTAAATATATGAATGTTTCTGGAATTGTGTACATTTGCAATACTTTGTGCTTTCTGCATGCATCTGAATACCTTGGTTCTGCCATTTGCAGAATTCATCTAAAATAACCTTTTGCTAGGAATAAACCTTCCCTTTTAGGTCTCACATAGGCAGAGCATGGGCTACCTCTCCGTGGCATCAAGTAATCAGTATTAGTGGTGAAACTCCACCCATTGCGTTTCCATTTGTTTTGTCGGTTGCCATTGGTTAAATATGGCATTGCTCTTTTTATCTCGCTCATTGATTGGCTGGTGGTCCTATACCTCACTTCTATTTTGCTTCTGTTTTGCAGGAAGCAGCACCGACCAACTACAGTGTAGTTCCACTGCTGGGCTCTTATGTTTTTATTTAGGTACTATTTCCTTGTTTTGTACGAATGCCGGCCCGTGTTTGCGATAGAAAGGCGGTATTCCTCTAGTTGAGAATGCTACTTTCAAGCCTGGTGTGGTGCGACAAATCCAGTCAAATAAACGAGCCCTGCTTTAAAAACTGTTAGGCGCTAGACAAAAATGTAATGGCATTCTCACTTGAATCTGTACTCGTATCACGTATCCATCAGTAAATGACCGTGGAGCACTGTGTGTTGTTAGAGACGCGCTCCTTGTGTTCACAATAGAATAGCAGCATTCCTCCAGCCAGCATGCTACTTTCAAGCCTGGTTGTAGCACGTGGCTTTGCTAATCTATCAGTAAATGACTGCGGAGCACTGTATGTTGTTGTTACAGACGCGCTCTCCGTGTTCGCGATATAATGGCGGCATTCCTTCAGCCCAACATGCTACTTTCAAGCCTGGTGTGGTGCGACAAATCCAGTCAAAGTCCTCGTTGTCAAGCCCCCATCCGCAATAACAAAAAAAGGCACTCTGATGCTTGCTATAGTGCTTTTTTACTTCTTTTAGTGAACAAGCGCCGGGAGGAAAACCGCCTGCAAGGCTCATCTGTAATATCCCTATATATAGGTGAAAATCCACTCCTAATATATTTGTCTCTGCCCCTTCCTCTGTGTCACTCTCTCCCTCCTTCTTTGTGCCCCCTCTTCCCTCACTTTCTCGCGCTGTCCTTCCCCTCACACGTTTCTCTGCCATCTAGCTATCAGCTCTATGTTCCTTTGGGTGTCTCTCTTTCCTTCAAACTCCCTCATATCCTTCACGTGCGCTTCCTCTTCCTTCCTGTCTACTCACCTCTCTCGCCTTCTCAACAGTTACACCTCTTCTTTCCTCAATCTCTTTCTTCTTCTTACATTCTCCCGTTTTCTCCATTCTCATACCCCCTTCTTTTCTGCGTCTCATTCTTTCCCTGCCCACTCTCTGCGCTCTTATTTCGTGCCCCCTCCACATCAGTTCTCTCTCTTGCACCACTCTTTCCATTTGCACCAATACCCAGCTCTCCCCTGCCTCACCCACCCCCACAGTGCAGACATGTTATGGGAAGTTTTGGAGACATAGGGGGAGATTCACCACCTTCCCAGGGTTGGCAGGGAGCTCGGAGAAAACAATCAACTTCAAGTTGTGTTGTTCTCATGTTTTACAGCACATGTGATGCTTCGCTAGGTCATGCAATATGATCCTGGACAATGTTAACTTGTGCTGTTTCGTAATGCTATGCTACTATATATTTTTTTTTTTGTGTGTTTTTTGGTCCTCATTTGCCACCTTGGTTTTGTTTCCATGATGAAGTCCAGAGGTATACAAGCAGGAAGCCGTCTCAGTTTATTAATAACTAGTAGGGCCCAACTTGACACTCGATACTCGTCCCTCAGCTCCTCCAGCCTCAACCATCAGTAATCACCAAACAAAAACCAATAGAAAGGTGGAGAATATTTCCACAATGGTGTCTCGCCCCGGGTTGGGTCTTGGTGGCGGAATCATTGGACCCGGGGAAAGAAAAAAAAAACCCCGGACACTCAATGAGCCCAATTTAATAGTTGCCAGAACGCCCTTTTGTTTGAATTACCAGATCTACCCAGGTCTAATCTGGAGACCGTCAATGCGGAGGTGTACCAGTCTTCGATCGTAGGGGGCAAAGAGTCTTTCCATTTTCTACATATCTCCCTTCTGGCAAGCAAGATAGAGTAGAAAATTAGCTTCTCCTTCAAGCTTTGGACACCATCCAGAATACCAAAAATGACCAGTGGAAGATCGAAAACTATATTCAAGTTCAAGGATGATGACAGAGTTCTTCTTACAGCCTACCAAAACGTTGACAAAATGGGGCATTCAAAGAGCATGTGACAGTCTGAGGCGGCCACCAAGCCACACTTAGGGTATACCACCACGCTCCTCTGAGTGAACTTCGAAAGCCTTAGAGGAGAATAATAGGCTCTATCGATGGTAAAGAGATGATTTCTACGGAGCCAAGATGGTTTCACTACAGCCCACAACATTCCACAGGATAGGCTCCAAAGCTCTTGCAGATTACAAGCCATCATAGAGGACGACCAAAGCTCATCCGGTAGTGAAAAAGCACCATCCCTGTCTTCCATAATCAGCTTGTACCATGTTGAAATTTCCTTTTTGGCGGAAGGTTTATCAACCAAAAGAGATATTAGCTGACTGTGCCCACCTAGGGGAAGTTTATTTCCACGGGTTGGCCGGGAAATATATGCACGGGACCAGCTAGATATTTGCATATGCTTAAACCTAGCAAAGTTAGGGCCAATGATGTTTCTCAGGCATTCCCACAGGAGCAATTCCCCCTCCATGAATAAATCGCCCCATACAGTCAACCCAGCATCCTTAATCGGAGCCGTAAGACTGTCACTCAACCAAGCCGGACTCTCGGGGAGATCCCATAGCGGGGTCCTACTACCGTAGTACCCTACTTTATTAGTTTTGGTTAGCTGTGGCCACATTAGGGTCCCCAAATTTAAACAGAAACCCTGATTGGCTGACACCTTCTCCTGTAAAAAGGGTGGGATACAAAGATCCTGCCCCGTACTCAGATGGATTTTTTAAATGCATTCTGGCATGAGACAGTTGGAATGCCCATGCATATGTCTGAAAATCTGGGGCTGCAATTTCCCCCTTTTCTCTACGCTTCCTAAGCTTCTTCCAGGAGATCCTCGGAAGGCGCTTACTCCAAATGAAAGAACTAATGTCAGACTGTAATTTATTTATTAATGAAGGATCAAAATATAACGGGATTGTGTTAAAAAGAAAGAAATTTTAGGTAAAATAGACATCTTAATTAATTGACCCTTCCTAAAAATGATAAAGGAAGTTGTGCCCATGACTGTAACAATTTATGGCATTCCTTAGCTACAGCTACAAAGATTATATTGGCAATCTGATTGATATCCTTAACACCCAAATATCCCATCTTATTACCAGGACGTATTGTAATATTGGCGGGAATCTGATCTACATTCCATATCATCATCTCCGTCTTAGAAGCATTAATCCCGTACCCGGAGATTTCGCCAAACTCAGAAGCTACCTTAAGGACTGCAGGGAGTGCGGTGTGTACCTCCGATGTATACACCAAAATATCATCGGCATATAGGGCCACCTTTCTCTCCCACCCCTTATACATGAACGTTCTGAAGTTGACATTATCTCTTAAGCACTGGACAAATGGTTCAATGTATAGATCGAACAAGAGCGGGGAGAGAGGGCAGCCCTGCCTTGTTCCCCTCGAGATGTTCAGTGGCTCAGTTAGGACACCGTTTACCAGAATACGGGCATTGGGGTTCTGCTACAAGAGATCAATTGCCCGCCGCATTCTCCCGCCCACGTTGAACTTAGCCAAGGCCTCCGACAGGTAAACCCAGTTCACCCTGTCAAAGGCCTTGGTCGCGTCCAACGTGAGGACCGTCAAGGGGAGGGACTCCAATAAGGCCATATCGATCGCCCCTATTAAGTCATAAGTTAACTCATATAACTGTCGTCCCTTCACAAAACCCTTCTGATCGGAATGAAGAAATTCAGGGGCCACTGATGCGAATCTCTTAGCAAGTACTGTGGTAAAGATTTTATAGTCCACATTTAAGATCGATATGGGACTATACGAACCACATGATGTAGGTGACTTTCCGGGCTTTAATATCAGAGTTATAGAGGCGCTATCCCAGGATACTGGAGGGCGAATGCCATCCTGTAAAATTTGATTAAATAAAACTATCAAGAAGGAGACTAGTTCTTGCTCTAATGCTCTATACATTTCGGCTGGCAGACTGTCAGGCCCAGCCGCCTTCCCCTTTTTTGCATTTTGGACGGCCTTTCTAACTTCTCCCTCTGAAATTTTACTATCTAAGAACTCGCTCTGTTCACTTGATAGAGCCGGAGGGACGATTTGATTCAGCCATTCCCTGATTTGATCAGGGTCGGCAGTTTCATCCTCCTGATATATATCCTGAAAGAACTCTCTTAAAGCCTGTCTTATGTCCAAGTCTGAGGACCGTGGAACATTATTGACCATGATCAAGTCTATATTATTACGAACTTGATCCGTTTTGGTTTTCCAGGCCAATAACTTCCCTGCGCCTTCGCCGTATTCAAAATGAGCGATCTTACTAGCATCCCATCTTTCTTGAATACGCTGGTTTAAAACTGAACTTAATTGGCCCTTTAAAGAAAGTAACTTATTGTGGAGGCCTGCCAAGAGGGTTGCCGGGGAAGCCAAGTTGTTGGTGTCAATGTCGCGCTGGGTTTTAACTATATCAGCTTCGACTGAGGCCACCGCCTCCCTATACTCCTTCCTTCTGTAGGACACCTTAGAGGTAATAAGGCCTCGTAAAAATGCCTTTAGGGAGTCCCAGACAATTCCATTATCAGCTGACCCAACATTTTCCTTAAGAAAGTGCTGGACTTCAGTTTTGAGGAACAAAACATCATTGGCATGGGAAAGCAAGGAGCGATCAAATGTCCAGCTCCTAGTTGAAGCATTGAAAGCCACTGAGAGCTCCAATACTACGGCCACGTGATCGGATAGATGTATGGGAAGATAATGAATATTCTTTACTCCTTCAACTAAACTATGACTGATCAATACAAAATCAATCCGAGATTGATGGTGGTACTTGTAGTTTCTAAATGAAACTCTCTGCGGGGTCCCTGACCTTTCCCTCCAAATGTCCATTGCATTAAGCAAAAAAGTCCTGCATTTTGAAGGGGTACGGGAACGGTTGTTTTGGGACTTATCTAAAATTGGGTCAAGTACAATGTTGAAATCTCCCGCAAATATAACTGGATCGGGGAAAGACAGAAGATGAAAGAAGATTGTCTCTAATACCAAGGGGTCATCTTGATTCGGGCCGTAGTAACCCACAAATGTGAATTAGACCCCCGATAAATTTAGTAAGGCTATAACCCATCTGCCACCTGGGTCCGCCATAGAAGTTATAAATCTAGCCTTTAGTTGTTTTTTAAGGATAAGAGACACTCCCCTAGTATTCGTGGATTGGGAAGTGGAGACCGCAAAGTCAATCCACCTATTTGTCTTTACCACCATCTCTATTTCAGACTGAATCAAGTGAGTTTCCTGGAGCAACATCACCTGTGCGTCGATATCTCGAAGATACTGAAACATGTTTCTAGCCCTGGCTTTGGTCCGCAGGCCATTTATATTCCAGGAAAATATTTTTAAATTAGCCATAGCCATAGCAAAAAGAGACCAACCAGAGTTTTACCCAATAATGACACTGGTGACAAGGAATGCCGTTATGCCGTTCTAACCAAGACAAGCTCAGCTGTAAGTTATGAAGCACCAACTGAACTTCATAATAAAAAAACATACTATAATGACAAATGAGGAACTTTTTTGCTTTTAACACCCCCCACCCCACTCTCCCCACACTGCCTCCCCCCCTCCCGTGGAGAACCCTTGATGTATCTAACCGGATCAAATCCAGTAGATGGCACCCCACTACGGACCCCCGCTGACCCACCCGGACCCAACCCGGACCCGAAACCCAAAAACCAAATTTTAAATACCCTTGTGACCTACAATATGTACGAACATATAGTGTGCAGACAGATGCTAAATTTTTATGTTTAATTTTTATATTTAATTTTTTCAATTATGTATATATATATTTTTTTGGACAAGTATATTTTGTTTTCTCATCAAGCATCTTCTTTATATCTAAATGCTGTGATTAAATGAGGAAGAGACCCCTACTTTCTCCATTTCCTGGAGGCACTAACTTCCCCTATACCGAAGAGGCCTTGTTACCCAACTCCAACAAAAGCTCATCCCTTGCCTGCACTGTCCTGATATTGAACATTTTATTATTGTGCATCACTTTTAGTGTAGCGGGAAATATCATCTGAGCTGTTGCTCCCACCTTCCTGAAGGCGTCTAAGCGCCTACCGAACTCCCACTGCCTCTCGAGTGTGACCCTAGCCAAATCCGATCTTATAAGAAAAGAAAACCCCTTCCCTGATAAAGATTTCTGTTTCAGGGCTAGGCTGAGAATTTGCTCTTTAAGAGCATATGTATGGAAATTAATCAAGATTTTACTCGGTTTAGACCTTTGTGGATTACGTCTATAAGGGTCTCTATGTACCCTTTGAATGTCTGTAGCCAGCTCCTCCACTGAGCAATCAAGGCTTAACGAGTCTTTCAGAAGTCGAGTAACAAACTGTTTGATCTCTGAACCTTCTGTCCCTTCCGGCACATTAAGGACACTAATGTTACCGCGTCTGGTGTTGTTTTCCAACACTTCCATCCTGTCCAAAAGGGCCTGATCCTCTCTCTTCAGCTTAACAATGTCCTCTTCGACTTTATCCATGTGAAGTGACAACACCGCCATATTCTCTTCCAGTGCCCCAGTTCTTGATGCCAGGCCATCCAGTTTGGTGTCTAGAGATTCATAATAGCTCCTTATCTCTGCCTGATTAGCTGAAGACTCCTCAAACCCCCTCTTTATATCCTGGGAGAGAGTGGAAAACATTGCCATCAGTGATGCGGCCGAGATGCCGGCTGTAGGGTTCCCTAGTATCAAACTAGCAGAGGCAGGCACATCACACTGCGGCTGTATAGTATCCAAGAGCAAACGCTCTTCTTTTTTACCTTCCTTCTCTGTGAAATCTTCCTCCGTTCCTACGGATATCGACCCCCCATTGCAATCATCTGAAATCACAGAGACCGCTACAGCACTGACAGGAAGTCCTGACTCTACCTGCACTCCCTCCTCCGAACTCATACCCCCCAACAGGCTGCAGGAACTACTCATAACCTGCCTCTCATCATCTAGAACTAGTAATGAGCTGTCTGATGTTAAGGGGACAGCCATAGATTCTGGGGACACTGGGGTATCAGCAGGAGTATCAACAGGAGATGGTGTAGGTGCCAACCCATTGTCACTGGGGGCTGAGGCAATACCCGGAACCAAATCCGGGACCGAGGCGGGGGTCAAATCCGTGGTAGGGACGGGGTTAGAAACTGTAACTGGAGCTATATCGTCTGAGATATCTATACTATCTGTATTGACTGCGCATACCCCGTCGTTAAGAGCAGCCATATCCTGATTTTTTGAAAGGTGCAACACTTGTGGTAAAACCTTGAAGTAGGAACGTAAAGATGGCGTAATTTTAGAGCCTGCTTCTGCTGTAGTATTAATGCTTTTGGCCTTCGCCCTTGTTTTAACGCTGTTTGAGAGCGTGCACTTAGACTTAACCTCTGCTGATAGAAAGGAAGAGGGTCCCTTATCCGTTAAAGGGGCAGCCTGTGTCTTAGATAGCGTCTTAGCTAGGGTCTTCCTCCTTTTTCAAACACTATGCCCTTTAGATCTATATTTAGCCTGGCGGGGGGAAGAGTTGGGTCTGGGCTACCCGTTTCTCCAACACTCTCCTTACCGTTTCTGGAACCCCTTCAACCTCCTCATCAGCCACTGTCACGATGGGGACCAACTCCCTACAGTCCCTCGTAGAGAAACCGCTCGACACGAGCACTAGATTGCGTGCTCTCCTACCTCTCCTCAGCTCCAGGGCGGCTGAAGACCACTGCCGCAAAACCAACGGAAAATCCTTGCAGCTCGACGATTCCCTCACCACCTCCGCTCTGTAACCAGGATCGGGACCGGGAACGCCGAGAAACGCCACTGAAGCGCAACCACAACATCCAGGCATAGATATGGTGGAAAGACTCTCCGCCCGGGGAGATGCACGGGGAAACAAAATGTTAGCGCAAAAAACCTCAAATCACGGTAAGATTCCGTTTTTTAGGAGCGCACAGCATACTCCGATATTCCAGCTTCAATTTCACGCATTTTCCGTCAGGTCGGATCGGGTCGGGTCCTCGGGTGGAACACAACAGGAGTCCGCTTCACGGAGCACCACGGCAGCTCAGCCATCTGCCGCCATGTTCTCCCCCGTCAATTACTCTCTATGCTACTATTTGTTATAATGCTATGCTAGACAGTGCCGTATAGAAAGATGCCATCTTTTACTGTTCAGTTCTGCTATCCTATGCTGCTTTGTTACTATATATTATACATTACATTAAGGAATAAGAGGCAAGTCCTATAGGATGGCCATCCCCAGTGCTGGATTTGGAAAAACTTTGCTCAGGGAACCTATAAATTGGGAGTCGAGGTGTTGCAAAAAGGGGGAAGGAGTTGGGAGAGGGAGTCATAAAAAGCAGTTTGACAGACAACTTATACATTTATTTTTTGTAACACTCAGCTACAAAGAAATTGGCAACAAGGGGAAATGTGCCAGTAAATCTGCTCTGGTTTAATTGGTTGCAAAGGCCATTCATACAGTGATCTCACTAGTCTGCGTTGTCATCTCTTTTGTTAATGCTTTGCTCTCACTCGGTCATGCAGTGCTAAAATCACTCTTACACAGTGCTGGGTGTCTCTCTCCTATAATGTTGTCTTTTTTTCATACAGTGCTTTCATTCCCTCACCTTCACTGGACTTGGAACAGAGTTTAAATAAAGTCAGGCTATAACTTGTAAACTTTGCTCACTACAGGATGGGCCTGCCCCAAGGAAGAGCTCGGCATGTCACTTCCCCTCCTTCTCTCTCTTTACTCTCGCACTCTCCTCTTGTATCTCTCCTCCCTCTTTCCTCACCCAGCCTATCTCTCTCTCACATAAATACACTCCACATAAAACCAATCTATACTACATAGCAACAATCCACATAAACACACACCACATCATGCCACAACATTCCAATCAAAAAACAAAACAAGAAAGGCCAATACTGATACTCTATTTAATGCCTCATTCTAACAACCAAAAGAAGTCGCCTGATCAAAAAATGGGAAAAGCTTTTTAATCGCTATTTTATTTTACAAAATGAATTTTGAAAGTGCATATATTTAAACTTTCAACATATATTTGTCAAAAAGCAGAACATTTTATATACAAAGAGAAGAATTAAATAGAGGACACAGAACAGGGCAAAAGAGTCAACCATACAGTTCCAAACTCAATCGTATCACAGTCATACTACATACATTCATGCATTCATTCAACAATACTTAACCTAAATAGAGTAAGAAATAAACAAATGGGTTAAGTATTCGGTCTGCTGCATACATAAAAGAAATTTCGCAATAATTTGTAGAATACACTCATTAATTTTGATGTAAGTCTAATGAATTACACAAATTGGACAAACAATAAATTTGTAAATAATAACAACTAGTGCGGCAACAGATCAGCACTAGAGCAATACACAAAGAGCAGACGCTGGACGTAAGGAGGCCTACGCGTTTCGAATCCCTACGAGTTGGGAGGGATTCTCATCAGGGCCAGATCGCTCTAGAAAAAACAAGAAGGGAAAACCTCTGTATTCAGTTTGTCTTTGAGAAAACAAGAAACACTACCAAGCACTACAACACCCAGAGTCCTGTGCTTACCAAAACAGTAGTTATCCAGTAAGAGAGGTTGAAGAACAGTTGTCACCTGTTGACACAAATCAAAAAAGAAAAGAAAAGAAGAAAAAATCGAAAAAAACTGTGTAAGCTTCTGTTTGTTTGGGATGCCATATCGAAGAATGGGTGATATAAAGTGAAGGACTATTACCTCTAAGTTGCGTGATGGAGTGTCCTGTTGCGCGGGTTTTTTTTGCAGGAAAAGGCGGTTCGCCTACAAAAGAATACTCTAAATTAGTGAAGGGCCTATGTTTGAAGCAAACAACTGTTTCAAAGGGGGGGAAGGCTTCTCACCGGAAAATCGGCCGACCGCGTTGAAAACTTTCGGTTCAGCTTCGTTTAAGCATTTTTGGGGCAGTTTTCTAATCGCCTGGCTTCCTCGCGCATGCGTGGAGCATGTCCATTGGGACACCATTTCAATATGTGGATGGAAAAAATGTGCAAATCGGCAAACTTGGAAAATGTTGAATTGCACAGGTAAGCTCACAAGAAGAACTATCACTGGGGTTCTAAATTTATAAGCTGTAGAACCCCAGTGATAGTTCTTCTTGTGAGCTTACCTGTGCAATTCAACATTTTCCCAGTTTGCCGATTTGCACATTTTTTCCATCCACATTCCAAAATCACTTTCCCCAATTGTTCTCCCCTAGAATAGACCACGTAATATATACAATAGGTAGCCCCCAGGATGCATGCGTGCAAAAACATTTTCGAATAAACTATGCTACCTCGTAACTACAAGCAATCACTGCGCACGCGCAGAATAGCAGTGTTCTGCTTAAATATTGAAATGGTTTCCCAATGGACATGCTCCACGCATGCGCGAGGAAGCAGTGCCGAGCGGAACGCCTGCGGGACCCGATAGAGAAGATTAGGACTTCCCTTGCCGGTAAGCCCCAGCGAATTCAGTTTCTGGTGCCTGACCTTTTAGCTTTCGCGGTAATGCAAGCATTAATCCGCTGCCCCCCTCTTCTTCCAGCCAGGCGATTAGAAAACTGCCCCAAAAATGCTTAAACGAAGCTGAACCGAAAGTTTTCAACGCGGTCGGCCGATTTTCCGGTAAGAAGCCTTCCCCCCCTTTGACACAGTTATTTGCTTCAAACATAGGCCCTTCACTAATTTAGAGTATTCTTTTGTAGGCGAACCGCCTTTTCCTGCAAAAAAAACCCGCGCAACAGGACACTCCATCACGCAACTTAGAGGTAATAGCCCTTCACTTTATATCACCCATTCTTCGATATGGCATCCCAAACAAACAGAAGCTTACACAGTTTTTTTCGATTTTTTCTTCTTTTCTTTTCTTTTTTGATTTGTGTCAACAGGTGACAACTGTTCTTCAACCTCTCTTACTGGATAACTACTGTTTTGGTAAGCACAGGACTCTGGGTGTTGTAAAGCTTGGTAGTGTTTCTTGTTTTCTCAAAGACAAACTGAATACAGAGGTTTTCCCTTCTTGTTTTTTCTAGAGCGATCTGGCCCTGATGAGAATCCCTCCCAACTCGTAGGGATTCGAAACACGTAGGTCTCCTTACGTCCAGCGTCTGCTCTTTGTGTATTGCTCTAGTGCTGATCTGTTGCCGCACTAGTTGTTATTATTTACACATTTATTGTTTGTCCAATTTGTGTAATTCATTAGACTTACATCAAAATTAATGAGTGTATTCTACAAATTATTGCGAAATTTCTTTTATGTATGCAGCAGACCGAATACTTAACCCATTTGTTTATTTCTTACTCTATTTAGGTTAAGTATTGTTGAATGAATGCATGAATGTATGTAGTATGACTGTGATACGATTGAGTTTGGAACTGTATGGTTGACTCTTTTGCCCTGTTCTGTGTCCTCTATTTAATTCTTCTCTTTGTATATAAAATGTTCTGATTTTTGACAAATATATGTTGAAAGTTTAAATATATGCACTTTCAAAATTCATTTTGTAAAATAAAATAGCGATTAAAAAGCTTTTCCCATTTTTTGATCAGGCGACTTCTTTTGGTTGTTAGAATAAGGCATTAAATAGAGTATCAGTATTGGCCTTTCTTGTTTTGTTTTTTGATTATGTGGGCTCAGCCTTACTGATTAGAGCCAACCCTGGTTGTTTTGGACAACATTCCAATCAGCATAATTTCACTTAGTGCAATATTGTTCACACAAATCAACTCCTTACATTTCCATTCCACACCACATAACTCAACAACAAACCACATAATACTAATCAACAACACAATCAAATAACACACTACACCATTCCTCATCACACCACAAAGTTCAACAGCACGTAACATAAGTAAACTCCACTACATAACACACCACAACACAAAATACCAAACCACATAATTGCTCTCTATAACCTACAATCTGCTTCCACATAATCCAATGCACAAAACACCACGAAATACTAGTCACATAATTCCACTCCATTCCACACACATCCATGCTGCAAAAAAATTACATTTACAACACCAATAGCTCTAACTCTCTTTTTTTTAAAAAAACACTAACGAAAAAGAAAGTAAAAAACATTATCATTTACAACGCCATTAGCTCTAACTTTCACAAATGCAAGACCTATTGCATTGCAAATGCTTGTTAAAACATATAAGTCACTCCTAAGATTGGCCCTAAGCAGCCCACACAGCAGGGTGCATTGTATTTAAAAAGTAGTACATGTGTCATATAATAAGTGCTAACTTTTTATTGAGATCTGATGGGATGTCAGGTTAAGATGTAAATGAATTGTAATTTAAAAATAATCTTTAATGGTAAATTCAGATTTTAAGTAAATTCTGAAAATGCCACTTTTAGAAAGTTGGCATTTTTTTTGCCCAAACCATTTGCTGCCTGTGTCCTAGGTCACATAACTGTGAATAGCTTGACAGTTGGTTCCTATGTATTCCTCCCAGACAGTGAGACAAAGGGGGACTAGGTCTTAACAGGATGGACCATATGTCAAGGGAAGGATGGGGCTGAGATATTTCCTGCCCCACTTACATTTCAAAGGCCTGCTTTAAGCACACACAAAGGGACTTGGCATCAGTCTTTTGTCACCCCACAGTACTTGGAGTCTTGGCAGGGAAATGGGAGATCTTGCCAAAATGTGGTGGTAGCCAGGGTAGCACCAGGTATAAACACTGGAACTCCTGAGCCTCTCTTCAGTACGCTCATAGACCTGTGGACTACAGAAAGACTGCATTGTTACCTTGAGAACTGCCCTGCTGCTTGTGGCCTGCCTTATTGTTCTTCAGAGGAATGCCCTGCTACTATCAGAGGACTGACGTGCTGCTTGAGGCCTGCCTTGTTCTCCTGAATACTGACCTACTGCTTGACGTCTGCCTTGCTCTCTTTGAAGGAGGACAAGACTTTCTCCCTTCATCCAAGGCTAACCTGAGGGTCTCCAAGGGGCAGTGGGCTGACCTCCTGTTCTGAGCTACTTTATGTTTAGGTTTAAGGGATTTGTAATGTGCCCAGCTGCTCAACAGAGTGTCCCGGCGGGAACCCATGGAGAGCAGCACAAGGGAAAAAGCAGGAGAGAAATCATGTTAGATAAAAAGGAATGTCCTATGTCTCACATAACAAAACTCCAGGGGCCTCCAAGTAGTTTGTTGTCCATCACCGCAGTTTTGAACGTAGACCGTTAGTGCACTGCGTCTTTACTCCTGGCAAAGTACGTCTCATAATAAAGGTTTTTTGGCGTTCTTTAGCTAGTTTTAAGTTTACTTTCCTCACAGTTTAAAAGAAACTCCCATTTTTTTGCGCTGCGCCCTCACTCATACTGTTAGCTCTTCATTTGTGAATTTAGTATATCCATTATTGAATTCAAAACATCCCTGAGCTCCTGCCTCTCAGAGAGGGGGTTGCAGCCCCCAGAGGAACTAGGTTTTTCCTCTGGGAGGAGAATCCCAAATGATGCAGCATGTCACCTATGGTGAGTGAGGGATTTCGTCCTGTAAAGGGATATGCCCACGGTTAGTGCTGTTGGGTCTTTGTGCTTTATTTCACATGGTTTTGGATAAAAAAGTTTTAGATGTATTTGTTTAAACCGTTAGTAGTGGTCTCACACTCCTTCAACACTTCTACAGACCCTGGGATTTCTTATGGTTGTTTGTTGCCTCCCTGCCACTGCCTGGATGACCTACTGCAAATGGACCTGCCTCGACCCTGAACCAGACATGCCTGAACCCTGCTGGCTTCTGCTAGTATAAGTCCCTGATCCCCAAGAGGTGCCTCCCCATGACCTGGACTCTGGTATTAGAGTGCATTGCTCTCTGAAGAAAGGTCAGATCCTGAATTTTTGGGCTCTTTGCAACTGCAAACTGGTCCGTTCACACCGACACTCTGCTGCCCCCAGTGATCGCCAGTGTGAAGCTCTGGTGAACCCGACTCTTCACACTACACTGGCGACCAGCAACATGAGATCTGCACTTCGTGTTACAGCAACAACACCCCACAGTGACCTCCAGCATAAATCTCCAACAACCATTATGTGGTGCCCGACCCGCTCTTTGCGCTACAGCAATGACAGCCGGTGTGCCAAGCCTGCTGTTTGCACTACTACGATGACCATCTGCACCAGTCTCTGCTCTTTGCCACCTTCTCCATCACATAATGGACTCTAGGTGCCAGACTTTGAGAAGGTGACATTTTCTGCGGGACTAATCTGGTCCATGTACCAGACCCACACTCCATGACAGCCAGCCTGAACTTTTCCTAGTCTAGCATGCCCAATCGATCTTGAGTAGTGCTTTGTGCTTTTAGGCGCTATACTAACCTCAAACTTTAAAACTGCATATTTCCAGTTTTACTGTCATTCTGGTATCATGTTATTTATTCAAATGTACTCTATTTATGTCAATTTGGTGGGGATTTTACTGTTTATGTGCTGCGCAAATACCTTACACATTGCCTCTAAGTTAAATCTGACTACATTTGTGCCAAGCTACTAGAGGATTAAGCACAGGTTAATTTTGTGACTTTTATGGTTTACCCTGACAAGGGATTGTGGTTGTTGTTTGAGACGGGTTACTACCTCCCTCAACCTATAACCACGTTTCTTACACAAATCAAAATTGTGCTGCCACAGTGTGTTAATACATCCATCCTAATCTTTCTGCTTTTGTAGAGAAGACAACATATATGGTGTACACAATAAACAGGGCAAAAAACTCCAAACTGGCAAACTCTTTGTACAAAGGCAGACTCCCATATTAGTCACAAGACTTCTTTTCTACTTAATTAGGTTTCAAAAGAGACATCAATTGTAATTCTATGACATGATACATGACATAAGGTTCATGTTTCTGTAAATGGCATGCAACATCTTTCGTTTCCAATTTTCTGGTTCATTGATACTGAATTGAGGCATGAACATCTGCAATTTTGGCCTTACAATTTCCCTAATTATGTACTTTGATTGACACATGATGTCATCCAGAGCATTTACAAATTATCGTAAAAGAGAAGTAAATGTCTTAGATATGTGATGATGACAGGGTGCAAGATGTGCATTCTGAAATGTTACAATATCTTGTTCAGGTATTACCTAAAGTAATGTGTTTTTTTCACTGTCACTAGTTGTTACCAGAGAGCCCTTTCCAGTCTACTATTTACTTTTTACTCACTGCGCCACCATTTTTTGCTCACTGTGCCACTACAGACAAGATTCCACCATACGTAAAGAAGCCTTGGTCCTGTTTCAATAAATATAACCCGGCGGACCCTGTAAGGCTACTTCTTCTCTGAATGTAGCTTCAATTTTTGAGCTGGTGAAATGTACTTAGCGGGTTGCGTAGCTTGAGCACTCAGCAAGATGGCAGCGAACTTGTGATCTCTGCCGCAGATTATTTTCTTAATTGGTACCATTTTTTTATTGTAAGCCATGATTCAATTAATGCACTATGCCCTCAATCGTTTGTGCCTCTATCGGACTTGTACGACAGTCATTTTTTATATGGTATTCCCCACTTGGATCCCTGCTTTTTGGCCCATGGCTGGCACATTATATTCAACAATAAAGTCAAACAATCAATCAATCATAGCATTTGTAAAGCGCACTATATACCCGTGAGGGTCTCAAGGCGCTGGGTGGGGACGCTGCTACTGTTCGAAGAGCCAAGTTTTGGGGAGTCTCCTGAAGGTTAGGGGGTCTTTGGTCTGTGTAGGTGGATGGGGAGGGTGTTCCATGTCTTGGCGGCGAGGTGGGAGAACGATCTGCTGTCAGCGGTCACTCTTCGGATGCTGGGGACAGTGGTGAGGGCGCGGTCTGCAGAGCGGAGCTAGAGGGATGGGGTGTAGAGGCTGAGTTGGCTGTTGAGGTACGCTGGTCCGGTGTCGTGGAGTGCCTTGTGTACGTTGGTGAGGAGCTTGAAGTTATCCTGTTGTTGATGGGGAGCCAGTGCAAGTCTCTCAGGTGGGGTGTGATGTGGCGCGGGATGTTGAGGATCAGGCGTTCGGAGGCGTTCTGGATGCATTGGCACCATTTCAGGAGTTTCGCCGGGGCTCCTGCGTAGAGTGGGTTGCCGTAGTCCAGTCTACTGCTGACGAGGGCTTGGGTGACCGTCCTTCTATGTGTGGTGGGGATCCACTTGAAGATCCTGCAAAGCATGCGGAGGGTGTTGAAGCAGGGGGAGGAGACGGCGTTGACCTGCTTTGTCATGGAGAGTGTGGAGTCGAGGATGACCCCCAGGTTTCGTGCTTGGTCGGTGGGTGTAGGGCGTGCTCCTAGTGCCGTCGGCCACTAGGAACCGTCCCAGGATGAGGGGGTGGGACTGAGGATGAGGACCTCCGTCTTGTCTGAGTTCAGCTTCAGACGGCTGTTCCTCATCCAGTTGGCTCCGGCCTTCATTCCTTCATGGAGGTTGGATTTGGCAGTGTTATGGGTCCTTGGTGAGCGAGAGGATCAACTGGGTGTCGTCAGCGTAGGAAACGATGTTTAGGTCATGTTGTCGGGCGACATGGGCGAGCGGTGCCATGTATACATTGAACAATGTTGGGCTGAGGGATGATCCGTGGGGTGAGCCGCAGATGATCTCGGTGGCTTTGGAGCGGAAGGCGGACACTCTGGATTCTCCCGGTGAGGAAGGAGGTGGTTCAGTCCAGGGCCTTTTCTTGGATTCCGGCGTTGTGTAGGCGTTTTTTTAGCGTGCGGTGGCAGACTGTGTTGAAATCGGGTGACAGGTCCAGGAGGATGAGGGCTGCGGTTTCTCTGTTGTCGAGCAAGATCCTGATGTCGTCGGTGGCGGCGATGAGGGCAGTTTAGGTGCTGTGGTTGCTACGGAATCTGGATTTTGTGATGGGTCCAGGATGCTGTTCTCTTCGAGGAAGCTGATAGTTGTTTGTTGACGGCCTTTTCGATGACTTTCGCCGGGAAAGGGGGCAGGGAAATGGGTTGGATGTTCTTTAGGTCCTTGGAATCCACACTGGGTTTCTTGAGTAAGGCGTTGATCTCTGCATGTTTCCAGCTGTCTCGAAGGAGATGTTGATGGTTTTCCGTAGATGGGGTGCGATGGTGCTGCTGGCTTTGTTGAAGATGTGGTGTGGACAGGGGTCTTCTGGGGATCCGGAGTGGATGGTGTTCATGATTTTGATGGTGTTGTCGTCGTTGATATTGGTCCATGCGAGCAGGCGGTTGGTGTGGGTGGTGGCCGTGGGGGCGAGGGTGCCGGTGGTTGCCGGGGTGATGACGGCATCAAAGCTGTCGTGGATGTCTGCGATCTTGCGATAGAAGAAGGTGGACAGTGAGTCGCACAGGTCTTGAAATGTAGGATGTCGTTGGTGTTGGAGCTGGGGTTAGAGAGTTCCTTCACGATGCTGAAGAGCTCTTTGCTGTTGTGTGCGTTGTTGTCTATGTGGTCTCTGAAGGTGGTCCTTTTGGCGGATCTGATGGGTTGATGGTGTCGGCGGGTGGCATTCCTGTGGGCTGTGTAGCTTTCCGGAGTTCTTTCGTGGGTCCAGTTTTTTCCAGTTTTTGGCAGGGTTCGCTTGGAGGCCTGGAGGTCTCCGGTGAACCAGCTGGCTCTCTTGCTGGTCTGGGTGTTGGGGGGTTTCTTCAGCAGGGCGAGGGTGTTTGCGCCGTCTTTGATCCACTGCCTGAGGTTGCAGGCGACGGTGTCCGGTCGGTGGGGTCTGCGGGTGGACTCTGGGCGAGGGCGGTGGTTAGCTGGTCCTCAATGATCTTGCCCCAGCTGCGGCGAGGTATCGACTGGGTGCGGTGGTGGGTTTCCGAAAGGTGAATTGGATGCAGTGATGGTCGGTCGAAGGAGACGTGGGTGCTTGCTGAGAAGACGGGGTCAAGCGTGTGGCCGGCGGAGTGAGTGGGTGATGTGACGAGTTGTCTGAGTCCGAGGTTGCCGAGGTTGTCGATCAGGGTGGAGGTGTTGGAGTTGTTGTTGTTCTAGAGGTGGAAATTCAGGTCCCCGAGGAGGATGTAGTCCGTGGAGGTGAGGGCGTGTGTGCTGATGAAGTCGGCGATGGAGTAGCTGAACTGAGGTCGGGGTCCGGGAGGTCTGTGGATGAGGGTGTCTCTGAGGGTGTTGTTGGGGTCGGTGTGGATTTTGAAGTGCAGGTGTTTGGCGGTGCTGAGGGTGTTGTCAGCGTCTGTCGAGATTTTGAGGGTGTTTCTGTGGACGATGGTAATTCCCCCACCTATTCCATTGGTATTGTCCTTGCGGGTGATCTTGTAGTCTTCTGGGATGGCTATGGCGTTGTCGGGCGCCGAGGTGGGGGTCAGACAGTTCTCCGTCAGGAAGGCGACGTCTGGGGCGTTGGTGTCGAGTAGGTTCCAGAGTTCGATGGCATGTTTGCGGGCGGAGCGGGTGTTGAGCAGGATGCATCTGAGGAAGTTGGGTTCTTTGGTGGGTGGGTTGGCGGGCCGGATGCTGGTGAAGCTGTAGCTCCGGCAGAAGAAGGGTCCTTGGGTGTGCTTCGGGATGGCCAGGCAGCACGTTCGTGACCATCTACCATAAAGTGCATGGATGGTGCTGGAGTGGTAGCAGTGGTGTGCATCGTGTGCGGAGGCCAGGGGTCATGGCGCTGGGCGCGGTCCAGGCGCGGACGGGCGCAGACTGGCTTGGCTTAGGTGCGCCTTTGGTGCGCCAGCGGCGCGCAGGACTTTATGACGTTCTGCTTAATTCTTCTGTAAAGGCAACCAACTTCATATGCCTAGTTTTCATTTGGAATAAATACAATACTGTTTAACAGATTAATCTTGAGTATTTCTATGTAAATGCTAATGGTAAGCTTCTCCTCATTATAATACATCTAATAGGTCAATGAAAAGTTCTTATCTTATTTAAATTGTCTCATCAGTTGCTGCTCTTTGTTGCTGGACCTTATGGTCTCTTTATGAATATTCTCTCTTCTTTTTTCAGTTCTCCATTTCATGATTTAGTGATTTCATGTTCATCATTCTATCAGATTAGTCTGTCTAGCATTTATTGTTTTAAGGCAGGACATAATCTTTTTATGTTATGTCAATGAAGCTCTCTCATAATAAACAAAATAAACAAATATATTTCCAAATGGCCAGTGCTACACCTGTTGGAGCTGAACCTATTAATTCAGGAGCAAAATGTAAGAGAGCCAAGAATGACCCTCTGTAACCTATTGCCTCATCTAGCAACCCAATATCAGACACTATTCTTGATGAAGTAGGAGTCCATCAACCGTTCTGTCAGGTACAGGTAAGTAGGTCTACACAATCTTATACATTTCTCAGTTATCTTCCTTCATTTAAAAATGTTCTCTTCAGTCAAATAGTACTCTGCAACATATAGTGTGTCATATGACGTCAAGAGTTCCTTTCATAATTAGCCCTTAATTCTTCTCCTCTTCTTCTTTCAGGTTTTGTTTCAATTTCTCTTGGAGCAACATCAGCCCAGCCTCTAAATGCCCTCAAGAAAAGAAATAAACGTTAGTAAGTCACTTTACTTTACCCATTTTTTCAGTTTGTGGATATGCTCACCACCAGAGAAAGGGTAGAACCAGTGGTGTCTTATCATAAAGAAAAACAGTAGTTTAAAGTAACCAATAAAAAAGACAATATGCATTAAGTCATGAAGAGGAACCAATAAAGAAATCTAGTGCAATAAACAACCTTCTATCCAAGGTCGCTCTCAAGATAGGAAGGCATGGGGTTTGTAGAGGAGGCGGAGGTTAAGAACATCTTCCATTCCTTCCTTCCCACTTCCCCCAGAGTTGGCCCTGTACCTGGCTCAAGCACATTTCTCCTGAAATGTTTTGGGGAGACTCCTCCTGTGGGGCGAAGACTCTTCGGACTCCGGTCCGACGAGCACAGGGATTCGTTGTCCCGGCAGAGTTCTCCTGCGGGCGGGGTCAGGCACCGGGGAGAACACTTCGGTTTTCTATTCCGGTAGGATGCGGGTCACTGAAACCTCTGCTCCCGCCCCTGCGCCAACTATGGGATATAAACCAGGTTGGTTTTGGGTCATGACTTCCGCATAGCAGTTCTGACAAACGTTCCTCCGGGGTTGCTTACTCCAGGTCTTTTTCTTCCGGGCATCCCTGGGTTTCCTGTGGACCATCCTTAAGAAGGCCGGGAGGCTCCACGATTGGTTCCCTGGCTATCCCGTAATCATCGTCCTCCAGTTCACAGGATGACGAACGTTTTGGTTTGGAGGAGGAAACTGATGATTTGGCGCTGGGCTGCAGAAGACGAGAATATGGCACAGGTGAGTCTGGGGCCCACAGAGTTGCCCAGGGAATAGTATCTTCTTCGTCATTGTCACGTTCTGATTCCGGTACACACCTTCATAAGAGCTACCAATGAAAAAGTACAAAAGATAGAGGATAGATAGATAATAGGATGGTTGAGTGCTGCAATGCATTAATTCAGTGCAAGATGCCTTAGTGAAGATTTCTATGCTCAAGCAAGACATTTTGGAACTAAACCTCCATACAAAAGAGTTGAGAAAATAGAAATCAGTACAACAACCTTCAATTGTACTGTCTGCCAGAGGGAGATGAAGATCCTTCCCTTTTTGACTTTCTAAAACAATTTATTTCAGAGCTACTAAACATTTCCATTTCTCCACCCATCAATCTACAACAGGCTCATCATTTGTTTATTTCCCAAGATGTTTCTAATTCAACCAATGCCAGACTTAAGGAATTCCTTGCTATGAGACCGCAGATTAGACAATTGCATGTTAGATATTGAATTATTCATCCTTGCATGCGTAAAATAACCAAAGAAGGCACTACTAACACATTTGATGGCCCTGTTAAATGGAAAACATTTCTTCAAAGTATTTCTTGTCACAGAATGGAGACTGCCTCTTCGCCCCTCTCACTGATCTCTGCTTTTGGCCCTCATCTACCCATTGTACCTTGCCTGTCCTGGGTCTCTGCTTGCTTGGTTTCAAAATGTATCTGAGCCCCCGAGTCCAATACATACACTGTGGCCTCCTTGTTACATCTGGTAATGTTCAAAAGACTACCTCAGACTCCCAAAACTGATAGCCTTTCATGGCATTTCTCCGAAGCAATGAATCTCCACGTATTATTTGGGTATTTTTTATTGCATTGTTCGTCACTTCTGTATTTTTTGTGCGCCAATTTCACAGTTTTGCTGAACTCTTGTGAAATCTCGGCAAATCTCAGGTGCCATTTTGGGAGCAGACCTATTTAAGCTGAGTCCAAAACAAGTATTGTTAATTTGCCCCATGTCCCATTCCTGGAAGTGTCTCTTACCTTCACTCCTCGGAGAATCTCTAGGTCCTTAGACTCCATCCTGCACAATCCAAACATCCTGGGGACAATAACTGGAAACCTGAAAGATAAAGCAACACCGATCAGCATTGGGAGAAGACCAACAAAGTAAGGTACAATCATTATTTTCTGTACACAGTAAGAAAGAAAAGCAAAAACTGTTTAAGGAAAAGAACTGATTTACAGAACCAAGTTTAATCATATTCTATTAAGCAATCCAAAGTCAAGAATGTACCTAAAGACTTTACAACTCTTGAAAAAACGATGTGAAGAAACGGACTACAGAAAATTAACCAACAGGAAAAAAAAAGGTAGTGTGAATGAACGACGGTTTTAACAATTGTTTATACCATCTACTAGAGTGCTTGAATAAAAGTCTTGCTTAGAGATTTGACTCACAAATGTGTGTATTACAGATACCGTAAAACAATACTTCTTGGAATAGGTAAGTAGAACATGTGCTGCAGTCCAAGTTCTCATTTGAGGCATGTAAGAAATTATCAGAAGAGAACCCAAGGACACACAAGCTGCCTTGTAGGTAGGGTGGTACTTCTAGTCATCTCACTGGTATTATTTATTTATTTATTTATTTGCACACTTGTACCGCGCTGGGAATCGACTCCCTAAGGAGTATCTCCGCGCCCTTGGCAACATCTTAGAACACTATCCTATCATTTATTTATAAAATGTCCAACAGGAACTAATAGTTAAACAGAAAAGTTTTTAGTTTTTTCCTAAAGGGGAAAAGTTCTTTACATGATCTAAGTTCATAAGGAAGATCATTCCAGAACTTCCGGCCTGCTACTGATAGCGCCCTTCCCCCTTGTCTTGTCTTCCAGAACCTGGGGACAACCAACAGTTCACGATCTCCAGATCTCAAAGATCTTGAGGGAATGTAGGGGTGAAATTTTTGAGACAGGTAATTGGGACCATTACCCGAGATGCACTTGTGAATAATGCACCCGGTTTTAAACAACACTCTCTGTTTCACTGTAAGCCAGTGGAGTTTGTTTAACAGTGGTTTAGAGGGTGTGCGGGCTGGGGCATTAAGAACAAGGCGAGCAGCCGTGTTCTGCACCACTTGCAGTCTGGCAATAATCCCCTCATTTGCGGCTAGCAGCAAACCATTACAATAGTCCAGTCTGCTCAAAACGAGCGACTGAACTAGAGTTTTCCTGGTGGTATCTGGAAGCAATGGAAATACCCGTCGGAGAAGCCCAATTACATGGAAACAGGAACTCACCACTTGATTGGCATGATGTTTAAGATTGAGTTCCTGATCCAGTTTAACTCCCAGATCTTTCACAACCGCCTTGGGTTCGGGGACTGGGCCTAGATCTTGAGGCCACCAGTCAGGGGTCCACAGACGTTTAGCTTCCCCAAAGAGCATCACCTCTGTCTTGGAGACGTTGCACTGGAGGAAGTTTGCTGCCATCCAGTATGCCACCTCTTTCATCCCTTGGGAAAAGGAGCTACGTACTTGCGGAGTCATAGTTTTAAACGGGAAGAGGAGTTGGGTATTGTCTGCATACGATACAGGGATAAACCCATGTGATCTCATGATGTTCGCTAGGGGTGCCACGTAGATGTTAAATAACGTTGGGCTCAAGCAGGAGCCCTGTGGCACCCCTTTGGAGATCTCCACCTCCTCAGACTGGTAAGGACCAAGTATGACTCTTTGGGTACGTTCTATGAAAAAACTCCTTAACCAGGCCAGCGCCTTGCCTCCCAGACCGATGTCAACTAGTCTGGAGGTCATGATCTCGTGTGACACAGTGTCAAATGCCGCTGACAGATCTAAAAGCACCAGGATAACGGAGTAACCCTTATCCTGTAGCATATGAAGATCGTCAGCGACGGACAGCAAGGCGGTCTCAGTGCTGTGCCTTGGCCTAAAGCCTGATTGAGAAGGATCTAGTCCCCCCGTACTTTCAGTATATTTAGATAGATGTTGATTTACAAACTTCTCAGTGAGCTTCCCCAAAAAAGGGAGGAGAGAGATAGGTCTTAGGTTAGTCAGGTCGGTCCACGGAATAGAGTTGTTTTTCCGTAAAGGCCGCACCAGGGCATGCTTCCAGTCAGGGGGAACTTCCCCTGTACTCAAGGATAAGTTAACAACCTGTTGAATTCCCACACCCAGATCGTCGCTTAAAAGCGACATGACCCGTGCTGGAATAACATCTGAAGGGCACCCACTTTTTATTTGAGTGGTTAGAGTGGTTATCTCCTTCAAAGATATTGGTGGGAATTCAGTGAGACTGTTATCCTTATTCCCTGCTGTACTAAGGTGTGGCAGACTATCACCAGTTTCAGTGTTATGAGAGGTGGTATTTGAGGTCAAGATCTTAGTATAAATACCTTCAATTTTCCTAACAAAGAACTGTGAGATGTTATTACAGAGTTCCTGGGACTCGATCCCCTCAGTTTCACATGCAGTGGGCTTAGTAAATGTTTGTAGAATTTGGTAGAGAATTTTAGCATTTTTCCCAGCTGCTGTTAGTTGGGCCGCTATATGGTGTTTCCGAGCAGACCGGATAGCTTTATGGTAGCTTTTTAGGGAAAACCTGTGATTTTCTCTATCCTCAGCCCTGCGTGTGACTCTCCAACGTTTTTCTAGCTTCCTTGTAGTTAGCTTTAATTGTCTGAGATCGTCCGTAAACCAGACCTCTTGTTTAGGGGCAGGCCGTGGTTTATATATCCTCAGGGGGACAACACGATTTATAGTTGTAGTTATAGCTTCATTAAACCTGGCTAATGCAGTGGTGACATTATCGCCGCATTCAGCCCAATTAGGTTCTGTGTATTTACCCCTAAAATTCTCTGATGTTAGCCTGTTCCAGGGTCTTCTGACATCCGCCATAGTCCTCTGTATGCCCTTTACCCTCTGAATGGAACGAGTGTGAAATTCTATGATAAAGTGGTCAGTCCAGTCCATTTGAATAGGAGGAAGACATTTAATCATTGTAGAAGTGTGAAGCACAAGATCCAATGTATGGCCCGCTTTGTCCCTGATTCATTTGGTTAAAACCAAGAGTGGCCAGATCCGCCAATAGTGTCTGTGCCTCCACACAGGTATCTATTTCACTGTGAACATTAAAATCCCCTACCAGAATAAAATCTGAGTTTGCCTGTATATAGGGAGCTAGGACTTCAACAAGGTTAAGGGAAAAATTCCCGAGAGGACCAGGAGGTCGATATACCAAAGCTCCCTTCCTGGTTTCCCTAGAACTGGGGTTAATGGTGAAGATTAGAAGCTCCATTTGAGAATTGCACACCGTCTCGGTAACCACCACCTCCATATCCTGCCTGAAAACAATGGCTAGCCCACCTCCAGTTTTAATAGGGCGGTCCATCCTTACCATTTTATATCCCGACGGCACCCCCAATGTAATAGCCGGAACCGTATGGGGCTTAAGCCAGGTCTCAGTCAGAAAACAAAGATGTGGTTTCTCTGATGTAAGGAGATCCCAGACTTGAGTACTTTGCATGACCAAGGAGCGAACATTACACAATAGGTTCTTACAGTCTAAAAGGGGGTCATTGAAAGGGCTGATGATCAATTTTATGGGGTCTTTAGCAGGGACAGATGAAATAGACCCTAACTGACACGGGGTAATTACCGCATTTATAGTAAATTGCGTTGAGCATTCCCTGCAAGTAAACGGTCCCTCCAAGTTACTCCCTACCTTGTGGGAGCACAAAGCAGTGACATCCCTGCCCATATCAATTAGGGCCTGGCTGGTGTATGAAAGAAATCGGCACTGGTCTGACTCCGAGCAAATGGCAGAATCCGCCATAGCCCCCTGCCCCTGGCCCCGTCCTGTCGCGGACGGGCGCAGACGGGCTGGTCTTTGGCTCGTCTTAGGCACAGGAGTGGGCGCCACACTGCGCGTCAACACTGCGCGTTGAGCCGACGAGTTGCTTTATAGCCCTTGAGTCTGGGAGAGCTAGAGCGCTAACCGCTCGCCTCCCTGGATGTTCCTGGCTCTGCCCCGCCTTCCGCACCCGTGATTGGCTGGAGGGTCGGACTGGGCGTGCAGGCACAGGTCGAGCAACAACAAGAGCTGGTCCCTCAGTGCGTGTGGGTAAGCGGTATTAGGTTGGAAGTATAGGTGGGAGTACACCTCAGTGCGTGTGGGTAAGCGGTATTAGGTTGGAAGTATAGGTGGGAGTACACACTCATATAACTGATGTTTTTAAGGTCTACAGCTGGAACAAAGTTGTGAACTACCAATCCAAAAAGCAAGACGCTTTTCCCCACCCAACATACCTTAGTTGCTGTGCAGTACATCACTTGTGAGGAATGTAGAGTACTGAACGTGGGTTACTATTGTCTCTGCGAAGCCACATCACAGGTCTTACAAGGTAAGCAAATACATTGCTTGATCTGTTACCTACTAGATCTCTTTGTCAAAAGGAAAGCATACGTTTAAGCTTTATCTCATAAGGCATTCATATCTTCTGTCTCTTCTAGACCTTTATTTGATGTTTGGAGAGCCTATTATCCTGACAAATCTGAATTTTCTTTTTGTTTCTAATGTTCATAATACGCTTTCCAGAATTTCTTATATTTTGGTAACCAAATGATTATGACCTAGTTTATATTCTGACGAGAATGGTTGTATTTTTATTTCTAAATATGCTCCTTTTTCAGATCTTCTAGATGTCACTGATATTGACTCAAATGCTGGTAGATGGAGATTCAATAAAACCACATGTTTTGTCTCTTAAATCATTTTTTTGTATTAAAGAATGTTTTCAATTTAATAATTCCTCTGATACATCCATTGCTAATTACTGAGATGCATTTTAATGTAATGATGCCAGAATAACAAAACATTAAGCAGTAGTAGCGGAGATATGCAATTTTAATCTGTTTAATGAAAATAGTGCCTAAAAGCACAAAGCTCCACTTGAGATCATCACGCTGTGGTAGACATGTGGAAAGTCACAAGATCAGGCTGGCAGCAAAGGAGTGTGTGTCGGATACAGGGACCAGTCTAGTCCCTCTGCAAAGTAACTTTCTAAGTCCAGCGCAAAGAGTTCCGTTCACGTTGGAGGAGGTTGGGTTGGAGGTGAGCGCCAGGACGGGCCTGATCGCCATGGACAATCATTGCTGTTTTGCGAAGAGAAGGTCGGGCGTCGAGGATGGCTGTCGCTGTAGTGCGAATACCCAGTCATGCATTGTAGACAGTCATTGTTGAAGCTTTGCATTTGCAGTGGTCATTGGCTGTTTTTGCTGTAGTGCAAAGTGCACGCCTCATGTTGGTGACCGTTGTTAGTGGCAGAGTCTTGGCATGAACTGGCCCATTCACAACAAGCCCAAACTTCAGGATTTTCAGCTTTTCTTCCAGAAAGGTATTATCTAATGTCTCCCAAGGGTTCACTTGGGCTTTATTGACTTGCTTCATGAGAGGCTTGCAGGGCTCAGTCAGGTCCAAGTACAGGTCCAGGTACAGGTCTGGGCTGGTCCAGTTGCAGGAAGGCCTCTGAAGATTGTTGTGTCCCTATAGCTAAAAAAAAGCTCTGCCAACTGATCCTCCGAGGCACTCTGGTTGGCCTGGTATTTAGGCCAGCAGGTCCAGTCTTACTACTCAGACAGCAAGGTGGTTCTTCAAGCAGCAGGACAGTCCTTCGACAAAAGGCAGTCCTACTTTTTAATCTTTTACACATTGAGAAATGCTCTAGAGTTGCTCTGGTGGTCCATATTCATACCTGGTGCCTGCCCTTGCTTGGAAGGACACTCTATCCTACCCCACATATGGTTCTGAAAAGTTTTTCCCCTGTCAAGACTCCTAGCTGTCTGGAGGTGACAAAAAAAGGGCACGTCTGATGTCAGGTTCAGAGGGCAGGAGCAAACTGGGAACTGAAAGCAGCCCTGGCAAATTTTGCCAGACCAGCCGACGCCCGGCGCGTAGCGCAGCTGGCGAGGCTGACGGCTACTAGGGGAGTTTGGGGGGTTCGCCCCCCAAGAAAATTTTGGAAAATGATAGACCAAAATGGTGAATTTTACAGCACATTTTTCATTACATATTCAAATTGTATCAACTTTCAAAGCACAGTAAATAGTAGATAATGACCATAAAGAACATCAGGTTACCCACCCATTCATATGTACCCATAGACATTCTTTCAGAGAGCAACAAAAATAGACACAGGTAGTGAATCAGAGAGAACAAAGTAAAAGTGAGACCAGCACCCACATGGTGTGTAGCGAGCAAGCACAGTGAGCAACCACTACTAGGGGTAGTGACCAGTCCGGCCCTGTCCACCACCACCACCACTGCGCGAGGCGAGGCACGCGACACCCACCCAGTGACAAGTTACTGTGCCACCCACCGCTGTACAGCCGAAGAAATTAGCCAATCTAAATGCCTTTAATAGAGGCTGAGACACATTGAAGATGTCTATCTCTTTGAGATGATACTTGCAAGAATGTCATACTTTTGGGAGGAGTCTTGCTACAAACATGTTAGCATTCCACTATGTATGTGATAGGTGCCTTAAACCCCCTCCAGCAAAACAATATTTAAAAAAAAGAAAAAGTCTCTAATACCCTGTGGCAACCTGCCCCCCTCATGTGTATATATGGTTTAAAAAAAGCCCATTGTGACCTGGGAACTCTCCTCCACTGCAGACCTTAAAATAATGCATCAAACTCAAGGTATTTGAGGATTCTGAACTCTGACTCTAATCTGTAGAGACATTCAGTAACTCTTGCTATGAGAACAATACAGTGATTTAAATAGACTATATGACATGCACAAAATCAAAAAGGTGAATGTTGCCTCTTTTAAATTGGTAGGCACTAAGAAAGACAGAATGTGAGGGAAGACCATGCATAAAACACTGAGTAATGGTTTTTGAAGGCAGAGATGTTAATGCTTAGCAGTCTAGGAGATGCATTTTACAATGCATGTTTCGGAGAACTGCAATGCAGATACAGTACTGCCGGAGCAATGAGCTAGGCATGATCTGATGGAGTGACTGGAGAAAATCTAATTTAAACCAAGTGGGTAATTACAGTCACATAATTGGTATTCCCGGCTCCTGATTTGACTGTGGGGGTATTTATCGTTCCCTCTCCGCTTCCATCATAGAACCTAGGTCATTTTCTATTGGCTTGAAAACGTACACATTGGGAATGCTTGAATTAGGTGTAAAAGAAATGAATCCATCCAGTGTTCTGTTGCTCTGTCATTATATATGCCAATGGTCTTACATATTCTACACTAAAACGATTCTAACACCCGAGAGGCAATTCATGAATGTAAAATGCAACCCGAGATCCAACACTTTTAAAAACAATTCATAAATGTAAAAAGCAATCTGCGGAAGGGACACATTTAGAAAATAGAAAGCTTTATTTCTTGTTTGTTATGAGGGATTGTGGAGCCTTGGTGGCGGCATTAACTTTTCTGTCTCCTGCTAATTTACAAGCACATTCATGTATTGCGTGTTGTCTCACTCCACTCGTGATGCTGCAGGCAGCCAGTCACGCGCACATTTAATTGTGCGAGTCCCAATGCGCATGCGGCATGATGACATCAGCCGCACCCTAAGGCGCGCAGACGCGGCGGAGGAGACAGTGCATCATTCTGCACGCTGCGCACAGGCACCTACTCCTCCTCCTGAAAACGGGGGGTAATCGGAACAAGGACTTCTAGATGAATTGTCAGAGTCTTTCCTAATCCTCGCTGCTCCCTCCCCTAGTCTTGGTGTCACGTCATGTCACACATAATAGCAACACATGAAATGGGATACAGAACTTCAGGTTAATCCGGGTCCCACCCTGACCCAGTGTATCTGCATGCGCCTGAGAAGTGTCTGTACTGTACTCTCCCATTAAATGCATTTTCGTACACAACTGCAGAGGAGAGCCCTTGGTCTCACTTTAAATTAAAGTAGTGCGGGTACTAGGTAAGGTACCTGACTATACCTGCCCATTTAAAGCACAGCTTTCTTTAGACCTTCGGTTCATGTGCCTTCAGGCTGCTTCCGGTTAGCTGGTCTAGGCCTCCCATTCCTGAGACTGACGCTGCCCCAGGCCCAGACAGTGCAGTGCTGTGGTAACCTTCTCACAATGAACCGAAGATCGTTCAAATCAGCTCTCCTTGTCCCAACCACATCAAAAAGAAAAAGACATGAAGTAAGAACCACAAAGTGCCCTGGCCCAGACCTCTAGAATGGTCCTGATCTTTTGATAGGCAATAAGGACACTGCTGTCTCTTTTGGAAATATTGGAAACACTTCCCCTCCAGAGAAGCATTCGACACACAGTTGTGTGGATAGAAAGCATGTCTAGATCAGAAACTTAAACCTCTGTTTCCCAAAAACAGTTTGAATAATTTATTTTCTCTGACCTCTAGATCCGGCCTTTGTATATCTCATCTCAACCAAGTGCTCTGAAGTGGCTGCTGGCATACATGTTATCACTGTAGAAAACAGCTTCACTAAATAACTAGATAAACAACTCTCAGAATGAAACAACATGCACAATAGATAGCACAGCAACAACCTAAAGCAAACTGGAGGGAAGAATTAAAGATTAAGATGTGAAACAGAGGCCCAGGGCAGATTAACAAAAAAACAGGCAGCACTGCGCACCATTGAAAGTAGGTGCAAGCAAGTTGTGAGAATCAGCCTTAGGTCACCGCCTTCCCAGCAGCACCAACAGCAGAATCCTGTGAATGGAACACCTGTGACGTGCAAGGCACGCCAATGTGATGTCACGAGGTCCGCGCTGGCACCAGCAGCAGAATCTTGTGAATGGAACACCTGTGATCGGCCAGGCCCTCCAATGGATGTCACGAGGTCCGTGCTGGCACCAGCAGCAGAATCCTGTGAATGGATTACCTGTGACAGGCCAGGCCCTCCAATGTGATGTTACGAGGTCCGCGCTGGCACCAGCAGCAGAATCCTGTGAATGGATCACCTGTGACAGGCCAGGCCCTCCAATGTGATGTCACGAGGTCCACGCTGGCACCAGCTGCAGAATCCTGTGAATGGATCACCTGTGACAGGCCAGGCCCTCCAATGTGATGTCACGAGGTCCGTGCTGGTACCAGCTGCAGAATCCTGTGAATGGATCACCTGTGACAGGCCAGTCCCTCCAATGTGATGTCACGAGGTCCGCGCTGGCACCAGCTGCAGAATCCTGTGAATTGAACACCTGTGACAGGTCAGGCCCTCCAATGTGATGTCACGAGGTCCGTGCTGGCACCAGCTGCAGAATCCTATGAATGGAACACCTGTGACAGGCCAGGCCCTCCAATGTGATGTCACGAGGTCCGCGCTAGCACCAGCTCCAGAATCCTGTGAATGGATCACCTGTGACAGGCCAGGCCCTCTAATGTGATGTCACTAGGTCCGCGCTGGCACCAGCTGCATAATCCTGTGAATGGATCACCTGTGACAGGCCAGGCCCTGCAATGTGATGTCACGAGGTCCGTGCTGGCACCAGCTGCATAATCCTGTGAATGGATCACCTGTGACAGGCCAGGCCCTCCAATGTGATGTCACGAGGTCCACGCTTGCACCAGCTGCATAATCCTGTGAATGGAACACCTGTGACAGGCCAGGCCCTCCAATGTGATGTCACAAGGTCCGCGCTAGCACCAGCTGCAGAATCCTGTGAATGGATCCCCTGTGACAGGCCAGGTCCTCCAATGTGATGTCACGTGGTCCCCACTAAGTGCAGAGGGGAGGCCTCTGTCGTTGCATAGACAAGCAGAGGCCACTAATGGGAAAGAATGTCGAGTAGGATGAGATCGTCTTTGAGGTTCATCACAGGATCATTTTTGTGACTGAAAAGGTTTTTGCTTTTTTTCTGGAAATTCAAATAAAACAGTGTCTCGCCTGCTCCCTCCCCCTTACACTGCAAGACACAATCGCCCATGGACCAGTGATGATGTATGGTGACACATTGAAAAGTGGTATAAAAGGCTGGAAACCAGGCAGCCGCTGAATGCAGTTTTAAGTACTGTGACGCACATTTTTTTAAATTTCATGATACAACTTGAACTCAGGAGTTCAAGTTGTATCATGAAATGAAAAAAATTGTGCGTCACAGTATTTACAAATAGCTGCATCGTCCGCATGCCGAATATTTAAACGCAGCCTCAATTATCTCGCAAAGCTGATGATTCTGAGTAGGTATTGTTTTAAAGCAATTTAATAGCTCTCATTTTAACAAAAGAGCATAGAAGGGTGAGTCGGCACTGGCAAATCTGCAAACAGGATACATTCCAAGCTCAGCAGCAGGTGCATTTGTCCACTGAGGTATTTGTGCAGCTTGTATTTAATCCCTTCTCTGCTTTTTTGCTAAAGAAAAACGTTACCAGCCTACACTTTGAGAGCTCTGTGAGATATGTTCAGGATGACACAGTGCAGCTACAGGGTAGCTAGCGATTAGAAATCGGATCTATTGGTCCGCAGTCAACAGATAGCTAGCCTTCAACCCCTCCCCCCCCACCACCACTTCCTTGCAGTGGGCCCCGATCCTTGCCGCTCTTGCCCCGCAATTTCCCCCCACATTCTTTCCTGTTCAGCCTGCCAGGCAGGTGCAGCCAATGAAAAATTTATTTTTAGCACAGTAGTGCTGTGCCGCCCCCCACCCATAACGCCCGCCACCCATGAATCAGATCTGGCCACCACTGGCCTGCAAACAAACAAATAGCACTCACCTGCGCTGCGGGCCGCAGATAGGGGAGATTAAATTACGGGGTGCAGAATCCGGATCTCTTTCCTGGCTGGCCTATCCTGCTGTCTCCCTCTCTGAATGCCTGCAGCCTGCCTCGACCTCGCCTCAGTCACAAGCACTTCCCAGTGCGCATGAGCATCACTGCAGACCCTAGCCTGCCCTAAAAAAAACAGTGGCGCCGCAGGGGCGGTTGTGACAGGAGGTAAGGTCAGGTGGTGACGTAGTGTGTTGAAATAATTTATTTTAAATCGGCGCAGCACCACAGCTCACACCAGGCCTCTCAGACAACAGCCAGGCGGCCTGATTGTGATGTGCTTAATGTACTGCTGTAAGCACTGTCTGTGTTCTGCTGTTGGGGCCGATTTGGGCCGACCGTGACTCACCGTCGGTCCAAATCGGCCCCAACAACAGAACCGGCCCCCTGTCGCTAAAGCGGCCCCCAACCCCATCCAGCCTACCGGGGGATTGCCCGGTGCCCGGACTGACCAGTCCGGTCCTGGGCAGAAGGTAAAGCCCTTTGAATTGTAACTAGAGATGGGTACAGCCTCACCCCATTCATCTTGCCAGTTGCCCATCCTGTCCACACCTACACCCCCTTTGTGTTACTGTCTGACAGCAATACACAAAAGAGCAGTATAATTCACAGTTATGTGACCCAGGACACTGGCAGAAAGTACAAATGGTTAGGACAAGAAAACACCAACTTTCTAAAAAGATTTTAAGTTTCAGAATTATGACTTAAAATCTAACTTTAACATTAAAGAGGAATCTTAAATTACAGTTCATTTGAGCATAAAGAATACAGTTCTACCTGCTCCCAATCTAAAATTACCACTTCTAAAAGGTAATAAGGTAAACCAATGTGTGGTATCTGGCTTTCTTCTCTATTCTGTCCTTTCTTTGTGTCCTGTACTCAGCTTCTTAGCCAGTCTATGTGATTCCATGGAATGTTCCCTTTGTGTATGTTTGAGTCTACCTGTAAGTTTATCTATGTAGGTTAAGCAGCAGGGTTGCTGCTCCCAGTGGGGCTTACTATGCTGTATTTGATTACCTGGATTAATATGCTGTTTATCCTACTTCATTTCCTGCAACTATTTCCTAAGAATACACCTAGAACTTGGATACAGCTACAACAGAGTGTATTGCTTTTATTAAATTCCACACTGGCGTAGAGCTGAAAAAGGACCCATTTGAAAGAAAGGGACATCAATGAATTTAAAGAGGTCATCATTACAACTAAAGACAAGATGAGAAATGTTTTAAAATTACTTTCTTGCGTCTGGGTGCCCCACCAGTGTCTGGTTCCAACGGACAGCCATAACCCAGGGCATTGTGTCAATCTTTGCGGAAATTTTACTACTTCTACATCATTGGAACAAGCTCTTGTGCAAACCTAAAGGTCAACCTGTGTTTCCCTCTACTGTTTGTGAGTCAGGTTACTTTGTGAGCAACTGTGCTGCTTCTGACTGTCCTCTGTGTGCCTGCGCTGATTCTACAATCTTCTGTTTAAACAAAAGTGAGTTTGCTTATGTTTACAACGTACTATTTAAACGAAAGTGTGCCTACACTACTTCTGCAATCCACTTGTGCTGACTGTACTGATTCTATGTGAGCCTCCGGTAAGGTGATACATGTCAAGCAATTATGGAGAACATATCTTGAGCAACTTACTTTCTCGCTACTCTTTACCCGTCTTGCAATATTTAAGTTATCTTGCTCCATTCATTTGAAATTATCTTTCCATGACAAGGATCTGTGTTACATTTAATTCAATTTAGTTTCCACTTTACGATCTGCTATATGCCAAAGGATTGACTTTCTGAAACACTTTCTACAAGGGTGAGCCCCGGAGCCTGTGTTTATTATACAACTATCCGGTACTTTGGTAAAGCAGCGGTCAGTGCATTTTGTTCTATTAATCCAGTAACTGTGCTTGTTTGTTTGAGGTTACATTTTACACACTTGCGCTCGAGTTGCTTACCTCGAGCCTTAAGAACGATGAGGGAGGCTGGATCTGCATTCTTCTGCATGGCGTTCCATGCAGCTGCGAGCCGGCGGTGTTGTGATGTTGATGTTCCTTACTGTCTACATTTGGCATGCGCAAGCCGTGGATGGGTCATTAGAATGGTGCTTCGCGTCACTGGTGACACACTTCTTCACAGGGCAACAGCGAGTCTTTATGACCCGCCTCTATCTACCATGTGGTGCAGACTGCTTTGAAACATACAAAGTGTTCTTTCAGGTACCGTATATTCAGACTTTGTTACTGTTGAATTGGAGAGGAAATGTATTGGCTACGTGCTAAGTATTCAGTTGTACATTCATTTGTACAGTCAGTTTCCTGGGCAACGCCGCACTGTACCACTAGTAGGTCATGGATCATTCCTCTTCCACCATATCTACTCCAGTCTACCTAAATCCTGACTGCAACTATCAGCCTGATTCATCAAGCCGAATTGCGCTCGCAAAGGGCCAGATTCTGAGAATCTGGCCCATTGCGAGCGCAATTATTGCATTTGGGATTCATCATCCCAAATGCAAAATTCGGTAATTGCTACTTCGCTAAATTGCGAGGGATTACATTTAAGGAATCTCTATTTGAGATTCCTTAAATGCAATTCATCAACCATTTTTAAATTGCTAATTCGCAATTTCGGGCCGCTATTTACCGAGAGGTCAGACCTCTCGGTAAATAGCAAAAACTTAGAAAAATGCTTTTAAAAGCATTTTTCTAAGTTGCATGTTGCACACACACATGTCCTTTGGACATGTGTGTGCGCAACACCAGTTTCAATTTGCATTTAAGGGGTGCTACAGGGTGTCCTTTGGACACCCCTGGCACCCTTTAAATCGCTATCTTATTTGCGAGTAGCAAATTGCTAATCGCAAATAAGGAATACTCCCAATTCATTCCTATGGGCCTTTTGGCCCATAGGAATGAATGGGGAGTTATTCCTTATTTGCGATTAGCAATTTGCTACTCGCAAATAAGGAATGTGTAGGAATGGCTATTTATTTAGCAATTCCTACATGAATACCGTTTTGCAAGTCCTTAATAGCGATTCGCTATGAATCGCTATTAGGGGCTCGCAAAACGGCCCATTGATGAATAAGGCTGTATGACTTTCTAGAATCTGTCCCAAATATCCTAGGAATCACCCTTAAGAGACAGTCTTGGTACACAAAAACGAAAAAAAACTTGACGTTCATAGGACATTTCTACATGTGTAACACAAAAAGAGGACTTCATTTCCTTCCCGGCAGGTGGATACTCGGGTACCAGGTTCGAGTAACAGTGTCATTTTTCTTATTTTTTTCTGCATGGGTTATTGATTGATTGCATTTAATATTTTCACTTTTTCCAAACTGTGTTTATACTTATCTACCTGTTTTCTTGTTTTGGCCATGTTTTATTAATGCTCACTTGTGCTTTTAGTAGTGCTAGGATCTTAGATGTTATATCCCAAACTATTCATACTCTTGCTGATGGTGTGCATTGTGTGTCTTCAAACCTTCTCTGATACTTTGTTGATGGTTTTTGGATATGATGATTTGCCTTAACGTTTGTTGGGATGTTGCATTGCGACCTCCTATTAGGTGCCATTAAGGTGCTCAATTCTTTGACTTTGTGGTGGTGAGCAAGTTATTTATCTCTAACTGTTTTTGACAATTTTTCTTTTAAGTTTGATGTTTTCTTGTGATAGGCCATTAAGGTGCTCAATTCTTTTTACGCTTTTTAGTGCTCGAATAGCATTGTTCTTGCGTCCTAAACTATTGTGGTGGAAAATCTTTATTTGAAGTGACTTGTTGTGAGTATCATTTTTAAGCTCGATGCGGGAGCACCTTACGCTCTTATCATTGCTTGTGTTTTGAAATGAAGTATTTTATTGCTTTTACTAATACGGAGCACCTTCGCTTCAACCATCCTGTTTCCGGTTGTGTTGGTTTGTGTAGGGCATCATTCTTAAGCTCACCTTACTAATGTGGGAGGCCCCTTACGCTCCACCATTTCTTGTATTGGTTTGTGTAGGGCCTTATTCTTAAGCTCACCTTACTAATTTTGGGGGGGCACTTTACGCTCCACCCTTTACTTTAGTTTTTGTCTGGTGGTGTACCCAAAACCACATTAAGTTACTTCTTGCATTTATGTCTTTGCACTCTCCTCTTTGCTGTTTATAGAGGGGAGTGTGTGTTATGTATGTGTTCCTTTCTATATGTTTTTTGCTCTCTTTCTTACCACTTGCCTCCTTAGTTTTTGTTGTCTCCGTTAGGGAGGGAGATGTGTGGTATCTTGCTTTCTTCTCTATGCTGTTCCTTTCTTTGTGTCCTGTACTCAGCTGCTTCGCCAGTCTCCGTGATGCCATGGAATGTTCCCTTTGTGTATATGTGAGTCTATCTGTCATTTTATCTATGTAGGCTGAGCAGCAGGGTTGCTGCTCCCAGTGTGGCTTACTATGCTGTACTTGATTACCTGGATTAATATGCTGTTTATCCTCCTGTAACTATATCATAAGAATAAACCTAGAACTTGGATACAGCTACAACAGAGTATCTTGCTTTTATTAAATTTAACACAATGTTTGTCAATGGGAGCAATAGGCCTTACATCTGTCCAGAATGGCTTTAGGAGCTTTTCACTCTCAGGATATTTAAAACTTAAGTGCACGTCCTACTTTTAAATACAATGCACCCTGCTCTCTGCGGGCTTAGTGTCAGGAAGGTGCTTGGGCAAGAGCAGAGATGCCTTTTCTGAATGCCCCGCCCAGGACACCTGGTACAATTTATCAATACCTAGGAGTGTCTCCCAGAGGGGGAAGGGGGAGTGGATAAAATAATAAAGAAGACAGTCTTGGGTTATCTGCTTCCAATCCTCTATTTCGCCAATGTGGTAATCCAGGCTGGAGATTCTGGAAACTAAAAACAATAATACTTAACATTCATATTCTTACAGTCTCAATTCTATTGTTGTTCTACTCTAATTCACATACCAATATAACCTTAGACCTTTGTATCTCTTCTATAGTCTTCGAAATCTTCCTGCAATCTCAAATTTTAACTTGCATGAAGTTTTTCTGTGATATCAAAAGACACCAGCGATTTATTAACCTTATGTATCTTTTCTACTCGTATCTGTTATATCTCTATAGTTTGTTATACATACCCTGTTTACTTATTGTATTAGTTTCTTGTTTTTTCTGATTCCTAACGCTGAGCAGACGATATCTTTGTAAGTATAATTCTTGTTATTTCCTTTACTTCAGAGTCTTAATAATGATTAGACCTTATCCAATATACAATGTCCATAACACAAGTACTTAGCTCAATAACAGTCGTCTAGGAGTCTTCCGAGTGACTGAAGCGCGGCGTCTTTCACTCGAAACTCTAAAGCTGCTCCTTCAACGAGACAGGATTCTGATGTTCTCTGAGCATGTCTTTCGTTTAGCAGCTCTCTCCGTGACGATGTGCGCATGTATTCTCGGCAACTCGGGACACCGAGACACTACGAGGTAGCGCTTCACTAATGCGCAGGTCTTGACAAGCTGGATTCATTCAGGAGTGAATTGCGCATGCACTCTGGGCAAACACCACTTCGATGAAAGTGGAAGTCCAAAAATCAGCGCGTCCCCCCAACAGGTTCTTGGTAGATAGGAAACACGAGCGGGTTGAAGACCCGACGAAACGCGACGAAAGCCCTGACTAAAACTAAAACGACGAGAAACAAGGAATGCGTGCGCTTCAGTTAAATTCACAGGTGAAGTGCACCAGCGTTCTATTGCGAGCGCTTCAAGTGGAATTCTGCGCGTGAACAAAGACTAGAACTGCTACTCTTGTGCATGGTCGGCCATCTTGGAGTTATCCAATCTCCAAACCTTCTTCCAAGTAATGGCCTTTACCGTCAACGTTTTGGATACTGCTTGTTTTTGATATGTAAGACAGATGGATGGGTCTTGATCTCTTGAGGACCTGACAGTTAGAGTCTACTTGAAAAAGGAACGTCTAGGTCTGGCAAAAGGCTTATTTGGCAAGGTCGAAATGGGAGTTTAAAATTGTACTGCAGACTACATTGGCAGGCCTAACACGTGTTTTAAAAGACCGGCCCCATAGCGGCATTGAGTTTACAGGCCCTGGAAACATATGGTACCGTCTAGTAGGGACTTACAAGTCAAGTAAATGTGCCAATTGGATGATAGCCAGTTTCACCATGTTTCAAAGCAAAAGCACAAGCACTTTACCATTGGTTAGTAGTGGTAAAGTGCACAGTGTCCTAAAGCCATCATAACATATTCAGCAAATCAAGAAGGATGAGGCAAAATGTTTGGGGAGTACCACACCAGGGATGTCAGGACTAACATGTGTTCGACAAGCTGAAAGCAGGTAGAACTACACAACCTTACGGTAGTTTTCATCACAAAAATTGAAGAACCTGGAAAGACCATCAGCATTGGTGTGGTCTATTTGAGGTCGATGTTTCTCTGTGAAATTCATTCCCTGTAGGGGATGGACCCCTACAATAGTTTGGGATTCTCTGACTGTGGTCTGTTTACACCTGGAATGTATGGTCTTAGCCTTTTCAGGGCACAGACCACTGCAAAGGCTTCACTTCCTATAGCACTTTACCCCTGTTTTCTGGGAAGTTACCTCCTGCTCATGAAGGCTGCAGGTTGGTCAAGGCCCTCTTCTTTCAGCTGTGAGAGCATAGCCCTCATGCCATGCTCTGAGATGTCTGTATGGAAAATTAATTCTTTATAGAAATTAGGGGCCTTGAGCACTACTTCTGTGTACATGGACTCCTTTAAGGTGTCAAAAATATTCTGGCATGCCTCCATCTAGATCACCTTCTTGGGCTGCTTCTTATAAGTTAACTCTGTCACAAGAGCAACAAATGTGCCATACCCCGTGAAAACATCTCCTGTAGTAACTGTTAAGACTTAAGAAGACTGTCGTCTCCGGGTCTTGGATGTTCCCTGGAGACACTGTAGCTTGCCACCACCAACCTGGTGAACTAAGTAGACCACAGATCCTTGCCCTATCTGAGACTTCCTGGCCTCGATAGCTAGGCATACCTTCTGCAGGATCAGAAGCACTTCCTGGAGGTGGAAGAGGCAGTCTTCCCATCTAGGACAGAAGACTGCATCATTGTCTAGATAGTAGGCACTGAAAGCCTCCATCCCAGCAAGGATACGAATGACCAACCTCAGGAAGGTGGCAGGGACATTATTGAACCCTGAGGCCATCACCAAAAATTGGAAGTGGTCATCTGGGATTGAGAATGCAGACCCCTCTTTATTCCTTTCAGCTAAGGTAATCTGGTGTACCCAAACAGCCCTCTGTAGTCCACACAGAACCAGAGTTCTTTTGTGGCACCCGGTGAGGAAGCCTTGTTTACCACAACCACTGGACTGTGCCAATGGCTCTTGGAGTGTTCTATTACCCCTACCTCCAGCATTTTACATACTTCATCCTTAATTCTGTGCCTCACTTTACATTTTACTTTTGATAGGTAGGCTGTGTCTATTGTCAGTGGCATGGGTGCACCAAGGGGTGAGCCCTGGGGTAAGTGAGAGGATCAAGACAAACTTCCCAGCAAGTGACAAAAGTTCATTTGTTCCTCTGAGGGCAGTGCAGGGGAAAGGATAACACCTACCACTGACCCATCCTGGTCCTTGGAAGATAGGAGGTTGAAGAGAAGTTCACTTTCCACTTTCACTCCATTATCCTTCATCAGGAGCATGGTTTCTTTAGATTTCTCAGATTGAGGCTGGTGGAGGTACACATGCAAGACCCTAATGGGTTCCTGGGTGTCTTCAGGTCCATTCTCATCTGCAGCCTATGAAAATGGGTTACCAACATTGAAAAGGTTTTGCCCTACCCCAGATGTCTTGTCAGGTTTTTTGCATTGAGACAGACTTAGTAGGAAGGCTCTGTAGCACTGAGGTACCACCAACACACAGGTTGGTCCAAGCTAAGGAACCTTAGGCTCAATATACAGGAGATTATGCTCTCAATAGATCAGGTGATCACCTGGGCCTCTGCCTGTAGCCGTATGTCTCCCAAGAGTAATGGAATCTCCTCTGCACTTTGCAGAACTCTGCCCAGTATAGCCCCTTCAGTCTTCCAGCTGGCCAGCAAGGGTAGGTCCCCTAGGACAGCAACATCCTCCCCAGTGGTTTCAAGGGTGTCTTCCTTTGTTTCAGCCTCCTCTTGGACCGTGGGAATTTCAGGGGCGGGCTTTCCATGTCGCCTTCCCTTTTTCTATTTGGCAGTAACCTGGGCCACTTTTTAAGGCTCCAGGTCCTTTTGACTTCCATCTCAGGCTGCCATGGACCCTACAGTCAGGCACACTCACTCAGACAACCCTAACATCTCCAGTGGGCATTAGGTTCACCTTCTTCCAGATGTTGTTCTTCATGTCAATACCAAGTAGACAATCCAAAGACATGGCTAGACTCACAGCTACTCTTAAGGAACATGAGACTCTCCCATTCAAAGGGAGGCAAAACCATTGGCAGTGACTCTTGTGGTTGTCAGCTAATACAACCTGGTGGAATACTTTGGAATTACCTGCCCTTGAAGTCACCAGATGACACTGAACTGTAGTCATTGTGGCACATGTGCTTCTCAAAGCCTCTACCTTCTGCCCATTGATGGTGACCAACTGCCTGTACTTTTCAGGATTATTAGGCATATGGGCCTTTGGCACCATATCTCTGTCACCACGGGACCCTAAAAAAATCTCTGCACTTCCTCCCATGCTAACTGGGGCAACCTCTTCCCCAAGCACTACACTGGTCATCCATGGTATCTGCCACCAGTTGGGGGCTGCTGCCTTTCAGGTCAATGGGGATCCTGCTTGACATGCCTATGCCTGTAACATTTCTAGCACTTAGTAGAAAAGCCGTCCAGAGAACCACTTTTCTTATAGTCAGTTTTGGACTCCAAATCCTCCCTCTGAGTACTGTTTTGGGGGGCTTTACAGACGTCTTTGGTTTTACTTTTTTCTTCCCTTCTATCTTCTGGTGGGGACCCTGTCCATCCTTTTGGTGTCCCCCCAGGTACCTTCTTGGACATTCTGATGCTAACCCAGATGTTCATCTCATTTGCAAGCTGTCTGGGTGAAGTCAGCTTGCTATCGATCAGGTGTTGGCGCAGCTCTGTAAAGCAGGTATTAAGCATGTGCTCCTTCAAGATCAAATTAAATCACCCATCAACATCACTTAAATGTGCAATCTTTCCCTCAAACCATCAGAGTCTTACTGGCGTAATCTACAAAATCTATTATAGACTGGTTAGGCAGTTTGTAAATGTCACTGAACCTTAGTCTCTACCACCTCTAGCGTCAGTAGGGTATCCCCCCAACTGGGGCCTATGCTTCCATTGGCTAACCTCTCAATCCTCCTCAGGGATCATATGCATAATCGGCGATGCCTCATAGTTTTCCACACATTTTCAAATATCATCCCCCACAACATAACTAAACACTAAGGGGCCCCTTAGGATGTCGGGCGGATTGCCCCCGCCAGACTGGCGGTAGCCACAGCCTGCCTGGCGGGGGCAATCCCCCCGACATCCTCACTAGTTTCCCCCCCACCATATTAGTATGGCGGGGGGACCTCGGTGGATGGAAAGACCGTCCACCTGCTTTTCTGCCCCGGTCGCCTTGAGGCCGAGGCGGAAAATGAATAATATGGTGGCAGTGTCTATCAGATACCGCCAGCCATATTAGCATGGGCATTTTACAATGCCTTTCCGTGGCGGCAATGCCGCCATGAAAAGGCATGCGGTCTTCACTCTGGGGGCCCCTTGTGGGCCCCCAGAGTGAAGGAGGGGTGTGGGCTGCACACGGGGGGGTACCCTGTGGTACCCCCCCACATTTGCATAAACAAAGGGCAGGCACCGCGTGGTGCCTGCCGCTTTGCATATGCAAATGCTGAAATGCATTTGTAGCATTGTGGCGGGTGGTGCTGAGAGCACCGCCCGCCACAATGCTACAAATGCAGGATGTGCCCGCCACTGTGGCGGGCAAATCCTAATGCTCCCCATGGGACCCCCGCCCTTATGGCAGGCGGTCCCAATCCCGCTAGGATGACGGGCGGACAAAGTCCGTCCGTCATCCTAATGGACCCCCAGGTCTTTAGAAAAGTGGACCTTTCTGTCTCCATTGCACACTGCGTTGTCACTGCCATCATTGCTGTTGGACTCTGTGTACTCTTTAGGTCCAGCTCTATAAGACTCACTACATGAGCCAATAAGATTGTTTTACCCTCAACTGCTCTCTCATCTTTCTTTTCCTCCAAGGCAAATCTACTTACTTTACATTGCAGTTTTGCCACCTGCAGCTTGAGCTCTCTCTAAGTCTTCCTTTCCTCCATTTCCTTAGGGAATAGGTTGAAGGGTCATATGCTGCTTTCTACTCTGGATTCAGCACGGGGCCTCCCTCCTATGGGCCCTCCTCACTCCGTAGAGACCATGGTCAGAGGGTTTCCATCCTCTTTTCAGGGTACATTGATGCACCTTACCTGTCGTTGTGCACCACAGCGTTGCAGGGACAATATGGTCCTACCTTCAAATGCCCTACCTGTTGTTCTGAATGGGATGAACTTTGGGAATTACCATTAAAGCCCAGGGAGGGGGCCTTCTAGGATATCATCAGTCCTGTCTCATGTTCCTATTGTCGACCTTAAATGGATGGACTGGGATTACTATACTTCTGCAATGTGCACCAGTTAACCCAATTCCCTCCCACCGTACCCCTGTGTCTGTGTGTATGTGCATGCCCCACCTGCTATCAAACTGGAAGGACGTACTCCTAACAAGGAACAGCAGCTGTCTTCCCTGGCATAGGTGACACAAACTCCCCAACATGCACACGTGCACTGGTCTCTCTATAGCTAGACCTCCTTGATCACATACTTAACATCTCTGAATAAAGTTATGTAATGAAGATGCGCTGCACTTGTTATAGGAGTTGCATTACTCCAATAAGGCATTGTAGAATCATGGACTATGAGCATCCTGCACAATCACAATCCAAATTCACTTTAATTGTGCGTTCACAGTTTCTATCTTATTGCACCTTTGTGGCTGGCACAGTTATTGTCATTTCCACCAGTATACTTAAAAATGGATTTGGGTTTCATGCATACCTTACATTGTTTGTGATTCCAGGCAGACTGCAGCGTTGTACTATTGGAGCCATATGACGCTTTACCTGAACACCGCAACATCCCAGCTGAAGTACTAGAGAGTGCACTGCATCTCACTAGCTGAAGCTGGACAAAAAGTGTCAAGGACTCAGTTTCGGTGATGGACGGAGCAGTGGGAGTCTCTGGCTGCAGAGGGATGAAACGTGCCAAGGTTTCCATTACCGTGATGCACGGAGCCAGGGAAGCTGTGGTCACACTGCTGTAGTCATCAACGGGAAGCATGAATTAGCAGTCAGGCTTGGGCTATATAGGTAATGCTCAAGACCATTCCTCACACTACTGGGCCAATCCAGATGTGTATCATAAAGGTCCTAATCTCTGGAGTGTGGTTGGGTCTGTCAACAGAAAGTGTGTGTACGAGGCAGGATGGTTAAGCAAACATCATGGCAACACACATGGGTTTATGACAGATATTGTCAGCAGCATGCATAACAGCACAGCATAGCAAGCATTATGGCAGCAATCTTAAAGCAGCACTGGACATGGTGGCAACCTTATAGCAGCACTGGACATGGGGTAATACCAGCACTGTTACAAAAGGACTCTACATGGGTGTATGATACCTCCTCCTGCTTTGCCACTTCTTCAGACACCTCTTGCTCCTGCACTGTAGTAAGCAGTTGGTGAGCCTCCTCCCAGGCCCTGAAGGTTTTCTGGAGCACCTGCCTCTTGCAGCTCCTGCTTACTGGTTGGCTTCTATTCCTGCAAAATAGTATCAGCATGCTTCCAGGCAAGAGTTACAGGTGCACAAATATGGTAGGACAGTGGTTTCCAAACTTCTTTGACCCGCGGCTCCCTTGACGCATTGGCCATTGCCAGTGGCTCTCCACTGTTACTTTTTTTAGAGTGTCGGGGAGTGTAAGCCCGGCCTTGGGAGTACTTGCATTTTTCTCCCTGAAAATAAATTGGGATGAAGCTGATGAAGGTATTATAATCAAATACGCAGGGTGTTGTGTATTACTAAAGCAGCGCCTCTTATAAAATATACCTAGTTACACTTCTTTGCCCATACCTTTTTTAGAGTACCCTCCCAAACATTTTTATCCCACTTACAGTGCTAGATAGCACCCCTATGCATGTAAGCCCCATTTCCAAAGTGTTTCTGCGCATGAAAAATATTTGCATGCACTTTCATTTCTATCCATGTTATATGTGCCAACACACACCTGTCTCAGCAGGGTGACTCATGATTTTTTAAACCACATACACCTTTATTTTTGCTGTCTCCAGGTAAGAGTTAATTTTGGTAAAAGGAAACATAGCCAACCAAGGAAAATCTAGGATTTTTTGGGAGGGATTTTAGTTTTACACAAACCACTAAGTGGCACTGCACAAACACAAGTACTGGATCCCACCTCTGAACACCAATGTAAGAAAATGGGCTATTGGTTGAGGGAGATCGAAGACCTACTCAGGCAACAACCACAATCGTGGTCAGGGTGTACCCCAAAAGTCACTAAATTAACCTGTGTTTAACCTTCTAGTAGCTTGGCAGAAAGTAGCCAATCTAGAGGCAATGTGTACAATATTAATTAGTCCTGGGCAGAATCTCAATTATGCCTTTGTAAACAGAGTAAATCCTGTAACTCTGCATTAACCTTTAATGCAGAATTACCAATATAATATGATCATTTCTCAGTGCATACCTGAGAGTAATTTTAAGGAAAAAATCCTGCAATGAGAGCACATTTAGCCAGTAAGCAGCTGCTCATGCTCACAATTCATTTTTTGCTGCATTTAGCGCTATTTCCTGGTGCAAAATGTATCCTTGCATCCATTCTGGACTCCACATGACATTTTTACACTAAGATATAGTAATAAATGGAGAATTACTCTTCTCGCATAATTGAAATACAATCTTGTGGAATTTTTAGGTAATTCCGCTTTATACTTAAAGTATGAAGATCAGATAAATGTTGGGGGAAGTAGATCCTTTCAAGACTTTATTTTCAGTAATGCAGGGTACAACTTTCTTGCTCCACAGCTCCCCAACAACTGCCAAACATTACCCCCAAGATTCCATCTTTCATCTTCCATCCCAAGATTCTACTAATTTGCCCAACAGAACGTTACTCGATTCAAGTTCCAAATAATGTATAAGTAATACAAATTCAACAGTTCTTTCCCCTTTTTTTGCAAGAAATACAAAAGTAACAAGACATAGAGGGAAACAACCAAAATATGAAAATCAAATAGTATACAGAAAAAAATGAATAGAAACATATTATTAAAAATTTCACAACATAGAAATCGATCAACAATTTTCATAATTATTACTAAAACTATATAAAGAATTTTAAAACTTTACATGATATAGGGTCATATGTATCATTCCAAATTGCGATCGCAAACGCCGAAATTCGCAGAATTTCGGCATTTGCTATAAAAGAAAAACTGCCAAAATTTGTGATTCTTTGTTTTGCGATTGCATTTAAGGAATCGCAAATTGCTATTCCTTAAATGCAATGGAAGAAGCACAGAATCTCAAATTGAGAATGTATTCCCATTTATTCCTATGGGCCTCTGGGCCCATAGGAATGAATGGGAAGGTATTCCTTAATTGCGAATTGCAATTTACGATTCGCAATTAAGGAATATGTAGTTTTCGCAAAATTATTTGCAAATCCGACATACATACGTGAGTCCCAGGCTCTCCACACCACTGGAGTTAAGCTATCCAGGCTGATGAAGGCTGATAGCCAGAAACCGGTCCTTGGATGCTTGATTCCGGTCTGGGAAAGACATGGCTTGGTAGTTCGGACTGAACTGTTCCCATGAGGCACAGGGTCAGAGCTGATTTGCATATAGCCAGTGTCTAACCCAGGGTGGTGTGGAGTGCAAAAAAACGATGGATTTAGGCCCAGATCCTTGTACTGGGGTGAATGTATGACATTGTTCTATATTCTGTCCATCAACTGTGTTTTTTGCAATTTTCACCCCGAGTGGGCTGGGTATGCTCAGACGTGAGTCCCAGGCTCTCCACACCACTGGAGTCAAGCTATCCAGGCTGAATGAAGGCTGATAGCCAGAAACCGGTCCTTGGATGCTTGATTCCAGTCTGGGAAAGACATGGCTTGGTAGTTCGGACTGAACTGTTCCCATGAGGCACAGGGTCAGAGCTGATTTGCATATAGCCAGTGTCTAACCCAGGGTTGTGTGGAGTGTAAAAAAACGATGGATTTAGGCCCAGATCCTTGTACTGGGGTGAATGTATGACATTGTTCTACATTCTGTCCATCAACTGTGTTTTTTGCAATTTTCACCCCGAGTGGGCTGTGTATGCTCAGACGTGAGTCCCAGGCTCTCCACACCACTGGAGTCAAGCTATCCAGGCTGAATGAAGGCTGATAGCCAGAAACCGGTCCTTGGATGCTTGATTCCGGTCTGGGAAAGACGGCTTGGTAGTTCGGACTGAACTGTTCCCATGAGGCACAGGGTCAGAACTGATTTGCATATAGCCAGTGTCTAACCCAGGGTGGTGTGGAGTGCAAAAAACAATGGATTTAGGCCCAGATCCTTGTACTGGGGTGAATGTATGACATTGTTCTACATTCTGTCCATCAACTGTGTTTTTTGCAATTTTCACCCCGAGTGGGCTGGGTATGCTCAGACGTGAGTCCCAGGCTCTCCACACCACTGGAGTCAAGCTATCCAGGCTGAATGAAGGCTGAAAGCCAGAAACCGGTCCTTGGATGCTTGATTCCGGTCTGGGAAAGACATGGCTTGGTAGTTCGGACTGAACTGTTCCCATGAGGCACAGGGTCAGAGCTGATTTGCATATAGCCAGTGTCTAACCCAGGGTGGTGTGGAGTGCAAAAAAACGATGGATTTAGGCCCAGATCCTTGTACTGGGGTGAATGTATGACATTGTTCTACATTCTGTCCATCAACTGTGTTTTTGCAATTTTCACCCCGAGTGGGCTGGGTATGCTCAGACGTGAGTCCCAGGCTCTCCACACCACTGGAGTCAAGCTATCCAGGCTGAATGAAGGCTGATAGCCAGAAACCGGTCCTTGGATGCTTGATTCCGGTCTGGGAAAGACATGGCTTGGTAGTTCGGACTGAACTGTTCCCATGAGGCACAGGGTCAGAGCTGATTTGCATATAGCCAGTGTCTAACCCAGGGTGGAGTGGAGTGCAAAAAAACGATGGATTTAGGCCCAGATCCTTGTACTGTTGTGAATGTATGACATTGTTCTACATTCTGTCCATCAACTGTGTTTTTTGCAATTTTCACCCCGAGTGGGCTGGGTATGCTCAGACGTGAGTCCCACGCTCTCCAAACCACTGGAGTCAAGCTATCCAGGCTGAATGAAGGCTGATAGCCAGAAACCGGTCCTTGGATGCTTGATTCCGGTCTGGGAAAGACATTGCTTGGTAGTTCGGACTGAACTGTTCCCATGAGGCACAGGGTCAGAGCTGATTTGCATATAGCCAGTGTCTAACCCAGGGTGGTGTGGAGTGCAAAAAAACGATGGATTTAGGCCCAGATCCTTGTACTGGGGTGAATGTATGACATTGTTCTACATTCTGTCCATCAACTGTGTTTTTTGCAATTTTCACCCCGAGTGGGCTGGGTATGCTCAGACGTGAGTCCCAGGCTCTCCACACCACTGGAGTCAAGCTATCCAGGCTGAATGAAGGCTGATAGCCAGAAACCGGTCCTTGGATGCTTGATTCCGGTCTGGGAAAGACATGGCTTGGTAGTTCGGACTGAACTGTTCCCATGAGGCACAGGGTCAGAGCTGATTTGCATATAGCCAGTGTCTAACCCAGGGTGGTGTGGAGTGCAAAAAAACGATGGATTTAGGCCCAGATCCTTGTACTGGGATGAATGTATGACAATGTTCTACATTCTGTCCATCAACTGTGTTTTTTGCAATTTTCACCCCGAGTGGGCTGGGTATGCTCAGACGTGAGTCCCAGGCTCTCCACACCACTGGAGTCAAGCTATCCAGGCTGTATGAAGGCTGATAGCCAGAAACCGGTCCTTGGATGCTTGATTCCGGTCTTTGAAAGACATGGCTTGGTAGTTCGGACTGAACTGATCCCATGAGGCACAGGGTCAGAGCTGATTTGCATATAGCCAGTGTCTAACCCAGGGTGGTGTGGTGTGCAAAAAAACGATGGATTTAGGCCCAGATCCTTGTACTGGGGTGAATGTATGACATTGTTCTAAATTCTGTCCATCAACTGTGTTTTTTGCAATTTTCACCTCGAGTGGGCTGGGTATGCCCAGACGTGAGTCCCAGGCTCTCCACCCCACTGGAGTCAAGCTATCCAGGCTGAATGAAGACTGATAGCCAGAAACCGGTCCTTGGATGCTTGATTCCGGTCTGGGAAAGACATGGCTTGGTAGTTCGGACTGAACTGTTCCCATGAGGCACAGGGTCAGAGCTGATTTACATATAGCCAGTGTCTAACCCAGGGTGGTGTGGAGTGCAAAAAAACGATGGATTTAGGCCCAGATCCTTGTACTGGGGTGAATGTATGACATTGTTCTACATTCTGTCCATCAACTGTGTTTTTTCCAAACATTTGAAGGCTTCCACACAAACATCTTTCCTAAAAACTTCAATCACTCTCACAGGATTTGACCACTGGGCTAACCCCTTACCCACCAAGGTAGGAATCTTTACTCTCAACACATCCTCAATTTTTAAACTGCTTTAAATTTCTAAAATGCTGAATCACTTCTGTAAGAAGAGTGAATCATCATCCTTTGGTGCACCTCCTCTCTCTCTTTAATCCTACCGAAATCAGCTTTAACATCATGACAATTTCCCCCTAAACCCTTAAGGAATAAGCTAAATACAGATGTTCTACCTCTCAACACGTCAAACAGAGACATACCGGTAACTGATTTAGGAGAAGTTCTGTATGATAACAATGTAGCCTGTTATGTCTTCCTCCAAGGTAATCCACTTTTAGTCGCTAGCTAAATATACTCCTAGGCCACCCTGTTAAATCTTTCCACTTGACCATTAGCCTGGGGATAATAATTAGACACTCCCTTATGCACCACCTCATACCTGGCCCAAAAAGGTAAGACTTTATGTCTTTGCTTGTGAGCCATTGTCTGCTGCCAATTCTTCAGACAATCCTTCTCTGCAAAACATGTCGTCCAGAAATTCAGTGACACAACTAGAATCCACTTTCTCACATGTCCGTACTGTGGTAAATAAATAAATAATACCTCTATTTTTGACTGGACATAACAATAACAGATAGCTCAATAAATAAGAGTCAAGATTCGAGGTAGTAGGAGTTTGCAGGTTTTAATACAGCATAAAGGACAGGAACAGGACAACCTGCACGGGCAAGATCTGGGATGGCTAGCCAACAGGGGGGCCCCGACAGCTGTCGGGCAGGAGCTGGAATGAGCGCGCTGGCTTTTAATAACAATACACAAGTATATATACTAAAACAATTGCATTACAGTACATACAGTAGGTGTGACAGTGGGTGGAGTTAGCAACAGTCGCGAAAGATAAGGATGAAAGTGGGTGTAACAGGAGGCGTATACATAGACATGTGATGTAGACGTAACAGAATATGTCATAAATGGGGCGGAAACATGGAGGGGGCTACCTAAGGAGCCGGGACCTCTAACCTAGTGGTGCGCGCAAACTGGCAATGACGTATTACCAGGGAGAAGCTGGGGGCTATGACTTCTGAGCTAGAAGGAGAGACGAAAGTCTGGAGAGTCAGAGCGACATGTACCTAAACACTATCTAGTATCTGATGTTTAGAGAACATGTTGATAGAATCCAAAAGTTATCAGGGCAAAGGCTAACAGACACTAAGACTGGTGCATGCATTATTCTACATGTAGTGTGTGTTGAGGAATATTAAATGACCATAAATACAGTATTTCTCTTACATGGAGACGTAAAGGCTAGACGATGACTGAAACTATTGATGCGATTCAGTAGCTTAGGAATGCAGAGAAGGAGAGCTGGACTGATAACTGGAATCATAACATACTCTTGGCAGACTGACAGGCAGAGCCAGGCCGAGCCGGGTACTGTGAGGCAGGAAGTAAGTGAAGGGTCAGGGATACAGGTGGGGGCTGAATCGCTCCTCAGCGAGGGTTCAGGAGACAGGAGCTGAATCTGAGTCCGGGCCCTTTTGAGGCCTAGAAACGGGGACTTTACAATGAAATAACGTGCACACTGAGAAACGTGGCAACGTAGCTTTACATAGGCCTGATGCTCGTTGTATTCACGAAAACTAGGAACTGGCATACTAGAGATGGACACAGCCGTAATTGCGTCTTTAATCGATCATGGGGAATACATAGGCATATTAATCATGCACACATAACATAAGATGGGGAACACGTAGGGACACAGAACATGGCAAAATTTACTTTTCCACATTCCCTCCTTGTCACTACGTTTCCATCAGGAAACATCAATATTCATGATACCATCTATCATTTCATACAGTATCATTTGCTCGTCTCGAATTTTCTTGGAACGGGATCTAGGACGGGACTTGGGATTAGGAATACAAGAGGTAGCACAAATGCCGCAAATCGCAGGGCCACATTGTATACAGAGGCAGCAACTGAATATGATCGCTACTGCAATACCTAGAAAGGACAATACTTTCCATCCCCAGGCAGAAATTATACTCCAAAACCAACCGGACCATGTCCAGGTACCTGGATTCTGGTGTAACTGATGGGCAATTTTATGAAGTCTGGTTATAGCTGAATAAACAGACGGCGCGTTATTTGGAATGAAAATGCAGCAACTAGATCCGATGACTCTACATGCTCCTCCTCTATCGGCCAGTATGACGTCAAGAACGAGACGATTTTGGAGCACGACAAATCTCATAGCAGATTGCTCTTCGGTTAAGTTACCTAGAGCAGAGGCAGTCTCATTCACTACTGCTTCAAGGGTTCTGGTTAATCTACGTATTAACTTACTATTCTGGATAGGTCCTATAAAGAAAAAGAATCCTCTATTGAAATCTGTATACTGTTCTAGAGCAGTTTCAGTTTGATCGACAATTGGGGACTCGATCTCCCTTCTATGTCTAATGTGTACTAGATGTGTGTTTCTGTGATAATCAGATGGGGCTAGAAAAACTGGTGGCAGTAGGAAGGCAATGTAACAGGTTCCCTCCCAATCGAGGGGCAGACGAACATATGCGGTCTGACCACAAATAAAATAAGAATGACGTGAAGCTTTGAAAATAGATTTCCCACTGTCACTATACTCGACAATAGTGGTACAATCACTATGTCCTACATGTACGGAACCATTATTTCTGACACATAATTCGCCTTTGACTGGTAGTACTGAAATAGCAGGTAAGTCTGGAGTAGGATCAGACTGAACATTCAGGACCATGAATTTCGAAGAATAATTACCTAAATTATAAACTTCATTTTCTAGGTCTAACCCTGTTCTGTGGGGAAGACCTTGCTTGTCTGGAAAACATGTACTGTTCAAAAAAGACATATCTGTTGTGGATGACGTTAACATGGACCAGGCTCCACATGAGCCATTATGTGAAAACGGATAAGGAAACAGTGGCAGAACTCTCTTCGGTGTCTGGAAAGGGGGGAGTCGACCACACACCCAACAATTTGTGGCATTGCTGGTCTGGTGTGAATAATGTAACATACGGATAAATGAATTGTTGCGCATAGCAAGACGATAGGATAGTTCGTGAGGAGGCAGATCACTAAACGTGTGCTCTACTGTAGCATTAGAAGACTTATTTACATGAGAAATTGGAAAACATAAATGAAATGCATAGCTCGTGCAGGTAACCATCAAGCTGAGAAACAATATAAAACTTAGAAAAACGATACATCGGATTGAGTTTTGACTAACTCTCTCACTATGGGGGTCTATTTCATACATGTCAGATACCTGTCTAACCGTTTCACCTAGGGGAGGACTTAGACAATTAAACTGGCTGACTTTATTTTACTAGACCGGAGCTTACTTTTATACTCCTTCTGTGGAGTTTTCTCTAACAGGGGAGGCTTGGTATCAATGTCATTTGCGGGACAGTCCTTAAGAATAGTTTCTTGGCAGTCTTTCAAATCTTGACAATCCTTGGAAATGTTCTTGGAAACAGTTTTTAGTCCGTGAAATTTCTTGACGTGTGACAGGTGCACCCACCCCTTCCTGCCTTCCAACTTGACGGCAGTACGGGTGGCCAAAAGGACTAACTTCGGCTCCTTCCAGCGAGGCTCCAGCGGACTTGAACGATCAAAATTGCAGACGAGGACCAGGGTGCCGGGAAGGATCTCGTGTGGCTTGACTTCAGTATTGTCGGGAAATGCAGCGGCAACCTGTGAACGACAAGAGTGTAGGGCAGACATCAAGGAAGCTAGGTGATCTGTCAGCATATTACTGGAAACATCTGTAATACTTCGGGGTCTGGGTGTACCCCACACGTTCGGGGGGCGGCCGAATACGACCTCATAAGGGGACAGACCTGATCTGGAATGTGCGACCATGCGCATATAGAACAGGGCAACTGGCAGGGCAACTAACCAGTCTACACCTTTTTCTTGACAGATTTTGGCAATGCGGATTTTCAAGGTTTGATTATGTCTCTCTACGAGACCGGCTGCTTCTGGATGGCGTACACAATGGAACTTCCACTGGTACCCTAACAACAGGGAAACGTGCTTCATTAGTTCAGATGAGAATGGCTGGCCGTTATCAGAATATACGACCCTTGGGAGTCCATAACGGGGGAAATATTCACGAACCAACTGCTTGGCAGTGGTCGCGGCTGTGTAATCTGGGACTGGATATGCTTCTGTCCACCTGGACAAAGCGCATACAACTACAAGGACATACTTGAAACCTCGACATCGCTCCATCTGAATATAATCCATCTGGAGGACTTCAATAGGGTGGTCAGGGGGTTGGAATCCACCTTGTTCCACCGGGACACTTTTACCTGGATTGAACTGGCAACATATCATACAGGTACGGACTTTCTGCTTGGCTGCAGCTCGTAAATGTTTGTTAAACCAAATGTTCTGGATACTGTCTAACATGGCTTTTTCTCCTAAATGTGCTGGACTATGTGCGGTATTGATAATGACTTGAACCATTGAGTCGGGGAGAAACCATGTGGCTTTTCCCTTCGTCAACCATCCCTGATCTGTCTGGACCCCTCCTTGTTCGGACCATTTCTTGATTTCTTCGGGAGTAGCATGTAACTGTATGTCTATGACATCTTGAGTAGGGTCCTTAACTGTCATACAAGTAGTCTGTTCTAGAGTGGATGTCGGTGTCTTGTTAACTGGTATGTCTGGTGTCTGTGCTGTAAGCTTGGCTGTTCGATCTGCTAGATCATTTCCTTGGGAAATAATGTCAGTAACTTTCGTATGTGCCTTGCACTTCATGATAGCGATAGATGTCGGTAAATGTATTGCATGTAACAGAGCTTGAATGAGGAGACCATGCTGAATCTTGGTTCCATGAGAAGTCATGAAACCTCTCTCCTGCCAGAGCACTCCAAAGTCGTGTACAACTCCGAATGCGTAGCGTGAATCTGTGTAAATATTAACTTTCAGGTTCTTGGCATGTATGCAGGCTTGAGTCAGAGCAACTAGCTCTGCTGCTTGAGCAGACAGGGTGTCAATACGGTGTGTTTCAATAACTTCAGTATCAGTAGTCACTGCATACGCGGCTACTAGTTCTCCTGTACTCGTTCTCATACATGAACCATCCACATAAAGTGTCAGGTCGGGGTCTGGTAATGGAATATCTGTCAGGTCTTGTCTTGGTTTAGTCATAGTGTTAACAACTTCCACACAGTCATGTGTGGCAGGATTTGAAGTAACTGACGGTAACAGTGTAGCAGGATTTAAAACGTTGCAGCGTCTGATTTCTATGTGTGGCTGGAACAGTGTCAGTTCATAACCTGTCAAACGTGCAATTGTCAAGTGCTGGGTCTATGTTCGGTTTAAAAGAACTTCCACTGAGTGTGGAACTTGTACTGTCAGGGAGTGTCCCAATACTATGGAATCACTTTGTCTGATAGCTAGTGCTGTGGCTGCAACTGACTTGAGGCACGCAGGCAGAGCCTGGGCTACTGGATCTAGTGTGCTCGAAAAATAAGCACAGGGCTTGTACTGTCCGGCTTGATCTTGTGTGAGAACAGATAATGCTGTACCATTACGTTCTGTGACAAAAAGTGTGAAAGGCTTACTGTAGTTCGGTGTAGCTAGAACGGGAGCTTGGCATAAAGCTTTCTTTAACTCATTAAAACTAAGTGTATGTTCAGATGTCCAAGGGAGAACAGTCGATACGGCTGCCTCCTGTGTCGTTAACTGTATCAGTGGCTTGGCTAGAAATGCATACTGAGGAATCCATTGTCTGCAATAAGAAGTAAGGCCGATAAAAGCACGTACCTCCTTCTGTGTCTTGGGCTGTGGAAGACTCGCTATTAACTGGATACGATCAGGTGTCAACTGCCTACCCCACTTGGACAGTAAGTGGCCTAAGTAGATCACTTGCTGGACACAGAATTGAAGCTTTGAAGGAGACACCTTGTGCCCCATCTCGGCTAGAAAATACAAGACTGTAAGTGATGCTCGCTCGCAAGCACGTTCAGAACGGGCTGTGATCAGTAGATCATCGACATATTGGAGCAGGGCAGTGTCAGTTGGCATGTGAATATTGTCTAGTTGTCTCTTAAGTGCTTGACTGTAAATGCTAGGACTTTCTGTGAAACCTTGAGGAGCTCGTGTGAATTTATAGCTCCTTCCATTTAAACAAAAACCGAAAAGGTACTGGCTGTCTGGATGAATGGGGACACTGAAAAATGCATTCTTCAGGTCTATTACGGTAAAAAATATTGCCTCAGAATCAATGGCTGCCAACAGAGATGAGATGTCTGGAACAACTGGATACTGGGGAATGATACATTTATTGAGTTCTCGAAGATCAATCACTAATCGATATACTGGGGGTGCATTTGGATCAGTACGTTTCATAACTGGAATGATAGGAGAATTACATACATTGGAGTCAGTTTCTACAACTACTCCTTGAGCAATGAGCTCGTCAATAATTTTGGATAAGGCTGCTACAGCCTCAGGTGGCAATCTGTACTGTCTGATTCGTGGTAGCACTACACCTTGCTTGAGAGTCACACGATGGGGTGTGATTTGCATAAAACCAACATCAGTTGGACCTTGCGCCCATAGATGCTGCGGAACATTAGACAATCTCGGATCAAAATCTCGTAAAACATAGTGACCCTTGAAGTCACGTAAAAACAAACGTATTCCCTCTGGGGAACAGCAAATAACTGCACCTAATTCTTTCAGTGTCTTAATGCCTAACAAATTTTCTGGACATGACTTCGTAAGCAATAGATCAGTAGTTCGGGACAATGGACCTACTTCTAGAGTAACTGGTTTGGATATCTCGTTTACAATAGGCTTTCCTGAAAATCCAAGGGAAACATTTCTAGAGCCTGAGAGCGGAGCCCCTGGAACCTCGTCGTGACTAATGGTAGTCCTACTTGCCCCTGTATCAATCAGAAACTTTCTGTCTTTCCCTAATACTTGACTGTGTACATAGGGACCTTCTTGATCTACAGGAATCTCGATGAGAGGCAAGCCTACCTCCCTCTCTAGGCTGTTTCATGAATACGCTTGATACTCTGGATACTCTGTCTGTGCATACTGGTACATCTGCTGTGTAACATGCTGTGTTGCAGCGATAGGCTGCGGTGCTGGAACTGTCTGTTGTGCATTCTGTGGCTGAGAAGTCTGTGAAACTTGTTCTGGTCTAGGCGGACGTGGTCTTTCTTTAGTTTTACCAGTGGCTATATTGTGTTTCAGAACGGCACACTCGTTTATAAAATGACCTGGCTGTTTACAATAATTGCATGTCCCTTTAACGGGAGCTGCAGGATGACTGGCTTGATTCGGACCCCTCTTCTGACTGTCTTGTGGAACAGATTGTGCAACTAATACTTTCATTTTCGTGTCTTTCATACGTCTTCTCTCGTGTTCTTGCTCTTCTCTGATTCTATTCTGGTGGTACTGGAGCATCTGGAGCATTTGGGACGGAGTACTAGCTTGCCATGTACTTTCGACTTTCAAAACTCGATTCTTAACTTGTGGACTTGAATTCTCGACTAATTTAGTAACAAAAAGATGAGGGTATGACTCGCTACTCGTCTTCAAACCACTGTTTATTATAAAACATTTCTCAAATCTGGAATAAAAATCACTAGTGTCTTCGTCTTGTTTCTGTTTACAGGCTGAGATTGCATCCCAGTCTTCCTTTTTAGTGGCTAATAATCTAGGTAAAACTTGTATTAATAATTCTGGTAATTCTTTACATTTGTCTCCAAGACCGGTACCTGGTACACGTATCTTATCTTCAGCTTCTAGAGCTGTCCAATCGATCTTTTTCTCTCCCACCTCCCAATCCTTTTCCTTGAGTTTTTCGTATATGCCCGCAGGCAACAGGACTTTTAGCATTTTAATAATATCTGGATACGTGTATTCTCCCATACGGAGCATGTCTTTTAATTCACGGTGGAACCCTGCTGGATCTTTGTCGTGACAGGGAATTAATTTCTTCATCTCTAAGAGTTCCATCTTGGTAACTGGGGTGTAAACAAATACTCGTTGCATTTCACCATCTGGTGTCCTAACTGGGTGTACTTCTCGTAACGGATGCTGTCTGTCTATGTAAAACGGTTTACTTTCTGGAGGTGAGACATGAACAAAATGCGGGTTCAAAAACGTTCTGTATTTGTGGCGCTGTTCTAGAATGACACTAATTAAATCGGTACCTAAACCTTTCCATCTATACTGGAGTAACTCGTTCAGGATATCATGTAACGGACCTGGATCAGAATGTTGACCCTCATACAATGTAATGAGGTGTTGGATCATATACATACCCACCAGTCGCTGCTCGGCTGGGGGCAGTTTCAGAAACATTTGTGCCACTATTTCGTCTGGAAAAGTGGTAGAATCAGTAATCCATCGGACTGCTGATCGGGCTAGTTCTTGTTCATGCATAGTACCTAATTCACTATAACCGATTCGTGATTTCAGAATTTGATCGGTAGCTTGAAATACTTGTTCTAGAGAACCTTGTTCCGGTGCTGGAAGATGAAAGACTTTCTTGTGTTCTAGGCGTAAATGTCGGTCTGGAATTCTAGATTTACCCACATACGCTATTCTGGCGGGATTCTCGTCGTCTACCTCTTCAGTAGAAGAGTCATTTTCTTTCTCGCTTACTTGTGCTTCTTTGCGATGTTCGTGTAACCTTATTATTTCTTTACGTATTTTCTTGTACATACTCTCAATACTATTGAGTGTCTTGTGTTTACCCTCGGCTATATTATCACTCCACCTTGTCAGAACTTTCATTTCGGTCGGATCTTTAGTCGGGGAATCTTGTTCCCGTATTAAACAATTGATCAGAAACTTTAATAACATGAACTGGATCTCAGATTTCCTGAGAGACATGACTTCACCAATACTTTCTGGATCGTCTCCTGTACGAATGAAACGATACATTCTGTCTAGATCTTCTTTCATATTCGGTAGGGTGACCAAATACTCGGACACCTGTCTTATACGTACGGAATATATAACCATACTATCCTCGCCTGGGACTGGATCATAACAGCATTCAGTAAGAAGTCGCCTGATTTCTGCAATAGTCTTATATTTGGGCGTACGCTGTAACGCACGTTCATGTAACTCGACTGCTCCTAAACGTCTACTTGGCAGCGGGGTACCAGGAGGACCTCCTCCCGCGGCCCCTAAACTGGAATCGTCGACTGATACTCTTCGTGCTGGCAGAGTGACTGAAGTAGCGGGAATTTGTACTACGGGCTGGACCGGGGGTACCGTAACAGGTGTTGTAACAGGTGCCCCGGTGGCTGGAGGACCATGAATTACATTATTTACAGGAGCTGGTGGAACAGGATTTGCATATTCTGGGACTGTGTCGTCCAAATAGGACGAGAGAAAAATATCAGCTGCGGTCGGTTTGTGACGTAGCTTGGTCGGAACTAAGGGTGGCGGAAAATTACATGGTGCTTCCGGGGTTGCTTTTGGCAAGCCCTCGGCAAGAAGAGGATACATACCCTTAATGAGGGCATTCCTCTGTCTGTCTGACTGTTCGGTTTTAACTTGTTCACCTATTTCGATTAATTCCCTTTCTTGGGCTTTTTCTAAGGATTCTCTACTTAATTCTGACTTTCTGATTTCTTTTTCGGTTCTTTTATGAGATTCTTTGCGCCATAACTCGATGGCATCTTTCTGTGACTGTCTGGCTTTCTTTTTCCATAATACTTCTTCTACTCGCATGATGCACTCGGCATCCCATGTACCCGATACGGGCCATCTATACTTTTCTTCTAACTGTTTGGTGTACTCCACCCACAAATCTAGATACAATATGGCACTTATGCCATGCTTTTGATACATAAAATGACCTGGACTGTCCCTAGGCGGGACAGGAACTGCTTCTTCTAACAGACCTTTTCTAGTTTTTAACTGACGTAACTTGGAAAACAATGGCATGACTGGGCTGGAGTCTAGACACAATACAATACACAATGAACACGATGATTACACCACTTTCATACCACGACATTGAAATACATGAATGACATTTAAAATAACAGTTCGGACAAAACACTACCTGGAATACTGAAAACAGAATACATGAATTTCTCGAGAACAGAACGGACTAGAACAGAAACTAGATGCACTGCTAAAACAGTACGAAACTTACCGGTCTCATAAAGAGACACGTCAGGACCCGCATCCACCTAAGTGGACACTTCGTGTTGGATCTGCGTACCCAAACCCACGGACCAGAGACAATGCAATTGACCCTGTCTAGATACTACCCCAGCAACGGTACTCACCGGGCAGCAAGAACGGAAGGCCTCGGACTGGACTGGACTGCTACGACGCCGGACGGACGAACTTCGGACTTCTGTTACGGGTGGGCCTCCGGATACCTCGGACCTTGGACTCTCGGCTTGGGCTCTGGTCGGGATTCGCCGCGTTCCTCCACCGCCTCGTCTGGATGCTGGACCGCAACCTCCGTCTCCTCCGTGGGCCTGAGGGATACTTGAAGCAGAAATATCTGCACGTGCACGGTATGGTTCCGTCACAGCTGCAGAGGATCAGGGGGCTTGCGTGGCTTCACCGGCGCGTGGGGAAAGGGCAAGTCCCTATTCGGGCGCCATTATGTGGTAAATAAATAAATAATACCTCTATTTTTGACTGGACATAACAATAACAGATAGCTCAATAAATAAGAGTCAAGATTCGAGGTAGTAGGAGTTTGCAGGTTTTAATACAGCATAAAGGACAGGAACAGGACAACCTGCACGGGCAAGATCTGGGATGGCTAGCCAACAGGGGGGCCCCGACAGCTGTCGGGCAGGAGCTGGAATGAGCGCGCTGGCTTTTAATAACAATACACAAGTATATATACTAAAACAATTGCATTACAGTACATACAGTAGGTGTGACAGTGGGTGGAGTTAGCAACAGTCGCGAAAGATAAGGATGAAAGTGGGTGTAACAGGAGGCGTATACAGAGACATGTGATGTAGACGTAACAGAATATGTCATAAATGGGGCGGAAACATGGAGGGGGCTACCTAAGGAGCCGGGACCTCTAACCTAGTGGTGCGCGCAAACTGGCAATGACGTATTACCAGGGAGAAGCTGGGGGCTATGACTTCTGAGCTAGAAGGAGAGACGAAAGTCTGGAGAGTCAGAGCGACATGTACCTAAACACTATCTAGTATCTGATGTTTAGAGAACATGTTGATAGAATCCAAAAGTTATCAGGGCAAAGGCTAACAGACACTAAGACTGGTGCATGCATTATTCTACATGTAGTGTGTGTTGAGGAATATTAAATGACCATAAATACAGTATTTCACTTACATGGAGACGTAAAGGCTAGACGATGACTGAAACTATTGATGCGATTCAGTAGCTTAGGAATGCAGAGAAGGAGAGCTGGACTGATAACTGGAATCATAACATACTCTTGGCAGACTGACAGGCAGAGCCAGGCCGAGCCGGGTACTGTGAGGCAGGAAGTAAGTGAAGGGTCAGGGATACAGGTGGGGGCTGAATCGCTCCTCAGCGAGGGTTCAGGAGACAGGAGCTGAATCTGAGTCCGGGCCCTTTTGAGGCCTAGAAACGGGGACTTTACAATGAAATAACGTGCACACTGAGAAACGTGGCAACGTAGCTTTACATAGGCCTGATGCTCGTTGTATTCACGAAAACTAGGAACTGGCATACTAGAGATGGACACAGCCGTAATTGCGTCTTTAATCGATCATGGGGAATACATAGGCATATTAATCATGCACACATAACATAAGATGGGGAACACGTAGGGACACAGAACATGGCAAAATTTACTTTTCCACAGTACCTCCATCCATTTTGAGAAATAATCTATCAGCACAAGAGCGAAAACAGATTTGTGAGGCACCACGGCAAATGGATGAAGAATATTGATTCCTAGCTTCCTCTATGGACCTTTACCACACCCCAATGGTTCTGTTTTGACAACGCACACTTTAGTGGACTTGTCACTACCATGACACAGCACACAAGCCCTCACCCTACCATCTATCATTCCATCAATTCTTGGCCACCAATGAAATTCAAAAACTCTCTGTTTGGTAACAGACATACCAGGATGACCTTCATGAGCTAATGAAAATATTTTCCTCCACAAATTCTGAGGAGGAACTATTTTGTCACCCCTAACGACGATGCCATCACAAAACATCAATTCATATTTTATTTGATAAAACAAAGCTAAATCCTTGCTTAACTCGCAATAGACAGGCCATTTATTATTTGAACATTTTTTAACTAAGTTCAAAGCTTGATCATTCAACAAAGGATTCTTCCATCCTACTTTCACACCCCTCTCTCACATCATCTATAGTATAAGTTTCATCACACTCTTTTTCAGCAACAAATGCATCATCATTTAAAAGTTGAAAACGGGACATGCAATCTGTGTGTACATTATTACGTCCCATAATATATTACACAATGCATTTATATTCTTGCAATTTGGCTGCCAAATGAGCCAACTCCGCTGTTAAGATCCTGCCCCCACCAGCAGATCACATGCTCAACAGGGGCTTTTGGTTAGTCGTTAAAGTACATTGTTTTCCCCACAGGAATTGTCTAAAATGGTGTTCAGCCCGGGTACATGCTAACAACTAATTTGCTTAATTTCTTTCTGGAGGAGTTAGGGTAAGTGATGCATATGATACAACCCATTCTTTTCTTTTATATCTTTGCATTGCACCTAATCCCACTCTGCTCTCATCCACAGCCACCACATTTTCTCTCAGCCTAATATGGTCTTAAACAGGATGCTCCAACCATTTCCTTTTTCAATAACTCAAATGCTTTCCATTGAGCTGACTTTGCCCAATCAAAGTTCTAATTTTTCCTTAACAAACACTTCAGGGGATCAACTTTTGTGGCATAATCCAGCACACATTTGGCATAAAACTCGGTAAAACCACGGAAAAATAATAATTGGTACTTAGAAATTGGTGCAGCAGCATGTACAATAGCTTCCACAAGTTTCCGTTTAGATTTGTTATCACTTTGAGAAATTTCATGGCCCAAATATTAAACTTCTTCCTTACGGAAAGTACATTTAGAAACTTGTATATCCAATCCCTTCAATTGTAGCTTCTTCTGCACCACACATAAATTCTTTGTAGGTCTTTCCAAACACCAAAATATCATCTTAAATTGTACAACACCCTTAACACCTTCAAAAATTTGTTCCATTAATCATTGAAATACTTATGCAGCACTAGCCAAGCCAAAAGGCATTCGCAAATACTGAAACATGCCGCTGGAGTATCGAATGCTGCAAGGTATCTAGATTCGGCATGCAATTCAACTTGGTGGTAAGCACTTGCAAGATCAATAGTTGAAAAAACGTTTGTACCAGAAGAAGCCATTTCATGCAAATTCTGCAAAGGATGTCTATCAATCCAAATGTCATCATTCAAGCTGTTTAAGTCTACACATTGGCATAACTCCCCTGACCATTTCACAGGGATCACTACACAATATGCCCCTGGTGATTATTCAATAGGTTCAATACATTTTTTTCCACACGAATCGTTCAGCATTACTTTCTATTTCTCTAGATAGGCTAAAGGCACCTTTCTCATCGTATGCCTGACCTGAACTGCTCCATCTTTAAGAATTATTCTTTGTTTACACCCCTCAAATTTTCCTATCTTTCACAAAAAACATCAGGGTGTAATGACATTAACTCCATTAAAAAAATTACAGGCATTCATCTCAACTTTACTATCTACACAGGGGAAAATATGTTTGCGTCAAGTTTCATACCTAGTTCCTAATGATGTGGCTAACCAAAGATAGAATTTATTTTTTGCCACATACATTTCTGCTCTTGTTCTTCTGCCAGTAAACTCCTAATCAGACGAGAAATAGAGTAATCACCTGGTTGAACATAAGGAACTAACAATTTTCTTCCTTCCCATAACTCACAAAGCACAGATTTCCTAATAGCACATGAATCCACCATCACAGATATGTCCTTTGCATCCACTTTAAGAATACATTGAGGAAATCCACTACATTATTTGCCCCACTCTAATCACTAGTTACACAACTAACTTAATTGGACAGACTGGCTTTACACACCGTAACAAATATCCTTTTTTTTTACATTACAAGAATATTTTATCCATTGCTGGACAACGTTTGAAATGTACTAAGTGGAATGAAATTCCACACTGGACTGGTCTTCCTCTCAAATGCTCTTTTGTCAGCACCTTTCCTGTACTAGACATTGGAATTGCTCATCATAACAATAACCTCATTACTAATGTCACTCTGTTGGATCGAATGCCCTCTAATCTAACTTAAACATTTCTCAGATTGCTCTATACATTTATCAATACCACCATTTAAAGTCATTTTAGCACCCGCCCGTAACCTTTCTTGAATCTTCAATCAACAAAAGGGCAAGAGGGGAATTATTTGCGCAAATTGGTATCTATATTATCAGAAGATTAGTATAAACTAGTTAATGCTCTAAGGAATTGAATCTTCCTGCTTTTTGTTTTCATCATTATTTGATTGCATAGAGCCTGGTCAAAAGTGATAGTTTCAAACTTACAAAATCTGTCTAATACACGTAAAACTGAATTGTAATCCTCGATTGATTCCTCATCTATTTGAGCATGTGAATAAGATTTTTGTATTTCAATCACTGATTTTTTTTTTCTCCAAAATTAATGTTCAATTATTTTATTGCCTGCTCCAAAGCATCCAAATCACCCACAAATTCCAAAGGGGGTATATTATTGAACTCCTTTAACCCCGTAACTCCTGAGCACGGTATAAGTTATGCCAAATTCCTCTGCACTGAGGAGTCCTCTTCTTTCAAAGTATCCACATAACTTAAAAAAACAGGACACCAAAGCTTTCATTCCATTGTAGGTTTACCTGCAGTTTGTAAGAAGGCAGGAGCTGCAATATTGAACATATTGAAAAGTAGGTGATAAATAGATGGAAATTCCACTAGGCCATGGAGAAAATATTTATATTAGTCGATATCCAACTGAAAAATTAAAAAAGTCTGCATATTGCATTTCCAGTCAGAACCATTGTTGCTGATATAAATTCCCAGTTCCAAATGGCCCCTGTTGATATTGAGAAATGTAGACTGCTGCACAGGGTACAACAACTGTACTGGCTGGTGGTTTGGGTTCCCAAACCAAAATGGGCACCAATATTAACGAATTCTGAATGAAGTAAATTGGTATAAATTAAAATGGCCGCTCCCAATTACAATATTTCCCAAAGAGTCCTTATCCTATGCATTGCTGACTGGCAATCCAAAATGGAAGCACCCGGGTTGGAATGCTTTGCAAAGATTTAAAATGGCTGCTCACACACACTCATATATCGCGTGTCATCTGTACAACACATATATTTCTCCAGGAAGTAGGCCGCAACAGGTCACAACACTTGACAGGAAACACGCCTGCTCTCTTAAAAATGCCATGCTGCTCCAATTCCTCAACTCGGAAGAATATGGCCACACGCTGACGGCAACAGTGTAGGAGGTGATGATGAATACGGCGAGTTCACGCCACAGATTGTTGCTAAACGTTTAGTATGAAGTACAGAAAAAGATCAGGTGAACTAGATCCTTTCAAAACTTTATTTTCAGTAATGCAGGATACACACTTCTTGCTCCGCAGTCCCCCAACTACTGCCACGTGTCAACCCCCACATTCCACCCCTCACCTTTCATCCCAAGATTCCGCTGATTCACACAACAGAATGTTACGCCTTTGAAGTTGCAAGTAAGGATCAGAACCTGACTACAGTAGAGGCCATCGGGGCCCAGGAAGGTCCAGATGGAGATTCAGGCAGGTCCCGTTGCAGCAGGTCAGCTTGCCTTGTGTGGATCCCACAAAGTTTTCTTATCCACAGTGCTCTGCAACCTTCAAACCTTGCCTGATATCATGCATTTTCCTTCCATTTCTGTGATGAAAACGTCTGGAATCTACAAAATGCCTACCACTCTGCATTACCCCACTTGTGCCAATAAAAATGCTGCCCCACTTATGTGGCTGGGCCTAGGTTCAAACCAAGGTCAATGACAGCCATCGCCAGGGGTCTTCCTTTGACCAGGGGAGGTTTTTCTTTTAGGGTTCTGGGGCTGTGCCCCTCTAAAATTCCTACATGTTTATCACAAACATTTTAAAAAGATTGATTAATTTAGTGATACAATCATATCTCTGAACAAATTGATGTATTTAAACCTGGGCTGTCTGTCCCAGGCTGCCTGCCCCACCTCACTTTGGTGCATCAAGCAGTGAATCAACTTTCTTCAATGTGATGCATGACACAGGACTTACCTTTCTAAAGTTCTTCTTTGCCATTGTAGTATTCACTGTATGCCAGTGACGCTATCAGCATCACAGTTTCAGGCATCAGAGTATGAATCCCTGCGTGAGGCCAGACAATCATCATTCACAAACATAGGTCCCCCCCTTTTAAATACATCACACAGTAGAACTGGATGCAAGCACATGTGATTTGGAATGGTAAGTGTTTTAATGCTAATGTTGTGTTATGTATATTTTGCTGAGACCTCTTTTTTTGCTACCTCCCCCCCCCACTGTGACACCCCAGGCCCTAGCTTCAGGCCGCTGAGCCCTTTAAAATTAAAGAGCTGCTATTTTTGTTCACCCTCTAAATTGATCCAAAAAATGAGCAGGGTTTTTGTTTCCTTGCAGAGTTGATCTAAATATCTGAGTCAAGCACAAAGGGAGAAATATGTGCTTAGAGCAGACAGTTGAAATGGTGGTTAACTAGCCGTATCTTTATGCCCTTTACATTAATGCCAAAAAACATGGATTGATTTACAAATAAAGAATGTTAAAAATTAAAGTAATGCATGTAAGTTAATTTAGTTCCTCTTTTATTTCACATGTTTTGCTCAAGCTTGCATTCCCCAAGAGTGTTACCTAGGTCATCATGTTGTTGTTTTTTTTTTTTTTGGTGCATCTTATTACTCTGACATAGTGCACACTTTGAGCGATGCAATTTGTTTATGAGGGGCTATGATTAAAAGCTCTGGCGCTGAGGCAAAAGTAAGGGAAAATAAGGTGCTTAAATGTGAATGTGCAGAAGATGCTGGGGAAGGTGACCTGAGGAAGTGCATTTGGGGTAGAATGAAAGGAGGATGCTGAAAAGGTAAGAAACAAGGTTGAAGATGGATGCGATGTGCAGAGAAAAGTGGCATTCACATCTAACATCTTGGGCCAGATGTAGGTAGCCAAATACCGGTCGGTAACGGCCGAAAATACCGAATTTCGGCCGTTACCGACCGGTATTTGGACATTGAGATGTAGGGCACCCAAAAACTACCGAATCGTTAAAGTTACAAATTCAGTATATTTATCGAATCGGCAACTTTTCCGAATTGGTAACTTTTCCGAATCGGTAATTTTACCAAATCGGTAAATAAGAAATGAAAAAATAAGACTCTTGAGATGTAGGTGACCCCTAAAATACCGAATTTGCATGAAATTCGGTATTTACGAGTCGGTATTCAGCATGGATTGAAAGCAGGTGGTAACCAGGTGCAGGCTATAAAAAATGCCCCGAAATGCAACAGTTTGACCAGAATGGCGGCATTCTACATCATAGCAAGGCGGCTACTGCTACAGGCAGCAGGAGAGAGGGAATGGAGAAGGGAGGAGCAAGTGTACAGGCAGAGGATAACACTCTTCCAGCTGACTGAGCCAGAGATACTGCAAAGGTACAGGCTACACCCCCAAACCATCCTGGACCTGATCAGGGACCTGCACCCACTACTGGAGCACCCAACACCAAGGGCGCACGCCATCCCACCCCATGTGCAAGTGCTCTGTAGCATACACCTGCTTGCATCTGGGAGTTACCAGAGTGTTGTTGCTGCGGTAGGTGGGGTGTCCCAGAGCTGCCTGTCCCGTTTCTTCAGGAAGTTCCTGGATGCCATGATGCAGAGAATGGAGCATTACATCAGCTTCCCGGAAACTGATGCGGAGCTGCTCAGGACCAAGACTGAGTTTTACCTAATGGCACATTTCCCACATGTCATTGGCTGTATTGAGGGCACCCACATCCCAATATGCCCACCTGCTGCGACAGAGTACATTTACAGGAACAGGAAGTCATCCCACACAATAAATGTACAAGTAATCTGTGATGCCAAGTACATTATCACGGACATAGTGGCCAGGTACCCAGGACGAACCCACGACTCCTACATCTTCCAAAACAGTGGGATCTATACCCGCCTGACAGCGGGGGAATTTGGCGAAGGATACCTGTTAGGTAAATTACTTTGTGACACTCCCTTGATAGATAATGCAGACGTATGTTTATGTGTGCCTGTGAGTAATGGTTTTCTCATTTCACATTAGGGGATAGTGCATATGCCCTCCGTTCCTTCGTCCTGACACCCTACCTCACCCCACAACCCCCAGCCAGAGACGATACAATGTGACACATAAATCAACCAGGAACATCATGGAGCGCACCTTTGGCCTTCTGAAGAGCAGGTTCCGCTGCCTGCACAAAAGTGGAGGGGCACGGCAGTACTCACTAGTCATCTGCTGTAAGCTCATTGCAACTTGTGCAATGTTGCACAACCTCGCTACTAAGAAGGGCACCGAGGTGGAATTGAGCGACTATGAAGACCATGATGATGACCATGCACTACCTGCACCCAGCACAGTAGGAGTTCCAACGCCAACAGATGGCAGACAGAGACGGGCAGAGATCACACACAACTACTTTTGAGTAAGTAAAGAGACACAGCAAGGGTTTCAATGCAATAAACGTAGTTGAATTGGCACTACGCTAAATGTCTGAAGACACATTTGTTAATCCAAAGTGTGCCTAGCCCAACTGGGCGGACGGGGGTCACCTCATCCTCACATGTCCACTCGAAATTTGGCAGCCTTACTGCCTGCGCCCATGCACTACACTGTGTGATGCCTGTGGTTGGGTCAGATCATTGTCTGCTGAGCCAGCGCCTGTACACTGGCGTCTGCTGCTCCTCCGAATTTCCAGGATAGCGGTGCTGCTCCTGCTACTGGTGTTGTCTGTGTCCCCTAAACCTTCACCTCCTGTGGTGGCTGACTGGTTAGTCAGCAGCACTTCCATTGCTGGAGTGACTCTCCCCATCCCCCTTGTGAGATCTGTGCAGCAGTGCACCAGCCCCTCCTGCATTGCAACAGAACAGCGACACACCAGTGAAGTCGCTGTTGCCAGACGGTGCATGGCCCTTGTCTGCTGTTGCATGCACTGTCTCTCCCTGCGCCTTTGTGCGCGGTCCTCATGGAGTTCGTCACAAAGTGACATCACGCACTGTGACATATCACTCACCCCATCGGTCATGTCCCTCCTGCTGTCCGCCATTGATGTGATCCCCCGGTTCATGTTCTCAATGTTTTTATTCATTTGGCGCATTTGTCTGTGCACTGCACTAATTGATTTGGCCTGCAGGTGCTGCACCTTCACCATTGCTGTTTCAAGGCCACGGAAGACACTGTCACCATGCCCACTCAAGCTTGCCTCCCGGACCCTACGGCGTCTTGTGCCTCTGGATACAGTGACAGGAGTGGACGGAAGACCAGCTGTATTTTCCTCCATTGACTCAATTGGGATCTCACCCTCCCTTTCCTCATCAGAGGATGTTTGTAGGATTCTTAGCGGGGGAACATCATGCCTCCTGGGCCTGCAGATTTCTGACACCTCTGAGCCTGCTGGTGTGGAAAGTTGTTGTGGCTCATGTTGTGGGGAGTCAAGGAGCAGAGGTGATGATGACAGTTGCATGGTGGCTGCCTCTGGTGTGGCAGCTGCATGTGTGCAGGGTGCTGGAGGTGCTGCAGTGCTGGTCCCTGCATCCCTGGCTTCTTCCTCACTCCTCTCCCTTTGGGGCGCCCTCTTCTCCCTCTCCTGCATTGTCTTGCGTGAAGTCTCTCCTGTGGACAGATATGGACAGTGGCTTATTGGTGCTTTCACCGTGTATTTCTATATTAAATCACAAATCATTTGCACTATTTCATGGTCCTCCCCTGTCTCCTATTGTATTGTGTGGCATGCCTAACATTCTTTCATGTTGTCTGCTCTGATGTGAATTCTTATGACTACCACTCCCATAATGCATTGCAGGTGGATACAGAAGCCTGTACTGGAGTTCCTCAACACACAGCCACATTGGGGGAGGGAGACAGGAAGGGGGTGAGGAATGATGGACATGTCCCTTACCTTTCTTTGATGCAGCTCGGGCTGAGCTGTCAGCATCACCGATTCCTAAAACGCTCTCTGGCTCCAGTGTGGACTCCACAAGCTCTTCCAGATCCGTGAGAGCAGGTGCCCTGTTCTTTCCTCCACCTGTAGCATTGGCCTCTTTCATTATTGCTGCCAATTTCTTTTTGGTATGATCCTCAGATCATACCATCTTTTCTTTAGATCGTCAACTTCCCTGGTTGTCACTCCAATGGCGTTCACCTTGGACTGGATCCCCAGCCAGGTATTCCTCTTCACAGCCTCTGCTACCTGCTGAGACTGTTTTCCGAAAAGCTGGGTGTTGTGCTTTACCACCTCCTCCACCAGCACCTTAAGTTCACCTGGGATGAACTTTATCTTCCTCTCTGCACCTTCCCTCTGGGAGTCTTGGGAATCCATCTTTCAATCCTGCACAGCTCAGCTTCACAACAGCCTGTCAGTGTGTAACTGCTCTCCTGGGTGATCAGTTACTCTGCACCTGCATGGGTGTGGCCACTTCCTGGTTGTGGGGTGGGGTGGATGCACAGGATTGGTTGATTCCTATGTTGGTTGGCTGAGGGGCAGGCTGGAGGCACGTGATTCGTTGGTAGCTAAACTGCTTGCTTTTTTGTATCCCCAATTCGGTATTTACCGATTCTGTATTTACCGATTCGGTATTTACCGATTAGGTAAATCCCATTCATTCCTATGGGCATCCAGGCCCATAGGAATGAATGGGATTTACAGAATCGGTATTTGCCGAATCGGTAAATACAGAATCGGTAAATACCAAATCGGGGATTCCGATTTTTACCGAATCGTTTTTTTTAACCGATTTTTTTCCTACATCTCATTTCCCATTTCTAAAATACCGAATCAGTAAAATTCGGTATTTTAGAATCGGTGAAAATGAGTTACCTACATCTGGCCCAAAGTGTGCATCACTAAAGGACAAATACTCCTTCCACAGGCCTCAATAATTTAATTCACAGTCTCATAATTTCAGAATTGAAACATTTCCAATATTAATTATTTATAACAAACAATTGTTGTTGCTCCTTTATCTTAAACACCTAACACCCATTGACAAAGCCAATAGTACTGGGATGTTTTATGTGTTCCAGTTGTTGTGTTAAATATCGGAATCCAATAACATCTCAGAGAGAAACCGAAATACTGGTTTATGTGGCACACTATGAAAATCACTGATTGCAGCCAATCACTGTAGGTGCTTCTTAAAGCCTAGTTAGAGCAGTTTCCTACAAAGTCGGTGTTGCATGCAGTGCAAGACACTGAGCAAGCAAGGGCCTGAAGTTGCCACCATGTACAATTTTCTCATTACAGTAACTGTTGAACATATTAATGCAGTATGATATGGGGCAGTTTTTAATGTGTTTAATATTTCAAGATTATACGTTCCCACTGCTTTATAAACTTCGCTTCCTCAGTAAATTTATTTTCTTTAAAATCCGCCATTCGCCATTCTTTTTTCAAATTCTTTCTCGTGAGAAGTATTCCCCGGAACCCACATTTGCCATGGAGCTTTCTCGCTACATAAAAGCCATACCCGACTTTTAAATCCACTACTTTCAAATGTCACTAGCCGCCATTGACCTTGGTTTGATCTGTTTATGTTATGGGCACTAGGCCCAGCCACACAAGAAGGGCAGCGTTTTTATCGGCACAAGTGTGGTAATGCTAGGTAAAATGGTAGAATTTTGTATATTCCTTCGAATTACAGAAGTTTCAGTCATGGAAATGTAATGAAAATGCGTGGTCCCATGCAAAGTTTGAAGTTTGCAAAGCATTGTGGGGAAGGAACCCTTTTGTGATCCATGCAAGGCACACCAACTTAGAGATCCCTGGTTGTTAAGTTTTCAAAAATGTCTGTGGTTAGTGTTTACATGGGTGGCACCACAGTACAATCCTAAATACAGAAGCTACCCCAATTTATTATCTGTCAATGTAGCGCTTGAGGGTATTTTTATGTCGTGGTTTCTCGGCCCACCAACACAAGTGGGTTACCATTCCTATTGTGAAACATATGGGAACTCGGGTGGTGGGAAATTGTCAGCACCACAAAGATTCCAGAACTTTCAGTCGGAGAAATGTGAGGAAAATATGTGTTTTCCGTCCAAAGTTTGATGTCTGCAAAGGCTTCTTGGTAAATTATCTGGTGAGAGCCATGCAAGTCGTGCACCCAGGGACTCATCTGTTTGTCTAGTTTTAAAAATGTTACATTTTGCTAGATTTGCCTGGGTGCCACCTGAGCTATGATCCAAAATGTATCGCTGTCCACATTGCAAAAAAAAGGTCAGTTTTCAGTCTAAAAATGTGATGTGTTCATCTTGCGCTTTTGTCCTTTTCCTGTTGTGAGCACTAAACCTACCCACAAAGTGAGGCAACATTTTCATATGGAGACTTGGAAAAATTCTAGGTGGAAGAATGTTTGTGGTTGCCTCCAGATTTCAGATCTTTTCATAGATCATAGAAAGGTGAGGAAAATGTGTTTAGTTAGTCAACGTTTTAGGTTTGCAAGGGATTCTGAGTACAAAAGACTGGTGAGAGCCACACAAGTCACCTCACCCTGGATTCCCCAAGGTGTTTAGTTTTCCAAAATATGCACGTTTGCTAGGTTTCCCTATGTGCCTGCTAAGCTGGGGCCCAAAATCTGCAGCTACCCACTTTGCCAAACCAGGGTCTGTTTTGAGTGGGAAAGTATGATGTATTCGTGTTGTGTTTTGGGAAATTTCCTGTCAAAGGCACTAGGCCTACCCACACAAGTGAGGTATCATTTTTATTAGGAGATTTGGGGGAATGTTGGGTGGAAGGAAGTTTGTGGCTTCCTGCCCATTTCAGGACTTTCCATCACAGAAATGTGAGGAAAATCTGAATTTTTGTCAAAGTTTGAGGTTTGCATTGGATTCTAGTTACAAAAACTCAGTGACAGCCACAGAAGAGCCCCCACCCTGCTTTAGTTTGTGAAAAATGTGCAAGTTTGCTAGGTTTTCCTGGGTACTAGCTGAACTAGGGCCCAAAATTCACACCTACGCATTTGCCAAAAAAGGGTCAGTTTTGAGAGAGAAAATGTGATGTATCTATGTTGTGTTTTGGGCTGTTTCCTGTCACGGGCACTAGGCCTACCCACACAAGCGCGGTACCATTTTTATCAGGAGACTAGATGCAATGTTTGGTGAAAGGTAGGGTGTGGCTCTCTGCAGGTTCCATAACTTTCCATCAGAGAAATGTGAGAAAATTAGTTTTTTAGTCAAAGTTTGAGATTTGCAAGGCATTTTGGGTAAATACATTTGGTGAGAGCCATGCAAGCAATGCCACCCTAGATTTCCAGAGGTGTCTTGTTTTCATAAATGTGCAATGTTTCTAGATTTGTCCTGGTGTCAGCTGAGTTAGAGCCCAAAATCCACAGCTACCCACCTTTCAAAAAAGAGTCAGTTTTGAGTGGCAACATTGCAGGTATCCATTTTGTGTTTTGGCTGCTTCCTGTCCCTGGTATTAGGCCTACCCACATAACTAAGGTACCATTTTTATCAGGAGACTAGGGAGAATGGGAAGTTACCGGTGGTCCATTAAAAGTTAATTTAATACGGAAACATGGCTGCCGGCTGAGCACGGCAGTTGCAAGCTCCTAAGCTCCTCCGGCGATTCACTTACAGGAGTGCTTGTGCAATTAGCGGGAATTCGGCCCTGTCCTTCGGCTAACTGCAGACGGTTTGGTCCTCTGGGTGATTTCTGTGCAGCGATCAACTGATGTTGGGTGGCGTACATCAGACCCCAGACCTCAGCGTAGCAGAGCGGTGGCCACAGGCGACTCTTTGCTTCCGGGGTGCTCCTAGCAGTGTGAGCATTGGTTAAGTATCTTCAGGGCAGCATTCTCAGATTTGGACTTCCAATGGGTGACTTAGAGGAAAGAAGCACAATGGAGTTTGCAGGAGCCACATGAGCCGAGGGCAAGCCAACAGGACTAGTGGCAAAAAATCCTGATTTCTCCTAAACTCTCTGGTGCTGGTGGGAAAACAAAGGAAAGAAGGTTAGTTCAATCTGGGGAGAGGGGATTGTGGAGAATATACTCTGGAAGTGCCCCAAATAGATATGTTCTGACAAATAAGAACGTCGGTCTAGTAAACGGCTGTTATCTGAAGCAAGCCCAGGATTTGCCCTTGGTACAGAGTATTTGGGAGAAAGTGGAGTATAAACAGGTGAACAAAATTTCAGGAATCTGACTACACTAGGTAAAAACACTGATTGTGCCCTGATTTTGCTGATTCAGAAGGACCCTTTAGGCAACGCAAAATAAATTACCATTTACTGTGATTTGTGACCTAGGCACGCCTACCCAAGAAATAGGAAACACCTTCATAATGAAGACAGATAAGCAGGGAGCGCGGGTAACTAGCTTTTAAAGTTAGCAACAGATTTCAGATTCTTGGTATGGGCCATTAAATGTCCAACAACTGCAGCCACACAATGGTCAAATTCCAGTTTTAATCACCGAGCGCCAGGCTAAGATAAGTTTGTGATAACAAGCAGGTCTGTTGCAGAAAGATAGAGTAAATTGAAGGGAGAATAAGGAATGTATGGCAGAAGAAATAAAATGTCTGACTTTGTAAACCACATTTAGCTGACAGTTCTAACATGGAATGTAAATGGCCTTAGGGTGGACAGTAGGAGGAGAAGAATTGTTTAATACTTGAAACAATCTGATTGTGACATTATAATGTCACATGAGACCCATTTAATGCAAGATGAGTGGAAATACATTTTGATGAAACAGAAGTGGATTGAGATTTATACAACCAATCATCATTTTAATGTGTTATTGAATCCAGCTCTAGATAAAGTGTCCTAAAGGAATATAGCAAACTCTCCTAAAATGAGAATGCACATTAAGATGATAATGAACGATTGAGGTTTGAGAGACATTTGGAGAGAAAAGATCAAGGGGCTAAAGGAAACCAAAGCTTTACTTTTTGTAATAAAATGTATGGGCATACCTCCAGAATAGATTTCTTTTTGGTGGACAGTAGATTGGGTAAATAAGTTAGGAGAGTGGAGCATATCCCGGAACAACCTTTCTGAGCCCTCTGCTGTTCAGCTAGAACTACATTTGGATGAGGTATCAGCCCCTAACAGATGGACACTAAGACCCTAATTATGATGTAAGTGGGAGTTGCCCCCAACCAACACCGTTTCGAGGAAGGAACCACAAGACCATTCGTTGGCAGTTCCGACAGCTCAATTAGGATGCGACCAGACGTGCTACAGTCGCAAACTTCAATTTTTCAATGGGAGCTTGTGTGGTGGACTAAAACTGTCTGCAGCACAAGCTCCCATTGAAAAATTAACATTTTTAAACATCCCTGCACTGCGTGGCAGGAACTTGACAGTGCCTGCTACATGGTGCAGGAATGTTAAGGGAGGCACCATAGGTGCCCTCCAAGGGATAAATGCAGCGGGCCCTGATAGGGGGCCCCAAAGTCAGTTTCCAACAGCCGGTCCATCTCTGAAAGGCCAGCATGGTTTGGCTGTCAGAAACCGACATCATAATCCTGATGGCAGAAACGCCATCCTTAAGGTCGCAAAGCCTGTGACCGGCGGCCGGGGCTTTCCTACTGACATTGTAATCAGGCCCTTAATCAGTGCTTAATTTGTGCTGGTGCTTTCCAGTTTTCAGCACCTGCACTTTTTTCACAGGGCCTATCAATTTCTTCACCTGCTTGTCATCCCAGTGTGCCCTGCCTGAAGCCAACCTCAAGACCAAGTGAGCAGCGAGAACCAGATCATTGCAGGTAAGTCGGCAGGCTTGTGTGTGACTGGATCTAGGCTCACACAGCAGCCTGCTGGCATCCTCCTGTCAAAAGCCACCTGAGTTATACCTTCATCACAACCTCATCATCTTCACCTCCGTGAATGCCCCTTCCCAGTACTAGATTCGCTCCTGCCCCACCGGGTCCCATTGCTTGTCACCGCTCAGTGCTATTTCCACTAAATGTGAGCTTCTGTCCTACGCTTCCACCACCCCTACTCAGGACATCTGAGACTGTCTCTGCACCGGTATGAGAGAGATGAGTGTAGACCCTGTTGCCCCAAAATCTCCTCCCACACATTAGGTTAATGGTTGGGCTTCACCTGACAGGCTGGGCAGTGTTCCTTTCTGCTGCCGCAATGACCAGAGGCAGTACACGCGATCGCCATGACAATCCAAGGTGGTAGTAAATATCTCATACACTAAACACACAAACTGTCAGATTCAACTATCAGAAAAAACACATGTCTTGGGAAATGGGTGATATCTTGCCAGGCCACTACATCATCAAAGCTTTTAGTATAATGTATGAAAGTAGTGAAAACCGTCAAAGCACAAGACTATTTTTCGTTACAATCATTTCCTTTGTCATTTTTTTTCATATACATTGTTTTAACTGATTGTTAAAAATACCTGTTACAGGAGGATTCACACTGTACATACAATATTTTCAGGGTATATCAAAAAGGCTTCAGTAGGTTTTTGAAAACATCACTGTGAGTGATATTTTAAGAGTGTATAGAGTAGTTATTTTAGATTCATTATTTCTGACCAAACGTTTCGAAAGCTAATTTAGGATGCACCATTTGTAAGTAGAACTGTCTGTGTGGAAGCGTGCTTGAAATTCAGTTGATGCCTGCGTGTGCGTGCTTGCAAGTCAATCTTTGTGTGTCTGGTGAGTGTGAGTATGAGGCATTTGACTCTATCTCTGAGCTTGTGTTTTAAGTGACAGTAGAAACAGGTCTCTAGGAAGATTTGTTTCTTTGAAATTTGAAGACTCTTTCAAAGTTTAAAGCATTCCTACAAGAACTTTCGCACACTCCACCTCCCATCTGCAGACTACCCCAAATTTTTGTTGGCTCCCAATTAAAGAGTTTTGCTTTATTTACTTTCCTGATCATAGTTCGCAGCGTTTGCAGCTCACCCTCCATAACACCCCCCACTCATGGAGATGGTAAGAGCACTGTTTCTGTTATTAGAGGATTTTGACTTTTAAGGGGAATATATAACCACTAGTTGTTGATTAAAGGATTTGTGCAGAGGTAAACATTTTAGAGTGCAGGCATTGACCAGGTCTGGGCTCATTGTTGCCACTCTGGACTGCCTTTGCTCTCTTGTAGCATATATTGCTGTTTCGCCCAGTGCTCATTTTGAGCCGGTGGTTGCAGGTGGAGCCACCAGCACTTATTTTAGAGCACTAGAACTTATTTTTGCTCACCACTCTATGACCAGAACAAAAGAGAGAAAAACACAAAAGGGGGAAAGGAGGGCGAAGAGAAAGATGAAGAAGTGACAAAGGGAGGAAGCAAAGACGACAAAGAACGTGCAGGAGTGAAATAGAGGAGCAGGGAGTGTCTGATGCTGTGCTAAACATGCCTGAAGGGCACTCAAACCTAGCCAGCCTTGGTATTCGGCACCCCAACTTTCTGCAGTGCTAGTGACAGCATCTTCTGAGCAAAAGTTTGAGCTCCAGCACTTAATATTTTTTACAAATTAAGCACTACCCTTAATAAAACATTACTGCTGGAGCTAACAGTAATAGAGTAAAAGGACACACTCAAAAATGTCAGACTAAATAATAACTCAGCTTCTAAACACATAATATTAAACACATACAAGGCCAATATTAGCGGCAGGTTAGTAATCTTGGTGGCATCAAAACATAAGGAGACAAAAAGTAGGATAAAAAGCTTTAGAAGCTAAAACTTCAAGACACCAAAAGAGATAGGTTTACAACATAATGCCTAAGACGAGACCGTTAAAGACAATGTGATTAGAATTGCAAGAGCTGATTTAGAAGATTATCTTGATGGTATAGTACAAAGTAAATGGGAGGCTAATACATTAGCTCATTATGAATATGGCAAGCGTTGCAGGAAGTTACTTGCCTGGAAGTCGAGAGCAGAATACTTTAAAAACGCAATCAGAGAGATAGTATCTAAAGAAACGGGTGGACGTTATACAGCGATTTAGATATACAGCTAGCCTTTATCGTTTTTTTCCAAGAACTATACACAGAAGAACTTACAGTGTTTGAGATGCAGATAAAGGAGTATCTTAGCGGCACTGCTGAGACCTCTCTCGATCTAAAGCAGATATTTAACCAGAGAATTAGTTTGGTGGAGGTGAGGGGGTAAAAGAAAATGAGAGGCAGAGCTGCTGGTTTGGATTTCCTACCAAAATTACTTTTATAAGATGCTGACAAATTAATTAACTCCAGCTTTGGCTGACATGATAAGTGGTATTTTATCCGCTATTCATAAGATCTCACAATCCTGGGTTGAGGCCACGATTAGTTTCATTTTGAAACTGAATTAAGAACCCCAAGAGTTGCGAATCATATAGACCGATTTTGCTACTCAACTGTGATTATAAAATCTGTATGCAGGTCCTAGTGAAGAGTTAGAGAGAGTAACTACCTCAAATATCAAAAGGGCTTCATCAAAGGACATCAACTGTATGAGTTATCACAAAATTTGGTAGGTATAACTATAGAGAATAAATTGACATTAACTGTCCTCACATCTTACGCTACAAAGGCCTTCAATAGAGTAAGTTTTATTTTTTTTACATCAAGTCATCCACCAATTCGACCTGGGGAAGAATTTTGCCAGAGCAATCAGACCAATTTATAAAAAAACAACAGCCAGGTTAACAGTGAATGGGAAATTGACTAAACAGATTAATATAGAGAGAGGGGCAAGGTAGGGGTGCCCCCTATCATCCCCGCTGTTCTATCTATATATTGAGCCACTTGTAAATAAAATAATTGCAAATCAGTTTATTATCCCTTATGAATGTAACGGTTGGCTGGAAGAAGTAGCGACTTCATAGTCTACACACAGGACTTTGACTAATCTCTCCCATTTTTACTGCAGACCAAATAAATAATCAAAAGACCAAAATCAACACATGCAACCCGCAATTGAATTGCACGTTTTCAAAACAAGAAATAAGATAATTAGGGATCAAGGTGGTTCAGAGTTTGGCTAAAATGGGCCAGGTCAACTTTGATAAAAAATGACTGAGACTAGGATTCTATTAAGATCTTGCAGCTGTCTTCTACTCTCAAACACAGGTAGAACCAACTTGGTAAAAATGTCAATTTTGTTGAAGTTTACTATAATCTTTGACATGGTCCCCATATTGTTTAAAGCAAAATGGATCACAAAACCACAAGGAGAAATAACAAGTGTTATCTGGTCATGTAAGGGAGTGAGGATCGCCTGGAAGAAACTTTGAAGGTCAAAAATAGAAGAAGGTATGGTAGGGCAAGATTCCCATCTATATCGCTGGGCTTTCCAGTTAAAGAATATTCTTTTTTGTCCAACCTTGCCTCTTTCCTTCCTAGTTTCCAAACTATGATGACAAACATTCCAACACAGGGTGACTTTGCTTCTTTAAATGTGGGCACCCAAAGTTTTCCATGAGGGCTAGATTAAAGATCTTAACCGCTGCATGTGAGCTTTGGTACCAGGCTAGATGGATTATGAGGATACCTTACTACAGCACTTTTACACCTATATGGAACTCACCTGGAATTCTGAACTGCCTACAAGACAAACTAGCAGTTCCATCAATGGATTCAGGAATGAATAAATGGGGGCAAATTAATTAGGAGAATAGCTCAGTGTCTTGGGAGTCCTTGTCTGCATCCACAAACAACAAGCTATCTAAATTTAAGTATTACAAATAGGGGGGGGGGGGGCGAAGGATTCTGCTCCGCCGGTGTGGTTCGCAGAGTTTTGCCCACTCGGAGTGCCAAAGAAAACCACGAAGTGATGCAGAGCAGGGTTTTTTCTTTTGAGTGGCTTGCCATTGGTAAATGGCCAGCACCCGAGATATAAATCACACTCTAGACCTTTTCTCGGTGTGATTACTCATCACGGGCAGTCACGGTTAGTCATGATCACTCGTGTTGAGAAATCTGCCATTCGTTCTGACGATGCTGCAGCTCGAGTAAAATGTCTACTCGAGCTGGCAGGAAGCAACAGCGTTCTCTGGCAGACAAGTAGTGCTGTTCACATTGATTTTAAAGCGTAGGACAAACTCCTAGCACTACAAAATTAGTGTAAGAAGCGTGACTTAACAGACTCCACTGCAAGTGGAACTCCATGGAATGGAGCAGAGTTTTTCTGGTACTTTGCGGAGTTCCGCAGAGCAAAACTCTACAAGGTTAGTACTTTTACTTTACCGGAGGAGGGTCCTGCCAGCGACAGTGTTAACACATTTAAGGGAAGTATTGTTGCTTACTTTATGGACAGCAATAAAATCTTCCCCGTATAATTTGTTTACAGTATACAGGGTGTATTGGACCTCAAAGAAGTAATCAAGGCTGGGAGGTGGAGTAACAAAAGCTTGCCTTAAGTGTTCCAAGGAAGAAGCAGATGATGTTCACATGTTTCAGCAGTGCCATTCAATCCAGGTATTTTTTTGGCAAGAAGTAGGTAAAGCCTTATCAAATTCTAGGAAAAGAGATAGAGGTAAGCCTTTTACTTGTGATTTTCGGGGTCTTAGCAGATGATGGGCCACTGTAAAGTTGGAAAAAGGTATGCATCTTTGCTTTTCATCTTAATTTTATTGGCTAGAAAATAAATCTGCCTGAAATGGGTATCCTCTGCTTCACTTGGGTTTGTGGATTGGGTATGGTCAGCTAAAATAGTAAATCATTTAGATCCAGCTGTCTTTCTCGAAAGAGAGCTAGGTTGAGGGAACCATGGTAGTGTTTTTATAAGAACACCTTTGAGATAATATCTACCTAAGTTCCAAAGATTAAGAAATAAACCAAAACGAATAAAAAAAAGAGAATACATTTCTGGCCCAACAAGAATCTTCTTATGCACTGTTGCAGGAGGTTTGGAATCAGGAGAAAATGGTTGGAACCCTTGTGTAAAAAACTATCTCCTAGTATTCTTCCTGAGCTTTTACCTCTTTTCTGTTCTTTCATGAATGAGGATCAAAAAAACAAAAAAAGGGGAGACAAGGGGGAATGCTAGGTGGAAGGGAGTGTGTGGCTCCCCACAGATTCCAGAACTTTCCATCAGAGAAATGTGAGGAATTCTTTTTTTCTAATATGTTTTTATTTTCAGTTTCCATGTAGATGCACAAACCAGCAAACAAACCAGCGTAGGCAATACAAACACATACTTCATATATCATTGTCGATATAGAGCTGTCACTAGTATCTAATATTACAATGAGATGTTTAACACACTCCTTAGGACACACAGGTACATCGCTTATAGAAAATAGCATACAGTAAACAGCACAGGACAACCTCATAGCAATTCCTTCTGACTGGGAGTCTGGCCCGGTGTCATACCAAGGTCTCCCTCAAGGGACCACAGCCCGTAATAAGCTCTCCATCACCCCATGTCTAAAACTTGAAGGGACACCCTCTACTACCATATGTCACCTTTTCTGCCACCATTTGAGGGTCCATCCCCTGCTTCCATTCTTGTATAGGGGGTACCTCTGATGCTCCACAATACTTCGGCATGTCTCTCTTGGCCACTACCAAAAACAATGAACTAAAAAGCAGCTTAAAACGTAGGACATCCACATCATTGTAGATCTCCAATAAAACAAACAGCAGTTTAACCAGGAGTGAGACCTCCAAAATGGTGGAGAGTTCCTGGGATATCACTTTCCGGTATAGTTGTATGCAGGGACTTTCCCAGAGCGTCTGACTAAATGTCCCTATATCGTCATCATTGCGCAAGCAGTGTGGAGGAGATACCCTCCCAGCAGTATGTAGCTTGTGATGATCATAATAAACCTTGTGGAGGATTTTGAACTGTATCAGGCATAGGCGTATCTTGATAGCAACCTTGCATGGGTGCATCAGTACTGCCACCCAGTCTATGTCTTCAAGTTCGCCCACATCCGTTTGCCACCTCCCACACAGCTGGCCTAGGGTACCTGGCATGTTGTTGATAGTTTTGTATGTGGCAAAGATTGCTCCCTTTCCCAGTTTGTCCATTAATATTCGTCCCTCTAATGGAGCGTATTCAGGCAACTTCACCCCTTCCAGCTCTTCAGCGTGCCAGGCATGCCTCAATTATGCATTTTTTTAAATTTGTTTGGGTGTATGCTGTTTTTCCTCTGCAGCATAATTTCCCGCTGTTCTAGGATATCGTCCACCTTAGAGATACCAATGGTATCCCATGTTTCAAAGCCTCGTAATTTCATGAATTCCCACAGCCAGGAGCCTTTTACAAAGGGGTGATTCTCTGGTGATCTTGTGGCCTTTGTGGCTTTACCTCAAGCTTCCAGTGCGACCTGTGTTGCCGGCGAAAGTGCCTAGGACCCCCTCCCTTCATTAAGATAGTGCAGGTGGGTTCTGAGCTCCAACAGAGCATGTTCAACTTGAAACGTTGGGTGGTCCTGCCGTGCCCATATCCATTTTTGTTTATGTATGAGGTGGGCAGTCCAGTAGTATCTTTCTCTATCTAGAAGTGTGAGTCATCCATTGTATCGGTTACGCTTTAGTGTAACTTTTGAGTGAAATTCTCAGGTGTCACCCATCCCAAAGCAGGGTACTCGGTTATCCATTGATCTTAGTAAATACCATCTACGGCACTGGCTAGCAGGTATTCTGGAGTGCATATAGGAACTTGGGGAGTGTAATCATTTTGAATAGGGCTGCTTGCCCCATCAGGGTGAGAGGCTAGCCCCTCTACCTTACAATGCCAGCCTGAAAATCTGAAAGTACCCTCCGCACATTGCAACTAGTGCAGAGCTCCTTCCGTGATGTAACAAATATCCCAAAGTATTGGAAACCATCTTCAGCCCCCTGAAGCCAATGTGGTAATGGCAATGGTTCTCGTAGCCCATGCAGAGCATACAACACTGTCTTATCCTTATAGCCGGAAAGGGCCCTGTCATCTCCCAACAATTAAAAGAGCATCGGGATAGCGGACTCCAGGTTAGTTATATATAAGTGTATATCATCAGCAGATAACTATATTTGTTTCCCTCTTCTACAGCAGCAGAGATATGAAACCCTCCAACCCCGGGGTGCAAGTGCAGAGCACAAGCCAGGGATTTCAAAATTAAGGTTACTAAAAGCAAAGATGGGGTCAACCCTCCCTGGTTCCCCAACCTGAGTCCCTGAGCTACTTCCCTGTCTTTCAGGTCCCAGTCATTTAGCTTCCACCCTGTTGTCTACCTGTCTCTGAAGCATCTCACCAGGACCAGTAAGTCCAGATCGGATAGGCATTTGCCAAAGAATCGGCCTGTTGCATCTCCCCAAGTTCTTTCTAGGGTACAAAGATGTAATTCAGTCTCGAGTATACCCTGTGTGGGCACCTGAAAAGTTAGAGTACGTCCTGTCCGCAAGATGTATGCCTCGCCAGACGTGGACCAGTCCCAGCCCATCCCAAAACTGTGCCGGCGCAGTGGTCATGGGGTGCAGAATCTAAAAGTATCCCCGTTATCATGCCCATTGTAGATGCCTGCAGTCTCGGAGGGATGTACACACTCAGCACGGTTTTCTCGGTCCATCCCCTGTAGACCTGTACTCCCGGTGATCTACCATTGGGATCCACCCACGTTCGCTGTACCCCAAAGGGGAGGTGCTTTTGCACTAAAATGGCCACCCATCTGGCCCCCCTTGGAGAACCATGCATGCACAAGTGTGCTGTAGGCCCCCGCCACAGCAATCTGCAGTGTGACCCCTGTAAGTGTGTTTCCTGAAGGAAAACTATTTGGGCTATATACACTTGAAATATTGCTCTACCAAACCCCTTCTTGTTTTGTTGCCCAGACCATTGACAATCAAGGTCAGCAGGATGAGTGGCGGGTCTTCTAATGAGGTATGTTGTGCCCTCTGAGCGGAATCAGTAAATGTATCTCTCTATGCCCACATGTGCATCTAGTGAACCACGATCGTGACTGCATTCCCACAAAAACAACCAAACAAATATCAATAAAATATAACAAGTCCCCCCAACCATTCCCCACCCCACTCCCCTAGCACCCCCAACACTGAACCATAACTTCAGGTTCAAAGCACGCATGAAGAGAGTATGAGAGGTCTGTAACCCTCTGTCCAACAATAATCTATAACTTCCAAGTACTGATAACATAAACAGTTAACTTAGAACCAAAAGTAAAGGGAAAAAAGAAAAGAAAACAGAAGAATAGAAAACAAACACTCTCCCAGAAGCCTCTGAGAGCCTTGATGGGGTGATAGAAAGGTTACAGTCATCCCCATTAGCTTAGATATTGGCTCAATAGCACCATTCAGCTGTCAAGCCCATCTTGTTCCACTGTGCTATCTCTCACTGGAGAGGCATTGCCTGTCTGTTCCTGTGCCAAGAGTGCAATCTCTTTAACCAATCATTTATGTCTGAGGACAGATCTCTTTCCGTAACATCTGGAGTCTGGGTACTCTGCTCATGAGCAGGTTTAGACTTTTTTTGAGATCAATGGTACATCATCCTCAGTGTCGGAGGGTATCCCTGGCCTCCACTCTCATGCAAGCTCATGCAGGCTTTGTTAGCGGAGTCATCCCATGCCAAGACCCATCAGCTCAGCTCTGCCTCTTTCTCTCAGGCCGGCGTATCTTAGGTCATGCCCCCTCCCGATAAGGAGCACCCCTGCCATATTGCCCTCCCCCAGTCTTTCTTAGGGGTGGACTCTCCTCCAGCCTCCTCAAGGGAGTGGAAGAAAAATGTCCTGCCCTTGAACAGGGCCTTGAGCTTCATTGGAAACAAGTTGTAGGGCTCTCAATTTACCTTTGCCAGAGTCGAAGGTACATCACTATTTCTGCATATTGTAGTGAGCCAGCCGGCGGTGATAAATAAAGGGACAACTTTCGCTCATGGCAGTTAGCCCATACATTCCCACTAAGTGTGTACTGTGTATTTCTTAGCTGTGTTCCCTTAGGCCCGAACCCCCAAGTGCAGCGGTATCCTGCCCCGATACCCCTATCACCACACATATCATGGGAGTAATCCGGGAACACCATAATTTTAATGTTTTCATAGTGGACCTCTCCCAAGTTGCAGACTTCTCTCAATATCAAATCTCTGTCCAAGAAGTTCAGAAAGCAGACTATTACCAATGTGGGGGGCTGGGGGGGGGGCAGAAGGCAGTTTAGCATTCAATGCCCTGTGGACGTGTTCTATTATAAAGCAGGAGAACTGTTTCGATGAAAGGGAGGCCTAGAGCCATTTGGTCAGAAAAGCTCCCATATTGGGACTCTTGACCCCCTCCGGGAAGACCATAAAGTGTTCCTTCTGGGACAGTTTTTTACATCTTCCACCCTCCAGTGCAGGTCCTTTGTCTAGGCGCTGAAATCCAATACTTCCTTCCGCAGTCCGTGGGCTAAGTCCTCCACCTCCGATATTCTACTCGCTGCTGTGGTGACCTTCTCAGATATATTCTATAAGTCCTGCCAGAAGAGGTAGGCTTCTGACTGAACCTTTCCGATCTTATCCCCCAAGGTTTCCTGGGAGGATTGAATTGCTGGTGATAGGGCTGCATTATCCAGCATAGCTGGGGCAATCTGGTCTGTCTCCACTGAGGGGGCACAACCTTCGTATAGCAGTCTATTTTGTCCTGTCTGGGGAGCTTGGGATCTTTATCTTTGGACATGTTGCGTAAGCATGGGCCAAAAATCCGTTCCGCTTGCGAAATTTGCGGATTTTCAGCAATTTCGCGATCCGCGAATCTCGCGAAATTACTGAAAAATTCACAAATTCTCTCGCGGGCGGCTTTTTTTTTTTTTGATGGCCAACTCACTCAAGGGACCAAAGTTACAGGCACACACAGTCACTGGAGGCAAATCTCCTGGCCCTTTACGCAGCTGCAGTGTAGGAAAAGCACTATACATTTACCCAACGAGGTAGCACTTACTGATTAGCCAGTAGAAAGTACTCCAGTTGAGTAGAGGTATGGCACAACCGGTGGCATCATTGTGGATAAATATGCAGGCAGGATTCATTCTGCCACGATGCTTCTGTCACAAAAATTACACCTCAACAGGAAGCACTTACAGATATAAGCAGGTGCCCGAGTTGAAGCTTTAATTCAGTTGCGCATTATAATCACCCCACACAACTAGTGAGCACGGTCCAGGTGTGCTTCCTCCCCATATCTACTGCCTACAATTAGATGTAATCCTTGAAGGAGGTCTTTGCATCCACGAGTTTCTCTAGCGCAATCGCCGTGTACTTACTGTGACCAGGAGGCTGCTTTCTTCTTATCTGCTGCTCTGATCGGTCTCTGACCCTTTATAAACAAGAGGCATGTGAACTCACATAGAAGCCCCACCCGTTTGGCCCCGCCACACACACACTAGGGTATGCAACGTCTTCCCGCCCTTTCCTCACTATGATGGACAGCTCACTCGAGGGACCTCGGCGCCTTTCGGCGCGGTGGCAAATTTACAGACACACATGTCACATTATTAGTGCAAATGGCAAAAAAATCCGCGAGTTCGCGGGAAAATCAGCGAACTCACGGAATTTTTTGCCATTTCGCGCTAATTTGCGGACCGCGAATCTGCAAAATTCGCCCATACTTAATGTTGCGTCTCTTGCTCGCCACCGCTCTGGAGGAATCCAGTGGTGAGGCAAGCCCCAGTAGTGACAGACCCTCATCCCAGAGTCAGGGTCCCAAACTGGCTACCCCTCCCTGACCCTGCAGATTTCCACACTCACCAATCTCTCCCCCACCACTCCCAGGGCCGCTGATCTGCAGTGCAGGTCTAAATTGGCAAAAAGTTTCTTCTCTACAGTGCACAGGGGGGCCATTGAAAAAGTACGATGAGTATATGCACCCCTAGTGCGTTGAACAAGCCCCTCGGAAAAATGCCATTTTATTCATCACATGGGCCCAATGTTCCATTCATTGGAGAATGAGAGACAGGCAACTCCGAACACGACTCTAATCAGGCGCCACAACACAGGAGCTTCGATGTGGAATAAAAGGCCAGATGGTGGCTGACCATACCCACTGAAGGAAAATGGGAATGTCCGGAGACCGTTTGCACAACAGAGGCCATGCAGCATGTGCAGCCACAATAAGTGGATGACCATGGAGGCCAACACGCCCCCTCTTTACTTTCATGAAGCCAGTGTCCAAGTAAGTAAATAGTGCAGTGCAAGCATGCGGGAGGCCTATTCCCAGCTTAACAGCAATGTTAAGGTAGGTATGTATTGGCCCCGAAAGTGACTATCACATGCCAGGAGAAGAGTACATCCAGTGGAGATGACATGGTAGGGCGATGATAAGAGCAACGCTTGGAAGCCTCTTGAGTGATTAGCTTAAGTGAATAGTGGGGTATAGTAAATGGAGGAGCAAGTGGTAGGCAGGACCTTCTTACACTCATAGTTGAGCCCTGGTGTGCAGTGCAGCACAAGCAGCACGTGCAGCCCTGGCGGTGAAGGTGCAACAGTAGGATAGCTCCTATTCAGCAATAAGTGGTTTTCTTGGCAGGTTCCCTAACCCATTATGGAGAGTGGGTCTCACTCTTGTGTCCCCAACAGCAATTCTGGCCAGGTTATCATATGGAGGGCCAGGAAGGGGTGAGTGCGGGGAATACATTTACTTGTGAACAAACAGAGCAAAGCTGCCACTATGTCCCTCTCAGCCACAGTATTATGGCGTTTCACTGCACAGATTGTTCCAACAGTGAGGGAGGGGGTGAAGAGAAAGCCATGTTCAGGTGCACTAGTTACCTATATAGTGCTGATTTCCCTGTGGGTGGTACCTCCAGTGCCGGTTTCAGGCCTCAGCACCTGAAGCCGTGAGGCACCTGCAGTAGCTTCGGGAAGCATCTCTCACCTTTTTGTTTCCTGGGTTAGACCTAGTCTGAGTCACAATCAGAAGTGGCATGAAGGGCCCTCCATCAGTGGAGGCAGAGGCCCAAAGGTGCATGACAGTGCCGCTAAACTCATTGTGCGGCGCCAGACGTCATCAGGGTCTTGGGCGCGGCCAAGATCAAGGCTGGTACTGTATCCCTTCTGGGTGCTGGGATCAGGTGGGGAACTGTGCCTCTATCTCTCCCAGTAAGAAAGGGGTAGAGAAGCGCATCCAGTCTCATCAGACTCCTCCTCTGCTTTAGAAGCCCCACAGGCTGCGACTCAGTGCTGGCATCAAGCCTCAGAGATTGCCGCCATGCCCCTGTATTTGTTAGAGTCTCAAAAAGGCAATTGCCACTCCCTCATACACTGTGGAGAGCATTCTATTCATGTGCGAGTCGATGGCAGATGATGGGAATGAAAAAGTTGGGTTATAGGGGTTACGGTGTGGAGCTCTGCTAAAGAGTGCCTGCCATCTTGGACTCACAAGTCATGCATCCTAAAAATGTATTTATTTAGTCAAAGTTTGAGGTTTGCAAGGCATTCTGGGTAAAAATCTGGTGAGAGCTGCACAAGTCACTCCATTCTGGATTCCCCCAGGTGTCTAGTTTTCAGAAATATGCAAATTTGCTAAGGTTCCCGTTAGACCTGGCATCCTTGACGTGGTTTCCCCTATCTTTTTGGCTCTACCTTCTGTACTTTAGACTGTGTGGGCGACTTCATTCTTGCAGGTTAATGCACTCTGTGCACATTACCACTGCTCATCAGTGCTAAAGTGCAAGTGCTCCCTGTGTAAATTGTGATTCTCATTGGTTATCCATGATTCACATATTTGATTTACTGGTAAGTTCCTAGTAAAGTGCACTGTGTGTGCCCAGGGCCTGTAAATCAAATGCTACTAGTGGGCCTACAGCACTGGTTGTGCCACTCACATGGATAGCACTGTAAACGTGTTTCAGGTCTGCCATTGCAGTGTCTGTGCGTGCAGTTTTAAACTGCCATGTCGACCTGGCAAGTGCACCCACTTGCCAGGACCTAACCGTGCCTTTCTCTACATGTAAGAGAGCCCTAAGGTAGGCCCAAGGTACCCACATGGGCCTGGTGTAGTGTATGTGAAAGGTAGGACACATGCTGGTTTGTTTTACATGTCCTGATAGTGAAATACTGCCAATTTTGTTTTTCACTATTAAAAGGCTATCTCTCCTATTAATTACTATTGGAGCTCCCATGTAACAGCGTACAAGTGTAATTTTAAATTGGGAAGAGATAGAGATTAAGAGTTTGGCCTCCCTGAACTCAAAGTTTAAAATACATATTTTAGTGAAGTTGTTTTCAAAATTGTGTGTTTGAAAATGCCTTGTTTAGAAAGTGTCTATCACCACCCCCTTTTGTACCACTTTGTTCGCCATAAGTTGGCAGGGTATGCTCAGACGTGAGTCCCTTGCTCACTTTTACACTGGATTCAAGCAAGCCGGGCTGAAGACGGCTGAAATGCCAGAAACCGGTCCTCGGAAGCTTGTTTCCGGTCCAGGGAAGGCATGGCTTGGCAGTTCGGGCTGGACTGTTCCCATGAGACACAGGGTCAGACTGATTTGCATATGGCCATGTCTGAACTGGGGTGGCAGAGGGGGCTAAAGAACGGTGATGGATTAAACCGAGATCTGTTGACTGGGTGTGAGTGTTTGATTGGTTCAGATGCTCCGTCCATCACCACCCCCTTTTGTACCACTTTGTTCGCCATAAGTTGGCAGGGTATGCTCAGACGTGAGTCCCTTGCTCACTTTGCCACTGGATTCAAGCAAGCCGGGCTAAAGACGGCTGAAATGCCAGAAACCGGTCCTCGGAAGCTTGTTTACGGTCCAGGGAAGGCATGGCTTGGCAGTTCGGGCTGGACTGTTCCCATGGGGCACAGGGTCAGACTGATTTGCATATGGCCATGTCTGAACTGGGGTGGCAGAGTGGGCTAAAAAACGGTGATGGATTAAACCTAGATCTGTTGACTAGGTGTGAGTGTTTGATTGGTTCAGATGCTCCGTCCATCACCACCTCCTTTTGTACCACTTGGTTTAGAAAGTGGGCACAATTTTTGGATGATTAACGACTGTTCTTTATATTCTTATTCATGAGCAGATCAGTATGATAAAAATCGTACATAGAGTCAAAACTAGATGAGTAAATCTTTATATACCTTTCTAAATGCCGTGTGATTCGGTGTGTGGTTCTTCACATGGCATGAGTTAGTAAATACATTTTAGAGCTTGTCCAAATGCAATCATCATCAGCAACCTTGCATGGGGTCTCCTCCAACGCTAATCTTCCAATTCTGTGCTCAGGAGTCCCAAACTCCAAAGGTCATAAACCCAAAAAGAAGAAACACATCCGGCTATGTTGAGATTTATTTATTTATTTATTTGATGAAAGTTAATATATGTTTATGAAAATTAATTTATGATGCTACAGTAGAGCATCCTAAGTATTTATGAATTTACAACTTTTAGAAAGTGGGCAGTTTCTTGTTTAACAATCCTGTGCTGATGAGTCTTCCTGAGGTAGTGTGGTGGGAGGAGTTGTCACTGAGACCTGAACATGGTTGTGCCTGTGCTCTCATAATGCTGTCTCCACCCCGCTGGAGTATGTCTGGAGCTAAGGCAGGGAAAGCCAGGAATCTGTAAATAACCAAGTATGTCTACATCTACATCAATAGCCAAAAGGCGTATAATTATTGGACCTAAAACTCAACCTTCTTAGAACACTTCTGGATCAAGAGGAACTTCTGCAAAAGAGAAGAGCTGAAGAGCTATCAGGGGGAGTACTATCTCTTCGCTGGGATGGCCTCATTTGCAGCTTATGCTTGCAGAGGAAAAGGACTAGATTTTGCTGTGTATCCTGCTTGAGAAGTTTCTCCAAGGGCTTGTGTGTGCTTGTCTCCTGTTAAGAAGTCTCAGGGCCATCAAAGACTACAACTGCAGCATACCTAAGCTCCACTGCTGGGAGTTCTGGCCTGCCTTGTGTTGCCAATTCCAATCCTGGGCCCTTGCAGGTTGTTTTGCTGCTTGAAACCACCCAAAATCGATGCAACACCCTTCAACCACCTGTTTTTCTGATGCAGCACCACCTTGGGGGAGATATTTGCATGCACCACTGCCATGAGGCCGATTAAATCAACACAATGCCTGCCCTTGGCTGAAGAAACCACTGCAGCCCGAGTTTAGTGCACCGTATGTCCAATGTCTGAGACCGAAGCACTGACTCCAATGCAGGCCCTGCTGTGCAACTGAAAAAATCAACGCATCTTTGGACTGCAGCTGAAGAAATTGATGCAGTGCATGTTTGCCACAGCTTTCCAAAGCATCACCCAAAGACCAAAAACGCCTTGAATTTCAATGCATCGCATTCCCTTACAGTGCAGATTCAACACAACACTTCTCCTGCATGCAGCAGAACTGATGCGTTGCCTACCCAAGGACTGAAGAACTGATGCATTTCTGAGTTTTCCAATGCTTTCCTCCTCTGCAGCTGTTTTGCCTTGTGAATTCTGACACATTTAAAGGTACTTTGTGTAAAATCAACGCATCTATAGTTTCATTATAAAAGTGATATTTTGAGATATGTATGTTGGATATTTGTAATTTTGGTCTTGTTTATTTTAGATAAAGATACCTTATTTTTCTAAACTGGTATGGTGTCCCCTTGTAGTGTTTTCATTGTGTTACTGTGTCTGTTATGTACCAATACTTTACACATTGCCTCTAAGATGAGCCTGACTACTCGTGCCAAGCTACCAATGGGTGAGTAGGGGTTATCTTGGGTGTGTAAACCCCTTATCCTGCCTAGAAGGTAGGGTCCCTACTTGTAAAGGGTACAAACTAGATACCACAATTTCTAGCATTACTCTAGGTGCCATTTTATCTAGGGTCCGATATCCATAGCTACCCACTTTGCGATGTTGTGTCTTGGGCTGTTTCTTGTCGCGGGCACTAGGCCTACCCACACAAGTAGGTACCATTTTTATCAGGAGAGTTGGGGGAATGCTGGGTGGGAAGAATTTTGTGTCTACCACAGATTCCAGAGCAGTCCATAACAGAAATGTAAGGGAAATCAACTTTTTTAGTCATAGTTGGAAGTTTACAAAGGATCCTGCATGAGGAAACCTGGTGAGAGCCATGCAAGTCACCCCACCCTGGATTCTCCCCAGTGCTCTAGTTTTAACACTGTGCAAGTTTGCTCGGTTTCTCTAGGTACCGGTTGTGGTAGGGTCTGGAATCCAAATCTACCCACCTGCAAAACAAGGGTCAGTTTTTAGTGGTGACATGTGATGTATTCATGTTGCATTGTTGCCCGTTTTCTGTTGTGGGCACTAGGCCTAGCCACACAAGTGAGGTACTATTTATATTGGGAGACTTGGGGGAATGCTGGGTGGAAGAAGTTTGTGGTCTCCACCCTAGATTCTAAAACTGTCCATCACAGAACTGTGAGGAACATTTGTTTTCTAGTCAAAAGTAGAGGTTCAAAGGGATTCTGAGTAAAAAAAACTTGTGAAAGCTGTACAACTCACCGCACCCTGGGTTCCCCCAGATGCCTTGTTTTCCAAAATGTGCATGTTTTCTAGGTTTCTCTAGGTGCCGTCTCAGCTAGGGCCCCAAATCACCAGCTACCCACATTGGAAAAACGAGTCATTTTTGAGTGCATGTAAAATGTAGTGTGTCCATGTTGTGTTTTGGGCTGTTTCCAGTTATGGGTACTAGGCCTACCCACACAAGTGAGGTACCCTTTGTATTGGAACACATGTGGGAGCATGTTTCATGATATAAATTGATCAATACTCGGTACGCAATCAAAATAAATCAGACAGTGCATTTTAGTTGTTGGATCTGGGTACCTCGGGTTCTTGGAGTACCTACAAGCCTCATATAACGCTGCAACCAGAAGGGTCTTGCGGATGTAATGATATATTTCTTAAGGAAATCAGCCATCATGACATAAAGTTACAGATGAAAACGTCATAAATGGCAATTTTCCCACTCATTTTCAATATTACTTTATTTCAGCAGTTAGTTTCTTTGGAAAAATCTTGAGGGGTCTGCTCATATGACCCCTTGAAAAATGCAAATACTGTGGAAAAAAAAAACAAGACACTTTTATCCGGAGCACATTTTTCTTATTTTTTTCAGAAAAACTCAGAAGTTTGCTATATTTTGCCTTTTTCTCAGTTTTCTCCAGTTTCCTCCACGGAAATCCACAAACCCTGGGCATCTTTAGAATCCTCAGGTTGTTGGGAAAAAAGAGTGCAAATCTGGCACTGATACCTTATGCCAAAAAAACGTTCTGGAGCCCAAGTGCAAAGTACCCCAAACAGTCAAAAATGGGCGCAGCACTGCCAGGGGTTGGGGGAGCCCAGCAGTTAGGGGTTAAGAAAGAACATCTTCATTTATACAAAGGGAAGGTAGTGTAGGTAAAATAAAGACTAAGACAAAATGAGCAGGCTCTACCACCTTCTTCTGTCTATATATAGATATATAGCAACATGGCTAAACCCTTCATGCCTCTACAATGCTGCCCGAACAAGGAATGCATCTTAACAATGCATTCCTTTATTACACATGCCTTTACCATGCAATTTGGTGGTAAAGGCATGACTGGTAAAGGGATATGTGTGGTACAGATCACACCTCAGCCCCCTGACCAGAGCCTTAAAAACAACCAAAAACCCCAAGCCTAAAAAACAAACTTGACCCTGGAGCCTTAAAAATAGCCTCACACCCACTTGAGCCCTAAAAACTTCCCCAACCTGCCCCCTGAGCCCTAAACAAACTCCAACCTACCCTGAGCCCTAAAACCAACCCTGAACTCCCGAGCCCCAAAAACAGCCCTACCCGCCCACCCCGAGCATATAAAAACAAACCCGACCTCCGAGCCCTAAAAAACCCTGAGCCCCCGAGCCCTGAAAACAACCCGACCTGCCTGAGCCCTACAAACTACCCCACCTCACCCCTAATAACTACCCTCATACCACCAAAAACCCAAAATAAATTACCAGACCAGGTCCACGTCTCTTGATCCTTCCTCTTCCTGTGCCTGCCCATACGCGCATCTAAACCATGCACTGCATTAACCACGCACCTGCTTGCAAGGAAATGGCACCCGCAGCTCAGCCCACATTGTAGAAGCCGTTTTCCACAACAAACTGTTTAATTGCGCATACACCACTTGCCACTATATTTCAGAATGTTATCAAAGTTTAGAGAGGGTGTCATCCTGTGGGCAACAAATCTCTGGAAGGTTTTTAGCCTCATCTCCTTTATATTTGCATTGAATCGCAGACAAAATTTCAGATTTGCATCTATATTTGTATTAGAAGTCTGGCCTTTGTCCTTATTTTCCAGTTATCTTTGGGTGCCCAGGCTGTTGCGGATGTGCCAAAAATAAACAAAGTCCCAAAATATTTTATCTTCTCTAATGATACGTGCTTTGTCTCAACACGCTGACCAACTGAACTCAGTATTCAACATAGGACAGACCCAAAGTACAAAGTGAACTGTGGGTTCCGACAATAAAGTTGATGATTTTGAACATCAAAAAGAACACCCTACAGCAACTGCATTGATGGGCTCTTCAGAACAAGCTTATACCATATAAACAATCCAGCTTTTGATAGAATTGTTAAGTAATTAATAACGTGGCAGCAAGAAAAGAGTGCATGTGTTTTGCAGGCCATCTATATCCCTCACTATTCCTCCAACACTCTCCCCATCATTCCCTTCCCTTCCCCTCCCACATTCTTCTTCTCTTAGCGCTGGCCACATTACGGAGCTATTATTTTCTTTGCTTACAGCCAAGTTGGTCAGTTGCCCATGGTGCTGTGCAATACATGTATAAAACATTGACAAAACCAATAGCTCTTGCATAGTCAAAATCTTTTGGCTTTTCCAATGCTTGTTTTTAAGAACAACCTGTGTTGGCAGAAGCATGCTGAAGTGAACTCACCAGCAATGTGGGCCGATTCCAACACATGCTATAAACAAAGTGGGACGGCTCTAAGAGGTTATCAGTCACTGCTAGAAGATGCAGTGACCAGAAGGTCGAAAAGTCAAATCTGACACAGGCCATTTCTGTATTCCCTCATTATAAGGTCAGAAAATTCAACAACATTAAATTGGGTAGTAGTAGGTCGATTACATTGGGTAATAGTGATACATATTATTTAAAGATTATGGGGCATATTCTCAAGGACTTATCGCTGAGTTAGCAGCACTTTATCTCAGCCAAAGTGGTGATAAATGTTTCACCCTATTCACAAGCTGGTGCTAACTGCCAATATCACCAAAATTCCTGCAATAGCAGCCGCAAAAAACATCGCCACAGATGACGCTGGCAATTAAAACTAATGATATGCAGAGTAGGCATTCCCATGCAAAAAGCCGCGACAACACCACTTCGCAACATTCTCAATGACCAGCCCGATCAGCGATAAGATCACAAAACATGCAATAGGACGCGTTAACAGCAAGCATTTAACATCTACTCTTACCTGGTGTTTAGTCTGACGACAACCTGCACCATAAAAGGGAGCCCAGCCCAGAGCCACACCTAAGGAACAACAGATGCCATGGAGCTACTGATAATGCAGCTAGGAGACCCAAGAGGACCATAACTCCCACCGACACCAACCCCAGGACCCAAGGGTCCCAACCCCGGGCCCCCTCATCCCCCGGACAAAGATATTTCACATCAACTTTACAAAATCATGAACAAAACAATTCACCTGATGTCGCACAATTACAACAATTAACATTCATTTGTGGTCAGAAAAATGAGAATCATTCATTCATTGAAATTGCAAACAACGTATTTCATTCAAATTTAACTCCAAACAACTATTTGGAAGAATCATGACGGGTCTTCCCTAGACAATCTGTAAGTCACAGCCGGCAAGACAAAATTCAAGATAAGAAGGTGTGTCATGCGCTCATCAGAGGACAGAGAAAGAGAAAGAAATAGAGAGAGAGAGAGAGAGAAAGCGAGAGAGAGAGAGAGAGAAAAGAGAGAAAGAAAGAGATTGTACAAGGAGCGCAAGCCGCTCGGGCTCTTGGCTCATGCATGCCAACTGTTGTGTGTGTGTCGCTATTGGTGCACCATAAACCTAAGGCCTAGCCTCAACTGCAACGCGAAAGCCACATTACATTTCCAGAATGCAAGCAGTAGTCAGACTAACATTAGGGATGAAAGCTCCTTTGTCTCAATACTTAAGGCAGAAGGACATCTACACCTCGGACCTTGGTCTTGAACGCGGCTCGCAACCCCTGAGAGAGATACCAATCAATCAATCAATCAATCAATCATGCCATTTGTATAGCGCACTACTCACCCGGAGGGTCTCAAGGCGCTTGGGGGGAGGGGTATGCTACTGCTCGAACAGCCAGGTCTTGAGTTGTTTCCTGAAGGCGAGATGGTCCTGGGTCAGCCGAAGGTGGATGGGGAGGGAGTTCCAAGTCTTGGCAGCCAGGTAAGAGAAGGATCTTCCTCCGGCGGTGGCTCTTCGGATGCATGGTACGGCTGCGAGGGCGAGGCTGGTGGACCGTAGCTGGCGGGTGGGCGTGTAGAAGGTCAGGCAGTCGTTGAGGTACTTGGGGCCCAGGTCGTGGAGAGACTTGTGTGCGTGGGTGAGGAGCCGGAACGTGATCCTCTTGTCGACGGGGAGCCAGTGCAGGTTCCTCAGGTGGCTGGAGATGTGGCTGCGTCGGGGGACATCCAGGATGAGTCGGGCGGAGGCGTTCTGGATGCCTTGGAGTCTTTTCTATAGCTTGGCTGTGGTTCCGGCGTAGAGGGCATTTCCGTAGTCCAGTCGGCTGGTGACGAGTGCCTGGGTGACAGTCTTCCTGGTCTCGGTCGGGATCCAGCGGAAGATCTTGCGAAGCATACGCAGGGTGTTGAAGCACGATGAGGAGACGGCGTTGACTTGTCTGGTCATCAAGAGGGAGGGGTCCAGGATGAAGCCCAGGTTGCGTGCATGGTCGGTTGGCTTGGGTGCGGTGCCCAGGGCTGGGGGCCACCAGGAGTCGACCCAGGCGGAGGGCGAAGATCCCAGGATGAGGACTTCCGTCTTGTCCGAGTTCAGTTTCAATCGGCTGTCCTTCATCCACTCGGCGACGTCTTTCATCCCTTCGTGTAGGCAGGTTCTGGCGGTGTCGGGGTCTCTGGTGAGGGAGAGGATCAGCTGGGTGTCGTCGGCGTAAGAGATGATGTTGAGGTTGTGCTGGCGTGCGATGGCTGCGAGAGGTTTCATGTAGATGTTGAAGAGGGTGGGGCTGAGTGAAGATCCTTGCGGGACGCCGCAGATGACTTCGGTGGCCTCGGAGCGAAACGGGGGGAGGCGGACTCTTTGTGTTCTTCCGGCGAGGAACGAGATGATCCACTCCAGTGCCTTCTCTTGGATACCGATGTCGCTGAGGCGCTGGACTAGGGTGCGGTGGCAGACCGTGTCGAACGCAGCGGAGAGGTCCAGGAGGATGAGGGCCACTGTTTCCCCCTTGTCGAGCAGGGTCCGGATGTCGTCGGTGGCTGCGATGAGGGCGGTCTCGGTGCTGTGGTTGGCTCCGTTCGTCTCGAGGAAGGCGGTCAGCTGTCTGTTGACGATCTTCTCGATGACTTTAGCAGGAAAAGGGAGGAGCGAGATGGGGCGGAAGTTTTTGAGATCGGTGGGGTCCGCTGTAGGTTTCTTCAGGAGGGCGCTGATCTCGGCGTTCTTCCAGCTCTCCGGGAAGGTGGCGGTGTTGAAGGAGGCGTTGATGATGTTCCGGAGTTGGGGTGCGATGGTGGAGTCGGCCTTGTTGAAGACGTGGTGTGGGCAGGGGTCGGTCGGTGATCCGGAGTGGATGGTGTTCATCGTGCGGGCTGTGTCTTCGGTGGTCACCGTGGTCCAGGTGCGAAGGCTGGCGGTGGGGGGCGTTGGTTCGACGGTTGGGTGCGTGGGTGGGGCGGCGAAGCTGTTGTGGATGTCAGCGATCTTGCGGTGGAAGAACGAGGCGAGGGAGTCGCAGAGGTCTTGTGACGGAGTGATGTCGTTGGTGCCGGTGCTGGGGTTGGAGAACTCCTTGACGATAGTGAAGAGCTCTTTGCTGTCGTGGGCGTTGTTGTCCAGTCGTTCCTTCAGGGATTTCTTCTTGGTGGTGCGGATGAGCTGGTGGTGCTTGCGGGTAGCGTGTTTGAGGGCGGTCATGTTGTCGGTGGTCCGGTCGAGAAGCCAGGCTTTCTCGAGGGTGCGGCAGGTCTTCTTGGAGTCCTTGAGGTCGTCGGTGAACCAGGATGCCTTCTTGCTTCTGGGTCTGCTGGGAGGGTTCTTTAGTGGCGCGAGGTCGTCGGCGCAGGCGGTCAGCCACTGTGTGAAGTTGCGGGCTGCTTCGTTGGGGTCCGTTGTGTTGGCGGGTGGGCTCTGGCTGAGGGAGGTGGTGAGCTGGTCTGCGGTGATCTTGCTCCAATTCCTGTGAGGTACCTGTTGCGGGTGGTGGTGGGTCGTGGATCTTTTGAAGCTGAAGTGGACGCAGCTGTGGTCGGTCCAGTGGAGTCCGGTGGCGTGGCTGAAGGTGATGTACTTGCTGGAAGAGAAGACGGGATCAAGCGTGTGGCCGCGTAGTGGGTGGGGGTGTTGACCAGTTGCTTGAGTCCGAGGTTGGTGAGGTTTTCCAGCAGGGCGGTGGTGTTGCGGTCCTTGTTGTTCTCCAGGTGGAAGTTGAGGTCCCCGAGGAGGATGTAGTCGGTGGAGGGGAGGGCGTGCGGGCTGATGAAGTCTGTGATGTCTTCGCTGAATTGTGTGTGTGGTCCCGGGGGTCTGTAGACGAGGGTGCCTCTGAGGGTCGTCTTAGGGTCGGTGTGAATCTGGAAGTGGAGATGTTCGGCTGCGGCGAAGAAGTCGTTGGTGTTGGTCGTGATGCGGATGGTGTTCCTGTGGACGATGGCGATGCCACCTCCGGTCTGGTTGATGCGGTCCCTCCTGATGATCTTGTACCCGTCCGGGATGGCGATGGAGATGTCGGGTGCAGAGGAGGTGTTCATCCAGGTTTCCGTGAGGAAGGCGACGTCCGGTGATGTAGCGTCGAGGAGGTTCCAGAGTTCCACGGCGTGTCTGTGGACGGAGCGGGTGTTGATCAGGATGCACTTGAGGTGGTTGCTGCTGGTGTTTGTCTTGGCCGGTGCGGGGCAGGTTCGGAGGCAGGTGAACTTGCAGGTGCAGCAGGTGAAGGGTCCGTGGGTGCATCTCGGGGTGGCTCGGCAGCAGGCGTGGGTCCGGCCGGCATTGAGTGCGTTGAGAGTGGCGGCGTTGTAGGTCAGTCGGGTCATCTTGCCTCGGCGGGGAGGGCCAGGGGTCCTGGTGCTGGGCGCGGGCCAGGCGCGGACGGGCGCAGACGGGCTTACCTTTGGCGCACCTTCGGCGCTCAATCGGTGCTCAATCGGTGCTCCTGCTGCGTGCGTCCGCTGTGCGGTCGCTCTCGGGGCGTCATAAGTAAGGAGCCGGGAGGGAGGAGCAGCTGGGTGGCGGGAGCGGGGCGGCAAATGGAATCACAGGGGGGCGGGGCTGCAGGGAGGCAGCGGCGGGAAATTCCAAGAAGCAGCGGGCAGCGGGAAATTCCCAGGAGCAGCGGGAAATTCCCAGGAGCAGCGGGCAGCGAGCGAAGGAATCTGCAGGCAGGAGGCGGCAAAGGCACATGATGACGACTCCCACAGCACGGATAGTGCTAATGAAAGACCAATGTATCCACACCCCACACACAGAAGTCCGTGCAGTGTCACTTGCATTGTCAGTGTTGCTCACTGAGCCGCTGCTTTGATGGACTCAGCACATGGGCATGGGTAGGTTGTGGGATTGGTGATAAGGAGGAGGGCCCCTTTGTGCACATAGTGGACGGGGCCTACTTGGTGTTTCTATGTGTGCTGCAGTATGCCAAGGCTATCAGGGACATGTTCCACAATCATTGTGGGTATGCAGTGTGCTACACATAATTGTGCATGTGTGCCATTGTGCCCATCTCCCCCTGTACCCACAGTCCCTGGTCATTACCCTGTTGCTGTTGGGTCAGGTCATATCGAGCTGTGTCTGGACTCCTAACTCCTTGCACCGTCTCCACACTGATGACTGTGACCATCATTTCCTCCAGCGCATCCAGCTCCTCCTGTGGTGCAGGACTCCTACCTCCGGTCGTCATTGCTGCCTTCCTGTTGGCAGAGAGTTTCTGCTTGGTTTGGCTTTTAACATCATGCCAGCGCCTCTTGACCTCCTCCATTGACCTCCTCAACACTCCAACTGCAATCATGTTGTTCACGATGGGCTGATATATTTCTGTTGGTGTTGCCTATGACACAGTGGAGCTGACAAACAGTTGCTGGTAGGGTTCTATCACCTCCGTGACGATAATCCAGTTTTCCTGCAGACTGAACCCCGTCTTCCTCTTCTCCTTGCCTTTCCCCGACCACGGGGTCCCTGGCTCGTCCTTAGTGGGGCTTGTGGGGTGCAAGTTGTCTTCTGCACTCGGTCTAGGTGCATCTATGGTGCTACGCAGTTTATTTTGGTTTTAGTGTGTTTTTTTTTGCTTCTTTTATAGTGCATTTTCCCGCATGACACGTCGGAATTGCAGGCCTGTTGCTGATTTTTGTAACGCAATTTGGAACATCGCAACTGTTTTTGCGTTTGTGTTTTGCATTTTTCCGGCATCGTGTTGATTTTAATGCGGTCATTTGGCACGTTATTGTGAGACTATCGCATGGTGCCGCCGGGTTGGGAATACAATGTTAACATGGTGTTATTTTGTCGCGATAGACTGCGATGTGCAAAGTTGCGTTAAGCTAATTTTGTGATAATTATCACACGTTCTTGAGAAAATCCTTCTTATAAATGGCAGAAGTGCACTAACTAAAAGCAACTTCTTAAAGCAAATACAATTTGAATTAAAGGAGTGTGGGCAAATCAGGGCAAACCAAGAGACTAATCAAACAAGGCAGTAAAATGGCATTTTAACATATCCATAAAGGAGATGTTTAATTCAATGTAATTATTGATTAAGTACAAACTTGGCACCCGAAATTTGTGGACTGGTTAGAACGTGAACTCATAAAAGTCACAGTACTGTTACGTAATGTTAGAGTGCAATGAGCTATGCCTGCCCTTACTTTACAGCTAGCTTTATATATAATGCAAGGACACTGTGCGTGCATGAGCAAGTAACTTCCAATCACTACGCCCAAAAAACGCCATTAATCCTTCCTTAAATTGGCAAAGTGGCTCAGTGATAAAAGTACTCGTAAAGTCTTTGTGGCATCTTCAAGTTACAAATTAGAAGCTCAAATAGGCCAAATTTGCTTTTTCATCTTCATGAGGTAGTAAACAAGTTACCATTAATTTGTTTAACAGTAACACTTGTTATTTAAAGTGGCAGAAGTGTGTTATGAAGTACTCTATAAAAAATATTATTATTATTTTCATTTGAATTTTTTCACATTATGATTAGAAAGGCAAAACTATCTGTGCAGAGATATACAACATTCCAGCCTGAAGTGGGACACTGGTATTAAAACTAAATATATGAGTGCTTCCTGGTATACAAACCAGTACTGATAAATCCAAAAAGGTCTGGAATTGTCTGCTTACCTTTTGACTTTTTTAATGTTTTTTTGTTTTAGTTTTTACAAAACTTTGTTTAGGAAGCTGCTGTGTCCTTATCAAACTAAAAACAAAATGTAAAAAATCCAAAAGTAAAAACATTGTTAGTATTGAAAAGCATCCATTTCCATAGAAGTATCTGGCACTGAAGGAAACAAAACCCCTTTGTATGTAGATTCGCTCCTTGTGAATGGGAACAAGTCTGTCACTCACAGTGAAGTTAGCCAATGTCTGAAGTGCGCTGACCCACTGTGCCATGCTGTATGCTGTGGTGTGTGGTGGGAAAAAAGTGGAATGATACAATCATAGACCAATGAATGAAGACTACTGGCTGAAAACCCATATAAGTAAGTATATTGTACATATATATTTAGTCAAATCAAAAGCCCTTGGATAACACTAAACCTAAAATAAAATACAAGTCTGCCACAGTAACCCTAAAGACATAACACTCAGTGGTTGTCAGTAAATTGTAGTTCATGCAGGCTGTATATAGTTTTTAATAATACTGCTTAGTCCTCTACCACTTGCACTCTTATCACACAGCTGCAGTTCTTGTCCATTGCACAGATCTGTACAAATCCATAAACTAGACATCACCAGCAGGAGAGGCATGGAATAACTCAAGAGATCTACCTCATACTGCTGGCAAACTGGAGAACTCTAATCTAGCCCACCACTGTAAATATATATTATGTCTGCTTCTTTACAACTCACGTTGACAAATAGAAATGAGATAGTAGTAAGAAAGTCCATCCGAACAGATCTCCCTACCATTTCTTTCTCCAACCCTGACTATTTAGTGCCATAAACCTTTAACAAAACATCTAAAAATGCATTTACCAGCAAAGTGGTCTATGTTTAATAAGAAATGCATTAAAAGGGACAACCAGAGCTTCTCAACGTTTCCAGCTAACTGAAAGCCACAAACTGAGCACTTATCTCACACTTCTTCATCCATGACACTGCTAAACTCTGTGTCCCATAACATGATAACATATTTACAACAAGGGGTGGTGAGGGACAGAGTCTCTGAATTAAGCAGAATACTCTCACCCAGTCAAAAGATCAGGGCTAGATCCAACACCGTTTTTTAGCTCATTGCACCATCCCAGTTTCAGAACCTGGCTGTATGCAAATTAGTCTGTTCCTGTCCCAGTGCATGATGGGAACAGGGCAAACCAAACTACAAAAGCCAATTCTTACACTGGGAAGGAAACAAGCTTCCGGGGACCGGTTTCTGGCATTACAGCTGTCTTCGGCCTGGCTTGCTTGAATCCTGATGGTGCAATGAGCAAGGGACTCATGTCTGAGTATACCCTTCCACGCTTAGGGTGGACAAAAATATTTACAACAAGGGGTGGTGAGGGACAGAGTCTCTGAATTAAGCAGAATACTCTCACCCAGTCAAAAGATCAGGGCTAGATCCAACACCGTTTTTTAGCTCATTGCACCATCCCAGTTTCAGAACCTGGCTGTATGCAAATTAGTCTGTTCCTGTCCCAGTGCATGATGGGAACAGGGCAAACCAAACTACAAAAGCCAATTCTTACACTGGGAAGGAAACAAGCTTCCGGGGACAGGTTTCTGGCATTACAGCCGTCTTCGGCCCGGCTTGCTTGAATCCTGATGGTGCAATGAGCAAGGGACTCATGTCTGAGTATACCCTTCCACGCTTAGGGTGGACAAAAATATTTACAACAAGGGGTGGTGAGGGACAGAGTCTCTGAATTAAGCAGAATACTCTCACCCAGTCAAAAGATCAGGGCTAGATCCAACACCGTTTTTTAGCTCATTGCACCATCCCAGTTTCAGAACCTGGCTGTATGCAAATTAGTCTGTTCCTGTCCCAGTGCATGATGGAAACAGGGCAAACCAAACTACAAAAGCCAATTCTTACACTGGGAAGGAAACAAGCTTCCGGGGACCGGTTTCTGGCATTACAGCCGTCTTCGGCCCGGCTTGCTTGAATCCTGATGGTGCAACGAGCAAGGGACTCATGTCTGAGTATACCCTTCCACGCTTAGGGTGGACAAAAATATTTACAACAAGAGGTGGTGAGGGACAGAGTCTCTGAATTAAGCAGAATACTCTCACCCAGTCTCTTGCTCATTGCACCATCAGGATTCAAGCAAGCCGGGCCGAAGACGCCTGAAATTGCAGAAACCGGTCCCCGGAAGCTTGTTTCCTTCCCAGTGTAAGAATTGGCTTTTGTAGTCTGGTCTGCCCTGTTCCCATGATGCACTGGGCCAGGGACAGACTAATTTGCATACAGCCAGGTTCTGAAACTGGGATGGTGCAATGAGCTAAAAAACGGTGTTGGATCTAGCCCTGATCTCTTGACTGGGTGAGAGTACTCTGCTTAATTCAGAGACTCTGTCCATCACCACCCCTTGTTGTAAATAATTTTGTCCACCCTAAGCGTGGAAGGGTATACTCAGATGTGAGTCCCTTGCTCATTGCACCATCAGGATTCAAGCAAGCCGGGCCGAAGACGCCTGAAATGGCAGAAACCGGTCCCCGGTAGCTTGTTTCCTTCCCAGTGTAAGAATTGGCTTTTGTAGTCTGGTCTGCCCTGTTCCCATGATGCACTGGGCCAGGGACAGACTAATTTGCATACAGCCAGGTTCTGAAACTGGGATGGTGCAATGAGCTAAAAAAACGGTGTTGGATCTAGTACTGATCTCTTGACTGGGTGAGAGTACTCTGCTTAATTCAGAGACTCTGTCCATCACCACCCCTTGTTGTAAATAATTTTGTCCACCCTAAGCGTGGAAGGGTATACTCAGATGTGAGTCCCTTGCTCATTGCACCATCAGGATTCAAGCAAGCCGGGCCGAAGACGCCTGAAATGGCAGAAACCGGTCCCCGGAAGCTTGTTTCCTTCCCAGTGTAAGAATTGGCTTTTGTAGTCTGGTCTGCCCTGTTCCCATGATGCACTGGGCCAGGGACAGACTAATTTGCATACAGCCAGGTTCTGAAACTGGGATGGTGCAATGAGCTAAAAAAAAACGGTGTTGGATCTATCCCTGATCTCTTGACTGGGTGAGAGTACTCTGCTTAATTCAGAGACTCTGTCCATCACCACCCCTTGTTGTAAATAATTTTGTCCACCCTAAGCGTGGAAGGGTATACTCAGATGTGAGTCCCTTGCTCATTGCACCATCAGGATTCAAGCAAGCCGGGCCGAAGACACCTAAAATGGCAGAAACCGGTCCCCGGAAGCTTGTTTCCTTCCCAGTGTAAGAATTGGCTTTTGTAGTCTGGTCTGCCCTGTTCCCATGATGCACTGGGCCAGGGACAGACTAATTTGCATACAGCCAGGTTCTGAAACTGGGATGGTGCAATGAGCTAAAAAACGGTGTTGGATCTAGCCCTGATCTCTTGACTGGGTGAGAGTACTCTGCTTAATTCAGAGACTCTGTCCATCACCACCCCTTGTTGTAAATAATTTTGTCCACCCTAAGCGTGGAAGGGTATACTCAGATGTGAGTCCCTTGCTCATTGCACCATCAGGATTCAAGCAAGCCGGGCCGAAGACGCCTGAAATGGCAGAAACCGGTCCCCGGAAGCTTGTTTCCTTCCCAGTGTAAGAATTGGCTTTTGTAGTCTGGTCTGCCCTGTTCCCATGATGCACTGGGCCAGGGACAGACTAATTTGCATACAGCCAGGTTCTGAAACTGGGATGGTGCAATGAGCTAAAAAACGGTGTTGGATCTAGCCCTGATCTCTTGACTGGGTGAGAGTACTCTGCTTAATTCAGAGACTCTGTCCATCACCACCCCTTGTTGTAAATAATTTTGTCCACCCTAAGCGTGGAAGGGTATACTCAGATGTGAGTCCCTTGCTCATTGCACCATCAGGATTCAAGCAAGCCGGGCCGAAGACGCCTGAAATGGCAGAAACCGGTCCCCGGAAGCTTGTTTCCTTCCCAGTGTAAGAATTGGCTTTTGTAGTCTGGTCTGCCCTGTTCCCATGATGCACTGGGCCAGGGACAGACTAATTTGCATACAGCCAGGTTCTGAAACTGGGATGGTGCAATGAGCTAAAAAACGGTGTTGGATCTAGCCCTGATCTCTTGACTGGGTGAGAGTACTCTGCTTAATTCAGAGACTCTGTCCATCACCACCTCTTGTTGTAAATAATTTTGTCCACCCTAAGCGTGGAAGGGTATACTCAGATGTGAGTCCCTTGCTCATTGCACCATCAGGATTCCAGCAAGCCGGGCCGAAGACGCCTGAAATGGCAGAAACCGGTCCCCGGAAGCTTGTTTCCTTCCCAGTGTAAGAATTGGCTTTTGTAGTCTGGTCTGCCCTGTTCCCATGATGCACTGGGCCAGGGACAGACTAATTTGCATACAGCCAGGTTCTGAAACTGGGATGGTGCAATGAGCTAAAAAACGGTGTTGGATCTAGCCCTGATCTCTTGACTGGGTGAGAGTACTCTGCTTAATTCAGAGACTCTGTCCATCACCACCCCTTGTTGTAAATAATGTTGTCCACCCTAAGCGTGGAAGGGTATACTCAGATGTGAGTCCCTTGCTCATTGCACCATCAGGATTCAAGCAAGCCAGGCCGAAGACGCCTGAAATGGCAGAAACCGGTCCCCGGAAGCTTGTTTCCTTCCCAGTGTAAGAATTGGCTTTTGTAGTCTGGTCTGCCCTGTTCCCATGATGCACTGGGCCAGGGACAGACTAATTTGCATACAGCCAGGTTCTGAAACTGGGATGGTGCAATGAGCTAAAAAACGGTGTTGGATCTAGCCCTGATCTCTTGACTGGGTGAGAGTACTCTGCTTAATTCAGAGACTCTGTCCATCACCACCCCTTGTTGTCCATAACATGATAACTGCACCATAGGGGTCATCACGCATAACATGGAACACTGCACTTACAGGATCCAAAAGTTGACAACACCCTTCCAACCACATACATCCAGCGCTGCGTGGTATGCTGCTTCTGTAGGCAAGCGCTTCAGTCCCCCACATAGGGGTATTAAACACTCTGTAAATGCTGCAATACAAAGCAATACTTGTAGTGGTGATCTGTTTATTGTTTGTGGTCTGAAATCACGCCTTCCAGCACCATACAGCAGTGAATGAGGCTTAGACTGTGGCAAAGTGTTCCAAAGAGAAGCAGTACTGCAAAGGGACTGAAAGAGCATTGGGGCAGCTAAAGAGAAAGTGTTGTTTCCAAATTGATTTGAAAATTATAAATAACCTTTTAAGCAATAAGGAAGCAGTTATTCTTGCCTAGTTTACTTTCTTTCACCTCTTTATTTTGTGCTGCATATGCTATTATAAATAGAATTTGAATATGCATTACTTACACATCCTCCACAAAGGTTTGTGGTGGTGTTAACCGGATAAACACTATTCGTTCTAATGTTTAAAAAAAGTGTATGTTACACTACTACCACATTACCATCACTATTAACTCTGCCAACACTAGTATTGCCACCCACACCACTATTACTGGATGTAGGTTGTTACAACGCAGGTTGTAACAACGCATACCTTTACCACGCGGCCGCTACAACGCAAGTCGTTACCACGACTTGTGTTGGAGGGCGCGGATTTAGGAATTTTATAATTTTATATTCCAACACCAGTCCCCGTGGATACTAGGGAAGGTGTTGGAATATAAATTTATAAAATTCCTTATCCCACAGCGCCCTCCAGCGCAAGTCGTGGTAACGACTTGCGTTGTAACGGCCGCGTGGTAAAGGTACCGCGTAGTAAAAAATTCATGGTAAACGTTGTTTACCCTATTACTACCACTAGTGAAGTAGGCAGAATATTAGAATATCTCCCACTTTAATCAACCTTCAATCACACACGTCCTGTGCAGCAAGCAAACCCGACCCTCCTTAGGAAACTTCCCTTCACACTTTCATCTTCCAACCATTGATACAACCTTTCACCTGTTCATTTCTATCTATTGATCCATTGGTCTGTCAATTGTATCCGTGCCAGCCACCCATTCAATACAACCATAATCTTCCATCCACCCATTCACCTTATCATATATACATCCATCCATTCATCCCAATATACAAATGAACCTGTCCATCCATCCAACCATCCATCCATTCATGCTACCTTCCTCCATTCTTTCACTTATCTTTGCATTATCATTCTTCCATTCATACACTCTTTCACCTTTCAACCCTTTTACTCTTCCACCCATGGGTAGACACAATGTTCACAAGTATCACTGTTAGGGAAAACCATGACGTGACGAGTACTCTGGGCTTGATATGCATAGTGAAGAAAAGAAAGAAAGAGGAATGCTAAAAATAGTTGAAAACACAGGGCAACAAATAGGAAAAAACAACCATGCAAGATATAAAGCAGGAAAAGGGAATATTTTGAATAAGACAAGCAATGGATAGGTAGAAATTAAAAACAGAAGAAGAAAGGAAGGAAATGCGAAAGAAAAGAAGTAAGAACACGTGAAAGCTATAATAGGAGGTGAAAGAGAGGAATGCTGTAAGAATGAATGGCTGGAAAGATGAACGGATAAATAGATGTAAGGGTCCATTGGTCTGTCAATTGTAACCGTTCCAGCCACCCATTCAATACAACCATAATCTTCCATCCACCCATTCACCTTATCATATATACATCCATCCATTCATCCCAATTATCATCATTCCATTCATACACTCTTTCACCTTTCAACCCTTTTACTCTTCCACCCATGGGTAGGAAGAGTAAAAGGGTTGAAAGGTGAAAGAGTGTATGAATGGAAGGATGATAATGCACAGATAAGTGAAAGGATGGAGGAAGGTAGCATGAATGGATGGATGGTTGGATGGATGGACAGGTTCATGGGTATATTGGGATGAATGGATGGATGTATATATGATAAGGTGAATGGGTGGATGCAAGATTATGGTTGTATTGAATGGGTGGCTGGAACGGTTACAATTGACAGACCAATAGACCCTTACATCTATTCACTGTTCATCTTTCCAGCCATTCATTTTTACAGCCGTCCTCCCTTTCACCTCCCATTATAGCTTTCACGTGTTCTTACTTCTTTTCTTTCACATTTCTTCCTTTCTTCTTCTGTTTTTAATTTCTACCTATCCATTGCTTGTCTTATTCAAAATATTCCCTTTTCCTGCTTTATATCTTGCATGGTTGTTTTTTCCTATTTGTTGCCCTGTGTTTTCAACTATTTTTAGCATTCCTCTTTCTTTCTTTTCTTCACTATGTATATCAAGCCCAGAGTACTCGTCACGTCATGGTTTTCCCTAACAGTGATACTTGTGAACATTGTGTCTATTCACAGAAGAGATCCACAAAAAACAATGTATGTTTTAGTGGGACAGAGTTCACTAGGGCATCATGCCCAGAGGCAGCACCAGCTTAAGATGGTTCATTACACCCCTGACTACCACCACAAGCACCACTGCCTCCAATACCTTCACACTGCACCACATAGTATAACCAAGACCACCAATACTGTCACCACTACTATCACTATCAGCAGAAATAACACTACTACGACCACTCAGACCACCATCATGTTTGTGTGTGTGTGTGTGTGTGGGCGTGCGTAGAAATGTGTGTGTGTGTGTACACATAAGAGTATTGTGTGTTTGGCAGTGTTGTGCATGTGCGTGTTAAAGAAGGTGTGCTGTGGCCATGTGAGTGAAAGACTTTGAGCTAGTTTAGTCATATTTATTCTAAGCATGGGCGGATTTTGCGGATTCGCAATCCGCGAATTTGCGGATTTGCGTATTCGCGGATTGCGAAATTCCGCGAAATCCGCGAATTCTCGCGGATTTGCGTATTTTTTGAGGGTGTGTGTGTTCGCACGGGTTTCTGCAAGTTCGCGAGGGTTTTGTACAATTTCGCAAATTGCGAACTTACTTATCGGGTCGCTAGTTTTGCGAACTTGTTATTTCTACGTGCCCAGCCTGTTTGCTAAGATTTCTTCATCACTGCCACCCTCTGTCACCACTGGCACTCTCTTTGGTCACCCATGCCACCCTCTGGCTCACCCATGTCACCCTCTGTGTCATCACATCACCCTCTAGTTCACCAGTGTACATTATTGGGGCAAAGCAAAGCACTGCCATCCTCTGTCAACACTGGCACTCTGGTTCACCCATGCCACCCTCTGGCTGGCACACCCATGCCACAGTCAATGTCATCACAACACCCTCTGATTGACCACTGAGTGAACAAACACCTGCTAAGTGCTTTAAGTTTTGCAAACAACAATACCTGCCCTGCCCCAACTGACATTAATGAAGGCTGGCACCTGCTTGTCTGCTCCCTTTCCTTTTTGTTGCAAATGCAATGTAAATAATTTTTTTAACAGGATGCAATGGCATACTTGTAACTATTCTGTGACTGTCAGAGCAGGGTCACACAATAGTTGCAAGTAGGCAACCGGATTCTGGAGGGCCCCTTCAGGAAGCACTACAGGTAAATGGTTACAAATGATGAGCTCGAACTTTTGCACCTGCTCGTTCGTTTTGCTTTTGCAAAACTCGTTTTTCGGTAATTTCGCCCTATTCGCGGGGCGCGTCGTAGTGCGAACTGGCCCGTGGAGGCCGCGAACTCGTGCGAGTTACCTCAAGGTTGAGTATGGGCGCCGCCATTTTGTTTGCGTGACGTATTTCCGTTTCCGCCCGCTATGTGTAATCTCGCGCGACTCGCGCCTTGCGAATACAAGTTCGCACGAGTTCGCGAGAGAAATCGCGTGCGAACTTACTTACGCGCACGTGGTCGGGCCGCCATCTTGTTTTTCATTCATTCTATGTGTCTGGGTATGGTGTTTCTATCCTCTGTATATCTCTGCCATCCTTTGCTTGTTTTAATATTTTGTTGATCTATTTAACTTATTTTCTATCCCTCTATTTTTCTAGATCTATATTTTTGTGTTTTAGGCTACTTTTGTTTACTTTTGAACTACTTTTTTAAACTTTTATTTCCTTCTTCCCTACTCTTATTCTTTTTCATTTTTTCTCTTCTCTTTACTGCTAACACCTGCCCAGAACATGGTGAAGACAGCTGTCAAGCTGCCCAAGACGGGCACCGCAGCCCGTGCCCGGCTCCCGTGTGGCCGTTTGAGGGCGGAAATGGTGGTGCCCAGGGAGATCTTCAGCCCTGAGGAGGTGGGCGCACTCGTTTATTATGTACAGCGCCGCCTCCCCAGGACCATCGCGGCAGGCGGCAGGATCGCTGCTGGTTACACCAACAGCCAGGAGCGACGGAAGCGGTGGGGGCAGGTGTGCCGGGCCCTTTTTAAGATCACGGGGGTCCAGCGCACCTACAATCAAGTCACCCACCGCTGGACCGACATCCTGGACCGAGAGCGTGACCTGCTAGACGTGCTGGGAGTGGAGGTCCCCGGGCTTGGTGAGTAGTAGTAGCAATTTTTTCATTACTCACTACTCTGTTTTTTCTCCTGCTCTATGTGGCTGTGTTATATTGCAAATGTTTGCTTTAACTTTTTTACAAAGAGCAATATGCTGCTGGTGATTACATTGATAGGAGAGGTAAATTACTATTTCAAAATCTTCTGTGCATTTCAGGTGCACTGTTCTCCTTCTCTGTGCCGGTGCCACTGCTTATTTGTTTTCTATTTTGTGTTCATTTAATTGGGCTGAGTAATGTATGAGTGTATTTTACAGAACTGCGTAATGCTAGACACAAAGGGGCAGATTTACAAGCCCCTTGTTCCACGTTTACAGTGCCTTACCTGACGCACAGCGACGTAAACGTGGCGCATCCCTGCGAGTCATGTACAACGTGATGCATCTAAGGAGATGCGCCAAGTGAAGGCCTGGGCCTGCGCCACAATGGGTGCGTTCCCACGCAGGGGGGCGTGGGGGGTGGGGGGTGCCGGTCAGGCAGATGTGTGCCTCGCAAAAGTGCCTGCGTGAAATCTACAAGATTTAACGCAGGCACTTCCGCGACGCTGCTATGTCAATTCTTTATGCCTGCTTGCTTGAAGCAGGCGTAAGGACTGATGCGGTATGTTGAGTATTATTGGGCAGCCCTGAGCACTGCTATAGTTGCATCGTGCCCGCGACGCGACTCTAGAGATGCGCCCCTATTTCGTCACGAGATGCGTCACGCATCTGCCTACCCTTGCGCCAGGGTTTGCCGCATTGTAATAGCGGCGCATCTGCCGTGACGCAAGGTTAGTTTTGCGTTACGCATTTGTTCTGGTGCACATCTGGAGGTGTCCAGCTCAGAACTCGTAAGTATGCCCCTAAGTGTCAGATTAGCAATTACCTGCGCATCCCTGCAAAGTGTGCGGCACGCCAGCACCACCCATGATGCGCCGTATTTACAATGCGGCACACCATGGTCCCAAAACGTCACCGAAGCGTTACGCATCGGTGCCGTAAAGGCGGTTCATTGATGGAGTTGCGTTGCAACGATAGCGCAGCTCCAGCAATGCTGCGTCAAGCCGTAAGTCTGCTTCATGCAGGCGCAGGGTTTCAGTGACGCATCATTGTCCTAAATGACTGATTGAAATTTGATATATTCCCCATAACCACTTTTAGCATGCGTTCCTGCGCAGGAACGCCTTCCCTTGCGATGGAATGCTCCCTAATGGCGCAGGGTTTTAGAATGGGATGCATCTCCCATATGCGTCATGTTGTTAATATACGCCACACCATGGCGCCTCTCTTGTTGTGGCGCTGCGTCACAAAATTGACGCAAGAATGGAGCAAAAGAGCTGCAAGGGGCTTGTAAATCTGCCCCTAGAGTAGAGGCTCAGGTGCAGTCCTTCCTTTGTAGCCCTCTTTTTGGATGAAATAGTAGGTTCTTGTTCTTTCTAAATGTTTGATTTGGTTGACAAGGACATCGGCAAGCAGCAATCATCAATGTTTTCTGTTATTTCTTTCATGTTGTACGTCAGGTCCGCCAAGGGGCAAGCGGACCGAAAAATCTGATGCATCAGTGGCTCCAAAGGAGGAGGATGCAGGCCAGGGCGGCGAGTGCTCCTTTGCTGGCCCCAGTAAGTTTTCATTTAAATATAGAGGACCTATTGTTGTCCAAGCATTCCTAATTTAATTGTTTCGAAATAGTGTTTAGATAGGAGCAAAATCAATAATCCTACTGTTGCAGGGACAAATCTCCACAAACCGAACTATGGACACCAAAGACCAGAGTAATAATATTTCAGAGTGGCGTGTTTGGCACACTGTATAAATAAACCTGGTAGTGTCAGCAACACAGACTCCTCCTTGCAAAAATTGCAAAACTTTTCGCTCAGTCACTCTAGTCTGGACTCTCTGGAGGACTAAAAACCACAGAGTCAATTCAAGTTTAAAAGCTTTATTAAAAGTTTAAGTAAACACATATATTAAAATAAAGTTAGTTGGAAATGGAAAAGTGCTTGGTGCTGAGTTGATGAGTACTGGATTGGTACACATTTCTTGTGGTCGAGCCGAGCTTTCACCTGGTTTGAAGTTGATGTTCCTCTTGTCCTTAGAAGTCCAGTTTCTGTCTGTTCAGAGAAAAATAGTGTGTGTTAAAATTAAGCAAGCATTCAACAATTGTGACAAAAAAATGAAGCAAGACAACAGCTTTCCCTGGAAGGAGGGACATTTTTACTTTAGACTAGAGTAGACAGTCAATTAATTTTTCTGTTGTTTTCACATTTTTTCATTCATAGACCAAATACTAGTGGAGTGGTGTAATCTAACATTCTTAAATCTACTTTGTAGGTGGAACATCTGGTGGCGGGGCCAGCTCGGATGTGGTGGTCATCAGTGACTCGGAGTCCGAGGGTCAATCTGGGGAGGAGGCGGCGCTAGAGGAGTCGGACCAAGAGCAAGAAGTACAGACTGTGAGGAAGGAGACGGTGGCGGTGGCGAGTACAGGTAAGCTGGATCATGGAGGTACTATCTGACTCTTAGATAGGATATGATGTGTATTCAGTGGTGGCCCAGTGACAAATTACAATATGGTAATTACAGCAGGCTGGGACCGACAGACAGATAGAGGCAGAGACAGAGAGAGAGGAAGACAGAAGGAGAGAGAGAGAGGGAGGGAGCCAGAGGGAGGGTGAGGGAGGGAGACAGAGAGAGAGAGACAGCAAGGTAGAGGGAGACAAAGGGAGACAGAAAGAGGGAGACAGAGAGAGAGAGAGAGAGAGAGAGAGAGGGAGGGAAACAGACATATCGCCTGGGCCTGGTGCAGATGATACGGTTGCTGGTGTGGTTAACGGCTCAGAGGAAAAATCACTCACTTCTGCCAGATCTCTTTCATATGAAAGAGCACCAAACCAAGGATACAAGTGAGTTGTGGGAAGGGAAATGGTGATTCAAGCGCCCCTCCCTGCGGACGCCCATGATACTGGCCTGAATAGTTTTGTACTGCCCTGGCTAGTTGCTAGTTGTACTGTGACACAACTTCCTGCTGAATCATTTTGTGTTAATCATATTCTTAAAGAGCATTGGTTACAGATTATGTCTTTCTTTCTTCATATAGTTGGCAATACTAAAACCTCCAAACCAACGAGGAGTATGCTGGCTGTACTGGCCCGGCAACGGAGGCTGGAAGCAACTGTTGCGGAATATCGGCGACTGGTGGAACTGGAGGGGGACGACACGCACTCCAGTGCATCAAACCTAACAACATCTACATCCTCCTCTGTTACCCCACGTTCTGCCGGTAAGCACAGTGCTCCAGCGAACCGGAGCCGTGCCGGAAGACGCCACCGCCGAGCAGCAAAAGCTGCACCTCGCAGCACTGTTAAAGGTCGCTTGCGCCGTGCACTCCGCAGAGTGTCCGACCTAGAGGCGGAGGTCCAGAAATGGCACAAATATCAGAATGTGGTGGAGGGCCTCCGCCTAGATCAAGCCATCCTCCAAGAAAAATATGATGCCCTGGCCCTAAAGCATGATGCCCTGGAGGCCAAACTTAACAGCTTGCATCCCTAGAGTGTCCCTTGTCCCTTTTTTTGAGACTTTTGGGGGGTGGGAATTGGGAGTTGGGTTTTTTGGGGACTTTTGAGGACTATTTATTTGTTGGGGTTAGGGAGGGTCTTGCGGGAGATTATTTTGTTAGGGATATAAATATACTTTTTCAAACTTTATCTGAGCATACCTGTTTTTTTACTACTTTTGAGCTGGGTGGGTGGTGGTTTTGCAGTAATTTCATTTAACTGAACACTGTCATCGTGTTGGTTCACGTGCAATAGGCCAAATGTTTTCCAAAGTAAATGACTGTCACAGAGTTTGATAATTCTTGAGGCCTAGGACTTTGCTGCTAGTACCACTGTCACTCTCTCGCCTCTCCGAATACTCCATTATACTACCTCCCATCCAAACGCTTATCTTACCTGTAATTTGTGTTTGAGGGCTGGCTCCACCTGGAATTCACAGAGTCCCACTCCTAAAGTGTTCTGCAGCAGGGCCACAACTGGAGTTTCCCGGCGTGGGTTTTCTGCAAATCAAAAGCAATCAACATTAGAAATGTGGCAGCGGTGCTCACACAACCCTAAAACCTAGAAGCCCCACAGACAGCACCCCTGAGACAGGCAAGCGAGCAATAATAACGCCTACACGTTCACGTGCAATAGGCCAAATGTTTTCCAAAGTAAATGACTGTCACAGAGTTTGATAATTCTTGAGGCCTAGGACTTTGCTGCTAGTACCACTGTCACTCTCTCGCCTCTCCGAATACTCCATTATACTACCTCCCATCCAAACGCTTATCTTACCTGTAATTTGTGTTTGAGGGCTGGCTCCACCTGGAATTCGCAGTGGGGGACTCATCAACGTTAAGTAAGTTTCTTCATTGTGCAGAATCCAGGCATCAGCATTATGGGTAATGGATAGGGTGAGTCTGGAGGAGGAGGAGGACTCAGGATAGACGACCAGGACTGAGTTCTTGTCAACTAACTGTTGTGAACCTGAGGAATGCTGCGGCATCAAAATCAAGACAGTTCTGTTGCTGGGCTTGTTGTTTTATTGGTTGATTACAGTTTTGTTGGAAATGTGATGAAGCACTTGCTAAAGAAAGACAGACACACAGGAATAAAAGTGAATAAGGAGGACTATTTACAATTAATGAATGATTGAGTCATTTTCAGAACTCGCTGTCAGGGAAGCAGAACTCGTCCTCATACTCTGCTAAATCATCAGTCGGGGTTACTTCTGGTAACTGAGGAGAACTTTCCTCAGGTAGGGCGGTGTCCTCTTCTTCCTGCGTGCATTCTCGTACTCTGTAATCTGGTGGTATGAAGTGCTGGTTCATCTTTATCAAGGTGAGCCGCTCCACATTTGCGGGCAAGAGGCGGGACCTTTTGGAAGTCACAATGCCACCAGCAGAACTAAAAACACGTTCTGAGGACACGCTTGCGAGTGGGCAAGACAAGTAATTGATAGCCAGGTTGGTGAGCTCTCGCCATATTTTTCTTTTCCCATGCCAATACGCCAATGGGTCCTCAGTAATATTGACCTCTGTTGAGTCATCCAGATAGGCCTGCACCATTGAAAGAATGTCCTCCCGGATTCCTGTACTTTGCACTTCTGTGTCTTTTCTAGGACCAGGAAACCCTAGCTGAGTTATGTAAATGTATTTCGATTTATATAGCGCACGTTTCACCCAGGGGTCTCAAGGCGCTTGCTTAGGGAACCCGTCCTGGTATTCCCCTGTGAGAGATACCCCGGCAGGGTATTCACAAGGTGAAAGCCAGGCATCCCGCCGCGAGGGGCCATAGTGGAGATTAAGCAAGCTATTGCCCAGAGTCGCAGAGTGTGACCCCGTGAGTCGAGTAGGCACCGGAGCGAGAATTGTCGTGTCTGTGGAATTTTTTAGCCCGAGACCCGCCGAGGCGGGGAATCGAACCCTGGTCCACAGCTGATCTCAGCTTCCGGGTCTGCCGCCTCTAACCACTGAGCCACACTTCTCCAAGTTAGCCAACTTGCTTCTGACATATCGCATGCGCCTGGTGCAGATGATACTGTTGCTGGTGTGGTTAACGGCTCAGAGGGAAAGTCACTCACTTCTGCCACAGGCACAGATGCAGAAGGGCTTTTTTGGGACGCCTGATGGCCTGCTGATTCACTAGTAGTACTGTCTTCTCCTACAGTTTCCTTCCGCTCTCTTTCAAAACGAATGGCTGACTGAGCTAGCCAACCTTTGTACTCTGTAACATCCGATGTTTCAAAAGGAATTATTACTTTGCCAAACAATGGCTTTTTGTAACGTGGATCCAGAATAGTAGCACAAATGTAGTGCTGTTGTTTCTTGATATTTACAAGCCGTTCATTGCTAACTAGGTGTTGTAATAATCTCTGCGCCAACTCATGTGCTTCGTTCTTTCCAGCATCTTTTAATTGTGAAGACACCACCTTGACTTGGTGCTCGAGCTTCAGCAACAGTGGGATAGCTTTGCTCAAAGAACAGTCCTCCCTGCTGACGTCACGCGTGAAGACCTCAAAAGGACGAAGCATGTCTGTCAGGCTTTTAACTAGCTGCCATTGCTCCACCGCTAGCATCATTTCTGTCGTATCACCACCCAGGTTGTAGAAATACTCATTGACTACTGGAAACAGCTCATGCAGACGCTCAAGCATGTAGAAGGTTGAGTTCCAACGTGTTGCCACCTCCTGGATAAGTGCTTTCACTGGCATTCTACGTTCATTTTGCTTGCGCCTCAGCTCCTTCCGGGCCTTAAAAGAATGGTTGAAATGTGTGCATATTCTTCTGCAGATTGTCAGTGTTTTGTCGACTGCAAGTTCTTTTTTCAAAAAATTTTGCACAACAAGGTTTATACAGTGCGCCAAACACGGCACTCTGAAATAGAAACCGTCCGCCATGGCCCTAACTACATTACTGCCATTATCTGTAGAAACATAACCAACCTTGCAATGTCTTGGGCGCAGCCATTGCAAGACCTTTTTGTTAAAGTCAGCCAAAATGTTGACTGCAGTATGACTTTTCTCCATGCCAAACATGGCTAATGTTGCATGTTTACGAGCACCCTTAAAAATCTCGATCAAGTCACCACCTGCATTTATCTGTTTTGTAACCCCTGAAAAAGAGACCCAGTGTGCAGTGATGCACATGTAATCAAGGGCTTGGCAACTGGTCCACATGTCTGTTGTCAGGTGTATAGTGTGAACAGCACTCTTCTGCAAAGCTGCCCCCACCAACTCAAGCACCTCTTTGTGTAGTGCTGGAACAGCAACCCTGGCAAAATAGTACCGGCTAGGAACCTTCCATTTAGGGGCCAATGTTGCCACGAGTTCAAGGAAACCCACACCTTCGACAAACGAAAAAGGGAGAAGGTCCACCGCTAGCATTTTTGCCAGCTTAGTGTTATAGAGGCGTACAGTTGGGTGGTTGCGTAGAAATTGCGCATCTGAGGAGAACATGGCTGAAATGGTGCGCTGGACAAATTTACGGGATGATGCTGATGCCTTCTTCGACCCACTTCTGATCAGTGTTGACATTTTCCGCATTGGTGTGTCTCCCAGACTCTCAGTGTGCCTGCTATGTGTTACGGAGGGTGTGGTGCTGCCAGGGGTACTGGGTGCAACCGGACACATGTCTGACGCTTCTTCTACCTCCCCATCATCTTCAGATGAAACACCTACTATGGGTATATTTTGGCCACTTGCCCTTTGGGATCGCTTTCCCTTGACGTTTGCTAGGTGCGGAAACCATTCGACAGCGTGCTTTCTTTCAAGATGACCTATCTGGCCTCCGGTTCCATAGTTGGTACCAGTCTTACCACGGCTAACGCTAGTCTTACAAATGCAACAAACGGCTATGTTATCATATTTTTCATGGACACTAAAAAAGTTCCAAACTGGGGACTGGAAACTTCTGGTTTTGCCGCACGAGGTGATACTGCTGCCAATGCCAGATGAAGCAGTGGTGGATGAGCCTTGCAGACATCTACTGGGTTGTGCAATTATTGCAGCAACCTTACTTGAGGGAGTCGAGCTGGATGGAGTTCCCCTCTGGGGAGAAAATATGGGAGCTGTAGGTTTTGTTGAACTTGTGGTACTACTTGACTGCGTTGGTGGTGCTACCAGTGGCACGTCGCCAGGGTCACGCTCAGCATGACGTCGGGATAGGGTGTAAATGTCTGTCTGCTGCATGGCCGGTGTGGCTGGAATGACATGTGTGATGAATAGATCATTGCTGTCATCCTCTTCAACAACATCAGAATGCACCACTTCATCAAGTCGGACGTTCGGATCCATAAGTATGAGCTTTCCGGGGCCCTTCCTTTTAACATGTGATACCTTTCGCAGCTCATGGTGTGCCTCCCTCTCAGACGTCAGAGATGGTTGCCAATCTAGATCCAGATCATCATCTGATGGAGCGGGGCTTGAAGAGGAACTTCTACACACCCTCCTTGATCTTTTCCTTGCTGGGGAGCTGGGAGAAAATGAATCATCAGGAGGAGTGGCTTCGTCTTCCTGACATGATACCCCGGCTCCAAAGTCAATTTCCTCCTGTGCCCCTACTTCTGGAAGAACAACCATTGTGGGCACTTGCACCGCTCCATGCGCCGCTACATGGGCATCTTCTCTGACCTCTACTTGCAAGTCTCCATGGACCTCTCCTTCTCGGCCTTCTCCTTCTCGGCCTTCTCCTTCTTGGCCTTCTCCTTCTCGGCCTTCTCCTTCTCGGCCTTCTCCTTCTCGGCCAGCTCCTTCTCGGCCTTCTCCTTCTCGGCCTTCTCCTTCTCGGCCTTCTCCTTCTCGGCCTTCTCCTTCTCGGACAGCTCCTTCTCGGACAGCTCCTTCTCGGACAGCTCCTTCTCGGACAGCTCCTTCTCGGACAGCTCCTTCTTGGACAGCTCCTTGCGCATGTACTTCTGCTTGTACTAGTAGCCCATGCAGTTGTTGTTGCGGCTTTGGTTGTTGAATAGTACTTGTGAGATGAGTTACAACCTGTGTTGATGGTGTGCTGCTACTTTCTTGCGAGGAACCAACATCACTGGTCGTTGGTGATTCAACAACTAAACAGGCTACCTGTGCAGCACTCATGGTGGGCCTTTGTTTTTTTGTTGTTGTTGCCCAAAAAATGTATTGGTTGAGCCACCAGTCTCCTTGGTAAGTGGTGCCACTTGCTTCTTCTTCTCCTTAGTAGAGACATCTTTATTGCAAGAGGACCTACGGGCACCTCTTTTTGGAGCCATCTTCTTCAGATGTCGGAACAACAGGCCGCAGCAGCACTTCTTCCTGGCACTGATGCTCAACGATGATGCGGAGTTTTGTGCACCTAAACGCAAACGAAGACAGAGGAACATCAGTAAATATAAATGTTGCATATGTAGCGCTTGAATAAACAGTTTGCAAGTAGGCATTTATGAATACACACGTGCACACTGCACACCACCACACAATATGGAAATTTCAAAATTAGGATTTGCTAAATTTTTGGGAAACAGGAATTTAACATTGATCCAAGAGAGCAAACACACAGAGGGTTGTACTTTCATGTACCCCTGACTCCGCCTGGGCACAATGGGTGAAAGCAAGGCACAATGGGTGCAGGCCTATGTCTCAAAGCTCACTGCCTGCCTTCAAAATGGCCGCTTGACCCCCCCATCCACATGGCCAGGACCATGCCTCAAAATGGCCACCACCAACATAGCCAGCCCCCAACCCCTACTCCAAAAAGTCAAAAAACACAACACAAATCAAATCACCACAATCCAATGCCATCCATCCATTTTCAGAAGGCTTATGCTGCCTGCTGGTGGTTTTCCGGTGCAAAATTGCAATTTTTACAATTTCGCGAGTGCGAGATTGTTGCTTCACGGTGCGAACGTGGCAAAAACCCGCAAAAACCGCGAACAGACCGATTCTGGGCCCCCCTGGGCATAATGGATGACATCAGAGCACAGTGGGTGCAGGCCTATGGCACAAAGCACACAAACTGGCTTACAAATGGCCCCTAGACCCCCACCCACACGGGACCAGACAATAAAATGGCCCCCACCCACATAGCAAGCCCCCAACACCACCCCAAAAAGTCCTAAAACACTCAAAAATCAGCACAATCCAATGCCATCCATGCCCTGGCCAGAATCATGTTAAAAAAAAATCAACAAAACAGTTGTATCATGCATGCACCCATAAATAAGCCTGGTGGTTTTCTATTCATGTGCAGCAGAATTGTAATTTTTACAATTTCGCGAGTGCGAGATTGTTGCTGCGCGGGACACGAGCAGTGCGAACACAAGCAAAAACACCCTCAGCTCGCGAACTTGCAGATTTCCCCCCCAAAAAGTCGAAAAAAAGCAACACACACAAAAATCACCACAAACAAACAACATCAACTTACTTCTTTGTGAAATCAAATTTCGAATCCAAAAGTAATCCAAAAGGCCTCAAATCCAAATATCCAGCAGCAACCACAAAAAGTAATCCTTCCCAGTCAAGATCGAAATCAAAGTGGCCAGGAAATGGAGGAGCTTACTGGACAGGAACAGGAAGTTGGAGACTGGGGCACTTCCTTCACCCCACCCCTATGGGAGGAGCTTGCTGGACAGGAACAGGAAGTTGGAGACTGGGCCACTTCCTTTACTAATTTTTGTACTTTCGCTAGTGCGAGATTGTTCCTGCCCGCGCCGCGGACCGCGAGCAGCGCGAGCAGTGCGAACACAAACAAAAAATCCGCTTCGCGCGGATTTTGCGTATTCTCGCCGCATCCGCGAGAGTTCGCGGATTGCGGATTCTCCGAAAATACGAAAAATCCTCGAGCGTAACGGATTTTACGCCCATGCTTAATTTATTCCTTTAAACTATGTGTTGTGGGCTCTGTGGTTAATAATCAATAGTACATTTTACCTGCACTGATAAGAATCTTGATGTGAATTAAATCTAAAGAGGTTTCCAAAGGTGTACAAAGTACACCTGCCTGTTAGGAAGCACTCTTACTGGTAACATGTAACAGGCGGAAGAGAGATTTGTTTTTAATGTAGATCAATGGGTTATAGTTTTTTTATCAAGGAGATCCCCTTGTCACTTGAAGTTGAAAATTTTGAATCCTTCTAATATAGCACATTCACATTGAGCTAGGAAATGCATCAAAGCACTACATGTAAACTGCCTGACAGGCAGTGGTTTAGAACCTTCATTCTATTCCCTTTCATTATTCTAATGTTGCTAAAAAGGGCTTCCTTGAGGGCCATAATACAGTTTCATTAGTGTGACACCCACAATCATCACGTTGTGTTATGTTTTAAATCCTGACGTTAAGGTGCATGTTAGATTTGGGGGTCTCTAGTTGGCACAGGTAGGTACTTGTGACAAATAGGGACCCTTGCCTCTAGTCAGGGTAAGGGGGTACACTCCTAAAATAACCCCTGCTCACCCCCTTGGTAGCTTGGCACGAGCAGTCAGGCTTATCTCGGAAGCAGTGTGTAAAGCATATGTGAACACATACAGTAATCAAGTGACAACACAACAGATGGACATCACACAAGTTGTATATTAAAAATAGGTATTCTTTTATATAGATTTAACACAAGACCACAAACGACAAAAATCCACTATACTGTACATAAAATGGTAGAATTAGCTTAGTTCTCTTTAGATCTTAAAATGTGACACTTTGAGTCAATGTACCTTACGATGCGCCACGCTGCCACAACGAAAGTGTTGCAGAAATGGAGATGCGGCAAAGATCCGGTGCAAAGAAATAAAGTCGTCATGTTCTTCCTGATGCGAAACGCTTCTCCAAGATTGCGAGAAGTCTCAACTCAATGCGTCAGCTGCAGCGGCGTCACCCTTGTTCCATGATGCGACGACAGCGGCTTTGGCAGCGACACTCTTTTCCGACGATGCGAGACGCTTCCGCTCAATGCGACAACTGCAGCGGCGACACCCTTGTTCCGGGATGCGACGACAGCAGCTCTGACGGCAGCACGCTTCTCCGTGGATGTGAGGCACTTTTCTTGATATGGTACAATGCGACAGCTACAGCGGTGACATCCCCGATGCGACGGCAGCGGCTGCGACAGCGACACGCTTCCTTCTTGTTGCGAGACGCTTCTCTTGATGCGGTGCAATGCTGAGGCTACAGCGGCGACATCCACGATGTGACGGCAGCGGCTGCGACTGCGACACGCTTCTTCAGGGTTGTGGGATGTTTCTTGAGATGCGGTGCAATGCGACATTTACAGCGGCGACATCCACGATGCGACGGCAGAGGCTGCAATGGTGACACGTTTGTCCCTCTTGAGTCGAGTTTCCAGCTCCTTGCGACATGCAGTCCCTCAGATGGCCCAAAAAAGCAGCAGGCACTTCCAAACAACTCCTGGGGAGCTGGTGGTTGAAGCTGGTTGTCCATGAGACTTCAGAAGGAGACAAGCTCTCTTCTCAAGCCCTTGGAGATCCTTACAAGTTGAATAAAGCACACAAAGTCCTTTCTCCTTTCTTTGGCAGTCAGGCAACCACCTCAGGCCAATCCCCCAAGCAGTACTTCAGCTTAGGGATAGTCTCTCCTCAGTTTCCTCAGGTTCCTCTCCTCAGCAAAGGTTTCTTTTTGTTGTCCAAAAGTGATCTAAATTCTTGAGATCAGGGTCCCAATAGTCATACCCCAAAATCCTTTGTCCTCTGAGGGCAGAGGGCGTTTGCCTAGTCCAAACCATTTCTGGGGCACTCTGTTGACATGACTCCTTCTCTTCTTTCACAGTGCAGGGCAGAGACATCAGACGCACCACAGGAGGTGGAGCCAGCATTTTAGAGGGAAGGCACAGCCCTATTCAGGTCCCAGGTGCAACTCCTCCGTCTAATCTAGATGCAGATGTCTCTATTCCCCACTGGGCTGAATCACCCTGTCTCCTGGAATCCCCCAGCCCTGACACTCAAACTCCAGACAAGGAATACACAACCTAGCAGAGGCAGGCTTGGATAGTTAGACAAGAAAATACCTACTTTCTAAAGTTGGTATTTTCAAACACAGAATGTTAAAATCAACTTCACTAAAAGATGTATTTTATCATTTTGAGTTCAGGCATACTAAATTCGAATTTCTACCATATTCCCTGAGTCAGTTAGGATTATAAAATGTAATAATCTAACTTCCCATTCTGGCCTATGGGGAATAGGATAGCCTTGCAATAGTGAAAAAATAAAAATGGCTGTAATTTACTATTAGAACATGCCACACACACCAGGGCATGTCGTACCTTATACTTACTATGCACCCTGCCCTTGGGCCTACCATAGGGGAGTCTGATATGAAGAAAAGGGAAGGTTTAGGGACTGGCAAATGGGTGCACTTGCCCAGTCAGCATGCCAGTACCAGACTGCACACAGGCTCTGCAATGGCAGACCTGAGACACACTTTTACAGGCTGCTTCTGTGGGTGGTACAACCAGTGCTGAAAGCCCACTAGCAGCATTTGGTTTACGAGCACTGGGCACACTCAGTGCACTGTACTAGGGCCTGACCAGTAAACCAAATCAGCCAATCATGGAATCACTAATTCATACATCAATTTACAATAGGGAGAGCATATGCACTTTAGCACTGATCAGCAGTGGTGAAGTGCACAGAGTCATAAAACAGACAACAACAGGTCAAAAGAAATACAGACGGAAGGCAAAAAGTTCAGGGATGACCCTGCAAAAAGGGCCGAGTCCAACAGTGCACTATTAATACCACTTTGTGCCCGGTTTGCATCACAAAAGTACCACAAACCTGTGTTGTTTAGGGATTTACTCTACAACACAAATCTTAAATTGTGCTGGAAAGTAGTCCTGAAGGTCAATGCACTACTTTGCGTCAAGGAGGCGTACTATGGGTGGTACATGGATGTTCCCATGAACCCACCCATGGATTTAAACACTAATTCCTATCAAATGACTTTGGAATACAAGGAATTGCATCAAATGAATAAGCCACCTCGAAGCAGGTGGAAAGTTGGAGAACAGATTTATTTTCTCCAAACCTTTCCAACTTTGCATGTGAGCACTGTACAGCACACATACAAAGTGATAACGTCTCAAACTTTGTCAAAGCATATAATCTGGTTCTAGAAAGGTACCCTCCCAGTATGAAGCGTATGCATGACATCACATACATGTGTTCATTGGTGCAAGGCAGCCTAAGGTACTCTATGAGGTGGACAGAACTAAAGGGCAGCGCAACTGCACCATATCTAAGTAAATATGGTGCAGTTGTGCTCTCCCCCAATTCAAATAGCACAACACTTAACTATGGCTACTGTGTTGCCTAAAAACCTAGGAAATCTAACTCTTCATTTGTCCAGAGCAAGGACTCTTAACCCCTTCGCTGCGGGGGTTATTTTCCCGCTGTGCTGGGGGGTAGGGGGGCGCGCACGGTGCCCGCATGCTCATGACGAGCTCAGCTCGTCATGAGGCACGGCGCTCCTGTGCTCATGACGAGCTCAGCTCGTCACAGGTGCATTACCTGCCATGGAACGCTCAGCACAGCAGGTGAATTATCCCCGCATGCGAGCGTTCCACGGCTCATGAGCACCGGAGCGCCGTGGCTCATGACGAGCTCAGCTCGTCATGAGCATGGAAGAGGTTAACAATTAATGTCTATCAGTATGGATGACTTGTGACTCCTACACCTTGTAGTACTTTTTGTCTTAAGTAACATTTCTGCTGCAATGATTTCGAAGCTTGTATAACTTATTATACCTTTCTAGAATGTTTTTGATGTCAAGTGCTTTGACACCCTATATTGGGATGTAGTGCTTTGGCATGCATAAATGAAAGTTGAGAGGCACTATTGGAGAGTGTTAAGGAGGGAAGCCATGATTGAGGTCAATGGGGTGGCATTAACCCAGATGTTCACACTCGACGCAACCATGCTAAAGCTGGCACTGGTTTCAGCCAATATTGGAAGAGCAGGGAATAGACACAGGTCACATGTTTCAGCAGGACACAACACAGGTTTCTTAGCGCTTCATAGATGGTATTCTGATGTAATATAAAAGAGTGCCTTAGCTTCCCATCTCAATTGGTGTATCCCTCGAAAGAAATCCAGCTGCCCAGTGTCCTGAACGTGATACATTTGCTATCTGTGATGATGAAGGTGTGTACTATGAGAGGAGCTGTGAACCGACCTGTGCCAATGTCAGTGGCTACCCTCCACAAGCTGGATCTGTGCCAATGCCAGCGGAAATCAGCTACCAGACTGAGCTAGTGACTGCAACATAGAAATCACTGAATTCAAAACATTAAACAACAATGTTAGCTTGGTATGCATTTGCATCTATTTAGTATTTGCCTCCAATGCAGTTCGTTTTGAAAGAGCTGTACCATATAAATGAAAATGAAGCTAGTAAAAAGAAAATGTAAACATTGGGTGAAAGTATTAGTTTTCTTAAAATCATTGCCACGGGCGAAATTCCAGTTGGCCAGAAATAAATGTTTTTTGGGGCCAGCTTGGGAATATGGTGATTTTTAAATATATGATTGACGAATTCTAGCTATATTTTCCTTCTTTTTAGACAGTGTGACTTGCCATTGTTGTCTGTTTCTTTGTACACCTTTCGAATTCTCTGTTCACAAAGTTTAGAAAACATTAAATAATTAATTCTCAGAAATGTTCTCTACCCAACCCCTACGTGCTCCACATACTTGCTATTAGAACATTGGAATGTTGGGAGCTCCTTTGAAAACAATGGAGTGCTCCGGGCTTATAATGGCTGGTATAAGCCTGGAGCTCCAACATTCCATTGTTTCTTTGTTCACAGCTCTGGCTGTGAACAAAGGCTTCAAGGAGCCTGAGGGGATTCCAATACCCTCATGCTCCCATAAGGCTTTGTTCTTTTTTGTTAGAACATTCTGCCCTCTAGTGGCAGAATGTTCTAATAGCCTATTAGCCCTTTGTAGCTGGGCTAAAACGGCTATTAAAGTCCCTCTACCTCGTTAAAGGCCCTCGCCTTCGGCTCAGGCCTTTAACGCTGTGAAGGGCCTTTAATAGCTGGAATAGCCCTCTACGGCGGACTATAAGGCTAAAATAATAAACAGCCACAATCACCAACACTATGAGATGGCAAAAAATCTTTGACGGGTGATTTTTCTAACAGTGATTGATGCACAGTGATGAGGTATTCTAAAAGACATTTTTTTACATGTGAGCTGCTCTTCATGGAATAGAGGGCACTGCAACTACACTTTGCCTTGTGCTTCATGATTCTAAAGTGGCTGGTAGCATGAGGAGCCCTACAGTGCAGACCTTGAGGAACTTACTGCAAGTTCTCTGTTTTAAGTCTGTCCCTTTCTCTCGTACTTTGACAATATTTCTGCAACATTGTTAGTGGATGATTAGCTCAGCTGGCTGAATGCTGTCTGAAGAAACCTTTGTGAAATGTATGTAGCCACAGCTGCAAATCCTCTACATCTCACCCATCATACTACTTGATGTTTAGAAGTAATAACACACAGTTAATTGGTTTCACATATCAATACTTTACCTACAAAAGCGATGTACATACATTAAGATTCAACATCCAACTCGGGTATTCCCAACACTTGCCCTGGATCTTTTCATGTTTCTGAGTGCATCCTCATGCTTAAAAAATTGGTTATTCTTGGCGGCCCACACTATTCCACACTCCTCCTCCACTCCGCCAGTGAGGAGGACACTGGAGACTTGCACTTGCGGGCAACGTCCCGCTAGGCCACTAACGTGGTACCCCAATGAAGGTCCCTTCCATCCTGCGCCCCTCAAATTCATCCAGCAGCCCCAGTAGTGCAGCCCTGGGGGTAAGGGCAATTGGACGTTCAAGGATCATAGACAGCTTATTTTCTACCACCTCCCAATAGCGGGTCAGTGCCAGGCAGGTGCAGACAATTTGGAATGAATCAAATCTATGCAAAGTGCATCGTGCACAACAACCTTGTGGAGCTCTGCAAGCATGACTTAAGCGTTGGGCAGTCTGGTAAGCAATATGTTAGCAATTGAATTGGATCATACGGAGACATGCAGGGATTGCCAGTTTTCTAGGGGCCATACGAGCCTTGCGCCAATCGTCATCGTCGAGTTATGTTATTAAGTCTTGATATAGCCAGTTCCATCACCCACAACTCCTATCTCTGGTGCAGGTCAGAAAAGCGGCCTGGGGCATTGACAACTATAGAGTGATAGATCCTAGATATGGGTCCTTTGCCAAGCCTCCCCAGTAGGATCTTAGCTTCGAGGGGGTTGAAGTCTGGGATGTGTATGCCTGCAAGTATGTGTTCCGATACGGCATGACGAAGTTGCAGGAAGTAGTGAAATTGTGTATGAGAGAGTCGGTTATGTTCCTGCATGTCCTGGAATGACATCAGGATGTCATCCCTCCCACTATGCAAAGCCCTGTAAGCCAGCCACAAGTCGCAACTATGTTCCTTGCCATAGCATGATCATGCCAGTAAGTTTGCGGTCTTGTTTAATAAATTGGAGTGCTGCCCTCCAGCAAAGCAGGGTTGCTCGGGTACAATTGGGGAGTGAATGGGGCTGGGTTCCCGTTAAGCAGGCCTAGGAGAGCATCCATGCTCAGGAGGTATATCTCCACCAATAGGTGGGATCATCCTATTCACCATTAAGCCAGTTGTTTATTGTCGCGATCTGAGCAGCTGGGCAGTAGCCATAGAGGTCTGCCATTCCCAATCCTCCGTCATAAGGAGGGTGTCTGCTGTTAACAAAAGCCACTCAGTGATGATCCCCCTGCCCAGAAGAAGGCAGTGGTTTTCGATGTCAGTGTCTGGAAACACCTCCTAGGAATTGGATGAGGGCAGTTCGCAAGGCTTCATAAGAAACGAGGTAGAAACATAATTTTGAACAAAGGCACCCGTCCTACAGGATTCAGCTGCAGGTCCATGATCAGTCTGGTCATAAGGGGCTTGTAGTTAATGACCCACACCAGCTCAGGGAGGTGGGAGATGTAGACTTCCAGATACTTGAAGGAGAGACAGCATACCGGGATCTTGGGACACCGGGAGTCTGCACTTGTTTTGCCCACAACCGACACTAGCAAAGACTTCGCCTCATTGGCCCAGCGGGCCCCCTCATATAGACAGAGGTCCTCCATGCATTGGGGGCACAAAGACTGCAGGTCTTTGTGAAACAGTAGGATATTGTCTGCATATAGAGATATATACTCCTCTGGGCACCCCTCTCAGCACCATCCCTGCATTTGGGCACTGCATCTGATGACCCACACCAGAGGCTTGATCGCCAAGGCAAATAGAAGGGGAGAAGAGGGCAGCCTTGGCAGGTACCCTTATGAATTGGAAAGGGTTTATCTTAGACGAGGCCCACTAATTTGCTGAAGCAAGGCCCAAGGCAAGCCATCAATAGCATTGCCTCCAAAAAGGTCCAAGCAACAGTATTGATGGCCTTCTCAAAGTCAATGAGGAGCAAGGCCATAGGGCTGTTAATGCGGTTTGCTTGAAATAGGGCCAAGTGGACTCTGTGTTTACAATGGCGGGTACTTTTGTTCGGCATAAATCTGAATTGATCCAGGTGGATCAAATGGGGCGGGTCAGGCTCAGCCGTGCCACCAGAACCTTTGCAAACACCTTAATATTGACATTTGTGAAGAAGATAGGCCTATACAAGGAGTTCCACAGGTAACAAAGCCAGGCCTGGTAAATTGGTCCATTTTTCTGTGCGTAGGCGAGGGGGCCTGTCACGCCTCATCTCCAAGCATGCGCCAATTGGTAGCGTCAGCCTCTGTGACTGCTTTACCAATGGCCCACTTACTCCAGAGGGCAGCGCTAGCAGCCAAAGCCATCTGGAAGTTATTAAGAGGCCCACTTGTATATGTTGGAAGAGAGGCTGGAGAGCCAAGATACACTCTCATTGTGAACTTATCCTCCTCCTTAGCCCCCTGAACATCAAGTGATTTCTTTAAATGCAGAATAAATTCTGAATATAACTAGTGTGTGATGTGTATATCTTCAACACTGGTATGTTAATACCCTCAGCGGGGACACTATGTTCCAAGAGTATATTTAATCGCATAAAATATATGCAAAACAAAGAGCGCCAAAACAGTTTTCATCTAAGTAAAGCATGTTTATTCTATATATAGAATCCAAATAACAATTTAGATACTCAAAAAAGGTTGCAAACGGGGAAAAGAAACAGGATAGGTGGGCTTGTGATAGGTAAGTGCAAGTGAGAGTGACTGGTTGGAGAAATACCCAATTAAAATAATTTCAAAAGCGACTGGTAAAGCAGCCTAGTACAAGGAGACATCTATACAATACAATTCTTATATACAGTTTATATGCAATACTGCAACGTCAGAAGATGGGCTGGGGGGATTTTGGTACAGGTCTCGTGTGGGAGTAGAGCGTCGATGTTTCGACTCGACTAACGCAAAGAGGGTGATTTGTATCTCAGCTGTGAGTCTACTTCAGGATGGGGTAGGGCAACCTAGGGATAGAAAAAGGGCTAAATTACTAAGCCTCTGAGAGACTCAGTGGAGTCAGTGGGGAACATAGTGGTATTACTAACCTAATCCATGTGTAGCGATGACAACAGGATATGTTGAAAAAATCCAACCAGGTGTTTAGCTACTTCAACCAGGGTCTTTAATATCTGTAAAAGACCATGCTAAGGTTAATCAGAAGAAGCAACTGGCTCAACCTGGTGCTCAAGGAAAGGGGTTTGAGCACCAGGTTGAGACGGTTGCTTCTTTTGATTAACCCTAGCATGGTCTTTTACAGATATTAACGACCCTGGTTAAAGTATCTACACATCTGGTTGGATTTTTTCAGCATATCCTGTTGCCGTCGTGGCACATGGATTATTGCATATAAATTGTATATAAGAATTGTATTGTATAGATGTTACTTTTTGGACAGGTCTCCTTGTACTGGTCTGCTTTACCAGTCGGCTTTTGAAATTATTTAGAATCAATCATTTTTATTGTGTGGTATCCAAGAGTTATATACACAGCTATGCTGCCTACATCGGGGTGCCGGCAGAGCATAAGATGAGCAGAGATACACAGCGTTCAGGTCTACAACCCTAAGGGCGACCCTGCGGTAAGTTTCAAGCTTGAGGTATGGATTGGCTCACCCACCACTTTTTGGAAAGAGAACGAACATAACAAATAAATAACCCCGCCCACCTGCACCCACCCCACCCACCCTCTCTCCGCATCAGTTCCAGCACTTATACGCAGGACCTATCATCTACCCACTGGAACACTGGGGCAGTACCTAATATTTCTATCTTGGGATGACCCGGGAGGTTCTAGTGGTATGAGCTGGAGAATGTGCAAATATTTAGGACAAGTCACTTCCCTCATATCCTTTGTGAGTATCTGCAAGTAAGGGGCCCACAACTTCGCAAACTTGTTGCCTTTCCTTTTTACACTGAGCGAAAGGTACTCCATGGCCAAAAGCTCCCAAAGACGATGTATCCAGTCAATGGACTCTGGTAGTGACGATGACCCCCATTGTGCTAAAATAACCTGTCATGCAGCAAGCAGCGCCATCGTGATCTGTCTGCCTCTCAATGGGAAGGATTTAGGATAGGAGAGACCCAACAGTGTATATTCTGGGGCTCACGGCAATGTAATATGAAATGCAGTGTCATTGTCGTCAATAACCGCTTTCCAGTACCGCACCAATTTCAGGCAGTGCCAGAGTAAATGAATTAGAGTGCCAGTTGAGCCACACCCTGCCAGCAGAGGTCTGTCTTGTTCTTATCCCAGCAATGTACACGCGCCGGTGTGTAATACCAGTATGTGACCACTTTATAGGCGGATTCCGCCCCGCTGTGCTGTATGCAGTGTGATGTGCTCTTTATAGTATATGGTCCCACTCCTTGGATGATAAGGGCCTCCCACCGCACTTGCTCCTTTGTACGGTGCGACTTCGGGTGTTTAATAATCATAGCATATAGTTCAGATATGAGTCTACGATCATCTTTTTTGCACACCAGCCATTTTTCAAACCGAGTCAGGGGCCGGGACATTTGGGCAAAGTTAGCGGATTGTGTAACCCAGTGTGCAACTTGTCGGTAGTGGAATGTATCAGTAGCCGGTAAGTCATAGTCATTACGCAATTGGGCAAAGGGGATTAAACCTTCGGGGTCAAAAAGGGAGCCCACTCTCTTGCACCCCTCTTCCCTCCAATGATGAAATACCGGAGACTCTTGCCCCGGCAGGAAGTCAGAGTTGTCCACAATGGTGGACATGGGTAAGGGATATGTGGTCCAGCCTTTCAGCACTGCCAGCCGGTCCCAAACCCTGAGCTTTAGCGAGGTAACAGGTGACGAGTATAGTCCCTACACTCTATGTTTGCGGGGAGTGACAGTTCCTGCTATATATTCGTTCCCACTACTGATTGAGCCATAAAATTCCAATGTTTACTGGATAGGGGCCTGTTCCATTCAACAAGGTAGCGCAGGCACGCCGCTTGGTGGTAAGCGCCTACCAACGGGAAGCCTAACCCTCCCTGTGTTTTCGTGGAAGTAATATGTGGTAGTGAGAGACAAGGCTTCTTACCCTCCCATACAAACTTAGTTAGAAGTGATTGCAGTTTCTTGATTGTGCCTGGCGGCGGAGACAATGGCAACATTTGGAAGATGTAAAGGATGCTTGGGAGCACTTTCATTTTCACCGCAGCTATTCTCCCGTGCCATGCCAGTTTAAGGCGCGACCAGGCATCCAGCGCCTTGGTCGTTTGCTCCAATAATAAAGTATAATTGAGGTCGAACGTTTTATCAATGGTCGAGGTTAACCTAAGGCATAAATAGTTAATGTCTGAGGGCGCCCAGTGGACAGTAAAATCCTGCTGTAAGTCCAGAATCTCACTCGTAGGGATCAAGATGTTGAGAATCTGCGACTTTGCAAAATTGACTTTGAACCCTACAACATTCACAAAGGCGGTAAGTTCGCTAGTCAGAGACTGCAGAGTTAGCCAGGGTTGAGTAAGTGAAAGGATCAGGAAGTCGGCGTACATGCTAATTTTATGCACATCAGGCCCAAATTTTATACCGACTATGTCAGGATTTGACAGAATCCGGTGGGCAAACAGCTCCATATAGAGCGCAAATAAAAGCGGGGATAGGGGACAGCCCTGGTGCGTTCTCCGAGCGACAGGGAAATGGACGACCTGCATCCATTAACCCGCACTGAGGCCCTAGGGGCAGCGCATAGGCACCGAGTCCACTGGATAAAGTTGTCTCCGAAGCCATACTTACGCAACGCCGCGAACAAGTATCTGCAGTCAACATGGTCGAAGGCCTTCTCCGCGTCTATAGAAAGCAAGAAGGCCTGCTTTTGCGAGAGATGCATGAGGTCGATGAGGTGCATCATTCTCTTAGAGTTGTCTCCCCCCTGCCTAGTAGGTATAAACCCGGCTGGTCCGGGTCCACTATCTCAGCCATGAGGGGGCTAAAGCGCGAAGCTAAAAGGCCCGCACGCAACTTCGCATCGATGTTAAGAAGTGAAATGGGGCGGTATGACCCACAATCTCTGGCATCTTTCCCAGGTTTTAAGATAACAGAAATCGATGCTTCCGACATTGTGTAGGCGTTACTTCCCCTGTGTCAAGGAGAGAATTAAATAGCCGAGTCAAAAAGGGAGCCAGCTCCACACAGAATGTTTTGTAAAAAACGGCCGGAAGCCATCCAGGCCCAGTGACTTAGCTATTTTTAACCTTGAGATGGCTGATATCACCTCCTCTATGCGGATGGCTGAATCCAGGTTATCGGCTGTATGACTGGGTATGGACGATATATCACAGGAGTTCAGATATGCATTAGGGTCTTGCAAGGGGGCGTCTCTGTCTACATAGAAGAATTGATCAAAACTGCGGAAGGGTTCAACAATACGGTCATCCTTGGAGTGTTCCGTCCCAGCTTGATCCCGCACGGATTGAATTACAGACATCTGCGTCTTTGCCCGTAGCCTGTGTGCTAGCATTTTCCCACATTTGTCACTGCTAAGGTAAAATTTGTGTCGCAGCCGAAGAAGAGCGTGTTCAGCCCTGTCTAGATCCAGGTGTTTCAGCATTCGCCATCGATTTTCTAGTTCCCGCCACACCCTCGGGGCACCCGTACATTTGTGGCCTGCCTCCAGTTCTCCCACCTCTCTTTCTAACGCCATGTGCATCTCCCTGTGCATGGCCGAGTATGATGCTGCAACGGCAATGAACTCTCCCCGCGTTACCAACTTCAGAGCCTCCCACACCGCCACAAGAGGGGTAGACCCCTGATCATTATCATGAAAGTATTGTATTATAGTATCTCGTATCTGCTTGATTGCCTCTTCAGAATGGAGGAGGGATTCTCGAAGTCTCCAACCTGGGGGGGCTGAGCGCAAGCACCGCGCCAGCAAAAGAACTGAGATGAAGGCATGATCCGAGAGAGAGCAGGGAGTGATCTCTGCTGAGTGTAAGCTAGCCATAAGAGATGGGGAGGCTAAAAAGTGATCAAGTTGTGCGTACGTTTTGTGCGCTGCAGAGAAATATGTATAGTCATGCGCGTTTGGATGTTGTGTTCGCAACACGTCGCGGCGCCCACAGTCCTCCAGCAACTTCCTCCCAGCCTGTGAGAGGGCCCCTGTTTTGTCTGACCTCTGTCCCGATCTGTCTAGTTCTGGATCCATTATCAAGTTTAAGTCACCCCCAACCAAAATCGCAGCAACAGGGGAAGCAAGCACCTCGGTCAAAGCAGAGCGCAGAAAAGGTTCTTGTAGTTCGTTAGGTGTGTATCCCCCCATTGTATCCTGAAGGCCAGTAGCCTGCCTTAACTTCTGCAATTGTCGAGACAACTTTACATTGGGATTGCGCGCTGAACAGAATTGCTACTCCATTCCTTTTGGATGGCCCGGAGAACCAGAATTGCTGTGGGAATCGTTTATCACGCAAGTGCTTGGTGTCTTTAGCAAGGAGGTGGGTCTCTTGGAGTAAGCTTATATCACTATTGTTGTTTTCCAGGAGGGAGAGTTTCGCTGAGCGTTTCACTGGATTGTTCAACCCTCGGATATTCAAACTAATTACTTTCAAATCTTTACCCATTGTGATACTGGGGAGAATGTGGAGCCGAGCATGCGCAAAAAGCTAAGCAGTACTAATGCTGCGAGGGCCAGCCTGCGGAGCCTAATCGCTGCCAATCCCACCTAAGAACTGATGCGGAGACCCAAAACAAACCTAAACAAATCCCATCCCCAAACAATAAGAAACAACTGAGCAATGAGAAGGAAAGGGGTGATCTAGGAAACATGACAAAAGTTTGTCTCAGTGGTTAAAGTCCAGGGGGTCATGGCAAGTAACTAGTCAGATCAACAGTTAGTACTCTTTTACCACTCCAGCGGAAAGGCGACCTCTCCTCACGATCGGTCTTTTCCATCCCTCCGGCACACATTGTTGAACCCAGTTGGATGCCACTAGTCAGGAAGATCAAGGGGAATCCGGGCGCTCTGTAACCTGTGACAGTGAGGAAAGAACCGCTTCCCTTTCTAATTTGCTTGTAGCCAGGTCAGGTTTTGAGCTTGATGGCGGTTTCCCAACCTGCTGCCATTCGGGGGCACGTTGTCATCGTCTAGTAGTTGGCTTGTCTTCCCCTTCCCTGGATGGGGCTCTCTCGAGACCCAAGGTATCAAACGCTTCGTCCAAGGACCTAATCTAAAGGAGCTTGCCCTGGTATTTGAAGGTTAAACAAAACAGGTGGCCCCAGGAGTAGGGAATGTTCTTTTTTTTAGGAGGTGATTAATTACAGGCTTGAACTCCCTGCGCTTAACAAGCGTGGAGGCTGCCAGATCCTGGAAGAGTGCAGGGTGGTGCCTGCAAAACTGCACAGGGTGTTGATTGCGTGCCCTCCGGAGGATGCGTTCTTTTAACTGAAAGTCATGTACACAAAAAATAATATCTAGAAGGGGAGCTTTAGCGCACGTGGGAGGCACACGCGGGGGCCTGGTCCATTTGGATATCCAGACGCTTTTCATCCCAGAGGATCTGCTGAAATAAGGCGCTGATGTAGGCACAAAGATCGTTGCCTTCCTCCTTCCATGGGACCACCCGAATCTGAATATTGTTCCATCTGGAGTGGTTCTCCAGATCTTCTGCCTGGACCTGTAGATCAATATTCTGCTCACGGAGGTGTATCAACTCTTGCTGTAATTGGTGGAGGTCTTCTTCCCTACAGAGGTCGTGTTTCTCCAGGGTCGCCACTCTTTCACCGATGCTATCTACTTATTTTTTTGATATAAATATTTTTATTAGAACAGGAAAAATTGGTAAAGTAAATAGTTTACATGTCAGTTTACATATCAAATAGCAAGACCAATAAGTTAATTAAGCATAGTCAACAGTTATAAAAAACATTCCTGTTAGAACCGGCTATTTCTGGTAGGCTAAGGCTGATGCCAAAGCCAGGCAGAAACCACCATTCTAGTCAGGGCAAGGAAGTCACACGCCAAGATAACCCCTGCTCACCCTCTAGGTAGCTTGGCACGAGCAGTCTAGGCTAAACTCGGAGGCGATGTGTAAAGCATTTGCGTCAGCGCACAACAGCGACAACATACTAGGTACACCACAAAAGAGACTCCACACAAGGTTATATTAAAATAACTTTTGTATTGTCAAAGCATATCAGATAGAAATCACACATGTACATTGTGCCAACTGGCACGGCAATATTCACAAGGGATTATTTACAAGACAGGGCCACATGGGCCACTGTCAGAATCAACACTTTGCAGATATAGAAATACTTGTCAGAAATTAGAATAAAAGTATATAAACTTCACTGTAACACAAAGTAACAGTTATAGATCACATCCAGTAACTACTGGGAACAGGTAAGTACCACCTACGCAACCCTAAACCCTTAGGCGACTGTCACGCAGGGGACCAGGACCTCACTAGGACCACCTGTACTAAAAAGAACAACCCCCTAAGAATCACACAGCATTTAGGGGTCTAAGCAAGAACACATTACCCATGATGTAGGAAACACATTCAGAGGAGTAGTAAGGGAAAACCACCTAAGTATCACACAGCATTTAGGGGTCTAAGAAAGAACACATTACCCATGATGCATAAATATAAATTCAGAGGAGTAGTAAAGAAAAACACATAATGCATAAACCTACACATTCAGCGGTGTTAAGAATAAAGCACATGATGAAATAAAAATACATTCAGAGGTACCAGAATAATACAGTAGCGCAAACGTCACATGATGTCTAAAAACATTCAGAGGTGCAGGAATAAGACATGATGCAAGAAATCACATTCAGAGGTGCCAATAACCATACAATTGCGCAAGACCTACATAAGCCACCATCTGTGGCAGTCCCTAGGCCAACTGGCCTTGTTGGGGCTAGAACGCCCTGAGTCTCAATGTCAGGGCGCGCTGCCATGCAGCGCCAGTCTCAAGAAAAGCCTAAACATAGCAGGTGCCCACTACTTGCTGGGCACCTGGGAACACGCACAAGGGCCTAAACGCTGCAGCTGGCACTAAGTGCTGCGCAGCTGGGAAGGCCGGGCACCACGGTGCCCTCGCTGTCCCACACAGGGACTCTCTCCTGAAATTGCGCCTAAACGGTGCAGCTGCCCACTAACTGCTGGGCAGCTGGAGAATCATCAACACTGCGCCAGGGCACTCACTGGCCCTCAGGCTCAAACTGCACCACGCTGGAGCCCCACAGGCTCTACAAACAGCTAGGTCCATGTTGGAGCCACACAGGCTCTTTAAAACAATCATGGAGCAGGGCGCCTCTCAAGGCTCTAAAAACAATGTTGGCCCCGTCGTTGGAGTCCCCCCCGGGGGACTCAATATAACTAAATGCCAGGCAAGAGCCTCTCGGGGCTCTCAAAACAAATAGGCCCCCGGAGCCTCGTTGGGCTCTCAAACGTTGGGGCAGCCCGCTGCCAATCGGGGCCGCCCTGACTCTGTGCCTCCATCGGCACCATCAGAGGCTGCACGGAGCCCCCCCCAGCCCTTCTTACTCACCGGGCTCTGGTGCGGGGCTCCTCCGGGCGGCGTCTCACTCTCGCCGGCTGCGGTAGGGGCAGGCACCGACCATGTGCCTCGCGCCCCCTCCGCTCTTCTCACTCGGGGCTCCCTCAGCACACGGGATCCCCAGCAGCCATTCCTCGGCATGCCTTCCTCGGCGCAGCAGCTCCGGTCTCCCTCTCCTCACGGGAGACCGGACGGGCCCACCATGGCTTCCCCCCGGCCGCCTCGTCTCCCTGGGGCTCCCTCAGCCGAGAGGAGCCCCGTCAACCGCCGCCATCTCCCGCGCCTTCCTTTCTTCTTCCCGCCGACTGCGGGGGGGGGCGGGGCTTCCGGCCGGCTGCGCTGAGATTGGCCGGCCGGCCGACCACTTCCGGGTCGCTGTGGGCAGCGCAGCGGCCCTCCTCTTTAGGCAGGCAGGCGGGGAACCACGATCCGAGGGGTGGCACCCTCGATACAAACAGCACCCAATATAAGTTGAAGCGCTATTAAGCGCTTGGGGCCAAGTAGCGCTGTAAGTACAGATAAAGCGCTCTCCAGCGCTTGGGGGCCATAAAGCGCTCCAAAGCGCTAGAAAAATAGGCAAAGCGCTCCCAAGCGCTAGGAAAGGCAAATAAAGCGCTCCTAAGCGCTATTGACCAGCAAAGTCTTCCAAGAAATGCAGCAGGCAGGGGGACAGTCCAGAAGAGTCCCCCAGCAGTCCTCCAGCAGTCCTCCAGCCTCCAGGGGCTGGCCAGCGCCCGCCCCGGGTAGATTCCAGTCAGCAACAGAGCAAGACAAGAACAAATTGGAAGGGAACACAGCCCCTTCTTATACATAGAAAAGGCTTTAAAGTCTTTTGAAGTCTTTGTGTAAGCGAGCCCCTAAGCCCTGGGTGTATCGGGTTTCCCTCTCCTGTCAGCCTCAGGTCAGAGGTGACAGTGGGCCATCAGGAGGGAGAGCCATCAGGGGTGGGCCGACAGGCACAGCCTGGTTCCACCAGACGCTCTTTCCTCCCCTCCCTAACAGCAGATGGGGGCCTTTCATCTACGGCTGACTCAGACCCCCTCCTCCGGGGCCCTGCAGACCCCGTCCTACTCACCAGACAGTCCATCTACCAGCAGGCCCAGGCACTCCTGGGCCAGGCCCATCAGCCAATCACGTGCCAGCAGACTCACTACACAATTATGCCAACTTCTAAAAGTGGCGCTTCTAGACTAGACACAGCCATGCCGCATACACCATTCCTTCTCACGAGTTCACACATATCAAACTCGACCCTGCACTCCCCACGCATCAGGAATCTACCATGGGCATACATATTCCCCATTCATTCCTATGGGAGGGCAGGTCACTCACCACACCTATACAGAGAGCACACGCACTTTACACTGTACCACAGTGAAAAAGTGCGCAGAGGCCTAAAATCACCATCCCAGGTTCCAAAAACAGGCTAGGAAAAAGCAAAAAGTCACGGGGTGAACCTGCCCAAAGGACCGGGTCCAACACATCCCCCTTCCAGCCAAAACGCAGGGTAGACCAATCACTACACTGATGGTCTTCAATGCTTTGGGCGACAAAACCACGGACACGGGCCTGCACGGCAGGGCCACCTTCCAGTTTTTTGCCACTCTGAACCCACATAGATTTCCCTCAACAATAGCTCTCTGGCACAACTAGGATACCCCACTGGTACACACTAGTCATCCACAGCCAGGACCAGGCCCTAAGCCATCCAAATATCACAGGTCCTAACCAATCCACAGAGTGGGGGGCCGTAACCCCTGGCACACAATAGCCAATCTCCACTCTCTCTCTCTCTCAGGGTAGCTACAACTACCACTGATCCAACAACCTAGGGTCCACACCCTCAGGCTGACTAGAGGTCACAGCAAGAATGCCCCATCCTACCTCTATTCTACCAATGTTAGAACTGGGGGTCTCTAGTTGGCAGAGGTAAGTACCTTAGACCAAGTAGGGACCCTTGCTTCTAGTCAGGGTGAAGGAATAACCCTCACAGGGAAGCACTCAGCAGAACACAACTCTCTTACCAGATCAGGACCTCACTCCGTCACTTGTCTACCACCTGGAAACTATTCCACTTCTGAGGTACAAAGCACACAGCACAGTCCCTCTTCAAGCAGGTGGGGGGCACAGCACACAGCAAAGCCCCATTTCCTCTACCTTAGTGGAAACAACAAACTGCAGGTGGGCCCCAGAACACACAGCAAGGGCAGCCCCCTCAGTCTCTCCAGCTGATCCAATTTGGTAGAGTTCCTCTTGACCTAGAAGTTTCCTAATCTCCCAACCTAGGATCTACACCCTCAAGTTGCACCGGGGTCAGAAGTACACCGTCCTTCTGCAACCCCTTCCAGGTCCATGATTACAGGCCCAGTATGTCTCAGGCTAGACAGAGCACACGCCAGCGGCGTAGCAGCGACACACTCTCCTCCAGTACTCCCTATCACAGGGTGATTCTCAGTATGTTCCAGGCTGGACAGAGCACACGCCAGCGGCGTATCAGCAACACACTTTCCTCCCCCCGGGGTCAGAAGTAAGGACACCGTCCCTCTGCACCCCCCTCCAGAGTTCTGCACCCTCCCACCTTGGAGGGGTACCCCTGGAAGCCAACAACCGGTCAGGACACTGATTACCGATGCCCTTCCCTCCAGGTCAGGCTGAACCTGAACCTGGCCTCCCCCCTCCTCGGGGAACGACCTCCAGAGGTCCCACAAATGGTCAAGCACTCTAGACGGACAAATGCCCAGCGAACCAGGACTTCTGCACCCTCCACTTAGGAGCGGTACTACCAACACCAGGACCGCCGGAGTTCTGATTACAGACACTCCCCGTCCTCTAGACACAGGAAGATCCTCCTCAAATGACTTATAAGTACAGCCTAGGCCCCTGACCTGGCGCTCCCTTAGGGAACCCTCCAGGCCCTGAGACAGGGCTTCAGGCCAACGTGGGACACACCGTCCCACACTCACTCCGCCTCCACTGAGACAGTACGTGAGCCCCTACACCCCTACCATCCTAATGGGACTTAGCCGGGCTACACATGAACCTCTTCACCTACACAGGATCATCAGATACACAAGCCACTACTTTTAGAATCACTCCCTAATGTCTCTGTAAGACATCCAGCACCTTGTCCAAATGCCTCTGCAGGACCTCCTGCACACCACCAGAGGTACACCTCACGTGCAAGCTCCTTAAAAAAAACCTCACACGAACCCCTCCAGTTCAAGACACCACTCATCCACACACTCCCCCGCCAGACTGGTGAGACAGTTCCTCACTGCCTCTGACTCTCAACCTGTCACTCTCTTACTGAGCACCAGGCACCATACTCTGGGACTGGGAATGGGAATTCACGCACTGGACACATTTAAGCTGCCACCACTGGGTCCTACCATACTGGGGAACCCAGACACACACACTACACTCAGGGAATAACCACCCTCCTGAGCAAGCAGTTTCTCCTCCACCCTCCCTCTCTTCCATCTACCCACACAGGGACAGGAACAGGAGTTGGACACTGGACCCAGCAAGGGATTCCTAATCTATGGGAACCTCTCCTCTCTACTGGCGTCCCGCCCTGTCATTTTTGCTCATCTGCCACTAAACATAAAGCACAGGAACACCATCTGAAAATGACACTCTTGAGGAAAAACAAAATCAAAAACAATAATCCCAAACATGTGACTATCTGAAAAATGCAGAGTTTTGTAATGTAGCCAGTTGTTGCTATGGCACTGCGCAAACACACGTCCAAATCCGCACCGCTGACCCACCAATGTTAGAACCGGCTATTTCTGGTAGGCTAAGGCTGATGCCAAAGCCAGGCAGAAACCACCATTCTAGTCAGGGCAAGGAAGTCACACGCCAAGATAACCCCTGCTCACCCTCTAGGTAGCTTGGCACGAGCAGTCTAGGCTAAACTCGGAGGCGATGTGTAAAGCATTTGCGTCAGCGCACAACAGCGACAACATACTAGGTACACCACAAAAGAGACTCCGCACAAGGTTATATTAAAACAACTTTTGTATTGTCAAAGCATATCAGATAGAAATCACACATGTACATTGTGCCAACTGGCACGGCAATATTCACAAGGGATTATTTACAAGACAGGGCCACATGGGCCACTGTCAGAATCAACACTTTGCAGATATAGAAATACTTGTCAGAAATTAGAATAAAAGTATATAAACTTCACTGTAACACAAAGTAACAGTTATAGATCACATCCTGTAACTACTTGGAACAGGTAAGTACCACCTGCGCAACCCTAAACCCTTAGGAGACTGTCACGCAGGGGACCAGGACCTCACTAGGACCACCTGTACTAAAAAGAACAACCCCCTAAGTATCACACAGCATTTAGGGGTCTAAGCAAGAACACATTACCCATGATGTAGGAAACACATTCAGAGGAGTAGTAAGGGAAAACCACCTAAGTATCACACAGCATTTAGGGGTCTAAGAAAGAACACATTACCCATGATGCATAAATATACATTCAGAGGAGTAGTAAAGAAAAACACATAATGCATAAACCTACACATTCAGCGGTGTTAAGAATAAAGCACATGATGAAATAAAAATACATTCAGAGGTACCAGAATAATACAGTAGCGCAAACGTCACATGATGTCTAAAAACATTCAGAGGTGCAGGAATAAGACATGATGCAAGAAATCACATTCAGAGGTGCAAATAACCATACAATTGCGCAAGACCTACATAAGCCACCATCTGTGGCAGTCCCTAGGCCAACTGGCCTTGTTGGGGCTAGAACGCCCTGAGTCTCAATGTCAGGGCGCGCTGCCATGCAGCGCCAGTCTCAAGAAAAGCCTAAACGTAGCAGGTGCCCACTACTTGCTGGGCACCTGGGAACACGCACAAGGGCCTAAACGCTGCAGCTGGCACTAAGTGCTGCGCAGCTGGGAAGGCCGGGCACCACGGTGCCCTCGCTGTCCCACACAGGGACTCTCTCCTGAAATTGCGCCTAAACGGTGCAGCTGCCCACTAACTGCTGGGCAGCTGGAGAATCATCAACACTGTGCCAGGGCCCTCACTGGCCCTCAGGCGCAAACTGCGCCACGCTGGATCCCCACAGGCTCTACAAACAGCTAGGTCCACGTTGGAGCCACACAGGCTCTTTAAAACAATCATGGAGCAGGGCACCTCTCAAGGCTCTAAAAACAATGTTGGCCCCGTCGTTGGAGTCCCCCCCGGGGGACTCAATATAACTAAATGCCAGGCAAGAGCCTCTCGGGGCTCTCAAAACAAATAGGCCCCCGGAGCCTCGTTGGGCTCTCAAACGTTGGGGCAGCCCGCTGCCAATCGGGGCCGCCCTGACTCTGTGCCTCCATCGGCACCATCAGAGGCTGCACGGAGCCCCCCCCAGCCCTTCTTACTCACCGGGCTCTGGTGCGGGGCTCCTTCGGGCGGCGGCTCACTCTCGCCGGCTGCGGTAGGGGCAGGCACCGACCATGTGCCTCGCGCCCCCTCCGCTCTTCTCATTTGGGGCTCCCTCAGCACACGGGAGCCCCAGCAGCCATTCCTCGGCACGCCTTCCTCGGCGCAGCAGCTCCGGTCTCCCTCTCCTCACGGGAGACCGGACGGGCCCACCATGGCTTCCCCCCGGCCGCCTCGTCTCCCTGGGGCTCCCTCAGCCGAGAGGAGACCCGTCAACCGCCGCCATCTCCCGTGCCTTCCTATCTTCTTCCCGCCGACTGCGGGGGGGCGGGGCTTCAGGCCGGCCGACCGACCACTTCCGGGTCGCTGCGGGCAGCGCAGCGGCCCTCCTCTTTAGGCAGGCAGGCGGGGAACCACGATCCGAGCGGTGGCACCCTCGATACAAACAGCACCCAATAAAAGTTGAAGCGCTATTAAGCGCTTGGGGCCAAGTAGCGCTGTAAGTACAGATAAAGCGCTCTCCAGCGCTTGGGGGCCATAAAGCGCTCCAAAGCGCTAGAAAAATAGGCAAAGCGCTCCCAAGCGCTAGGAAAGGCAAATAAAGCGCTCCTAAGCGCTATTGACCAGCAAAGTCTTCCAAGAAATGCAGCAGGCAGGGGGACAGTCCAGAAGAGTCCCCCAGCAGTCCTCCAGCCTCCAGGGGCTGGGCAGCGCCCGCCCCGGGTAGATTCCAGTCAGCAACAGAACAAGACAAGAACAAATTGGAAGGGAACACAGCCCCTTCTTATACACAGAAAAGGCTTTGAAGTCTTTTGAAGTCTTTGTGTAAGCGAGCCCCTAAGCCCTGGGTGTATCTGGTTTCCCTCTCCTGTCAGCCTCAGGTCAGAGGTGACAGTGGGCCATCAGGAGGGAGGGCCATCAGGGGTGGGCCGACAGGTACAGCCTGGTTCCACCAGACGCTCTTTCCTCCCCTCCCTAACAGCAGATGGGGGCCTTTCATCTACGGCTGACTCAGACCCCCTCCTCCGGGGCCCTGCAGACCCCGTCCTACTCACCAGACAGTCCATCTACCAGCAGGCCCAGGCACTCCTGGGCCAGGCCCATCAGCCAATCACGTGCCAGCAGACTCACTACACAATTATGCCAACCTCTAAAAGTGGCGCTTCTAGACTAGACACAGCCATGCCGCATACACCATTCTGCAGCATTCCTTCTCACGAGTTCACACATATCAAACTCGACCCTGCACTCCCCACGCATCAGGAATCTACCATGGGCATACATATTCCCCATTCATTCCTATGGGAGGGCAGGTCACTCACCACACCTACACAGAGAGCACACACACTTTACACTGTACCACAGTGAAAAAGTGCGCAGAGGCCTAAAATCACCATCCCAGGTTCCAAAAACAGGCTAGGAAAAAGCAAAAAGTCACGGGGTGAACCTGCCCAAAGGACCGGGTCCAACAATTCCATATTGCAATTTTCAATGGCAACCTACAAGGAATCAGACTTCCACCGCCTCTAACTAGAATATTCTAACTACATATTTTTTTATTAATAAGTTACATTAAATAGGATTAATAAATAAAGTGCAAAGTGGCAAGTGCAAGTCATTTTGTTTCGTGTCTGACAAATATAGGAATACAAAAACTTCTACAAAGTGCCGCGTGAATATATAACTTATTTTTAACTAGTTCATGATCCTCCGTTTTCATCTAAGAACCCATAAGGAGAAAAGTTTGCCAAATACCCCTAAATCTTACCACAGCTCCTATATGTTTGGCAAAGGCCTCTTCAAGTCTACAAGTCCTAATCATTTTATTAAACCAATGCTATCTATGTCGCGTCTAACCTCCCTCAGGTCAGCAGTTAGTTGAGAGCCCAGCTCTTGAATGTCTTCTTTGATAGCCGAGAAGAGTTCAAACATGAAAGCTTTGTTCGCTGGGGAGTCATCTCCTTCCATGTGGCTTGCCTTTGGTTCGGTCTGTGGGTTCGAGTGACCCGCTGATTTCTGGAGGAGTTCTTTCAGCGACTTCTCTCTCTGAGCCCTGGCCAATTTCATGATGAGTCTGCAGGACCACTGCACTTCTCGATGTCGCCCACCACTCTGGTCTGTAGGGGAGGGACAGGTCGCCAGACCCCCGACAGGGTCACCGAGTACGCTGCTAGGAGTGATTCTTTGGGGCAGAACCACCACTCCGGTGCAACGACTAGCGCCAAGTATCTCCTCGTGTCGTGGGCCAAAGCTGTTGCATGCACCATTCCGAGCAAAGGCAGGCCAGAGATCACCAACCACGCCTGCTCTGTCCGCCGGACCACGGACTTACCAGTGCCATCGCTTGATCCGTCATGCTCTGCAGACCTGGCACCGGTCTGTTGGGGTAGAATTCAATTAGGGGCCATCGATGAGGCCTCTCTCGGCATGGGGGCACACCAACGCTCCACTCTCGCTGTCGCACTTCCTTCCCCCAAGGAGGACATGGATACTCACCTCTCCTGGGCCACACTGAGACCCCGCCCAGCCTTGTCTCCCTTACCCCTACTTAAGCAGATCCCTGGGCGGGGGTACTCTGTGTATTTCTCCAATCAGTCACTCTCACTTGCACTTACCTATCACGAGAACACCTATCCTGTTTCTTTTCCCCATTTGCAACCTTTTTTGAGTATCTAAATTGTTATTTGGATTCCATATATACAATAAACAGACTTTAGTTTGATGAAAGCAGTTGTTGGCGCTTTTTGTTTTACATTTATTGTATGCGATTAAATATACTCTTGGAACATAGTGTCTCCGCTGAGGGTATTAACATACCAGTGTTGAAGATATATGCAACACACACTAGTTATATTCTGAATTCATTCTGCATTTAAAGAAATCACGGACCAATTCTCTTTCCTTCCCGCATTATACCCAAGTCTGTGGATTTTTGGGTAACCCCTTTAATTGTAACATACTGAGCACGAGTGGTGGTATTATACTAGGTATTGGCGCTCTAAGGGAATATATACTGTTCTGTATTTCGACTCTGTATGGTAGACGGTGCTATAAGGTGAAGAGAACCACACTTCCTCTTCTAACTTCGGCCAAGGCCTTTAAATGCTTAGAACTCCTTAGCACACGTTTTTATTTGATACTGTAAGTCTATTCATGTGTATTTCAACCAAACATTTATCATACAAACAATAACTGGAACATTAATAATTGAGATCCTTGTCATTCAGGGTTGTCCATGGGTATTATTTATTTCTGGAGACGTCACAGCCGACGTCACAGCCAACACGTGTTTCGTCGATCGGGAATGTAACCCTCGACTTTTTCAAGGCTATTCTCCGAAATGATTCTTTTTATTAGATGAGGTGATATTTCCAACCCTCAAAAGGGTTCTGTTGGGGGACTTGTTTCTGTGTTGAAATAATCTTCTCTTTGTAACCGGAGTATCTCTTTGTTTCCCTGGAAAGAACTGCAGCAAAACTACCGCAGTGGGGACAGATACAGGAGAGCCAGAACGCGAGCAGCGAAAGCTGCCCTTTTTCTACAACCGATACTCCGGTTACAAAGAGAAGATTATTTCAACACAGAAACAAGTCCCCCAACAGAACCCTTTTGAGGGTTGGAAATATCACCTCATCTAATAAAAAGAATCATTTCGGAGAATAGCCTTGAAAAAGTCGAGGGTTACATTCCCGATCGACGAAACACGTGTTGGCTGTGACGTCGGCTGTGACGTCTCCAGAAATAAATAATACCCATGGACAACCCTGAATGACAAGGATCTCAATTATTAATGTTCCAGTTATTGTTTGTATGAAGTACGGTGGTCTTATGAAGGTCAAACTTGTGTGTCAAACCACACTATCATAATTGTCGGAACATTTTGTATGTATATGATAAACAAATCAGTGATCAAATAAACCATGATGACACTAGAATAGATATATCGGTTTTGTAAGCACACGCTCAGTTACTAGGAGTAGAACCCACATGATGTCACATGCTGTGTAACATGAGAGCCCATTTAACATGCGCACAGACTAGTTGTGAGAGGGAGGAAAGCCTGCGCATATTCTCTTATGGTGCTTTAATTGGGCATGTGATACTATGATAACAGTACATGAGCAAACGACTACCTTGCTCATCTTCTATCATATTTGCACCTTTGCCACACCATGGCAGCCCTCTATGGGTAGTAATTTAGATAGAGTTTTATCTGTTACAGTATCTTTCTTCTTTAATTCATTTATATTGCTTGTATGGTGTGTCATGGTAGTTAAATGGTGTAAATTACTGTGATGTCAATAGTTTTAACAGTGATGTAACAAAACTTCCAGCAATGTCATTAGAGACTAAGGTCATCCGAATCTGATCCTATGAAGTCATGAGGGAAGGTGTCAAAGCGTGCGATGTCATTTCCGCCACCCCTGGTATGTTGCTGAATCAACGCCCATGAAGTAATGACTCTCTTCTGAGCTAGACCTGGGAAATAATTTCATACCCCAAAGCTACATGTAGTTATTTATATTTCATGCTAGCTGTATGGGGATTGGGCAGTGAGTGTGGCGGTTGTACTCAACAGCCCGGGTATGCAGTACTTCTATGGCAGGCGAAGCTTGCAAATATGTGCTTGTGCTCAAGGAGAAAAGTGGAGAAAGGATGTCACCGACTTTGCTCAAGTTTCTTCTAAGATGAGAGCAGAGCGCATTTGTCACTTTGTAGTCTGACTTTGCTAACTTGACAGAAACACCAAAAAAGAAGCAAGGTGATGTACACCATAATCTATGCAACGGCAATGGAAGAGAGTTACCTACTGAGGATTGAAGTTGTGCTTTTTCCAGTGCAATATAATACAACAGCGAAGTCACTAAAGCTTGTTATCGATATCAGGAAAATGAACAGCTGCATAGCGAGACAATGCTCAAATAAGTGGGAATTTTCTTGAATATGAGTGATAATATGCTTATGAAAGAATGTTGTTTTTTTAGAACAGACTCAACAAGCGAGGAGTTTCTTAATAATGGTGATAATATGGTGATGGAAGACAGTTGATTTTGTGATTATATTTTTTTTAATATATTTCTGGGCTTAAAGTAATAGTCAATTATTTTGGTCTATTTTGTAATGTTTCTTCTGCAAGCATATGTATTCCTTTCCTATAATGGCTGAAGCAAGAATGTGACAGCCATCTTTTTCTCTAAATGAGGCAGGTGCATTGGAACATGGAAGGAATGAATTGCATCATTTGAATCCAATTGAATTTCAATAGAATTTGAACAATTACCCCTCAAAGGAAGCATGTCCTATTAGATAATCTTGGAGTGGAAGAGAGGAAGGTTTACTCAGCTGAGCCATCTTTTAGCTACATTTGCAATATACAAATTTAACTTATATTCACATATATGGAAAAGTTTCAATGAAATAAAGAAATGATATAAGGGATGTAATTGGGAACTCCATTTAAATGCTCAAAATAATGTTGTTCAAAGGATACATGCTCTTTTTGAATGCCACAAGTTCTTTGGTTGTGTATAAGGGAACAGAGAATAATTTGTGACATACATACTTTGTCATTGAGAAAAATGTCTGATGCATTCAAATTTTGTACCTTCCGTGACTTGTTGGTGTAGCACATTTAGGGCCACATGTATGAATTTTTCAAGTAGCAATTATTTAATTGGGATTTCCCCCCAATCTCAATTAGGTAATCGCTTTTTCTAATGTATGACACTCTTTTGAGTTTCATTAGTGATTCCTAATGGGTCGCAAATGTGTCTATCTCATGCATATTAATGAGGAGGGTCTCAATTTGTGATCCCTTAGGAATCTATGCCATCACAGGGATGGTAGTCTGCTGAGTTCAGCAGACCACTATGTCTGTGATTTGTTTTTTTTATAAATGCAACCCATTTTCCTTTAAAGAAAACAGAATGCATTTTAAAAAAATAAAAAATTAAACTTTGCTGTTCACTTTTGAAAGTAGGCAGTGTTCCCTGGGACCAGTGCATGCTTTAAAAAAACATTCTCCATTCTCAAAGGGGAAGGGCCCCCATGTGGACGTCCCTGCCCGTTGCGAATGGGTTACCACCTCCTTCATGAAGTCGGTAAAATATGAATGTTTTGTGACCGTAATTCGGTCGCAAAGCATTCTTACATCCAATTCTGATTCCGTATTTGAAAGGGATGCCCCAAACACACCCCTTCCAAATACAGAATCTCAAACACAAATTGCGATTTGGAAACATGTTACAGAATGCCAATTTGTCTTTCATACATATGTAAAAGCATTTTTGCGGTCCAAACAGACCGATCAGCCGTTTCCAACTGCAAAAATGCTTAATACATGTGGCCCTTAGTGCATTGCACTAACAACTTGTGCGTAGAATCAAATGATCACACAGTCTGTTCTCAGGGGAACTTTTGAAAAGAGTGGACAATACTGCTGACAGTGTTAGTGAAATGAAAGTAAGATTGAAGCCAAGTGCAAGTGTGCGTGCCATGTTGTAGTTCTTACTAGCAAGCTCAATTGTTTTGCAAGAGTTTTCTGTTTCATAAATGTGGATTCAGGGGAATGCTGAGTGGTAGGAATTTTGCGCACCCCCACAGATTCTGGAACTTTCCTTTACAGAAAGATGAGGAAAAGTCTATGTATCCAAAAACTGAGGTTTGCTGGGCATTCTGAATAAAAAAACTGTTTGGATCCAGGCAAATCACACTACATTGAAGTTTCATGAATTTCTATGGGGTTCATTTGTCCGCCACCGTAACGTAATGCGGGACAGTCTGCCAGGGGTTCAGCGGTCCCACACCTGCAATTAGGATCCCACTGCCACCGTGGCATCCCCCATTCGCAGCATTGTTGTGGGCAGTGCTCACAGCACTGCCTGCCACAATGCTGGAAATGCACGTTGTGCATTTGCATTCACAAGGTGACAGGCACCGTGCGGTGCCTGCCACCATGTGCATGCAAATGCAGGGGGTACCATAGGTAAACCCCATGTGCACCCTTCACCCCCAAAACCCTGGGGGCCCGCATCAGGCCCCCAATGGCAAAGACCCCATGCCTTTCCGAAAGGCAGATCTCCGCCTACATCCTAAAATGGATGGCGGTGTCTTGCAGACACCATATTAAAGGTGTTTTCCGCCCGGTCTACGAGTCAACCATCGGAAAAACGGCGGACAGCCTTTCCGTCCGCCGCGGACCCCCCAGCCATCGTAATATGGCGAGAGGTATTTATAGTGTGGATGGGGGCGGTTCGCCCCCGCCGGGCAGGCGGTGGCTACCGCCGAACCAACGGGGTCGAACCGCCCCCATCCTAATGGGCCCCTATGTTTGGTAGATTGCACAGGGTGGTGACGGATTCTGAGCACAAATACCTCAGCTAACCACATCTTCGTAAAGGGTCGGTTTTCATTGGGAACAGATGTCTCCATATTGTGCTTCGGTGCCTTTCCTGTCACAGGAAATAGATCAATCCCCACACATGCTTACTGCATTATCATGAGAAATATGTGAACACTGTATAGCAGGGATGTACAGCAGGGATTTTGTGGATCCCTACAGATTCCAAACATGAGAAAAACGCATAATGTTAGCCAAAGTTTCAGGTTTGCAGGACATTCTGGGGAAGGAAAGATAGTGGAACCCACAAACATTAGACTTGGACTCCCCTGTTTGCCTATTTTTCATAAGTAAATGCATCTGGTAGGTTTCCCTCGGTGACAAACACGCCAGGGACCAAATTCCAAAGCTACTGATATCAGCAAAATGGGCCGCTTTTCATGGCAAAAATGTCATATCTTCACGTTGCATTTGGAGTCTAATTGTGCCATGGGTTTCTGTTCACTCTCATATAAGAGGGGCACTAATTACATAGAGAGACATGTGGGAACACAGAATTGTAGAACATTTGTTATTATCAACTGCATTTCACTCATGTTTTGGCTTTCAAATGCTGTCTGAAAAACATGATAGTATGGGGAACCCCGAATTCAGAGTTATACAAAATAGCCATTATTTCTAAACTCTGTTGCTTGAGCACATTTAAAAAATTTACCCATTTTGTATTTATTAGATTTGAATTGCTTCATGGTCAGTGAATTGCTGCATGGTCGATACACAATGAAAAATAACAAAATATGATATCTGTTGTTGGAACTCGGTGTCACATGTTGTTAGGCAACTGAAAACGCACTTTATATAACCCTGAGACCAGAAGAGTCTGATAGAAGTAAAGCTATACAACTTTAGAAAATTACCCATCGGGGCGAAAAATTACGGATGGACAAGGTGTCACCTATTTCTATTTTGTCTGACCTATTTTTAATGTTTATCTTTTAATTTGATGATTAGTTTGTTTGGGAAAACCAGGCACAGTCGCCACAAATAATCCCTTGCCGAATTTGGAATTTTGTCAAGTTATCAGAAATGGATAGCATTACTTGTTTATTTATTGGGTTCACGCCCGTATCCACCACAAATTTCAAGTAGGTAAAAAACACAATTTCTTATTTCAAACGGACTACCCCTTAAAAATGAAAAAAAGTGGTAAATGTTTTTGCAACTTTGAACTTTTGTTGATCCCATTTGTAGAAAACAACAGTTTCCTGCACAGCAGTTAAAAAAAATATCTTGGCTAATTTCTTCCAGGGAAATCCACAAACTGCTACCTCTAGATCTATCAAACATGTGGGAGAAAAAAAATGCACATTTGGTGGTGATACCTTTTGTATGACAAAATTGTCAGAGTTAAGTGCAAAGTCCTCCAAACATCTAAAGAGGGCACAGCACCAGAGAGAGGGTAAAGCCTCTGCAGCTAAGGGGTTAATATACAGTAGCATTTTTGTTTAAGTGACTTTGAGCACAAGATTGATTTAAAGCAAAATATCAAGCTGGATATCCAGAAGGCTAGAGATGAGAACAGAACACATCTTCAAAAACTATTTGTTGTTGGAGTCATTGAGAGTATTGACTCATCTGAGTGCTAATCATAGATAGATGTGGATAAATGAAAATCAGGAGGCATTTATGTACATATAACCTTTAATCCCTGAGCAAAACTATTTTATTTGACTGTCATCCTCGCCCATCAAACAGCAATTGGTTTAATGATTGAGTAACGCCACATTTTTTATCATTGATCGAATTGAAGGTTGGACAATTACTAGGCAGCACTCACTCACCTATGAATCAAAATACTTAACAGGAGGAAGGGAACAGCCCTGGGAGTTGCAGTAAGAAATCTCAACTCCAAGTTGAATGGCCCTTCACTCCTCCCACTAGCCAAAGTAATTTGGGCAAAACTCTTACCAACAATAGCTTATGGGAGTGAGGCACACACGGGCAGGGACTCCAAGCTGCTATTTAGGACGGTTGTACAGCATACAGAATAATCTTTGGTTTGCCAAAATATGTCTCTCCTGCGCAGATCAGGCTTGAGTTTGATGTTGAAAAGCAAACCCTGGCAAGACAAGGATCATACATCATCTTTTGGGACAATGAACGAAAATCGGGACCAGGAAGTCTTATCTGGTGCCTGTGGTTAGAGCTACAACACAAAACATCACTGCCGTCAGCAAAATATTTACAAACAAGCCCAACCACCCTCGGGCTAACCAGCCTTTGAGAAATTCCCACAAATTATTTCCTCTTCAAAAAAATAGTTTGGAAAGCAGTAAAACATCTATCATGGATAAAGCAGCCTTAACTGAAAGGACACACGGCTGGATGACTTTGAGCACTTACTCCACCCCTGCTGCTCCAAAATATTTAGCCTTGGGATATGCTAGATCAACTAAAATCCCATTCTTAAAGTATTGACCTGGTCTTCTTCCATGCACAAAGCACTTTCCGCACTGGCTGAAGGCCCATCTCAACCCCACCTGCCGTTTGTGTGGCACAGCACAGGAGGATATGCTACACTTACTCTGCACTTGTAAAGAACTGCCACTTGAACAAAAACAACTTTTGAGACGGTTAGACTTGGCATCTTTTGGCTTGTTTCTCCTGAGTTTTTGCTTTCTGACCTCCCGGTTTTGACTCTGTTTTTGCTAGCGTAGTGTTTCTGCGCACATTTCTCACTGCTGACCAGTGGTACAGTGCAAGTGCTCCTGTAGTAAAATGTGTTATGGATTGGTGTTTCCATGATTGGCCTGTTTGATTTATGTGTCAGTCCCTAGTAATGGGTACTGAGTGTGCCAGGGCCTGTGAATCAAACGCTGTTAGTGGGCTGCAGCACTGGATTGTGCCACCCACACAAACAGCCCGTAAAGGTAACTCAGGCCTGTCATTGCAGAGCCTGTGTGCAGTCTGGGACTGCCATGTCGACTTGGCAAGTGCACCCACTTGCCATTCCCTAAAGCTTCCCTTTTCTACATGTTAGTCACCCCTAAGGTAGGCCCAAGGTACCCCTGTGGGCAGGGTGAATTTTATGTGAAAGGTAATTACAGCCAATTTCGGTTTTTCACTATTGCCAGGCTACCTGTTCCCATAGGCCAGAATGGGCAGTTTGATAATCTTAACTGACCCACGGAACAAGGAAGAAAAACAATGTTAGTATGCCTGAACTCAGAATGTTAAAATACATCTTTTAGTGAGGGTGATTTTTACATTCTGTGTTTGAAAATTCCACTTTTAGAAATCATGTATTTTCTTGCCTAACCATCCAGTATGCCGCTGCTAGGTTTGTGTATTCCATGTATGGTTGTGAGTGACAGGGGGCTGGAGAGGGCGTTGGCTCCAGCAGTCAGATAGATCAGGGCTGGGATGAATAGGCCCTGCTTTGAATAGAGAGTAGGGGAGGAGATTTCCTTTCACTTGCCTGAGCCTTCATAGAATAGAGAGTAGGGGGAGGAGTTTTCCTTTCAGCTACCTGGGCCAGGTCTGCTTTCAACAATGCTGTCTCCACCTCTTGCCGGAAAGCTGTGCCGGGGAGAACAGAACTGGTATGTGCTGGGTACAGACTCTCTCTGCCTTCAGAGAACAAAGGATTTGGTGATATAAATATTGGGGCCCAAACCCCAGAACTTTAGAACTCTTTTGGGCTAAGAAGACCACCAAGAAGAATTGCCGGAGAAGCTGTGTGAGGAGGAACAACCACTTTGCTGTGTGCTTTGCTGTGTTGGCCTGCAGTGGCTGCTTCTGTCTTGGCAGTGAAAGGACTGGACTGAACTTTCTACAAATCTACTTTTGTGAGTTTCTCCAAGGGCTTGAGGTAGAGCTTGCCCTCTGCTCAATAAGACTCAGAAACAGCAAAGACTTCAAGTTCTTCTGCCCTCATCACTGGGGACTGTGTGTTTTGTGCTGCAACAGAAGAAAAAGCAACCCGATGCCGTCCACGTCTCCGCTGCTGACTCCGTGTCCCGACTGCAGAGGGCACCGCCGTAACGCCGCACCTCACCGACCATGCCTGCTGATGCCACCACCGAGCTGATGCTCGCACCGTGACCTGTGGGCACCACACTCCGCACACCCTCACTTCACGACCACGCCTTGGTATCCGAGACGATGACGCTCCACGTCGAAATCAGCGCCACTGCTTGCACTGTGGTTCGGGGGCACCGCTCGTAAAGTTACAAGACGCACCGCCCTCATCCAGTACCGCAGGCTTGGCTTACCGACGCCAGGGCCATCTACTCCAGGTCGTCAGCTGATGTTAGCACTTCAACAACGACTCCGCCGCTGCTTGCACCGCGAAGATCACTGCATCCATTTTGCACCGCGACCCTGGTCTCACCGCTGCAGCCATCTGATGCTGCCACCAAGCCGTTGCTCGCAACGCAACTTGAGGGCACCGCACGCCGCACTGCTGCACTTCGCACCACAGCACCCTAAGCCTGCAGACTTCAACAAAGAGAATTACATTCTGCAATGCATGTGACTTTGAGGTCCCGACGACTCCTGCACCGAACTCCGTAACCAAAGCCAGTGGATGCCGTGCTTTCAGAAGCTCAACGAGGGGTTGCGGACGCCATGCATTTCAAAAAGGTACTGTTTGCTGGTCTTCCCAACACCATAGCTGGCCCGCAACACCACGGTCAGCCAGAACTGTTTGGATTTGTTTACTTGCGACGCCGTGATAGCCCCCGACAGAGCAATCAACATCAAGGAACTGTTTTTCAAGGTTATTTTGAATAATACAATTTTTTAACTACTGTATTGTGGATTGTTTTATCGTTTTTGGTCTTGTCTTAAGTATATAAAAATATTGGTGTGGTGTCCTTTTGTAGTGCTTACACTGTATTACTGTTGGTTATATGCAAATCCTTTACACACTGACTCTGAGATAAGCCTGACTGCTCATGCCAAGCTACCAAAGGGCAGGGGTTATATTAGGAGTGGAACTCCCTTATTCTGACTAGGAAGAAGAGACCCTACCTGGGCAAAGGAGCAAACCCTTGTCAATTTGAGACCCCCATTTCTAACAAAGACCATTTTGTAATCGGAGAGGTAACCACTCAAAGACAAGCTGTGTTGGCATGTTTCGCTCTAGAGGACCGCAGCTGAAATGTTGCCTGGTGAAGTTCCTGAGGCTGGCGGGGAAGAAAATGTTTTAATTGCGAGAGAAACATAACAGCACTAGCATTACATTTTGTAGAGCGACATCCCCACCCAAATGCATGGCAGCTAAAGGTTTTTCATGAAATTACTTTTGATTACAAACTGCTCTGAAAAAATCCTTTTGGATAATGTTTCTTAACTGAAACTTTTTATTGATATACTTTCTTGCAATACTTTTAAGTAACTACGATAATAAAATAAACTTGAAACTAAAAATAAAAAAAATAAAAAAAGATACTTAACAACTTTTATAACACCTTTTGGAACTTCATATTTTTTACACATTCCATTTGGCCTCTCTTTGTCAGAAGCTCTTTTCAAAACTTTATGTATAGTGTTTTGAGCATGAGACAGGTGAGATGGCACACTAAAATGGCATTCCTATGTTTGCAAAATCTTTGGTACAGCACAATTATATTTGAAAAATCGTTCTAAGCATCCTGTGACAGCATTGAAGGACTGTGGAAGAGAAGTGTACATTTCTGACAGTGTACGTAAGTCACTTACTTACATCCCACAACGACCAACTGTCAAAATGATCTACTGCATGCTATTAGTCAGGCACCGGTACCGCCCACTAAAGATCAGATTAAATCATGTTTAGGTTTATGGGAATAGTATGCTATTTTTTCTCATTTTGTACCAGGTTTTACCTTGGTAAATTGACTATTTAAAAGCCTCCTTCAGAAAGGTGTCGTATATAAGTGTGGGGATTCTGAAAGCAAGGCTTTTGAGAACATCAAATTATTCACTTAAATCCAGGTAAAGATTATATGGTAAATATATATTTCAGTGGTATCAAATCAAATCAAATAGTCTTTATTTGGTTTTCATTATTCGAAAAAACCCATAAAAGTACAAAATTCCACATGGTTCCATTTAAAAACGATTAAAACAAAAGTTATACATTATATGCTTTAAAAGTATCACAAACGTTAATTAATTAAGATTCGGGCGATGATTTACACAGAAGTTTAAAAAGTAGGCAATGGATTTAGCATATAGTTCATTCTCTAGCATCTGAGCAGCTAGAAATGCTCGACGACAAGATCGGAGTCCTAGTTGTCTCAATAATGGAAGAATCTATCGTCTACGTGGAGCCTCGTAAAATTTACAGAACAGAAAGACGTGGATTGTGGATTGTGGCAAGTTATCATCACATGGACATGGTGGCAGAATCTTTGACCAATCGTTCTGCTTAGGGAACGAAAGCAACCTGTGGAATATAGTAAATCTGAATTGAGTAAGCAAAAATTTCTTGAATTGAGTTAGCTTATACTTCAGATATGGCTGGCTCAAGAAGGTGATTTGAATGGTCAGCAGGTGTTGGACTGACCTATTTCCTATTTCTTGCGCCAGTCGAAGATCTCCCAGATGGAGAAGAGAGATCCTTTTTAACTCTTTTCTAGGTATTTCAGAGATAGTAGCTGGGTCGGTAAAATATCTCTGCAGGCCTAGGTCATTAAAAAAGGACTTTACGTATGCTAACCATCTGATCTTTTGGCTGTTATCAAGTAGCATACATTCCCCTATTAGGGAACGGGTTAGCTCACATTGTTCAGTGGTCCAGATTCGCCGCCACAGCATTATGGGCTGGATCTTGATAATATCTTCTATATGGTCCAGTCCTAGTTCCAGGTGGCAGCCATATGTCGTTGTGCTTTGGGGGACTGAGAGGAGGTATATGATAAATTAATTCTCTACCTTCTGTAATGCTTTGACGTTTGAAAACCCCCATAACCCTGAACCATAGCTTGCAACACTGGTGCATTTTGACTGTTATATTTTCAGCATTTCTTCTGGCGATCTTTTGCCTAGTTTTTGTGCGAAAGCCACCAGTGCTTTCGTAGTCCTTAAAAAAGATAGCTTCCTGGCTTAAATTGCCTCTGCCCAGTTTATCTTGTTGTCTATAAGGATCCCTAAGTACGGGTAAGAAGTTGCAGTATCTAGGCTAGAGTTGTTGACATATATAGCTTTACTTTTTAATTTAATTGTCCCTGAACCAATATGCATTGTAAATGTTTTTGTAATATTAATTTTAAGATTCAGGGAAACCATGAATTTACAATAGGAGTTCAGCGAGCGTTGTAGCTGTACTGGGGTTCTGGCCAGGATAATGACGTTGTCAGCATATAAGAGAGCTGGTATAGGATGACGCCGTATTGATGGTAGATCTTGGCTCTCTTTGACCATCTTGTGCTCTAACCCGTTAGTGTACAATGTAAATAGGAAGGGTCCAGGACGCACCCCAGTCTGACCCCCCTCCCAATGCTAAATGGCTTAGTCAGCTCGCCCTGAACCCCATACCTTACCCTAGCCGATGCGTCGGAGTAAAGCTCTCTTAGAAAATTCACCAAATGAGGATCTGCCCCCATGTCTAAAATTAATGCCCACAACTTTGAGTGAATAACACAGTCGAAGGCTGCAGTTAGGTCTACATAGTAGGCCTACATAGTATTCAGTGGTATCAACACAGTGTTAAAACAATTAAGAAGATGGTATTAGCCTGTGTTTTGACTGTGGAATATTTCAAAACCTTTATGCAGGGAGGTTTGTTGAATATGTATATCTTAACACACTTCAAACTTTCATGTTAGGTAAAAATGGTATAGGTGAAGCAAGTCCTAGGTGTTATCCTGCTCCAAGAATTGCATTTTGAAAAACATACTATTTTGGGTCAAAATAATCTGAGGGCCCTTCTCTTATCAAGGTTTCCATCATCTTCAGATATTAAAGTGGGCTACATAATTAAATTGAATGTGTGGTTGACGTTGGAGATGCCATCAATTAATTAGGTATGTCTGTGTTGGTTGAGTAATCAAAAGAGGCAGAGAAAGACGGTATGGAATTTGGGGAACTCGGATCCATCTTTAATAATTGGTCAGATTTGAGCAAATTGACAAATGAATTATGTTTTTGCAGTAAAGTGAGCTTAGAATAGAAGGGGACTTTATTATGAGTGGTGCCAGAATTATTTCACGGAAAATGTTAGGCATTGAGTGGTGGAATTGGTTCAGTCGGGACATTCTGGGCTAATCTTCACTACGAAAAGAATACAACTTCATTGTTCAAGTCCTGGTTTAGACAGTTTTATTGATCCTGTTATGGGAACACACAGCAGTTTATGGGAGAAATGCTACGTAACACAGTGACCACAAGACCCACGTAACACAAACAATAAAAGACTGGATTCGGCCTGATTGGATCTTTTCATTTGGGTGCAGATTGGTTGGATTGGCATTTGAGAAAGTCGTTCTTTTTCCCTGATCACCCTCATTTTTTTGTCATACTTTCTTATTGGTTTTAAAAGTACAAAGAAATTATATGACATTTCTGATATTACTTCTAGCCATCCACAACTGGAAACTAATAACAGTTCCAGCTTTTTGAAGGCAATTGGCTAGCACAATGCAAATTATAATTGCTTAGTAAAAGCAGTACAACAGTCATCAAGTATTGCTGACTTAGATATTAAAAGTACCAATTCCTTTTATGTAAAAGACATATAATCTGAGAATACATATAAATTACAAAATACAAAGATATCAACCAACATAATTTGCATTGTGACTCGGCGGATGCAAGAAGACCCAAGAATGGGTTCATTTTATGGGTGGGGGATAGTCTTGAGTGCTAGTTTAACCATTCCCAAGTTGGAGGTAAGAGTGTGTGTTATTATGTCTGGAAGAGGTGAAGTGGCTTTATGCATGTTTTGCAAGAAAAGAGCGGAGCCCTCATGAGAGGAACCATACTGACGGGAGCAAAGGTGCACTGAGGCAGTGGCCAGCAGCAACAAGTATGTCATTTATTTTTTTTGTATTATTTTTCCCATCGCAGCCCACCACTTTTTATTGGCAGCAGTCGCTATTGACCCATTCGTAATTGAAAACCAATATTCTGCAGTTTTTAACATATTTGCCATTCAGACTAAGTATTGGCGCAAAATCCGTTCCGCTCGCGGAATTTGCGGATTTTTGGCAAATTCGCGATCCGCGAATTCTCGCGAATTTGACGAAAATTCGCAAATTCACACGCAGCGGATTTTTTTGCTTGGTCGCGCTTGACAAATACAATATTGCGGCGCGCGGCGTTCACTTACCGTCATTCAGCGTTTAAAGAGTTGTTTTACTTCATGTTTGCGTGTGCTGCGCCATTTTGGATCTTGCTGCGTGATCCCGCGGGAGTTTGTCGACCGCGATTACGTCATCGCGGCCCGCCACCTTGCACAGCGAGAGTTTGTCAACACAAGTACGTCATAAAGGCCCGCGATCATGCATCGCGGGAGTAAACAATTGCGAACACGTAGATGCAGCGGGCAGCAACAATCTCGCGCTCGCAAAATTGCAAAATTTGCAATTATGCACAAGAAATCCACCAGCAGGCAGCGTAAACCTTCTGAAAATGATGATTTTTATCAGAATAACTCCTCAGGTTGACATTTGCCTGCACTTTTTTTTGCAAGGAGTCCAATATGGGGGGGGGGAGGAAGGAAGTGCCCCACAGTCTCCAACTTCCTGTTCCTGTCCAGCAGGCTCCTCCCAGTGCTTTGTTCATGTCCTGGTCACTTTGATTTGGATCTTGACCTGGAAGGATTACTTTTTGTGGATGCTGCTGGATATTTGGATTTGAGGCCTTTTTGACTTTCTTTAGATCACTTTTGGATTAGAAATTTCACATGTAAGTTGATGTTGTTTGTTTGGGGCATTACAGTTGCTGCAACTACAATTTTTGATCTTTTTAAGAACATTAAATAAAATATATTGTGGGTAGCCACAGTATCCAGTAGGGCCAGGGTTAGTTATGGGTGCATGATACAACTGTTGTGCTGAATTTCAACATCATTTAGGGCATGGATGGCATTGGAATGTGGTGATTTTTGTGTGGTTTTCGATTTTTTAGCTGTTGTTGGGGCCTTTTGCCATGGGGTACTCAGTGGTGCATGGACTGAGTCTTTCTGTGGGGTCTCTTTAATGTAAACATCATGGAGGGCATGGATAGCAGTGGATTGTGCTGATTTATGTGGCTTTTTTGACTTTTTGGGTGGTGTTGGGGCCTGTCCATGTGGGTGGGGGCCAGTTTGAGGCCTGGTCCAGGCAGGGCCTGGCCATGTGGGTGGGGGTCTAGGGGCCATTTTGAAGCCAGGCAGTGTGCTTTGTTGTGCCATAGGCCTGCACCCAGTCTGCCATGCTTTCATCCATTATGCCCAAGGGTACTCAGTGCTGCATGGACCAAGTCTTTCTGTGGGGTGTCTTGAATTTCAACATGATTGAGGGCATGGATGGCATTGGATTGTGGTGATTTTTGTGTGTTTTTCGATTTTTTGGCTGTTGTTGGGGCCTTTTGCCCAGGGGTACTCTGGGGTGCATGGACTGAGTCTTTCTGTGGGGTCTCTTTAATGTAAACATCAAGGAGGGCATGGATGGCATTGGATTGTGGTGATTTTTGTGTGTTTTTGACTTTTTGGGGTGGTGTTGGGGCCTGTCCATGTGGGTGGGGGCCATTTTGAGGCCTGGTCAGGCCGAGCCTGGCCATGTGGGTGGGGGTCTAGGGGCCATTTTGAAGCCAGGCAGTGTGCTTTGTTGGGCCATAGGCCTGCACCCAGTCTGCCATGCTTTCATCCATTATGCCCAGGGGTACTCAGTGGTGCATGGACCGAGTCTTTCTATGGAGTGTCTTGAATTTCAACATGATTGAGGGCATGGATGGCATTGGATTGTGGTGATTTTTGTGTGTTTTTCGATTTTTTGGCTGTTGTTGGGGCCTTTTGCCCAGGGGTACTCAGTGGTGCATGGACTGAGTCTTTCTGTGGGGTCTCTTTAATGTAAACATCATGGAGGGAATGGATGGCATTGGATTGTGGTGATTTTTGTGTGTTTTTTGACTTTTTGGGGTGGTGTTGGGGCCTGTCCATGTGGGTGAGGGCCATTTTGAGGCCTGGTCCAGGCAGGGCCTGGCCATGTGGGTGGGGGTCTAGGGGCCATTTTGAAGCCAGGCAGTGTGCTTTGTTGTGCCATAGGCCTGCACCCAGTCTGCCATGCTTTCATCCATTATGCCCAGGGGTACTCAGTGGTGCATGGACTGAGTCTTTCTGCGGGGTGTCTTGAATTTCAACATGATTTCGGCAACACACATCCTCCACTTCATCTGGCATTAGCATTCCCAGTATCGCCTCCTCCGCCCCCCACAGACGTTTGAAGTCTGCAGTTTGGGACTTCTTTAGTGTTAGCCCAACAAGGGAAAACATAGCCATTTGTACCATTTGTAAGGTTCGAGTTAGTCGTGGTAAGCTTGGTACCAACTATGGTACCGGAGGCCAGAGAGGTCATCTTGAAAGACAGCACACTGTCAAATAGCATGCGCACCTAAGGGAGATCAAGGCAGCCCGAATTGCAAGTCAACAAATTGTATCCGTTGATGTTTCATCTGATGATGACAAGGAGGAAGAAGTGTCAAACATTTCTTCAGTTACACCCAGTACCCCTGTCAGCAGCGCACCCCCTGCAAGACATATGAGCCACACTAAGGGGTCGATTCCGATCCGGGAAATACGCTCCGAATAGCGGTTCGGAGCATTTTTCCCCGTATGAGTCATACCCGTAGGCGTCCCCGTAGGAATCAGCAAGTACGATCACAATCTAAAGCGTCACTCCGTACGGCTCGTAAAAAACGCCGTACGAATCGAAAGTCCATACGAATTGCATTCGGCTGACGCTCGACGCAACGTACGAACATAAAAAGAGCGCGTTTCCCGAACCAGGAACAGACTCCGTACGGCTCTTTTTCTACGAGAGCTCAAAACTACCGTAAAACCACACTCCGGCACGAACGGCACCCCGGTACGTGACAAGCAGGACATGAACGCCATCGTCCGTCTCATCCCTATCATGTACGGCCACCACCTCGTACTTAGAAACCGACGACGGCGCAGAAGGTGAGTACAACAAAATCCAACATACCTGTACGTGTTTCCACACGCGCACATCTCCATTGCATGACTGTCATCTCTGGGTACATTGGTCCACACACTCCCGCACCTCATCAGTTTAATACGTGCAGCATGTACGCCATCCAGCTGGGGTACGGTACGTCAACGACCTCGGGGTACGGTACGTCACCGCACAACACCAGTGTAATACAGAGGCGTGCCGCACCTACGTCATCGAAGTACGTCACCGCACTTCACCTGTGTCATACGTGCAGCATGTACGCCATCCAGCTGGGGTACGGTACGTCAACGACCTCGGGGTACGGTACGTCACCGCACAACACCAGTGCAATACGGAGGCGTGCCGCACCTACGTCATCGAAGTACGTCACCGCACTTCACCAGTGTCATACGTGCAACATGTACGCCATCCAGCTGGGGTACGGTACGTCAACAACCTCGGGGTACGGTACGTCACCGCACAACACCAGTGCCCAGCATCAGAGTGTGTGTGTGGCTAAGGCCAGCAGTGCCCACCAGTGCCCAGCAGCATAGGGTGTGTGTGTCTAAGACCCCCACCAGTGCCCACCAGTGCCCAGCACCAGAGTGTGTGTGTGGCTGAGACCCCCACCACTGCCCAACAGTGCCCACCAGTGCCCAGCATCAGAGTGTGTGTGTGGCTAAGACCAGCAGTGCCCACCAGTGCCCACCAGTGCCCACCAGTGCCCAGCATCAGAGTGTGTGTGTGGCTAAGACCCCCACCAGTGCCCACCAGTGCCCAGCATCAGAGTGTGTGTGTGGCTGAGACCCCCACCAGTGCCCACCAGTGCCCAGCATCAGAGTGTGTGTGTGTCTAAGACCCCCACCAGTGCCCACCAGTGCCCACCATTGCCCAGCATCAGAGTGTGTGTGTGGCTAAGACCCCCACCAGTGCCCACCAGTGCCCAGCACCAGAGTGTGTGTGTGGCTAAGACCAGCAGTGCCCAGCAGTGCCCAGCAGCATAGGGTGTGTGTGTCTAAGACCCCCACCAGTGCCCACCAGTGCCCAGCACCAGAGTGTGTGTGTGGCTGAGACCCCCACCAGTGCCCACCAGTGCCCACCAGTGCCCAGCATCAGAGTGTGTGTGTGGCTAAGACCCCCACCACTGCCCACCAGTGCCCAGCATCAGAGTGTGTGTGTGGCTAAGACCCCCACCACTGCCCACCAGTGCCCAGCATCAGAGTGTGTGTGTGGCTAAGACCCCCACCACTGCCCACCAGTGCACAGCATCAGAGTGTGTGTGTGGCTGAGACCCCCACCAGTGCCCACCAGTGCCCAGCATCAGAGTGTGTGTGTGGCTAAGACCCCCACCAGTGCCCACCAGTGCCCAGCATCAGAGTGTGTGTGTGGCTAAGACCAGCAGTGCCCAGCAGTGCCCAGCACCAGAGTGTGTGTGTGGCTGAGACCCCCACCAGTGCCCACCAGTGCCCAGCATCAGAGTGTGTGTGTGGTTAAGACCCCCACCAGTGCCCACCAGTGCCCAGCATCAGAGTGTGTGTGTGGCTAAGACCAGCAGTGCCCAGCAGCATAGGGTGTGTGTGTCTAAGACCCCCACCAGTGCCCACCAGTGCCCAGCACCAGAGTGTGTGTGTGGCTGAGACCCCCACCAGTGCCCACCAGTGCCCAGCATCAGAGTGTGTGTGTGGCTAAGACCCCCACCACTGCCCACCAGTGCCCAGCATCAGAGTGTGTGTGTGGCTGAGACCCCCACCAGTGCCCAGCAGTGCCCAGCAGCATAGGGTGTGTGTGTCTAAGACCCCCACCAGTGCCCAGCACCAGAGTGTGCGTGTGTGGCTGAGACCCCCACCAGTGCCCAGGAGTGCCCAGCAGCATAGGGTGTGTGTGTCTAAGACCCCCACCAGTGCCCAACAGTGCCCAGCACCAGAGTGTGTGTGTGGCTGAGACCCCCACCAGTGCCCACCAGTGCCCACCAGTGCCCAGCATCAGAGTGTGTGTGTGGCTAAGACCCCCACCACTGCCCACCAGTGCCCAGCATCAGAGTGTGTGTGTGTCTAAGACCCCCACCAGTGCCCAGCATCAGAGTGTGTGTGTGTCTAAGACCCCCACCACTGCCCACCAGTGCCCACCAGTGCCCAGCATCAGAGTCTGTGTGTGTCTAATACCCCCACCAGTGCCCACCAGTGCCCAGCATCAGAGTGTGTGTGTGTCTAAGACCCCCACCACTGCCCACCAGTGCCCAGCATCAGAGTGTGTGTGTGTCTAAGACCCCCACCACTGCCCACCAGTGCCCACTAGTGCCCAGCACCAGAGTGTGTGTGTGGCTGAGACCCCCACCACTGCCCACCAGTGCCCACCAGTGCCCAGCATCAGAGTGTGTGTGTGGCTAAGACCAGCAGTGCCCACCAGTGCCCACCAGTGCCCAGCATCAGAGTGTGTGTGTGACTAAGACCCCCACCAGTGCCCACCAGTGCCCAGCATCAGAGTGTGTGTGTGGCTGAGACCCCCACCAGTGCCCACCAGTGCCCACCAGTGCCCACCAGTGCCCAGCATCAGAGTGTGTGTGTATAACACCCCCCACTGCCCAACAGTGGCCAGCCATTACAACATATAGCTAACATTCTTAACCACATTACCACCAGGAGATTGACACATGTCAACATAACTATATTTTAACATCATACCACCTCCCAGGCACACAGCAGTCACAGACTTTTCCACACAAGCTCAAGTTCAGAAAAGGAAAATAATAGCTTTATTCAGCTGGTTCCAAATATAAAAGCAAATAAGAGTCCTCGCTCATTAAAGGCCAATGGCCAGTCCAAAGATGTCTCTGCAACAGTCTGTGCCTCCATGGGTGTGCACACACCCAAACTTGCCTGCACATGCCGTTTAATCAGCTGTGGTAACTATGGGGGCACCATCTGTGGAATCCTCCGGCACCGCATGGACAGGAGAGGGAAGGACAGGTGGAGTGGGTGCAGGTGTAGTGGATTCATCCCCACTGGTTGGGGCATCGCCAAAAGTAGATTAAAAAACCTGGCTGCACACCGCAGCCAGTGCAGAAAAACTAGCACCTGAACCCGGGGACACATTGGGGGTGGAGGTACAGGGCTGTGAGTCAGTTCTACTGGGTGTGTGGATGCGTGTGTGAGGTGTCTCCCCTCTCCCTGGGTGTGTGCCTACTTCCCCTTGAGAATGGGTGCGTGGAGCTTTGAGCTTCTTATGCTGTGTGTGTGAGCTGGGTGTGTCTGACCTGTGGCGTGTGCGAGTATGCTGTGTAGGTATGTGAGAGGCAGAGGTGGATGGGTCTGAAGGATGGGGGGGACAGATGCTGCTGGGTGTACAGAGCTGCCGTCAGTGTTGACTTCATGGCAGCCACACTCCGACGTAGATCAGACATTGCCGATGACATGCCCTCCATGAACGACACCACCTGTGTAAGCAGTTGTGTATGTCCATGGAGGACAGTCAGCATGGATGTCTGACCTACTGCAATCTGCCGGAGTAGGTCCACAGTCTCAGCACTGAGGGCAGCAGGGGACACAGGGGCAGGGGCTGCGGTGCCGGGAACAAAGGAGACACGGGGTCTAGCACGGACCCTAGGGACAGTAACGACTGGGAGGGTGAAGATGGTACTGGAGGAGGGGAGGGCAGACAAAGTAGAAGATGTAAAATGTAAATGTAGTATACTTGTAAAGCGCACAGCTGCCCCAGCAACGGGGCGTCCCGGCGCTGTATAACTCTGGGGAACCCGTCCTGGCTTTCCCTGTGGGATGGTCCCTTGCTGGGAGTCCCCAAGGTGGAGCCAGGCATCCCTGGAATTGGTGGGGCCGTTGTGGAGATTAGGCAAGCTAATGCCCAGAGTTGCCGAGTGGAACCCCTGATTAGAGTAAGCACCGAAGCGAGAATTATCGAGTCCACTGACCAAGGTCCACGACCCTGCCGCGTCGGGAATTGAACCCTGGTCCCAGGCTGACTTCTGCTCTCAGGCCTGCCGCCTCTAACCAGTGAGCCACACTACTTGCTGATGTGACCATGATGTGACCATTGCTGCATATTCCCCCTCCTCCTGAGAGTCAGACTCGGAGTTGTCGGCATGGTAAGATGTGTCAGTCACATGTCGTCCAGCCTGCAGACTCTCCTCACCCTCCGTGCCACTGCCTCCCTCTGACTCCTCAAAGCAGGTGGCACTGTCGCTGGGTCCCTCTGCCTGGTCCGCGCCTGTGTCTCCTTCAGATTCAGATGCTGCTGCTGTGGGCAAGGAGAACAACAAAAACATATCAGTCACCTGTACACATCAGACATATAAGCTACAATACATTTTGCCTCATTTCTAAACATGGCATGCATTATGAGTCACATTACACAGAACACTGCACAATGCAAAGTCTAGTTGTGGCCAATTGTGAGAGACACAACGCTCAATGTATAGTAGGATACAAGCAACAGCCAAGGAAAACACTAGTATGAGAGACACAATGATGATCCACAGCCTGACAACAGGATAGCTGATCATGCATCCCAGCTCATTTTCCTACCCTGCCACCCAAACCCAGACCTGGACATGTTTGAATTGCTTACACCTTGTGCCACATGGGAAAAGTCCTGCCTGAACTGAAATGTGATGCCATTCTAGGACCTGAACCAAGTGTAACAACACCTCACACTGGCATCACAGCTGTTGACACCCAAGGCCTAATTGTGTGGCTGACCATCATTATTAGTCAGAAACAACATTCTACTTATTTGGCGAATATGCACACACGCACTGCCAAGTGTGAGTATGCATAAGCCCAAAATGTTGCACATTAACATTGTGCACCTGTAGCCAACACATGACAATTCGAAAGAGTACCATGGACAAAGGCCACTGAGGCTGACTCCTGCAGAAAACACATGTTGACACTCAAGATCAGTGCCAAAATATTAAGAATGGCAGACACAGTGCACATGGGGTGCTACATGTAATGTATCAACAGGTGTCACAGACCCCCTCGAACATGATGATGTGCAAAGGAATATGCATACTGAGACATTGCACCATAGGAGTACATGTGAAAAACAAACATCAGCCAAAGCGCAGGCCTAATGTGGAGTAGGGCAAGGCATGTAAAGTAGCAGCTGCATAAACTGGGACATTCTAATGCCAATGCATGGAGTGCCTGTCTGACCACACCACTCAAACTATGGGAGTGTTACCATGCCTTGGAGCACTGCAGGGAGCATGTGACACACATGACAACAAACAGACATGTACCTACCCCCTACTTGCTGCTGTCCCTCCTGCAACTGCCTATGGAGGTCTGGGAACACCACTTCCAGGACCCGGAGCAAGTGGGGGGTGAGGTGGCGGGTGCCGCCATGCCGGCGTGGAGCTTCCAGATGCAGCTGGACTCTGGCGATGCGACGGGTCCAGCACCGGATGTCCTGCCACCTCTTCTTGATGTTTCTGAGCCTCCTGCGAGGCCCCCCCTCACTCCTGACAGCCCTGGCGATGTCCACCCAGATTTCACTCTTCTCATAGGTAGATACCTGTCACAAATGTAAAGTAAAAGAGCATCAGTACACCTGGTCCATGTCCAAAAGACACACATATGTGGACAAAATACTTTTTGACGACAGGGCATCGTAGCCTCCACACATTTGCATCATTGTCCAGGAGTATGTGGCCTGTGAGCAAACACTGCTGCAGTACATGCCATTGAAAGGCTACAGATGACATTACGTGCGCTAAACACTCTTAGAGCATGGCACTCACAGAGCAATGTATGCTACATCTGGATGCACTGCAGCCCCTGACACGCTGACACACACCCCACTACATGAAATAACCCTCTTGACACAACACTGTACACTCTGGCATTTACTCCCAACAACATTGCATCTAAACACCATACATACACAGTGGCCATTATGTCACACACACAACAGGTGCACACTCCAAGGTATTGCACACATCACTCACCTGATCCCCTGGTCTCCCATACAGCTTGCTGTAGTTTGGCAGGAGGGCATCCAGCAGGGCCTTGTTCTCAGCATCAGTGAATGCAGGTGCCCTCTCCATGCTCAGCTAATCAGGGTCCAGAGGATTCAGAGACAGCAGCTGTGGTTACCACACCAATGTTGTGCAGGCAAGTGCCCTCACACAGCCACATGCAGCCTTATATCTGTGCTGCAGAGGGTCTGTGAGTCCAAGGAGTAGTGTGTGATAGGCCACCATAGTTAGTATCCTATGTTCCATCCAATCACATCACACATAAGGCCATGACACACATATGCATGGTTTGAAAACTGAGCCTGAGCTGAACAACAACATTTGCAACATTGTATACTTTTGCCCAACTGAATTTCCTACAACACCTGCAGGAGCCTCAAAAAACTCTGTATCCATGACAACCTGGTTGCATTTTGATCAGTACACTGTTCCCCTAGATGTTGGCTATGTATTTATTCAAATTCACACACAAGTACGGTGACATTGCCGTTGCGTATGCAACCCATCCAATGGTGTTACGAGGTGTACACACGCACGTACCATTGGGGTACGCTTGGCTCACGTACGGCTCAAATGCAATAGGGAAACGAGGCGTACACACGCACGTACCATTGGGGTACGCTTGGCTCGCGTATGGCTGAAATGCAATAGGGAAACGAGGCGTACACACGCACGTACCATTGGGGTACGCTTGGCTCGCGTATGGCTGAAATGTAATAGGGAAACGAGGCCTATACATGCACGTACCATTGGGGTACGCTTGGCTCGCGTATGGCTGAAATGCAATAGGGAAACGAGGCCTACACACGCACGTACCATTGGGGTACGCTTGGCTCGCGTATGGCTGAAATGCAATAGGGAAACGAGGCGTACACACGCACGTACCATTGGGGTACGCTTGGCTCGCGTATGGCTGAAATGCAATAGGGAAACGAGGCCTACACACGCACGTACCATTGGGGTACGCTTGGCTCGCGTATGGCTGAAATGCAATAGGGAAACGAGGCGTACACACGCACGTACCATTGGGGTACGCTTGGCTCGCGTATGGCTGAAATGCAATAGGGAAACGAGGCGTACACACGCACGTACCATTGGGGTACGCTTGGCTCGCGTATGGCTGAAATGCAATAGGGAAACGAGGCGTACACACGCACGTACCATTGGGGTACGCTTGGCTCGCGTATGGCTGAAATGCAATAGGGAAACGAGGCCTACACACGCACGTACCATTGGGGTACGCTTGGCTCGCGTATGGCTGAAATGCAATAGGGAAACGAGGCGTACACACGCACGTACCATTGGGGTACACTTGGCTCGCGTATGGCTGAAATGCAATAGGGAAACGAGGCGTACACACGCACGTACCATTGGGTACGCTTGGCTCGCGTATGGCTGAAATGCAATAGGGAAACGAGGCGTACACACGCACGTACCATTGGGGTACGCTTGGCTCGCGTATGGCTGAAATGCAATAGGGAAACGAGGCGTACACACGCACGTACCATTGGGATACAGTGTGTCAGACATGCTCGAGTGTACGATTGTGTAGGCTGCATCCCTGTCCTACCCCATGTCACCATTGGGAGAGTGAGTCCAGGAAATCATATAGCAGGGATGTAGTCTACACTCATGTCTAGGATGTGGATGCATACATCAGCATGGCATCCATACATCAGCATGCCCAAGGTGTGGCAGACATAGAAGAAGCACAGGGACTGTGACTTTGTGACTCAGTTGATGTGTGAAGAGCTGGCGAGACATGTCATCAACCATATTTCACATGTGCATCACATGCATTCAACACTTCACACTGGAGTTAACGACTCATATTGGTGACTGACCCTCACCGTTGCTGTCTCCACTGTTTTCACGTCAAGCACAACAACAAGAGCTGCTCAAACTGCTGGGAATCCAGGTGTGATTGGACCCACAAGCCGCTCAGACTCCAGCAGTTGGCCCTGCACCAATATAGCTCATGGTCTGGACGTAGGACGAGTGTCTGGGCGTGGGTGTTGAGACATCAGAGCCCCTGAATTACACATCAGTCCTCCAGGGCTGAGTCGTCACGTATCCCAAATGAGTCAAAGATATGTCATCGCACTTCCAAATCCCCACAATGCACGTGCAATGCTGCATGTGATCCGGGTGACACCGGCCATGCGGCTCTGTCAGATTAGCTGCCGTCGTAGCCTGCAACACGACCTCCGGGCCCTGCCCTGCATGTGAAGCAGGAGGAGTCAGTGCACTTCCTCATGTCCATGATGTCCCTCAACCCAACAACGGCCTCTGCGTCGGCTCCTGTCCCAGCGGACCCGTCTGGGGGCACGAGCGCGTCTGGTGAATGGCCCCTGACGCCATCACTCGCTTTGTCGCTGACGCAGGCGGCGCATACGTCCCGGAACGCTGGGACAGACAGGATGTGAATGGTCACCCTGGTCCTCACTGGTTCACCTCACAACCTCACTGGCAACAGTCCCCCAGGTGTCAGCCTTGGTGCCGTTCTTGGGTGGTGCTGTCCCCAATACCACACACTGTACGGCTCCAGTGTGGAGACTGTGCGGCTGAACACCGCTATAAATGCTGCATGGGGAGTAAAACTTCAATGAGCCTGCCACAGCTCATTACAATGGGTGTTAATGGGTATTTGTAGGGTAATGAAGACCCAGTGGCACGTGACTGTCAGTCCCAAGACGACAGGACAGGTGGACTGGGGGATGCGAGTGGTCTGGATACCTAGCATTTCACTGGTGATGTCTCTACTCCAAACGTGTTTCTGGATGAGTGGGCAACGTACAGTGTAGTGTTTACGTGGGTGGCCGGAGCCTTGCCCCTTCATCTCCCCGTTGCCGCTGTGAGGACCATCCTCCTCACTTAGGTCCTTCAACTCCACTCACGCTCCGCTGTGCCTCTGCAGGCCTATCTTCAGGAATGTACTGTATCTATATTGGCCTGCATGTACAGGCATGCTGCATGTTTGGCTGTAGATAGGCACGTTGTCAGACGACCACTCCCCTCCCCGGACTGACCATGTTCCCTGTCCTCCCACCCCACCCCAGGGAGCAGGGGCATCCATGCCCCCAAATCACAGACCACATTCCCGTTAGCTCCGCTGTAGAGGGCATCCAAGAGGTATGAGCACTACGGAAACATGTCTTCATCCTCCCTGAGTCTGGGAGTGGGCTCTTCCTACATCACATGCCTCTTTGTCTGGTACCCACACTCTCTGTGGGACATGGTTGTGTAACTGCTGGCAGAGTGTGCGTTGTAGGTACGGGCAATACTTGGCGACGCCCTTGTAGGATGCCAATCACCCACACTGTCTTTTTTCCAATGTGGCCTGGATAGCCCCGACTCACTGGGCAGATTGATGGCATCCAGGGAGGCATATTTGTCAAAAGCTTGTCATGTATTCAAAGTCGGGATTATGCGAATAACTACTGTTCCTTACTGATATCTTGTTACAAAACGTAAGTAACTCGTCCATACAGTTCAGTACATGTGCTGTAGGAGCATCTATGTTGTGTCCTTTGCGTGATGACCTGGTTTGTAATGTACACACACCATGCCCCGTGTGTTAATTACCCACTCATATGTGTGATGGCAGCACATACCATTTGTCACAAATCAAAGATTTATGATGTATGATGATGGTCATGTAATACTTTGGGAATGTAAACACCGCAACATTACTAAGTCAGAACTGTGCAAATGATGGCACATGTGGTGTGTGTGTGTATTGCTGTCAGCTCTCTGGATATGCAGACAAGCTGCTACTCACATTCACATGACGTGTGTCACTGACATGATACATTGTCATGCCCACTAAGACCTTTCCATCAGATCATTTGTATGCATGTCATATCCATTCCACACACCACAGGGCTTTTACTTTTCACGGAGGAGTGGCTGGGAGCTGGCACATGTTACATTAGTGTGTATCCCACGCCACACTCCAAATTGTCTAGATTATTTGAAGCAGTGTTGCTTGTGCCATGTACATTGTAATTGTCTTAGTCAGACCGTTGAAGACATTTCCTATAAATTGTGTATTGCAGGGTACCCCCCTCTGGAAAGGCCGTTGCCTGACTTGGAAGCCATGAGGGAGCGCAATTGCATCCGTCGGTATCGCTTCAACCGACAGATGATCAAGGACCTGACGGACAGGCTGGAGGCTCACCTACAACCACGCCACAGGTATCCAACTGTGCTGACACCCAAGGTAAAGGTGATGGCAGCCCTCCATTTCTTTGCCACAGGTACGTTCCAATTCACCATAGCTGATGTGGGAGGGATGTCTCAGACTATGTTTAGCCGGGTATTGGGTGATGTATTGGCAGCTATGTTGCTGCACCTGGATGAATTCATTACATTCCCTACTCCAGAAGAGTTGACAGATGTCAAGGGGGAATTCTATGCCCTGGGCCGCATGCCACATGTAATTGGTGCAATTGATGGTACACATGTTACTCTAGTGCCACCACAGGCTCAGGAGCCAGGGTATCGCAACAGGAAACACTACCACTCGATAAATGCCCTTGTGGTGTGTCTTGCCAACATGATTATCTCACATGTTTGTGCACGTTTTTCAGGATCGTGCCACGATGCTTTCATCATGAGGCGTAGCAGGGTACCACAGATGATGCTGCAGCTGCACAACCACCGGGCATGTCTTGTTGGTGAGTATACCCTGTCAGCTATGTATGTCAGTATGTCACAACTTCATGATCTGCATCATATTACACACTCATTTCCATGATGTCAATTTGCAGGAGACGCAGGATATCCAAACATGCCGTGGTTAATGACTCCACTACGCAACCCCAGGACAGCTGCAGACCAGCGGTACAACAATGCTAATGGGAAGACCAGGCGGGTGATCGAGCGAACTTTTGGACTCCTGAAGAGCCGGTACAGGTGCCTGGACAAGACAGGCAGAGCCCTCCAATACAGCCCACGCAAGGTGTGTGACATCTTCACCGTGTGCTGCATGCTACACAACATGGCAGTGGAGAAGGCCGTGCCACTCTACCTTGATCCTGATGAGCTGGAACATCCGCCCGTTGAGGATGAAGGCCTTGCCCAGGATGCCAGCGACGAGGAGGGTGAAGATGATATTCGGAGTCACCTCATCCGCAACTTCTTTTCATGATGGTGAGTCATAGCAGCTGTAATCTGAAACATCTACAATAGAGTTGCATGGGTAGCATGCTGTGTATGCAACAGACTGTATGCAAGCTCACTTGGATGTTTGGTGTGCAGTGTCACACAGGTGCAGATGTCGAACAACACACATACGTGCTATGTGTGCAATTTGAATGTACAGGTGTACTATAACATCTGGATAATAAACAGGACATTGTCAAAATGACATGAAACAGAACTTGACCCCTTGTGTGCCACTCTCACCCACAGCTCGCCCTGCCTGTTGTCCGTTGGGGTCATCGTGGCCATCCTGCTATTGCTCATCATGATTGCAACGTCTGCCAAATCAACCGAGCATGTAAATGTAAATGTATTGCGACATATATAGCGCACGTATCACCCGAAGGCATCAAGGCGCTTGCCTTGGGAACCCGTCCTGGCTTTTCCCTGTGAGATAACCCCTACTGGGTATCTCCAGGGTGAAAGCCAGGCATCCCGCAGCGGGTGGGCCGCCGTAGTGGAGATTAAGCAACTATTGCCCAGAGTTGCAGCGTGGGACCCCATGATTAGAATAGGTACCGAGGCGAGAATTATCGAGTCCGTGGACATTTTGGGCTCAGGACCCTGCCGCGTCGGGAATTGAACCCTGGTCCCAGGCCAGACCTCTGCATCAGGGTCTGCCGCTCTAATCAGTGAGCCACACTCCTCCATGCATGGATATGTGGAGAAGTCAATTTGGGTAAGGACTCATATGAGGCTGTTTAGCGTTGGTATGTTTTGAAACGTGTGGTACATGTTCATGTGCATGTAGTCAGACCATGGATACATGCAACTACAAAATGTTACTTATTACATGTATGCCCACTCCCATGACAGGATAGTCACCCCATCTGACTGTCATCTGTTGTAGTTAGAGACTCTGGTGAAATCATCCATGTGTGTAGACATTGACACTGCTACATTGCATGTACCATGGCTTTACATTGTGTCAGAGGTCACAACCACGGACTCTGTGGGGGATTGCAGCCTCACTGTGTGCATTAGAATGTGACTGGATCCTCTCCTCCAGCTTGTGGGCCAGTTCCGTTTGTTTACCATCAAACCATGTGGTGTAGGCGTGGCACAGTCTATGTTCCACATGTTGAGATAACTGTCCTGTCATTCTGTTTACATGGATGCATTGCCCCTTGTAGCAGTATATCATGTCACTGTCATGTCGTTACCACAGTGCAGCTAGAAAATACAGCTACACCAGCCTTCACAGTGAGTAGCAGTTCTGTTTTGATTCACATGATGCCATTAATGTTTTGCATGGGAAATGACAATGTTTGGGTGATGCATATGTGATTTATTGTGTAGCACCAGTGGAGTGTGGTCATTCCCATGAATCTCTAGTCCCGTGCAGCATTACTGGGCAATGCTAGGGTCTCATTATGTGGCTTGGATCAACATCACTTGCACTTTAAATGTTTTAAACCTGCATATCATGTTTAGCATAGTAATGCACACTTGACAGATCAAAAGACTGGCTACTGAGTGCCTTCATTGCATGTAGATCATTAGCTTCGTCATCATATGTGATACTTACAGCTGTTGTGGGTCAAGTCAAGTTGGGGTACATGGCCCTTATGGGTACCCATAATCACATGCAGACATTACAGTTAGCGTAAGTAGCATTGCCATATGTCTCCATGAGTTTGTAAGGTCAACCTCATCTGAGCCAGTGAATGATTTGTAACAACATAGATCTCATTGCATGGTAGCTCACTTGAGTGCGTAACACATGACTCGAATGGATGACAGACTGTCCTAGGTTTTATGTGTCTGTCATAGCATCGGATCTCATGTGATACCATGATTACTCTACTAAAATTGTCTACAGTCAGTAAACTTCACAGGTGTGACTGGTACAGTGTAGCTAATTATGTTTTTGTATTGTCTGTGACATGAGAATGTACTCCTAATGGTTATGTACCTCTGTTTCAGGTCTCCCTCCCAGCAGTTCCCATCCTCTCCTTCCCTCGCCTGATCTCCCTTTTGTGTCTGTCGTTTGTACTCAGACCAAGGGGCTATTTGGAGGTGGAACCCTTTGAGCATCACACCACACTGATGAAGTAAGGTACGGCCAGTCCTTGACAGGCTTGTCGCCAATAGTACTGCTTCAGTACAGGTGACATCATTAATAGTGTTATTTGGAGTTCTTGCCAATGCTCATGTATGTTTGATAATGCTCTATTGGCTCCCAATGTAAATAATCATGTTGTGCATGAAGTCTGACTTCTACAGATAAATGTGCCGCCTTGATGTCAACGCACATGTCCTTCTAATGTGCATGTATACTATCTAGCATGAAGTTAGCTTATGCTTGTTATGTGTTTACCTGTAAAGTGACCACACGCATGGTGTGGGGGAGGCTAGAACACTATGTTGTGTGTGAGGTAGATGGCTTTGTAGTTGCTTTTTGGCTTTGAACACACTAGCTGTAGTGTACACCTGCTGACGATGTGTGTCTTGTGCCCCACTTGTGCGTAAGGGCCCTGATCCAGTGGCTGTGATCTTTGGTGATTACTGTGCCATTTTATTTGCTGTGACCCTGAGTGAGACAGACACTCCTGCCTTCACATACACATGTCACTTTGTGGCTTGCAAATGCCCTTGTGGTATGTGCTTGTTTTGCAAGTTGTCACACCCCTCCTGCCAGCATGTCTTCACTCATTGCTGCTGCTGCATATACAGCCACCATGCCGCACACATTATCCAGGGACACAGAGACCTACAGGATGACCCTCCTTCCATCCATTTATAGAGCATGCTCCTGCCACCCTACACACAGACTACGCCAGACATTCACCCTCCTGCTATCACAATGCTTCTAACTCAGCCATTGCAGCTGCTATGCCTGTGTGTGCAACACATACTGGCACGACTATGGCAGATTCACTTGACATTGGGTCTATGTACCACCAGGTCATGTGTCGTGTACAGCACACACACACCTTCCATAGGCACAATATTGTACAGTGTTACCTTGTCAACGCCACATCAGCAAAAACATAGCTGTCACTGTCAGTCAAGTAGCCACAGGGGAGACAACCCATGACCACGTCTCTTGGGTGTGGTGTGATTTCCCCATTCTGGTGTAGGTATTTGTCAGATGTGGGTAGTAGTTCTGTATGCGTTGCTCCCATTACAGTAGTATAGTACTTGTAGCTACATAGGGGTAGGTCACCTATTCAGGTGTGCTTGTGTAGAGTGCTACAGCCCATTGCCCACAGTCTGTCCTGCCAACCTTGTCCTGTGCGCCATTCATCACATTCACAGTACTGCATCATGCAGACGATAGTTCACATACCTGGGGACACAGTTGTAGGTACTCCCTACGTGGCCAACTACTTTTGTCACACTGATCTGTACACTTCAAAGTGACTCTCCTGGGCCTGCCTGTGATAGCAGTTTTGGGCTCCAAACCCCCCTCCAGCACTTACTATCCCACACAGGTGTGTCTTTCCATCCATGTATCTAGTTGTTAGGATTTCCCCCCCAATGTGTGTCCACACTCAGATTCTGATCCAAGTGTGTGGTAGGCTGCTGTTTGTCGGATACCCTTCCATTTCATACATTTGCACACACATATCTATTTATGCTGTGGTTCAAAGATAACTCACCACATGCGTATTAGGATTAGTATATTTATTGGGAGATCTTGTGCAGGGAACGTGAATAAGTGCTGTACAGAAAGGGGTGGAATCCAAAGTTCACTGCCGGAGATGAGATGCCTTACAGTTTCAGTCAACAGAGTCAAGGCCACAGTGCTTGGCATCATTGAGCAGACTGTGACTAGCATGTCCATGTGGGAGAGTCTCATAGGGGATGCTGTTGCACCCAGGGGCAATATGCCAGGTCCAGTGTCCTGGGAGATGTGCATGGCCCACTGCCTCTCAACGTCTTAGCCGTGGACGACCCACCTTCCTTGGGGGACCCTCAGGTGCAGGCCTGGACGATACATGGGATGCTACGTCAGAGAGTACCTCCTCCTCCTCCTCCTCCCTCCCTGCGGCTGGTGTCACACTTTGCCGTGATGTTGCTGGCCTTGTGACACAGGGAGGGTGCTGCATGTTGGCAGCTCTCTGACGTAGCGATTGGCTCATTTCCCGATGCACCGTCAAGAGCTGAGCCAGACTTGCCTCCACCCGTCCATAATGTAGGTCTTGCCTGGCTATTTGCTCTGCCTGCTGTTCTTTCACCTGGTTGAGGGTCTCCGCAAGCTGGCCTATCTCCCTGGTGTCCCGCCGGTATGCCTCCAGGATGTTAGCGAGTTCTGGCATACCGGATGCTGCAGCTGACTGGCCAGAATCTCGCCTCCGCCTTCCGCCACTCCCACCACCCTGACCCACACGAACACGGCCTGCGCTTGTGGGCACATCCAATCGACGGGCCCCCCGAGTGCTGGCAGGGTGGAGGTCGTCAGCAACCTCAGGGGCGCCCGACAAAGGGTGCCCCTCATTTTCAGACTGGCTCGATTGTGGATCATGGGCAGGGCTGTGACCTGTCTGCTGGGATGTGGTGGGAATGGGTCCGGTGGTTGGCTGAGATGTAGCTGGTACAGTTGCTGCAGGCGTTTGGGATCCAGAGGAGCCAGGTTGGTTGGGGTCATCCACAGTGCGTTGAGTGGCGTCGCTGTCGGTGGGGTCTGGGTCCTGCTGAGCCTGGGACTGGGATCCTTCTCCCCCCTGGTTGGGGGGGAGCACACGTTCCCCTGTGTGTGGGAGAGACAGACACTGTTAAGGCACTATCATGTGACATCTTGTTTAGTTATCCATTATGAGCATCACAGTTCCACAAGCTTCACATTGTTGACATTGTTCTGTTGTGTATGTAGTGGTAGTAATTTGACATGTACTCAGGGGTATATTCACTATTCCATTATCTTGACAATAACTGACACAGCCATTGCTGTGTCTTGTATTGGCGGCACAACACATGTAAGGCATTGGTCATGTTCAGGCAACATCCAGGATACGGTGTAAATCCTTATGTCTGCGTCAAGCATGCACAGAGTTTAGATACAGCATGTTGATGTTAGAGACAGAGCATCATTAATTTGCATGACATCTACTACTTTGGATGTCTTTTGCTGTACCGTGATGGCCAAACAATGCCAACACCCCTGGACCTGTACACACACTTATAGATCATGGATTTATAACTTGGCACTTCTGTAAGACGCATTACCTTTTCAATACCCATGTCCATGTTGGTACTTCAGTGCATCCACAACGTTCATGAGATGGGGCACGTGCATTGTTTGAGCGCCACAATGGACTTGAGCATCTGCAATGTGCATGTATGAGTAGTATGCATTTTCATATGAGTGAGTGTTTTGTTGTGGTACATGACAATTGGGACAGTGTTGCACTCCAAAGCCTGTCCCCAGGGGATGAGTTTCTGTAAGGCGGGTGTAGGATAGGCCATGGTAGTAGTTTGTGTGTGATTTGCAAGCGTCCATCGTTCAAGATTTGGCTGCCCCCTGATGTTGCATGCTGGCATATTGGTGGTTTTGTCTTCATGCACAGGGTGTGTGACCTTGTCCTGGTGTTTGTGTTTTCAGTGATCACAGGAGGGACTTGTGCTGCCTACACCTGTGGCCATTGTGTACTACAGAGGTTTACGATATGTGTGTCCTGACACAGTACAGTGTTGGCTGGAAATGGTGTGTGTGTTGCAGGCACTTAGTGGATGACTGCTGGTAATTAGGAGACATCCCTATACATTCTGCTCTATGGTGTTTGTAAGGCCTGTGCAGTGATTGGGTGCAACTGTGTGTGTGCCCAGGGAGATGTGGTGAGGTGACAGTGGGAGGGAGGGCGACAGTGGGAGGGAGGGTGACAGAGGGAGAGGGCGACAGTGGGAGTGGGCAACAGAGGGAGAGGGCAACAGTGGGAGAGGGCTACAGAGGGAGAGTGTGACAGTGGGAGGGAGGGTGACAGAGGGAGAGGGCGACAGAGGGAGAGTGTGACAGTGGGAGGGAGGGCGACAGAGGGAGAGGGCAACAGAGGGAGAAGGCAACAATGGGAGAGGGCGACAGAGGGAGAGTGTGACAGTGGGAGGGAGGGCGACAGAGGGAGAGGGCGACAGTGGGAGAGGGCGACAGAGGGAGAGTGTGACTGTGGAAGGGAGGGCGACAGAGGGAGAGGGCGACAGTGGGAGAGGGCGACAGAGGGAGAGTGTGACAGTGGGAGGGAGGGCGACAGAGGGAGAGGGCAACAGAGGGAGAGGGCAACAGTGGGAGAGGGCGACAGAGGGAGAGTGTGACAGTGGGAGGGAGGGCGACAGAGGGAGAGGGCGACAGAGGGAGAGTGTGAGAGTGGGAGGGAGGGCGACAGTGGGAGAGGGCAACAGAGGGAGAGTGTGGCAGTGGGAGGGAGGGCGACAGAGGGAGAGGGCGACAGAGGGAGAGGGCGACAGAAGGAGAGGGCGACAGAGGGAGAGGGCGACAGAAGGAGAGGGCGACAGAGGGAGAGTGTGACAGAGGGAGAGTGTGACAGAGGGAGGGAGGGCGACAGAGGGAGAGGGCAACAGTGGGTGGGGGAGACAGGGTTGGAGGCAGGTTGTTTGTGCTTGTTCACTTGCTACACTGCCTTACTGTGTCACACAATATTGTATCTCTGGAAGGTGTGTCCACAACATGATATTGTTTAGGAGCTGTGGTCTACTATCTTGTGTGATATTTCCCTATCCCTGTACATTGGGAATGGTGCCTGGGTGAGGCCCTGGGGCATATGGGATGAGAGCAGCCTCCTACCCTCCACCTTCCACCCTTTGTGGGTCCCACTTGCAACAAACCACTTTTAGTTGTGTCCCGCTAGGACTCATGGCCACCCACCCCATGCTGCTGGGCACTGTTGTAAGTCCACCCATATAACATGTATTTTGTGTACACTCACCAGACTCAACGGCTCCTTGTATTCCATGTACTCCCGCCAGTGGCAGCAGGGCCATGACTTTCTCCTCCCAGGGCTGGTATACAGGAGGTCTGCGGGGACCACCACCTCCAGTGTGGTGTGCAGAGGCGTAGTTCTGGTCCATTTTCTTCTTGACCATCCTCCGCAGATCATACCACCTGGCCTGGCATTCTCCCTTGGTGCGCCGGATGGGTGCAACAGCATTGACCCGGTCTACGATCCTCTCCCACAGGCGTGTTTTTTCTGCCATGCTGGTCTGTCTGACCAATGCGCCAAACAGCTGTGGCTCGACTCTGATGTCTTCATCTGTAAGTATCTCCATCTCCGGGTTAGTGAACTTTGGATTCTTGGGTGTGGTCATGGTGTGGGGTGTATGTGATTGAGGGGGTGATGGTGTGTATGGATGAGGGTGTGTGGTTGTGATTGTGAAGGGGGTGGTGTGGGTGTAGATGTGATAGGGTGTATGTGTGAAGGTATGTGGCTGCTATAGTTGGTGTGCTCTTTGTTTCGTTGCAAGAATGGGTATGTTGCAAAGGATGATGGGTTGTATGTGTGGAGCCTTTTATTGGTCAAATAGTGGGTGTGGCTTAATTTGAATTGGTTGTGTGTGTGTTATATGGGGTGGGTGTTAGTGTTGACCTCTGTTTGGCTGTGACCAGGACATTGATTCTCTATGGTCTGTACACAGGAGACATGTTCAGTGTTGTTGTGCCACTTGTTTGCAAAGTCCTTGTGCTGGTTTGGGTGTTGGCGTTATGTGTGCGTGTCGTACTTGTGCGTGCGAGTGAGTGGTACGGGCCGTTGGCGGGTGGGGGTGTTCGCGTAGGCTTGTTGGGGGGGTGTGCGTGTCGTACTTGTGCGTGGGAGTGAGTGGTACGGGCCGTTGGCGGGTGGGGGTGTTCGCGTAAGCTGGTTGGGGGGTGTGCGTGTCGTACTTGTGCGTGCGAGTGAGTGGTACGGGCCGTTGGCGGGTGGGGGTGTTCGCGTAGGCTTGTTGGGGGGTGTGCGTGTCGTACTTGTGCGTGCGAGTGAGTGGTACGGGCCGTTGGCGGGTGGGGGTGTTCGCGTAAGCTTGTTGGGGGGGTGTGCGTGGCGTACTTGTGTGTGCGAGTGAGTGGTATGGGCCGTTGGCGGGTGGGGGTGTTCGGGTAGGCTTGTTGGGGGGGTGTGCGTGTCAAACTTGTGCGTGCGAGTGAGTGGTACGGGCCGTTGGTGGGTGGGGGTGTTCGCATAGGCTTGTTGGGGGGGTGTGCGTGTCGTACTTGTGCGTGTGAGTGAGTGGTACGGGCCGTTGGCGGGTGGGGGTGTTCGCGTAAGCTTGTTGGGGGGGTGTGCGTGTCGTACTTGTGCATGCGAGTGAGTGGTACGGGCCGTTGGCGGGTGGGGGTGTTCGCATAGGCTTGTTGGGGGGGTGTGCGTGTTGTACTTGTGCGTGCGAGTGAGTGGTACGGGCCGTTGGTGGGTGGGGGTGTTCGCATAGGCTTGTTGGGGGGGTGTGCGTGTCGTACTTGTGCGTGTGAGTGAGTGGTACGGGCCGTTGGCGGGTGGGGGTGTTCGCGTAAGCTTGTTGGGGGGGTGTGCGTGTCGTACTTGTGCGTGCGAGTGAGTGGTACGGGCCGTTGGCGGGTGGGGGTGTTCGCGTAGGCTTGTTGGGGGGGTGTGCGTGTCGTACTTGTGCGTGCGAGTGAGTGGTACGGGCCGTTGGCGGGTGGGGGTGTTCGCGTAGGCTTGTTGGGGGGGTGTGCGTGTTGTACTTGTGCATACGAGTGAGTGGTATGGGCCCTTGGCGGATGGGGTGTTCGCGTAAGCTTGTTGGGGGGGTGTGCGTGTCGTACTTGTGCGTGCGAGTGAGTGGAACGGGCTGTTGGCGGGTGGGTGTGTTCACGTAGGCTTGTTGGGGGGGTGTGCGTGTCGTACTTGTGCGTGCGAGTGAGTGGTACGGGCCGTTGGCGGGTGGGGGTGTTAGCGTAGGCTTGTTGGGGGGGTGTGCGTGTCGTACTTGTGCGTGCGAGTGAGTGGTACGGGCCGTTGGCGGGTGGGGGTTTTAGCGTAAGCTTGTTGGGGGGTGTGCGTGTCGTACTTGTGCGTGCGAGTGAGTGGTACGGGCCGTTGGCGGGTGGGGGTGTTCGCGTAGGTTTGTTGGGGGTGTGTGCGTGTCGTACTTGTGCGTGCGAGTGAGTGGTACGGGCCGTTGGCGGGTGGGGGTGTTCGCGTAGGCTTGTTGGGGGGGTGTGCGTGTCGTACTTGTGCGTGCGAGTGAGTGGTACGGGCCGTTGGCGGGTGGGGGTGTTCGCGTAGGCTTGTTGGGGGTATGCGTGTCGTACTTGTGCGTGAGCGAGGGGTACGCGTGTGGTATGTGTTGACGTTGCTAGATGCGAGCCACATATTGCCGTACGGATCATTATTCAAGTGCGATAACTTAGTTCCGTACGAACTCAGGCTTCTCGTACAGGATCGTACTTGTGTGTTTGTACGAGCTGTTTACGAATCGTACGGTAGGATTCCCGATGCATGGTCGTACGGATCACCGACTGTGATTCGGACGGTTCGGTGATAATCGTACGGAAATAGACGGGAACGGATTGGAATTCGCAGGTCGGACGTAAAGTTCACATTCGTACGGAATCGGATACGGATGCGAGTCGTACGGCTGAATTTTTTACTGGATCGGAATCGACCCCTAAGAGTGTGGGAGAGAGTCAGACAACAATGTGAAAAAGTTCATCATCATCACTGAGCGTAACTGGGTCGAAGAAGTCATCATCATCCCGTAAAATGCTCCAGCCCACCATTAGAAGGATGTGTTTTCAGATGCGCCATTTGAACGCAACCACCCAACGGCGCGTCTGTATAACACTAAGCTGGTTAAAATGCTAGCGCTGGACCTTCTCCCTTTTTCTTTTGTGGAAGGGGTGGGTTTTCTTGAAATGGTGGCAACGCTCTGCCCTAAATTGAAGGTTCCTAGCCGGTTCTATTTTGCCAGAGTTGCGGTTCCAGCACTACATGAAGATGTGCTGGAGGTGATTGGGGCAGCTTTGCAGAAGAGTGCTGTGCACACTATACATCTGACAACAGACATGTGGACCAGTTGCCAAGCCCTTGATTACATGTGCATCACTGCACACTGGGTCTCTTTTTCAGGGGTTAAAGCAAAGCTAAACGCAGGTGTTGACACAGAAAAAGTTTATAAAGCTGCTCGGAAACATGCAACAGTAGCCATGTTTGCCACGGAGAAAACTCATACAGCAGAAAACATTTTGCATGAGTTTAACACATAGGTCTTTCAATGGCTGTCCCCAAGAAAACGCATGATTGGTTATGTTTCCACGGATAATGCCGCCAATGTAGTTAAGGCTATGGATAAGGGTAACTATTTCAGAGTGCCGTGTTTGGCGCACTGTATAAACCTGGTTGTTAAAAAATTCTTGCGTGAAGAAAGTCCAGTCTACGAGTTACTGACCACCTGCCGAAGAATGTGCACGCATTTCAACTATTCTTTTAAGGCCCGGAAGCAGCTGAGGTGCCTGCAACATGAACGTAAAGTGCCAGTGAAAGCACTCATCCAGGAGGTGATAACACGTTGGAACTCAACCTTCTACATGCTTGAGCGTCTGTATGAGCAGTATGCGGTAGTCGATCAGTATTTCTTTAAACTGGGTACACCTATGATAGACCTGAGCATACAGGTGGAGCAATGGGAGCTAGTTTTTTTTTTTAAACTCTTTATTCACAGCTGTATCATCAGAACAATGACAGTGCAATAGGCGTCCACATTACATCAGCTGGTATTTTTCATTTTTCCCCCAACCATAACCACCCACTCCGTCAAGTGTATTCTTAAACGGGGAACCATCAGCAATACAGTCGGTCTAATTACTGCGTGCAACACATCTCGTTCCCATGTCCGTATTTTTTTGCTGTATGTTTGTGGGATCTAACAAGTAAGTGACCAACTCATCTACCCTCCCCTTCCCTCCCGCCTCCCCCGTACATTCCCTCCCTTCCCCGTCTCCTGGTGATCCGTGCAACTCCCCATTTGTCTGAGCTTGGTTTGTGCTGGCTTTCACGTAACCTAATATGTGTTGTATCCTGGCCTGTCATACGACCCACGGGGAGCCATCAGATCCTACCTCTACATTTCCCAACTCCCACCCCCTAACTCTGCGAGCCAAGTCCCGGTGCCGGGGCCAGGTCTACCTCTTTGAGTGCTATGAGCATGACCTCCCAGTCTTGGGATATGGGGTATTTTCTGTAGCCCCGTATTTCTTCCTTCCTGAGGGCCACCCCCTCAGCCCTGCCCCATTTCAATACCTCTGTTTGCCATATGTGTGTTCCCGGTGCCCTAGGGGATTTCCATCTCATTGTTAATGCCCGTATTGCCCGTAGCATAGCAAAGTCCAATAATTTCAGTCGGGCTTTCTGCGGCTTAGGCCGTCTGCGCGGCCCCAGAAGACAGGGCAGTGCCTCGACCAGCACCGGTAGGTTTGTGACCATGTGTAGCACCCGGCACACCTCTGACCAGTACTCCCGAAGTCTTGTGCAAATCCAGACCATATGGAGGAACCCAGCATCATCCTCCCCACAGCGTGGGCATCTACGGGGTGTGTCCGGGAACATCAAGTGTAGCCTTTTAGGAGTGAGGTATGCCCTGTGCAAAATCATTAATTGTATGAACCTGAACCTAACGTTTCGTGATACCCTCAGGGGATGCTCCAGCACCACACACCACTCTTTCTCTGTCATTACCCTGCCCATGTCCTGCTCCCAGGTGCAATGGGAGCTAGTTAAAAGCCTGACAGACATGCTTCGTCCTTTTGAGGTCTTCACGCGTGCAGTCAGCAGGGAGGACTGTAATTTGGGAAAAGCTATCCCATTGTTGCGCATGCTAGAGCACCAACTGAAGGCAGTGTCTTCTACGTTTCAAAAAGATGGAAAGCAAGAAGCATTTGAGCTGGCGGAGAAGTTATTACAGCACCTACTTCGCGATGAACGTCTTGAAAAGATCCACACAGAACAGCATTACGTTTCTGCTACTATTCTGGATCCACGGTACAAAAAGGCAGTGGCAGGCAGTGTAGTGTAGTTCCTATAATCCCAATAGGCTCTGCGCATTGGAATAATATAAACAGCAGTGTAGACGTAGGACTGAGGTCGACTAGGTCTCTACTGACTATATTAGACTTAATTAGTTTTGCCAGCTAGCTCAGAGGTCACTAGAAACTTTCTCGAATAAACAAGGAGGAGTTTAACTTCCCTGGATAGACAAGAAGGCATTAGCTTCTGACAACCATAAACATGACAACTTTGCTCCCTCAGAATAAGAGTGTATCTCTAGAGTCGTGTGAAAACAATAGACAATTATTTCACTCAGTCAATCGTGCGTACTTAGTTTCACCAGAGTGCAGAGAAATAGAGAGACGGGCGTTTTCAATAAAAGGTGTTATTTATTGAGCAGTCTTCTTTCTCATGCAAGAGAAATGAATTGCCACAATTGCAATACTTAATATAAAGTAAAGTGCGTACAGTAAAAGGAGTATTATGAAATAATACTGTAAAAGCATTGATTTGGTTTCTTAGCCATATGATACTTTAAAATCGATAAAATATATACATACATAAATACATTGGATCTCTGACAGAATATCGATGCTGAAAATATCGACAGACAAAATATCGACGTTGGAATATCGAAGGCAAGTATATCGACACCCTATCTACAACATGGTAAGTACAAAAATATCGAAACAAAAATATCGATGTTAAAAATATCATAATTAAAAATATCGTTTTTTAAAACAAAGGTAAAATTAAGTAAATAGTACTTATATATATTTTAAACTTATGTTAAAATGTGTTATAATGTTTAAAATGAATAAATAATACATATTTACTATTAAACATTTCATTAAAAATAATAATTAAATATATAATATATACTTAAATTATTATAATATATACATTATTTCTTAAATAATTATAAAATATTAACAAATACTACAATTTAAAAACACATCAACACTCATAAAATAATAACATAAATAATAATAAATAATTATATTTAATAAATAACAACAATTAAATATACTTTCAATATTTTTAAAATTAATTAAATACAACATTATGTAACATCTCAAATACATAAATAAATATAAATAATATTGAATAGCATAAGGGTAAAAATTACTATTCAAACTCCAGAGGGTGCAACAGTAGATAGTGGATCGCGGGTATGTAATAATGACTATTCCCACTCCAATGAGTACAACATTAGGGAAAGCGTTGGATAGCGTAAAAGTAAAAATTACTATTCCCACTCCAGAGAGTGCAACAGTAGAGAAAACGTTGGATAGCGGGTGGGTAAAAATTACTATTCCAACTCCAGTGAGTGGAACAGTAGAGAAAGCATTGGATAGCGGGTATGTAAAAATGACTATTCCCACTCCAATGAGTGCAACATTAGGGAAAACATTGAATAGCGTAAGAGTAACAATTACAATTCCCACTCCAGAGAGTGCAACAGTAGGGAAAACGTTGGATAACGGGTGGGTAAAAATTACTATTCCCACTCCAGTTAGTGGAACAGTAGGGAAAGCGTAGGATAGCGTATGGGTAAAAATTACTATTCCAACTCCAGTGAGTGGAACAGTAGGGAAAGCGTTGGATAGCATATGGGTAAAAATTGCTATTCCAACTCCAGAGGGTGCAACAGTAGGGAAAGCGTTGGATAGCGTAGGGAGAAAAATTACTATTCCAACTCAAAAGGGTTCAACAGTAGGGAATGCCAATTAATAAATATTTACAAAAAATATTACACATAAATAATTGTAATTATTTACAATTAAATTACTTCCCACACTATTCCCCTATAAACCCACAACCCGCTCTGGTACTAAACATAACATTTAATAAAAATTAACATTAATTGCCAATTAAATAATTAATTTATCAAATAAAATAAATAATTGCCAATTAATAATTACTATTAAATTAGTTCCCACCCTATTCCCCTATAAACCCACAACCCACTCTTGTACTAAAACATAACATTTAATAATAATTAACATTAATTACCAATTACATAATTAATTTATCAATTAAAATAATGAATTGCCAATTAATATTTAAATAAAAAAACTAATTAATTACTATTAAATTACTTCCAACCCTATTCCCCTATAAACCCACAACCCGCTCTGGTACGGAAACATAACATTTAATAAAAATGAACATTAATTGCCAATTAAATAATTAATTTATCAAATAAAATAATTAATTGCCAATTAATAATTACAATTAATTTACTTCCCACCCTATTCCCCTATAAACCCACAACCCGCTCTGGTACTAAAACATAACATTTAATAAAAATTAACATCAATTACCAATTAAATAATTAATTTATCAATTAAAATAATTAATTACCAATTAATTATTGCAATTAAATTACTTCCCACCCTATTCCCCTATAAACCCACAACCTGCTCCGGTACTAAAACATATAATTTACTTAAAAATAAATGTATTAATATATAAAAATAATACACATATAATATAAATTAATTTAAATACTTTACAAAAACATATAACACATACATAATAAAAATCTAAAAAATAATACAAATATCGATATTATTAACATCGAAATTAGTTACATCGATATATATGCTATCGATATTACTAACTTCGATATTACTTACATCGATATAAATGAATTCGATATTACTTACCTCAGGGTCGATATTCTGTCCTACGATATTCTTGACATCGATATTCTGTACCTTCGAAATTTTAAACACGATATTTTGGTAGGTCGAAATTTTCAACTCGATATTTGACGGTGTACCAAATACATTGACTAACGTACTCAACTGGTGCTTCTAAATACGCCTACCCCGGTGTACCTGACCTAAGCCTAATACGTGGGAAGGAGTAAATAAGTAGCAGTTTAAGTTAAGTTGTTTTTGCCAAGAATCTGAATCAAGAACTCTCTTTAAGGGTTTAGTCAGCTCCGTACCTGGGTAATAGAAAGCAGGAGGTCTGGTATCTCTTTCTCAGGACTCGATATCCCAGCAACCCACAAGGGCGACTGAGAACACCGGAGCTGGATTTTCTCGGCTGGAGAAAAAGACAGCGTCTCTCTCAGTGCGTCAAAGGGGAGGGGCGGCGTCCGTGGGCTCTCGCATCAGCTGGGCTCTCGGGCAAGTAGATAGCCGCTCTGCTCCAAACCACCGTGTGCTTGCTTAAGGCATCGTTGGTATATTTATACCTGAAAGGTGCCGGGTTTGACGGAAGGTGGACATAAGACGTCAATAAAGATGTTACTAAGAACTGGCCGTTCTTTCAGTGCTCACAGGAGTTCTAGGACAAATCAAAACAGAAGCATGGGGATTTCCCAGGTTGCTGGAGGTTTGCTTTGTTTAAAGAACGCGTTGTACTTTCTAGGAGTCTGGGGAATTAGCCTTGCTTAATTTGGGCTGCATAGGCTACGACTAAATATGGATATGATTCTTATGCCTTTATAAGGATATTATTTATTATAGCCATACAAGGGCATAAATTAGGAATATTGAATTAGGGTCCTAGATAGAAATACAACAGCAGAGTATTCTTTCCTTTGATGACGCAGATTTTACAAAGTACAAACATTGGCTACCTGTGTCAGCCACTCGGATTGAAAGAGAACGGCAGGAAATTGAAGGAAAAGGCAGTACATCAGCATCAGCAGGCCATGCGGAGTCAAAAAAATCCACTTCTGCATCTGTGGCTGTGGCAGAAGTGAGTGATTTTCTCTCTCAGCCGTTAACGACACCAGCAACCGTATCATCTGCATCAGACACAACAGTAATATTGTGTGAAGAAGAGGATTGGCTAACTCAGCTTGGGTTTGCTTCTCAAAAGGTCCCAGAAAAAAGTAAGCAAAGTGTAGGAACCCTGGAGAACCCTGAGTCGATGGTGCAGGCCTATCTGAATGACTTAACAGAGGTCTATGTTCATATTGACCTATTGGCGTATTGGCATGGGAAAAGAGATGTGTGGCCAGAGATCACCAACCTGGCTATAAATTACTTGTCTTGCCCACTCGCAAGCAAGACTTCTGAATGTGTTTTCATTGCTGCTGGTGGCATTGTAACTTCCAAAAGGACCCGCCTCTCGCCCAAAAATGTGGAGAGGTTAACAATGATCAAGATGAATCAGCACTTCATACCACCAGATTACAAAATACGAGAATGCACGCAGGAAGAAGACGAGGAGGACACCAACTTAGATGAGGGAAGTTCTTCTCTGTTAAATGACCTACTCCCGTCTGAATTCGCAGAGTTTGAGGATGAGCTCTTCTTCCCTGACACCGAGCCCTGAAAATGAGTCAATGAATCACTAACTTTCTTTTTCGTCCTTATTCACTATTATTCCTGTGTGTCTGTCTTTCTTTGTTTTGCAAAATCTATATAAAAAAAAACTTTAAACACCTAATCACAAAAACAAGCCCATCAGCAGAACTGTCTTCACTTATTTGCTTATTGATTTGAAGGTGCCACATTCTGCATTCCTCAGGTTCACAAGTTCACAAGAACATGCTCCTCTATCCTCCTCCTCCAGACTCCTATTTCCCTGAAAGCAGATGGCTAGATTACGCTCTATGAAGAAAGACTCTGCACTTGTGGGGGTGTTCTACTTCTTTGCGGGTGAGTTGACGGGTCTGGGGCATTGCTGTGAAGGTCTAATACTGGATAAAAGTGGTTTGGAGAAAATCGGACGTGAAAAAGTATATTGCGTTTTTGCTCACTTGCCTGTCTTTGGAGTGCTGTTTGGGGGCTTCCAGGTTTTTGGGGGTGGGTTTTGGGGTCTGGGAGCACTGCTGCCACAGTCTAATGTTGATTGCATTTGTTTTTCAGAAAATCTGTGGTGGAAAAGGGGAGTTAGGGCCTAGCTGCAGAGCTCATTTGGACTGCATTCCAGGTAGGCCCAAAGTTTCCTAAGTGTGGCTTTTCCCGGTTTTGCTTTTCGGCTTTTTTGGGGGTGAAACTTGTTTTTGCTCGGGTTCACGGGTCTGGGGGCCTTGCTTGGAAGGTGTTATAACTGCTAAAAGTGGTTTGGAGAAAATCGGAGCAATACAAGTTTTTGCACTTTTGATCACTTGCCTGTCTTTGGGGTGCTGTTTGGGGAGCTTTTAGGTTGTTGTGGGTGGGTTTTGGGGTCTGTGAGCACTGCTGGCACATTCTAATGTTGATTGCATTTGTTTTACAGGAAATCCATGGTGGAAAAGGGAAGTTGGGGCCTAGCTTCAGAGCACATTTGGACTGAATTCCAGGTAGGCCCAAAGTTTTCTAAGTGTGACTTTTCCCGGGTTTGCCTTTTGGCTTGTTGGGGGTGTTAAACTTGTTTTCGCCCGGGTTGACAGTTCTGGGGCCATTGTCTAATACCCGAAAGAAAGTGTTTTGGAGACAATCCCTGGGGAAAAAGTTTTTGCATTTTCTGAGATTTCGCTCACTCTACCGTTTTCGGGGGGCTGTTTGTGGGGGTTCCTGGTGTTTGTGGGGGGGTTTGCGAGTCTTGGAGCAATGCTGGGTATGGATACTTTTGCTTGCTTGCAAGTGGTTTGAATACAATCCATGGTGGGTAAGGGGGGATTTGGGCCTACTTTACTTTCAAAGTACGTTTTGTCACCATTTTCTACTAGGCCTCTAACAGGTAGCAGTATCGCACGTTTTTTGAGATCTGATTGGGGGTCTTCTACATTTTTGTGACTGGGTTTAGTAAGGGTCTGAGAGCACTGCTGGGAAGGTCTAATTTTGTTCTAAAATACAGTTTACAGTACACCTAGCTTGAGGGGAAAGATCCGCTAAATTAATTCGCCCATACTTATTTATCCTTCAAAAGGAGACTCAGACAGAGTACGCACTTTCAAAAATATTGTACTGTCTATTAGGAAACTCAAAGTGTGACTTTTTGCACTACACAGCGTACATACCTTATATTTATTTGTCAGTGGTGTTCTAATATCACTTCCTGTTTTTCCATCAATAATTACAGGCCGGGTTTCAGCCTGTGCAATGGGAAAAAAATGATGAAGTCAGGCTTCACATTAGCGAGCCGCAATTCAGCATCCACCAGGCAGGCAGTGGACAGGGTGTCTTCTGGTCACCAACATTGATAGTCGGAGCGTCAGATGGAATGGAGGAGTCCCGCTAATAAGAGGAATGGTTGGATGCATGCAACTTCCCAAATTCAACAGGACAACTACAACAACATACAGATACAGTATCCGTTCTTTTCTAATTATCTTTTAAGTAATGTTATTGCTGTGAACTTCTATGAGTGTGACTCTGCATTTCTTTGATCTATGCTTCTAAATTCATCCCTACAGCCATGGTATAAGTTTTACTTCTGCTATTTTTCAAACCTAATTTAATGTACGAAGTGTTTCTCCGAGTGCAGAGATAGGCAAGTGAAAACGCATAATTACTGCAGCCCTGTACTGTCGCATTCTTTCATTCACGGTTGTCGAAAGTACTACTTACTTTTCAGTAACCATGCATGCAGTAGTGCATGCACTTCCTTTATGTCACTTAAAAGATTTATGGATAGCTTTGTACCCAAAGATTTGTTTATCTTCAATTATTGTTTGTCCATGCTGTGCTTTTTTTCTTCTCTCAACAAAACTTTCCCAAAAACCCCCATTCCCATCCATTTTCCAAACCCTAACCCTCTTCCCCCGGGCTGTGTGGTTTTGATTGATGTGTGACTAAATGACAGCAATAATTCCACACACTTACTGGGGAGGATAAGGTCATAGCAACTGGCTGGTGAAGGAATCCGAGGATATTTTCTTACTCAGCTTGACACAGACCCATGACTATTGGCAAATGAAAGCAGATTTTCATGTGCGCCATCAACTTGATTGATCATCAAGAACATCCTCCCCCTAGACGTGGCAAATAATTACGCTGCTGTATCCTTCACCTTCAGTACTTTTTCTTGTAGTAGTAGCCAATGTCAAAGAAATTCAACGCAAGTAGTAGTTATACTTTCAATACTTTACCATTTGTTAGGCTACATTGTGGCACTGTTCTAGTGTACTATCACCTGCTATATTCTCTATCGTACCGTTCTAATGCTATGGTAAGGACAAACAAGGTTTCATTTTCTTTTTGTCATATGCTGCAACTGCCACTGTGTAACACCACTAGTACCACCGCAATGATGACATTTCATCCGCCCAGGATTGCCAACCTTAATCACCATTTCCCGTACAACCAGCCCTGTGCCTAGCCCTATTTCCAAACACAAATTACAGGTAAGATAAGCGTTTGGGGGGAGGTAGTATAATGGAGTATTAGGAGAGACGAGAAACTGACGGTAGTACTAGTAAAGTCCCAGGACTATTGAATTCCCTTACTCTGTGAGAGGCACTTAGTTTTGAAAACATTTGGGCAATTACTTACACAAATTGAATCAAGATGCCACTTAAGTTTCAGGAAAACAAACTTACTGTTAAACCCCCACCCACCAGCCTCAAAAGCAGTAAAAAACACGTATGCTAAGATAAAGTTTAAAGTATATTCATATCTCTAACATAAATAATCTCCCGCAAGCACCCAACCCACCCCCCCTCCCTAACCCCAACGAATGTCCGTGAAAAGTCCAAAAAACCCAACTCCCAATTCCCACCCCCCAGAAGTCTTTAAAAAAGGGACAAGGGACAGTCTCCTCCTACCGCTGGCTGCTGTTCACTTTTCGGGCCAGGTCGGATTGCTCCTTGCGGAGGGTCTCGAGCAGGGTTTTGGTGTTCAACAGCTCCGGCTCGAGGTAGGACACCCTGAGTGAAAGGCGGTGCAACCTTTTTTTGGTTCTGCTGTGGGGGGCAGCTGATTTTTTTGCTGCTCGGCGGTGGCGGGTGGCTGCGGTACCCCGGCTCCGAACGGCTGGAGACCTGCTGCGCTGACTGGCTGACCCAGGGAGCGCGGAGGAGGATGCAGCTGTCCCGGTCGATGTTGTGGTCGACTGCGTGTCCCCCTCCTCCTGGGCCACCAGCCACCGATATTCGGCGACAGTCGCCTCCAGCCTCCGTTGCCGGGTCCTTTTAGCCAGCTCCTTCTATGTTGGTTTGGAAGGAGCATCTATATGAAGAAAGAAAGAAAGACATAGTCTGTAACCAATGCTCTTTAAGATTAACACAAAATGATTCAGCAGAAAGTTGTGTCACAGTAGAACTAGCAACTTGCAAGTGCAGTACATAACTATTGTGGCCAGTATCTATCTAACCTCCCACTTCTTCATCCTTGCTCTAACATTAGTGGGAGTTTAAGGAATCAATTCTACGAGCACTATGGACTCACTCCATTAGAGTCGACTATGACAGTACACCAGTCTTATTCTTTTTCTTCTCTCTTGTTTAGCAAAATTGGTACGATAACTTCTGCAAGCCGGCATAATGCCAGCGCAGTCAACTTGCACACGAGAAAAACAGACTTCCGCCATGATGAGTGAGACAGACTTGCGTTACTGTACTAGTCCAGTACATGCAGGTGGTGATGCTCTTACTTTTCTATTATGGGTGGCACTGAGAATACTCTGTTACAAGGGCTACTGCTTAACTTTCACCCTACAGTGCCAATGAATACTAGAAAAGGAAAATGAAGAAGATAAATAATCTGATTATCTATCACTGCACATGGTATGTATTTGCTTACATATGGGATGACTTTAGGTGCTTTGCTTTTTATTGAGTGAACAGTGATACATCCACACATGAATGCCCGAGTTCTACTAAACTTATTAACAGAGGTAGTGAGTGGCCATCGTAATAGCCGGATATATGCTGTGCTTGCAATACAAACTACTGCTACTATTCATGGTAGTATTCGGACAAAATTAAATCTTCTTTTCCTTGCCTTTCCTACACTGGAACAGACGTGCGGGTGCGGTGTTACATGCTCTTCAAAGTAACACTTAGTTCATCCAGTGACCGTCTACTCTCTCTAGATACACATATGCTATCTAAGAGTCAGATAGTACCATGATCCAGGCATCCATCCATTCAAACTATATGTCAATCATTCTTCTTCATGTCTCTCATCTGGACAAACCTTACGTTTTCTCACGGGAAAACAACCTTTTCATTTTATTTGGGAAACCGCAAGCCATACATCTGTGCTTGACTTGCATTTGAATTTCAACCAAAGGATGTATTGTGCACACATACAGTTTCTGTTTCACCCACCGAGGCTGTTCTCCTTCCACCCATCCTTGCTTCATCCTTCACCCAGCCATGCATCATATTCCTTCCCAGCCACCTCGGGCACCAATCAAACACTTATCATTCTTCTTTGTCAGTCATCATTACTTTTAACTTGCTCGTCCTTCCACACTTACTTACACCCTTCTTTCGCTTTTCGTTCATCCCATCCATCAAGTTCATCTCAGATCTGATTTGGATTCTCGAAAAAAAATTCACCGCTGAGTTGAAGTAAATTTAGAGGAGGCTACTACCTGGTTGATAAAAACTTTGTTCTAAATTTGAAAGTCTTCTTAACAGTATAGTAACTTAACTGTACAACATATATACAACACCCGTGCAGAGAGCACACTCTGCAGTCTGCAATCTCAATAAGTAAGGAATATAAGAGCTTACCACAGCCCGCCACTACCGTGGCAACCCTCACAGCAGTTTCCTCCGGCACTTGCACCGCCTCCTCCCCAGAAGTGTCCTCCTCCACCTCCGCGCTGGCCCCGGCACCAGATGTTCCACCTACAAAGTACATTTAAGAATGTTAGATGTCATAGACATACACCACTCACTAGTATTTTGTCTAGGAATGAAGAAATGTAAATACAGAAACCAATCTAGTAATTTGTGACTGTCTACTCTAAAGTAAAAATGTCCCTTTTTCCAGGGAAGGGTGTTGTCTTGCTGCACTTTTTGGCACAACTGATGAATGCTTGCTTTTTAACATGCACCATTTTTCTCATAACAGACAGAAGCTTCACTTCTAAGAACAAGAGCAATATCAGATCATCATCACTAGGACGGAGTGACCAACGATTCAGCACCAAAAAGAAAAATTAAAGTTCAAACCAGGTGAGGGCTCGGCTCGTCCACAATAAATGTGTGAAATAAATCACTAAGCACTTTTCCATTTTTAATCAACCGTTTATGTTTTATGACAAACTTGATTTTAATAAATGCTTTTACTTTTAATAAAACTTAAATAGACTCTGTGGTTTTTGGTCAAGAGTGACTGAGCAAAAGGTTTTGCAATTTGCAAGCATGAGTCCGTGCCTCTTACACTTCTGGACTCTGACTCCGTACTCTTGCCCTGCGTTGGATAATCATCATTGGGGATCAATCATCGATGAATTCGGGAGCTAAATGACTCTGCCACACTATCTAGTCAGTAAGGAGATTGGGGGTTCTTCAAAGTCTGTTATCACTGAGGTATGTGGAAAGTCTACCTGCGCCTATTATAATTGATAAACAATGCACTATTTAGTGTCCATAGTTCTGTTTGTGCAGATTTGTCCCTGCAACAGTAGTAGTATGGATTGTCCTCCTATACAAACCAAAAGTAAAGTAGTATCTTATTCTTTCTTTGTGGTCATTCACATTTTATTTTTGGGAATTGTCAAAGCATAAACATTTAGAAGACTTGAAAAGACATTATGGACAATCCCAGAGGACTGCACTCAGTGCATAGAGCTATTGCTGACTAGAATGGGAGTTTCGTTTAACACCTTTTGCCAACTGTGCAATCTTAGTTAGCTACACAGACAGACTAATAAGAATAATCTAGTAATACCACAGGGAGTCATAGTAGAGGCAGGATAGGAATTTAGATACAGTCTACAAGAAGATCAAAGACGATTTAGAAAAAATCGAATGAGGAACGCTAGGAAAAAATAGGTACTCTATATTAAAATGAAAACTTACCGGGGCCAGCAAAGGAGCCCTCGCCTGACCGATCCTGGCCTTCTACAGCAGCAGCAGCTGATACCACCTCCTCGGGGAGCTGATGTACAACATGAAAGAAAGAAAGACCCGAAAACATGGATGATTGTTGTCAACCAAATCAAACATTTCAAAAGAACAATAACAAAATATTTTGGCGAAATAGCAAATAGACAACTATTCCACGGGATATATTGACCTATCTCATGTGGTCTACTACCATATTATTATTGCTTGATTTGTGGACCGTCGACTTGGAAAGTTATGTAACTCACTAAACAAACTACTAAAAAGGTTCGCCTAGGACTGGCAGGCAGCAGTCCGCAGCACGCGAAGTGACAGACAAACTCCATCGTGATTGCAGATCAGTGACAACACTAAAAAGTTTCCTACTACTTTAACCAGTCATTAAAATACTCAAACTATCAAACCTCCACCACTATTTCTTCTTATTGCCAGGTGTACAAAGGAAGGACTGGACTTGAGTCTGTAGGGGCAGATTTACAAGCCCCTTGCGGCTCTTTTTCTCCGTTGTTGCGTGACTTTTGTGACGCAGCGGCAGAACAAAAGAGGCGCCATGGTGCGGCGTATATTAACAACATGACGCATATGGGAGATGCATCACGTTGTAAAGCCCTGCGCCATCAGGGGTCGTTCCGGCGCAAGGGAGGGCATTCCGGCGCAGGAACGCATCCTAAAAGTGGCTGAGGGAAATCTACAAGATTTCAATCAGTCACATTTAGAACAATGATGAGTCACTCAAACCCTGCGCCTGCTTGAAACAGACGTACGGCTTGACGCAGCATTGGGGAGATAGGGCACCCCAGAGCATTGCTAGAGCTGCGCCATTGTTGCGACGCAACTCCAACAATGCGCCGCCTTTACGGCACAGATGCGTAATGCTTCGGTGATGTTTTGGGCCCATGGTGCGCCGCATTGTAAATACGGCGCACCATGCGTGGTGGTGGCGTGGCGCACAATTACTGGCGCATCCCTGTTACTTTGCAGGGATGCGCCGGTAATTGCAAATCTGCCCCTTACTGTCTAGCATTACGCAGTTCTGTAAACTACACTCATACATAACTTCTCAGGCCAATGAAATGAACACAAAATCGAAAACAAATAAGCATAGTAGCAACGCTACTGAGAAGGAGAGCAGTGCACCTGAAATGCACAGAAGATTTTGAAATATAATTTACCTACAATATAATCTGCAGCATTATTGCTCTTGGTAAAAAACAAAAATTTGCAATATAATAACACACAGAGCAGGATAAAACAGAGTAGTGATGAAATAGCTACTACTACTCACCAAGCCCGGGGATCTCGACGCCGAGCAGGTCGAGCAGGTCGCGTTCCCGGTCCAGGAGATCCGTCCAACGGTGGGTGGCCTGGTTGTAGGTGCGCCGGACCCAAGTGTGTTCCTACATGGCCCGGCACACCTTCTCCCACCGCTTCCGGCGCTCCCGGAGCCCGTAGCCACTTGCGATCCTGCCGCCTGCTGCGATGGTCCTGGGGAGGCGGCGCTGTTCAGTACACTAGTGCGGCCACCTCCTCCGCGCTAAAAATCTCCCGTGGCATCACTAGCTCCCCCCTCAAACGCCCGCACGGGAGCCAGGCACGGGGTGCGGGACCCTTCCCCTTCTCTGGCTGCTTCCCGGCTCCCTTTACCATGGTCTGGGCAGAAAGGAAGGGAAATAAGAAATAAGAAATAGAATAGGGAAGAAGAAAAGAAAAGAGTTTAAAAAAGTAGTTTAAAATTAACTAAAAGTAGCGGAAAACACAAAAATATAGTGCTAGAAAAATAGAGGGATAGATAATAAGTAAAATAGATAAAAAAAACTTCAAACAAGCAAAGGATGGCAGAGATTGAGAGAGGATACAGAAAGGATGCCCAGAACCATCGCAATGAATGAAAAACAAGATGGCCGTGCCCGTTCACGACCGCGTGGGCAAGCTTGCGCGAGATTTCCCCCGCGATCACACGCGAACTTGTATTAGCGAGCCGCACACTTCGCGAGATTACACATAGCGCCAGGAAATGGAAATACGTCACGCAAACAAGATGGCCGCGCCCATGTACGACCGCTAGGGTAACTTCGCGTCGTTGCGTTACAAGCGGCTCGCAAAAACGCAAAAAAACGCGCAAACTAACACGCCGCAAAAACCAATCGCATATTCGCACGAATTCGCGGCTTCCGATTTCGATCTCACGCAATTTCGCACCCCAAGAAATGCGCGAAATTGCAGAAAACGATTTTTGCAAAACTGAGCAGCAGGTGCAAAAGTTCAAGCTCATCATTAGTAACCATTACCTGTAGTGCTTCCTGAGGGGCCCCTCCAGAGTTCAGTTGCCTACTTGCAACTATTCTATGACCCTGCTCTGACCCTCACAGCAGGCTCAGAGAATAGCTACAAGTATGCCACAAAGGTCCTGTTACACTGCAACAGAAAGCAATTACAGATAAGGAAGCAGGTGCCAGACTGGAAGTTCAAATTCAGTGACACATTAAACAGCCCCTAATTCATTCATGTCAGTTGAGGCAGGTCAGGTGTGCTAACGAATTTTGCAAAACTGAAAGCAATTAGCAGGTGCAAAAGTTCAAACTCATCATTAATCAGGAAGCACTTACAGCTAAGGAAGCAGGTGCCAGCTCAAATTCAGTGACACATTAATCAGCCCCAAATTAATTCATGTCAGTTGAGGCAGGGTAAGTGTGCTTTTCCCCTCATAATCTACAGTGATGAACCAGAGGGTGACAGTGATGAACCAGAGGGTGGCATGGGTGAACCAGAGGGTGGCAGTGGTGAAACAGAGGGTGCTGTGATGAACCAGATGTAGAAACAACATGGTCGCGACCGTTGCGACCCGACAAGTACGTTTGCATTTGCGAACTCGTAAAAAACCCTCGCGAACTGGCAGAAACCCTTGTGAACACAAAAAAAATCCGTGTAAGTTTGCGAATTTTGCGGATTGCGAATTCATAAATACGCAAATTCGCGAATCGCGAATTCACAAAATTCACCCATACTTAATTCAGACGCCATCATAACACCTGACTGAAGATGGAGAGATGCAAGAAGGAAAAAATGGACAGAAAGTGTTCTTCTCCCAGGGATATGGAACCACATCCTCATCAACACTATGACATCTCCTACTCTCCTGCAGTTCAGAAAGAAGCTGAAGACAAATCCTGTTGGGGAGTATTACCTCTTTCACCCCCACACTAGCCTTAGCCAGTAACCTTGATTATTGTAGGAAAACTAAATCACACTGTAGCAGTCTTGCCCTTGTTAAGCACTCTGTTGCTTCCTAGCTAAGTTCATGCTATAGAAGTACTGATGCATATATATATATATATATATATATATATATTTATATTTATATATATATTCACTGAAAAAAACATAGGTTTCACACATGTTATAGTTAGCTGGACATTTCACTCATACAAAACCATTGAAATTACCCCGTTATAGTTAGTTCAGCTAACTATAACTCGCACGTCCGCAATGCACTGCTGATGACGTCACATATTACATCACTCATGACATGGTCAGTAAAATATTGAAATTGTAATATTTTTTTTATTTTATATATTTTTTAATTGATATATATTTTATATAGCAGGCAATGATATCCTTTGAAGGAAATTCAAGTTACTGGTAAATACAGTTACATTTACTTTTCTGGAACAGTAGTGAGTTGAAAGATGCAGCACTGAGGTCTCTCCTGATAACAGGTGAGTAAATCAGAATCCATAGTTCGGCTGATTTTAGAGGAATTTTTTAAACTTCCAAAACTCCACACTTAGAAAAATTTCCAAGTGAAACCAGTCAATGTTAGCCTATGGAAGGAAATTCAAGTTAATGTATGTATGGTTAGAATTACTTTTCAGGATTTGTAGTGGGCTAAAAGATGGAGTACTGGGGTCTCTCCTGATAACAGGTGAGTGAATCAGAATTCGTAGTTCGGCTGATTTTAGAGGAATCTTTTAAACTTCCAAAACTCCACACTTAGAAAATTTTTCCAAGTGAAACCAGTCAATGTTGGTCTAATTCCCCTTCCATACTGGGGGTCCCTGGGGGCCAACTAGCCTACCAGGAACCTCCAGTATGCACCAGGGGGCTGCCTTGCAGAGAGGTGTAAAAAGGGACTTGGCCTCTTTACACGTCTCTGCAAGGCAGCCCCCTGGTGCGTTTGCAGAGGGGGAACTTATTCCCCTTAAATACTGGGGGTACCTGGGAGGCAACTAGCCCACCAGTAACCTCCAGTATGCGCCAGGGTGCTGCGTTGTAGAGAGGTGTAAAAAGGGGCGGGCCTCTTTACACGTCTCTGCAAGGCAGCCCCCGGTGCATACTGGAGGTTGTTGGTGGGTTACTTAGCCCCCAGGGAACCCCAGTATTCAAGGGGAATTAGTTCCCCCTCCGCAAACGCGCCAGGGGGCGTTTGCAGAGTGGTGCCTTAATTTTCTTTTTGGGATCGGCAATGTCCCAGAATAACCCGCGATTTTGAAAAAGAAAAGAAATTGGGGGCAGACTTGGGGGTCCTTGTGGGACCCCCTGAGAAGGCCTAGGGGGTCAGGGTGGTTCTACCCTGCCCCCTTTTCTTCATTTTCACCTTTGTTTCCCTGTTTTCTTGTGCCTCGGTTCTACCGAGGCACAAGGTGGCTGCCAACACTTCCTAGTTTAGAGTGTTGACAGACAGTTGACAGCCAATCAGCATGCAGCTCGTGCTCGTAATTGTACGGTTTTCGGTGTACTTACTGTACGCGTACCGTACTTCGTCTCTAGATATCACTATGATTTTACTTTTGATTTTCTCAGGAACTACTGAACGGATTTACAACATTTAACAAAAAGCACAATCTGCGAACTGAGCTCTACCTTTTTGCCAAATTTGGTGTAATTCAGTTCAGCAGTTCGGGCTTTAGCCCTGGCTAAAGGTCCTATGGGAAAAAAAAAATTTCAGCCCCCGCTTCACAAATCACCCCCAAACTTTCAGGGAAGGAGCGGAGCGGAGCAGGCCATTTTCTTGGAGAATTTCGCGTGTATTCATTGACCGGCGCCAAAGTTATTCAAAATAGAATGTTGCGGATTTCTTATGAAAACTAGGTCCTAACTATAACTACCAACTGGCGACCCCCAGTAGGTAATATATATATATATATATATATATATATATATATATATATATATATATATATATATTTCCGCACTTGTACTCCTGCATAGACGCCGCGCCATAAATCCTCGGCTGGCAAACAACAAGAACACGGAAGACCCAGAGTGCTGGTGAGTTTTTTATTAACAGCACACCATGGCAGGATAACGTTTCGCCCTACACAGAGGGCTTGGTCACATGGTGCACCGAAAGAGTTGCGTGAATTTAAAGTGCTAGTGCAGTAACAACAACCTCATTGATTGGTTGCTCCTGAAACCATTGGAATATGCAACACAGCTGTTAATCACTTAAAGGTACAATGGCGGGCAACCAAGACTATCTTAAGTAAGGTCTTAAAAAATACATGTCTGTTTGAATACAGTGCTAAAAATCCGGGTACATATGTAAGATGCTGGATTTAAGATTTTTGAAAAAGAGGGTTAAATGGGAATTCCCACAGTGCATGTTCATTCATTACAATGCGTGTTGCTGTTCGAAATTTCATGTATAATACAATTCAATCAAAATTACAACCACACCTAATGTCCTAGCCACTAGTTAACCCTAAGACGGCCCTCTAACTTAATTGTAAAATATATACACAAATTTCATCTATATACATCTATATACAATAAGTATCTTACAAATTATTGCCAAAACTTGGACAGTTGTCTATAAATGTACACCGGATAACAAACGACCCAAAAAAAACACAGTGGCACATATCTTAAATCAATGATGCCCTTAATGCCCAATATCGTTGTTACTGCTACTATAGTAAACAAGTGAATATTTAAAAAAAGGGAAGAACACAAGTCTTCCTGGTATTGATGTTTGTAAAATGCAGCTATATGCCTAGTGAGGATTATTTTTACAGTAAAAAGGCATGACTAGACATATAAGAATGATCAGACTTCCTGGCCTATAATTCAGACACAAAAGGCAAAAACAGGCAAGCACAAAACAGTTTAGCTGATGGGGGGTATAAGTAAAAACTAGGAAGACAGACAGAAATTTGTACTATAAACATGTATAGAAGTCCTCCGTGGAATTAAGACCATTGGGACTTTTACTGTCCATCTCCAGAATATATCTGGTCTCAAGAGCCCTCAAGATCCCTTCTCTGTTGCCTCCCCTCCTGAGTGGGCCAATGGCATCTATGGCATAGTATCTAAGGAGCCCACTGTTATTATTATGGAACTCCTTAAAATGCCTGGCTACAGGATATGTGGCATCGTTCGTATTGATAGCCCGTATGTGCTGGAGCACCCTCTTGTGGACCTGCAATTTGGTACTACCAATATATTGCAGGCCACATGGGCACTCCAGGACATACACCACATACTCAGATTTACAGGTTAACTGCTTAGTAATTTTACGGGGCACTGAAGAGAAAGCTGTCAAGAACTCAGATTTATTAAGCCCTTGAGAGCAAGCTTTACAGCTAGAACACTTCCTGAAACCACGGCTCGCTGCTAACCAATTTTTAGGTGGGATCACCTCCGGACTGGATTTAACTAGTGCGTCTTGCAGCGAAAACGCCTTCTTAAAAGTGATCGCAGGTCTATTCGGCATGTGTTCACCAATCACCGGATCTAATTTAATAAGATTCCAGTGTTGATTAATGATTTTTCTCAGCGCCCCATGCTGACTGTTATAGGTCCAGATGAGTCTGACAGGAGGTTCACTACTGGCTACAGGGCTTTTCTGATGTTTTCTGTGGGTCAGAGCTTCACTTCGGGATAGGGCATTAGCTTTCCTGATAGCTATATCAATAAGATGTTCTTTGTAGCCCCTGGCTAGAAACCTTAATTTGCTTGCTGCTTGTGCCTCCTTACAATGGTAATCTGTACTACAGACTCGCCTAATTCTAAGCATCTCCCCATAGGGGATGCTGCGAATTAAATGCGGAGGATGGTGACTGTCAGCGTGCAAAATGGTATATATATATATATATTCACTGAAATAACCATATGTTTCAGGCCTGATATAATTAACAATTGGCATTTAAAAAACCTTTCAAATTCACCGAAAAACCATAGGTTTCAGGCCAGATATAGTTAGAAATTAGCACCATAGGTTTTAGGGGTGTTATAGTTAGCTAGAAATGTCACTCGTACAAAACCATTCAAATTCCTCTGATATACCTCGCGCGCCCGCAATCCACTGCTGATGACGTCACATATTACATCATTCATGACATGGTCAGTGACATCACTGATGGCATCTCAAATGACATCACTGATGACATCGCTGATGGCGTCATCCAGTGAATGTGGTTTGCTTCGTTATTTAAATATGTATTATATATATATAGCAATTTGCATTGAAGAATGAGTGTATATATAAATATAAATATCTGGATGGAGGATTTAGTAGCAGTGTGATTGACTGTTTACTTGACTAACTTATAGTGTCTCCCTAAATATATTGGATAGTGACTAAACTGTGTGAATATCTGTATCACTTTGTCAGTTGTTGCATAAACTGCTTCTCCAGTTGGTTACTAGCTAGGTGAAAGTCTATATAAGTTATTGATTAGTTAAATGAGTATTTGTATGGGAGAGTGAATGTGTTGTGGTTCGGTGGGGGGTGTGTGACTGCCCAAAGATGTGTGAATAGCTGATTCAGTAGGTATATGAAGTTAAAACTACATGTTATAACAGTTGTTTGAGTGAATGAATATCTTTATGGGTGTGGTGATAAGCAAATGTATCTCTCAATTGCACATGTCCAACAAACTAGCAAAATAAAAGGCAGTGTATGTGTCAGTTGTTATATCTAAATAGGTATACATGCGACACAGTGATTGTGTGAGTGACTGTATAGATAACTGTACACTTGTAATAGTGATTTTATAACACACTAAGTATGAGTTACTATCTATATGAATAGATGAAGTAGTGTTTGTATAAGTGTGTAGCTAAGTAAATGTAAGTATGACCCATTGTTTGCATAAGTGAGTAGGATGTGTGCTGGTGTGTAATGTTGATATAGGTGTATAAGTATATTTGATAGTGTTCTATTGATCATTGATAGCATGTATGAGTGAATATATAGGTAAGTGATTAAATGTGTGTATAGATCTAGGAATCACTGAATGGGTTTTTAGAAACTTGTATTGGTACGTCAGTGGATTCAAATATGGTACTCTGTATTTTACAGTGAGTGATGAAAGGTTATACTAGTGTATGATGAGGTGTATCTGATTGTCACATGGATGATGTCATCAGGGATGTCATCAGTGATGTCATTTGAGATGTAATCAGTGATGTCACTCACCATGTCATGAATGATGTAATATAAGACATCATCAGCAGTGGATTGCGGGCGCGCGAGATATAGTTAGTACAACTAACTATATCGGGGAATTTGTAATGGTTTTGTACGAGTGAAATGTCCAGCTAACTATAACACCCCTAAAACCAATGTTTTTTTCAGTGAATTTCTAAGGTTCTTTTAAATGCTAATTCCTAACTATATTAGGCCTGAAACCTATGTTTTTTTCAGTGAATATCAAAGGTTTTTTAAATGCTAATTCCTAACTATATTAGGCCTGAAACCTATAGTTTTTTCAGTGAATTTCAAAGGTTTTATAAATGACATTTTTTAAATGTATTAGTTGTTATATTTATTTATTTTTATACTGATTTAGTAAATTTTTTAACTATTTATTTTTAGATATTTTATTTTTTAAATTACATTATAATTACATTATACATTACATTACAAAATATACTTTCTCAGAATAAATTACTTTAGTTTAAATACTTTGCAAATAGGCAATAGATTTTTACGTACAGTAGTTACAGGTGTTGCAATGGGCAACACAATTTCAAACACAATGCACCATTGAACTCAATGTGAATTTCTAGTTAAATACAATTAGTTACTTTATGGATTACTTTTCTAACCACAAGACTGGATCCTAGATTCAGTACTTGGACATCTCCTGTAAACAGTTCAATAAAAGCGTTTTGGTTACAGTAGTCATTTCTAAGGAATATTATTGTATTTTAAAAATTGACACTTAAAAATGTTTTCACATAGAATCACCAATGTTATCCTATGGCAGGAAAATCACCTAGAAGGTAAGTAGTGTTATCGTCTTTTTTTCTTACTCAGTGGTGGATCCTGGATACAGCACTGGTGCATCTCCTGTAAACAGTTGAAAGAATGCGTTTAAGTCATACAGGCGATTTTTTAGGAATATTTTTAGTTGGTGAAAATAGACATTTAGAAACTTTTCTGGTGAAAACCAGACAATGGATTCCTATGGAAGGAAATACAAGTTACTGGTATGTACGGTTAGAATTACTTTTCAGGGTCAGTGTGGGCTAAAAGATGCAGCACTAGGTTCTCTCCTGATAACAGGTGAGTAAATCGGAATTCGTTCTTCGGATGATTTTAGGTGAATATTAAGTGTGGGCGAAATTTGCAAATTCGTGTTTCATGAATTCGCGCGAATCCGCAAAAAAAATCTGCGAATTTGTGGATTTCCCTGCGAAATCGCGGATTTTTGGGTAATTGCACTATACTCGGCTGGAGTACTTTCTAATCAGTAAGTGCTACATCACTGGGTAAATGTATGGTGCTTTTCCGGCACTACAGCTGCTTAAAGGCTCAGAAGAGTTGTCTCCAGTGACCCCGTGTGTCTGTAACATTGCCACCGCGCCCATAGGCGCCGAGGTCCCTCGAGTGAGCTGTCCATCACAGTGGGGGAAAGGGCAGGAAGAGGTTGCATAGCCTAGTGTGTGTAGGGCCGGGCTTCTGTGCGAGTTCACATGCCTCTTCTTTATAAAGGGTCAGACATCCATCAGAGCAGCAGATGAGGAAAAAGCAGTAAGTGCTACCTCGTAGGGTAAATGTATCGTGCTTTTCCGACACTACCATAGGCGCCGAGGTCCCTCGAGTGAGCTGTCCATCACAGTGGGGGAAAGGACGGGAAGAGGTTGCATAGCCTAGTGTGTGTAGGACCGGGCTTCTGTGCGAGTTCACATGCCTCTTCTTTATAAAGGGTCAGACACCCATCAGAGCAGCAGATGAGGAAAAAGCAGTAAGTGCTACCTCGTTGGGTAAATGTATTGTGCTTTTCTGACACTACAGCTGCTTAAAGGCCCACCAGTGACCCCGTGTGTCTGTAACTTTGCCACCGCGCTCATAGGCGCCGAGGTCCCTCGAGTGAACTGTCCATCACAGTGGGGGAAAGGGCGGGAAGAGGTTGCATAGCCAAGTGTGTGTAGGGCCGGGCTACTGTGCGAGTTCACATGCCTCTTCTTTATAAAGGATCAGACACCGATCAGAGCAGCAGATGAGGAAAAAGCAGTAAGTGCTACCTCGTTGGGTAAATGTATTGTGCTTTTCCGACACTGCAGCTGCTTAAAGGCCCAGAAGAGTTGTGTTCAGTGATCACGTGTGTCTGTAACTTTGCCACCACGCCCATTGGCGCCGAGGTCCCTCGAGTGAGCTGTCCATCACAGTGGGGGAAAGGGAGGGAAGAAGTTGCATAGCCTAGTGCGTGAGGGGTCGGGCTTCTGTGCGAGTTAACTTGCCTCTTGTGTATAAAGAAAAACCAAAGGTTGTGATGGACGGAGCGTTGACAATACAAACACTCACCCCCAGTCAACTGATCTGGGTTTAATCCATCACTGTTCTTTAGCTCACTCCGCCACCCCAGTTCAGAAATGGCCATATGCAAATCAGTCTGACCCTGTGCCTCATGGGAACAGTCCAGCCCGAACTGCCAAGCCATGTCTTCCCTGGACCGGACTCAAGCTTCCCAGGACCGGTTTCTGGCATTACAGCCGTCTTCAGTCTGGCTTGCTTGACTCCAGTGGCAGAGTGAACAAGGGACTCACGTCTGAGCATACCCAGCCAACTTAGAGCGAACAAAGAAAAACCAAAGGGGGTGATGGACGGAGCATTGACTATACACTCACCCCCAGTCAACTGATCTGGGTTTAATCCATCACCGTTCTTTAGCTCACTCCGCCACCCCAGTTCAGACATGGCCATATGCAAATCAGTCTGACCCTGTGCCTCATGGGAACAGTCCAGCCCGGACTGCCAAGCCATGTCTTCCCTGGACCAGAATCAAGCTTCCCAGGACCGGTTTCTGGCATTACAGCCGTCTTCAGCCGGGCTTGCTTGACTCCAGTGGCAAAGTGAGCAAGGGACTCACGTCTGAGCATACCCTGCCAACTTAGGGCGAACAAAGAAAAACCAAAGGTGATGATGGACGGAGCGTTGACAATACTAACACTATTGCATTTGGAGCCACACAAAACCTGCTCACAAGCAGGCAACGGAGGCACACGAAAAGCGGATCACAAGGAGGCAACAGAGGCACACAAAAATCGGGTCACAAGCAAAATCTACTATCTCTTATGGTTACAATCTTTTGGGTAAGGAAATACCTCGTCACATTCAAAGACATTTTTTTTTTTTGCAGAGTTTTATATAGCGCGAACTAGACCCGAACCGAATCAGGTATCAGAGAGATTTACATATCACCAGTTATGTTACATGAGGACACACATTCATTTTAGGCACGGGGAGATTAAGTGATTTGCCCAGAATCACAGGAGGTTTTGGCGTCGTTAACGAGACTCGAACCCAGATCCCAAGGTCCGAGGTTGAGCGCCCTAGCCGTTAGGCCAACTGCTCTCCCCTACATTCTGCTAGGGACATGTCTGCCTCGTGGAATGAGGCATACTGAGTGTCTGATGGACATCTATGTCACAGCGACTTGGGCTGTGTGCCATATACATATATATATATATATATATATATATATATATATATATTCCGAGGGTTGTCGCTTTGGCAAAAAAGCAGTTTGCCAATAGTGTCCAGCAACAAAGAGTCGACCCAAAAGTGCTGGTGCAAGATGGTTTTAATTACGTGAAGCCAGCGCTGCCGCCATGACGCGTTTCGCCTCCAGGGAGGCTTGATCACATGACAAACTACACATGGTTAGCAAAGCTTTTAAAGTGACAGTGCAATCAAATCAATCATAGGCATGGAAAAAATACTATATAGTAAAACGCTACTCACGTGCAAATAGTCAAAGAATGCAAAAAATAAAACAATTAATTTTTTTCAATGAGAATAGCACAATCCGTGAAATCATGTAAATCGATTTCCTAGATAAAGGAGCATATTTGTAGGGCAAAAGAACATGATGAAAAACCAACAGAAGTATATACACGACAATTAATATCATCTATGTACACTATGGGTATTGTCTCATAATCATGTTATGCCCAAAAGCAACTAGCTCAATATATGAGTTAGCAGCGTTAGTCCAAAGCCATATGACAATAGATATCAGAATAGAGCCCAAGTGGGCAAGTCACAATAGGTGTCTAGCAGACAAGAAAAGTGCATAAAAAATAGTGCAAATATAACAATTAAGTGCAAACAATATAATTGAAAATTATCTAATGTTAAAATTCGTACCAATATATTTACAAATTGAGGAGGAATAAATTCATCAATATATACAAATACAGAAATTTGGAAACAACAAATCTAGAACAACGAATATCACATTTATCCGGACAGGTCTTATAGACAAACTCCTAAATTCTAAAGGCAGGTATAAAGGTCCTCCCTGTCATTAAGACCATTAGGATTCTTGGTGTTAAGCTCCAAGATGTATCTCGTCTCGAGGAGGCGGAGTTTGGCCTCACGGTCACCTCCCCTCCTCGATGGCTCGACACAATCAATTAAAAAGAATTGGAGTTTGTCAGGAATGCCTAGATATTTCTCCTGAAAATGCCTGGCAACCGGATAGTTCTGATCATGCCCAGTTATTGCACGTATGTGTTGGAGTATTCGTTTGTGGGCGGGCAGCTTAGTGCTGCCCACATATTGGAGTCCACACGGACACTCCAACACATAAATGGCATACTCGGTTTTACAATTGAGCCATTTAAGGATAGCAGTGGGATGTTGCTGAAAGGGGCTTTGGAAGTGGGTTCTGTTGGAGCCATATCGACAGGCTTTGCATTGTGGGCAAACCTTAAAGCCCTTCTTTAATGCTCCCCAGGTTGCAGAGATCTTGGGTTCCAGAGTGTTACTGACCAAGATTTTGGACATTGAAGGGGACTTTCTAAAAGTCAAGATAGGTTTGGTGTCTATTTTGTGGCCTATTACTGGGTCACTACGGACCAAATTCCAGTTATTATTTACGATTTTACGTAAAGCCCCATGTTGACGATTAAATGTCAAAATGAGTCGTGGAGAACTCATTTGTCCATCTCCTATCACAGGAATCTCCAAATTTGTGTTCCTAGATTTAGAGATCAATGCCTCTTGTCTGCTTACTGAATTGGAGCGCCTGATCGCTTTCATAATATTTTCCGAGGAATAACCCCTGGCCAAAAAACGTAATCTACATGCCTCCTGTGCAGCCGCACATTCGGCATCCGAGCTACAAATCCTCCTGATTCGGAGCATCTCCCCAAAGGGAATGCTCCGAATCAGGTGAGCAGGATGTTGGCTGTTGGAGTGCAGTATAGTGTTACCTGCACTGGGCTTCCGGTAGAGTCGTGTACTCAGGGTGGAATCCTTCACAAATATCTCCACATTCAAAAAACAAATCGATTCAGAACTTAAATTTACAGTGAAATTAAGATTAACGTTGTTCAAATTAATCAAATCAACAAAGGCCCTGGCACTATCCTGATTACCTCTCCAAATAATAAAGACATCATCGATGTAACGCAAATATAAGGCAAAGTTATTAGAAATAAACTCTTGGTGCTGACAGGCGAGGACCTGCTCCTCCCACAGCCCTACGTGTAAACACGCGTAGCTGGGTGAGAAGCAGGCCCCCATCGCAACACCCCTTATCTGATGGTATATTGCGCCATTGAAAATGAAAAAGTTCTGTTCAAGGCACATTTTAGTCATATCGACTAGCATTTTATTATGTGCTGTTGGTTGAGGCAAATCCTTGTTAAGGTAATAGTCCAAGGCCTTGAGACCATCCACATGCCTGATCGAAGTATAAAGGGATGAAACATCCAAAGTCATTAGCACCATGTTGTCTTCCCAATCAAATTCTGCAATTTTACTGAGAAAATCAAAGGAATCCCTAACATATGATCTAAGGTTCCTGACATGGTTCTGTAAAAAAAAGTCAATGTATTTAGAGATATGTTCCAAAGAGCTATCTATTGCTGAAATGATGGGACGTCCTGGTGGTATAGCACTGTCCTTATGAACTTTGGGAAGCAGGTAGAAGGAAGGGATTACAGGATGCTTCGCCATATTTGAAGCTTCTGATATATATATACACACACACGCACACACATTAATGCAACAACGTGGATGGGAAAGTGGAATGAGGAGATAATGCTCAGATTACTTGAGGTAATCCCATTACTCCGACTGGCGCTTCCTCGCCTCCTGGCTTCCCTCTCTCCCTTGTGTTTAGCTTTCTCCTCAAGATGGGAAAGTTGCATTATAAGGGATTTGAACTCTGCGTCCTTGTGTATGTTAAAATGGGTGGGTTAGGTTTCTGGCTTTGTGGTACTATTAAAGTGTCTACAGCGGGTGGAGCCTCCATTAATTTAAGGTTTGGGACGAGAAAGAAATCGGTGTAATGGCATTACAGCAAGAAATAAGAAAATAAACAACAATATGCGCAAATGGAGGGGGACAAGTACAACAACAAAAAGTAAACTACAATTTTCCTTTAAGATTTGTCAGTACTGTTTCAAGAGGCAGTGGCGAGAGCATCTAAAATCGACGCTGTTTATTTCCAAAAGCCCTCGGGGAGAAAACAGCCACAAAGAACTGCTGCACTTTAAATGTTGTTTACCAGCAAACACAAAACAGACACTCCAAACAAGTGAAATGGCGTGGCTTAAGCTACAACACACGGATAATAATACAGTGAGAAGGTGAGAAGCATGACAACCAAACAGAAACAAAACAGCCCAAGCAAATCCTGTTAGTTTCACACATGTATGATATGGGAACAAAGTGAAGAAAGAGAAACAGGGGTATTAGCTGCTAGTCGTCTGCCTATCCCCACCCCTGCTGTCTTGTAATCTGCAGCCCACCGCCACCTGGCTCATTCTCTGCAGCCAGGAGCCAGAATTCAACCCAGCTGGTGGAGTCTGCAGCCTCGCGCTTCCCACAGGTGCATCAGCCAAGCCCGGAACAGGGCGTGCGCCTTACCTTCCCCTTCGTGATCGTGTCCACTATGAACCCAAAGTGGTGGATATCGTCCGGCTCTGCCATGTCGGTTCCAATAAGCAATTCCCGGGAAAAAGAAACCGATAAGAACCAACAGCGGGGGCAAGTCCTCCTGCGCGTACAGTGCCGGTAGCCCTAGTTGTTGCCTTAGGTGGGATACAAACAAAAAAATAACACGTCCCTACACATTCGAAATATGAATAGCTTAAAATAGGTTTAAAAAACAAGGTGAAAAACTATCGAAAATAACTGCAAAACAACTTCAAATGCAACAAAGATTGGCTGAAATACCCATCACATGGACAAGCCATTGTAGTGCTGCCAAAGGAACGTTGCACTCTCCCAAAACACAAAAGATACCACACCATACCTTCTCGAAAATGAAACGGGGTTGACCTTTCCCTCCGTATCAGATCTAGGGTTAAACAACACCCAGAGTCCCCTAGTTCAGATAACAGGGCATAACCCCTTGTGGAGTTTTTGACAGATTTGTATGTAGTTTCTGGGTGACTGAATTCTAAACAAGCGCACGCCGCCGCATGCGTTCACAGCGCTTGTCGGCTGGCTCGTGCACAGGTCCTGTGCTAACACGAGAGAAGCTGACACCGGTGCCAAACGTGCTCACAGCGCTTGTCGGCGCACGACCAGCTCCTGTCGCCTTTTTTACACCCCACCCCAACAGGAATCGCCAGCTAGCAGCGCTTTGCGCTGCAACGCTAGCTCGACCTAAACCAGTAAGCAGCTCCAGATTTCACCCCGGAGTTCCCTAGGAGACTAGAGGGAGTCTACTCTGGATACATGGGGCTACAAAAAACGAGAAGCTACACTCAGGGATTGCACTCTGGACTTCCATTGCAGTCCTGAATAGGTAAGATCTAAGTATCGTCAGGTAAGTACTGGGGGGGAGGGGTGTGTGTGCCTGCGTGTGTGTGCATGCGTATATGTGTGTGTGTGTGCATTCGTGAGTGTGGCTGTGTGTGTGCGCGCATGATTAAGAGAGGTGAGAGGCTGACGATATGAATGTGGGACAGGAGATGTGCACGGCACCGGGCTGGACGTGCGCGTCCACAGACCCCAATCGCTTCGCGTGCCCTGGTCTGTTCCCTTGAGAGGCATCTCGACGACAATAGGTCTCGAGGGCGAGACCTAAAAATGGCTCTTTTACCAAACAGCCTTGATTAATACATACCTTTAACAGGCCATGTTGGACAGGTGGGTGTGCTGGAGCATTGGATAATGGAATTAATATATCCAATCTATGAGTGCCATAGAAAACAAACAGTGGTTTGTCGAAGGTATGGGTGGCATACATTAATGATCCCTAATGCTAGAAACTCAATTTGAGGTAGGATCCGCTATATTTCAGGCAATCCCCAAGTAGGGCAAATAACCTGCATGTGTTTTGCATAATCTGATTGGTCTGTGAATACAGAGCTGATTACGGAGATGCTTTTGTAACACTGTGTGTGAGAATGTATTAATATAAGAAAGGATACACATCAAAGTAATTACTTTGAGAATGTGCTTTTTGTAACAATTTAATAACAACCTTATTCATGATCAGAATACTTTATTTTATGCAATGGAAAAAAACTGCTTGTCAACAGAATGTGCCACTCCTCATAAAAGAACTGAAAGCCTCCTGGATATTTATTTTTAGTCCCAATTCTAAGATTTCTTGAATGACCAAAATCATCATTTATTCTGGATCTATTCAACGGTAATGTTTATACAAGCAGACCACTAAAATTCCATGTCCCAGGAGAATTATCAAGTGGACACATTCAGACTCTGGTGTGTAAGAGTGTGTGTGTGAAAGTGTGAGACAGAGAGTGTGAGTGTGAAAGAGTGTAAGTGTGTGAGTCTGAGTGGGAATGTGTGTGAGAGAGTGTGAGTCTGTATGTGAGAGAGTGAGTGCATGTGAGTGAGTGCATGTAAGTGGGTGTGAGAGAGTGAGAGAGTGAGTGTGTGTGACAGAGTGTGTGTGAGTGAGAGTGAGTATGAGAGAGTGTGTGTGAGAGAGTGTCAGTGTGAGCGTGAGATTGAGAGAGTGTGAGAGTGAGTGTGTGTGAGAGTGTGTGTGTGTGTTAGTGAGAGAGAGTGTGTGTGTGTGAGAGGGAGTGTGTGTGTGTGTGTGAGAGAGCGTGTGTGTGTGAGAGTGTGTGTGTGTGTGAGAGAGAGAGAGTGATATTGGATCATGAACATTTGTGTTTGTAAATATTGTTATAAGTTATATGCGGACCTTAAGCAGGCAGGGTCTTTGGACCCTGCATGTTATGCATTTATGAATAGTGTCATGAGATAATAAATATTGCAATACAGATTACGCCCCTTCTGACATATATTTTTAGTGTATGTGGCCTCAGGGCACTTTTTCTTTTCGTGATAACTTAGATTTTACACAGTTATTTTTGCAGCTGTGTTGTTAAAACTCCTATAATAAAGGCAGAAGGACATTATTTGTAATGCATCACTGGCCAGATATCTGAAGATGTCTTTATTTATTTATAAAGTCTTATCGTGCAAAAGGGAACACATGCTTGTGTTCAGCATGGTTGCAAAAACAAAGGTCCAACAGTGCAGCACTTTCAACTTTGAAAATATGAAATGACTACTAAAAAAGCAGTCTAGGTTGAATTGATATTAACCTTGGTGCCATTTCCAATCGCCAGCATGTAGTTTCACAGCACGCTTTTCACAGCAAAGTTCGTGGCTCATATCAATGTAGATATGAATAGTCAGTAGGACCGCAAGTGACATAATCTGGGTGCGAAGCAATCACCAAGGTGGTAATTATATACACTACTCCTGCGGATTCCATGCAAAGCATACTACTTAAAATAATATAATCCTCATAAGTCACTTCTAAAACACAGCTTCATTTGCATGCAATTAGCACTCTCAGCACCCATGTAGGATGCATTGGGATACACTGCCCTAAAGAGCACCAGCAGAGAAAAGATCCTTTTCTACCTCTTGATTTTCTTCTTATGAGCATCAGCCAACACAACAGACCACTTGGTTGAGAGCCTGCAATTTAGATGTGTGTGTGCACATCCAGTAAGTCATTGGCTCTAATTCAAGCCGGTCCAACCAACCCTTCATCCATTCAAATAAATAAAATTAGTACAAATGAGGTAAGGCTTCAGGTCCAGATGGGACGCCAATTGATCTAATAAGATGTAATGTTTCTCCTTGTTGTCCCGTGATCACTAATGTTTTTATCGGTTCGTTAAATATCACTCAATCATGGAAACTGGCAACAATTGTACCGATCTTTAAGAAAAGTGATCGGATGTTCCTAAAGGACTAAAGGCCTATCTCTTTATTATATAGTACTTTTAAAATTGGTGCAAGGGTTATTTGCAACTGTCTTGATGCATGGGCTCAGGAGCAGCATATCTTGTCTATAATTCAATTTGGGTTCTGTGCAGGACTGGGAACGATTGAACAGTGCTTGAATCTGAGCTTAATAATCGATTAGCATATCTCTGTCAAACGTTGCCTTCTTTATATGGACTTTATGGACTTTTCAACACCGTTTGACTCTGTTAACAGGTCCATGTTGTGGCTGAGGCTCTTGGATATGGGTGTAGAAGCATCTCTGGTGACTTTTATGTATAGCCTGCACGCTGACGTGGTGGCAAAAGTACGTTTAGGTCCAAATGGTGAAATGTACCGGTTATTCGGCCTGGTTCCATGTTTAAATATCGATTACAAAAATATAGTTTACAAAAATATAGATGTAAAAATATCGATTACAAAAATATCGACTCCCTTTACTTAAGCAGGTAAGTACAATAATATCGACTCAAAAATATAGATGTAAAAAATATAGATGTAAAAAATATCGACTTTAAAAAATATTATAACTTAAATTAAATAATTAAATAATATTAATATTATTAACAAAATAAATTACATTACATTTATATTTTAACTATTTATAACAAATAAACTTAATTTAATCAATATAAATGTAATAAATGTGTACATATACATATATTTTCTTAAATACATTTTATTATTATCTTTATTTAATCAATAAACTTTAATAATTATATAAATATAAAATAAAAACATGTATAAAACATTTTGAATAAAATAACATTTTCTATATTTAATTAACACATAAAAGTATTTAAAAATATTAATACATACATTTAATAACAAAATTAAAACATTAGTAGTTAAAACATTTGATAGCGAAGGGGTAAAAATGGCTATTCCCACTCCAAAGGGTGCAACAGTAGGGAAAGCGCTGGATAGCGTAGGGGTAAAAATTACTATTCCCACTCCAGAGGGTGCAACAGTAGTGAAAGCATTGGATAGCATTGGGGTAAAAATTACTATTCCCACTCCAAAGGGTTCAACAGTAGGGAAAGCGCTGGATAGCGTAGGGGTAAACATTACTATTCCCACACCAGAGTGTGCTACAGTAGGGAAAACGTTGGATAGCGTAAGGGTAAAAATTACTATTCCAACTCCAGTGAGTGCAACAGTAGGGATAGCGTTGGATAGCGTAGGGGTAAAAATTACTATTCCAACTCCAGTAAGTGCAACAGTAGGGAAAGCGTTGGATAGCGTAGGGGTACAAATTACTATTCCCACTCCAAAGGGTGCACCAGTAGGGAAAGTGCTGGATAGCGTAGGGGTAAAAATTACTATCCCACTCCAGAGGGTGCAACAGTAGGGAAAGCGTTGGATAGCGTAGGGCTAAAAATTACTATTCCCACTCCAGAGGGTGCAACAGTAGGGAAAGCATTGGATAGAATAGGGGTAAAAATTACTATTCCCGCTCCAAAGGGTGCAACAGTAGGGAAAGCGTTGGATAGCGTAGGGGTAAAAATTACAATTCCCACTCCAGAGTGTGCTACAGTAGGGAAAACGTTGGATAGCGTAAGGGTAAAAATTACTATTCCAACTCCAGTGAGTGCAACAGTAGGGAAAGCGTTGGATAGCGTAGGGGTAAAAATTACTATTCCCACTCCAAAGGGTGCAACAATAGGGAAAGCGTTGGATAGCGTAGGGGTAAAAATTACTATTCCCACTCCAGAGGGTGCAACAGTAGGGAAAGCGTTGGATAGCGTAGGAGTAAAAATTACTATTCCCACTCCAGGGGGTGCAACAGTAGGGAAAGCATTGGATAGCGTAGGGGTAAAAATTACTATTCCCACTCCAAAGGGTGCAACAGTAGGGAAAAGCGTTGGATAGCGTAGGGGTAAAAATTAGTATTCCTACTCCAAAGGGTGCAACAGTAGGGAAAGCGTTGGATAGCGTAGGGGTAAAAATTAATATTCCTACTCCAAAGGGTGCAACAGTAGGGAAAGCGTTGGATAGCGTAGGGGTAAAAATGACTATTCCCCCTCCAGTGAGTGCAACAGTAGGGAAAGCATTGGATAGCGTAGGGGTAAAAATTACTATTCCCACTCCAAAGGGTGCACCTGTAGGGAAAGCGTTGGATAGCGTAGGGTTAAAAATTACTATTCCCACTCCAAAGGGTGCAACAGTAGGGAAAGCGTTGGATAGAGTAGGGGTAAAAATTACTATTCCCACTCCATTGAGTGCAACAGTAGGGAAAGCGTTGGATAGCGTAGGGGTAACAATTACTATTCCCACTCCAGAGAGTGCAACAGTAGGGAAAGCGTTGCATAGCGTAAGGGTGAAAATGACTATTCCCACTCCACAGGGTACAACAGTAGGGAAAGCGCTGGAACCCAAAACAATAAAAAAAAAACTATCACATTTTTTATTAAATTTTATTTCCAATATAAACATAATTAATATATACATTTATATATATTATTATTAACAAAGATAATAAAAAAATATTTAATTACACATTATTTAACACTATAATATCCACCACACACACCTAAAAATAATTACACAATTACAATTACATTTAATATTTACTCATTAATTAATGAAAATTAAAGTATTTTTTTATTAATTAATTAATTATTTAATTGACAGCTTTCACACCATATACAATAATTTCAAAACAAGGGGTAGTAAGGTAATTTCTGCGCAAAATCTGATGGTTAAGGTGTAACTTGATGGATAATGAAATAATATGCTACTAAGGGAGTCCAGACAGTCACCACCCTATACTGCCAAGCTGCAAATAACTAGATTTGCAAAAAGAGTTTCCGTTTGGTAGGAACCCCTGAGCAAAGAAGTACATAAACCTTCTTATGTTTTTTCACAATTCTTCAAAAAATAGTTCAACCAATAATAAATGTCCAGAAGTAAAGTATCCTTGATCTTTAATATTTCTTCTTTTCTTTTTCTTCACATGGACTCATGAGAAAGTATTCTTCACACAAATGTATCTTTTAGATCTCCACAAAACAGCCAACATGCATGTTTCGTCTCTGGTGTATCACCACCATAAAGACTTCCTCAGGGTTGTAGATACAAGATACAAACAAAAATCCACATCAGGTACCTCTCCACTCATAGTGGAAGCTAAGCCTAACCTCCACCAAGTTTTAAAGACCAGTGTGAGCCTCATATACCCAAGGTGTCACAGCGCCACACCAAGAAGGACAACAAAGAAGAGCAAAAGTCCAGGTGTAATAGTACTTGAAGAAATAGTGAAAACGAATAAAAATAATAATAAAAAAATAATAATAAAAAGATTAATAATAAAAAATAGGAAAAAAGGGGACATAGTTCAGTGTAAGAACCTCTTATATAACAATCACCTAGAGTGACTAGGATATTCATCTGACAGGACATGCAATGCACCATAAGGAACAACCAAAATTAAATAAGTACTGCGAGATCCAGAAACTCACCTATAGCATCAATCTGTAGGATAATTATTTCCTTTATAAATATTTAAAGCGAGAGGGCACAGCTGAAGGTAAAAAATATATATAAAACCTAGTAAATATTAGGTGTATGTTTACAACTCAATAACCAGCACTAAGAAAGTGCTAAGGAGATAATGAAAGTCCCTTACCTCAGATGTGACTCTAAACGGAGCATATTTAAAGTCTTCTCCAATGATTATTTTCACACATATTAGTGTTATTTCCCTGTGTGAGAAATATGACTCCTTAATATATAGATACAGCTCCCAGAGTGACATTATCAACAAAATCAAAACCTATAGATATCATGTTAAAATCAGAATTTTAAAGGTTAATTTGAACGATACCCTGCAAAGATACCTCTGTGTTGAGCCCTAATCTGGGAACAAACAACTAACAAGCTCTCTTCCCTTGGATAGTAATAATATCTTTCGCCATTACAATGTGAAAGGCATTCTTCGTAAATAAATAGGCATGCCTCTTTATGGGGAGGTTCGAGATGGTGCATATCTGGGGCCCAGGGGGTGCGAAATGGCAGGAGAATATCCTGTATTATGGAAGGTATATTGACGACTGTTTTATTATTTGGACGGGTGATACTGAGAAACTCAATGAGTTTATCGGCCATATGAATAACAACCAATTTAATATGTCCTTTACAATGTCATCCAGTAAGGAGAGTGTTGTTTTTCTAGACACGGAGATATTCATTGCCAATGGTATTATCAATAGTCGTCTTTACAGAAAAAGTACCTCATGTAACTCAACACTATTTGGCAGTAGTGCTCATCCCAAGGGACAGATTGATGCCATCCCATTTGGGGAAATGTTTAGAGCCCGAAGAAATAACAGCAGGGATGAGGACTTCCACAACTGTCTAAAGGACATGGAAGCACGTTTCCTAGAGAGAGGTTATCATAAAGATACCATCTATGCGGCCAAGAGGAGATCGTTGGAGTTAAACAGAGGTGAAACATTGAGGCCAAGGGGTAAGAAGAAAAAGACTAACATCATAAGAATGGTGACGAATTACCACCCCTGGTCCCATAAAATTTATAACATTCTAAAAAAACACTGGCACTTGTTGAAGTCTGACCCAAGCATAAACACCTATATGAAAGACAAACCAAGTATCTCATATAGAAGAGGCTTGACAATACGTAGTATGATTAGTCCTAGCTATCCTGAAAGTGTCAACCAAGGACCTTCGTGGCTCCATATTCACAATATGGGCTCATTTAAATGTGGGCATTGCAGTATGTGCAAATTTGCGGACAATGGTGTCAAGGAATTCAAATACAATGGTCTTGCGAAATATAAGATATTTCAACATATTGATTGCAGTACTAAGTATGTTGTGTATGCTATTAGGTGTAAGTGTCAAAAGATTTACATAGGAAGTACAATCAGGTGCCTTAAGGACAGAATCGCAGAACATTTCAGGGCTCTGAAAAAATTAGATCTAAGATATCCATTAGCCAATCATGCCAATAGTTGCCCCAGTCAGAGGGGACACCTATCATTCACTTTTCATGGCATAGAACATATTTTTGGCGATAAGCGAGGTGGTAACAGAGAACTTAAGGTACGCCAATGTGAGGCCAGATGGATACTCAAATTACGGGCGGTTGAGCTTGGGTTAAATGTGGATTCTGAACTTCAATATTTCCTGGGATGCTAAATTGTATTACTGATTTGACCTCTGTTTGATTGCAAATATGTGGATGTACTTGTTTCAATAGTGATGAATTCCTGAAGGTAGTATTACTCCTATTTTATATACTTTTTATATACTGTCTATATTAAGGTTATCATTGGAGATTCCCCAATAATTTGCTAAATTGGAGGGCATGAACGAACTGGTCCAGAGCTTTCTCTGTCCCCATGTGCAAAGATGTTAACCTTAAAAATGTAAATATGTATAATAATCTTTTTCCTTTGTAATCCCAAACAAATGCAAATATGTACAGAATTTCCCCCTTTTATATATGGCCTGCTCACTCGTTACTGGTGGTGATTAATTAATCATGGAGTGGTTTCTTTTCACTTATTATTCTTTAATGTATCGTTTTTCATTTTTTATTTGTTTCTTCAGTACTAAAATATTCAATGCAGGACATGTTGGTAATGTGATTTGCAAGTCTGTTCATATTCTATGTTAGACAATGGCTATTGGCTTAAATTTATTCGTGAATTTGACTCGTGTATACAAACATGCTTTAAGATGGCGCCCGTAACTTTTGACTATACACCAATTGGGGCAGTCCGTCTTCTTATTCAGGGTAGTCCGTCTTTTTACTAAGTGCTTTTAAACTGGGCGGCATGGCGGTATGCCGAACGTTGGTTTGTTTTTCGGGGGCGAGAGGCACGATCATATTACAGGTGAGGAGAACGTTTTTTAGATAACATACATTTGTCAGCATAGGGCTGGTTGAAGAGGGCTTGTTTTCAACCGGTCGACTTTACATTTATTTATTTACGAAGAATGCCTTTCACATTGTAATGGCGAAAGATATTATTACTATCCAAGGGAAGAGAGCTTGTTAGTGTTTTGTTCCCAGATTAGGGCTCAACACAGAGGTATCTTTGCAGGGTATCGTTCAAATTAACCTTTAAAATTCTGATTTTAACATGATATCTATAGGTTTTGATTTTGTTGATAATGTCACTCTGGGAGCTGTATCTATATATTAAGGAGTCATATTTCTCACACAGGGAAATAACACTAATATGTGTGAAAATAATCATTGGAGAAGACTTTAAATATGCTCCGTTTAGAGTCACATCTGAGGTAAGGGACTTTCATTATCTCCTTAGCACTTTCTTAGTGCTGGTTATTGAGTTGTAAACATACACCTAATATTTACTAGGTTTTATATATATTTTTTACCTTCAGCTGTGCCCTCTCGCTTTAAATATTTATAAAGGAAATAATTATCCTACAGATTGATGCTATAGGTGAGTTTCTGGATCTCGCAGTACTTATTTAATTTTGGTTGTTCCTTATGGTGCATTGCATGTCCTGTCAGATGAATATCCTAGTCACTCTAGGTGATTGTTATATAAGAGGTTCTTACACTGAACTATGTCCCCTTTTTTCCTATTTTTTATTATTAATCTTTTTATTATTATTTTTTTATTATTATTTTTATTCGTTTTCACTATTTCTTCAAGTACTATTACACCTGGACTTTTGCTCTTCTTTGTTGTCCTTCTTGGTGTGGCGCTGTGACACCTTGGGTATATGAGGCTCACACTGGTCTTTAAAACTTGGTGGAGGTTAGGCTTAGCTTCCACTATGAGTGGAGAGGTACCTGATGTGGATTTTTGTTTGTATCTTGTATCTACAGCCCTGAGGAAGTCTTTATGGTGGTGATACACCAGAGACGAAACATGCATGTTGGCTGTTTTGTGGAGATCTAAAAGATACATTTGTGTGAAGAATACTTTCTCATGAGTCCATGTGAAGAAAAAGAAAAGAAGAAATATTAAAGATCAAGGATACTTTACTTCTGGACATTTATTATTGGTTGAACTATTTTTTGAAGAATTGTGAAAAAACATAAGAAGGTTTATGTACTTCTTTGCTCAGGGGTTCCTACCAAACGGAAATTCACACCATATACACTTATAAACACCACAACACAAACCTAAAATTAATTACACATTTACAATTAATAATTACTAATTAATTTCTAATTAATTAATGGCAATTAATGTATAAAGTATTTAATATTTAATCAATAACAATGTAATTACTTCACACCATTTACACATATAAACTCCAATTCACACCATATACACTTATAAACACCACAACACAAACCTAAAATTAATTACACATTTACAATTAATAATTACTAATTAATTTCTAATTAATTAATGGCAATTAATGTATAAAGTATTTAATAATTAATCAATAACAATGTAATTACTTCACACCATTTACACATATAAACTCCAATACACACTCCTAAAATTAATTAAACAATTAACATAATTAATTAACATAATTAATTAATTAACATAAGTAATTAATAATTGACTAATTGAAATTAATTAACAATTAATTATTAAACAATTATTAATAAATGAACACATTACTTAATCAATTAATTTTATATATTTAAATTACTTCCCACCCTATTCCCCTATAAACCCACAACCCGCTACGGAACTAATAACATAAAATTCAACATAATATACATTAATAACTAATAAAATTCTACAACATATAATAAAATGACAAACAATTCTCATTAAAAACACTAAAATACATAACATTATTAAAAAATCGATATTTTTGTAAACTATATTTTTGTAAACGATATTTATTACAACTATATTATTGTTATCGATATTACTTACCTGTCAGTCGATATTCTGGTCAAACTATATTTTTGTTGTCGATATTTCTTCAAATCGATATTTCTGCGGGGATATTTATGTCAGACGATATCTCTCCGTCGATATTCCCGCTCTGCACCATTCGGCCTCAAGCGTGGTGAGCGCCAATGATGTATTTTAGCCCCCATACTTTTTGTTTGATATATTAATGACCTCATCCCACACGTGATCTCTTTTCAGGTCAACACCCCTAGAGATTTTGACACCCAGGTGGCTAAACTTTTATACGCAGATGATGCGTTCCCACTGACTCATACCCCAAAAGCTCTACGAGTACTGGTGAACCGCTTCGTCCAGTTCATGGATAGCATAGACCTGGCTACCTATGGCAAATCCCATATTATGGCCTGTGGACCAGGTAGAATTGATACCCACAGAATTATAATAAAGGGGCAGCCTTTGCAAAGCGTAACATTTTTTTGCTATTTTGGCATCCCTTAATTCCTCTGGCTCTTGGCATCCCCAACTAACCAGCTCATGCCTAAGCTCAGCAGGTCAGCAGGAGCCATTCTTATTTTAATTAAATAAAGGAGGAAGATCCTACCACTACTAAACATTTACAGTGCTCAAAACATTCCAGCTGCTACATATGGGGCATGGATATGGGGATTTTTATGTGTTTTCCTCTTCAGCTTGAGAAAAGCTGCATATGCAGAAGGTGGTCATAGCTTCCCCCCTGCTATGTCTAGTTTTATTTTACATGCAGAGATAAACCAGAGCTATACTGAGGATAGTGTCCAACTGGCCCCTTTGTTACTCTGGGTCAACATATGGACATTGTTGCAGCATTTGTAAAGCGCATAGCTACCTCCGGAAAGGTGTCCCTGTGCTGGGTGCCGTCCGTAAGATTAAGCAAGCTATTGCCCAGAGTCACATGGTGCTGGGCTAACCTGCCGCTGGGTGCCGTCCGTAAGATTAATCAAGCTATTGCCCCGAGTCACATGGTGCAGGGCTAACCTGCCGCTGGAGCCGGGGATCGAACCGTGAACCCTGTGGTCCGGAGTCAGGCACCCTGGCCGCTGCACCACACCTCCTTCCACAGCTCTTTGTGCTGAAAAAAGGTTGTAAAAGGAATTAGTGAAAAGTACTGTGATGATTTATTATCAGACTCTCACTAGCTCTGAGGCTGTTTTTTTTACCTTTCATTAGAATTAACACAATGGGAAAGGTCTCTCCTTTTTGATTTAGATCTGGCTCAGTGTGGCGACTTATGAGCATCAGAAAGCCAACTGATGCCTTGGGAGGTACTACCTGGGCTTGCGCTTGTGACGGGGTCTCTATGCAATCACTACTGTGCTTTATGTTATTTTGCCATTATTTTGGTTACTCTAAGTTTTTTTTTATAACCATATTAAAAACTTTAGGGTACCGTAGACGTGTACAGGCCTTAGACAAGTTGCAATCATTGAATACGAAAATTTTCTGGTTTAGGGTGAGTGCTTTTCTTAAAGCTACAATTCGAGCCAGGAAAACAATGGAAAGATAACAATGTTTGTTTAATTCATATAAAAGCACCCTAGTTTTAGACATTTATTGTTCTTGACTATGTTGTACTTCTATCTTATATGCACTTTGCACTTTATATGTATGCTGCTAATAGTTTGATTTATAAGCTGCTGTCAACATACAGCCAGAATGTTTTGCTTGTATGAAATAAGGATTAACATATCTTAATGTTACGTAATAATGCAGGGGACAATGATGTTGTTTTTCATTTGCTTCATGATCACTCTTGAGTGTACTGTATTGACTTGTATCTTTTATGTCCACAATTGGCTGAATAAAGATTCTTTGATGATGATGATGATGAGTTTGGATAATGGTAATCGCAACGATTTATAGTGCTTCAAAGATTCAAGTCTGGGTGCGAAAACCCTATATAACAAAACATATAATTATTAATGTAATACTTATTACATGCCGATATGCTACAGACTCCTTGCAAAGAACCTGCTATCAACGAAGGTGTGACCCATTTATTGAAGAAGGAATTTAGAGCAAGTGCATCTATCTACGCCAAATCATGGGGTTGGTATATCAAAGAGGACTCAGAGTTCCTTGTTTTTCGGATGGGTCAAAGACTTGCTGTATCGCAGTTCAAAGAGCTCCGTGTTGCAAAGTTATGACTATGCATACCAAAATTCACTGCATTCAGGTTAGCTCAATTGGATGAAGCTTTTCTAAAGGTAAGCTGAGGTCTCCGAAGCTATACTTCCAACGCTTAGTCTGATGAGAGCATCTTTTCAGCATCTGGCCTGTAACCCTATAGAAGACATGACTCTTCAAGTATGCAAGAATCACAATAATAAAGCACATATCTGCTGGAACTGGGATTAGCCGCATAAGCACCTTGATGCTCGATTTGTTTCTGGCACTGCATGCACGGTATCAAATAAACTGAAATCACCAGCCTTCTGAAAAGCTGCACAAATGGAGCTGTTCAAAGAAGCAAGTCTGCCATGGTAACAGCGGCTGGTGCTGATGCGAGCCTACCATCTATTCATATTCCAGCAGCATCCCTTGCAAGGGCATGCAGGCCCACACGCACAGTCAATCGCTGCTCAGTTGCCATGTCGAATAAGGCTCTGGGAGTATCCCAACTAGGTACTTCTACTTTACCAGGGAGGCAACCCACTCACCTACTAGGTAATTATCATCTTTCTAATCTTTGCTGGACTCCACAAGCCGAACTGTCTGATTAAACTCTGCTTGCTACTCCTGAGCAATAAAATAGCTATACAAAAGTAAGCACCGAGAAAAATGCACAAACAGGTTAGAAATGCTTCCTAGTAATGACATTAGTGGGGAGCCTTTCATAAGTGGTCCAATGTGGACATTACAGTTTGTAGAAAATGCATTCTTTACCTCCATAGCGTCGGCATCATAAGACACAAATCGGGTGCCGAGTTGCTGTGGAAATGGTATTGCATTCTGTGAAATTATAGCACAGAAAAATGAATAAAAGGATCCCTCACCTTGTGCGAGCATCAACTTTAGTCTCTCACGGGGATTTCAACCTCCACAATTTGACAGCTACAATAAGTTCTTCTCGAAAATGTCTTAACACAATGCAAATCATATGCGCTTAATTTCTGCCTGACGATACAAAATACACGTCTTATATATTTAATTTTTCAACGTCTGAGTTTTAATCCCAGGAGCTAGACCCCAAGCTCTCCGAGGGTCATAATTTCCGATTTAAACAAGCCGTGAGCGTGCACACTCCCGAACTTCCGGTTTCGGGATGTGCACGCTCACGGCTGTCGTGGGGCGGGACTTCCGTCTTTGCGAGAAGCCCACGCCCACGGAGTGGATGGCCCAGAGGACCGGTGGCAGCAGAAGTCAGGAGTGGCAGCTGAGGCCGCTGATGCGGTAAGTGGGGCTTGGGGGGCTTGGCATGTGTGTGTGTGTGTGTCTGCACGTGTGTGTGTCTGCGCGTGTGTGAGTGTGTGTGTCTGTGCGTGTGTGTGTGTCTGCGTGTGTGTGTGTCTGCGCGTGTGCGTGCCTTCGGCCGGCCTGCGTAAGAGCGTCCACAGACCCTGGTAGGCTTGTGCACCGCTCTGTCTCCCTTGAGAGGCAACTGGGCGACAATAGGTCTCGAGAGCGAGACCTAAAAATCAAACAAGCATTATTGTGAGGGTGCACTACCATAGGCTGTCACAAGGTGTCCCTTGGGACCTCTTTTGGTCAGTTATGGTACTGCACCCTGCAACATGAGTACTCAAAGGATATGGCGCAGTGATGAGAGCTGCCGGGATTCGGGTTCGAGTTTGCTGTGAGACTTAAAATCATGTTATATTTGGCTGAGTATTTGATTTCCTGTTGCCCGTGCCTAGCCGCACTATATAAATAAAAACATTTGTGATGTAGAGCAAAACAGCAGTGGCCTCGGAGGGGTGGTGGGGAGGTGAGCAACATTGTGGGAGTGATGAGTGGGAGGCATGGGGAGATTAGGATATGAAGCAAAGCAGTGTTATGAGAGGGGTGAGGGGGAGGCACTGAGATAAAGGGAAGGCAAGCAAATGAAGTGACAAATGTGTCATTGCATAAGTAAACAGAACAGTTAACAAGCAAAGAGTTGGGCCAATTAAAAAAAATGTATAAATAACCTCAACACATGTAAGAGAGGCAGTCCTCATACTAGGATACAAAATTCAAAAAGCATTTGCAATGCAAACGGTCTCGCCTTTGGGACTTTATATGCATTTAGCTATGATGTGCCCTCATTCCTCACCAGTTCATTGACAGTGCACTAATCTCCCAGAAACGCATAGATACAACTTGTGCTTGCTATAGTGATAAGACTTGTTTGCAAGTTTTCACCAAATTACCCTCGCTTCCCCACTTAAAATCGCAGGTGCATTTTCACAACCTCGCTGGCATCCCCTCTGCGTGACAATTACAGCATTTTATGGGCATCTTTTTTACAGTCTGCATGCTCTCTAGTGCCTTGGCGGGACATTTGTTTCCTTGTGTGCTCTTTACGAAACAAAATTCACTAACTATTGCATAAATATATACACACAACGTGGTGCATTCCACAACAGCAAGTGTACCACAGGAATAAAGACTGCACATCTTCAGATAAAGCTGATCTATCTACCTATATGCACGATCGCACGTGAACTTTATTGCTACTTGGATCTAAAATTTGTCAGAGCCATGCCCAAAACCAGGGAAACAACCTTTACAACGAAACTTTTACAACGAACTACCATTACAACACAACTTTTACAACGCAAACTATTACAACGCATTGCTCTGGGGGGCGCTCTAGGATAGGGAATAGGTTAATTTACTATCCAATAACCTTCCCTACTATCCACGGGGACTGGAGTTGGAATAGTAAATTAAACTATTCACTATCCAGCGCCTAAAGCATTATGCGTTGTAATGGAATGCGTTGTAAAAGTTGCGATGTAAAGGTAGGCGTTGTAAAAGTATGCGTTGTAACGTCATACATCCCCAAAACCAATGTGTTTTTCATTATAACCTCAAATATTCATTGTTATATCATTTTGACAAATGTTCAATGAATTTCAGATAGAACATACATTACTGTATCCTCTGCTTAGAACGATTGATGTATTTAAATGTGTAAACATTATGCACTTTCAAACATACAGGTTCTTTCGTCAGCGCGTGACTGCGCATGCTCCTGGGACGGGACGCCTACTTAACGCTCCTCCCCCAGCGTAGCGGGATCGCGTAGCGGGCGTGTCCTCGCGTGGCCGGAGTCGTGCCAGAGTCCTGCCCGTCTGCGCCCGTCCGCGCTAAGGACGTGCCGGACGCTGCGGGCAGGTGGGCTCAGGTAGGCTCCTGTGGCGTGTTACCATGCTTACCTATTCAAGAGAGAGCCTTTACAACATTGGCCAGGCCGGACAGAGGTGTCTTCTGCCACCTGTCCATCCGCTCTGTGGCCCGTATCGGTGCCGCTGTAACCGCTGGGCGTTGGATCTGCCGGGGACAATCCTTGTGAAGGCTACAGTGCCGGTTCGTCGGCTTAAGGGCTTTTCGCCCTTTCTGCGGGTTTCCAACCTAAATGTTAGATCTGCACTGAATCATTACCAGAATATCTATGATTTAGTTGAGGATGGTGCCCCAGATGTCCTGGCCATTACGGAAACCTGGCTTCAGGACACGGATGTAGCTATTCCAAACTTGGTTTGTCCTCCTGGCTATTCCATGTTTACTTTGAATAGACCGTCCAGAGGGGGCGGTATAGCACTTATAGTCAGGTCCTGCTTTGCATGCGTGTGGAATGGCCTTAACATAGCCGGCTGTGAAAGCGCCTCTTTTAAAATCACTGTCAGCCCGGAATTTACATTCTCTGGGATGGTGGTGTATCGTCCGCCGGGTAGTGACGTGGTGTTTAGAAGTTCGTTTCCGGATGCCCTGGGCACACTGGTCATAGGATGTGCCAACTATTCCATCTTGGGCGACCTGAACTTACATTTCGACGCCCCCTCTAACCTGGCGGTTCGTAGCATCACCGCTGACTTAGAGGCCTTCCAGCTTACTCAGCTGGTTTCGCAGCCTACCCACATAGGGGGTCACATTCTTGACCCCTTTTTCACCAACTTGCCGGGGACTAATATTACATCTATCTCCCCGGTAGCATGGACTGATCATTTTCTGGTGACCATTCTGTGTCCCATCCCGGCGGCTCCTCCCACTCCGTCGGTGAGATGTGCTCCTAGGAGGTTGTGGAATCAACTTAAGCTAGAGGATTTGCACCACCTTCTAGCGGAAGATCCGTTGGGTCCACTGGAAGATGTTGAGGATGGGTATGACCGCTTCTGCTCCTGGACCACCAGGGCTCTCGACACTCTGATTCCTATTACATCAACTAAGATCAGTACTAGAGAGTCGAGCCCCTGGTACGACAGTGCCCTGCGTGCCTTGAAGAGGGCCTGTAGGCGGGCTGAAAGAGCTTGGCGAAAGACATATGGGGCCGACTTAAAAGCTGCATATGCCGCATCTACCAAGACTTACCATCGGGCAATTTGCCGAGCTCGGGCAGCTTATTATGCTGCAGAGTTTCGTTGCAGCCCAAACCCGTCGAAGACCATCTTCAAGGCCGTGAAGGATTTATTAGCGAAGCGAACTTCCTCCGCAGTGGTGAGTTCTATCTCCCACTGTGAATCCCTGGCTGCTTATTTCCTGGGGAAAGTCCAAACAATCTACCAGGCATTCCCTAACACAGGGATCGACTTGGGAAGTTCTAATGCGACACCACATTCCACCACCCTGCTTTCCTTTCCCCCTCTTCCCTTAGACGGGTTTGACAAACTCGCTTTGCGAGTTACATCTGGCTCTCCATCCGACCCAGTTAGGTCTGCTCTGTTTAGAGAGCAGGCCTTTATGGGGCGCACTGCGGTGTGTTCCCTTGTCAACCTATCTTTGGAGACAGGGGTGGTTCCAACTAAGTGGAAACAGGCGGTGGTGTCTCCCATCCTCAAGAAGTCTTCCCTTGACCCTTCCAAGCCCGAGAACTATCGACCCATCTCGCTGCTGCCTTGGCCGGCGAAAATCACAGAGGCCCATGTCAACTTGGCCCTGTCGGAGTACCTCATACGAACTAATGCCCTCGATCCCACACAGAACGGCTTCCGTGCTGGCCACAGCACGGAGACCGCCCTTCTTGTGATGGTGGAACATCTCCGTGCGGTGTTGGATGCTGGACAGACGGCGGCGCTGATACTGTTAGACCTCAGCGCCGCTTTCGATACCGTCTTGCACAGCATCCTCCTGCATCGGCTCGAGGAGATAGGTGTCGGTGGACTGGCCCTGCAATGGTTCCGCTCCTACCTTGGCGATCGTTCCTTCTGTGTTTCCATCTCTCCCTTCAAGTCCAACTTCCAACCACTAGCCATGGGGGTCCCACAGGGATCCTCGCTGAGCCCCACGTTGTTTAATCTTTACGTGAGACCGCTAGCTGATGTCGCGAGGCAGTGGGGCCTAACATTGGTCTCATATGCCGATGACACACAGCTGGCGGTTACTCTCAGCGGGGACGCAGAAGTGGATGCCCCCAGGTTTCAGGATGGATTGAAGGCGGTGGCAAGCTGGCTGACAGGAAACTGTCTCCAGCTAAATGCCACTAAAACAGAGGTTATGGTTGTCGGTAGGGGAGCGGAACTTTGGGGTGACCAATGGTGGCCACGTGAGCTGGGACCATCCCCGGCGCCGGTTCTGGAGCTGAAAAACCTGGGCGTGTGGATAGACTCGGGCCTGACTTTTGTAGGGCACACAAAAAGAACAGCGGCTTGTTGTTTCGGTCTGTTGAGAGGCTTAAGACCTGTTCTTAAGTACTTCGATGCCCCAACTAGACAGCTTGTAATCCAGGCTACTGTCATCTCTCGCTTGGATTACGCGAGTTCTCTTCTCGCCGGGGCCAATCAGGCCGAACTTACTCGATTACAATGAGTACAAAACGCCGCAGCCAGGGCAATCGTCGGCCTCCCTAAATTCTGTTCGGTCGCGAATGTTCTCCGTTCCCTACACTGGCTCCCAATACGGAAGCGGATTCTTTTTAAGATACTCTGCCTCGCCTTTAAGATCTTGAGAGGCATGGGTCCTGAAATCTTGTCTGGCTCTCTTCTCTTTTATGTTCCTACGCGCACTCTTCGCTCCCAGGGCCAGGCCCTGGCGGTAGTTCCCAGATATAGGCTCTGCCGTATGGGTGGCCGTTCCTTTGGAGTAAAGGCGGCATCAGCTTGGAACTCCCTCCCGGTGGAACTGCGCCTCTTAGAAGATCTTATGGCTTTTAGGAAAGCCTTGAAAACATTCCTGTTTTAGTCTTTTATTCTCAGTATGTGCTATGTATTTAAAGTGGTCCTTTGGCTCTTTTAGCTGTGTTATGTTTCTCATGCTATTCCTCGTCAATGCGCCAGGACGCTCCTTAGCTGGAGTAGCTGCGCGCATAATAAAAATCTATAACATAACATAACATAACATAACATTACCTCCAGTGTATTTTTTCTTGTTTCTTTTTTTGTTCTTAAACTACAGAAAAATATGACCAATATATAAAATAAGGAAAATAAAAAATATATATTTTTGTAACCTATGGTGTATGTATTGAATATTGTGTATGCTTTTCGGGTACGCAACACTATTTCCATTGTTCCTAATTTGTTTTGATTTCAACTCTTTATTGCTACCATGCTATTGCCTTGCAGGCGTCACCAACCTCCAACAGCGCAACTCTCATACAAAATGGGAATGAACATGCTAATCGCTTCCACATGTGTTTAGCGGTTATCGGAATAAAGCAGCTACTTGCAGATGCCAGTTTCCAAGGGGCGCGTGCATACCTGCCAATGACCCGTATAAATGCATGTGTATAAGGGGTGAGGCGTAATAGGCAAAAATCTGTCAGAGGAGGTTTGAGGGCCAGTGATACGGTAAATCACCTAATACACACATAGCTGTAATAGCCCAGTGTGCCTAAGAAAGCCTTTAAAAATTGCCTGCGTGCCCTATACGAGAATATGCACCACTGGTGTGCATGAAAAAAGTCCCCCTGTCCTGTTGAAGATCTTAATCTTAGAGAGAGAGAGAGGAAGAGAGAGCGAGAGCAAGAGAGAGAATTGATAACGGTGTGTGTGGGAGGGTGTGTGTGTGTATGTGTGTGTGTGTGTGAGAGAGAGTGGGTGTGCATGTGTGTGCATGTATGTGTGAGTAAGTGTGCGTGTGTGTGTGTGTGTCTCCGCGCATGTGCTTCTGCATGCGTGTACGTTTCAAAGTGACCCTGCTGGAAGAATAATGATTAAATCAAGGAAATGAACACATGATGATATTATTACTCTAAAACCCATAAATGAAAGATAAACGCTTTTTAATAAACACTGTGCTGTTCATTGCGAGTCTATTGCCCTTGATATTTAATATTATGTTGTTGGTTGTGATTTGGAGGTATACAGTGGAAGTCTGTCTGGTGCTGCACAGTGCATGCGCTGCCTAGCCGAGACCTAAAAATGAAACTGAGCGTCCGAGGGGGATTAACATTATACACAGGCCTTTTCAACTTCGAGCAGCGTTTGATTCAGTGCATACGCATTGTTAATGAGCCAAGAACCACGCTCTCGGTGCTAACGAGATGCAAAATGTATATTTAAATTCGGAAAGGAAGTGAACGTTTTTAGAAAAGCGATAGAATCGTTGCGTGCACTTCATATGGTCATCTTGTTGAAGAATGTGTTTTAAGTGACGCCTCATTGTTGTGTTTTTTTTGTTGTGTTTCTTTGACCTCTCGCTAAGAAGGTTTATTTCCCAGTTGCAAGCGAGCACATGTAAAATATGAAATTCCCACCTTGCGCTCAGTAGATGTGTGGCTAGTGGCTGTAATCACTTTGTTCCGAATGCCTATCTTTACAATACAACAGGTCTGTATTGCGTCATGTGTTTTACTTATTCATCACTTTCCACCACCTTTGCCAGGCCTAAATGGGTTTCTAGAAATTCAGTAAAAAAACGCGTCAGTTTTCTGTGAGGTTGCTAGTTACAGAGAGAGAACACCCCGCTTGCAGTGGGGTACCGTACTGTCTGTTGGTACGCCCCAGGCGCCTGGGTAAAAGCAGGCAGCACGGTACAGTGCCCATTAATCAGGGACTTGCACAGGTTTGCTGGTGCTGTATCCATACCACAGGTAGATGGGCTGCGGCCTTCTGAAAGCAGCACTCGCTCTACTCCTGACGCCGGTGATACTATCCGTTACAGCCAAAGATAACCCTACATTATATCCTTGTCACACAGGAGCTGGGGCTGTGACCTTGTGACGGTGCATTGGTTTTACAGATGTGACAGCATCAGGCACTGCACCTCTGGATCAGCAGCAGCAGAGGCTTTCCCCCTCTACCTCTCGAACACCAGCAGGGTTTCTACCCTGGAATGTAGAACCGGCTGACCCCTGCAACAGTCGCTGCGGTGGTACCCACCTGGAACAGTTGTGGGGGCTCTTAAAAGTATGAGTCCTGTAATCGTATAACAGTAACCAAGCTGTATCCTGGTACACATGGGGCCTGCAGGAGTAGCATTTGGTTTCCGTGCCAATGAGGCCAGTATCAGGCTCGTCCCCAGCCTGTGTCACCGCCCAGTAATCTGATCGCCAGAGACCTGCACTAGTGACAGCGTCCGGCACCGCCTCCAGACGCATATTACTCCGCTTGCACGATTCTCAGCACTGATGCCAGTGAGCAGCCGGTCATAAGAAGCCGGTCCTGCCTTGGCCTGTAGACACTGCGGGTAGTAGTAGGTGGTGTACTGGGGGTACATCTGCAGTTTCCACACTTTGCCCATGAAGATGGAATAAGAGCCTGCAGCACAGGGAGGCGCTCAGGTCCTTTCCAAACTGCTCTGTGCTGCCTGGGTGTCCTTCTGCTGGCTCCGCCACAACCCAAGGCAGCACAAATCCATCTGTCTCTCCTTTGCCCTACAAGCTGCAGTGCTCCGAAGCGGGACGCACAGTCCAGTGCCTTCTCGGCAGTAGACAGATCCTGCAGGCAGGCAGACTGTTACAGTTAATAGAAAAAACCAAAAACAGCTTCCCTTAAGTGGGCGCCGCACTCACCATAACAGTAAAAACAAAACAAAAAACATAAATGCGCAGGCAAAGTGAGTTTAAAAAAAACTGGCAGTTGCGAGGTCGTAACCCACCGTGCTTGACTTTGTACTGTTTCCTTTCGTTGCTTGTGCTGTCTATGCCTTCCGCCATTCTATGTGCATGTGTTCTGGACAGGATACGACAGGTCAGGCAAAAAATAGTGTGAACTCACCCAGCCAACCCCAGGACAAAACAAGCAATTACAAATGCAATAGGACTCATAATTACGCGAGTCCTAGTGCATTGTAAACAAAAGTGAGGGCGCCGAAGAAGGCAGGAACGGGAGTGGGTGGGAGGTGGTGGTGGCCAGAGAAGTCACGGACTCCGGGAGGGAACAGGAGGAAGCAGGGGGACAAAAGAGTCGCTGAAGTAAAGGGGCTGATAGCCATTGAAGGACAAAAATAACGTCATGGCAGTAAGGAGGTGGGACTAATACGCTGGCAACCACTCAGAATGCAGCATTTCAGATTTGAACCAATTAAAAGCGTCCCCCACAATACTGTATACAGCATCTCTCGACGAGACAGCGCATTCGCTGCCTAGCCGAGACCTAACAAGGAGGGACTACTAAGTGAAATTCTCTAAGAAAAAAATGAATTTCTAAAGGACAGAATTATGAGCCAATGAAAAAGATGTTTTTTTTATGTCTATATCCTAGATACTGCATGTCTCAAGGTGATGGCACAAGCGCTGCCTAGGCAAGACCTTAAAACACATCTGGGCTGACTCTCATAGCTAAAGAAAATGTAATGCAGGGGTGCAGTTTCTGAACAAGTATTTCCTCAGTAGAGGTTTTATAAAAGTGGGTTTAGGCACATTATAAAAAGTACAAAAAAACAAAAGTGAAATGTGTCTTGAGTAGAATAATTGTCGCCCGGGCATTTGGAAAGAGTTCTCGACTAAACATTACAATGGGGGAATGTAACCATACAATTTGCCTATATAGGTCTAAATCTCGTGAGTAAATATATCTGTTGGGAGTCCAGAACCATTGAGGGTATAATAAACCTAGATTGAAATTAAAAAATAGATGTCTTGGATATTGCTAACTTCGGCCTTTTCTCTTCAAAGGGCAACAGTCAAATGCGCTTGAGCTCCAACGTACTAATTGTAGCTAGAGGTGATGGGTTATCAAAAAATTCGGGTTTTTGCAGCTTAACGCTTAACGTTTTAATAATAATCAGCCAGGGAACATCGTTAACCTGATCTAAAGTCAAACAATTCTTATTATTCTTTTCAGTTTAACGTCCTGATTAGTCCCCTGCCCCACAGTAATAAAGGACAAAGCCAAGTGGAATCTTCAATCAATGGCAAACCCAATAAATTCTCTATGACACAGAAAGGACACCAAGCAAAATATGACGGAGTCCCTAATTTACCCTGGGAATTGGAAAAGGTATACAATGTACGGACTCACACACCCATTAGTACCATAACCACATGTCTAATAAATCACAAACGTACAAAGATTTGAGAAACAATTAGGAATGATATTTAGAAAAGTTGTACAATTTATTCAATATTTAAAAAATACATTCATACATAAGTAAAGTGCCAACAATAAAAGTAATTAAAAATGTGACAATTCACATAAAGGACATAATTAAAAATGAAAAGTTGTCAACGCAGCGTTTCGGTTTTGTGATAGCACCTTCATCAGGACAGAATTCTAATTGAAGAGAAACAGACAATTAGGGACTCCGTCATATTTTGCTTATTTACTGCTTCTTGTCCCCAGTTGGATTCATAAGGAGACCTCCCTGCTTTCTTTACAACAGAAAGGACACCATACTCTGAGGCAGTGACGACATTCTCCATAAGCAGGCATTTTCAAAAATCTGAAAACGCAGGGCCTTGACAGGCCCCCAAAAACCCGCCCCAAACGTGGGCACTGAAAAACACCTTTGCCTGATAAATTGTGGACAATCGTTTCAGAGGATTAAGACCCAGCTTTGAAGAGCTAGCAATACGAGAAGTTATAGTCCTCACAAACTATAAACTTGCTGCTTCCGTTTACCCACCACAATAAAATGTACCCTCTAATCTGGAAAGGAGTAGATACCCCAAAACCTTAACGATTGAATCCAGTAAGAATATTGGGCAAATCAACTGGGGTGATATACATAGAGGTATAATAACAGATTGCGACCAAGTAAGAATCTTACCAGATTTGCGCCCTGAATTCATTATGTTAGTAAATAAGGGGCACTAGAATGCAATATGGGATTTATAAATTCCAACGCCACAAATCTTCTTGTCCCATGTGGAATCAACTTAATATATCCCAGTAAATGAACAGTATTCGTGTTGCCCATCCATTGCCTTTCTTATCAGAAACAGTTCTGATTATTTTATGCCAGCAATCTAACATATAGAGGGACATTTCCAAGCTAGATGAAAAAACCTGCATGTTCTGCACTACAGGGTGGCACTAGTGTAGCCTGGATGGGTCCATTTCATTTTGCTAGTCGGGTGTGAAGTATGCCTGATGTAGGATTTTGAAGTGAAACAATGTATGTCCATGATTTGTGGAAACTAGTTCAGTCAGCATGCAGCAGTATTTTCATTACATGTCAGAAATGTCAATACTATTTCCCAATCCTGTTTAGGATGCACAAAAAGTTCTACTTTCCTGCATTCCAATAATTGCCCCTGTGAAACCGGCGCCTGGCATGTGTGGGTTGGCCCATTGTAATCTGAGTCGTCTAGCTGTTTTTCAGGACTTGAAACTTTCATCGCAATCTAAGTTGCACTCTTTGTTAAATGCTTCATCAAACTGACACTGATTGTCACAATTCCTGCTGTCTCTACTCATTCCTTTTTTATTTTTTTTTATTTTTTTATTGTTAGCAGGCTGACGGAGAGAACAACAAACAGTAAACAGCAAATCCAAAGTAATAATTGTACATAAAACACAATACATATATATGGTGGGTATCAAATAGAGCGAATACAAAATCAACTCAGTGCAGTAGTCGGAAAAAAGAGAAAAAAGAAGAGAAAAAAAAAAAAAGGGAGGATAGACAAGCGAGAGAAGAAGAGATAAGGGCAAATACATATATATACTGTCTCTACTCATTCCATACATAGAAAAATTGCTCTATGTGTCTATGAAGGTGTAGGAGGAAGGCTTATTAGATTTAGCAACATCCAGCGGTGAAGCTATTATTAGTGCAGCAAGCTTAGTAGCCGTGGGCAAAATGGCGCATGGGGCCTCCAGCCTTCAGCACCCTGCTCATCAATTGAGACTGCTTAGCACCACCCCACTGAGCATCAAGAGACCCATTTTCCTTTCTTGCATTAGGGCTCATGGTATCCTCGCCACGGAATCACCTCGTTTCAAAATGCCTTTTGCACAACATAGGTGCCTACGTGCATTCAGAGAGCCCCTTACTTCAATGAGAAAATATAACTCCTGCCATAGCAGAAGTGAAGCGACAAGTATTAAATAGATCAAATTAGGTTTTCATCTCATATAGGTAGACTTAATGAGCCACAAAATCCTTTAATGTAGATACCAGGTTTGTCTGGGCCATGTGGTCCTCACGTATTGCAAGACTAAAACCCCATAGATCTCCTTACCCTCATATTTTTCTAGATTAGGCCCTGACACTTATATTGTTTGTCATTCCTCGCTGTAGTGAAAAAAGATGCAAAATGTAAATGTTTCAAGTGCCACTCAGATTTGTGTATGCATCTCTACTGATCTAGCACAAACTGTCCACAATCAAGAAGGTACATAGTGTGTCAGTTGTGCAGTTTATTCCTGGTCTGAACCAACTCCCCATAAAGTCACCATCGGTAGATTTCAGCTAAATGCACAGTTCCCCTGCAATTGTCTGGTACCCTTGTTGTACCCTCATCGTTAATGCAGTTTTATCTTACTGTGAGTGTTACTGGGTCCCAATCATTCTACCTGGCTTCAAAAGTACACACTTCTATACACAATACCAGGCAAATACAGGTACATGGTTAGCCTACTAGATTCAGATGACCTCCAAAGCCAAAAATAATACATGTGCTAGACGCTTCTAGCGTAGCTCCATTTAAGTGGTGTTTCCTTCTCCTGAAGAGGACCTGAAGCCATTATCAGAAGAGTTGCATGCTGCACCATTAGAGAATGCTTGGTTGGAAGAGTTTGGAAATCACAGTTTTGACATCCTTGTAGGAGGTTTTATAGAGTTGTGCTTGAGTGATTAGAATGGCGCTCTTCTCTTGTGTAAGGCTGCTGTATCTAGGCATTAAATGGGAGAAGGAGTTGTGAAGGATATAGCTAATTTTTTATATTATTTGACTCTGCCTGACCGGACCTGGCTATGCCGCCCTTTAGGATTCAACCTTGGATGAGTAGAGAAGGTCATGGAATGCGTTAATTGTGGAAGATCTGCCTTGATGAGGAAAGTCAGCCTGTCATAGTGGTGAGTGGTATTAGACAGTCCTTGGGATGCCTCACGGCAGGGGCATTGAGGGAGCCAAGGGGCGGTGTGCCGCCATAGAAAGAGAAGATGTGATGCTCCCGCAGGATCCTTGGGATGCCTCACGGAGGGTGACCGAGGGAGAAGATAGCAAGGACTCAGCCTCAGGAAAGGTAGAGCAGATGCTCAAGTAAGGTCCTTGAGATGCCTTGGATGGCAGGGATCCCTGGGAGAAGGGAGGGCCCACAAAAGGGCTATAGGGCGAGCGGGACGGCACTTGCAGCCCAGGCAGGTCCAGACGGACACCCTCCAAATCAGTAGCAAGCTGCAGCATAGACCCCGGAATCAGAAGCCCAGAAAAGGGGCCCCTCCCCTCCCAGAAAATTGAGGAGACTGGGTCCATTACCCAAGAGGAAGAATTGCAAAGAGCAATAGATGAAAAGAGAGAACATAGACATGAAATGAGGTGATGACCATGAACGTTTGACATGGATAACATTTTATGTAAAAAAATGTATGTTGATGAATAAACTGCGCCCTTTTCAGGCACAAAGAAAATTGTCAGTGGTGATTTGAAGGTAAAAGTGCGCATTTGGTGGTAACAGTAAAGGGAGCGGGGCGGGACGACTTGGTGCGTGGAGGGGGTTGACAGCAAGCCTCAGTCTTGGGCTGTAAAGAGCATCTGTGGTAGATGGTCCAGAGTCTTTTCGGTGAGTACCAACATACCCTTAGTGGGCGTTCTTTCCAAGCCACTTATAGACGTTAGTGAAGTGGTCCACGTGAGTTAGTATTCCTGCCCTGTTGAAGAAGCAAGCAGAACTCAGAGGAGACCGATAAAGGGAACGGTCACGCAGGCTGTCCTTAAAAATGAGAAATGACAGAGGTTCTGAGGATTCCCTGATCGTCTATGTTAGCTCAAGGGAAACTGACATCTTTACTTTCTGTCTTGCATGGTAGTTAGTGCTCATGTGCGGGTGCCTCTGGGAATAGGCCTTCACGAGTCACAACTGCAGTCCATGAAGGTCACAGGTAAGATGCTTTTATTGCGTAGTAATGGATGAAGGCAGAACAATCACTGAATGCACTGGGAATACTGCATTCGGGCGGTGTCTTCGCAGTTACACGGGAAATCCATCTCTGCGCATCAGCCGCCTAGACAAACAAAGAGCAGGCGAGTCTGGAGAACTAGACAATTCACTGCAAAATATATCACATTGTTTCATCCTCATTGGAGCTCGTCAAAAAGGTGTATCTACATCTCAATGGAATAGACAGATGGCCTCTTCATTCCAGATTTTCTATAACATTAAGTTGAACAAAAAGAAAAAACAAACCGTCATTGTATGGCGAACAAATATTTATAAATGTATATATATGTATTTATCACTGGTGTTATTGGTCTTTCTGTGTCCCCTGAGCTCTCTTTAATGGGCCAGCCTTTTATTGATTCAGTTCTTAAAGTTGAGTGTGACTGTTTCAGGACATATCCATTTCCTCAATTTTTTGCAGCCTGTGTAGCATAGTAAAGAGCAAGAAGCAAACATATTGTCCACCATTCCATATTAACTAAAGAGTTTATACTATGAAATAAAGGCAGGAAATAGACTGTAAAACAGTATGTCACACATATACTGCCTAATCAGAATTTTAAATGAGTAATGAACTTTTTTAAATCAAAATATATACCATGGAAGCCCTTTCGTTTACATAGAGCAAACTATGCACTACGTTTTACATACTGTAGCTATTTCAAACAAAACATAAACTTTCAGATTTGAAAAGTGGAGAAAACTAATTTTCGTGACTTGTCATTATGTTCAGAATGCAAAAATAGTTTGTACTATGTTGGTTCTGATGTCAGTACCGTTTTTTCCTGAGCCTATTACATAAATGGGAAACGGTGCATATGTATTTTTTCGGTTTTTGTATTTGTGTGCTCCGTTTCTGGACAATTGTTCGGAAAGCTGTATTTATGTTTAGTAGATAAGAGCTCACAAGCTGTGTATCAGCAAAACGAGGAAACGGTTTTATAGCATTATTAACGAAAGGTGGCATGGATACAATCTTAATTGACCTTAGAAGTATGAACGTTTGAGTCAGCCACAACTTTATTTGCACTTATGAACTCTCCATTAGGAACCCATCGCAGCAGGAGGGGCTCAACGAAGTCACGTGACCTAGATCAGGTGCTGATGCTTGAACAATTTGTAATTTTTATAAACAACATTATTGGCATTTTTCAAATAAAGTCATTATTCAACCTCGTAAAAAAACGAGTGGTCAGTGCAGCATGAGTCTACACATTCTGCATCAACTATTTTACATTATTCAAGGACAACTTGAAGAAGTGCATTTGGAAAGTTACACTATGTGCACCATAGTCAACACAAGACAGGGTCCTTTGTAGCGTGCTTAGGTATGTGCTAAGCCAATGAAATTAATGATTCCACAATGACCCTCTACCCTTCAAGTATTATGCTACAAGGCCTATAAGTGCTCACCAGACCCCACATAAATTGTTCTTTTTTTATGAGCAAACCCTAATTTGGTATACTGGTGTCTCAAGTACCATTCAGTAACTTAAACCCAGCTCCCATCTTTACAGGTCGGGAGACTCCTTGGCATGCAATGTATATCCAATATTATATTTAGCAACATTGAGGCCAATAGCGAGAAAAAAAACATGCGTGCACCTATTGGCATTCAGGTTTGATAAGATGTTAACTAGGGTCATTTTAGGCCTTAGTTCCACCCCACCATGTCAGATGGCGCACTCCCTTCCGGAAGGACTGTATTGCTCAGCAGTGCCAAGTTGTGGGGACCTTTCTCTGCATCTCCACATCTCAAGCATGTTGCAGAGGTGTCTTTATGGTTAGCGCAAAGCTTTTTATATGGCAATTAAGGTCAATGGAGATATTTAAACTGAATCAGTCTTAATTGGGTCAATGGGGCAGCTTCTCGTAAAGCTATCAAGCCGCCCTCCACTATTCTGCCACCAGTAGTCCAAAGCCTTCCTTTCAGGCCTCCAATAGTGCCAGGGAGGAGTCTAGTGTTAATCACCAATCAGTGGTAAAATAATGATATCATATGTTTACCCACTTCTACCATCAGGAGTTAACTTGGCCTGAAGTGGGTTACAATCTTATACTCCATCCAGATTTCTCATGTATTATTTATTTTATTTATTTACTTATGCAATTTATATAGCGCACAAATACCCGAAGCTGCATGTATCTAAAGAATTGTTTATGATGGAGAAGCTCTAATTAGAGATCTACTAATTAGAGGATAATACTGTAGGTGGCAATGTCCCCCAAGGTAGAGATAACAATGGCATTCCATCCTCCAAAATCCTGCAGAGAGTGAGTGTCCTTAAAAGTTGTACCCATCCAGTCGGTGTCTCTTGAGTTATCTAGTCTTTCCAATTGATCACCTTCAAGATGTTTCGCTACCCTTGGAATACTGTGATAGTTGTGGGAGGAATGCCAGGTGGAGAAGCCCCACCATAGCGAAAGTTAATTAACACATTTTAGCATGATATATATGTGAAATGTTGATTTTAGATTTGTATATATATATACAAAGATAACAGTTCGCAAGGCTTTCTGGTATCCGTAGGCTGCATACCAAATCAAGTGGATGATGTCTGTTTAATTCCACCCTTGAATGACTGCCGTGATTTCCCCACACGCCACTTTGATGCATAGTAGGGACTCTGGCCAGAATCCAGTTTCTGGTGGCAGCCGCTGCCCTGAAGCTTTCCGCTGATTTTCACAAACGTCCTTTTTCGATCAGGTATGGCGCTCTTCTAGAGGTGCGCAACTCCGCGGCTGGACAACGCCGTAAATAACATCATAACACCTTCCCCAGCTGGGAAAGATTGAGTCGCACAACATCACGGGTGATTTCTTCATTTATTCAAGGCGGACAAATACACTAATTTTTCCCAATGCATTTCGGCCACTCTCTCGGCCTTCTTCGGGGGAGGAGGATCTGCAGACATGAACTGGTTTCGCCTTTGGGTAACAGGTGATTGCGTGTTCCTTTTTAATTTCTTCCCTCTGGTGGGCGTTACAAAGATAACAGTTTGCAAGGCTTTCTGGTATCCGTAGGCTGCATACCAAATCAAGTGGATGATGTCTGTTTAATTCCACCCTTGAATGACTGCCGTGATTTCCCCACACACCACTTTGATGCATAGTAGGGACTCTGGCCAGAATCCAGTTTCTGGTGGCAGCCGCTGCCCTGAAGCTTTCCGCTGATTTTCACAAACGTCCTTTTTCGGGCAGGTATGACGCTCTTCTAGAGGTGCGTAACTCCGCGGCTGGACAGTTATCTAGTCTTTCCAATTGATCACCTTCAAGATGTTTCGCCACACTTGGAATACTGTGATAGTGGTGGGAGGAATGCCAGGTGGAGAAGCCCCACCATAGCGAAAGTTAATTAACACATTTTAGCATGATATATATGTGAAATGTTGATTTTAGATTTGTATATATATATAGATATATATATTTTTCTTACGCAACGAACACCTCTTCTGGTTCACAGATGAAAGGCACACACGAAGTTTAGTCAAAGCAAAAAATGCTTTATTTTGTGCTTAGCCTCCCACCCCCCTTCGACAGACGCGTTTCGCCTCGCGGCTTTTTCAATGTCTTTTTCAATGGACATTGAAAAAGCCGCGAGGCGAAACGCGTCTGTCGAAGGGGGGTGGGAGGCTAAGCACCAAATAAAGCATTTTTTGCTTTGACTAAACTTCGTGTGTGCCTTTCATCTGTGAACCAGAAGAGGTGTTCGTTGTGTATGAAAATTGTAGCGGCTCACCACCGCTGAACAGTGCACCCAGGAATATGGAGCGACGGCGGTGGAGGTCCTGTGCTTGAACTATATTTATATATATATATATATGTATATATATATATATATATATATATGCCGAGAACTTCGTAATTGCACCAAGAAACTGGAAACAAGAAACGAACCGGACCCAACCAGGTATATTTAGCGCAAATTTTATTTGTGCAACCTCTCGTTCGCCATGACGCGTTTCGGGCCCTGGAGCCCTTGATCACATATAAATATATATCTCCTACTTACATCAGAGACTCAATGGACTTCCTGAATAGGATCTCTAATATACCCTGGAAATATGAGTATACAATGATAACTATTGATGTTGTATCATTGTATACTTCGATTAGGCATGAAAATGGCATCAAAGCCTGTGAATCCTTTCTTCGATCAACGTCATTGAATGTACTCCAACAGACCAATATGCTACTAGAAATGCTACGCTTCTGCCTCATGAATAACATCTTCATTTTTTACAAGAAATATTACAACCAAAGCAAAGGTTCAGCAATGGGGACCTCCTTTGTGCCCACATTTGCTAATCTCACCATGGGCATTTGGGAGGCAGAACAAATTTGGTCAGAAAGAAACAAACACATGATGGAGCACATTCTACTTTGGGTTTGTTATATAGATGACCTGCTTCTGATATGGGACGGAAACACAGAGGATCTGACCATCTTCCTCAAGGGTCTCAATAACAACTCCTTTTAACTCCAATTTACTTATAACATCAGCAAAGTAATAATTGATTACCTGTACATTTATGTCTATATAAAAAATCAGAGGATCAGTACGACACTCTTCCGCAAGTCAACTTCATGCAATAGCATTTTATCAGCTAACACTTCACATCCCAAATGTTTAAAATGGAGTGTTCCTTATGGAGAATTCTTAAGAGCACGGAGAAATAGCTCAGAAGAAGGGGAGTTTCTCTCACAACTTGATTAGATGTATCGGAGATTTCTAATCAGAGGATACCCAGCAATAGTATTGGATAACGCTAAATATTACATATAAGCTGCACCATCCTTAAGTGACATTCCTACACACAGCCATCATCAAAGAAGTGATCGAGGTGGTAGTAAAACACAATGGCTAAGAGCAAAAGGATTCTTCAAATGCTCAAAATGCAAAGCATGTCGTTATGTCTTGAATCAACAGAAAACTGACATCATGTCTGGTGATAATAAGGTCATCAAAGAAAGGATCACCTGCGAAAGCATGCACGTGGTCTATACCCTAAAATGTGAATGCAGTAAGGAATATATAGCTAGCACCGTGAACAAACTGAAACTGCGCACTCTGCAACATCTGAGGGCTACGAAGTACAAGACTTCTCTTATGCAATCGCCAAACATATCTGGAATGTACATGGTGGCAATTTTGATAACTTAAAGTACTATGGAGTGGAACACATCCCTCAGATTATCAGGGGTGGAGATCGTGATCGTCTATTGAGACAAGCAGAATCCAGATGGATCTTTATGAAAGGAACAGAGATAGCATGGGGTCTGAATGCAGATGCCGAACTGCATAATTTCCTATGTGGACTATTTGGAACAACATAACTGTATAAACATTGACCCATATTGAAGAATGTGAGTGTGGCAAAAAAACATGAAAAAAACATACTTGTATATACCACGAACATATACACTTTTCTAGATTTAGCCCTCATCTATAGAAATATTATGATATCGGTAAATAGCCACACCATGGGATATAGATACATCAGAAAATCCAGTTATTCGGCCTCTGATGAGGTTTTAATCAGAATGATTCTATCAGGTTGCCCATCTATAAGAACATAAGAAGAGATAAAACCCAGTAGAGATTTGATGATTTCCCATAAATGGTCTTTCTGTGGCCAATTCTGTTAAATTGGCGCAAATTTTGGTTGGTGCAATCTAAGGTGCTGTATAAGCTTATAAAAGGAAATTTAGAAACAATGGTTCATATTGGAATTTGGGAACAGTGAAGTGCTTTACCAAAGACTTAGAGTCCTCTCTTTTTCCCTTAGTAACAGAGGAAAAGTGTCGGGCCTAGATTCACTATTGTTCCACATCTCCCCGTCAATCTGATATTTTACCAGGACCAGATAATAACGGTCTTCATTATGTATTACTTTTTACATTTCTTTTCTAATCTGGTACTTTACCAAGAATAGGTAACAATGACTTTTCATTGTAATGTATAGAACTAACTAACAGATGTTTTACGAAGGGTCTTGTGTGACAATACTTCAGCCCCAAAGACCATATTAACATTCATAGGGAAAAAGTATCAAACCAACTCAACTGCCGAGGGTCCTTACTTGCTGTACTGGGGGTTTGCCACGCAGTAGGTGTGTAATCTCTTATCTGTTGCTGCAACAGTAAATATGTCTAAATGCTGCATAAATTTATAACGGAATTGGATTTTAAGTACTTTACAAGTCCATTTAGGTATTCATGCAGCTCAAAATGTTGAAATCTAAAATGAAAGTGATTGTCTGTTCCCTTAAATGACACACTTTCTCTTTGAAATTTTGTGATTGTTTGTTAATTGGGTGTGGGCCAACCAACCCCTTTTTAAACACCTATCACTAACTATCACATGACCAGGACGAAGGCCTCTGACCGAAACGCGTAGGTCGTCTTTTTTTGATAACTGACGCACTTTGCACTTTGCATGGTTGAAACTCATGGAGAAATGAAAAAGACAAAAAGTAAATAAATATGAAGTGAGCAACTTGTATTTACCTGAACCGAGAGGCTGGGGTGAAAACTGCTTTTGCCTGTCTCAGCGCAGGAAGCCAGATGCAATAATCTCGCTGGTAACATTCAGGATCCTACTTAGGAATCTAATTTGACTTTCAAATTAACTCGGTGAGTACGAAACCAACTATGGGAACAATGATTTTTGCTCTCATTCAGGGCTACTAAGTCCATCATGCACTGCCTCGATTATGAATTGGGAGCAGCCCACTGTGGGCCAACAGCAATCATGTGGTGTGATTAATTTGAATAAATGAGAGCATTTCGTACTTACGTGTAAGAAGCTGCCTCTGAGGAAGAGACTTAAGGTCTTGAAACGCGTCAGGCAACCAAATCATTCCTGATTGTGAAAACGAGATGTCAGAGAAGGCCGGATGGCAGTCTGGCTGCTGAGTGCACACTGTAAAGCTTCAGGGCGTTTGTTTATAATATATATATATGTAGCAAGGGAGAGGTGCTCCCGAAACACGTTGATCAGTGTTTGTCTTTTTCTGCAATTATGCTACCTGAAGGCTAAAAAATCAAATAAAAATAGCAAAACATCTTTAAATACGTGAGTTCGTCCCGTTTTTCTTCCTGGTCAGGAAGAATTGTGTGCAGATGTATATATATATATATATATATATATATATATATATATATATATATTTCTCCACAGAAATCTTCATCGATTGAATCAGATTCGGGAGGCACAGCAGGATTCAAATCATCATATTTATTTTAGACATCAGGGCATGACGCGTTTCGGAGGTTTCCTTCATCAGACGCCCACAGTGTCCCAGTTGCCGCTGTTACCCACAAACCCCTTCTTTCACAGTCTTATAGTCTCACCATCACTGAAGTAGTGTGGGGTACCTTTAAAACGTGGCACGGAGTCGTCCTGTTTCCACAATTGTACTACATCTCCCAGCATGCAGTGTACCTTACTTGCTGTTGACGGTTCCGTTCTCGGCATTCTTTTTTTGCATTTCCCCATTGGAAGGCCGGTGTGACACGTTTTCAGGTGAGGATTGGGGTATTGATTCTGGGCGAAGGGATGTTTGTCCCGCGTTTCCCAACCACGCGGTTTCTTTGGCTGCAGAGTCATCGGGGATACCGGTGAAGTAACGATGTCCCTCCATTCAAGTATGGACTGAATTTACAGCTTAACTCTGCTGCCTCGGTACTGCAGGGTGGTCCAGGAGTCTCCTTCGTTGCTAGCGACCCCTTTTAGACCACTTAAGGGAGTGCCTGCCCAGCGCTCCGCGGTGCAAGCCGTTTACACGCTATAGTTTTCCACAGAAATCTTCATCGATTGAATCAGATTCGGGAGGCACAGCAGGATTCAAAGCATCATATTTATTTTAGACATCAGGGCATGACGCGTTTCGGAGGTTTCCTTCATCAGACGCCCACAGTGTCCCAGTTGCCGCTGTTACCCACAAACCCCTTCTTTCACAGTCTTATAGTCTCACCATCACTGAAGTAGTGTGGGGTACCTTTAAAACGTGGCACGGAGTCGTCCTGTTTCCACAATTGTACTACATCTCCCAGCATGCAGTGTACCTTACTTGCTGTTGACGGTTCCGTTCTCGGCATTCTTTTTTTGCATTTCCCCATTGGAAGGCCGGTGTGACACGTTTTCAGGTGAGGATTGGGGTATTGATTCTGGGCGAAGGGATGTTTGTCCCGCGTTTCCCAACCACGCGGTTTCTTTGGCTGCAGAGTCATCGGGGATACCGGTGAAGTAACGATGTCCCTCCATTCAAGTATGGACTGAATTTACAGCTTAACTCTGCTGCCTCGGTACTGCAGGGTGGTCCAGGAGTCTCCTTCGTTGCTAGCGACTCCTTTTAGACCACTTAAGGGAGTGCCTGCCCAGCGCTCTGCGGTGCAAGCCGTTTACACGCTATAGTTTTCCACAGAAATCTTCATCGATTGAATCAGATTCGGGAGGCACAGCAGGATTCAAATCATCATATTTATTTTAGACATCAGGGCATGACGCGTTTCGGAGGTTTCCTTCATCAGACGCCCACAGTGTCCCAGTTGCCGCTGTTACCCACAAACCCCTTCTTTCACAGTCTTATAGTCTCACCATCACTATATATATATTTTTTTTTTTACACCCAACGGCCGAAAGATTTTCAGAGTGCACACGACAGTTAATTCACCTCCTGGTGCATTAAAAATGAAAAACCACCCTCTGCATCACAGGTTATTCTTCTTTTATTATGCCTACGAGTTTCAAGGCAACAGGGAAGACATGGCTTGGCAGTTCGGGCTGGACTGTTACCATGAGGCACAGGGTCAGACTGATTTGCATATGGCCATGGCTGAACTGGGGTGGCTTGGTAATCAAAATAACGATGGATTAAACCCAGATCTGTGACTGGGGGTGAATGTTTTGCCATTGTGCAACATTCCGTCCATCATCTTGTGTGTTTTGCACAATTAAGTACAGCACAAGTATAGACAAAGTAGTGTCAGCATGTAGTATTACCTACTCGGAGGAACTTTTGTATCGAACATTGTAAATTGTGTATGGTGCTTAGGGGGTGTTATACAGGGAGTGCGAAGGTAAATTTGCGCTTATCCAATCAATTTGGTATTTGTAAAATGCAAACTACTCACTCCTACGGGTCTGATGGCACTGGGGCGTAAGCTGAGCTGCTGCCGGACTCGGGATAAAGATGCTGAACTACTGACCCCTAGCGGTCTGCTGCTGGACTCGGGGATGAAACCGTGAGCCCAAACTGTTGGTCCTATGCTGTGAAGTCATGTTCTCTGGGCGCTGTGCCACACCTGTCCAAGTAGTGTCAGCAATATTTTATACGTAGTAGGAGGAAGTTTTGTTTGGAACACGGTAACTTGTATATGGTGCTTAGATGGTGTTATACAGGGAGTGCAAAGGTAAATCAATACGGTATTTGTACAGCGGAAACTACTCACCACTATGGGTCTGATGGCCCAGGAGGCCGACGTTGATATTATGTGAGCTATTAAGTGAGCTATTGCCCAGAGTCACATGGTGCTGAGCTGAGCTGCTGCCGGAGCAGCGGATTAAACTGTGAGTCCTGTGCTCTAAATTCATGTTTTCTGGCCGCAGCGGCACACCTGTCCAAGTAGTGTCAGCATGTGTGCATACTTACTAGAAGGAACTTTTGTTTTAAACAGTGTGACGTCTGTAGGGTAATTGGGGGTACTACAGTGGGAGTGTGAAGTTAAATTCTGCCATTTCAAATCAATCCGCTATTTGTAAAGTGCGTAGCTACATGTCCAGGGTCACTGCCAACGCTGAGGTGACATGGTAACGTCTGCTGAAGAAAGCACACTTTGATGTTGCAGGGCCCGTGCCCATCGTGCTAACACAATGACCACAGGGACACACTTGCTCAGATGCAGGTTCAGGGGGGCATTGGCAGTCCTGGGGTTGTTGCGATGAGTGTTGTGGCCTTCATGGGTACCCATGTATCATGCTCATTGACTCTATGGCAGCTGTGGGTGTTCCGATGTTGCTCTTGGCTGTGATCCCTTTCATGCTGCAGGTAGTCGTCTTGTTTAACACCAGCAGAAAGCAGGTGCAAAATCCCTGGTGCTAACACGGCTTTTCGCTTGAATCTGTTTTGCATCGCTGTTGTTGTGAAAGTTGTGATGTGATTTTTTCGTGTACAGAACAAGAAACGAAGTGGGCAGTGTATCCCGTCAAGATCCAGCACCTGGATATAAATACAATGAGATTTCTTCATTGATTTTGTGTGTACACTGTAAGTACACCCACTACCATAGTGTAATTCAATACTGGATTTTAGTAGGGTATTTTTGCAAAGGAACGGCTACTCTGCATTTTAGCACTTTAATGCAACTAAAGTTGAGATAAATCTAACACAGTATTCAGAAGCTGGCGCAAAGTGCAGACATCACCAGTATTCCCACTTTAACTGCCCCAAAATTTAACACCATGGTGGACACCACCAAATAACTGTAATAAGAACGAGAAAGAGTCATACAGCATTTAAGAAAACAACACAAAACTTAATTTTTTGTTTTTCAAACTTTATTTTTTCATAAATATATATATAAAGGATAAACTAATAAACTAAATGTAACAAAAAGAACATAAAAGAACAAGGTGGAACAGTTCAGTGGGGACCATGAATGTCGACGACACAGCCTTGAAAATAAAGGACAAAATAAGGACGTGTGTAATGCACATATCATAGGAGTGAGATACAGAGGAATAGAGAAGGAAAAAAAGCTAGAGAGAAAAAGAGAGGGAAGGAAAGAAAGGGAGTGAGAAAGGGAGAAAGGAGAGATTATGAGAGAAAAGGAAAGGAAGGAAGAGAGTGAGAGAGAGAGAGTGAAGAGAGGGAAGTGAGAGAGAGGGAGAGAGAGAGAGAGAGAGACACTGCCGCCTCTGCACATCCATGATCAAATAATTACCTTATGCCACCGGAGTGTCTACCAGTGGGCACTCCACGTGCCCGTCAAAGCTCTGAGGCCTGGCAGATCTCACAGATGTCGCCGAGTCCTGAGTCATGAATGGCGGAGACCACATTAGCTTCTCCGTGGCCCGGCAGATCTCACACATGTAGCTGAGTCCTGAGTCATGAATGTCGGAGACCACATCAGCCTTTCCGCGGCCCGGCAGATCTCACACATGTCGCTGATTCCTGAGTCATCAATGGCAGAGACACATGAGCTTTTGGTGCTGCTAACCCTGTGCAACGCAAGTCAGCGCCACTTGGTAGTAGGCCGCTGAGGCCCATAGAACGTTGGGTGCGACTAACCCTGTGCAATCCAAGTCTGTGCCACGTGGTGGCAGGCCCGTGACGGGCCCCTGAGCTTTGAGTGACACTAACTCTCTGCATCTCAAGTCCGCGCCACGCGGTGGTGGGCCCCTGATGGCCATAGAGCTCAAGGTGCAACTAACCCTCTGCACAACTCTTCATGGAGTCTTTATGATTCAGTCCCATGGAGCGTCTGCCATCCAGTCACTACGGCAATAAAGGATTTGACATTGCCTATCCATTATATTTGTGTGGTCACATGGCCTGTGACGTGTGTGCTGGATGGGTGTGGTGTGTGTGCAAAACTGCCCTCAGGGAGTGGCCGTAACATGTTGACAACTAGACCACTGACCTGCACATCAATAGCGAGTACGCCTGCCACAGGTAGCTATGTAGAGGGTGTGAAAACATGTTTTCTCAATACATTTTCAATAGGACACTTTAGACAAGGCTATAGGTCAAACTGCTGAACCGAATTACGCCAAATATGGCAGGGAGAAAGGTCTTGGTCCAGAAAGCGCGCTTTCTTGCATCGAGTGAAAATTTAAAAGAGAGGTCTCGGGGGCAATGTAATATAGCGGAGCTGTGTCTGTGCAAGATAACTCTTTCACGCTCCCTCTGCCCAACATCACCACTTTGCAGCTATGCCATTAGAAGCCAGTCCGTTGGCTTGCAGCTCTCTACCTTTGCGAGCTAGTACGCTAGTGTGCCTGTATCTCTGCGAGCTACCACGCTGCTGTTTCTTTGGGAGTGGACGGCTCGTAGTTCTGCCTCTGTGAGTCGAGCCCAGGGGCCACAGCTGTCCCTCTGCAAGCCTGGGTGGGAACCGTTCATAAGTCACACTACATACGTATTGAAAAATCATTTTGTGATTTAGTCTGTCAGCTGGCATCTATCCAAGGCATTTCTGAAAACATGCCGGAGTTCTTTCTGTGAGAGATACCCCTTTCACGCTGCCTTTCCCCACATTGGCAGGTAACGCACCCTCTTCCCAGATAGGGCTCTATGTGTGAGTTAGTGTGTGTATGGGTGTGTTGGTGAGTGAATGAATGTCTCGGTGGTATATGTGTGAGTAACTACATATGTTTTAAGGCAGTATATGTGAGTGTTGGAGTATATAAATGACCATACGTTAGAGTAAGAGTATTTGAAGAGTGAGTGTATAAATGAGTGTGTGCTCGTATCAGTGATTGTATAAGGCAGTAAGTATGTGTTAGTGTCTGCATAAATAAGTGATGTGGTGTGTGTAAAAAAATAACTGAGTTGGTGTATATAAACTGAATACGTGAGTAAATGGGTATGTCCTTGATACTTTGCATGACTGACTAGGTGTGTGAGTAAATCTATGGATGAGTGGTGGAGTGTGACTGTATGTATAGGTGTATGAGTGCATATTATAGTAGTGTATTGATGAGTAACTGCATGTATAAGTGACTGGATGTGTGTGTAGAACTAGGAAATAGTGGGTGGTATATAGTATATGACGTTGTGTGTATGGTTTCAAAAATAGTACTCGGTATTTTAGAGTGGGTGTATTAAAGATTATATTAGGATGTGATTATCACGTGGATGATGTCATCAGTGATGTCATCAGTGATGTCATCAGTGATATCACTGACCATGTCATGAGTGATGTAATATGTGACGTCATCAGCAGTGCAATGGTTAGCTGAACTAACTATAACGGGGGAATTTCAATAGTTTTGTATGAGAGAAATGTCAAGCTAACTATAACGTGGGTGAAAGCTAAGGTTTTTTCAGTGAATTTCAAAGGTTTTTTAAATGCTAATTCCTAACTATAACGTGGCTGAAACCTATGGTTTTTTCAGTGAATTTCTAAGGGTTTTTAAATGCTAATTCCTAACTATAACGTGCCTGAAACCTATGGTTTTTTCCAGTGAATATATATATGCACTGGAAAACTAAACACCTACTTCCTTTACAAAGAAAAGGAAAGTTTGCATCTCTGCAACGTCTCTAATTTTTCACCTTAGTCATCTTCCACTCAATCAACACAACAACCACAAATACACACACCTACTTGCTACCATTCTTGCCTGAGCTTATCAATTATTCTTCTTTAATTCAAGTGCAGGCCCTTTATTCAGCCTTCTTGGTAACTCCTACCCATGAATAGCAGTGGGTAATTTGCACACTTCCGTCTTTTTTTGCGTCTTTTCTACCACACACTGCGGCAGGTTTACAAGCCCCTTGTGCCGCCTTTGCATCATTTTTCCCACAACCTTGTAAATCTGCCCAACTGTGTGTACTTTATGCACTAGCTTTCTTCCTTAGATGTGGTACTAGTTTCTCTTGCTCCCACTGCGGAATCCAACCCCCTATCTGTGTAATGACCTGGAAATACAAAGAACGACTTCACTGACAATGCAGTGGGTAGTTTGCGTCTCTCCAACCTTTCTTATTTTTCATGTTTTTCATCTTCCACTCAATCTACACATCATCCACCCATACACATATCTAATTGCTGCATTCCTAAGCTGTGATTATCAACTATTCTTCTATTTTATATTCATATTCATTTGCAAGCGTTTTATCGAGCCTTTTTGTTGTAACTACTGTTCCAGGAATTCTGCTCATACACAGAACTGTGCATAAAGACTTAGGACCTCAGTGAATTACGGTGTGCCAAAACCCACCTTACTACACAAACCCCCTACCAGACTAGCAATCAGTGACTCATTGGTTCTTCGCCCTAGAGCAAAAACACCGATGACTAGTCAACCCAGAACATGCGACTTAGATTACTTGAAGTAAAGTGGATAACAAGAACTCTCTTTCAATATAGTCTTACACCAGTCCAAAACAAGATGTAAATAAAGACACGTGCACATTTGAAATGTTTATTTCTAACGCCATAATCTCATGCACAGTACCTTAGAAAATACAACCAAACATATTATCAGAAACAAGGTTGTCAGCATTGTTACTATTCTATGAAATACAAACGGAAAAAGCATCCTATACTGCTAAAGGTAAACAAATTTAAAATATTCCTACATTTCACCCTCCCTACCTAGCAGATAAGTTTATAACTACAGAAAATCTCATAGGATTACATGGGCAGACCCATACCTCTGGTACTCAGCAGTAGTGGATCACATTCAGTGCTCCACAAACTGTAAAGATACGAATGTTCTCCAACTGTGTGTAACTTTGCCTCCACAATGCATTATGAAACGCGCAAGTATCAGAGGTGACCACAGCTGCATATGTATTATGGCTCGAACGTCTGAGGATCATTCTGAATAACAGACACAGTATTCAAGATAACCTTGATGTTCCATGCTCTCACTATACACACAAAACTAGAGAGGCAGTTTACAAATCTAGCATACCAAATTATTCTCATATAAAGCAAAATACTCAGCCTTCACTAAACAATATCACAAGTACGGGTCGTGTGCAAAGCAGAGCAGGAAAGCAAAAATAGCGTGTAAGCTTCTAATAAACCCATGCTAACTTAACAGGGTGTGAGTGCAAGGCTCAGCCCCACGGCAACCTTTCTTGAACAAAGCACGTGATATAAACGTGGGCGAATTAGGAACGCAGAGTCCAAGCCTAAAAAGCAGAGTCAAGTTCACTTTTCCCCAAAAAAGTTATTCGCTCTTTGATAGATAGCAGTAACTAAATAATAAAGAATACGTAGAAAAATCAAAGAGTCTTAATCCAACAGCGTGTAAGCACAGTATGTAGCAACAGCCTCCAACAGGAAGTCATTGTTCTCATCTGAAAACATTTCAGCCATCCAATTCAATAGTGGGAATGAACATACATGTTCCTCAACGAACGGAGACTCTATCACCATCGGAGGAAAACTCGGGTCATATTCAATGTAACTGCGTGCCAAGAACTCAAGCGCCGCTGCAAAAACATTCCAACGACCCATTATTCCATGTGTCGCTGCTAAGGCCATAATCCCGCCGCCAGAACAGAGCATGTCATGAACCACTAAGGGGCTCATCAGCTGGTCATAATCCGCGTTGGGAGACACCGTACTGCAGAGACACAAATCCAGGGCCCAGTCGAAATCACAGCTCAGGCAATGGAACACAGGTTGAATGCATGTCAAAAAGGAAAATCGAAACGATAATCCATAAGCTGCACTCAATGTAGCCAAAGGCAGCGCTCCGTAATAACTAATCATTCGGTTGCGAAGCAGCAACAGCCGGGACAAATTATCATCTGCTGCAGGATGTGCATCCATATTTAGAAAAACAAATTAATAAAAGCACACCGGCAACTAATGCGAGTATTAAGCGCAATCCACCAAAGATGCTGGAAAAAAATCGAATGAAAAAATCCCCAAAAGACACCAAATATACTTTCTACAGAAGTCACAAGGCCACTGCTTCTAACTTTAAAAAAGTAAGGTAACCCCGTAGTCAAGGACACATTAAAGATAATCTAAATGAACTCCCCAAAATTCAAGAGAACGTCTGTATTTAATAAATCATGCACTTCTGTGCGGGTGTTTGCTACATGAAGGACAAATGTTTCTGTACCAGATATAAGAGCGACCTCTTTTTGAGACAATAGCGCTCTTATATGACTCATTTGGTTGACTCTGTTTTCAATGTCGAAATCGACAGCCAGATGGAAACATCCAGCTTCCCATGCAGAGGAGTTAACACAACTTTTTTTTAATCAAACCACACGCTCAGTTACCGTAATCATGTAAGCGATGCCTGCTAACATTGCACAACAATCTCCATTATTTAAAAGTAAATAACTCCCGTTCCCAGTAAACTGAACGTTGTTATGATAGCAGGTGTCGGACTACCTTTCAAAACTCAGTCCAAATTAGGAGCATCTTGTATACAAGAGCCATGCAATTGTATGTGTCTACAAATTAAGGAGTGATATGGTACTATTGTGCAATCCTCGCCATTCACATAGACTTCTTTTCCCTCCCTCAGACACCTATATGTAAATGGTAATAACCAAGCTTCATGCAGATAAGCGCTCCCTAAACATCCATATCTGCCTATAGCATAGTATTTCATGCAAACCTCAAACTTAACCAGGTTAAAAAATAACGTTATGATACTGTGGATAAGCCACACACCTGAATTGGATCTCCAATGAGTGACCACTTCTAACCATTCTCATAGCGCGCCCTGTGCTCTAATTTGACAGTGAGAGAGTGATCACACCATAGTTTGTGCTGCTAATCATTCTCAGCATACTCTACGAATACCCTTTGATGTTACACGTCGCATCAAAACTTCCGTGTGACGCTAATGTTTTTAATTGTTTAAAGAAATATATTCATGTATTTAATGAACATACTAACAGAAGACCTAATCTGGGATAATTGTGGAATCATTTTTTTTTAAGTTTTAAAAATCCTATATTACTTCTATATTGTATGAGTGCAGCTGTGTGCCCCACCGCCTGGTACCTTAGACTCCACCACGCCCAGACCCGGTTCATAAGCACGTGTGATCGTCACCACAAAACCATTAGCACGCATATCGCTTTTCCACATATGCTTTTACAGCTAGTATGCATTTACCACACATGATAAATGCATAATCTTTATAATGTTTTTTTGTTGACCAACTCGTGTTGTAATGCTTGTGCCTTACGTCCTTCAAATTAGTTTCTAGGTATACGTGTGACCAAGTCTGATAGATAAGATCAGAGGCCAAGGACAAACACTGTGGTATCTGTGGCACAAAATCTCATCGATCACAGAGAAAATATGCGCAGGGTAAAATGAAAGTAACAGGTATAATAAAAATAACGGAGGAAAACTACTAAAATGGCGGTTGGACGGAGTATGTAATCAACGTTTGGCACCTCGACACTACATTTCAAATAAATATACATACAATATGTTTATTAATATATTACAAAAGCATAGCACCGGATGACACACATGACCCGGGAAAAGAAAGCGGCAAATTTAATACCTAAAATCAGGCGAGGTTTGCTTGGCAAACTTGAAGAAAAAGAAAAAAAGTGAACTTGCAAACAAGGCTGCGCATGCGTAGAGAGTACAACTGATGCAGGAAAAAAACCCTGAAAGTTTTACATACTGTCCTAGAAATATAGCTCTAAAAATAGCCCCCGTAATTTGCCCCCCCCGGGACCTAATGAACAAAACGGACTTCTAGGTTTTTTTCCCCTTTTCCACCGCGTACAAGTACTGCACGAGTACCCCACCATTTTTTATTTCTTTTAAAATAAGAATTGAGCCTTAAGATCCATGTACCACCCCCCTGACCAAAACTATAGGGTCAGAATGTTTCTACCCTGCCCCCTTTCCTTATTTCTCCATTTTGTTTTACTGTTTTCTAGTGACTCGGCTCTTGCGACAAACAAGATGGCTGCCAACATTTCCTGTTTTGGAGTATTGACAACCAATCAGCATTTAGCGCTTGCTCGTAATTGTACGTATTTCCATACACGTACGCCGCGATTTTCCTTTAAAAAAATTAAAATTAAAAATAGAGCCTAAACATTCATGTACGACCCCCTGAGCAAGCCTAGAGGGTCAGAATGTTTCTAGCCTATCCCCTTCCCTTATTTCTAAACTTTTTTTTACTATTTTCTTGTGACTCAGTTCTAGCGAGGCACAAGATGGCCGCCAACACTTCCTGGTTTCTTGTGTTGACAGACAGTTCACAGCCAATCAGCATGCAGCTCGCGCTCGTAATTGAACAGATTTCCGTACGCGTGCTGAACTCCGTCGCCAGATATCGCTATGATTTTACTTGCAATTTACTCAGAAACTACTGAACGGATTTACACCATTTAACAAAAAGCAAAATCTGTGAACAGAACTCTACCTTTCTGCCAAATTTCATGTAATTCGGTTCAGCCGTTCGGGCTGTAGTCCTGGCGAAAGGTCCCTTTGGAAAATTGCATGGGGAAAATATGTTTTGAGACCCCCCTTTTTTATTGGCCCCCACTTAACGAATCACCCCCAAACTTCCAGGGAAGGAGCGGAACCAAGCAGGCCATTTTCTTGGAAAAATTCACGCATATTCGTCCACCAGCACCAAAGTTATTCCAAATAGAATGTTGTGGATTTCCTATGGTAACTAGGTCCTAACTATAACTACCTATTGGCGACCGCCAGTAGGTAATATCTATAGTTATATAGATATATTTGTAATCTTTTTTTATTGATTTCTTTTCTTTGCAAACATTAAATACATGTTATGGCATTTCTTCACATAATAGATTACACATTAACGACTGTAGATAAAGGAGGAAGAGATAAAATGTAGGACTGTAAGTTAAAACCATCCACTTCATTCAATATGTACAAGGAATAGCAGCTCATATCACCCCATCCATTATTGCTTACAGAGAAAAAGTGCCAGTGCAAAAAAATAGAGTAATCTGATAAAGAATTCACTGATTGCTGATTAGCATGATGAGCAGGCAATCATCACAGGGTAGGAACAGAGTTTTGTTGTCCCCACCTGTCTTGGCCTGCTACTCCCTTGCTACCATCCCCCTGAAACATATATAAAGACTGTATTTCAGATTTGTTTTAGCTAACCATTATTGATTCACCAATCCTGTAATAGGAGGCCAGATTCTCTGCCCCTGCTCTTTTTTCCTTCGTTCTCTTGACTTATATACAGAGGATTCTATAGTGTAAATAGCCAGTATCCTCGACCACAAGCTAGAGCAAATTGGGGGGTCATACATAAGCGGACAATGGCTAGTGTAATGAACACAACCCCTATCTATGAACTTGCCCCCTTATTTGTCTCTGTGTTATTTAATAATCCCAGTATTAAAAGAGCTGGTGTAATTGACACAGAGACCCCTAGAACTGTAGTCAAAAAAGCCTCAACATCCTGCAAGAAAACATACATTTTAGCACAATAGTAAAACATGTGTATGGTATTGGCCGCCTGCAAATCACATCTATTGCATTTCCATCCCCTCGTTCCCCCCGTTTAGCTATATTTGCTGGGGTGTTAGAAAGGTCAAAGACAGGTATAAAGTGTTGACTCCTGAGACTCCCAGTTAACAGCATCTGGTTCGCTAGTTCCAATGAGTCCTCAATGTTGATTTCTGCCTCTCCAAGCCTGCTCTCCCATTTTGCATTCTGAGCATCAATATCACCTGGGAAAGCTTCAAGCACATTTTGATACATTTTCCCAATCTGGGACTTCCTCCAAACTGTCTCCACCAAAGGTATCTTTTCTAAATTCAGAGCTGGTCTGTTCCCATTTACCCCCTGAAAGCTTCCTATCTGCAAATACTTGAAGAAATCTGTATTGTCCAGCTAAAACTCCTTCTGCAGATTCGTAAACGATAAAAGTTAACCTTCCCTTTAAAAATCGCCAGGACAGTTAATTCCATTGCTCCCCTATCTAAAAGGTGTCTTGATCCTCAAAAATTGGTGGGAGAGTGCCTGGAGCAGAGAGTGGAGTATATACATTCAAGTTTGGAATCTTCAGTTTCTGCCGTATCTGGCCCCACACCTCATAAGCAGCTTTCAAAATTTTAAATTTGGTCTTTTTTATAATAGGTGGGTTCCAATATCCTGACCAAACAGCCCATAACTCCGCTCCCCAACCCCAATTCATACATAATCGGTCTGGCTTCCACCAGGATTTCAGACTTATCCCCCACTAGCAGATTGCCTATATGTTGTAAAATAGATGCCCAGCGGAAAAGAAGAAAACTGGGTATGGCCCATAACCCCACTGTTTTGGGAGGGTCATCCATATAGCCTCTCTCCTTAGTCTGTGATACCCCCAAAGAAATCTATGACATATCCTCTCTACCCTTCCTAGGCAAGATGAGGAGAATTCTTGACGGATAGTTCTGAAAAGATATAAAAGTTTGGGGAGGACCGACATTTTGCTAACATTGCTTTGCCCATATAAAGAGAGGTACAGGTGATCTAGCCTATCCAATTTGTTATTAACATTTTCCATTATTGGCGCAATATTTAAATCAGGAATTGTGTCTACCACAGCTTTAATTTTGACCTCCAAATAAGTTGCCCCTTGAACAACTGGGAGTACTACAGGGCATATTCCCTGAGCGAAGAATCTGGATTTTCGCCATATTTAGTTTATATCCTAAAAGGATACCAAACTGTTCGGGGAGAGCCTTCACCGCTGGAAGTGCTGACACGACATCAGTGGTAAGTACTGGGATGTTGTCAGCGTATGCCAGTGGTCTATAATTGACATTGTTGATCCTCACTGCCTTGATGTTCACATTCAGCTCTGGTATTTTAGGAATGGTGTCAACTTAGAGAGCGAATAGCAGAGGAGAGCACGGGCTCCCTGCCTAGTACCTATGCTGATATCGGACAGATTTGAATCCTGCCCTGAAATATGAATTGCAGCCTTTGGAGATGGGTGCAGTGCCTTAACAGCCTGGATTGTTTCCCCACATATCCCATTCCATTGTAGGACAGACGACAGAAACCACCAGGAGCCCATGTCAAATGCTTTTACGGCGCCCAACAGGACTACCCCCAGCAATGTTTTTGTGGCCTGGGCCCAGTCAAGAAAGGCTATGACACAGCGTACATGATCGGTCTTATCCCTGCCAGGGATGAACTTGTATTGACGGATTGAAACCAGAGGAGTGATGATCTTACCCAACCTGGTTGCAAGTATTTTTGAATATATCTTGCTGTCACAATTTGTAAGTGATATGGGTCTATATAAAGCTAGAATTAGTTCCGGCTTCCCCTTTTTTTTAACATGGCTCTTGTTGTCTTCTGCCATGAATTGGGGATAGAGCCCTTTTGGGCCAGCTGGATTAATTGCATCATATCTTGCCGCAACGGCGGCAGGAATGCTCTAAAGAATTGCAGGGGAATGCCATCAGGGCCTGTGGCTTTACCCGTAGCTAGAGAAGTTATAGCAGTTTCCAATTCTTCCCAAGTTATTGGGGTTGTAAGGATTTCATTTTGATCATGTGTGACCTCAATCATTTCTAAATCTTTAGAAAGATCTTCCGGGGACTCTAGCCCAGGCAAAGTCACTCCTTCAGTATATAGTTGTTAATAGTAGTTTTTCAATACATTCAATACTTCTGCCGGGAGTCCTGAACCTGATCTAAATGATCTTCATTTCACAGATTCGATTGGTCACTTACCGCTGTTGCAGCTGTTTTGCCAGAACCCTCACGTTGTTTGATCCAAGTTCATATAGTTCAGAACTATACTGCAAATATTTGGCTGTCAGCTCTGCTCCAAAGTGTAGATGGATTTTAGATTTAGCGATTGCAATTAACTGTAGGCAATCTTGTATATTTTGACACCCCATTAATCTTTTCATAAGATCAAGCTTGGCTGTCCTTCAACTGCTCGACCCACTTCCGGGTTTCCTCCTGTAGCACGTTATGTCGAGATATAGAAAAGCACAGGGTCTCGACACAAACTCTTGCTTTGAAAGCATCCCAGACAGTTACTTCAGAGGCTGTGTTTCTATTAATATCAAAGAATTTCACAATCCACTTAACTATGTGCTCACAGTATGACTGATTGTACAGAAGCTTCCTTTCACAGGTCCAGGACCACTGAGCTCTTGAAATACCCCTGAATGGGATTTCAGTTACTAGAGGATTGTGGTCTGAAATGATCCTCAGGAAGCTCTCTATTTTAGCTATTTTGGCCAATTGATTAGAAATAAAAAAAAATAGTTCAACTGGACTAGTTTGTTATGAGGGGCTGAATTAAAGGTAAATCCTGGATTGACTGAACTATGCTTACACCAGATGTCAGCCAGCCCATGTTCCCTCACTAATCCTTGAAGAACCTTGAAAACTCTCACTTTCTTTCCCTGGTATGGCAGATCAGCATTCAAGTTATGTTATGTTATGTTATTTATTTATTTATATAGCGCTTGGCTATATAGCAAGTTAAAGTTGCTATGTAAGTGGATGTTAAGATCGTCACAGAGGATCAGAGAGTGTGGCCATAAGGCCAATTCTACACTTAGGTGATTTAATATATAAGGTTTGTCTAAATTAGCTCCATAAACAGAACAAATTGAGACAGGGGCATTATTAACTGCTAAATTATTTCTATGCTGATCCAACGCCCCAGCTTGTCTTCTTTGACTCGTTTACAAATTCCCATACCATGTTTTAGTAAAATCGCCACCCCTTTAGTTGCTGTACCTTGCCGATTACAAGCTATCAAATCCAAATCCAAATCCCTCATCCACCATCGTTTTCTCTAGGGTATATGGGTCTCCTGAAGGCATACTTATTTAATTTGGATAAATCGAAGGTTCTGAGCCAACATGTCCCTTTTATTTCTATCATTGAGGCCACATATATTTAATGAGCAAATATGAATTTTACCCGTCATCTTTGTGTTTGATATTCTTAATATCAGATCTTTCCATAGGGTACACTTGATTATGCATAATCATAGAATTTATTTCAGTCCTCCTTACATGATTAAGAGTGCCATGACACATAAAAAAGAGAAAATCAACCTACACCTGCTTAACTCTCCACCTCCTCCCCATGCCCTCCCCCCAAACCATGGCCTACCTCCCGCTATATTCCCCCTCCCCTGCCTATACCACCCCTCACAAGCGACTAGACCTTCCTGGTCTGGTGATGGAGTGGTAGCCATCCTGCACTCCTGCCCCATGCGTGATTCTGCCACTTATTACCAAAGAAGAAGAAGAGAGAAAAAAAAGAGAAAAAAAGGAAAATGTTATGGCTAAAGAAATAAAGAGAGCAGCACCAGGGTTAACATTAACCCCCCGGCATAGATAGAGTTTAGTCAAGAGATTGCAAAAACTCTTTAGCTTGAATTTCTGATGAGAAAAAATGAGGGGTTTCTCTCTAAATTATTTTAACCCTGGCTGGGTTAAATAAAAACATCTAATCCCCCTTGATTTGAAAAGATTGGATCAGCTGGTGAAATCGCCAGTGGTGTTTCACTGTGGAATGGCAATAATCTGGCCTTACAAAAAATACTATGCCCAATAAAAGAACCCTGTTGATCTGGCCGGGCTGAATAGTAAATTGCCTGGCGCAGGAGAAAATTCCCTTTATAAATCAGAATAGCCTGGGGTTTGCTCCCTGCTAACAATGAAGGATTCTTTAGCTCAAATGAGAACCTGTGTGTGCGCTGTATTTCTTGAGCCTAGTCAAAGTTTTCTAGCTCATGGAGAGCCCTCTTAAGGAGATCAACCATACATTTTAGGGTATCGTCCCTTTCTGTCCCCTCCAGAATACCCAAGACCCTCAAGTTATTCTGTCTCATTCTGTTTTGGAAGTCCTCTAGTTTCCACAGGGTGTCTGACATCTGATTTTCCAATGACACTGTAATTTCTCTGTGAGTTGAGGATTCATTTTCCAGCGTATTCACACTGCTCTCTACCTCATTCATTCTTTCCACGAACTCGGAAGGAGTCTTAGAGATCTTTCGAATGGTTCCCTGCATCTTCCTACAGGCTGTCTGAACTCTCTGACTCTCAATGTGTGCTTCTTCCCTATGGGCCATGATGCATTGGCATATAGATTCTAAAGAGGCAGGTTTGGCTGTTCCTGTAGTATTGCCTGTTGCTGAAATATACCTTCAAATATTGGGGAAATTGAATTGTCCCAGAGAAGGCCACAAGTCTTATTCAATTGTTTTTGCTGCTTCTATCAAGAGGATTCCTCCCCTTCCTGACTGGGGCAGTGTAGGCCAGAGCCTTATCTTGCCCCTCATTTGAATTGCTAGAGTTGTATACATGGCCCTGACTATCTGAATTGGACCAATCTGAGATGTCTGAAAGGGTGAAGTATTTCTCTGCGCCTTCTGTTTCTTGCCCCCGGGTCATCACAAGTTCTCAACCTGACCCATCCACTTCTACCTTAATAATAGGAACAGGCGTCTGACACAGCTTGGAATCCCAGCTGCAGATAAATCATCTTTATTCTGTTGAGGGTGTTTTCCCCTTTGCCACCAGACCCTACTGGACCCTGAATTGCCCCTTGTTCCACTGCAGTTTCAGGACTTAAAGACTGGGTCACCTCTACATCCATGGGGGTCCGCTGTGGATTTATTTTGGAGAGTGTGCCGTCTGTCATGTGGTATATAAATAAATAATACCGGATCTATTTTTGAATGAATGAATAAATAACAGATAGCTCAATAAAATAAGAGTCAAGATTCGAGGTAGTAGGAGTTTCTGCAGGTTTATTACAGCATAAGGACAGGATCAGGACAACCTGCATAGAACGGGGGTAACAGGGCCCGGCAGGACAACCGGGGCCCAGCAGCTGCCGGGGCTTGATCTGGGATGAGCGCGCTAACTTTTAATAACAATACATCAACTTATATACATAGCGCAAACACATAGCTTTACATTGCAGTAGGCGTAGCAGTGGGTGGAGCAGAAGGCGTGACGCGTAGCAGTCGCGAGAGATAACAGTAAAAGTAGGTGTAACTGGGAGTATACATAGACATGTGGTGCAAACGTAACAGAATATGTCATGAATGGGCGGAAACATAGGAGGGGGCTACCTAAGGAGCCGGGACCTCTAACCTGGTGGTGCGCGAAAACTGGCAATGACGTGTTACTAGGAGAAGCTGGGGGCTACGAACTCTGTGCTAGGAGCAGAGACTAGAGTCTGGAGGGTCGGAGCGACATGTACCTAAACCCTATCTGGTATCTGATGTTTAGGGAACATGTTGATATAAACTAGGAGTCATGAGGGGAAAAGCTAACTTGATTCTAAGACTGGACCATACATTATTCTACATGAAATGCGTGATGAGGAATATTAAATGACCAGTAAATGCAGTATTTCTCTAACATGGAGCCGAGAAGGCTAGACAATGACGGAAACTATTGATGCAGTTCAGTAGCTTAGGAATGCAAAGAAGGAGGACTGAACTGATAACTGGAACTATAACATACTTTTGGCAGACTCAGAGGCAGAGCCAAGCTGCACCGGGCACTGCGAAGCAGGAAGTAAGTGAAGGGTCGAGGATACAGGTGGGGGCTGTATCGCTCCTCAGCGAGGCTTTCAGGAGACAGGAGCTGAATCTGATGTCCGGGCCCTTTTGAGGCCTAGAAACGGGGACTTTATAATGGAATAACGTGCACACTGAGAAACGTGGCAACATAACTTTACATAGGCCTGATATTCGTAGTATTCACGAGGACTGGAAAATGACATACCAGAGGTGGACACAACTATAATTGCGTCATTAATCGGACATGGGGAATAACATATGCATATTGGTCATGCACACATAACATATGATGGATGAGGCGTAGGGACACAGAACATGGCAAAATGTACTTTTCCACATTCCCTCCTTGTCACTACGTTTCCATCAGGAAACATCAATTTTCATGATACCATCTATCATTTCATACAGTATCATTTGCTCGTCTCGAATTGTCTTGGAACGGGATTTAGAACGGGGTTTGGGACTAGGAATACAAGAGGTAGCGCAAATGCCGCAAATCGCAGGGCCACATTGTATACAGAGGCAGCAGCTAAATATGATCGCTACTGCAATACCTAGAAAGGACAGGACTTTCCATCCCCATGCGGAAATTATATTCCAGAACCAACCGGACCATGTCCAGGTGCCTGGATCTTGGTGTAACAGATGGGCAATTTTATGGAGTCTGGTTATAGCTGAATAAACAGACGGTGCGTTATTTGGAATGAAAATGCAGCAACTGGATCCGATGACTCTACAGGCCCCGCCCCTATCGGCCAGTATGACGTCAAGGACGAGACGATTTTGCAAAACGACAAATCTCATAGCAGATTGTTCTTCGGTTAAGTTACCTAGAGCAGAGGCAGTCTCATTTACTACAGCTTCAAGGGTTCTTGTTAACCTACGGATTAGTTTACTATTCTGGACAGGTCCTACGAAGAAGAAGAAACCTTTATTGAAATCTGTATACTGTTCTAGAGTAGTTTCAGTATAATCGACAATTGGGGACTCCCTTCTATGTCTAATGTGTACTAGATGTGTGTTTCTGTGATAATCAGATGGGGCTAGGAAAACAGGTGGCAGTAGGAAGGCAATATAACAGGTTCCCTCCCAATCGAGGGGCAGACGGACATATGCAGTTTGACCACAAATAAAATAAGAATGACGTGAAGCTTTAAAAATAGATTTCCTACTGTCACTATACTTGACAACAGTAGTACATTCACTATGTCCTACATGTACAGAACCATAATTACGGACACATAATTCACCTTTGACTGGTAGTACTGAAATAGCAGGTAAGTCTGGAGTAGTATCAGACTGAACATTCAGGACCATGAAATTCGACGAATAATTACCTAAATTATACACCTCATTTTCTAGATCTAAACCTGTTCTGTGGGGGAGACCTTGCTTGTCTGGGAAACATGTACTGTTAAGAAAAGACATATCTGTTGAGGATGACGTTAACGTGGACCATGCTCCACACGAACCATTATGTGAAAATGGATAAGGAAAGAGTGGCAGGACTCCCTTTGATGTCTGAAAAGGGGGGAGTCGACCACACACCCAACAATTAGTGGCATTGCTGGTCTGGTGTGAGTAATGTAACATACGGATAAATGAGTTGTTGCGCATAGCGAGGCGGTAAGAGAGTTCATGAGGAGGCAGATCACTAAACGTGTGCTCTACTGTAGCATTAGCAGACATATTTACATGAGGAACTGGAAAATACAGATAGAACGCATAGCTGGTGCAGGAAATCAAAATGCTGATGAATAATACGAAACTCAGAAAAACGATACATTGAATTGAACTTCGACTAACTCTCTCACTATGGGGGTCTATTTTATACATGTCAGAAACAGTCTAACCGTTTCACCTAGGGGAGGACTTATACAATCAAACTGACTGACTTATTTTACTAGACCTGAGCTTTAACTTATACTCCTGTTGCGGAGTTTTCTCTAACAAGGGAGGGGTTGTAATAATGTCTTTTGCGGGACAGTCCTTTAAAACAATGTTTTGGCAGTCTTTAGAATCTTGGGAATCCTTGGAAATGTTTTTAGAAACGGGTTTCAATCCATTAAAAAGTTTTACATGAGAAAGGTGGATCCATCCTTTTCTGCCTTCCAACTTGACGGCGGTACGGGTGGTCAAGAGGACCTGACGTGGCTCCTTCCAACGAGGTTCCAGCGGACTTGATCTGTCAAAATTTCTGATCATCACCAAGGAGCCTGGAACGATCTCGTGCGGTGCCACCTCGGTATTGTCTGGAAATGCGGCGGCAACCTGTGAACGACATGAGTTGAGGGCAGACATCAAGGAAGCTAGGTAATCTGTCAGCATATTACATGAAACATCGGTAATACTTCGGGGTCTAGGAGTACCCCACATGTTAGGGGGGCGGCCGAATACGACCTCATACGGGGACAGACCTGATCTGGAATGTGCGACCATGCGCATATAAAACAAAGCGACTGGCAGAGCTACTAGCCAGTCCACACCTTTTTCTTTACAAACTTTTGCAATGCGGATTTTCAGGGTCTGATTATGTCTCTCGACCAGACCGGCTGCTTCAGGATGGCGTACACAATGGAACTTCCACTGGTACCCTAACAAAAGGGAAACGTGCTTCATTAACTCTGAGGAGAATGGCTGACCGTTATCAGAATATACGACTCTAGGGAGTCCATATCTAGGGAAAAACTCACGAACCAACTGTTTGGCAGTGGTCGCGGCTGTGTAATCTGGGACTGGATATGCTTCTGTCCATCTGGACAAAGCGCATACAACTACAAGGACATACTTGAAACCTCGACATCGCTCCATCTGAATATAATCCATCTGGAGGACCTCAAAAGGGTGGTCAGGAGGCTGGAAACCACCTTGTTCCACCGGGACACTTTTACCTGGATTAAACTGACAACATATCATACAGGTACGGACTTTCTGCTTGGCTGCAGCTCGTAAATGCTTGTTGAACCAAATATTCTGGATACTGTCTAACATAGCTTTTTCTCCTAAATGTGCTGGACTATGTGCGGTATTAATAATGACTTGAACCATAGAGTCGGGGAGAAACCATGTGGCTCTACCCTTCGTTAACCATCCTTGATCTGTCTGGACCCCTCCTTGTTCAGACCATTTCTTGATTTCATCGGGAGTAGCATGTAACTGTATATCTATGACGTCTTGTGTAGGGTCCTTAACTGTCATGCATGTTATCGGATCTGGAGTGTGTGTTAGGTTAACTGGACTGTCTGGAGTCTGTGCTGTAAGCTTGGCTGTGCGGTCTGCTAGATCATTACCTTGGGAAATAATGTCAGTGACTTTCGTATGTGCTTTGCACTTCATGATAGCGATAGATGTCGGTAAATGTATGGCATCTAACAGGGCTTGAATAAGGAGACCATGCTGAATCTTGGTTCCATGAGAAGTCATGAAACCTCTCTCCTGCCAGAGCACTCCGAAGTCGTGTACAACTCCGAATGCGTAACGTGAATCTGTGTAAACATTAACTTTCAGGTTCTTGGCGTGTATACAGGCTTGTGTCAGAGCGACTAGCTCTGCTGCTTGAGCGGACAGGGTATCAATACGGTGTGTTTCAATAACTTCGGTGTCAGTAGTCACTGCATACGCGGCGACTAGTTCTCCTGTATTAGTTCTCATACATGAACCATCCACATAAAGTGTCAGGTCAGGATCTGGTAACGGAATGTCTGTCAGGTCTTGTCTTGGCTTTGTCGTAATATTAACTACTTCCACACAGTCATGTGGGTCAGGATTTAAACTAACTGATGGTAACAGTGTAGCAGGATTCAGGACGTTGCAGCGTCTAATATCTATGTGTGGCTGGAACAGTGTCAATTCATAACCTGTTAAACGTGCAATTGTCAAGTGCTGAGTTTGTGTTCGGTTTAAAAGAACTTCCACGGCGTGTGGAACTTGTACTGTCAGGGAATGTCCTAAAACTATGGAATCACTTTGTCTGATAGCTAGTGCTGTGGCTGCAACTGACTTGAGGCACGCAGGCAACGCCTGGGCGACTGGATCTAGTGTGCTCGAAAAATAAGCACAGGGCTTGTATTGACCTGCTTGATCTTGTGTGAGAACAGATAATGCTGTACCTTCCCGTTCAGTAACGAAAAGTGTAAAAGGCTTACTGTAGTTCGGTGTAGCTAGAACTGGAGCTTGGCATAGGGCTTTCTTTAACTCATTGAAACTAAGTGTATGTTCAGATGTCCAAGGGAGGACAGTCGATACGGCTGCCTCCTGTGTCGTTAACTGTATCAGTGGCTTGGCTAGAAATGCATACTGGGGAATCCATTGTCTACAATAAGAAGTAAGGCCGATAAAGGCACGTACCTCCTTCTGGGTTCTGGGCTGGGGAAGACTCGCTATTAACTGGATACGGTCGGGTGTCAACTGCCTACCCCTCTTGGACAGCAAGTGTCCTAAGTATACCACTTGCTGAACACAGAATTGAAGCTTCGAAGGTGACACCTTGTGCCCCATCTCGGCTAGGAAATACAGAACTGTCAGGGATGCTCGCTCGCAAGCACGTTCAGAACGGGCTGTGATCAGTAGATCATCGACATACTGGAGCAGGGCAGTGTCAGTTGGCATGTGAATATTGTCTAGTTGTCTCTTGAGTGCTTGACTGTAAATACTAGGACTTTCTGTGAAACCTTGAGGAGCGCGTGTGAACATATAGCTTCTTCCATTTAAACAAAATCCGAAAAGAAACTGGCTGTCTGGATGAATTGGAACACTGAAAAATGCATTCTTGAGGTCAATGACAGTGAAAAACGTGGCTTCGGAATCAATGGCTGTCAATAGGGAAGAGATGTCTGGGACAACTGGGTACTGCGGAATAATACATTTATTAAGCTCTCGTAAATCAATCACTAATCGATATACTGGGGGTGCATTTGGATCAGTACGTTTCATGACTGGAATGATCGGAGAATTACACACATTGGAGTCAGTTTCTACAACTACTCCTTGAGCTATGAGCTCGTCAATAATTTTGGATAAGGCTGCTACAGCCTCAGGTGGCAATCTGTACTGTCTGATTCGGGGTAACACTACACCTGGTTTGAGAGTCACACGATGGGGTGTGATTTGCATGTAACCTACATCAGTTGGACCTTGCGCCCATAAGTGCTGTGGAACATTAGACAATCTTGAATCAAAATCTCGTAATACATAGTGACCCTTAAAGTCACGTAGGAACAATCGTATTCCCTCTGGGGAACAGCAAATAACTGCACCTAATTCTTTCAGTGTCTTAATGCCTAATAGGTTTTCTGGACATGACTTAGTAAGTAACAGATCAGTAGTACGGGACAATGGACCTACTTCTAGAGTAACTGGCTTTGAGATCTCATTTATAATGGGTTTTCCTGAAAATCCAAGGGAAACATTTCTTGAGCCTGAGAGCGGAGCCCCTGGAACTTCGGCATGACTAATTGTGGTCCTACTTGCCCCTGTATCGATCAAAAACTTTCTGTCTTTCCCTAATACTTGACTGTGAACATAGGGACCTTCTTGATCTACAGGTATCTCGATGAGAGGCAAGCCTACCTCCCTCTCTAGGCTGTTTCATGAATATGGCTGGTACTCTGGATACTCAGACTGTGCATACTGATACATCTGCGATGTAACGTGCTGTGTTGCAGCAATAGGCTGCGGTGCTGTAACTGTCTGTTGTGCATTCTGTGGCTGAGGAATCTGTGAAACTTGTTCTTGTCTAGGCGGACGTGGTCTTTCTTTAGTCTTACCAGTAGCTATGTTGTGTTTCAGAACTGCACACTCGTTTATAAAATGACCTGGCTGTTTACAATAATTGCAATTCCCTTTAACGGGAGCTGCAGGATGACTGACTTGATTGGCTTGATTTGGACCCCTCTTCTGACTGTCTTGAGGAACAGATTGTGCAACTAGTACTTTCATTTTCGTGTCTTTCATACGTTTTCTCTCGTGTTCTTGCTCTTCCCTGATTCTATTCTGGTGGTACTGGAGCATCTGGAGCATCTGGGACGGAGTATTTGCTTGCCAGGTGCTTTCGACTTTCAAAACTCGATTTTTAATTTGTGGGCTTGAATTCTCGACTAATTTAGTAACAAAAAGGTGAGGGTATGACTCACTACTTGTCTTGAGACCACTGTTGATACTGAAACATTTTTCAAATCTAGAATAAAAATCACTAATATCTTCATCTTGTTTCTGTTTACAGGCTGAGATTGCATCCCAGTCTTCTTTTCTAGTTGTCAATAATCTGGGTAAAACTTGAATCAATAATTCTGGTAAATCTTTACATTTATCTCCAAGACCGGTACCTGGTACTCGTGCCTTGTCTTCAGCTTCTAGAACTGCCCAATCGATCTTTTTCTCTCCCACCTCCCATTCCTTTTCCTTTAACTTTTCATACACCCCTGCGGGTAACAGGACCTTTAACATTTTAATGATATCTGGGTAAGTGTATTCTCCCATACGGAGCATGTCTTTTAATTCTCTATGGAACCCTGCTGGATCTTTGTCATGACAGGGAATTAATTTCTTCATTTCAAGAAGTTCCATCTTTGAAATCGGAGTGTATACAAACACTCGTTGCATTACGCCACCCGCCCCTTGGACTGGGTGGACCTCTCGTAACGGATTCTGTCTGTCTATGTAGAATGATTTACTTTCTGGGGGTGAGACATGAACAAAATGCGGGTTCAGAAACGTTCTATATTTGTGACGCTGTTCTAGAATGACACTAATTAAATCGGTACCTAGACCTCTCCATCTATACTGGAGTAACTCGTTCAGGATATCATGCAACGGACCTGGATCAGAATGTTGACCCTCATACAGAGTAATGAGGTGCTGGATCATATACATACCCACCAGTCGTTGCTCGGCTGGGGGCAGTTTCAGAAACATTTGTGCCACTATTTCGTCTGGAAAAGTGGTAGAATCAGTAATCCATCGGACTGCTGATCGGGCTAGTTCTTGTTCATGCATGGTACTTAACTCACTATAACCGATTCGTGATTTCAGAATGTGATCGGTAGCTTGAAATACTTGTTCTAGAGAACCTTGTTCTGGTGCTGGATGATGAAAAATAGACTTGTGTTCTAGACGTAAATGGCGATCTGGAAATCTAGATTTTCCTACATACGCTATTCTGGCGGAATTCTCGTCTTCCTCTTCAGGATCAGAGGTACTTTCTTTCTCGCTTACTTGTGCTGCTTTACGCTGGTCGTGTAACCTTATTATTTCTTTACGAATTTTCTTGTACATACTCTCCATGGCACCGACGGTCTTGTGCTTACCCTCGGCTATATTATCACTCCACCTTGTCAGGATTCTCATTTCGGCGGGATCTTTAGACGGGTAATCTTGTTCTCTTATTAGACAATTGATCAGGAATTTTAATATCATGAGCTGAATCTCGGCTTTCCTTTGAGACATAATCTCGCCAATACTTTCTGGATCATCCCCTGTACGGATGAAACGATATATTCTGTCTAGATCTTCTTTCATATTCGGCAAGGTGACTAGATACTCGGTCACTCTCCTTACACGTAAGGAATATAAAACCATATTATATTCGCCTGGAACTGGATCATAGACACATTCGTTAAGGGTTTGCCTGATTTCTGTAACAGACTGATGTTTGGGCGTGTGCTGTAACGCTTGAGCATGTAATTCGAGTAATGTTGAACGCTTGTGTGGCGGCGGGGTTTGAGGAGGACCTCCTCCTGCGGCCCCTAAACTGGAATCGTCGATTGACATTCTTCGTGCTGACAGGGTCGGTAGTTGTAACGTGGGCTGGACTTGTATGGCGGACTGGACCGGGGGAGCTGTTAAGGGCACCCCGGTGTCTGAAGGAGCAGGAAGTGCCTGATTTACAGGGACTGGCGGAGCGCGAACAGGATTTGCATATTCTGGGACTGTGTCGTCCAAGTAGGACGAAATAAAAATATCAGCTGCGGTCGGTTTGTGACGTAGCTTGGTCGGAACTAATGTTGGCGGGAAATTACTAGATGCCTCTGGGGTCGCTTTTGGCACACCTTCGGCAAGAAGAGGATACATACCCTTAATGAGGGCATGCCTCTGTCTGTCTGACTGTTCGGCTTTGACTTGTTCACCTATCTCGATTAATTCTCTTTCTTGGGCTCGTTCCTGGGATTCTCTACTTAACTCTGACTTTCTGACTTCTTTCTCGGTTCTTCTATGAGCTTCCTTACGCCATAACTCGATGGCATCTTTCTGTGACTGTCTGGCTTTCTTTTTCCATAATGCTTCTTCTACTCGCATGATACATTCGGCATCCCATGTACCCGATACGGGCCATCTATACTTTTCTCCTAACTGTTTGGTATACTCTACCCATAAATCTAGATACATTATGGCGCTTATGCCATGTTTCTGATACATAAAGTGACCTGGACTGTCCCTAGGTGGGACAGGAACCGCTTCTTCTAATAAACCCTTTCTAGTTTTTAACTGACGTAACTTGGAAAATATAGGCATGACTGAACTGTAATCTGGACACAATACAATACACAATGAAAACACGAAATCACGTCACACTCATACCACAACATTAAAAATACATGAAGAACATTATAAATAACAGTTCGAACAGAATATTACCTGGAATACTGAAAACAGAAACAGAACAGAATTTCTCGAGAACGGAACAGACTAGAGTTACTGGATGCACTGCTATAACAGTACGGAACATACCGGTCCCATAAAGGGACGCATCAAGACCCGTATCCACCTAGGTGAACACTTCGTTTGTGAGTCTGGGCACCACCAACCCACGGACCAGGAGTCAATTTAGATTGGTCCTGTCTAGATACTACCCCAGCAATGGTACTCACCGGGCAGCACGGAACGGAAGGCCTCGGACTGGACTGGACGACGGACGACGAACTTCGGACTTCAGTTACGGGTGGGCCTCCGGATACCTCGGACCTTGGACTCTCGGCTTGGGCTCTGGTCGGGACTCGCCGCGTTCCTCCACCGTCTCGTTTGGATGCTGGACCGCCTCCTCCGTCTCCTCCGTGGGCCTGAGGGATACTTGGAGCAGAAATATCTGCCAGTGCACGGTATGGTTCCGTCACGACTGCAGAGGGTCAGGGGGTCGGCGTGGCTTCACCGACGCGTGGGGAAAGGGCAAGTCCCTATTCGGGCGCCATTATGTGGTATATAAATAAATAATACCGGATCTATTTTTGAATGAATGAATAAATAACAGATAGCTCAATAAAATAAGAGTCAAGATTCGAGGTAGTAGGAGTTTCTGCAGGTTTATTACAGCATAAGGACAGGATCAGGACAACCTGCATAGAACGGGGGTAACAGGGCCCGGCAGGACAACCGGGGCCCAGCAGCTGCCGGGGCTTGATCTGGGATGAGCGCGCTAACTTTTAATAACAATACATCAACTTATATACATAGCGCAAACACATAGCTTTACATTGCAGTAGGCGTAGCAGTGGGTGGAGCAGAAGGCGTGACGCGTAGCAGTCGCGAGAGATAACAGTAAAAGTAGGTGTAACTGGGAGTATACATAGACATGTGGTGCAAACGTAACAGAATATGTCATGAATGGGCGGAAACATAGGAGGGGGCTACCTAAGGAGCCGGGACCTCTAACCTGGTGGTGCGCGAAAACTGGCAATGACGTGTTACTAGGAGAAGCTGGGGGCTACGAACTCTGTGCTAGGAGCAGAGACTAGAGTCTGGAGGGTCGGAGCGACATGTACCTAAACCCTATCTGGTATCTGATGTTTAGGGAACATGTTGATATAAACTAGGAGTCATGAGGGGAAAAGCTAACTTGATTCTAAGACTGGACCATACATTATTCTACATGAAATGCGTGATGAGGAATATTAAATGACCAGTAAATGCAGTATTTCTCTAACATGGAGCCGAGAAGGCTAGACAATGACGGAAACTATTGATGCAGTTCAGTAGCTTAGGAATGCAAAGAAGGAGGACTGAACTGATAACTGGAACTATAACATACTTTTGGCAGACTCAGAGGCAGAGCCAAGCTGCACCGGGCACTGCGAAGCAGGAAGTAAGTGAAGGGTCGAGGATACAGGTGGGGGCTGTATCGCTCCTCAGCGAGGCTTTCAGGAGACAGGAGCTGAATCTGATGTCCGGGCCCTTTTGAGGCCTAGAAACGGGGACTTTATAATGGAATAACGTGCACACTGAGAAACGTGGCAACATAACTTTACATAGGCCTGATATTCGTAGTATTCACGAGGACTGGAAAATGACATACCAGAGGTGGACACAACTATAATTGCGTCATTAATCGGACATGGGGAATAACATATGCATATTGGTCATGCACACATAACATATGATGGATGAGGCGTAGGGACACAGAACATGGCAAAATTTACTTTTCCACAGTCAAATGTGGGAAGCAACCTTAAAAACATGGGCATCACATCGCGATGCCATTAGAAAGCGGTCATTACAACGACCGTGTTGTTACCACGCAATGCAATTACTATGCAAGTCATTACATCGACTTGCAGTAGATGGCATGCTAACATTAAAAATAGTATTGTTTACTATTCCAACACCTTCCCTACTGTTACGTAGGCTGGAGTTAGAATAGTAAATTATTCATTTCTAATGTGAGTGCGCCATCAACTGCAAGTCAATGTAATGACTTTCGTAGTAATGGCTTTGCGTGGTAACAACGCGTAAAAATGGCACGCGTTGGGATGAATCGCATTAAACCGAGTCATATTCGTCAAATGTAGATTGCTGGATCCAATATTTGCGTCTTGTGGGGCTGCATTTGTCGAGATTGCGGGGGAAGGGACATCTGGCGACAAAGATGCTTTCCTATTGGGTGTCTTTCCTGACTCCCTCATAGTAGTACATGGGGGCTTCTTAAAAAAAACAGGCCAAGTTCCTTCCAGGTCTGGTGCTGATGCCGCTGTTACTTTTGTAGTTAAGCCCAAGTCTGTCTTCACTGAAGATTTCTTCCCAGCTGAGCCAGCCTCTGAGCGGCTTTTGACAACTTTAGCCAACTTGGCTGGAGGCATTGCCGGGGTACCAAACAGAAGTATCCCTCTTCCAGCAGCAGTAGTACCTCTCACACAGGAGGCCAGCCAGTAGGCAAGGTGGCTCCAAAAGCAGGAAACTTGAGTTGCGTGAGTGAAGAGACATCGGAGAATTCTACCGCCGCGGTCTGTTTGCTCCGTGCAGACGCTGGATGTCTTCTGCTGCATGCTGCACGGCAGGAGAGATGGAATACACAGTTGCGAGATGGATCAAGCGGGAGGGCTTCAAGCGGCCGCGATCACACAGCTTTATATAGAAGTTTCTGTTTGAAGTGCTTGGAATTGCCTGAATCTCCTGCCCGGGCTCCAAGCAGGCTGCAGTGACAATGTGGAGGTGACAAGCCCCTTGTGTGAAGGCAGAGCACAGCCTATTCTGTTGCAAGTAGGGCTGCGCCCAGCCTTGCCCCTCTATTCTGCCAGCAGGTGGCCAATTCAGGCACACTTAGATCCTCTATTTTGTAACTGTCTGGAAGGAATTCCCAAAGTCTTTTAGTTACACTCAGTTATGCGACCCAGCAGAGGCTGCAGTCACCTAATTGTTAATGGCACAAAAATGTCAACTTTCCCAGAGTGGCATTTTCAAAATTGCAATTTAAAATCAGACTTTACCATTAAAGGGAATTTTTCACTACAATTTCATACACACCAAACAGGAAAATCTTACCTGGTTCCAATCAAATGTTAGCAAGTAATATATTTAATGAAATACTAATTAAGGAGTTGCTCATTACTAAGACATGTAAATCTTACAAGTACATGCCCACACCTTTAATTGCAATGCACCCTGCCATGTGAGCTGCCAAGGGTGTACCTTAGGATGAGTTAGATGTAATAGAAGGAAAGTTTAGAGCTTGACAAGGGGGTTACATTGCCAAGTGGATTTGGCAGTTTAAAACTGCTTTTAGGCTGCATTGGAAGACCTGGGGCATGTTTTAAGGGGCTACTTATGTGGGTGATGCAATATATATGCCGCAGGCCACTAATAGCATTTAATTTACAGGTCCTGGGTATATAGTATACCTCTACAAGGGACTAAATTAAATATGTCAATCAGGTGTTAACCAATTTAACATGTTTAGGGAAGTGAGCACAAGCATGTTAGCACTAGTTAGCAGTGATAAACTGCATAGAGTCCTAAGCCCAACAAAAATGAATTTCTGCAGAAAAATGGAGCTAGGTAGCCACAATGTTTGGAGGAAGACCACCCTGAGCCTGGCTGGTCAAACACCCATCCACAGGCTTCCAATGGGTATGAAAGGTGCAAACTCAGAACCTGAAATCAGAACACTTCTGGGTCTGTGGAGACTCAGCAGAAGGATTGCCCTGCTGTCTGAAGCCTGAAACAAGACTGTGACTGCATGCTTTGAACACTGGACCCAAGAAATTACACCAAATGTCAGTTGGATAACTACCTGTCTTAACTACAGGGGCACAACAAGCTTCCGAACACCCTTTTCTGCAACGTTTCTGTTTTTCTAGATGAAAAGTTTCAAGTGGTACTGGCCTTGACCTTGCTCCTGGCCTCTGCAGGAGTGAGTCCAAACCTCCAAGAGGTGCCTCCCAAGGTCTTGGACCATTGACTGTTGTTAGAATGTACTGCTCCTGTCCAGAAACTGTGAAGATGGACTCTTAATAACTTTTGCTGAACATTTGCCCCCCAGAAATTGGCTCATACAGGGATGCAGATGAAACGACAGCTGCCATTGACGAATCACTAATTGGATTCACATGTTTGGATATCTTGCACAGAAGTCCTTGCATTGATCACAACCGTCCCCAGTCTCCTGGCAAATGTAGGAGGACTTCACCAAGGTCAATGCGGAAACTGCATCCGACTGCTAATAAGCGTTCCCGGGTAAGGAACCCAGATTTCACATGCAGTGAGCTCTCCGCATCAACAGTCAACCAATGCAAACTTCTGACTGAAGACTAGGACATCTGCAGCCAGCTGTTAACGAGCCCTCTCTGGATTTAGCCCACAGTCTGATCTGCCGATGACCGGGTTGACTAGGACTTAATTCCCCAAAGGTTTCTCAGTGCCTAGGCAAACCTTTCAACCAGGATAAACAGGGTCACTGTATTCGAGCTGCACTTGATCGCGGTTAATCTTAAATTCTGACTTTGTGCCTGTTGTTCCTGAGCAGATAACTCTTGTTGATGGCTGATGCTTTTTGGCGCTATTTTCACTAAAAACTTTAAAAATTCATATCTCTGGTTCTATTGATTGGATTATTGTCCTTTTAGTTTCATTCATCTATTAATTTACTATCTATTTCTTCTAATTGGTTTGGGACTTTCCTTGAGTAGTTTATCACATTATTACTGTTTGAGTGCTGCATAAATAATTTACACATCGCCTGTAAATTAAGCCTGCTACCAGAGGGATAATGCACAGGTTTATTTACTGACTTTTGTGGTTCACTCTGACAATGACTGTTATTGTTACTTGAGTGGAGATGTCATCCCTCCTAACTAGTAACCCAATTTCTTACACTGAGTTATTCTCTTTAATTTGTGACTTCACTCATTCTAAGGTATCAAACATCTCCATTTTACCTTCTCAAATTCTTTGCGATAATCTTGCTTCATTCCTTAAAGACAAAGTCCTGAATTTTTACCCTTTGCACTTCTCCGCTGACAATGATTCTGTTTGTCCTTTCTTTGAAAATGAGACTTTATCAAGGTCGGCTTTATCTCTATATACTTTCTATTCTGTAATGGAGACTGGCACAGTAGCACTAAACCTAGATCTCTATTTGGCCTTGTACCCTAAAATTTCTTCAGCTTGCCACATTACATAAATACTCCAGTCTTGCTAGTCTTTGTAATATGTATTTGACCACTGCAACCACAAAAAATGGTGGTTCCTCTACTCAAGAAACTCATTGCCAAGCCCTTGATACCATCTAATTATAGACCTATCTCCCTACTCCTTCTGCTTGCCAAAATCATTGAAAAAGCAGTTAACTCCCAGCTTTCTACCTATATAGAAAACAATAACCTCCTTGTCAACTCCCAGTCTAGTGTTGGACATGCTCACAGCATTGAAACTGCTCTGCCGAGCGTCATTGGTGGCAGTAGCTACATCTTAGACTAGGGTGGTTCCACAGCCCTGATCCTACTGTACCTCTCCGCAGCCTTTGATACAGTTTTCACCATGCGCTGCTCACCTGGCTTATGGAATTCAGCATTCAAAAGGTGGCCTAAAGTGGTTCCGCTCCTTTCTTAGCAACAAAAGCAAAGTGGTTACCTGCCATCAAGTTTCACAGTGAACGTCTCTTAGCCTAACTACATTCTCCCTCAATATGCCCTCTCTGGCAGAATTGGTAAAATATCATATTGTCTGTATATCATCCTATGCAGATGACTCCCAGATCATCTTTTGCATCATCAAAGACATTGCCACTACACCATCCATATTCAACAATTGTATGAAGGCAGTTGCTACCTGGACGAATCTTAACCTTTTCAAACTAAATAGTGATAACATTGATATTCTCATTTTCAGTAATGGCTCCAAATTCTGGGCCCCAGCGAGTTGGCCATTCCAAACTAGGCCTACTCCTACACCTGTAAATTCAGCCAGTAACCTTGAGGACATTTTCAACAACAAACTGAGCTTCTCCTCATATTAAATGGCCAAGGCCAGCTTGTATGTGTTGCATCTGCTGCACAAACTTCTTCCCCTGCTCCCTATAACACTGAGCAAAACTATGATTCAGTCTATGGCCTCCTTCTGTCCTGATTTTGGCACATTGCTATACTTGGCCTGCTTGGCGACCTGAGTAGTTATTTCCAGCTAGTTCAGGACATTGCCATGAGATTCGCGCTCATCTTACCTGCTAGTGAACTATCATTCAACATCTACAAGCGCTGCACTGGTTTCCCATTCATGTCACCTCATGCAAACTACTATCTTTTTAGTACATTTCCTATTGCCTTCACTGACATACCTAGCTGCCGTGGTTATTTTACCCGACTTCCTAGGACACCCTCGAGTAGTATACCCCACATTAAGTACTCAGCTACCCTTGACAATTAATAGTGACACAGACACATAAAATGTGCTCACATAATTATAAGCATGTATTCCATTTAATTAAAGAGATTTGTGAGTGGTCTTAGGACATTTCACTCTCTTCACCTCCAAAACATGGATCTTGCAGTAGGGAAACATATAGTTAGCTGTAACTTCTTGTAAGACATTGGAATATTATTTGAGGTAAGGAATATTAAAAACCCCTGTCAGGGTAAACTGTTCAAACTAACTGAACCAATCCTAAACATAATTCCCTACTAACTATACAAGAGAGCAGATAGGCTTAATTTAGGGCAATGTGTAAAGTGTTTATGCAGTACCAAAGCAGTCACAATATTAAAATGGAAAACAATTAAATCCCAAACTGAATTGGAAAAGCGGAGTACAAAATAAAATGAAACTAACACCAAATGACAAAAATCTCATAAGGGGAACTTGAGATATGAATTTTTTAATTAGTTAGACCCGGACCGCTGTGCAATTTCAGGCACACCATGTTGGAGTCTGTGTCGGATACAACAAGTGGATTAGTCACCATAAAAATCTAGAAAGTCAAAAAACTGAAAAAGTTCCTAAGTTCCACTAGTCTGGAGGAATTTTTTTAAAAGGTTTCCAACCCTTCCTGTGATGCCGTAATAACCACAGGAGAACATTCCTTAAGTCCTCCAGGACATCAGGAAAGGCACTTATAGACTCACAGGGTGTCAGGCAGAGGCCAACAGGAGGGTTCAGTGGTCACCAGTTAGGTAGGTACTTCCAGAAACACCTTTTGCAACACACCGGAGGTCAGTCAACTGACCGCTGGAGTCCACTTATTTGTTCTGGCTACAAGAGGTCACAGGCAGCAGTTCCAGTTTTCTTCTGAACTACCACAGGTGGAGAAGGTGGAGAAGGAATCCTAAGCTTAGAAAGGTAGCACTTCTCTCGTGCTCTACCTTAGGTGCGGCCATCTTGGAATGGTCTGGCTGCAATAAGGCACTTTGAAATCCAATCAGTTTGGGCAGAGAAAGACAGGTAGGACTTCCCTACTGTTCTATCTCTGGAGTGGCCAACTTGGAATAGTCTGGCTGCAATACGTCACAAAGTACTGCTTTGTTCCTAGGAGCGTAATAGTTCACTATCATCTGGTGACATCTTAACAACTAACAAGACCATCCATGCAAACATTGTTCTGTCGAACTTGAAACACAAGAGTTGAATATTGTACATTGCTCTTTCGAACTTGAAACCCAAGAGTTGAATATTGCACGCAAAAAATTGGTTTACTGCTTCTCGCTTAGGGTGGACTTAACTATATCAGACCGTGTCCTTTCCTCACCTTTTTACTTTGCTTGCTGTCCTCACCATGGCGTAACCTACTACTCTCTCCTCTAACTTCCTGGCATGGGTAGGACTTAATGCGTTCAAGCCTCCCAACCTCTCGAAGAAAGCAGCAAAGACCTTTAAACACAATCTACTCAAACCCTGTCCTGAAACTGTTATTTCTGCTACCTATTTTTGCATGCCAAAGGGTTTAGTGGTTACAGACCTTATTTTCTACACAACCAGATGAGCCCAGTGGAGAAGAGCCGTAACTGCCACGCTCCATTTCAAAGCTCTGCGCAAAACCCCAATGGGTTCCATATAATCATCATACCTTCTCCAGTCCTCAATGCTGATCAGGCCATATCTCTCTACAATAATGGCAACATCCTTATTTAAGCCTCTGACCTGAATCGTAACTGCTTTGACAGAATTTTTATGAGGATTAAAAATACACTTAGCAACCCTAATCCTGCCAGTCTAGATCCTTTTAGTCTCCCAACAACTGCTGAACCTTCTGCTCCCTCGCACTTAATCTCCTCCCCCTTCAACCTTACCTTCAACCCTAATCCTGCCAGTCTAGATCATTTTAGTCTCCCTACAACTGCTGAACCTTCTGCTCCCTTCCACTCTATTTCATCCCCCTCTACCTCCCCTTTAGTCATGGTGAACCGCTTTGTTACCTTCTCTGACACAGTTAATGAGTGTAAAACTTACAATCCCAACCCTGATACCCCAGATTTTCCATCTCCAAGTGCCGGTAACTCAAACCTAGTGCTTCTCCAACTCTGCACCCAATTTTGTACCCCAGTACCTTACCTTCAAAGCATCTCCTACCTATCTCCTCTGTTATTTCTCCTCCCATTTCACAATCTATAGTCACCAGGCCCTCCACCTTTCTGCCTCAAAGGTTTTCTCTTCAACCACCTATATGGGTATGGACACCCTGTACACTAATATTCCCCTCTCAGAGGATAATATGACTGAACTCAAGTGGGTTTCTGTCTCCCCCTGCAATCTTTGTAAGGGTAATGGGCCCAATCCATTATCTTATTCTGGGCCGGACTTGGGTTATGATAGCCTCCATTTGTTTGAGGAGAAAATGGCTAACCTCAAGCAGGATCTCCTTACTGGTAAGGATAACCTGCAGACCATTCTACATTGCTCCGTGAAGATGAAGAAGTTTTGCAAACTCTATGCCTCCTTTGGGCCTGATCTACCTACTCTTCCATCAAGTATTAAACAATGCGGGGAGGAAAGACATTCTCTCACTTACTCACACAGCCCACGCTGGACTACTCGGCCTCTAACTAACCACCAGGCCAGGCCCCTTAGGTTGTTGCCTCAGATGTCGAGTGATGACACGCTGGCACTGTGGCTTTTGTACAGTGGCACTTGGTGTCAATCCTCTGACTCTCCAATCAACATACCTACTATCTCCTCTGACCCTGGTAGAGAACCAAGTGTTAACATTAGATCCGTGAATAGGGATAACCTACTTTAGATTACCACGTCTCGCCTAGAAGGGGCCACTACCAACTCTCATATCAAATCGATGCTTCTCAACTGCAGATCAGCAGTGAAATATCCAGTGGAGATCTCTGAACTCATCATCAAATAAGAATTGGACCTCATGATGCTTACTGAAACGTGGCTCAATGAATCCTCCACGCCTATGTTCGACATCTTAATCCCTCCCGATTATGACATTATCAGAAGCGATAGACCTGTTAAAACTGGTTGGGGCATTGCCTGCATCCATCGCTCCTGCCTTATGTTGAAACTGGCTCAAATGCTTTTATGTCCTCGTTTGAGCACCTAGTCACTGAAATCTTGAACAATAGCGAGATTGTCGGTGTGCTCCACACAATATATCATCCAACCGGGGATAACCTGCGCTTCATAGAGCAAATTAATCCTTTATTCCATTTCCTCTTGCTCGGTCCTTCACCCTAGCCATATCTTCCTCAGTGATTTTGACCTTCACTGGAATGACACAAATGAACCCTTAGTTTGCTCCTTGAAAGCCTTCCTCTCCGACCTCAACTTCATCCAGGCCTGCAATGGACCCACCCACAACAATGCCACTACCCTTGACCTTATAGCTAGAGACAACATCATTCAATTTGATGACATTATACCCTGTGATTGGTCGGATCATCACCAAATCTCCTATCACATCTTGGAAAAGGTCATGCACAGACAAGGTCAACTGCTTAAAACCAACCAGCTGGTTTGCAATCTGAGAGATATCAACATCAACAATCTAACAAGCATTAGCAATTATCTTCTTGAATCTCCCCCTAACATGACTAACTTGGACGACCTGACGGATCATTACATTAACTCTATGTCAAGTATTTTCGACTATATTGCTTTGAAGCAACTCAAACGGTTTCCGATCAAATAATCCATACCCTGGTTCAATGGTTCCCTTAATGAGGAACGCTGCAAATTTAGGCTTTCAGAGAGACTATGGAGAAATTCTCCCTCCATTACAAGTCTTAATCAATTAAGGCGGATGAGAAGCACTTACAGCAAACACATTCTCAGTGCTAAAACAGATCATTTTAGGGCTCAGCTTGACAACTCTAAAAACAGACCCAAGAAACTGTTTGAAATCATGAAACAATGAGCTAACCACTCTACCAATCAAATCTCGGCAACCAGGACCTCCTGCCCCAGTGAGGAAGACTGCTCTTTTCACTTCTCCGAAAAGTCAAGAAAAATGGAACTTTAACTGTTACGTGCTGCACCAAACTTGTAGCCTCTGAGCTCCCTCGCATCTGTGGTACCTACAGTAGTGAGTGCACCTTCTTACCCCACAGTTTGCTCTCCTAAAAACAATGCATCTTGTAATTCTTTTCTGCTCCCAGATGATGCCGAGCTGCTCTATTCTATGGCGTCTTTAAAACCCTTCAATCACTTTGGCGATCCTCTGGGCCCGGATCATTCACAAACCTCTCTTGCAGAGGAGGATTCCTGACTGCCTTAACACGGGGCAAGTCACTGCCATCTCCAAGAAGCCTAATGCTGACTTAGCGGATCCCAACAACTTGCGTCTAATCACTAACATCATGACTTTAGCTAAACTGTTTGAGAAATGGGTTCACACACAGCTCTGCAACCACATTGAGAAATTTCAGCTTCTTGACCACTACCAGTCAGGTTTAAAATCAGGGCACAGTACAGAAACAGCTCTAATGCACATTGTTGGTGACGCCTTGAGATCTCTTGCCCGGAATGTTCCTTGTCTTCTGATTCTTCTTGACTTGTCCTCAGTATTTGACACCATAAAACATGATAACTTGATTGTTCTTCTTTAATGTAGGATGAGGTTGTCTTAAATTGGTAGCCTCTTTCCTACAGAACCACACCCAAAGAATAAAAGTTAACAATCACTATCTGCTAGTAGCCCGGTCACTATTGGAGTACCTTACGGTTCGGCACTCTCGCCCATGCTCTTCAACCTTTTCATGGAACCATTTTCTGATATTCTGAACTGCTCTAGCATTCAATACCATCTGTATGCTGATGACACTCAACAGTATTTGTAGATCTCCTATCCAGATGACATAAAAATTCTTAATGGTGCACTTTTAAAAACTCAACAATGGCTAACCTAAATCATCTGTTGTTAAATACCCTCAAAACAGAATTCCTCCTGATTGCCCCCTGTAACCACTCAGCACCTACTCAAGACTGGCTCAAACAACTTTCCGCACTCAACTGCACCCCTCATTTTGTTGACTCTGCTATATCTTTGAGTGTTACTCTGGACAGATAACTAAATATGCAAGATCACATCAGTGCCACTATTAGGAGTGCCAGTCATCAGCTCAACACTCTTAGGCAAATCAAGCCATTCTTGCCTCCTCAGAACATCCAGTCAGCAGTCCAATCTCTAGTTATCTCATGACTGGAATATGGTTTGGTGATCCTAGCTGGGCTTCCTAAAGCTTGATTTTCTCCGCCTAGAGCCACTCTGAATGCTTCTGCAAGCCTCATCACAGGCTCCAGAAAATATGACCATATCAAACCCGACTTAATTCAACTTATGTGAAAAAATATATGAGAGAGGACACCACAAGTTCCAGGGAACAGGGTACTATTAACCTTGAAAGTCAAAGGGCTATCCCTGGAAAGATTCGTAGACAAAAGAGCCACTTCCAGAGCTCTTATTACATTCATTCACCATACACACTGAATAACTCGTCTAAATCACTGGTCACTGACTAAAACATAACGTTTACAGTCTATTTTATTAAAATGTATACGCCTTCAAAAATCAGTAAGAATTCTGTTGGAAACTACTGACAGCATCAGATTAAAAACATCTCATGACGTAAACAAGTTTACTATTTAAAAACAAAGCATAATACAATTACATATGTATAACATATTAAAACAAACAATGCATATATATAACACATAAAAATTGGAAAGCGAAACATGGGGATTTCCAGTATTTTTCAGTGTTATATCTCTAGGATCCCCTAGGTTTTTATGAATTCTGTACAGAAAAGTGCGTCAACGCGTTTCTTCACAATTTCCTTTTATCTAGGCCCTCCGTTACATTATAGTGGGTGACCAGTTTGAAATTCTATCACTCATTTAATCGGTTCCATTTTGTTTAAGGTTTCCTGGAGTCTAGTCCCTCCATTATGTTATAATAGGTGACCAACATTCATACACGTACAATTGTGAAGAAAGTGTAATGGAACAAAACCGTAAGAGTAAGCTAAATGCCATGTTATAGGGACACGACTTATACACTGAAACCACTGAGGAGAAAATATGATTGCCTGCTATACTCAGAGTTGTTATGTCATATTAAAGTGCTGATATTTAATCATGAATACATACTCATTGATTCTTTTCTAATATACAGAAAGGAAATGGTCGTTTGAACCTGATGACCCCAAACAAAAATACTGTCCTGATGAAGGTGTAACCATATCTACGGGCTACAACACCGAAACGTGACGACGCACTTTTATGTACAGAATTCATAAAAACCTAGGGGATCCTAGAGATATAACACTGAAAAATACTGGAAATCCCCATGTATTCAAGTAAAGGTTATTGAATCAAATAATCTGTAGCAATATCAAGTGCTCCATTGAAACGAGGGGGTTATGTTATATGTTCGTTTTCTTTTGATTGACAATTTACGGTGTGATTACCTTTGTGGAGTGAGATTAATGCATTTCGCTTTCCAGTTTTTATGTGTTATATATATGCATTGTTTGTTTTAATATGTTATACATATGTAATTGTATTATGCTTTGTTTTTAAATAGTAAACTTGTTTACGTCATGAGATGTTTTTAATCTGATGCTGTCAGTAGTTTCCAACAGAATTCTTACTGATTTTTGAAGGCGTATACATTTTAATAAAATAGACTGTAAACGTTATGTTTTAGTCAGTGACCAGTGATTTAGACGAGTTATTCAGTGTGTATGGTGAATGAATGTAATAAGAGCACGACACTCTGGAAGTGGCTCTTTTGTCTACGAATCTTTCCAGGGATAGCCCTTTGACTTTCAAGGTTAATTCAACTTAACCAGTTTTCTATTGAATCAAGGATCCAGTTCAAGAGAGCATGCCTAACGCACAAAGCTATTCATTACAACACCCCTGTTTACCGGGAAAAAAACTTGAGCTACTCTCTGGTCTTGATCAAAGAACTTGGAACACTCTTCCTCCCGGGGTCAGATCCAACCCATCGACTGCTCCATTAAAAAAACATGTCAAATGGCTACTCCAGAAAGCCCATAATCAGCAATAGCCCTGATGCCATTTACAGTCTACTTCTATCTCTCCTCTTTGACAGTCTTTTCACCTTGTGTTCAAAATGTGTTTGGTTTCTCATCACTTGTCCTTTTGATGTACTGCTTTGCTGGAACTTTACTGCGCCCACTAGTTGGGCAATACCTTGGATCACCCTTTTTATGTCGTTTTTCCCGTGCTCCCCCATGACCTTTTAATGTATCAGGTACTTCTTATTTTCCATACTGTACCGTACTCATGCTTTTACCTCACACCAACATACGTTCCTTTGTACAGTGCTCTGATACCTGTTTGGGTCATGTTCACGCTTTATAAAACTCTTTAAATAAATAAAAATAAATTAATAACTGAGTGCCTGGAGTTGCCACATTTAAGCGTTGCACCAGCTAATGAATCGGGTGACATCTGGGCACTGCCTAATCAATGTGGTAAAAGATCTCAGGTCAACTCTAACCACTTTTGCAGTAGCTCCAATTTGTGGTACTGCAAGCAGGCCCAAAATCAAGGCATTTTCAAGATGATTAAAGTCCAAGGCGACTCTAAAAATGGGCTCTGGGTACTGGGCATGTGTGTGGGAGTGTCAAATGCAAATCACCAGTGTCATTGTATTGGAATGTGGGATATTTGTAGGGGGTAAGTATGCACCTACCACTAGTAATAAGGTACTAACACTGTGTAGGGTGCAGTAAAAGTCTCAGTAAATGAGCCCCTTGCTCAACCCTTGGTTAGGCCTAACTTAGGAGACAGGAGTGTAAAGTATTTAAAAACACCAATGCATCAAACAAATAAGACACAATTCACAATATAAATCCCACACCAACTTGTAAGAATAGGAAATGTTTATATGAACAATTAGACACCAAAATGACACATATCCAATGTAGGGAAGAGGAGATATGAATTTTTAAAGATTGACCACTTTATAGTGCTTAAAAGCCTGTAGCGCCACATTGAGACATCTGGTCGTACTTGACTGGTACAAAGTCAAAATTTGAGGCTGTCCGCAATGGAGCCCTGGTCCAACGTCGCTCAACTCTTCACAGCAGGCTGTATTCAGAGAGAGTTCACCGGCTTGCCTTTCTGCAAGGACTCGGTTGAATCCTGGAAGTCCGGACCTCCGGAGCTTTCAGTTGGGACAAACCTGAAATCTGGGCAGGGTCACAGTTAAAGGTGGCCGGCTTAACTCTCGATGTCGAGATGGTCACCTTATGGAGCTTTTTCCCCAAAGTTCTCCAAACTTCAGAAGGTGCTTGCTGAAGGTTTTCTTGTATGTTCAAAGTATCCAAATCACCAGTACAACACTGTGGAAACTCCTAAATGATCTCTGGGATGCCTAGACCACAATTCACACACTGCACCTGGACAAATCCTTAAAGGTCCACTGAATGCACTCCAGGATGGGGACTCTTGGTGGAGATGATGCAGGTGGGCTTTGATAATCTGTAGTTTGCAGGGAGTCCACTCCCTAATCCTTCTTGAAGCAAGGTTCAGTGCCCAAGGCTGTAGTACCAGATTGTGCAGCAGGCACAGTAAGTCAGCAGGGCAGTCCTTCTTTTCCTAGTAGTTTCAGGTAGCATATCTGAGAGACTATGCAGCTTTCTTATATTTATTCAGTGTTCTGGGGTGACAAGCAGGGAGGTACCTGCGTCCAATGAGATGCTGGGTGCCACCCCAAAGCACGACAACTTCCTCCAAAGTGTGGCATCTTCTTATCCCACAAAGCACTGCACTTCCAAAATCCAACATGTATGATCTTTCCAGAGGAGTAAGAGCTAGCTAAACCAACCCACAGTGTGGCTCATTTCCATTAGCTCTCCTCCCCCTGACCTCTTTATATTCCTGTCCTAAGTCCTAAGTCCTGGCACAGGATATGGGGGTAGGAATGCCTGGCATTCCTTACTAATCTGTTCTCTCTTTCAGCTCAGTTTGATTTACCCAGACCTTCTGCAGGACCCATCCTCCTAACCTTCAGAGCTTTCTCCATCAGATAAACTCTGCTCCAGCCAGGCCATTTATTACCTAATAACAGCAGCCTTGCCTAGCCTGTCAACGCTGATCAATCAGCAGAGATCACAAGAATGCTGGATTTTGGCTTACAGAAAGAAAGTTCTATAACTTGGTTTCTGTACTAGTTAGATTCAACTGTGGATAGTTGTTGACTGTAACCAACCATTTAAGTCGTTGAATGATATTTACTTGTTTCTTAGCAATAGTTATATCCTAATAAAATATTACAAAGTTAGCCTTTGGGGCTAAGTATTTACAATGCGGAAAATAAAATGGGCAGTTTTTTCTCATCAGGGCATATAAAACATATTTCATACGGTCCCTGTCTATAATTTCATGACCACACTTAGAGGAGACCTGGGGGTGCCTAATATGTGAAAATAAGGTAGAGTTTCATTTTTAAAGAGCCCATACCACCAAAGTCAAGTTTGTGTACAATTTACTTATAAAGGCAGTGGATGTATGGCATTACAACGCATGCTTTCACAACGCATGCCTTTACCACGCAAGTTTTACAATGCAAGTTGTTACAACGACTTGCGTTGGGGGGTGCTGGATAGTGAGTAGTTTAATTTACTATTCCAACTCCAGTCCCCGTGGATAGTAGGGAGGGTGTTGGATAGTAAATTAAACTATTCCCTATCCTAGAGCGCCCCCCAGCGCAAGTCGTTGTAATGACTTGCGTTGTAATGGTTGCGTGGTAATGGTATGTCGTTGTAATAGTTGCGTTGTAATGGTTGTTCACCAAGGCAGTCTGCAAAGCCAGGTTGCTTTACAATAACAGCAGGCACTCAACAGTGCACACATGCAAGTGCAGGAAATCTGCTGGGCCTCTAAACTTCCATGCCCTCTTACATGCTAGAGACTTACAGGCAGTTTGAACCCTCTTTCCCTGTTATATACTATTTTAGGTCACTGGTTTGTCTTTTACTCTTGGCGCACAATGAGACAAACTGACACAGACATAGCAGGCCTGACTAGGGGCCCGAGGTCCAACTACCAAGCCAAGAATGAATTGATATGGCAAGTTTTACACCACAAACCCCCCTCTGAAGCTATGCCCTTGTCAATACCACAAGCCCATTTTTCTTTTATATTACACATTGGTACACTTTTGACAAAAGGAAGAAGAAAAGATTCGCCCAGAAGCACACAAGTGTTATCCACATTAGAAAGCAGGTTGCCTGTACAGATACTAGTGCTGGCAATATAGCAACTAGAAGATAGCTGCTCCCCATATAAAAAGCATAATAGTCACACCCTGTATTCCAATTCCTGGAACTTAATAAAGATGGGTGATTTTGTAGTGTTGCCCTTAACTACTAATTCCGTTGGACACGTATCCTAACTCATGACTTGTGTAAGAGGTGCAGCAATTACCATGAAGATATATGAGTGACAAGAGAAGTGTGCTTTAGTCAGAAGTACATTGAAACAGGCGCTAAGATAATGGAGGAAAATAAAGAGTGATGCCACTGGGAATAGGAACAATTCTTTGCCATGGAGACCCTGGTGTCTCTGAAGTTAACGATGAAATAAGCTTATGAAAATATGTAAATTACAAAGATGGATATTAACAGCATTTAAATGATTGTGGGAGATGAAATAGAGATTTTAATTGGAACTGGAGAGATATGATTGTGAGCCTGATTAAAAATGTCACAAAACACTATAAGCCCTGTCAGCTATTTCTGCAATCCCGAAGACGGATTTATGTGCGACTAAATCCACATTGTTTGCGTTCTTATATGAATTGGAGAGAAATATCCATGTGGCATTGCAAAACTAAAGTTTGCCCTCAAGCTACGTTGTGGAATCGAATTGTTTTAAATACAGATTTGAGTAGAAAATAGAAAAAGTCAGTTGGGAGCGTTCTAGGGCATATTACCAAGCAATAGCGATAATTATCGCTATTGCTTGGTTAGAGACAAAAATTTACCGCAGAGCTGCGGCGATTTTTATCGCAGATAAACCTTGGTATTACCAAGGTTTATCGCAAATGCGATAAAAAACGGCCGCAATGCATGAATATCGCTGAAAAGTCAGCGATATTTATGCATTACCGAGCTAATGCTCTTAGCCATGTTATCCACCTCCCATTGGATAACATGGCTAAGAACTGCTCAGGGCAGGTGTTAGCTTTTGGAGATATTCGCGCTTAGCGCGAATATCTTCAAAAGTTGGTAATAGGAGATAGCGATGTTAGCGACTGTTTCCAGTTGCTAACATCTTGGCACGCCCACTTTGCATGTCATTAGTGATAAATATCACTGACATGCAAAGTGGGGCCCAAGATGGTCGCTATCTCCTACTAGCTGTCGCTAACTGGTGTTAGCGACAGCTAGGTAATAGGGAGATAATTTTATCTCCGCTTTCTTGGCTTTTAAAGCCAAAAAATAGGAGATAAACCCCCTTGATAATATGCCCCAGAGTTTTGTGATCAGCTTTAATTTTTACCAATAAACATACAATTTTTACCAATAAACATACAAAGAAAGAAAGCTAAGGAACCTTTATTTTATAATTAGGATATATTTGTTTAAAATATCATAGGAAAAACAGGAGTAGGTTGCACACTTCACCCAGCCAAATAGTAAACAACGTCCAATGAATACATATTGCTATGTCTGATGAAGTAGGTTCTCGTTAATTCCATTACATAATAAATCAAACAAATCATAGCAACGTTTATGAATTTGAAGAAGACACAGGGGACAAGTAAAATAAGTTTTAGGATGCATAAGTTTCAAGTGGTATTTGGTTAGCATTAATACAGCATTCATTCTCACTGACACTTGGATATCATTGATTTTGGGTTTAAATGGTATCCAAGAATTCCATGTTAAACCATTTAGGCCCTACGTAATGGGGAATCACATATACAAAATAGTCCGTTTGTACCAATGTACATTGTAATTTCAAGTCTGTGTCTTGTGAAATCTCCTCCATGTTTGCACAATCTAGTAATACCATGTTTCATAGTATTGTAGAGTAGGCCTGGGTGTAACTCTGTAGTGAAAACATGTGGAAATACCCAGAAATGTTGCAAGATTACACAAAATTACGCCAGATGAGTCTTGTGCACGTCACATCAGAAAAAATTACCTCAGTGATGTTGTTCACACTAAGAAAATAAGCGTGAACAGCATGTCGCTGTGCACAAGCATGCTGCCATTTTTTATTCTAAGGCCTGCACCTGCCTAGTCATCCCCTTGTTTTTCCTACTCTGTATCCCCCATCCAACCCAGTCTACCCAATTCTGCTCCACTTGTCACCCTTTAAAAAAATATTGTTTCACTTTATATTAGTTTCCTACTGCCCTGTGTGTTTATTTTTACATGTTCTTTCCCTGGTTTGTATGTTTTTGTATTTTGCACCAATCCAGTAGACCTTGCCCTAGATATGGGAAAGACAGGCGCCAGGTGGTGACGCACCACATATCCAGCAAGGCAGAGGTGGCAGCACTAGTATTTAGGGGCAGGAACACCTTCCCCTCATGTTGACAGTGGGCGAAAGGCTGCGCCTGGGCTACAGCTTAGCTGAGGGTCAGCTGAAGTGGAGGAGAGTGCGGTGCTGCATAAAATACCACACCAGCCTCTCCTGCACCCAGTAGCAAGTGATGCACCTCTGGGCTGACATAATCGACACGTAGCAGGTCCTGATGGACCAGCCTTGAGTGGAAGTGGCAGGGTTAGGTAAGGAATGCTTTTATACTTATTACTTTTCAGGCAGCATTACATCACAAATAAGTGTATGTGTGTGTGTAGTTATAGACATATATATTGTTTATTTTATTCTTTAAAAAACGATTTGGTATGTAATGAATCTGCATATTAATTTCAAATATATATTTAATATAAATAATAAATATTATTGTTTTAGTTATTACCTACTGGCGGTCGCCAGTAGGTATATATAGTTAGGATTTTTTCTCTATGGGATTTTTGAAAATTCTATGTCTAATAACTTTGGCGTTTGTGGACGGAATTGGCTGAAATTTTCAGGAAAATGGCACATTTTGTTTCTGAGCAGCCCTTGAAAATTTGGGGGGGGTTCGTCAAGGGGGGGCCGAGAAAAAAGGGGGGTCCCAAAACGTGTTTTTAACATTGAGTTTTCCATAGGGCGGTTGGCCTCACTTTTAGCCCGAACGGCTGAATGGATTTGCACGAAACTTGGCAAAATTGTAGGGACTGGTAGCCCGATGTGCCTTTTGTAGGTCTCAATATATGTGCTCCAGTGGATTTTGCGAAATTAACGTTTAAAAAAAGATATATATCTGTAACAGCGGACCTGGCAGCGTCCCAGGACGCGTACTTTTCGCGCAACGGAGCTTTGTGAAGCGAAGCTGATTGGTTCTCCGGCGTCTGTCAACATTCCAAAAAGTCCGTAGCGGCCGCCATCTTGTCTCTCGGTAGGATCGAGAGACAAGAGGAGGTCAAAACAAAGGGGGAAATAACTATAAGGGGGCATAGTAGATCCTCGCTGACCCCCTAGGTTTGATGTGGAGGTTTTAAAAGGGCCCCGCGGGGCAAAAAAAAAAAATAATAATAATAATCGAACGGCTGAATGGATTTGCACGAAACTTGGCAAAATATTAGGGACTGGTAGCCCGATGTGCCTTTGCTAGGTCTCAATATATGTGCTCCAGTGGATTTTGAGAAATTAACGTTCAAAAAAAGATATATATCTGTAACAGCGCTCCGCTTCGCGTAACGGAGGTTTGCGAAGCTGATTGGTCATTCTGTCACTGGGCTATAGTTGGGCTACATCTGGCTGATATTTGGGCTACATTTGTTTTTTTGTGTGTCTGGCGGCCATCTTTGGGCTACATTGGGCTACATTGGGCTTCATTGGGCTACATTGGGCTACATTTGGGCTCCAACATATATATAGGCCAATGTAGCCCAATATATATTTTTCAAAGTTAATTTTCGTAAAAACCACTGGAGCATATATCTTGAGACATAGCAAAGGCACATCGGGCTACCAGTCCCTACAATTTTGCCAAGTTTCGTGGAAATCCATTCAGCCGTTCGAGCTAAAAGTGAGTCCAACCGCCCTATGGAAATGAAGGAAATGAATGGGTAATTTGTAATTAGCAAATAGCTAATCGCAAACTAGGAATGGTAAAGAATCGCTATTTATTCCTTAAAGTTAGCTATTTAGGAAATGCAAAAAACTTTGATGATACATATGGCGGTTCATCTCTAACAAGATAAGAAGCATAGGGATACATTTATGATGACTGGCGCATCACCAGGGATGTGTTAGTCATTCTGTGCCGCTGTTCCGTCACCTATGGTGTGCTGCATTTACAATGCGGCGCATCATGGGGCAAAAACAGCACAGATGCGTGATGTATCTGTGCCGTAAAGGTGGCGCATTGCTGGAGGTTTATCGCAAGTGTGATGAAGCTCCAGCAAGGGTCGGGGGTGCCCCTGTCGCAGGGTTTCTGTTCTCACACAGAACTGTGGACAGAGGATTGGAACCTCGGCGAATTAGGGTGTCCCAAAACTCACGTTAGTAATCAAAAACTCCTTAGCAAGCTAGGTACAGTGTCACATTGGATATAACAAACTCTCAATGTTTAGACAATCCAGAATATGAACTTATAGTACCTCAGGATACGTGGAACTCATGAACAGTCGGTCGTTATATATTTCTTAGAAACCAGAACATGGAGTTAAGAAGAACACATGTGTATTTGAAATGTTTATTTACTAATGCCGTCTTCTCAGGCGTAGTATCTTAGATAATACAAGTACACATATTATCAGTAGCAAAATTACCAGCATAGTTACTAGTACATAAAAAGCGAATGGTGATAGTATGTTAACATGCTGTAAATGAATAAGAGTTAGCAACACTTATAAGCAGCCGCGGGCCGTGGAGGGAGTTACGGTGAGGCAGGGAGGCGGGGAGGGGGAGAAGCAGGGTGGAGAATACAAGTACACATATTATCAGTAGCAAAATTACCAGCATAGTTACTAGTACATAAAAAGTGAATGGTGACAGTATGTTAACATGCTGTAAATGAATAAGAGTTAGCAACACTTATAAGCAGCCGCGGGCCGTGGAGGGAGTTACGGTGGGGCAGGGAGGCGGGGAGGGGGAGGGGCAAGGTAGAGAGGGCTCCACCCTGCTTCTCCCCCTCCCCGCCTCCCTGCCTCACCGTAACTCCCTCCACGGCCCGCGGCTGCTTATATCTCACCCTCCCTAATACACATATTATATTATTTGCTAAGAAGGTCTCTTTGTGTTGGTTTAGGGCGTGCCCATACTTTAGTGTCTTAGATTTGAAGGAATCACATCAGCATACACCAGCTCTCTCTTCATGTGAACCGCATCAACTGTTGTGTATGTGTGTTCGGCAAAGCAATATAAAACCCGCCTCATGCCCAGAATTGGCAGAAGTTGCACTTATGTTATGAGTATGAAGTCGTGGAGATCAGACCTCATAACAATTCTGTATCGTGTTGTTCTTGAAACTTTAGCACTCGCTGTACAGATATAGTTTAACAAGCAAAGCAGATAGTAGAGCAATAACATATTATTCTCATGTAAACCACGATGAACTACTAGGTGGAAAGCTAAAGCAACAACTAAGTGTCGTGTGCAGAAGTTGCAAAAAAGGAAAAATGGCGTTTAAACCGGTAATGAGCCCATGCTAACTTAACACGGTGTAAAGATATCCAGGACCTAGATGACACCTCCCCATGATCCGGAAACGAACTGAATAAGATAATAGAAGTGCCATCTCATGAGAGCAGATTGCAAGTTTATATGTGGACGGTCCGCAAGGTAAAGCATTAAAAACTAGGAAAATTTAATGCTAAAGAAAAATAAAACAGCCAAGTACTTTATCGAGTCTTAAGCCAATAGGCAAGGTAAATAATAAAAACTTGACAAATAAGTCAATGAATTGTCAATGAAATGCTAGTACTCAGCATATCAAACATGAAAAAGGTCTATGACATAACTGTGTATGCAAAATAAGCTGCAACAGCCTCCAATAGGAAGTCACCGTCTTCATCCGAAAACAGTTCAGCCATCCAATTTAAAAGCGGAAAAGAACATACGTGCTCTCCCAGCACCGGATCCTCTATCACCATCAGAGGACAGCTCGGTGGGTTTTCAAGAAAGCTCTGTTCCAAGAAAGACTGTGCTGCCGCCAGTAAATTCCAGGGACCAAGTAGTCCATGCATCAATGCCACAGCCATAATCCTTTCGCCAGGACAAACCAACTCGTGAGTAATGATAGGAGTCATCAGCTGATTAAAGTCGACGTCAGGAGAAACCGGTCCGCAGAGACACAAATCAATGGCCCAATCGAAATCACAGGTCAGGCAGTGAAATACAGGCTGGACACAGGTGAAGTAGGAGAATCGAAAAGATAATCCATATGCCGTGCTTAATATCGCCAACGGCATTGTGCCATAATATTCTAGCATGCGATTGCGGAACAGTGTCAGCAGCTGCAGGGTGGGAGGTTGCATAGGAGGGACATCCATATTTAAAAATGTAAAAAAGCACAAGAGCGTCCGCTGGTAATGCAAGTAAAAATGCCAATCCACGAACCAGAGTGGAGAAAATAGAATGAAAGGAAGCAGGGATGACTCCAAAGATTTTCTCAAATGAAGTCACGAGACCACTGGTAACAACTTTAAAAAAGTGCGCCAGGGCCTTTGTGGAGGATGCGTTAAAGATAGTCGGAACCATCTTGCTGAAATTGAAAGGCAAATCTGAATTGAAAAGGGTCTGCACCTCTGTACGGGTGTTCGCTATGTGAAGCACGAAAGTTTCACGGGCCGAACTCAAGGCCACCTCTCTCTGAGACAAAAGAGCTCTTATTCTTGCCATGCCGTTGAAATCTGTCCCAAGGTTGGTATTTGTGGCCAGATTGAAAACTCCCTATGTTCATGTGTGGGAGGAAATAGAACATTTCTGCAGCAAATAACCCGTTCACTTACTGTTACGATAAAAGGAATACTTTTAATTAACTCAGAACAATCTTCATTATTGAGCATCAAATAACTACCATTTTCCAACAACTTGAACGTGGGGATGATAGCAGGAACTGGCGTGCCTTGCAACACGCAAGCCATATTTGGTCGGTGTTTGTTGCATGAACCGTGTAACTGTATGTGCCTACACATTAGTGAATGATCTGGCGTCTCAGTGCATTCCTCTCCATTCAGATAAACTTCTTGATCATCTTTGAAACATCTGTATGTGTATGGAAGCGACCAGACCTCATGAAGAAAAGCACTACCTAAAGGTTCATAACGACCTATTGGTATATATTTCATACAATTTGAAAACTTATATAAAGCAAAAGGCAGCGTTATTAAACCGTGGATAAGGCACGTTGCCAAAAAACCCGCAATCCTCTGCTGATGATGTCACTGAGCATGTCATGAATGATGTAATATGTGACATCATCAGCAGTGGATTACGGGTAATAGTATCTCTAGTTTACTCCCCTATAGCTGTCTTTCTTTTAACATAAGTGTCTGTTTCCTTCCCTTATACTTACTGTTTTTGGTTCGCTTCCGGTTCGCGTACCGGCGAGCGAACTGGGAAGCGAACTAAGAGAAATAGAGGTTGGCACAGTTCCAAATATTGTACCAATTTTTTAATAACGGGGAGGTAGTTCTGAAAAGAACTTTTTTTTTATTGTTTTTGTTGTTTTATATTTTTTTTATTATTTTTCGGAACATTTTTTTACTTTTTTTGAATTTTTCTGAACAGTTTTATATTTTTTTGGGTTTTTCTTGGAGGGGGCAATGAAAACGATTCATTGTAAAGGGCTCAACAGGAGCAACAAAACAAAAAAAGAAGTATTTATTATTTTGGGCGTTTCGTACAAACTTGCATATGATAGTCAATAGCTCTGTTGATCAGAGTGATGCTTCTTTCTCCGTAGGAAATGAATCCATCGCAAAATACGCAGATGTGTTTTACTTCACCAAATCTCATTTGTATATTTGGCACCATCTCCCTGCCCTCTGGTCCCGTTACTTTCGGTACAACAGATCTTCTGGCCATAATAGGGAGATTATCTAGGTCGTTCCGAAACTGTGCAGCACTGTAGTTGTTAGGATGCCACCTAGTCATATGGCGATGCATTGTGTAGTTTCCGAAACTGTATTTTTTCTCGGTTCCTCTGGACAGTCTATCTTGACATATAAGGCAAGTTACGTATCTTGCATTTACTTTTTTCTGACCTTTGGGAATTTTAAAAAATTGCCAAATGAAGTTTTCTTTCCGGTGAGACGTCCTGGGCTGCTCAGGCAAAAACTGCCTCTCTTCGTGCTCGTCGTCCTGTTCCTCTTCTTCCTCTTCTTGTTGAATTATAACTTGAGCAGGTGGTCCACTCTTCCTTGGATGTGGTGGAGGTGGTGGGGAAGCACCAGCTGAAGCTACTAAAGAAGCCATTGCTCAGTGATCACAAAGGGTCTTTCTCTCACAATGATGAAAGTCAGAGTGAGGAAAGAAGGAGGGATTTTCATCATTTGGGAAAAACAAGAGTTCTCAACCAATCAAAAGTGTTCATTTTAGATTATATGACCTAGTCTTACATCATTAGGAAACCAAAAGTGAAATGAACCAATGAAAAGTGTTATTACCAAGTCACATGACTTGCTGTGTTTACGTTAAGCGCTTTGCAGGGCCTCCCGGTTTGCTTCCAGAAACCTGCGCTTTGCGACTCGCTTCGCGTACCAGTTCGCTAACGTAGCACGTCATATGACGTATCACGCGACAACGTGAAACGTCATGCGGACGGGAGGCGTCACGATGTTGTTTTCTAACGCGGCACTTGCGGTAAAGAAACGTTTACCGGCTCGCGGTCTATTTCGCGGCATCAAGGTCAGCTAACGGGAAGCTTCCCGATTCGCGAAGCGGGAACGAAGAAAAAAAAATATTAAAAAAAAAAATTATTCATAAACATATAAAATATATTTTTGGATTTAAAGAAGAATACATTTTACAGCTACAGATATTAGCTGTTAAAAAACCAATGAAATTCACAGAAAAAACCATAGGTTATAGACCATATATAGTTAGGAATGAGCATTTACAAAACCTTGAAAATTCACTGAAAAAACCATAGGTTATAGACCATATATAGTTAGGAATTAGCATTTAGAAAACCTTATTTTACTCACACAAAACCATTCAAATTCCATATATAGTTAGTTGCACTAACTATATATCGCGCACCCGCAATCCACTGCTGATGATGTCACATATTACATCATTCATGACATGGTCAGTGACATCACTGATGACATCACTGATGACATCTCAAATGACATCACTGATGACATCATCTAGTGTCTGTGTGTTTTTGTAAAGTTTAAATACGTTTTACATATTGAAGAATGAGTGGATGTATGGAAGACTGAGTGTGTGTGTGGCTGGCTGGGAGGTGTGTGACTCTGTGCATATCAATGTGTACTTGTATCAGTGATTGTATAAGAGAGTAAGTATGTGTTAGTATATGTGTGAAAAGTATGGTGTTCTGTGTTTAACTATAGATGAGGAAATCGAAGTGTGATTGATTCTTCACAGGACTGACTAGGTGTATGAGTGCATATGATAGTGTTCTAATAATAACTGACTGTATGTATGAGTAATTGTATGGGTGAATGAGTGAATGTGTGTGTAGACGTACGAATCAGTGAGTGCGTATGTAGTAACTGGTATTGGTGTGTCATGATGTCATCAGTGATGTCATTTGAGATGTCATCAGTGATGTCATTTCAGATGTCATTAGTGATGTCATCAGTGATGTCACTGAAGTATGGTGTTCTGTGTTTAACTGTATAGATGAAGAAATGGAAGTGTGATTGATTCTTTACAGGACTGACTTGGTGTGTGAGTAACTCCATGGATGAGTGGCAGTGTGTGACTGTCTGCATAGGTGTATGAGTGCATATGATAGTGTTGTAATAATGAGTGACTGTATGTATGAGTGATTGTATGGGTGAATGAGTGAATGTGTGTGTAGACGTAGGAATCAGTGAGTGCGTATGTAGTAACTGGTATTGGTGTGTCATGATGTCATCAGTGATGTCATTTGAGATGTCATCAGTGATGTCATCAGTGATGTCATTTGAGATGTCATCAGTGATGTCATCAGTGATGTCACTGACCATGTCATGAATGATGTAATATGTGACATCATCAGCAGTGGATTGCGGGTGCGCGATATATAGTTAGTGCAACTAACTATATATGGAATTTCAATGGTTTTGTGTGAGTAAAATAAGGTTTTCTAAATGCTAATTCCTAACTATATATGGTCTATAACCTATGGTTTTTTCAGTGAATTTTCAAGGTTTTGTAAATGCTAATTCCTAACTATATATGGTCTATAACCTATGGTTTTTTCTGTGAATATATATATACTTAAATGTGTCTATATAAATAAACAGGTAATTATTTTGTTGTATGCTATGATAGCTACACACATACATAATATATATGCGCACATAGATAAATAATTCCTTTTTAAAATATAAAAATGCTAATTTATGTATATACTCTTGTCAGTGCGGTGGTGGGGGGACACCGCACAATAAAGAACTTGGCCGTAATTGACCCATGAGTGCGTCTTTTGCTGTAAATACTTTACTGCCGTGGACGAAGATATCGCAGTTCACCACCGCGGCGACAGCAGCCAGGACCTCTGTGCTTCAAAACAAATAAATAAATGTATATATATATATATATATATATATCAATGCTCGAAGGTGTCCACCTTTGAGTAGCACGCGAACAGCAGCTTGGTTTATGTATAGGTGAGGGCGGGGATCCACTCGTAGACGCCGCTCCGTACGGGATCTGCCCGACGCGTTTCGAAGCTCCACATGCTTCTCTTCAGGGGCTTTAACGGAAGCGGTGTGCGCAACCGCCGACCCACTTCCCCATTTTATATATAACACACCCACCGATGGGAGGCTCAAATGAGACTGTGAATTCTGGGAAGTGTGGTCCGGGAAGCACACCATCAAGTCCTGTATGGACTCCACAAGTGGGCCGTCCTCGATTCCAAGTACGACTGCTGCTTCACTTTAGTGACCCCCAGGGTACCGGGGAGGTGCATACTCCGCAGCTGGACGGCCGCGTATAAATCAATGCTCGAAGGTGTCCACCTTTGAGTAGCACGCGAACAGCAGCTTGGTTTATGTATAGGTGAGGACGAGGATCCACTCGTAGACGCCGCTCCGTACGGGATCTGCCCGACGCGTTTCGAAGCTCTATATGCTTCTCTTCATGGGTTTTAACGGAAGCGGTGTGCGCAACCGCCGACCCACTTCCCCATTTTATATATAACACACCCACCGATGGGAGGCTCAAATGAGACTGTGCATTCTGGGAAGTGTGGTCCGGGAAGCACACAATCAAGTCCTGTATGGACTCCACGAGTGGGCCCGTCCTCGATTCCAAGTACGACTGCTGCTTCACTTTCGTGACCCCCAGGGTACCGGGGTGGTGCATACTCCGCGGCTGGACGGCAGCGTATAAATCAATGCTCGAAGGTGTCCACCTTTTAGTAGCACTCGAACAGCAGCTTGGTTTATGTATAGGTGAGGACGGGGATCCACACGTAGACGCCGCTCCGTACGGGATCTGCCCGATGCGTTTCGAAGCTTACATACACATGGGCAGAAGTATACGCCCAGCGGAGCGGAGAGTCTATCCTAAAAAGAATACGAACGTGTCATCAGAGGAGAGTTCGGTGTCAGACTCAGACATCACGGCTAATAGACCATCAGCTCGTATACAACTACCAGGGGAATCAACATCTTTCAAAACATCTGAAGAAGGAGGGGCACACGCCTCAAGCTCCAAGCAGCCTTTTTATCCAACACCACGGATTCCAGTCAACCACCAGGAGCATTGAAACCAACAGGAAAACAAGGCGAAGTCACAAAAAAACCAAGTACAAGGAGCCAGAAGTAGATCTGGTAGTGAACATTTCAGACATTGACCTGTCGCCCCATCAGACAAGAGTTTTGAATAAAGGCTTAGGATTTGTTCCGACCTACACCACCTATCTCCTTGAGTGTGAAATTTCGTTATTCAAATTTATGAGAGTCTTAAGACTTAGACATTTCTTCACTAATATAACTTCTGCTCCATTTCAAAGAGAAGAGACAGAATTCTTGGAATTTCGCCCCAAATCAAAGTTTCAGGCACCAGTTTCCCACAAAATTTTGGATGCTTTCAAAAGATCGGTACGTAATGACTTTCAGAAAATTAACCTACAAAGAAACAAAAAGAAGAATCTATCGAATCAAGACAGGAACATTTTGAAGTCACTACAAGAGAACTCAGATATTTCAATTCAGAAAGCAGACAAAGGAGGGTCAATTGTTGTGATGAACAAAAAATTCTATATTGACAAGTGGAAGAGCATGTCTCAGACACACTGATGTATTTACTACTAGACAAGGACCCTACTGATGAACTCAAAACCACCCTACAGATTATCTTGGAAAATTCTTTTGAACTGGGACACATTACATCTACAAGTAAACAGTTTCTAACAGTGGAACATCCAAGGAGACCACGTCTTTATATGCTCCCAAAAATCCATAAGAACTTAAATAACCCACCAATGAGACCGATAGTGACAGGGTGCGGTACCATCTTCGAACCCCTTGGGCACTACATAGACAAATTCCTACAACCTTTCGTTCAACAGTGGCCTTCATATGCTAAAGACACCAAAGACTTCTTATTGAAACTCCAGATGGCAACAGTAAACAGCAGAATGCTGCTTTGTACAATAGATGTAAAATCACTGTATACATCCATTCCCCATCAAGGTGGCCTGGAAGCTGTGGAATGGGCCCTGTTGAGTCAACCTTCAATCAGAGCTGACAAGGTGTTCATCTTAGAAATTCTGCACTTTTGTCTGTATCACAGCTATTTTTAATGGGATGAACGTTTCTTTTTACAACAACAAGGTACTTCCATGGGATTTGCAGGGGCCCCTGCATACGCAAATAGTTTTATGGCCAAATTTGAGTCAGACCACATATATACAGACCAAGACAGGACGACTCATGCAGTATTTTACTGCAGATTCATAGATGACATCTTTGTAATTTGGAATTCAGACAGACATCTACTGGAAGCAAAAACGGCCCTACTTAACCAACACAACAAACACATTCAATTTACCTTTAACATTAACGATAAGAGGATTTCATTTTTGGATGTGGCAATACGCCTGGAAATCTCAGGGCTGCAAACAGAAGTTTTTCGTAAAGACACTGATGTGAACAATGCATTGTTGTTTCAAAGCTTTCACCCCCAAAATCTGAAAAATGACCTACCTTTCTCACAATTTATGAGAATTAAAAGAATTTGTTCAAATAGTGCAGACCTTGAAAAACATTTGGACATTCAACAGAGAAAATACCAGGAAAGAGGATACCCCGAAGAACTATTGGTCAAAACAAGGGAACGCATAAAGGCATGCGACAGAGAGAACTTGCTGCAACAGAGATCCAAGAAAAGCATAGAGAGACATGTCTTTGTCTCCAAATTCTCTACAAGCTCCCAAAAAATTAAGAATATAGTGAACCGACATTGGGCACTTCTGCAAAACGAAGGAGATTTCAATGGTATTTTTGATCAAAAACCAATTTTTGCGTACACAAGGTCAAAAAACCTGAAAGAACTAGGAAAAACTAAGTTGAAACAAAAACAGATTTCATCCTATAAAGGGATGAAAAAATGTGGAAACTGTGTACATTGCAACAATGTCATACCAGGAACATCTCTACATCATCCACAAACTGGGAAAATCATAACATTGTTTCACAATACAGATTGCAATTCAAACACTCTGATTTACTACATAAAGTGCCCATGCGGGAAACTTTATGTTGGTAAAACAGAGCGCAAATTAAAAGTGAGAATTACCGAACACAAAAGTACCATCAGAAATCAGTCCACCAAAGGTCCTCTAGCAGAGCACTGGAAGGAGGCGAAGCATAGCATAGCCCAACTACAGTTTTCAGTACTAGAACAAGTTCAACATTTTGAAGGTACAGATCTTACAAGATCTCTTTTACAAAGAGAAATTTATTGGATAAAAAGGTTAGGAACACAGGATGCCAAAGGGCTAAATGAAAAGATAGATTTTTCATGTTTTCTATGAAAATGCATATTGGCTTGTGCACCATGTAAAAATGTATGTAGTACTGGTTTCTCCGTTATGATTTTATGTGTCTTATTATGAAATAAGTCATTTTTTCCATCACCACGACACACTGCATGTTTTTTAAGCATGTTTTTTCACTTCAGTTTAAGATATTGCGCCGCTTGGGTAGAGTATTCTTGCGCCGCCTGATCAGAACAGCCGTGGATCACCGCGTGTTTAGCACCGAATGTAATCACCGATCACGTGACATCTGAGTAGTGAGGAAGTAAGGCCAGGTCCGCCTTTTACTTAACGTTCTAGTCTTTGATAAATGGGAGGTAGGAATGCGAACGATTGATTGGTTAAAAACTCTACAGTCGAGGCGTAAAGATGGAAGTTACGTTAGCACACTCAGCAGCTCGTTGTAAACACAGCGCCAGTTGAAAGGGTAGAGAAGCAGGTGGAAGGAGCATTCAAGGTACGTGATCAGCTTGAGGGGTTTAGCGGTTTGCTAATTGATTCAGTTTTAGTTCAGGTTTACTTAGTTGGCGTTCTGCTTTTTCAGAAGAATTATTACACTCAGAGAAGATAACGGAAAGACGAGTGATTTCACCGAGGGTGAGTGCAGTGTACTCTGGAATTGTAACTTGTTTTGTGCAAAACAGATATTCGTTACAGGTTTTTTATGTTGGTCAAATTGTTTATGATTCTTGTCTTAGAGCAAGATTCAGTACCGCCACGAGGAGGGTAAGCATTACCGTTAGCTTCACAGTTTTAGGGACCACGGGTAAATAGGTGGAGGTTCTGCATCACTTTTAACACACAATTCTTTAGACGGAGCACTAGCACAAAAATACATTTAACCACACAATTCTTTGGCCCCTTGTCCGCCGGACAGTTTTTTTACTAAACAAATATGTTTGATCTGTTTAGATTTCAGGCCCCGGAAGAAGAGCCATTCAAGGCTCGAAATGCATCGGGCATTCGTTTAAAAAGTGCAACAGATTACATATGTTTGTAAAATCAGTTATGATTTCCTTCTGTTAATTTTTCTCACAATATTAGTCCTGCTGTTAAATGAGTTCAAAAATGTAAACAGTCAACAATCAAGAACAATGAATGTAATGTATTGATGTGTTGAAAACAAAACTGTATATGTTATAGTTGATTTAGAAAACAGATTATTTAATCTGAATTGAAGAATAAAACTAAAATAGTTTTGCAACAGTGGACAGTGGTCAGTGTGACTTCACTCGAGGTAGGAAGGTTCAGTATTAGGCACGTGAGGGCAAATGTGCTACCACTGTTGCACGCCTATGAGTATTATGAAAAATAAAGTTAAAAGTATACCATATTCAAAAAAAATTCAAATAAGGTGTGCTTCTCCTCTATATTCTCAGAGAGAGTTATGAATACACAACTTTCTGACTTTATTGAGAAACATCATCTTCTGGATGATACTCAGTTTGGGTTCCGCAAGCTCCACGGTACGGAAACTGCTCTCATTAAAGCCACCGAAGACATTAGACTCATTAGAGACCAGGGAGGTACGGCTGCGCTCATATTGCTAGATCTATCAGCGGCCTTCGATACGGTCGATCATTCCATCCTAATCGACCGTGTCTCGGCCATGGGCATTGAATTTAGAGCTAAACATCTGCTCGCCTCCTTCCTGCCGGAAAGAACACAGGCGGTCACCTTGGGACCTTTTCAATCGGTCGAACTCACCCTGCCGTGTGGAGTTCCCCAAGGCTCATCCCTAAGTCCGACACTTTTTAACATCTATGTGTCGGACTTAGCTAGAGTTATAAAAACTCACGGGATGGGCCTTACTTCTCATGCAGACGGCACACAGTTGGTGTTGGCTATAAACAACGACGGTGAGAAGGTGGCTGAGTGTTTCCAAGAAGGCATGCTGGCCATCAAGGATTGGATGGCCAGTAATTGCCTTAAGCTTAACTCCGAGAAGACGGAGGTTGTCATCTTTGGGAAATTAGCCCCGGTTTGGTCAAATTCCTGGTGGCCACCATCATTGGGACCTCTACCCATCCCGGTCTCGAGAGTTAGGAATTTAGGAATTGTGTTTGACGATAACCTAAAATTCATCTCCCATGCTAACCAAGTTGCATCAACAGCTTTTTATAAGCTTAGACTTATTAAAAAAATTCTTCCATACCTACCAGAAAGTGCAGGAGAATCACTGGTTAGCACACTATTAATGTCATCAGTGGACTACTGCAATGGACTGTTTGCCAATGCACAATGTGGGGTCATTAATAAAATGCAGACAGTCCAAAATACGGCGGCAAGACTGCTTTCTAGGACCCCCAAATTTAAACCTATCTCGCAGGTGATTCCAAATTACCACTAGTTGGAGATCAAGAATCGCATAAAATTTAAAACTCTCTGCCTTTCTTATAAGGCTATGCATAAACAGGGTCCCCAGTTTCTTATAAAACAGCTTGCTGCCTATTGCCCCACCATCGTAGCACGCCGCATCCCGTAGAGGTTTGCGAAGACCCCGATGATGAAGCATGACACCAAGGGGCCTGTTGGTGTGTGAGGGGTATTTTAACAACACTGGTTGCTCCCCACCATTGTGGTAACAACCGTACCCCACTGAGTGGATTCCATTTTGTTTATGAATATTGCCCCACCAGACATCTCAGATCAGCAACAGCTCATCAACTAGAGGTACCAAGACTGTATCTTGGGGAGATAGACGTTTCATGGTGACAGCAGCCAAACTTTGGAACACCTTACCACCGCAGATTCGCTCATGTCAATCTTTGCTACAGTTTCGCAAAAAGATAAAAACGTGGCTTTTTAATCAGTAAAACATTCAGTCCTGATCTTGCATGGAATCTTTAGTGCAGAGACGCCCAAGGGCATTTGTTCGCGCTTTACAAGTTTCAAAAATAAATAAATAAATAAAATACATAAATGACTACAACCCAGTTATTTTGTCCATGTGGAATGCTAACATGGATATTCAGTATGTTGCAGGCAATTCCATTGCTGTTGCTCGATATGTAAAGTCCTATATTACAAAATCAGAAAAGACGGAATTGAAAGAAATGTGGGAAGAGATTTCTCATGAGAAGACTCTAAGTAAGAAATTATACAGTTTCAGTTTGAAGATGTTATCCCATCGAGAAATCAGAGTACATGAATGCTCAGATCGGTTATCATCTGCAAGTCTATACTCTAAATCTAGAAGAATCATTTGGGTGAGGCTAGGTCTTGCAGCAATGCAAAATCAAGTACTCAAATCTGTACAAGAAATTGAATATTTAGCAGAAAAAGATCCAGAAAGTACAGATATTTTGAAAACGAATATGTTGGACACATATTACCCAAACAGAAGTTATCATATTGAGAACATGTGTCTCTATGAAGTGCTGCAAAACTACACGTTTAACCGGAATACTACAGAGAACATCAATGATGGAAAATATGGAGTCATTGGTTCCGAAGGATGTTTGGTGAAACAAACAAAAGGAAATGTGATTAATCACAGAAAGTTGAGTTGCAGCACTGCTAATAAAGGGAATTTTACTATTTAGCCCTTTTAAACTATTCAAACCATGGAGTTCAAAACTGAAATTACTTGGAAGATTCCTTTAATGCTTGTAAAGATGGAATACAATGCAGTGATTTTGCAAATTATGTGAAAATATTGAACAATGAAATTGATCAAGAAGCTACAATTGCAGCTAAGATTGCTAGAGACAGTTCTCAAGACAGTCAAAGTTCTGCTGCGCTGAGTCAAGATCCACTAGGACAACCAATTGTTGAAAATGAAGCAGCGTTCACCATGAATGAGGTGGAAACAGCAATGCATCAAGCTCAAGGAAATGTAACAAACTTAGCAAACTTGGAAGCACAACTAAATGTTGAACAGAACCAAATATATGAGCAAGGGAAGACAACAGATTGACCATGGATTACTTCATGAAAAGAAAGAGTGCTCATGCATGTCATTTCAACCTATCTGAATGTACGTGAGTGGAGTAGCTGGAACAGGAAAAAGTTTTTTAATTAAAGTAATTACAAGCTATCTACAGAAAATGACTGAGTCGTATTTGTCTTGTGTTGTCACTGCTCCAACTGGTTTGGCAGCACACAACATTAAAGGACTTACTTTAGATTGTTTAATAATGCTGCCAGTAGAGCATGAAAACAAATTGGAATACCACAAGCTATCTGGAGAAGCTTGTTGTGAAGTTTCAAGAGTCTTGAAGAAAATTAAACTTCATTATTGATGAGGTAAGCATGGTATCAAACCTAATTCTTGCCTATGTGCATTTAAGAATGCAGCAAATTCTTAAAACAGAGTAGGACGTGTTATTTGGAGGAAAACACGTCATAGTTTTTGGAGATCTAATGCAACTGACTCCTGTAAAAGAAGGACAACCAGTATTTAAAACACTTGTGCATGAAGACACCAGAAAGTCTCTGGGTAGTGTTGGAAACGTGAACATTTAGTCATATTTTGAATACAAAGAACTCATTACAAATATGCGACAGACAAATGATGTTGATTATGTAACTATTCTCCAAGATATAGGAATTGGACTACTGACTGAACATGGCAAACAAGCTTTGCAGACTCGATTACTTTCCAATTTGTTTCCAAATGTAAATGTAGTTCCTGAGAAAATATACATTAAAATTGCAGAAAACAAATCTGTAGTCTGTTTAATGCCAACACTGCTTGAGTGTTGTATATTCAACTAACAACTTTTGAAACTAAAAATATGAAGAAATAATAAAAATGGAAGCCATCGATAAAATAGAGCATGAAGGAATCACTATTATTTTGACAGAAAAATTGAAGACAAAATTGGATTCTTTAGAAAAATCAATATCTAAAACTGCTGGTTTAGAAAATAATCTATATGCATGTAGAAACTATCGTATAATTTTAAGGCGTAATTTGGACGTAGAAAAAGGTTTATGTAATGGAGCAATGGGCAAAGTTGTGGATTTTGTTAATTATCAAAATAAAGATGGTATTTAATTCTTAAAAATTAAATTTGATCAGATTGAAGAAGTTAAACAAATTGGTTGTTGTTCACTTCATTTCTTGCTTGTTAAAGAATTATATGTTTAAGTGTTGACAGTGCTTTGGTGAACATTGGAAATACTGTGTTTAAAGAGGGTATGGCATATGTTGCTTTGTTGCGAGTCAGAACATTATCTGGTTTGTTTTTGATTGATTTTGATGATTCAGAGGTTACTGCAGATGCAAACTTTGTCAACGAGTATAATAGGTTAAGAAGAACATATGCTCCCAATTTAGGTCAATATCCTGCATTTGAAAAGTGTGTGGTTGGTCGAAAAAGAAGGTATGAGAATATCTGTACTGAAGGTCTAGAGAAGGGAAAAAAGAAGATAATGTTGTGAATGCAAGCAAAAAGAAAAAGGACACTGTACAAGAGATTGTTGGTTATCAGTTTGAAAATAGTTCTGGTGTCAACTGCTATGCTAATGTAGTGGTCAATGTTCTTTTTTTTCTTGAAAGTTTGCAACAGCAAATTATGGAGAATCGGAAAAAAAAATGTGTTGCTTGTTGCATTCTGTTTATGAAAAATTAAGAACTGATACATTTAAAATACAAACTGTTACCGATGTTCGTAACCTTTTGGATGTATGTTCTTGTTTTACACAATTTACCCAAAATGTCCAACAAGATGCTCAGGAATTTCTAATGTATAAGCTTACTGTATTGGAAAATGAAGGTTTAGACATAGAGAATATTTTTGGCCTTTGTTATGAATGGGATCATTATTGTGAAAATTGTATGTATACATGTAGCACTAATATAGACACTGAAAGATTTCTATGTTTGACATTACCGGACTGTCAATCAGTGTCTTTCAATAAATTAGTTAAAGTTGCAAATCAAAACATGGAGTGTAGCCAATGCAAATCAGAAATGTTATCAACATTATTTATACAAAGATATGGACAACATATAATTTTAATGATGCAACGTTGTACAGCTGACGGAAAAAAAATTGACACTTAAATAAAACATTTTGTATCTACTCAACTATCAATATTAGGGAAGACTTTTGTAGCAGTAGCAAAAATTTTCCATGATGGTCCTTCCACAACATATGGACATTACACTGCCTATCTAAAAAGTGACAAAGGCTGGACTCTTTGTAATGATGCTGAGTTGGTTTTCAAACAACGTTTGCCTTTCGAATTACCAAATTCCTAACTTATATTTTTAAAGCCAAAGTTTTAGGAAGATAATTCAGCTTTTGAGGAATTTATTATTATGATTTAAAAGGATTACCATTGGACAATACATACAAATGGCTGCAAAAATACAATTTGGCCTCAAGGAAAGGTATTTCTGTGAATTATGGACTTTTTGTTGCACATTGTCTCGGTGTATAATTTTAACCGACAACATTTACAGTGTTTATAAATGTAAGTTATAACATTTTCTTAGCAGTGACCATTTTATATATGAGTGATTTGCATTATCCGGTACTTTACTGTGGATGGATTGTTTTTTTTTTTTTAACAATCAAATTGATTTGGTTTTTTTTGCCCGCTGTTATGTGATGAGTACGACTGAAATCACTGTTTGTAGTGAAATTCAATATATTCTGAGAACAGCAAAAAGGCAAAGAAATTACTTTGTAAAATGTTAAAATTATGCTGTGCTGTTACAAATGTATTATTGCATGTTATAACTATTTCTTCTTTTCTTTTACAGATCCTAATTCTAAAATATGGAATTTACTATATTTTATATTATAAAAAAACAACTGAATAAAATGTGAAGTGTTTTTTAGTTGTATTACTGCCGAGATAGGTTTAAGTAAGTCTTAAAATGCACTATGGACTGTGTTTGCACACAGTTGAAAAAATGGAAGATTGATGGACTAGATTTGTGCAAGAGAATTCCATTGCAGACAGGTATCAAATAGGAGACAGCTTCAGAACACCTGTCTGCAAGATACATGGTATAGTACACAATAGAGACATATGGTGGTCTTGCAGGTCCCGGCAATTATAGAATTATAAGAAATAAAACTATTTAACTTAAAGCACATCACTGAGTGTTTTTCCACATGTGACAGTAGGCCCCATCCCTTCTCATAAGTACTTACAGCTGTATCTTGTTCTCTGTTAGTAGTACAAACATGTACTCCTATAATAAGAATTGGCCTAGCCTTTAACTCTCTTTCTTAACTACAAGGTGAGAAAAAGACATTCTATATACCGTTACTTTTCCATGTAAAGGTAATCACATCATACACAGTACTTTCCGTTGAAACGGCGTTCTATAGGTTTTGCTGTGCGTGTTTGCACAGAACAGTCATAGAAAAAGACATATATCCAGTTTTATCAAAAATTATAAATCTGGCCATGTTTGTGAATGCTGCAGCATCCTCCAATTGGTGTAGCAAAGCACAACAAGGAGAATTGTTTTCACTTCTCCTCATTTTTTCACTTTCAATATATGCTACAATGCACAGCATATATTGAAGGTGAAAAATGCCTTTTCTGATTGTTTTTGTGCAGAAAGGTGTCCCTTGCTGCACAAAAACAATCTCCGCATGGCACGGACATCCTTGCACCATGGTGCAAGGGTGCATGTGTCACCACATGGCTGCAGTTTAAGCAGCTGTGAAGAGGGAAGCACAGACTTGCAACATATTTATGTACAAATGTTGCATCCCTGTGCTTCGGAAATACAGCAGCATGCTGTAGCTAAATAGTTTACAGTGTCATGCTGCAGCATTTGCTAAGAGTTCTGCACTCATGCATTCACAACACATCAAAAATGCATTCTTTCAGTCAGTTATGCACTACAATCAATCAATCAATCATATCATTTGTAAAGCGCACTACTCACCCGTGAGGGTCTCAAGGCGCTGGGGTGGGGAATGCTGCTACTGCTCGAAAAGCCAGGCCTTGAGGAGTTTTCTGAAGGTCAGCAGGTCTTGGGTCTGCCGTAGGTGTATGGGGAGGGTGTTCCAGGTCTTGGCGGCGAGGTGGGAGAACTATCTGCCACCTGAGGTCGCTCTTCGGAAGCGGGGGACTGTAGCGAGGGCGAGGTCGGCGAAGCGGAGCTGGCGGGTGAGGGTGTAGGAGCTGAGTCATCTGTTGAGGTACGTTGGTCCGGTGTTGTGGAGAGCTTTGTGTGCGTGGGTGAGAAGCTTGAAGGTTATCCTCTTGTTGACCGGGAGCCAGTGCAGGTCTCTCAGGTGGGGTGTGATGTGGCTGCGGCGAGGGATGTCGAGAATCAGGCATGCAGAGGCTTTCTGGATGCGTTGGAGCCGTCTCAGGAGTTTGGCCAAGGCTCCTGCGTAGAGGGCGTTTCCATAGTCCAACATGCTGCTGACAAGGGCCTGGGTGACTGTTCTTCTCGTTTCAGTGGGGATCCACTTGTAGATCCTACGGAGCATACGGAGGGTGTTGAAGCAGGAGGAGGAGACGGCGTTGACCTGTTTAGCCATGGAGAGGGTGGAGTTGAGGATGACCCCTAGGTTGCATGCGTGGTCGGTGGGTGTACACATACATACATCTAAACTTTCACACACTACCATACAAGTTTAGCTCTTTTTAACCAGAGTAGGTGACAAGAACTTTTTTTATTGTTTTGTAGTTTTGTATTTTTTTGTGTTTCTTTGAACAATTTTTTAATTTTTTAGTTTTTTTAAACAGGGAAACAGGATGAACAGAACTAAAAACGATGAATAGAAAAAAAAACTAACAATGGTGGTTGTCGATAGCCCGACAAACAAGGTCCACTGATTGTTCACCATAAGCAATGAGACTTCAGCATTTTACACAATTCATCCTGACTCGTGAAAATTGGGGACGTATATCTGGTGGTAAACTAGAAGTTGATGGTGCTGTACCAGATGTGCTTGGTACAGCTGGTGGTGCAGGAGCATTTTGATGTAGTCTTCTCATCTCCTCTCGTGCTAAGTTGACTGGATGGGTGTCTGCAAAGGCTTCTTCATACTCGCAGTCCCACACGAGTATTTTTTGTTCGGATTTCCTCTAGAGGGGACCGCTCTGCGGATTTTGCACGTTACTTTGGTCACATTGACCTTTTTTAGTCCAGCTGGGAATGTGAAAAACTTCCACACGATAGATGAATACTTCTCTGGAGGGGGAGGTCTGGAACAAATTCCTGAGTGGTGGACTCTTCAGAATCAGATGAAGAAGGTGGATTTGTTGCCATTTTGAAAATTATGAGGTGAATCAGGTCTGCATTGAGCAGAAAATAGGAGTTTTTCTCAGCAGATCTTTCCCTAAGAAAAGGTCTAAGAAGAGTGATTGAAATGGGTGTGGTCCTTTAATACTTTGAATTGGAAGTCTAATGAACCAATAAATCTCTTTTTTTGTGGTCACATGGGTTATGCGTAGGGTGCGCGCACCCAGCTCGCACTCAGCGCGACTTTGTGAAATTGCATTTAAAAGTAATATACTTTTTTTGAAAGTTAAAGAATAATATTTTTATAATTACCTCAGATAATGTCTTGTCTTAATATTTATATTATATATTCACTGAAAATACCATAGGTTTCAGGCACGTTATAGTTAGGAATTAGCATTTAAAAAACCTTAGAAAATCACTGAATAAACCATAGGTTTTAGGGGTGTTAAAGTTAGTTGGGCATTTCTCTCATATAAAACCATTGAAATTCCCCAGTTATAGTTAGTTCAGCTAACTATAACTAGCGCCCGCAATGCACTGCTGATGACGTCACATATTACATCACTCATGACATGGTCAGTGACATCACTCATGACATCAGTGACGACATCTCAAATTACATCACTGATGCCATCATCCTTGTGATAAATTTGCAGACCTCCTCATACCCTAATATAACCTTTGATACACACATTAAAAAACATGAAACTAAAATTTAAAAAAAATGGACATACCAATACCTGTTACAACAACCTATTCAGTAATTCCAACATCTAAATACACATCCACTCATTCACCAACAGTCCTATATAGTCACTCATACATGTATTCACTCATTATGTGTACTCATACACCTATACATCCTGTTACACACCGCCACTCATCCATAGAGTTACTTACACACATAGTCACAAATGCTAATAAAGAATTAAACATCCATTTACTTGCATGTACAGTTATACACACACCACTACACTCACTTCTACAGAAACGTACACATACTTACTCTCTTAAACAATCACTTATATAAACACATACTTATTTATACAGGAACTCTTCCAATCTCTCACTCTCACATATACTCACTTAACTACACCAATACTCTCATATACTAGTTTAAAACATATTTAGTTATTCATAAAGACACTATTGAGCCAGTCATGCCACTGGTCAAAAAAAGAGCTATATTTCTATGATAGTTGTACTCTCTACGCATGCACAGCCTCGTTTCCAAGCCCACGCTTCTTTGTTTTTCTTCAAGTTCGCCAAGCAAACCCCTCCTCATTTCAGGTATTACATTTTCCGCTTTCTTCTGCCGGGTTGTGTGCCTCTTCCGCTGCTATACTTTTGTAATATATTAATAATCATATTCTATCTGTATTTATTTGAAACGTATTGCCGAGGTGCCAAACGTTAATTACATACTCTGTCCTCCACCATTTTAGTACTTTTCCTCCGTTATTTTTATTATACCTGCTACTTTCATTTTACCCCCCGGCTATCTTCTCTGTGATCCATGAGATTTCCTGCCACAGACACCACGGTGTTTGTCCTTGGCCTCCGATCGTATCAGACTTGGTCACACGCATACCTAAAAACTAATTTGAAGCACGTAAGGCACAGCCATTACAACGCCTAACCGTTACCACAAAGCCATTACCGTGCTTATGCCTTTATCATGCATGGTAAATGTATAGTAGTTGTAAATGCATGCATGGTAAAGGCATGCGTGGTAAAGCTATATGTGTGCTAATGAATTCGTGGTGACGGTCACGCGTGGTTATGATCGCGTTGTAATGGCTGTTTCCCCCCAGGACACTGCAGTAACCAGGTCTGGGCGTGGCGGACTCCAGGGCATCAGGCGGTGGGCCACGCAGCCTCCCTCACACAATTTAGAAATCTCCGGGGAGTGGTCATTTTCATGGTTTGAGGGGCGTCATTGAGGCCCACACAGTTAATTTTGTAGGGGGTAGGTTTGCACGAATAAATGTCGCAAGAGGTTTGGAAATGTGGTACACAATGTTTTGTTTTACTTTGATTTCCTTTCTGTGTTGATTGATGTCCATCCGGAGAAAATATAACTTATTGTACAGCCAGTACTTTTCAACCCTACTGTCAAACATCTTAGTATAGTACTTCAAATTATAAATATTATTTTTGTTGTAGACCGTCACCCCCCCAAAAAACAACAAGTATATAGTTTTTTTTATTAACTTTTATTAAACAACAATAACTGTAAACGTAACTTAAAGATAACAGTATTATAAACAAATTGTGATGTGGACTCCAAAAGACGTAGGATAGGTAATCTGCAAAACAAAAAAGAAAATTAGAGTTTAAAGTCATGTAGATGTGACTAAATAAGGTGAAGCATTACCAGTGAAGGTAACACTACGATTTTACGTGTGCAGTGTGCCTGGTACATTTCACTTCTGTTATAGTCCCGCGTTCAAGTGGTGTCTATATGGAAGTGCCTACTGCGTTACTGACACAAAAGTGGCACAACAGGATTGTAAATACGCCGAATTATTTCTAATGCATTGCAATGGAGGCATTGTATATCTAGGCTGATGTGCTTACCTTGGATAAATACTGAGGCCAGCAGAATTCACAACTTGAATTCAACTCTGCTTCTACACGTCAAAGTATGTTCAATACGTTGCAAACAATTCCATTGCTGTTGCCCGATATGTCGTGATTGACTCTAAAGAATGTTTGGTGAAGGCAAAGAAAAGAACATTTGATTAATCACCGTAAACTAAGTTGCGAAACTTCTGACAAAAGAGAATTTTAATGTGAGTTCTTTACCCCTTGCGTGCTGATGACGGCCCCCGTCCGTCATGCATCACAGTGCTCGTGTGCTGATGACGGCTGGGGGCCGTCATGAACCCGCCCACTCTTCGAAACGGCCGCACAGGCGCAGAATTGCGGCTGCGCCCAAGGGGTTAATATTGCGTACCTACACTATTGCACCCCATTAACTCGCAGAGTTGAGAGTTTTTCTTGAAAAGTCAGACGCAGATTTACAAGCTTCTTGCGCCACTTTTCACATGTTAAAAGTGTCACAAAAGTGGCGCAATAAGCTTATAGATATGTTCCTCAGACTGTTGTAACCTATCTGTTGTCACTGTTCGGAGGTACGCACTCTCTCCTTTCACAGATAACTTGTTGTTCTTTCGGAAACAATCTTCTTTGCTCACCTTGTGCCATTGCCGTCATTCAAAGAGGGTGCACCACGTGTGGAAGCAGGCTTCTTAGTCGTTGTTGCAATGGCCACGCATCATCGCAGAATATACGAACGTAGAGCTTTGCAGGTTTCTTTTCGCGGGCGTTTCATCAATTTGTAAAATACAACCTGTAAGATAAAAAGGTAGTTAACATTGTGTGTAATTTTTTTATGAAACGAGGGAAGAAATAAGAGAGTGACTGAAAACAATACTCGCAGCTCACCTTTCTGTCACCGGTGTTTTTTACCACGTGCCGGACATAATGCACCCTGAAGCTCTACATCTAAAAGATAATAAAAGAAAGATGTTATGATTGGTAATTGTTACCATATTAATTTGGAGTTAGATAACATCGCACTTTTATACACGTTCCTTCTCACATTTCTACAAACTATTTGTATTGGTAATATTCCAGACATTTTAGCAATTATAAAAATGTTCCTGCTATTGGTAAAAAAAATTATACATGTAAATTAAAACACTATACAGGATTGCATTTGTCTAAAATGCTAAGTCGCGTTTTTGTATCTAGTCTGCAACAACCCTGACTCCTTCTGATGCGTACTCAAGCCTCACTGCTCACCTTTTCGTGGAAAAGACACCTTCTGCATGATGTAATCCCGATCTCCAACAAAGAAGTCTCATATATGGTGCCGAGTCTTGATATCTCTATTGCTAACGACATACTCGTGCTCCCATCATCATCATCGCAGGTTCTTCACCCGCTCAGCGCTTCGGGCACCACAAACTCAGTGACCAAAGAGACCACGCATGTAGTAGTGGGCCCCTTGTCGGTAGTTTAGGAACAACTCTAAAATGGTGTACAACACGTGCTTTTCTTCTTTAGTATACATAGGGTCACGTGTTTAGTAACAAATGCGCTGGATGGGTGTGGTGTGGGTGTATACGAGCCATGAGGGAGTGTGTGTGCTGTTCTGACAACTAGACCTGGAACTAAGAAATCCCTCATGGCTGGTATACATCCACATCACACCCATACAGTACATACCTCACTACACACGTGACCCTATCTACAAAAAAGACGGAGCGTACAATGCCCCCACGGTCCCGCCGACTCCTCATGACCGTCAAGTTCGAATAGAGCATGCGCAAATGAAATGAGAAACATTAGTGGTACACGGACTGATGGTGGGCGTGGTGGGGCATATTGTGCGCATGCGCACCATTAATACACATGCGCTGAGTAAAAGGGGTACACAGCTCGATGGGGTCCACTTCTCTATAGAACACCGGAATTGCTTTTACACATGGGGAGATGCTAAGTTGTATGTGGAAATGCAATCTTGTTTGGATTTTGAAAGTGAGAACAGATTTCACTGTTGTGTCTTTCAAAGTTCAAACTAAGTTTGCTATGGGAGGACGGGAGCCGCAAGACTTCTGCCTTCTCATAGCAAACAGCAGCATCCCGGGGGTAGGCACTCCGGGACACTGCAGGAGCCGATTCTGGGCTTGGCGGTCTCCAGGGCTCTCGAGGGTACCAGGCGGAGGGCCACCGAGCCCGTGTCACACAATACAGAAATCTCCGGGGGTGGCTGTTCCCGGGGTTTGAGGTGCACACACTTTTAATTTTTTGGGGGGGGCCGTGGACGCACAAGTGGCGCAAGGAGGTTGTAAATGTGTTACAGTGTTTTGTTTTACTTTGCTTTCCTTTCTGTCTTGTAGAGGATCCAGGGTAAATATAACGGTTTTTGTACAGCCAGTACCTTTCTGCCTGTTACCATAGTAACAGTTCATGGAACACTTGCGTGAGCACAGAGGTTAGAAGTTCACCACAATATGCTGCTAATTGAAATAGTTATTGTGCTGGAGATTTATATTTTTTTCATAGGAAATGTTAGTTGTACAAGAAGTCAGGGGAAAAGTTTTGTTAGGGATTCCTTCCTGTTCGGGGAGTATTGGGGTAATGTGCTCCAAACGGAACTTTAGGAAGCTTAATGTTCATTGACTGTGAAGTATTAAAAGTAGAAGGTTTGGCAGTCATTCCTTGCTCGTCTGTGGTACAACATGGACATTTTATTGGCTAAAGTGTTCCGAGCACAAGTTTGCTCCTTATTGGGTGGGAACGGTTCACTGTTGTCAGTGATATTTTGATGCATTTTCCAAAGGAGTATGGAGAAAGAAAGTAGTAGAGGGCAGGTTACTATTAACTCTGTACTGTGCCCATAAGGTGGTGGAGAGGAATTATGAGGGAATCAATTGTTTTTATATGTTTCAAGGGCCATTTATATAATTGCTGTGTAGTGTATAAATCACGGTGGAAAAATGACAGTGTCTTGCGCTGTTTTTTTATCAAGTTTGTGGGTGACATACTTCTTAGGAGTACTATTTAGTTATAATGTGGTGTTTACTTTCCTGATGGGAAGGTGTGGTTGCGCAGCAAAACATTCAGTCTAGGTTTGAAACAGTTGTTGTTAAGCAAATACAAATAAACTTTCTTCAGAAACTGTCACAGTATATATGAAAGGGGTGACAATTAAAAATAGAATTTCATAAAATATCAGTTAAGCGTGGCTATGTACTTCTTTTTTGAGCTACAGTTTTTAAAAGTGTTGCCCCACATTCTTGATGATGTAAGAGGGCATCAGTTACTTTTAGATAAAGTAGAATAGAAGTGCTACAACAAATACTCCCGCACTACATTATCTCAGATCAAGAGAACAAGTAAAAAACAGTTAAATACAAATGATTTCCTATTACATAGAAATGCATGCATTATTATTTTTCAAATTTGTATTCTGTACAATTCAGGAACTTGCTGTCGTAGTCCTTAGAGGTTGCAGACTGTTCCGCTAATAAATCACATACTCCCTAAAGAATATATAGGATGGTACTCTTATAATATAAAGTACAGGTGCTATATATTCTTTAGGGAGAAGGTGAATAGGAACCGCAAATCAGAATAGAAATTAGAAAATAACATTCAGAAATGTAGGGTTTATTAAATATTTAAAGTAACAAAGCATGCATAATAGCCATATTTTTTTGTTCTGCTGTTTCGTAAAATGTTTCTTGAAAAAAATATCTGATCAAGTACTTTTTATTATTTGAAAGTTATATTATAGATGGCGCTGAAAAATCTCCCATTCCTCTTCTGTAGCAATAGGACAATCTAATATAATATAACGATTGATAACATTGTTACAGTAAAAAGAAAAGGAAAATAAAGTTATGTATTTAACAGAACATCCATAATGAAATACTTTTGAGCGGTAATTATTTACTGAACTTCTTTTCTCCGGGAGTTGAAAAAGTCTGAACTTCGTGGTGACGGGTCATAAACTCCTCTGAGATCATGACGGTGAGAACAATATTATGTACATATTTTAACAGCACATGAACAAAGGGGAAAATCGACTGAAAACGGCAAGCCGATATTGTTGCTTACTTATCGTTACTCTTTGTGACAACGGATCGCGAACTCCACTAAGATCATCACCAAGACTGTTAATGTTATAAAATACATATTAACAGTATGTGATCTCTAGGGGAAAACACAATAATAATTGGAAGATGGTGACGTTGATTGTAAATGTTTAGGGTTTGCGTTGACGGGTCACCAACACCTCTCCAGCTAAGTACAGTGTCAATATTATAATATAAAAAGTCACTATATATATAAGGTGAAAGGAGCCAGAAAAGTAGCAACGTTTGTTATATTCTACCTGTTTCTAAAAACAAGCTGCTGACGTTACAGAGAAAAAGCAAAAAACATGCAATAACAGTTTTTCTAGATATAAATGTTTAAATATCGACAAATAGCCATAAATTATAACTAAGTACTATGCCTATGCCATATTGAAACAGCTTACAACTCCGGAATATGTTTATTAACACAAAAAGAGAATCCAATGTTAGAAAACGGAACCTGCAACATAGATTGGCGACTCAGAAATAACTCACGAAAACGAAACTAATTGCACAGTAGGTGTGGTTTATATAGTTTTTGGTTGTTTGGTAGACTACGGAAGGAAGCTGTGGGTCCGCCTATTTAGATGGCACGTTTTGCAGTTTACACATGCTCATGTTTTAACTATTTTCCTTCTGCACGTTTTCGGAAAAGTTACAAACTGTGAAGCCGTAAAGGTTTCGATTTCGATCGTAACACGTGTAAGGTATTATTATCTACATACGAGGGAGAGTTTAAAAAGTGTTACTCTGTAAACTGTGTACTTTGCATTTTCTGGATTAAAAAAATCTAAATAGAAGACATAAAAAAATATTGTTATCATTAGAAGAAAAAAAAGGATTAATATGTGTTATTATTATGCTTCTTAATTTAAAAAATGCTAGTATTTGGAAATCGCAAACCTAACCTTGGAAAGGTGTACTGGCGCTTGGGGCATTGGGAAGATTAATAAATAATAAATGCCCTTTTCTATGCACCTGCAAACTTGGCTTTTAAACTTCCAATTGCCCAGTCTGTATCTTTACACTTCCTCCAAACATTCTACTACTGCTATTGTAGTATTGTAGTGAGCCATACAGCAGTATGTGTTTATCTATACACTGTTTTAAAAGTGAACCAGTTATACATTCAGCTCGACACTCTCCTTGGACAACTGTAATCATTCAGCCACTACCCAAGTAGTCATGCAGCAAAGTAGGCCTAAGGGCATGGACTGCTTCAAACACCTATAGATAATAAATGCACTTTTTTATGCATCGGTAAACTTTACTTTTAAACTTTTAATTGCCCAGTCTGTATCTTTACACTTCCTCCAAACATTCTGCTACTGCTATTTTAGTATTGTAGTGAGCCACATAGCAGTATGTGTTTATCTTTCCACTGTTCTAAAAGTGAAGTTGCTATACATTCAGCCAGACACTCTTCTTGGAGAATTGTAATCATTTAGCCAGTACCCAAGTACTCATGGAGCAAAGTGGGCCTTAGGCCATGGACTTCTTTAAACCCCTATAGACTATGCTTGTAGTCTCTATGTACCTGCAAACTTGCCTTTTATACCTTCAATTTCCCTGTCTATATCGTTACACTTTCACCAAACACTCTCACACTACTGTTTCAGTATTATAGTGAACCATACAGCAGTATGTTGTTATCTATACACTGTTCTAAAAGTGAAGCAGTTACACATTCAGCTTGACACTGCTTGAAGAACTCTTATCATCCAGTCAGTACCCAGATATTCATGTAGTAAATTAGGCCTTAGTATATGGACTGCTTCAAACTCCTATTGAGTATGCATGTATTCTTCTATGCACCTGAAAACTTGTCTTTTAAACTTTTAATTACCCAGTCTCTATCCTTATACTCCCTCTAAACACTTTGCCACTGCTGTTTCAATATTGTAGTGAGCCATATAGCAATATATGCTTATCTATTCACTGTACAAAAAGTGTAGCAGTTATACATTCAGCTCTACACTCTCCTTGGAGAAGTGTAATCATTCTGCCACTACCGAAGTAGTCATGCAGGAAAGTAGGCCTAAGGGCATGGACTGCTTCAAACACCTATAGATAATAAATGCACTTTTCTAAACATCTGCAAACTTGGCTTTTAAACTTTGAATTGCCCAGCCTGTATCCTGACACTTCCTCCAAACATTTTGCTACTGCTATTTTAGTATTGTAGTGAGTTATACATCAGTATGTTCTTATGTATGCACTCTTCTAAAAGTAAAGGTGCTATATATTCAGCCAGACAATCTCCTTGTAGAAGTGTAAGCATTCAGTCGGTTCCCAAGTAGTCATGCACCAAATTAGGCCTTAGGGCATGGACTGCTTCAAATCCCTATAGACTATGCATTCACTGTTCTATACACCGGCAAACCTGCCTTTTATACCTTCAATTCCCCAGTCTGTATCGTTACACTTTCACCAAAAACAATCTCACACTACTGTTTCAGTATTGTAGTGAACCATACTGCAGTATGTGCTTATCCATACACTGTTGTAAAAGTAAAGCTGCTATACATTCAGCCACACACTCTCCTTGCAGAATTGTAATCATTCAGCCAGTACCAAGTACTCATGGTGCAAAGTGGGCCTTAGGGCATGGACTGCTTCAAACTCCTATAGACTATGCATGCACTGTTCTATGCACCTGCAAATTTTATATGTTCAATTCCCCAGTCTCTATCTTTACACTTCCACCAAACACTCTGTCACTCCAGTTATAGTTTTGTAGTGACTCATTGATCAGTGTGTAGTAATCCATTCACTGCATTCAAACACTAATCAGCAGATGTACAAAAAGTGGTACATCCTCAGAGATATGCCAGTTATTGTGCACTGTGACATCACCACCATGGATGCATCATATTTACAATGTGGTGTATTGTGGGGAAAACACGGCACAGATATGTGATGTATTTGTGTTGTGAAGGCGGCGCATTGCTTGACTTGCGTTGCAAGCGCAACGCAGCTCCAGCAATGCTCTTGGGGCCCTATTCTCACAATGCTGTGTCAATCCTTACACCTGTTTCAAGCAGGTGCAGGGTTTTGACGCATCATAAGCCCAAAAGTGACTGAATTAAATCTTATAGATTTCACTCAGTCACTTTTAGGAGGCGTTCCTGTGCCAGAACACCACCCCTTCGCAGGAAAGCCTCCTTCTGGCGCAGGGATTTACTATGTGATGCACCTTCCATATGCGTCACATTGTAGCTACCTCACACCATGGCACATCTTTTGCATCACCGCTGCGTCACAAAAGTGACGCTACAGCTGTGTAAAAGAGGCACAAGGGGGTTGTAAATCCGCCCCTAACACATACAAATTCACCCAGGCAGTTTCACCAGTAGTGCAAATTGAAGCATAGACTTGTAACATATTTGTGTGCATATGTTACATTCAAGTGCTTCGGTGGTACTACAGTATACTATAGGTAAACACCTTATAGATTTATGCTGTAGTACTTCCTTATAGTTCTGCACTTTCACATTCACCATACACTAGTAATGTATTCATTCATTCATATATGCACTAAACATTCATTCAGACAAAGTTTTACCCACTATCATAGAAATATAGCTCTTTCTTTGACCAGTGGAGGTAGTTCTAAGAACTGTTTTTTTGTCTTTTTAGTTTTCTATTTTGTTTGTATTTTTTAACAAGTTCTTTTTTTAAACAAAAAAAATGAAACTAGAACCAAAAAAAGTGTGGAACATCAACAAAATAGTAAAAAAACAAAATTATTGACGAGAACAACGGTGGTCCCGTTTCTTGCAGAGAATGAGTTCAATGGATTGTTCCCCATAGCACAGTAGTTTGTTGCAAAATTTGCAATGAACAATCAGGCCTGCAAATTCAGGTTGTATATTTGCAAGCATTCCACTCGGTGGTGGTGGTGAACTTTATGAACTGGGAAGAGCAGATCCATGGTCCTCCTGCAACCTTCGAGTTTGAACTCTGGCATAGTTGTTTGGATGAAGATTCTTGACATGGCGCACCGTGCTAGCAGTGCCGAAAGAATACTTTGTGGTGCGGTCACCCCTGGAAAGAGTAACCTGACAAATTTTGCAGGTCACCTTGCGAGCATTGACCTTTTTTTGTCCTTGAGGAAATGTAAAAAATTTCCAGATACCTGCTTCCTTGCGCTTCTTCTGAGGCTCCTCAGGTACAAAATGTTCCTCAGAGGAATTTTCCGAATAAGAGTCATCCCGTGCAGCCATGGTGATTTGTTCTTCCAAATGACTTGAGATCTACAGAAGAGATGCTTCTTCTTAGTCAAAGTCAAAGTCAAAGTAGAATGATTAAAATGGGAGGGGTCTTTCAACATTAGGAATAGGAAGTGTTGTGAACTAATCAAATCTCCTCTTGTAAAGTCACATGACTTTGCGTACGCTTACGGTGCACTTACGGCGCTCTTCTGCTGCGAGTACGGACGACGTACGGCCACGATTTCCGTAATTGCTTTTAAAAGTAATATACGCTTATTTAAAATTTTAAAAAACTATTTTCATGATTATCCCAGATAATGTCTTCCCTTAATATGTACATTAAATACATCAATATATGTATTTGAACAATTAGAAACCTTTGCGCTGTACACGTACGGGGCGCCGTACATGACGTCACACGGAAGCGTTGATGTGATGCGTAACGCCAAAGCGTATTCGTGACGTGTGCGCCAGTATGCGCAGAGTACAATTACCTGTACAAAGTACGTTGCGATCATGGTACGCATACTGTACGATTATCCCCCCAAAAAAACAATGAAAAGGGAATTATATAGAATTAAATTTTAATACATTGAAAAAAATGTCATTAATGAAAAAAATATTTTTGAAATTAGTTTTGTTATTATTTTCAATTAAGAATATGAAATATAATCTAAAAAATAAAATATAAATATAAGTATTATAATAAAAAATTAGGAAATTAGTATAAAAAGAAAGAAATTTAATAATTAATACATTTAAAAATGATCATTTACAAAACCTTTGAAATTCACTGAAAAAAACCATAGGTTTTACACACGTTATAGTTAGGAATTAGCATGTAAAAAAACTTGCAAATTCACTGAAAAAATCATAGGTTTCACACACGTTATAGTTAGGAATTAGCATTTAAAAAACCTTATAAATTCACTGAAAAAACCATAGGTTTCACACATGTTATAGTTAGCTGTACATTTCACTCATACAAAACCATTGAAATTCCCTGCCCTGCCCTGCTGATGAAGTCACATATTACATCACTCATGACATGGTCAGTGACATCACTCAAGACATCACTGATGACATCTCAAAAGACATCACATCGACCAGTGAATGTGTGTTTTTTTCGGAAAATTAAATATGTTTTATATATGTACATCTCAAGGTCGATGGAAGAATAAATAGGTATATAAGTGTTGAGGTTCACATGTAGAGGAAGAACATGTGGACTAGTGTACTCATCCCACTCCACTTGGTTTCTATATAGAGCTGTAGCTTGACACACAGCCCATTCACTGGCATACATTTCCCTGACATCTTCAGGTACTATGCAAGAGATAGCTACCCATCTGACTTCCTCTCCCTGGGAGCCTTCCCAAATTAGGGCTTGGGGCCAGTCTTCTTCGGCTAAGATGATGTCTTAATCATTGATTAATGTTGTCCCAGAAACTGCTTTAATAAGATGTTTGATTTGTATTCCTAGGTTGTAACATATCAGGAGGATTAAGATGTTGATCTGGAGTCTTGATCTGTATGAAGTCATCAGTTGGATTCATTTTCAGAGACTTTTAATGCGTCTCATGGACTATTTTGACTACTGTGGTGCTGTTTAGTAGTGCTTTTGCCCATGTCCTGTTTCTCTAAAGGACACGTAGCTGGAACAGCATGTTGTTTCGCCAGTTTCTTCTTTTTTACTGGAGTTGTGGAATTCAATCCTTCCTCATTACGCTGACCTCAGTCTTGCATCCTACTTCACTTTTCTTACAGTACTCCTCTTTTCTTTGGGACTCAGATCAGCTCCCGAATTCAGTTCTTTTACCTTCAGAGTTCTGAAAAGAACGTGAAAAGCGGCTATCAGAATACTGATACCGAGCAGGCTTTTTAAAAAAAATTGGGGGCTCTTAAATTACAACCATCCTAACTAGATTATAGAGAATCGGGTTATCCAGTCTGTCTTTTATCTTTGTCTCCTCATCATTTTTAGGTTTTAAGTGTGGTTTAACATGAAATACGAGCATTTGAAAAGCGCAAAACTGCCTCTGGAGAGGTGTCCTAGCGCTGGGGACCGTCGGGAAGATTAGGTGAGCTATTGCCCAGAGTTACATGGTGCTGGGCTAACCTGCCTACCTTGTCGGGGTCCAAACCGTGAACGCCGTGGTGCAGAGTCAGGCACCCTGGCCACTGCGCCACACCTCTAGGTCGAGCACCTTAAGTATCTCTATCTACACAGGTATAAACGTCCAGGATTATTTTAGGGAGTTCTCATTCACAGTCCTGAACCAGAACTACTTTTAGTCTGTGATGTATAGCCAGCGCTGAACCCTCGATATTGCGCAAAATGATGGAGGAAACTGTAGAGAAGTTTCGCTTTAGATGTATTCCTCAATCCAGAGGTGGGGAAGACTCTTCTCATTTTGTGCTTGTTTAAATACTTCAGGGAGGAGGCCAATCAATGCGAATAAATGCATACAAAGATGCTCTCCCAAGAGTTTTCTGTGTTTGTCTTCGGGGGAGGGGTAAAGTATGGATAAAATGCTTCTAACTGCTTGGTCTTGCAAGCAATCCAGAAGGCCATTTTATCATGCTTCATGGGTGCTTTTTCCATAATAGTTTTAATAGTCGGTGGATTAATGGTTTGTATTTTTGGAGGAGCATTACATTCTGCTGTGACAGCAGGTTGGGAGCTCAAGGGGCGTGCAAAAATATCGCGAGTCTCCTATATAAGGCAAATATGTAATTTAATACCCTTACTATATCCACATGGGGTAGCGTTTCAGGGTTAGGAACAGGATTGTAGCCAGCCAAGACTGGCTATGTAGCTCTGTAATTGCTCAGCGACCCCAAATGAACAAGTCTGTGTGTGTGAGGCAATTAATCACAAACCACATTTGGTGTTCTTGATAAGTTAAAGGGATTTCCAAATCTTGTTCAGTCCTGTATTGAGCATGCAGATCTACCACTGTATATACACGAAACTGCCCTAAGGCAGCATCAGAGGCTCAAACTCCACCCAGGAGTAAAAGCTCTCAAATGCATATGCTGGATGTGCAGCACTTACAGAAGTAACTGCCCTTGACATCAGGGACACCTTGAGGTTTAAGGTGTTGAGTATCTGCTTCCCTGCAATTGATCCATATAATGATTGGTGCTGCCATGATGAACAGATTCAATTTGAAATTGGTATCAAAGGATTGGAAATCCAAGGAATGAGTCAAGTGTGACGAACCTACGGAAATAGGTGCTTCCTTATTCCCAATAGGAGCTTACCACAATTACTACAGATGTCTCCGTAATGATGTAATGATGGTACAGGTGTGTGTGATAAGTGCAAACTACTCAGCAATGCATTGCCACAATATAAGAGCCCCCTTTAGCATAACTTTAGCATAACTCTAAGGTGTGCTAACCCACTCATGGGTAAAACAGGTTAACTTGGTTCAATGCACCAGCAATTAATGTGAAAGACAAGTTATTGCAGCCCCACAAGACATTATTCAATGTATGATTGATATAAAAATATTGCTTTTGGGTTACTAACAACCCCATAAAGTTAAAAGATGAACTGTGGAAACAGCAGCAAACGTTATTTTGTTATTCACTGTATCACACACACTGTACTAAAACAAATTAACACTTTTAAGTGAAAAGTATTTATTACAGGAATAATCTGTTTTCCAGTACATCTAGAACAACTACACCTAATATTATAAGAACATAAAGAAGACACATTAGGAACAAAATGAACATGTCCTGCATTGCCAAAATATAATTTAAAATGTAATCTAAATGCTAACACTTGTATGCCTACTTCTATGTGCTATACTACAAGAACATCAATGGCAGCAACTCCCATTCTAGAGTTTCTTTGGGAGAAGAGGTGCACTTGCATACCTCGTTGACAGCAAAGGCTGTCTTTATCAGTGGAGGGCAAAGACAATGATTCCTTATGACATAAGTTTATCAATGTTTGATATAGATTATGTGGAGGTATGGTCTCAGAGATTTCCTTAGGAATATATAAGGCAAAAAGATGTCAATTCAGACTCTAATATTTTGATCATATGTCTGTAAGGGGTCGATTGCGATTCAGGAAAAAGCGCTCCGATTATCTGTATGGAGCGTTTTTCCCGTATGAATCGTACACCTACAACGTCCCCGTACGAACGAGCAAGTACGATCCTAACCCAAAGCACCACTCCGTACGACTCGTACCAAACACCGTACAACTAGAAGTACATTCGAATTCACTCCGTCCGACGCTGTACGCTACGTACGTACGTAAATAGGCAGCCATTTCCGGAACAGGAAGTACTATCCGTGTTGATGACACTCCGTACGGTCCTTTTGCTATGAGAGCTGTAAACTGCCGTAAAACCAGAGTCCGACACAAACTGCACCCCGGTACGCGACATACACGACATGAACCCCTTCGTGCGTGTCATCCCAGCCCTGTACGCCCACGACCTCGTATATAGAAACCGACGACGGCGCAGACGGTGAGTACAACCCACCGCAACAATGAAAGTATACCTGTACAGTGCGTCTCACGCTAGTGCATTTCACCATTGCCATAGTGATACGTGCCGAACATACGACTGAAATGTCGGGGTACGGTGCGTCACACGCGAACGTCTCTCACCATTGCCATAGTGATACGTGCCGAACATACGTCTGAAATGTCGGGGTACGGTGCGTCACACGCTAACGCCTCTCACCATTGCAATAGTGATACGTGCCGGACATACGCCATTAACGTGGGGGGGTATACTGCGGCACACGCTAGAGCATATCACCATTGCCATAGTGATACGTGCCGCACACGTATGAAATGTCGGGGTACGGTGCATCACACGCTAGCGCATCTCACCATTGCAATAGTGATACGTGTCACACACACGTCTGAAATCTCGGGGTACGGTTCGTCACATCTGAGTGGTGGGTGCAAAAGACCCCAGCAGTGCCCAACAGTGCCCAAGGGTATAGGGGGTGGGTGCAGAGGACCCCCAGCAGTGCCCAACAGTATAGGGGGTGGGTACACAGGACCCCCAGCAGTGCCCAAGGGTCCAGGGGGTGGGTGCATTGGACCCTCAGCAGTGCCCAACAGTAGGGGGTGGGTGCACAGAACCCCCAGCAGTGGCCAAGGGTCCAAGGGGTGGGTGCACAGGACACCCAGCAGTGCCCATGGGGCCAGAGGTGGGTGCATAGGACCCCCAGCAGTGCCCAAGGCTCCAGGGGGTGGGTGCAGAGGACCCCCAGCAGCGGCCAACAGTGCCCAAGGGTCCAGGGGGTGGGTGCATAGGACCCCCAGCAGTGCCCAAGGGTCCAGGGGGTGGGTGCACAGGACCCCCAGCAGTGCCCAACAGTGCCCAAGGGTATAGGGGGTGGGTGCACAGGACCCCCAGCAGTGCCCATCAGTGCCCATGGGTATAGGGGGTGGGTGCATAGGACCACCAGAAGTGCCCAAGGGTCCAGGGGGTGGGTGCATAGGAGCCCCAACAGTTCCCAAGGGTCCAGGGGGTGGGTGCATAGGACCCCCAGCAGTGCCCAACAGCATAGGGGGTGAATGCAGATGACTCCCAGCAGTGGCCAGACATAGGGGTGTGCATTTCCAACATCATACAACAACTACAGGCCTGTATGTGTACATCCCTAACTTGTGACACTCATAATAGTTGCATATCAACACATCACTCACAGCAGTGACCTACTCCACGGAGAATGGTCTCCTGTCACACACTGAGTGACACACCACATGTGGTTTTTTGTCAGATCCCACAGGCATATCCACACATGTAGTTTGCTGGCACCCCTCCCCCCCTCCAGCATGACTCAATAGTGTGTAGTCATGCAACAGACCACTCAACAAATGAAGCACAAATGGAATTATGAAGAGTCAAGTACATCCCGGATATGATGTGACTGTCCAGGTGGTGAAACATGTACTCCCTCATGGAAGGAACAGGGTAGGAAAGCCCTAGATACAAAGCACCCAAATGTGTTTTTTTGCACAAATTTTAAATTTGACAATCTGAATCATGAGGTCAAGGCGGATAACATTGTCATGCATAGTGTGAAAAATTATGATGGACTCCCTGAAGGCATTACTACACACCACAAACCCAAGCACAGTGAGTAGCATGGATGGCACTGACCAATTGCCAGATAGGATTTGTGAGCAGGCATGGCCATTGCGCAAGTGAATGCACTAATCAATGGGAAATCCATACTAAAGTCACCACAACAATTGTGCAACTGTCTGTAGTGAAGATCTCATGTGTCACTGAGGAAGGGATACTCTTTTGGATAATGTCTGTATGCAAACTGCACACACACAAATCTAGATAATTATCTGAAACATTGGGATAGCACAGAGATACCATGGTCCACCTCATTCCCATCTGAAAAATAGACATCTTTCACAATACCAAAACATTAATATTACACCAAACTTGTAGGCACACAGCACCTAAAGCAATTCCCTAAAAATGCAATAGTTCAGAATGAAAAATAAAATGCTTTATTCAGCGCCATTATGTAAAAGAACAAATAAATGAGTCCTGGCTCACAGAATGGCCAGTCCAAAATACTGTCCATAACAGTGGTGACTTTGTGGAGGTTGTCACCCCAAAACTTGCCTGCACGTGGTGGACTTAGAGGTCTGTGGACCCATGGGGGGCATCATCGGAGTCAGGGTCCGGCACCGCAGGGACAGGAGAGGGAAGGGTATGTGTAGTGGGTGCAGGTGGGGAGGATTCCTCCACAGTGGCAGGTGTAGCACAAAAGGTTGCAACATATTCAGCGCTGCACACTGCTGCCAGTTCTGACAGGCTTCCACCTGAACCCGGGGACACAATGGGAGTGGAGGTAGAGGGCTGTGAGTCAGGTGTAGTGTGTCTGTGGGTGGGTGTGTGATGTCTGTCCCCTGTCCCTGTGAATGTGCGTACATCCCCCTGAGATTGGGTGAATGGAGGTCTGCGCTTAGACTTACGTGTGGGTGTGCTGGGTGTGCTGGGTGTGCTGGGTGTCTCTGTTGTGGTGTGTGATCTTATGCGTCTGCGTGTATGGTGGACAGGTATGGGAGAGGGGGATGTGGATGGGTCAGAAGGAGTGGGGGGGATTGACTCTGCAGGATGGCAAGTGCTGCCGTCAGTGTTGAGTCCATGGACGCCAAACTCCGATGTTGATCAGACATGTCAGCTGACATGCAATTCCATGAATGACAACAACTGTGTCATGATTTTTGTTTGGCCATGGAGGACAGTCAGCATTGACGCCTGACCAACTTGAATCAGCCGGAGTAGGTCCACAGACTCAGCACTGAGGGCAGCAGGGGAGACAGGGGCAGGGGCTGCGGTGCCGGGGACAAAGGAGACACGGGGGGTAGAATGGACCCTAGGGCCCCTAACAACTGGGAGGGTGGAGATGGGTCTGGAGGAGGAGGGGACCGCCATAGTTGCAGTAGATGGCATAGCTGCATATTCCCCTCCTCCTGGGAGTCAGAATCAGAGCCGTCTGCATGGTAGGAGGTGTCGTGCTCATGAGGTCCGGCTGACTGACTCCCCTCACCCTCTGTGCCACTGCCTCCCTCCGACTCCTCAAAGCTGGTGGCACTGTTGCTGGGTCCCTCTGTCCGGTCTGTGCCTGTGTCTCCTCCAGGTTGTGGTGATGAAGCTGTTGGCAACGAGAAAATGAACAATATATCAGTCACCTGTACACATCATACATATCAGCAACAAATAATTTGGGGGCATTTCTAATCATGGCATGCATCATGAGTCACATGCCACATAACTCTGCACATATATAAGCCTAGTAATGTGCAATTGTAATAGACACAACGCTCATTGTATACAAAGATCAAAGCCACAGACCAGGCCACAACTTGGATTACAGTCACAATGATGAGCCAGTGCCTGTCAACAGGATAGGTATTGAGCAATCACCATCAAGTTGCCCACTCTGCCACCCAAGGCCAGAGATGGACATGTTCAAATCTGTTTTACCCTGTGCCACATGGGAACAGTCCTGCCTGGACAGCCATGTGATGCCATCCCTGGACCTGAAACAAGTTTCCCATCAACTCTCACTGGCATCATAGCTGTCTATAGCCAGGCTTGTGTGAAACACAGATGTGTATACAAACAAGCATAGCTGAAGACGGCTGTAATGGCAGAAAGTTGTTGCAGGAATCTTGTTACCAGTCCAGGGAAGGCATGGCTTCACAAATATGGCTAGACTGTTTCCATGAGGCACATGGATAGACAGATTTGCACATGACCATGTTTGAACTTGGGGGCAGAGTGTGCAACAGAGAGGTGATGGCTAAAAATCTGGCCTGTTGACTGTGTGTGAGTATATGATTGGTACAGAGGCTCCCTCCATCACCAGACACTTTAGTGAAACTCCTTACAGTGGCATCTATCCCCAGACCATACAGTTGCTAGCACATAACACACACTGGCTGTCAAGTGAAGTGGCACACGTACAAAATCAAGAAAATGGCAAAGCTAATGTGCCTACAATTGTGAATGTGAGAAACATTGATACATTAATGACACATCTGCAACCACATGGGAGATGTGAATACAGTAGTGTGGACACCAAGCCAAAACTGCGTTGCACCACCAATACATACATGTAGCATAAAACGATGTTGAACAATAATCTCTGGGAGCCAATAACATTGCCTGTAAATCCTACAATGACTACATTCTCCAGCAGCACAGCCTAAGTGCATAGTGACAAGTCCACTTCAGATATGACATCCTCAGCACACCACTGACAAGGCCAAACAGTTGTTCCCATCACACCTCCCATGCACAACATCCCAATCACTCCGTCAATGTGAGTAATACTGCCGAAGTAGTGGAAAATCAGAATCTGGCTCTCAATAACTGGGAAGCTATATAAAGTATGCCGAGGTCACATTGTTTTGCTGCACATCAATATTAGTCCCAAAGAACCTGCAACATTTCTTGTGAATATGCACACACGCACTGCCCAGTGTGAGTATGCGCAAGCCTAAATTTGTATACATGGACAGTGTGCACATGTAGCTAACACATGAGAAATACTCAGCATACCAAGGACAAAGGCCACTGATGCAGACCCGTGCAGAACTCCTTGTTGAGACTCATGATCAGTGCCAAAATATCATGAAGGGCAACCACAGTGCACAGGTTGTGGAACAGTTAAGGTACCAACAAGTGTCACAGACACCCTCCAACATGATGATGTGCTAAGCAATATGCATACTAAAACATTTCATCCCTAGGAGGACATGCACAAATATGAAATACACAAAGCAGGGGACAAATGTGGATGTAAAAGAGCATTTGCTCAAAATGGGGCATTGAAATGACAATGCATAATGTGCCTGTCTGACCAGACCACTCCAACTGTGGGAATGTTACCAGGCCTCAAAACACTGCAGGTAGCATGTGACACACATGACAGCAAACAGACATGTACCTACCCCCTCCTTGCTGCTGTCCCTCCTGAATCTGCCTATGGAGGTCAGGGAAAACGACGGCCAGGACCCGGAGCAGGTTGGGGGTGAGGTGACGTGTGCCGCCATGCCGGCGTGGAGCCTCAAGCTTCAGCTGCTCCCGGGCGATACGGCGGGTCCAGCACCAGATGTCCTGCCATCTTTTGCGGATATTCCGGATCCTGTGGTGAGGGCCCCCCTCAGACCCGACATCCCTGACAGCCCTGGCTATAGCCAGCTAGATGTCCTCCTTCTCATGGGCAGATACCTGTTAGGAAAACAAAGTGAAACTACATCAGTACACCTGCTCCATGTCCCAAAGACACACACTTGCACCACATTGATGATGACAACAGGGCAGAGGATGCTGCCAGGACTTGCATCATTGTCCATGTGAATGTGGCCTGTGAGCAAACACCAATGCACTACATGCCTTTGAAAGGCAACAGATGCCCTAAGGGTTGCAAACCACTCACTGAGCATGGCTAACACTGAACAACATATGCTATTGCAGGGTGGTGTATAGCATGTGACATGCTGGCACATATCCCACTAGGATCACTGAAATAATATCAACTACCAAAATATCGACTACCCAAAATATCGATGAGAAAATATCTACAACCAAAATATCGAGTTTGTATGTACAAACAGGTAAGTACAAAAATATCGAGTACAAAATATCGTTAACAAAAATATAGTTGTAAAAAATATCGACTTTAATAAAAACAATGTTTAATTACATTAATATAAAAAATTAATTACTAAAATATAATTAACAATACTTAAAATAACTTTTAATAATTAAATAATTAATGAAAGTAAAAAAATAATATTTTTTAATCATATTTCTTAAAACATATATATATATATAGTAACAAAATTTAATTAAATAATAGCCAATATTATTAACGTACAAATACAAAAGAGTAAAAATTACTATTCCCACTGCAAAGAGTGCAACAGTGGATATATAACGTTACAACGCAACTTTTACAACGCACTACCATTACAACGTAAGTATTGGTAAGTATATAATAATTTTTTTTCATTTAAATTATTTAAAATTATTTAAATATAATTTAATTTAATTTAATTTCATTAAATTAAATTAATGTAAATTTAATTTTACTTTATTTTTACACTGTACCCCTGTACCCCTGTACCCCAAAACTGACCCTGAACCCTAAAAAAACCCTTTACCCAAAAACCCAAAACTGACCCTGAACCCTAAAAATACCCCTTTACCCAAAAACTAAAAACTGACCCTGAACCCTAAAAATACCCCGTTACCCAAAAACCCAAAACTGACCCTGAACCCTAAAAATACCCCTTTACCCAAAAACTAAAAACTGACCCTGAACCCTAAAAATACCCCTTTACCCAAAAACTAAAAACTGACCCTGAACCCTTAAAATACCCCTTTACCCAAAAACTAAAAACTGACCCTGAACCCTAAAAATACCCCTTTACCCAAAAACTAAAAACTGACCCTGAACCCTAAAAATACCCCTTTACCCAAAAACTAAAAACTGACCCTGAACCCTTAAAATACCCCTTTACCCAAAAACTAAAAACTGACCCTGAACCCTAAAAATACCCCTTTACCCAAAAACTAAAAACTGACCCTGAACCCTTAAAATACCCCTTTACCCAAAAACTAAAAACTGACCCTGAACCCTAAAAATACCCCTTTACCCAAAAACTAAAAACTGACCCTGAACCCTAAAAATACCCCTTTACCCAAAAACTAAAAACTGACCCTGAACCCTAAAAATACCCCTTTACCCAAAAACTAAAAACTGACCCTGAACCCTAAAAATACCCCTTTAATTTAACATATTTAGCAATTAATCAATTAAATTAATTACCAATTACATTTTAATTAATTAACAAATATTATTTAATTACCAATTAATTAAATATTACTACCAATTAATACATTTACATATTTAATAAATAATAATTAAATTACTTCCCACCCTATTCCCCTATAAACCCACAACCCGCTACAGGAAATACATTATTTTAATTTACATAATTAGCAATTAATCAATTAAATTAAATTAATTACCAATTACATTTTAAATAATTAACATATAATATTTAATTACCAATTAATTAATTATTACTACCAATTAATAAATTTACATATTTAATTAATTATAATTAAATTACTTCCCACCCTATTCCCCTATAAACCCACAACCCGCTACAGAATAAAATTACACAATAATAAAAAAAAATCATTAATTAAAAATAATTATAACATAAAATGACACTTTTCACACATATTATAACATAAAAACACTATAAATAATTACATATTATATAAAAAACGCTATTTTTTACTTTCGATATTATTTACAGTCGATATTACTTCACTTACCTTAAAAACGATATTTTGGCTGTCGATATTCTGTCCTGTCGATATTTTCTCCAAACGATATTTAAAACTCAATATTCTGTCCAAACGATATTTTGGAGTCGATATTATGTCTGTGCACCATCCCACTACACCTAAGAACTCTCAGCAGACCACACATGCTCAAGTGAATGCACTTAGCACAATGCCGGTAAGCAGTAAACACAATTTAACTACATCATTCACTGCATGGTAGATATCTTAATGTCCACACCAGGCACTGACTCCAAAGTACATTGCATCTCTCAGTATCATTAAAAAACACAATGGCTGCAGTGACACGCACATTAATCACTCACCTGATCCCCTGGTTTCCCATACAGCTTGCTGTAGTTAGGTAGGAGGGCATCCAGCAGTGCCTGGTTCTCCTCCTCACTAAATGCTGGTGCCCTCTCCATGCTCAGCAAAATCAGGGTCCAGGGAATGCAGAGACAGCAGCAGTGTTATCCACTCTAATGTTGTGCAGGCAAGTGCCCTCTCACAGCCACATGCAGCCTTAAATGTGTGCTGGTGAGGGGCTGTCATTCTCAGGAAGACAGTGTGATAGGGCACATTACTTTGCATCCTATGGTTCATCCAATCCCATTCCACATAAGGCCCTGACACACATTTGCATGGTTTGAAATTTTTTCTCTAACTACACAACAAACATTGCAACATTGTATAGTTTTGGCCAACTGAATTTTGCAGGACACCTATAGCACACTCAAATCTCTGTTTCCTTGACAACCAGCCTACATTCTTTGCATCCTACTCGTCCCCTAGTTGTTCCCTATGTATTTTCAGGCATCAACACACAAGTACGGTGCGTGATTCGTTGCAAATGCCATGTTTCGATATTGATACGACCCTTACATACGCATGCACCAGTGGGGTACTCTCCACACGCGTATGGCCACAATGCAATGGTGAGACGACCCGTACAGACTCACGCACCAGTGGGGTACGCTCCACACTTATACCGCGTATGGCCACAATGCAATGGTGAGACGACCCGTACACACGCGCACACCAGTGGGGTATGCTCCACACGCGTATGGCCACAATGCAATGGTGAGACGACCCGTACACACGCACGCACCAGTGGGGTACGCTCCACACGCGTATGGCCACAAAGCTATGGTGAGACGACCCGTACAAACGCATGCACCAGTGGGGTACGCTCCACACGCGTACCGCGTATGGCCACAATGCAATGGTGAGACGACCCATACACACTCACGCACCAGTGGGGTACGCTCCACACGCATACCGCGTATGGCCACAATGCAATGGTGAGACGACCCGTACACACGCGCGCACCAGTGGGGTACGCTCCACACGCGTATGGCCACAATGCAATGGTGAGACGACCCGTACACACGCACGCACCAGTAGGATACGCTCCACACGCATATGGCCACAAAGCTATGGTGAGACGACCCGTACAAACGCATGCACCAGTGGGGTACGCTCCACACGCGTACCGCGTATGGCCACAATGCAATGGTGAGACGATCCGTACACACGCACGCACCAGTGGGGTACGCTCCACACGCGTACCACGTATGGCCACAATGCAACGGTGAGACGACCCGTACACACGCACGCACTAGTGGGGTACGCTCCACACGCGTATGGCCACAATGCTATGGTGAGACGACCCGTACACACACACGCACCAGTGGGGTACGCTCCACACGCGTATAGCCACAATGCAATGGTGAGATGACCTGTACACACGCACGCACCAGTGGGGTACGCTCCACATGCGTATGGCCACAATGCTATGGTGAGACGACCCGTACACACGCACGCACCAGTGGGGTACGCTCCACACGCGTTTTCCCACAATGCTATGGTGAGACGACCTGTACAACATTGTATAGTTTTGGCCAACTGAATTTTGCAGGACACCTGTAGCACACTCAAATCTCTGTTTCCTTGACAACCAGCCTGCATTCTGTGCATCCTACTCATCCCCTAAGTGTTCCCTATGTATTTTCAGGCATCAACACACAAGTACGGTGCGTGATTCGTTGAAAATGCCATGTTTCGATAGTGAAACGACCCGTACATACGCATGCACCAGTGGGGTACGCTCCACACGCATATGGCCACAATGCAATGGTGAAACAACCCGTACACACGCACGTACCAGTGGGGTACGCTCCACATGCATACCGCGTATGGCCACAATGCAATGGTGAGACGACCCGTACACACGCGCGCACCAGTGGGGTACGCTCCACATGTGTATGGCCACAATGCAATGGTGAGACGACCCGTACACACGCACGCACCAGTGGGGTACGCTCCACACGCGTATGGCCACAAAGCTATGGTGAGACGACCCGTACAAACGCATGCACCAGTGGGGTACGCTCCACACGCGTACCGCATATGGCCACAATGCAATGGTGAGACGACCCGTACACACGCATGCACCAGTGGGGTACGCTCCACACGCGTACCGCGTATGGCCACAATGTAATGGTGAGACGACCCGTACACACGCCGCACTAGTGGGGTACGCTCCACGCGCGTATGGCCACAATGCTATGGTGAGACGACCCGTACACACGCACGCACCAGTGGGGTACGCTCCACATGCGTATGGCCACAATGCTATGGTGAGACGACCCGTACACACGCACGCACCAGTGGGGTATGCTCCCCACGCGTATGGCCACAATGCTATGGTGAGACAACCCGTACACATGCACGCACCAGTGGGGTACGCTTCACATACGTACCGCATATGGCCACAATGCAATGGTGAGACAACCCGTACACATGCACGCACCAGTGGGGTACGCTCCACACGCCTACTGCGTATGGCCACATTGCAATGGTGAGACGACCCTTACTCACGCACGCACCAGTGGGGTACGCTCCACACACGTATGGCCACAATGCTATGGTGAGACGACCCGTACACACACACGCACCAGTCGGGTACGCTCCACACGCATATGGCCACAATGCAATGGTGAGACGACCCGTACACACGCACGCACCAATGGGGTACGCTCCACACGCGTATGGCCACAATGCAATGGTGAGACGACCCGTAGACACGCACGTACCAGTGGGGTACGCTCCATACTCGTACCGCGTATGGCCACAATGCAATGGTGAGACGACCCGTACACACGCACGCACCAGTGGGGTACGCTCCACACGCGTATGGCCACAATGCAATGGTGAGACGACCCGTAAACACGCACACACCAGTGGGGTATGCTCCACATGCGTACCGCGTATGGCCACAATGCAATGGTGAGACGACCCGTACATACGCACACACTACTGAATGCATGTATACAGTGCGTTCCACAAGCTCCCGCATGGCCCCATTACTATAGTGATAACAGCAAAACACATGGCAGGGATGTGGGTGTGCGGTCATAATGAGAATGTTCATGTATGTGTTGGCATTGCATACTTAGATTAGAAGGCCCTAGGTGTGGCACACAGTCATATAGCAGAGGGCATGTTATCTAGTGGCACAGTTGATGTGTGATGGGCTGTGGAGACATGACATTTGTGATGGGCCACTATGTGGTTCACATTACCTAGACACTTGTCACATGAGTAACATCATGAACATGTTGTTATTCACATGAACACTGTGATGGCACACTCTTCATTACGGGCATCTGTCACATGATGCCAGGGACAGGGGCACTGTCTCTCTTTGCCAATTGACGCTCTGCATGACCCTGTGTGACAATGTAATGTGTGTGCCATGTAATAGATTTGACATTCTGTTTGTATCGGGTAAAGGTAATCCTCTTTTGGTGCATCTATGATGGGTCTGTGTCGTGATTGGAAGTGTCTCACATGTACGCACACCATGCCACAGGGGCACTTCCACAGCTCATGTGTATGATGGCATCATAGAGCATTAGGCCACAGACATACAGATCTGCATTCAGCGGATGGCTGTGGTGTAGTTTTGTAAAATGCACAACTCATGCACAATGTCACCGAAAAGTAAAATATATAGCACATGTGAAGTGGGTGTGTTCCTTGCAGTCAGCTGTCTGGATGTGTTGACCGGCTTCTCATGCAGGTCACGTGACGTGTGTCACTGAGGCAATACATTGCTCTGCTAACTCAGACATGCCCAAATGATCATTTGTGTGCATGTCATGTCCATTTCACAGCCAACAGGGGAATCAGTTTTGTTGTAGGAGTGCCAACTAGCTGGTATAAGTGTCCATGATGTATAGCCCACGGTGAATTCATAAGTGATTTCATGTGTTTAAGCTGTGTTGATTGTGCTATGTACATAGTAATTGTTGTTTGCTGAAAGTTGTACATATTTTCACCCACACATGTCGTGCAGGGCACCTCCTCTGCCAAGGCCGTTGCCTGACTTGGATGCCATGAGGGAACGTGATTGCATCCGCCGCTACAGTTTTCCTCAGGAGTTGATTCAGAATTTGACGGACAGGCTGGAACCACATCTACTACCGTGACACAGGTATCCAACTGCGCTGACACCCAAGGTAAAGGTGATGGCAGCCCTACATTTCTTTGCCACAGGTACGTTCCAATTCACCATAGCTGATGTGGGGGGGATGTCCCAGACCATGTTCAGCCGTGTCCTACGTGATGTCTTAGCTGCAATGTTGCAACACATTGATGAATTCATTAAATTCCCTACTCTACAAGAGTTGAACAATGTCAAGGGTGTATTCTATGCCCTGGGACACATGCCACATGTAATTGGTTCCATCAATGGGACACATGTAGGACTGGTGCCACCACAGGCTCAGGAGCAGGCCTTCCGCAACAGGAAACATTACCACTACATAAATGCCCTGGTGGTGTGTCTTGCTAACATGATGATTTCCCATGTTTGTGCTCGTTTTCCAGGATCATGCCACGATGCATTCATCATGAGGCGGAGCAGGGTACCACAGATGATGCTGCAGCTGCGCATCCATCGGGCATGTCTTGTTGGTGGGTAAACACTGTTTCTCATGTATGTCTCAATGTCAATTATCTCTCTCATGGCTTATCATTGTACACACATTGACATGAATTATTGTTGTAGGAGACGCCGGATATCCAAACATGCCATGGCTCATGACTCCACTACGCAACCCCAGAACTGCAGTAGACCAGCGTTACAATAATGCACATGGGAAAACCCGACGTGTGATCGAGCGTACGTCTGGACTCCTGAAGAGTCGGTTCAGGTGTCTCGACAAGACAGGCGGAGCCCTACCATACTCCCCGGTCAAGGTGTGTGTCATCTTCACTGTGTGCTGCATGCTGCACAACATGGCAGTGGAGGGGGAGGTGCCACTCATCCTCGATCCTGATGATGAGGACCATCCACCTGTTGAGGACGAAGGCCTTGGCCAGGATGCTAGAGATGAGGAGGAGGAGGAGGATGATATCCGGAGTCAGCTCATACGCAAATTCTACTCATAACGGTGAGTACCTGTAAAATAGTGTGCAAGCTAATACCATAGAGTGACATGTGTAGCATACTGTGTGTCCAGCAGACTGTACAGTCACTTTGATGTTTGTGGTGCAGTGTCACACAAGTGACGATGTCATGCCACACACATGAGCGCAATGCTTGAAGTTTGAATGTACAAGTGTACTACATTGTTAGTGTATTGTACATGAGCTTGTCTGAAATAATATATTCAGTACATGACCCCTTGTTTGCCTCTACTTTCCAGGTTGCCCTGCATGTTGTCTGTTCATGTCATCTTGGTCCTCCTGCAATTCCTTGTGATGATAGCAACGTCGGATGAATCTGGGTACCCTGCACAGACATGTGGAAATGTCAGTTTGGGTAAGGATTGCAAACAGGCAATTTATTGTTGGTATGCTTTTTGATTATGTATAAACTGTTCACGCGCATGTTGTAGGCCCATACATACATGTCACATTACCATGTATCAAATTTCATGTTGCGCCACTCCCAGGACAAGACAGTCACCTTTCTTGACAGTCATCTGTAGTAGAGTTTTGACTTTGATGAATGCATCAATGTGTGTTAACATTGACCCTGACACATTGCGGATGTTGCTTCTGAGAGTTGAATAGCAATGTTGCAGTGCTATTTGCTGTAGTGTGCGTTGCTGACTAGCTGGCCCTTGATGGCTGTCCTGTTGTGGTTCCTGATGAGTTGGTGTTGTCTGCGGGTGGCACTTTTGTGTGCATTGTAGCTTTCTGGTGATTGATTGCAGTGCGTGCTCCTCTACAGCTTCTGACAGTTGCACTTGGAGGTCCTGGGGTCTTTGTTGAAGCATGCGGCAATGTTGTTGTTGTGTTAGGTGGCGGAGGACTTGAATGGTTGCAAAGGTGTCTGCGCAGTTGTTGATCCACTGTTTGAGGCAGATGGGAGCAGTGTGGGGGTAGGTGGGGTAGGCTTGTGGTCCCAGGGCAAGGGTAGCTATCAGTTAGTCCGTGGTGAGGTTGCACCAGCAGCGGCGTGGCATGGTCTGTGTGCCGGGGGTTGTGGTGTGTTTCCTGAAGGTGAAGTGGACGCTTCTGTGGTCTGTCCAGTGGTGTTAGGTGTTGTTGTTGGATAAGACATGTGGAGTTTCTGAGAAGATGGGGTCCTGTGTGTGTCTAGCGTTGTGGGTGTGGGTTGTCACAAGTTGTTGTAATCCAAGGTTGGCAAGCTTGTCCATCACGGTGGAGTTAGCGTCATTGTTGTTATGACGGTGGAAGTAAATTTCCCCAAGGAGGATGTAATCCGTGTAGGCGAGGGCGTGCGTGCTGATAAGGTGAGCGATGGAGTTGATGAATAGTGGTAATACTACAGGTGGTCTATAGATGAGTGTTCCTCTGAGGGTGGTGTTGGTGTGGATCTGAAAATGCATGTGCTAGGCGGTGTGGAGGATGTCGTTGGTGTTGGTAGTGAATCTGGGAGTGTTAATGTGGATGATGGCAATTCCTCCTACCACTCTGTGGGTGCGGTGTTTGCGGGAGTTCTCATTGCCTTCTGGTATGGCTATGGTGATGTCTGTTGCCGAGGTGGTGTTCAGCCTGGTTGCCGTCCACAACACCAGCCAGCCCAACTACAGCAACAACCTCTTCACAGGAACAAGAACCTGACTTCCGGAGTACTTGTGGAAATCCAGGGTGCAGGCACACACCTCATCCTCAACATCCCCTGCTACTGTAGTGTAGTTCCTATATTCCCAATAGGCTCTGCGCATTGGAATAACATAAACAATAGTTTAGACATAGGACTGAGGTCATCTAGGTCTCTACTGAATATGTTAGACTTAATTAGGTATGCCAGCTAGCTCAGAGGTCACTAGAAACATTCTTGAATGAACAGGAAGGAGTTGACTTTCCTGATTAGACAAGAAGGGATTCGTTTATGACAACCGCATAAACATGACAACTTTGCTCCCTCCAGAACAAGGAGTATATCTCCAGAGTCGTGTGAAAACAATAGACAGCTATTTCACTCAGTCAATCGTGCATGCTTAGTTTCACCAGAGTGCAGAGAAATAGAGAGACGGGCGTTTTCAATAAAAGGTGTTATTTATTGAGCAGTCCTCTTTCTCGTGCAAGAGAAGTGAATTGCCACAAATACAATACTTGTTATAAAGTAAAGTGCGTACAGTAAAAGTAGTATTATGAAATAATACTGTAAAAGCATTGATATGGTTTCTGAGCCATATGATACTTAAAATGGATAAAATATATACATTCATAAAATCATTGACTAAACGTACTCAACTGGTGCTTCTAAGATACGCCTACCACGGTGTACCTAACCTAAGCCTATTGCAGTTCTGACAACTCGTTGCAAAGTTGTAAATTTGCACGTTCATCCCTGGCCACCAGTATTGTGATTGTAATTCTATTACAGATTTCAAGATCTCTTGGTACCTCAGACCCATTCCCATGTGTGCTTCTTGAATCAAGTAAGCTCTCCGGTTCGTGTTTGGAATTACTCTATCCCCCACTCCAGGGATTTGAGCAAAAGGAATGGAGTTCACATCAATTATGTATTTATTTCCGAGTGGATAATTTAGAGTTAACGCCGCATAGTTGCCTTTCATTGAGGCTTTTACTGCTAGTAGCGTTTCACCGTCTATTTGTTTTTTAGTACGATTTTTTGTAGCTATGGAAGCCAGTTTGACAGCTGCCGCTGTGGCTCTGTTAGCCAATGAATTCCCTGCAACGTGAACGCCATCACGTTGATGACTCAGTGTATGTATCACGTGAGTCTTTTGTAGTTCTTTCTGCAAAAGAACTACCTGTTCCCCAAGTTTTTTATGTTTATTGTGGCACCAGTCTCATCTTTGTAACCGTTTTTGATCCATGTCGGCATGTCATTATTGTAAGATATGACGCAGTAATGCGAATCGCACACTATTAGTGTGGGGAATTCGCGATCTGCATTTTCAAGCACCATCTTTAAAGATCTTATTTCAGCTCGCTGAGCTGTACAGTTTCTGATTGATTCAGTTTTGGTGACCATCAGTCTGAATTTACCTAAGCGCCAGCGACCTTTAACAATCACGCATGCTGCATTGTAAATTTGTTTATCCACAACGTAGTGTTGTGCAAATCTGTCCGTGTAGATTACACAGGTGTATTGTTCGAGAGGCAGAATTTCGATTGACAGAGGACATTCACTTTTGTATTCTAGATCTTCTAGTCTTTTCATTTTTGGATCAAAAGCATGCTTCACGTCTTCTGCAGCAAGAGAATTTTCCCATTGTATCCATTTGGATCTAATGCCACAGCATTTGGAATGCATGGTCTTGTCACTGCCTCAATGGCTGATATTGCTGTTAAAACAGATATGCTCTTGCCTTGGGCTAGGGCTCTTTCTTTTGCTACAGCAGTTTGAACCGCTGTTAGAATTTTTTCAGTAGAATTGAATTTCATTTCAGCTTGTGTGTACAAGTGTGATTTATAAGCTATTGGTACCGTTTCTCCCTCATTAGAGGTCAGGTACGTGAATCCGCATCCTCCTGGGATGACTCGGATTACAAGGTTGCGTTCATTTGCGCGTGTTTGAAGTTTTGTTTTAGTTAACATGTCTGTTTGTAATGTTCGTAAAATTTCTGTGTGTTTCTGAGTCCAATTAATTGGTTTGAAATCAGGTTTTATTAATTCATAGAGAGGTTTAACCCTCTCTGCATAATTTAGAAGGTATGTTCTTCCGAAATTCAGCAAACCTAGAATTGATTGTAAGTTTTTCAGCGTTTTTGGTGCTTGGAGTACTGCACACTTGTCTGCTAGTCTTTTGCCTTCACTTGATAATTCATATCCTAAAAACAGGACAGTTAGATGGGCAATTCGTGACTTTTTAAAGTTACATTTGTACCCTTCTGCTGCGAACCCAAGTATTATGGTGTTCACTCTATTCAAGTGTGTCTCCAGGTCGTCGTCTGTAAGATAGAAGTCATCGACATAGGATAATGCCTCATCATCATACATTTGTAGTAACTCTGTTACCCTTGCTGAGAATAATCCTGGGCTGTTCTTGAATCCCTGTGGGAGATGGCAAAATTGTTTTTGCACCCCCATTGTTGAGAAAGCGGTCAAATACCTGCTTTCAGGTGCAATGTTTTGACAAAAGAAACCATTTGAGATATCTAATGTAGTTTTATATTTTTTGCGCACGATGTTATTCATTAGTGCTGCACTGTGTGAGTTTTGTACTGCAAATGTTTTGCAGCAGGAGTTTAGGTGTCTGTAGTCCAAAACTAGACGATATGAATCGTCTTGCTTGGAGATCGGAAACAAAGGATTGTTCATTTGTGAGGTGCATGTTTCAATCAACCCCTGATATTCAAGTTGATCTAAGATCTCCCTGACTTGTTTGTTAGCTTCTTGCTTAACAGGATACTGCCTTTGTGCAGTTGGTTCATTTTTTTAACTGAATTTTGTGGTGAGGGGAATCCTCATCCCATCCTACATGATTTTTATATAATGCAGGGGCTTGGGCTACTGCCCATTTTCTTGCAAATGTGCATTTTTTATGAATTGGAATTTGAATTGAGAAGGCAGGCATAATCATTTCTTCGCCATGTGGGCACTCCCTGACAAACTCTGGTGGCCAGTCTTTTTCTGCTAGAAGGATATCATAGCCTTTCGAAAGGTTATCCCAAAAGAGACCCTTTATTTTCCTAGTTTTGTCTCCCTCTATACGTAATGTTATTTCATATAATTTATGGGGTATGCTAACCCTGGTGTCTGCAGTTTCCACTTGAATGTATTCATTCATGACCACTGTCTCCAGAAGATTCATCAGGATCTTGCGAGCTATGGTCACTTCTGCTGCGCTGTCTAGCATTGTCTGGGCCCATTCTCCGTTTTTCAGTTGTGTCCTCAGAATCCTCGGCATGTTTTATTTTAATACTGGCTACCTTCTTTTTGGAAATTGTAATTTTTTACTTTGATGAGCAGGTTCCTTGTCTTTGGACTTGACGTGCTCTTCCTTGTGTTCTGACCGTCCTCTTCTTTCCGATTTCTGTGAGGAAGTCTGAAAAGATTGAGAGGGACGAGTATCATTATCTTGATATCTGTCAGGTTTTCTCAATTTATCCCTATTTCTAAGGTTGTGTCTTTTTTCAGAGTGCTCCCTGTGGGGAGACTTGCTTCCTCGTTCTGGAGATCTATCTCTCCGTTGAGGAGACCTTCCTCTGGACTGAAATTGTTTTTCTCTGGGAGTGGTTTGTTTATTACCCTCCCACCTCTTTTTTGGAGTGTTGAGATTATTTTTGATAAAGGTTTTTTCAGGATTTTCAATTAGTTGTGGTTTTAGTGGTTTCCCACCCAAACTATCTCTACCTAGTTCTTCATAGGATTTTTCTATGATTCTGGCAAGTTCAAAAGGTTGTTCTGCTATATCTGTTTCTTTCAATTTCTGGCGGATCGCCACAGATGCTGCTTCTCCTTTTATGTTGGCTAGTAATATAGCCGAGACTTGCTTAAAGTCTTTCAGTAATTTCATACCTAGAGTTAAAGCAGGTTCTGGACCGTATTCATTTTGAATCTGTCTTAATACGTCTGGTATAACCGGCATGGACGGAACACCATGTGTTTTTGTGTATATCGAAGCAAAGACTGTGCCCCAAGTGTCACAGTCCTCCACATGTGGTGCGATCCCCATTGGAAGACAGATAGTCAGAATTCTGTGTTTGTCATGAGGTGTAGTATCAGGAAATACTGCCTCTATTTGAGTTATTTTTTGAGCTAACCAGAATGGAATTTGTTCCCGTTTCGCTGGTATTTTGCCAATGGCTGATTGTATATTCTGTGGTGTGATTTTATTTGTGTTCCCCTGGTGAGGGGTGTGCTGTGGAATTTTTATTGCTGGTTGGACTGTTGAAGTCCGCATGACATATTGGACCAATTGTCTATGTATTTTAATTAGTTGTTTTAGCTGAGCCAAAAGTTCCCGGTCTGACATTTTTTCAATGTCGGGATGTGTTGTATAGCTGGCTAGAACCAGCCATGTGGCTCCTGGTCTACCTACTGGACCGAGCCTGGTGATGTTATTTTGATGTTTTAGGGCGCCATTAAACCAGAGCAGGTGCTCTTGGTATGTTAGTGGAATTTCAACGTCCTCGAAAGGAGCGTATTCCTCTAGAGATTCCTCTATTTTGTAATAGTGGAAATATTGTGTCACAGCGCGTGCTGCTGGAAAATGTATGAATAGAATACCTCTGTCTTCCGATATTCATGGGCCTCTGCCACAAATATGACTGTACCACCTCTTGATGATAGTCAATTTTCTATAAGTTTAATAGTTATAGTTCTTCTTACATTTACCAGAATGATTATAGCATTCGGGTCTTCTTCTCGGAGACTTGTGTCATCCGCTTAAAGTTGAGCTGCTATTCTGGCTCTCTCTCTTTCATCATCACTTTTCCCCATTTTTCTGACAGAAAGTTTTTTTGTTGCAGAGCAAGTTTTAAGGAAACAAAGATTAGGTTCACAATATTTTGGAACACTGTATCCTTCAACGTTGACTAAACCAAAAACTAGTACATAGGATTCTCATCCTACTAAGTTCCGGCGGATATTAACCTTTCACCCACTCCAGACGTCTATTGGAGTTTTTACGGGAAAAAGGGGTCTGTGTGAAAAGCACGACTGAGTTACTCTAGTATCTTGCGTTAGATTATCGCCTTACCAAACGTTGGGCGCCATGTAGTGTAGTTCCTATATTCCCAATAGGCTCTGCGCATTGGAATAACATAAACAATAGTTTAGACATAGGACTGAGGTCATCTAGGTCTCTACTGAATATGTTAGACTTAATTAGGTATGCCAGCTAGCTCAGAGGTCACTAGAAACTTTCTCGAATGAACAGGAAGGAGTTAACTTTCCTGATTAGACAAGAAGGGATTAGTTTCTGACAACCGCATAAACATGACAACTTTGCTCCCTCCAGAACAAGGAGTATATCTCCAGAGTTGTGTGAAAACAATAGACAGTTATTTCGCTCAGTCAATCGTGCATGCTTTGTTTCACCAGAGTGCAGAGAAATAGAAAGACGGGCGTTTTCAATAAAAGGTGTTATTTATTGAGCAGTCCTCTTTCTCGTGCAAGAGAAGTGAATTGCCATAATTGCAATACTTGTTATAAAGTAAAGTGCGTACAGTAAAAGTAGTATTATGAAATAATACTGTAAAAGCATTGATATGGTTTCTGAGCCATATGATACTTAAAATGGATAAAATATATACATACATAAAATCATTGACTAAACGTACTCAACTGGTGCTTCTAAGATACGCCTACCTCGGTGTACCTAACCTAAGCCTAGTACGTGGGAAGGAGTATATGAGCTGCAGTTTAAGTTAAGTTAGTTTTTGCCAAGAATCTGTATCAAGAATTCTCTAAGGATCTAATCAGCTCCGTACCTTGGTTATAGAATGAAGGAGGTCTTGTATCTCTTTCTCAGGACTCGTTTTCCCAGCAACTCGCAAGGGTTACTGGAAATACTGGAGCTGAATTTCTCGGCAAGACAAGGTGCGACAAGGGGAGGGTCGGCTTCCTTCGGCACTCGCATCAGCTGGGCTTTGGGCAAGTAGATAGCCGGTCTGCTCCAAACCACAGTGTGTTTGCTTAAGGCAATGTTGGTATATTTATACCTGGAAGGTGCAGAGTTTGACGTAAAGTTGGACATAAGACGTCACTAAGAACTTACAGTTCTTTCTGGACTCCAGGAGTTCTTACACAAATCAAAACAAAAGCAGGGGGATTTCCCGGGCTGCTGGAGGCTTGGTTTGTTTAAAGAACGCGCTGTACTTTCTAGGAGTCTATGGGAGTAGCCTTGCCGTATTTGGACCGCATTGGCTATGACTAAATATGGATATGATTCTTATGCCTTTATAAGGATATGTTTTGTTATAACCACATAAGGGCATGAATCAGGAATATTTAAATAGGGTCCTAGATACATTCACAACACTACTGCCACATGACCATCCGCCTGAGATACCTACAATGGTCCCACAGTCAAATGCAGGTTCACCTTCATACTCCTCAGCCACACTCAGTCGGCACTCCACAGACCCAGGCAAAATATATGATATGGACGTCTACCATCTAACACCCCATTGCCCACAGTCCGTCTTGGCACCCTTGGCCAGGCCATCAATCTTCACATCCAGAGCACAACAGCATGTGGCTGCTAGTTCTCATACCTCATTGCACAGGTCCTGGTGCTCCCTCCGTGGACACCTACATATTAGCCATGCTCTTGACACCTCACACACTCTTCTATGACTGTCTGTCATTGCAGTATTTAAAGCAAACCCCATCTTCTGCAGTTAGTAACCATCACGGGTGAGTATTGCCATCCATGTATGTAGTTTTTTCTGTCTTGTAACCTATGTGTGTCCACAGCCGGACTAAGATCCCAGTGTGTGGATGGCTAGAGTTTGCAGGAGATTGTGGCAATTGAAGACATTTCACCTCACAAATGTATTAGAATCTGGGTACATACAAATACATCAATGCTTTTCGTGCTAGTTAGATTTATTTTTGACTCTTGTGCGTGTAACGTGAGTAGGTGCTGTACAACAAGGGGGGAATCCAAAGTTCACAGCGGGAGATGTGATGCCTTACAGTATGAGTCAACAGAGTCCAGGCCACAGTGCTTGGCATCATTGGGCACACTGCGACCAGCAAGTCCATGTGGGAGAGTCTGAAAGTCAATAGGGTGATGCTGTTGCCCACTGAGGCAAGAAGCCAGAACAGGTGACCTGGGAGTTGTGCATGGCCCTATGCCTCTCAACGTCTGGAGCATGGACAACCCACCTTCCTTGGGGGTCCCTCACGTGCAGGCCTTGACGATGCATGGGATTCTCCATCTGACAATTCCTCCTCCTCCTCCCTCACTGTGCCTGTTGTTGGTCTTTGCCTAGATGTTTTTGGCCTTGTGACACAGGGAGGGTGCTGCATGTTGACAGCGATCAGACGGAGCGATTGTTTAATTTCCCTATGCACCGTCATGAGCTCATCCAGTCTTGCCTCCATCCGTCCCTGGTGTCGTTCTTGACTGGCATGTAGCTGGGCCTGCTGATTGGTCATTTTGTTTAGGGCCTCCACTACCAGGCTGAACTCCCTGGTGTCCCGTCGGTATACATCCATGATGTCTCTGAGTTCTGCCATACCGGGCCCTGCATCTGGCTGGTCAGGTTCTCGCCTCTGCCTTGCGCCACTCCCACCACCCCTGCCCACACGAGCCGGGTCTGCATTTGTGGGCACATCATGTCGACGGGCCCATGAGTGCTGGCAGTGGAGGTGTCGTCTGCCACCTCATGGGTGTCCGGCGAACCATGTCCCTCATTGTCAGACTGGCTCTGTTGTGGATTATGGGCAGGGCTCTGAGCTGTCTGCTGGGATGTGGCAGGAATGGGTGTGGTGGTTGGCACAGATGTATCTCTTCCAGCTGCTGCAGGGGTTTGGGATCCAGAGGGGCCTGGTTGGTTGGGGTCATCCACAGTGTGTTGAGAGGCCTCACTGACGGTGGGGTCAGTGCCATGCTGAGCCTGGGACTGGGATCCATCTCCCCCTGGTTGGGGGTAGTTTCCACACGTTCCCCTGTGGGTTTGAGAGACAAACACTGTTAATGCACTATCATGCAAGATCCAAATTTAATATCCATTGTCGTTAGCAATGTTCCCCCTGCTTTGGATTGTTGAAATTGTTCACTTGTGTATGGGTATGTTGTGGGCTGAGATTGACATCTGCTTAGGGGTGATTGACATGTTGGGTACTGTTGACGATGACTGTCACAGTCATTGCTGTGGCTTGTGTCGACAGCACCACACAGATCCAGCTGTGCTCTGTGTGGCCCAATCTGCACAATGCAGTGTCATTAATTATGCCTGGTACAAGCATGCACAGGGTTTTAATGCAGCATGTTTATGATGGCGACTGAGTGGAAATTTGCTGATTTCATTCAGCAACTTTTGAGAGGTGTTGCTGTGCTGTGACGGCCACCCACTGCCAAACCCCCAGGACCAGTACACCCACTTCAGGCACGGGGCTTTAAGATGTGGCACTTCTAAAAGATGCAATACCTTGTCAATACCCAGGTCAATGGTGCTACTTGAGTGCATCCACAGCATCACAAAGCTGTGGCAACAGCATTGTGTGAGTGTCACAATGGACTGTGCTTTATTTGTTTGGATACGTCATCAGATCAGTATTTTTGAGGTTGTGTTACATGACGATTGTGACAGTGGTGCACTCCATTATTTGTCACCAGGGGCTCGGTTTCTGTAAGGGGTGTGTGTGACAGGCCATGCTAGTAGTGTGAGTGTGATTGGCAAGTGGGCATCCCTCGTGGTGTGTCTGTCCCCCCATGAAGCATGCTGCCATGATAGTGGTTGTGAGTTCCTGTGCAGGATATCTGACCTTGTCCTGGTGTTGGTGTTTGCACTGGTCACGGGAGGTCCTTGTGCTGCCTACACCAGGGCCCAGTGACAGCTATCTTGTCAGTACTTTCACACTCCCTGTGCATGGTGCATGGGTGTGTACCTGGGCCATATGGGTTGAGTGCAGCCTCCTACCTTACACCCTGCACCCTCTCACCCTCCCCCTTGCAGCCTTCTGCCACTCCCCTTGCACACACCCCATACTGTTTGGCACTGCTGGGAGTCATGGCCACACCCCCCCACACCCCCTCATACTGTTAGGCACTGCTGGGAGTCATGGGCACCCCCCCCCACACCTCCCATACTGTTAGGCACTGCTGGGAGTCAAGGGCACATCCCCCATACTGTTAGGCACTGCTGGGAGTCATGGCCACACCCCCCAGACCCCCATACTGTTAGGCACCACTGGGAGTCATGGCTACACACCCCCATACTGTTAGGCACTGCTGAGAGTCATGGCCACACCCCCACCCCCCCATACTGTTAGGCACTGCTGGGAGTCATGGCTACACACCCCCATACTGTTAGGCAATGCTGGGAGTCATAGCCACACACCCCACACACCCACATACTGTTAGGCACTGCTGGGAGTCATGGCCACACACCCCCATGCCCCCCATACTGTTAGGCACTGCTGGGAGTCATGGCCACCCCCCGCACCCCCCATACTGTTAGGCACGGCTGGGAGTCATGGGCACATCCCCCCACCCCCCATAACTGTTAGGCACTGCTGGAAGTCATGGCCACCCCCCCTCCCCCCATACTGTTAGGCACTGCTAGGAGTCAATGCTACACCCCCCACACCCCCATACTGTTAGGCACTGCTGGGAGTCATGGCTACACCCCCCAGCCCCATACTGTTAGGCAATGCTGCGAGTCATGGCTATACACCCCCATACTGTTAGGCACTGCTGGGAGTAATGGCTACACCCCCCACCCCCCCATATTATTAGGCACTGCTTGGAGTCATAGTTATACCCCCCCACCCCCCATACTGTTAGGCAATGCTGGGAGTCATGGCTATACACCCCCATACTGTTAGGCACTGCTGGGAGTCATGGCTACACACCCCCATACTGTTAGGCAATGCTGGGAGTCATGGCCACCCCCCCCCCACCTCCCCCCATACTGTTAGGCACTGCTGGGAGTCATGGCCACACCCCCCACACCCCCCATACAGTTAGGCACTGCTGGGAGTCATGGCCACCCCCGCACCCCCCATACTGTTAGGCACTGCTGGGAGTCATGGGCACATCCCCCATACTGTTAGGCACTGCTGGAAGTCATGGCCATCTCCCCACCCCCCCATACTGTTAGGCACTGCTGGGAGTCAATGCTACATCCCCCCATACCCCCAATACTGTTAGGAACTGCTGGGAGTCATGGCTACACCCCCCACCCCCATACTGTTAGGCAATGCTGCGCGTCATGGCTATACACCCCCATACTGTTAGGCACTGCTGAGAGTCATGGCTACACCCCCCACCCCCATACTATTAGGCACTGCTTGGAGTCATAGTTATACCCCCCAACCCCCATACTGTTAGGCAATGCTGGGAGTCATGGCTATACACCCCCATACTGTTAGGCACTGCTGGGAGTCATGGCTACACCCCCACCCCCCCATACTGTTAGGCACTGCTTGGAGTCATAGTTACACCCCCCACCCCCCATACTGTTAGGCAATGCTGGGAGTCATGGCTACACACCTCCATACTGTTAGGCACTGCTGGGAGTCATGGCCACACGCCCCCACACACCCCATACTGTTAGGCACTGCTGGGAGACATGGCTACACCCCCCCACCCCCCATACTGTTAGGCACTGCTGGGAGTCATGGCCACACCCCCCCCAAAACCCCCATACTGTTAGGCACTGCTGGGAGTCATGGCTACAACCATACTGTTAGGCACTGCTGGGAGTCATGGCCACACACCCCCACACCCCCCATACTGTTAGGCACTGCTGGGAGTCATGGGCACACCCCTCCCACCCCCCATACTGTTAGGCACTGCTGGGAGTCATGGCCACACCCCCCACCCCCCCAATACTGTTAGGCACTGCTGGGAGTCAAGGGCACATCCCCCATACTGTTAGGCACTGCTGGGAGTCATGGCCATACCCCCCAGACCCCCATACTGTTAGGCACCACTGGGAGTCATGGCTACACACCCCCATACTGTTAGGCACTGCTGAGAGTCATGGCCACCCCCCCACCCCCCCATACTGTTAGGCACTGCTGGGAGTCATGGCTACACACCCCCATACTGTTAGGCAATGCTGGGAGTCATAGCCACACACCCCACACACCCACATACTGTTAGGCACTGCTGGGAGTCATGGCCACACACCCCCATGCCCCCCATACTGTTAGGCACTGCTGGGAGTCATGGCCACCCCCCGCACCCCCCATACTGTTAGGCACGGCTGGGAGTCATGGGCACATCCCCCCACCCCCCATAACTGTTAGGCACTGCTGGAAGTCATGGCCACCCCCCCTCCCCCCATACTGTTAGGCACTGCTGGGAGTCAATGCTACACCCCCCACACCCCCATACTGTTAGGCACTGCTGGGAGTCATGGCTACACCCCCCAGCCCCATACTGTTAGGCAATGCTGCGAGTCATGGCTATACACCCCCATACTGTTAGGCACTGCTGGGAGTCATGGCTACACCCCCCACCCCCCCATATTATTAGGCACTGCTTGGAGTCATAGTTATACCCCCCCACCCCCCATACTGTTAGGCAATGCTGGGAGTCATGGCTATACACCCCCATACGGTTAGGCACTGCTGGGAGTCATGGCTACACCCCCCCATACTGTTAGGCAATGCTGGGAGTCATGGCCACACCCCCCACCTCCCCCCATACTGTTAGGCACTGCTGGGAGTCATGGCCACACCCCCCCACACCCCCCATACAGTTAGGCACTGCTGGGAGTCATGGCCACCCCCCACACCCCCCATACTGTTAGGCACTGCTGGGAGTAATGGGCACATCCCCCATACTGTTAGGCACTGCTGGAAGTCATGGCCATCTCCCCACCCCCCATACTGTTAGGCACTGCTGGGAGTCAATGCTACACCCCCCATACCCCCAATACTGTTAGGAACTGCTGGGAGTCATGGCTACACCCCCCACCCCCATACTGTTAGGCAATGCTGCGAGTCATGGCTATACACCCCCATACTGTTAGGCACTGCTGGGAGTCATGGCTACACCCCCCACCCCCATACTATTAGGCACTGCTTGGAGTCATAGTTATACCCCCCAACCCCCATACTGTTAGGCAATGCTGGGAGTCATGGCTATACACCCCCATACTGTTAGGCACTGCTGGGAGTCATGGCTACACCCCCACCCCCCCATACTGTTAGGCACTGCTTGGAGTCATAGTTACACCCCCCACCCCCCATACTGTTAGGCAGTGCTGGGAGTCATGGCTACACACCTCCATACTGTTAGGCACTGCTGGGAGTCATGGCCACACGCCCCCACACACCCCATACTGTTAGGCACTGCTGGGAGTCATGGCTACACCCCCCCACCCCCCATACTGTTAGGCACTGCTGGGAGTCATGGCCACACACCCCCCAAAACCCCCATACTGTTAGGCACTGCTGGGAGTCATGGCTACAACCATACTGTTAGGCACTGCTGGGAGTCATGGCCACACACCCCCACACCCCGCATACTGTTAGGCACTGCTGGGAGTCATGGGCACACCCCTCCCACCCCCCATACTGTTAGGCACTGCTGGGAGTCATGGCCACACCCCCCACACCCCCATAATGTTAGGCACTGCTGGGAGTCATGGCTACACCCCCCACTCTCCCCATACTGTTAGGCAATGCTGGGAGTCATGGCTACACATCCCCATACTGTTAGGCACTGCTGGGAGTCATGGCTACACCCCCACCCCCCATACTGTTAGGCAATGCTGGGAGTCATGGCTACACACCCCCATACTGTTAGGCACTGCTGGGAGTCATGGCCACACCCCCCACACCCCCACATACTGTTAGGCAATGCTGGGAGTCATGGCTACACATCCCCATACTGTTAGGCACTGCTGGGAGTCATGGCTACACCCCCACCCCCCCATACTGTTAGGCAATGCTGGGAGTCATGGCTACACACCCCCATACTGTTAGGCACTGCTGGGAGTCATGGCCACACCCCCCACACCCCCACATACTGTTAGGCACTGCTTGGAGTCATGGCTACACCCACCCAGCCCACATACTGTTAGCCAATGCTGGGAGTCATGGCCACACCCCCCACCATTCCCCCCATACTGTTAGGCAGTGCTGGGAGTCATGGCTACACATCCGATACTGTTAGGCACTGCTGGGAGTCATGGCTACCCCCCCCCCATACTGTTAGGCACTGCTGGGAGTCATGGCTACACCCCCACCCACCCATACTGTTAGGCAATGCTGGGAGTCATGGCTACACACCCCCATACTGTTAGGCAGTGCTGGGAGTCATGGCCACACTCCCCCACACCCCCCATACTGTTAGGCACTGCTGGGAGTCCCCCCATGTTACATGAGTTGTTTGTATACTCACCAGGCTCAATGGCTCCTTCAATTCCGTGAACTCCTACCGGTGGTAGCAGGGCCATGACTTTCTCCTCCCAGGGATGGTATTGTGCTGGTCTGCGGGGAGGGCCACCTCCAGTGTGATGAGCGTTGGCGTAGTCCTCATCCATCTTGCGCTTGACCATCCTCTGCAGAGCGTACCACCTGTTCTGGCAAACCGCCCTGGTGCGCCTGATGGGTGCAACAGCATTGACCTTCTCGACGATCCTCTCCCACAGGCGTGTCTATTGAGCTATGCTGGTCTGTCTGACCAATGCACCAAACAGCTGTGGAAAAACCCTGATGACTTCATCTGTAAGGATCTCCATCTCCGGGTTAGTGAACTTTGGATTCTTGGGTGTGGGGTGTATGTGATTGGGTGGGTGATGGTGTGTATGGATGAGGGTGTGTGGGTCTGATTGTGAAGCGGAGGTGTGTGGGAATTATATAGGGTGTATGTGTCAAGGTGTATGGCTGCAGTTGTTGGTGTGCTGTCAGTGTCTTTGCCAAAATAGGTATGTTGCAAAGGATGATGGGTTGTAGGTGTGAGCCCTTCTATTGGTCCATTTGTGGGTGTGGCTTATTTTGAATTTGTTGAGGGTGTGTCATAAGGGATGGTTGTGATTTGGGCCCTCTGTTTGCCTGTTTGGATGTGGCCAGGACATTGTTTTCCTTTGGTGTGTAGACTGTAGACTTGTTTTGTGGGGTGTGCGAGTCGTATTTGTTGGTGCTGCTGGCAGTTACGGTCGTTTATCGGGCCCGGGGTACGTGTACGCTTGATTGTGGGGTGTGCGAGTCGTATTTGTTGGTGTGGCTGGCAGTTACGGTCGTTTATCGGGCCCGGGGTACATGTACGCTTGATTGTGGGGTGTGCGAGTCGTATTTGTTGGTGCGGCTGGCAGTTACGTTCATTTATCGGGCCCGGGGTACATGTACGCTTGATTGTGGGGTGTGCGAGTCGTATTTGTTGGTGCGGCTGGCAGTTACGGTTGTTTATCGGGCCAGGGGTACGTGTACGCTTGATTGTGGTGTGTGCGAGTCGGTTTTGTTGGTGTGGCTGGCAGTTACGGTCGTTTATCGGGCATGGGGTACGTGTACGCTTGATTGTGGGGTGTGCGAGACGTATTTGTTGGTGCGGCTCGCTCATACGCGATGTTTTCCGTACGAATCGTGCTTCATGCGGGACTCCGTTTGCCCGTACAAATCGCGTACTTGGTTCCTGGTCAGGATCGTACTTGTTAGTTCGTACGGCATGTTTACAAATCGTACGGTTGGAGTTCCGACGACATTTCGTACGGGTCTTCGATTGTGGTTCGTACGGTTCGCTGATATTCGTACGTATTTTCGGATATCGGATCGTACTACGCAATTTGGATGGATTTTTTTCATTCGTACGGAAACGGCTACGAATACGAATCGTACAGCGGTTTTTTATCCCGAATCGGAATCGACCCCTATGTGTTCTTATTTAGCCTTGACATGGTGATGAGGAGATACTTGACCAAGACGAGTTAGATGTTGTATCTATGTCATTAATCGAAGAACCTGACAGTAATACAGTTCCTAGGAAGAAAAAGTCTTGCAAAATCTTCGTTAAAAGGCAGACATGACAATGGTTCTGTACAAATCAGGGAATATGGCATCTTCCATTGTCTAAACCTGGATGAAGAGCAGCGACCTGAAATCAACTCGGGGAAACATCCTCTGCTCCACCTCCTCCGCAGTATACGACACATGCTGGTCCCTGCCCTTGGTAACCCACCCACACCAATGTACCATGCACGTAACCTTGGCATCATATTAGACTCAACACTCACCATGAAGCGCCAGATCAATGTGGTCTCTGCTTGTTTCAACACCCACCAAATACTATGCAATACTTTCAAGTGGATCGCCCCGACTCCAGGAAAATGGTCACTCATGCACTCGTCACCAGCAGACTGGACTACGGCAACGCCCTCTATGCCGGAATCAATAAAAAAACTCCCCAGCAAACTCCAGACCGTCCATAATGCTGCAGCCAGACTAATCCTTGATATCCCTTGGCACAACCATATCACCCGACACCTCGACGACCTCCACTGGCTCCCCATCAAAAGAAGAATAACTTTCAAACTGCTCATACATGCCTACAAGGCCCGCCACAAAACCAGACCCAATACCTCAACAACTGCATCTCCTTCTATCGCCCCCAAGATAAACCTCCATTCAGCTGATCTCTCCCTAGCCACCAACCCATACTTCAGAGCAGGTGGAAAGTCCTTCTACTACCTTGCAGCCTACACCTGCAATGACCTCTCTCTTCACCTCCTACACTGCACCAATTCAGTAAGGACCTCAAAACCTGGCTCTTCGAATGACCCTACTAAGCTGCTCACACACACCCCTCAGTCCCTTGAGACCCTAACTGGTGGGAAGTGCGCTATACAAAACCCTGATTGGTTGATTGATGATGAAGCTTCAAGTGACTCCATAAATTGAAACCTGAACTGGCTCCCCAGTTCAGGTTCCCAAGCAGCCTTTAGATTTGCTGTTTGCTAGTTGCACACAATCAACTTCTTCAGGTAGCAATAGCCGGGTGAGAGGGTTTGTTTTGTCTTAAGCTCTCTGTCACTCCTTCAGCTTCAAAGGGGATCCTGCAGTCTTCTCTTTTAGTCAAAGGCATCTTAAAGGTCGACATCAACTTTTCAGGGATAGGCATTTTTTAATAAAAATGCTGGACCTATTTTTGTAAAATTGAAAAGGATTGGTTACATTGATCCCCGTAGATACCACCCACTTCAGTCTGTGAGATAAGCAATGAGCTTTGCTCTTGGCAGAGAGAGATTCAGGTCAGACGCTAATTATGCTCACTGGGACGCAATCTCTTCCTCTGTGTGTCTCGCACATTCTGCACAGGCTCTCATATTACGTATGTATCTTACACCTTGCTACACAGTATCTCCAATATGGATTGAAGTCCCATTGTGCAATAGGGAATAGGAATTGTAGGTTGTCTTCTGTTGGTGATGAGACACAAAATAGAGTTTTATATATCGACTTGCAGAAATATCGAGTCACAAATATTGACAGCAAGAATATTGTGGTCAAGAATATCGACTTAAGGTAAGCAATAGGGATTTAAAAAATATGGAAAGTATTTAATATCGTATTGAAAATATCATTGTTAAAAATATTGAATTTTTTATTAATGTTATGTATTTTAGTATTTATTTTACATTTATTTTAAATGTATGCGATGTATTTTTTTGTACAAGAATTGTTTATATCTTTTAATATATGTGTTTACACTTTTATTTGAATTTTGCATTTTGTTGTTCAGTTGCCGGTTGTGGGTTTATAGGGGAATATGGTGAGAAGAAATGTAATAATATTAAATTAATGATTATTGTTTATTTATTTATATTTATTTAAATTGAGATGTTATTTTGTTAAATGTGTAAAATAATGTATTATTAATTAAATAATAGTTGCTCCTTAATATTAATTAATTGGTAATTAATTATGATAATTGTGTAACACATTTTAGGTGTGTGTTTTGGGGTTTAATAATTATTTGTAAATTGTTATTAATTAATTTAATAAAAAGTTATTATGGTAATTGTGTATTTAATTTTAGATGTGTGTCGTGGTGTTTATAGGGGTAAAGAGTGTGAAGTAATTTGTATTTAATACTTTATTATATATTTGGTATATATAGTTATATATAGTTGGTAATTAATGTTAATTATTGGATATTTATTTTGGGTAATTGTTAATTTTTTGTGTGTTGTTTTTAAAAGGGTAAAGGGTGGGTATTAAATACATTTTACTTACTTTTTATTTAGTTGTTTAATAGGAATACTTTGTAATTTTAAAATAACTATTAATTGTGTAATTCATTATTTTACAGTTTAATTTAGGTATATGTTGTGGGGATTATAGGGTTAAAGTGTGGGTAGTTAATTATTATTATTTTTTATTAATATTTTTTTAATTGATGATTAATTAATAATAGAATTATTTTTTTTTCAAAATTTAGAAGTGTGTTGTGATTTGTGTGGTGTTACAGGCTAGGAAATAAAATAAATACATTTATGTCATACTTCATATTTTTTGTAAATACTTTCTTGTTTAAATTATGTATTTTTGGGAAATTTTTACCCCTCTGCGATCCAACACTTTCCCTACTGTTGCACTCCCTGGACTGGAAAAGTAATTTTTACCCCTCCGCTATCCAACAATTTCCCTACTGTTGCAGTCATTGGAGTGGGAATAGTAAAATGTTACCCCTCCGCTATCCAACACTTTCTCTACAGTTGCGCTGAGTGGAGTTGGAATAGTAAATTTAATCCATCCGCTATCCAACATTTACCCTACTGTTGCACTCATTGGAGTTGGAATAGTAATTTTCACCCTTTCAGCATCCAACACTTTCCCAACTGTTGTAGGTATTGGCATGGGAATAATAATTTTTACCTCTCCGTTATACAACCCTTTTACTACTTTTGCACTGACTCTATTGCGAAATTTAAATTTAAATGTAAATATGTTTTAATAGTTTAATTTTTTAATTTTTTATAGACTGTTTTTCCTTCTTATATATTAAATTATTGATTTATATATATATATTCATTGGTTTAAAGTAGATATATATATGTATAACTTATAATGTTTGTGTGTTTGTATTTTTTTAATTAAGTTTATTTGTTATATTTTGTGAAAATGTATAATAAATGTAATTTATTTTGTTAAAATACATTTTAATATTTAATTATGTGTTATCGAGACAATAATTTTTATCCGCGCCACCAAGAAAAATACATTTAAGGACCGGCTGGACAACAACGCACACAACTCCAAGGAACTCTTCAACATCGTGAAAGAGCTCTCCAACCCCAAAGCCGGAAACAAGGACATCACCCCGTCGCAAGTCCTCTGCAACTCCCTCGCCTCCTACTTCCACAACAAGATCGCGGACATACACAACAGCTTCAGCAACCAACCAACGCAAGCCACAACCACAACAACGCCACCCACCACCACCCTCCGCACCTGGACTCCGATCAGCACCGAAGACACCATCCAAACAATGAACTCCATCCACTCTGGATCTCCGACTGACCCCTGCCCTCACCACGTCTTCAACAAGGCCGACGCTGTCATCGCACCCCACCTGCGGGACATCATCAACACTTCCTTCGACACCGCCACCTTCCCTGAGAGCTGGAAGCACGCCGAACTCAGCGCTCTACTAAAGAAACCCACAGCAGACCCCACCGACCTCAAGAACTACCGTCCCATCTCGCTCCTCCCGTTCCCGGCCAAAGTCATCGAGAAGACCGTCAACAAACAGCTGGCCGCCTTCCTCGAGACAAATGGATCCCTCGACCCCTCACAGTCTGGCTTCCGAGCGAACCACAGCACCGAGACCGCCCTCATCGCCGCCACCGATGACATACGAACTCTGATGGACAACGGAGAAACAGCGGCCCTCATCCTCCTGGACCTCTCCGCGGCCTTCGACACTGTCTGCCACCGCACCCTAGTACAGCGCCTTGGCAACATCGGAATCCAGGACAAGGCATTGGAATGGATCACCTCCTTCCTCGACGGAAGAACACAGAGAGTCCGCCTACCACCGTACAAGTCAGAGGCCACCAAAGTCATCTGCGGCGTCCCTCAAGGATCCTCCCTGAGCCCCACCCTCTTCAACGTCTACATGAGCCCCCTCGCGGCCATCGCACGCCACACAACCTCAACATAATCTCCTACGCCGACGACACCCAGCTAATCCTCTCCCTGACCAACGACCCCGCCACCGCCAGAGCCAACCTGCACGAAGGGATGAGAGAGGTAGCCGAATGGATGACGACCAGCCGCCTGAAACTGAACACGGACAAGACGGAGGTCCTCATCCTGGGCTCCTCGCCCTCCGCCTGGGACGACTCCTGGTGGCCCCCCGCCCTGGGCACCGCACCCAAACCGACGGACCACGCACGCAACCTGGGCTTCATCCTGGACTCCTCCCTCTCCATGACCAGACAAGTAAACGCCGTCTCCTCGTCTTGCTTCAACATCCTGCGCATGCTACGGAAGATCTTCCGGTGGATCCCCACCGAGACGAGGAAGACGGTCACCCAGGCCCTCGTCACCAGCCGACTGGACTACGGCAACGCCCTTTACGCCGGAACCACCGCCAAGCTCCAGAAGAGACTCCAGCGGATCCAGAACGCCTCGGCCAGACTCATCCTCGACATCCCCCGACGCAGCCACATCTCCGGACACCTGAGAGATCTGCATTGGCTCCCGCTCAACAAGAGAATCACCTTCCGTCTCCTCACCCACGCGCACAAAGCCATACACGACCAAGGCCCGAGCTACCTCAACAACCGGATCAACTTCTACACTCCCAAGCGCCTCCTCAAATCAACCAGCCACGCCCTCGCTGCCGTCCCCCGCATCCGAAGAGCGACAACAGGAGGAAGGTCCTTCTCCTACCTGGCCGCCAAGACCTGGAACTCACTCCCGACCGACCTATGCCTGACCCAAGACCACCTCTCCTTCAGGAGGAAGCTCAAGACCTGGCTGTTTGAGCAGTAACGGCACCCCCCCCCCCAACCCAGCACCTTGAGACCCTACGGGTGAGTAGTGCGCTCTACAAATGACCTGATTGATTGATTGATTGATTTTTTTTTTTTTTTTTTTTTTTTATATAGCGCGAACAGTTACCTCACGAGGAGGTGTCCCGGCACTGAGAGAACAAGTGTGTAATACCGCGGAAGCAGGAAAGGGTAGCATTTAGCGTGACTGGGTGAACAGCCAGGTTTTCAGCAGATGTTTAAAACAGGCTTCAGATGGCGCCTGTTGGAGGGTGATGGGAAGTGAGTTCCATAGTTTGGCCACATTGGCCGAGAAGGTTCGTCCGCCCAGTCGGGCTCTATTAGCTCTAGGGGCTGTCAGTCGCACATGGTTGTTGGATCTGAGCGAGCGAGCTTGGGAATACCTTGGTAGTCGAACTTTCAGGTAATTTGGGCAGTTTCCGTATAGAGATCTGAAGGCCAGAGTAAGTGCTTTGAATTTTATTCTACTGGCAACTGGTAACCAATGAAGGGAAAGGAGGTACGGAGAGACTGAGTGCTTGAACGGAATCCTCATTAAAAGTCTCGCAGCCGCATTTTGGACCAGTTGTAGTTGCTGTATAAGGTACTTTGGTAGGCCCAGATACAGACCGTTAGCGTAATCCAGCCTAGATGTAACTGTGGCGTGGATTATAGTTTTTTGGCAGCTGACTGGTAGAAGTCGAAGGATCTTACGTAGATTCCTCAGCTTGCTCATACAGCAGCCAGCAACTTGCTGTATGTGTAACACAAAGGACAGCTTATCGTCCCATCGCACACCTAGGTTTCTTGCTGAATGGCTAGGCGAGGGGGCTTGACCCATCTCTGCCGGCCACCACAAATCAGAAGGTGGGGGAGGGTCTTTGCCAAAGAAGATCACCTCAGTTTTACTGGTGTTGAGTTTTAATTTATTAGTGTTCATCCAGCAGGCTACATCTTGTAGGCACCCCTTGAAATTTAAGAAGGATGCCTCTGACACTTCTGAGTATGGGAACACCAATTGGGTATCATCGGCGTATGAAATTGCCTTGATCCCCCAATTGGCGATCAGCGTAATTATTATGCACTGTTTGCACACATAACACATTTTCTTATGACAATATTCTCTCCATTTGCATGATCTCAGTCACTAGCATCCCATCTCAACCACGTGCCCTCCTACAACTAAACAGTAAACTAGATTGGATAATACCAATATGGAAGTAATGCCTGGTGCAGTTATAATGAAGTTCAAAATCTGAGGCCCCCATCGTCCCTCTACTTTATGGCAATTAGCACATCAAACAGATGCAGAGATTTTTTGCATTTTTCAGGCTTGCATCAGGTACTGTACTTTGAAATAATGAGTCAAAAAAACTATCAGGACTCAGGAGCACAAAGTGCGAAGAGGAAAGTGTACCACAAAAACAGAAAGCTGCAAGAAGCCTTAAGAAATGCTTACAACTTGGTGTAATGTCTAAAAAAAATGTGATGACGGAGCTGGGTCATTGTTTGAGTGTTTCGCTGACAAAGAAGTTGGAAACAACTTGACAGCTGTGTTAAATGACCAAAATGAAAGTATCCTCTCTGCTGAGCACAGTACCTCATCATCCTCCTCAGAGTGTCTTTGGCTTCAATTGAAAATGAAATCGAAGACAACTCAGCTGCTGTTCTAAGTAGTCAAACAGATGCTCTGACAGCTGAGCACAATACCTCATCATCCTCCATTTATGATCCAGTTGATCCAGTACTGTAGCCAGACAATTTGAATTCTACATTTGTGAACAATATTTTAACTTCAAGACCACCTGGAATTGCAAATATAACATTCTCTTTAGATGAAAATAACCATCATTGTTTTTCAGATGAGGAAACTGGACAATGGAAAAATAATAAAGCGCAGATGGCTTGTTTACTCAAAAACATCAGACTGCGCATATTGTTTGTGGTGCAAACATTTTCCACCTGAAAAGTCACAAACGTCTCTAGGAAGTACATGTTTTCATGATTTGAGGAACATTAGTGTTCGTATGAAAGAGCTTGAAAAATCTCAGGATCATGTGACCTCTTATTTTGTTTGGATGGAATCAGGGGTAAGACCAGTCAAATAAAGGTGTGGGTGTGTCACATCAGCAAATGATAAACCAAGAATGTATTCATTGGAGAGGTGCAGTAGAAGGCTTATGTCAATAACAGTATTTTTATCAGGGCATAACTTGGCCTTGAGGGGATCATCTGATAAGCCGTTTACGCCAAATGATGAAAATTTCTTGGGGTTAATACAATTTCATAGTAAGTTTGATGTTGCGACATAAGACCATTTGAGACGTGTTTGTGCTAAGGAGAATACCAATCATTATCTTGAAAAAAATATACAGAATGAAATAATCAATCATTTAGAAAACCAAGTGCTTAAGGATATTCTACTTCGAGCAAAGACACAGCTCAATAATTTTTATTTGTATTAGACTGCACACCTGACATAAGGCATTCTGAACAGTTAACACAGACCATAAGGTTTACTGATATCACAAAAATAGACATATCTGTTAAGGAGCATTTTATTGGTTTTAAAGAGGCGAATGACTCTATAGGTGAAGGGCTAACAAAACTTGTATTAGGAATGCTGAAAGAGCATGACTTGAACTTACAAGATCTACAAAGGGCCAAGGCTGTGATAATGGTGCCAACGTGAAAGGTCAAAATAAAGGTGTCCAGGCCAGAATACTCATGAATTCAAGAGCATTTTATTCTGCCATGTGGTTGTCATTCCCTGAATACAGCCACACTATCCATAGAAGCTGTTTAACTTTTTGGCATACTAAGAATAACTTATACTATGTTTCATCTGCAACTCAAATATTAATCATGTCCTTACCATAACTAAAGCCATTACGTATAACTCATTGGGAAAGCTGCATTGAAAGCGTGAAAGTGCTGTGCACGCAAATATCAGAAATTGATGATGTCTTAACAGAATTATATATGATTCAAATGCAGTAGATGCAGGTATCTAGCACGAAGCATATTGTCTGCCTTAGCAACTTATGGACGTTAAATTTCAGATTGCCCTTTCTGTATGGTATGACATTTTATATCAAATCAATATTGTCAGCAAACAATTGCAGAGTGAAAAAGTAGATGTGACAACAGCAACAGATTTATTAGAGGACAATATAAACTTTTTGTCCTCATACAGAGAAAATGGATATGAGGAAGCAAAGGCAAAAGTAAAAATATTAGACACAGCTCTTGAAGCAGACACTACCTTTAAAGATACATGCAGAGGTTAAAAAAAGAGGATATTTGATTATGAATGTTTTGATGCAATGAATAAATGCCTGGAGGAAACATTTAAGGGCAGCTTTTTTCTCACCACGGTCCATGCAGCTTTACCATCTATGAAGGAACTTTTCCAGCAGCTATGTGATCATACTAAGAGGCCCATTAGGATGGAGGTCGGATTGCCCTCGCCCGGCCAGTGGTGGTCACCGCCCGCCTGGCGGGGGCAATCCACCCGACATCCGCTCCGGAATGACCCCCTGCCATATTAGTATGGCTGGGGGGTCTGGGCGGACGGAAAGACCGTCCGCCACTTTTCCGCCCCGGTTGCCTTGTGGTTTATATGGTGGCGGTGTCTATCAGACACTGCCATCCATATTAGCATGGGCTTTAAACAATGCCTTTCCGTGCAATGCTGCCACAGAGTGAAGGAGGAGGGGGTATTGCACATGGGGGGGTACCTGTGGTACCCCCCTTCATTTGCATTAACAAAGCGGCAGGCACCGCGCGGTGCCTGCCGCTTTGTTAATGCAAATGCAGAAATGCATTTCTAGCATTGTGGCCACCGCCCGCCACAATGCTACAAATGCAGGATGTGCCCGTCACTGTGGCGGGCACATCCTAATGCTGGCGTCGGGACCCCCGCCCTTAAGGTGGGCGGTCCCGTTTATCGATAGGGTGGCCATCCTAATGGACCCCCAAGTGTTGTACAGCTAAGTATACTCTACCACTAGAGACCTGGATGGGCGTTTTCTAACCTGTAAGCTCCGTCACAAGGGTGATGGATATCTTGTCCATTGCAATATAAATACCATCGGATTTAATGAGATTAATATTTAAGCAGACAGGATATCCTTCACCGTTGTGACAGAGTAACCCATCTGCCAAGATCTAAATCAGGCCCTTAGACTAAAATCATGACAAGAAATTCCAACTGCCTATTTATTTATGAATCAAAACGGAACTAAAATCACCGGAACAGACCCTACTTTACCTTGGATCATTGAAACATTGTGAACCTCTGATAACATTTTCTGAATAGATCATCCAGATAGAGTGATTGGATAAATTATCCATGCCCTTTCCTGACATTCATGGCATTGAGGTTTGCATCAAACTAATGTTGCTGTAGGGGTTTTATTTTAAAACAAATCCCACACATCTAATCTGTGCTGAGGTACACAGCACATATCTAGTGCATTGTATCTCTCTGAAATATATCTGGGCAATGGACTTTGTACCGGGAGGATATGCTTTCAGTACAAGTTCTGAACTAGACAGTGCACACTCACAACTACATCATGGTGCATGGCTATTCGTGGAGCAAACAACGACTCTAATCTTCATCACAGGGAATCACAGCAGGAGCTTGCCAGTCTTAGTATATATAGCTTGTCACTGTATTGCCACCACCCCGTGATGTGCAGCATAGCAAATTTGGTTGCTGCATTATGCTGTGTGGATACTTGGCAAATCTGCCCCTCTGTCTTAAAAACAGCAGCATTCACACTCGAAACTTCAACATCACATTGCACAAATTAATGAATGAATGAATGAATGAAAAGGCATTTATAGAGCGCATGGCTACCCGGAAGTGTCCCAGCGCTCTAATTACACAAACGTCACAGGTGTATCGATAGCTTCCTTAGATAAATGCAACATTATTTATAGAGGTCCTCTAGACAAGATAACCCTTTACAATATATACAGATGACCACTGAAAAAACTCCAGAAACAAGAGGCCCTTATAAAATAAATGATGGTTACACACACTGCACATAAAGTTTTTTGTTGGTGTCTGTAAGGATAAAGCCTTGCTGGTCTGCACTGTGCCCAAGGTCTATGGAATAAGAGCCTGGCCTACCTGCAGAAGGTGGCCGCCAAAGGGTAGAGTGGATCAAAAGTGCATTCAGTATTTCAATCAAAGTTCAAATTAACAAAAACATGGGAGAAATCATTTGGCATGGGGCAATCAGGCTCTGGATTGTTTTAACTCAAGCACTGAAAGCAGCTTCAAATTTACCACTGTCCAGAAATCTACTACACATTGAATAATTTAGAAAATGGGAGTAATTCAGACAACCTTTTGATTGAGACTGGCCATCTAATTACATTCATGGATCCTGATGAGAAACCAATCCGTGTAAAAATGCAGTGTTCACTTTGCATACAACAAGCTTAGTTTTACATCCAGCATGCCATGCAGCCAGCACCTGAACACTATAGTTTTCTAGCCAAACAGAGCAGTCAAAGCAATCAGGGCATGGATCAAAGAACATCCTCAGACCAGCTCTGAATTACTGTCAAAGGACTATGCTTAGCAGTCTTTGTTAAGAACAATAGCAAAGAAAATCGATCATAGGACACGCCTTGGCCTAGTTGTATGTTCCTTCCTATGCTCCATTAACTCCGAGCTCTTTCCAGATTTTGTGCAGATGACAGACTTGGTCCCTAACATGCATCAATTGTTTAATTGGACGTGTTATCCAACTCTGCTTCGTTGTGAACCTTCTCGCTTTTATCAGTAGTTATCTTGGAAACACAGCTTAGTTACTCTTCATTTTGTAAACACAACATTGTTTGATGTTTTTCAGAACATGGTTTCATTCTTTGCCCAGTTTCCATCAATACATGTAGACCAAGTGACGAATATGGAAGAAGAAATAAAACAGTTTATTTAGAATCAAAAGTCAATACAAAATAACTCCAATCTATATATATAAAAACAAATGTATGTCTGTCTGTCTGTCTGTTTGTCCTTTATGCATTACTACACCCTTCATCCAATCGCCATGAAACTTTGGGAAGTTGTTGAGTACACTCTCGCAAAGGTTTCTGGCATAATTCTTTCTAAAATATCGACCCCCCCAGGGCCCTCATAATCTTTCGAATAATGATGTACACCCAAGACGGAAAAACAAAAAATCGTGTATCCACAAGCACTCGAATAAATAAATAGAATTAAAACAGCATTCATCCGATCACCAGGAAACTTTGGGAAGTTGTTGAGTACACTCCCGCGAAAGTTTCTGGCATAACATTTTTTTAAATCTAGGCCCCCCAGGGCCCTCATAATCTTTCGAATACTGATGTACGCACCAGACGGAAAAACAAAAAATCGTGTATCCACAAGCACTCGAATAAATAAATAGAATTAAAACGAAACTTTGAAATGTTTTCCACATTAAAATGAATACGTTTCAATAAACATGACACAATGTAAATTGAATGTTATCATAACGAGTTTCCTTGAATGTCATTTCTTCGGAGATCGCAGCAACGTGGGACGGGTAAGCTAGTACATTACAAATAACATCAATATTGCAGATATTCATAATGCATGACAATACTCTGAACTAAAATGAAGTCAAAAAAATAAACATCTTTCAAAATATACCAATAAAAAGTACGCCCCAACAGCAACAGAAACATGTACTGACTGAAATTCACATGATTCTCAAATCATACACTTACAGCAGATATAGTAGCTCTCACATGTATCAGCTTAAAATACATGGTGGCTTAGTGTGCTAATGCCTTCACTACAGAGCTCTGTGTTTCAACCTCACTCTCAGAGGTTCAAATCCTGGTGGGTTCACTTAGTCCTTCTGTGGATGATAAAAAGAGCACCATTGAGTTAGATAACAATAAGCATCTTTTATTCAGCAATAACATAACGTCCTGGATGAGTGAGTGCTTTACAAATACTTTTGTTAAGTGCCCATCAAAATTAGGACAAAAGTTCCAAACCAAATATTTTGCCATGGCCTATAGTTTTGAAGAGACCCTGAAGAACATTTATCCTTAATGTACTATATATCTTTGTTGAGAAGAAGACGGTTCGGCCATCAAAGATAGATTATTCCATGGATCACAAATTACTACTTTTCTTGCTTCTGGGGCAATCAGGCCTAATCCAAATTTCAAGGGAATGGCTTCAATAACAGTAGTCAGCAGCGGTTCCACCGCTAAGGTGGAGGAAAGTCGCTCCACTGCTTTTCAGCAGTGAAAAACTTAAGAAAAAAATGATAATAACAAAGGTTGTTATCATTTTTTTTCCTCTCTCACTTCCTGCAGCCAAGGGTGGGGCAGTCCATTCTGACATGGCACAGCTACACGAAAGAGGAGGAGTGATGGCATTGCTTCAAGTGTGCATGACAGTTTGGCCAGTCAGCCAAACTGTCATGCGCACTTTGATCTCTCCACCCTAGCTGTGCTATACTAACCAGGGCGCACACACCAATCACGGTACTGCTCTCATGCTAGTTAATACCAGGATAAAACCAGCATCTGGGTTGGGGTACGGGAGCCTGTGACATGCCAGGAGTTGAGGAGCAGAGGCCAGAAGTGCTTAGATGCAGCAGATGGCAGGTAAAGAAAGAATTAAATTATTTTCCCATTGCTGCCTCCTTAGCGGCCCCCTCTGCGCTGCCTCCCCAGCTCTGCCCCACCAGTTTAATGCCCCAGCAGCCACCAATGCCAACATTTGAGAAGACTGCACTCCGCCACCCTTTCACTTGCCCATACTCCTCCAATCTTCCATATCGCAGCAAAGACCTGGAACCTCAGGGCCGCCACCCGACTTCCAGAATTCCGAATGGCCCGCAAAAACTGGCTGTACGAATAAGCCTCTGACGCCTGCAAGCACCTCGACATCCTATCGGGTGATTAGCTGTGCTTTATAAATCCTGATTGATTGATTGATTGATGGATTGAGTTTGGGTATCTCAAAAGCTTTCCTGAGTATTTTTTGGTCACACTGCATAAAGTTTGCCAGTTTGCTATTTGATATAGGTGATGACCGGAATAAATCTATGGAAATATGGTCTTCGCAATGCAGTTACTGGGAGACCTCCATATCCATTATTAAATAGTCCAGGGACGCCTTAGTAAACACCATTTGTTCATGCTCCTTAAATGATTCAGTTTTTGTAAAATGTTCTGCCAATGTATTTGCAAGAGGCTATATTTTCTTGCTGCTCCCCTTTTAAATAAAATATTACCCTTCTTATGCCCAGCTTACATAGCCCGGCTTTTGCTGATATTAAATACCAGCTTGATGGCTTTTCAGTACTATTTCAATTTGTCATGCTCCCTCTGCAAACATACCAGTATGCAGTCAAGCAGCAGTATTCATTACCGTGTAATAATAGATTTATGAGCTTCCGATGCACCTTCACCGGATACATATTTTCCTCTCCAAGATGCTCAGAAGGGTCCTTTAGAAATGCTGCAAACAGGGTGAAAGGGTGTTATGGGAGGCATGTTAATCATGTTCTCATCAGTGCAACCACTATCCTATGAGAGACGTGTGACAGTGTGTTAACATGGCATTCACTAATGAAGCTGGCAAGTACATGTCATGAAGACTGAAAGGTTCATATGGCTTTTAAGCGCTTTTACAAGCTTTTGTGATTTGGTCAAAAACAAACCAGAATGGGAATGAAATGAGAACATTCAAGGGACTGTTCATATAAATTTGTATAAATAGAGACCTGTGACCTCTTTCCACTTTCAGTGAAAGGGGTTGTACCTCTGGTGGCCTATTCACATAGTCATGTAAGAGTTTATACTCGAGTACTTCAGCATCACTGAACTGTCCCCGTCCGGGCCAGCTTTCGTAAATACTGACAAGAGCGCTCTGATTTGGGGCGTTGTGCTCAACCCCAGTACATACCATTCATGGCTTTGATGGTAAAAGGCACTTATTAACACTTCTCGCTCTTCTGCAGCGGCAACTGACCACGTTGTTCTTGCGACCCTGAAGTGACCCGCTGTCATGCTCACCCTTGGCACTGCGTAATGGTGATTACTCACTCAGGTGGTTTTCATGTCAATGACCAGAGTCCTTCTTCTGTTGCTGTGTTCGTATCAGACATAACCTATCATTTTCAAGTGGCTCTCCTCAAAGCTTTAAATCCTTTGCATGTTCAAAACTAAACTAGATGATTTTCCTTTGTTCTTCTCTACACAATGATGACGTTTGGTGTAGCTTGGCAGCAGGTTAGCTTCAGCTGGGAGGTTAAGGCAAGTGCAATGGGGGTCACAGTTGCTTAATTAACCCTCTCAAAGAACATACTACTTTATAGCCATCTGGCATGTTTCTGATGACAGTTGTGTGCTCCTGACATACAATACCCGCCCATGGCCGATTGCACAGTTTGAAAGCATCAGCCGTGGGTTAGTCCATGTAAAGCTAAACAGGTGTTGTGAGCAACCTGGACTCCTGTTATTTATAGAAATCCAAGCCAAGGTGAAGGTAGGAAAAGGGTTTAAGGAGTGGCACTACCAGCTGATGAGAGTCCTGAAGGGTATGGACTGAAATAGAAGCAAAAGGGCTGCCAGGTGGGAATCCAGGAGTAACAAGCATTTGCAATGCAATAGGGGTTGCTTTTTTTAGAGTTAAAGTTATTGGCGTTGTAAATGATAATGTCTTTTACCTATGTGTTTTGGTTTGGAGTATAGTGGATGTATGAACAGAGAAACAGCTGCAGCATTCCCTAAATTGAAACACTGTGCTTCTTTTAATGTTTACTAATTAGATGTTTGTATCATTAGTGACTTCTAAGCAGTGGGGTCACGAAAAGTAGAGCATTGGAGAGCCATACATGGATTTGATCTCTCCAACTCTGACCCCAGAAATCTAGTGTCTCCTACTCATTTGGTAATTACATCTATGTCCATCTACTAGTCCTCAAAAACTGAGTTCTCTTCATGTTCAAAGCTAAGCAAGATGATTTTCCTTTGCTCTTTTCTACACAATTGCATGATTTTCCCTTATTACGTTTGATGTAGCTTAGCAGCAGGCTAACTTCAGCGGGGAGGTAAAGATAAGTGCAACAACGTAGCTCACAAAGGGGGTCCCAGATACTTCATTAACCCTCTCAAAGAACACACTCCTTTATAGCCATAAGGCATGTTTCTGATGACAGTTGTGTGCTCCTGACTTACAATGCGCGCCCATGGCCGATTACACAGTTTGAAACTATCAGCTGTGGGTTAGTCCATGTAAAGCTAAGAGGGATGTTGTGAGCAACCTAGACTCCTGCCAGATATAGAAATCCAAGCCAAGGTGACAGTAGGAAAAGTGTTTAAGGAGTGACACTATCAGCTGATGAGACGCCTGAAGGGTATGGAATGAAGTAGAAGCAAAAGGGCTGCCAAGTGAAAGTCCAGGACTAACAAGCATTTTCAATGCAATCGGTGTCGCATTGTTTTAGAGATACAGCTTTTAGCATTGTAAATGACAATGTCTTTTACCTATGTGTTTTGTTTTGGAGTGTAGTGGATGTATGAACAGAGACACAGCTGCAGCATTGCCTAAATTGAAACACCCTGCTCCTTTTAATGTTTAGTTAGTAGATTTTGTATCATTAGTGACTTCTAAGCAGTGGGGTCAGAAAAGTAGAGCATTGGAGAGCCATACATGGATTAGAAACATATACTTGTGCAACGTCAGATGGCTTACCCTGGATCGACCCTCGACCCTGGTCACAGGCCAGGTAATTCCCCCACCATGTCAGCACCACCCCTGCTGCCCCCTTGCTGCCTCTACTTTCCCGCCATTTTTTCTCCCACCTCCTGCCGCTGCCTCCCCTGTGGCCCCGCCCCCCGCACCTGATTGGACCCCGCTTCCCCTCCCACCTGCTCCTCCCTCCCTTGCCCCTTCTTAAGGGAGGGCACTGCGCACTAAGGGAGAGACCCTCGACCCTGGTCACAGGCCACGTCGCTCCCCCACCGCGTCAGCACCCTCCCTGCTGCCCCCTTGCTGCCTCTACGTTCCCACCGTTTTTTCTCCCGCCTTCCGCTCCCACCGCTGCCTCCCCTGCGGCCCCACCGCCGCGCCTGATTGGACCTCCGCTCCCCCTCCCACCTGCTCCTCCCTCGCCCCTTCTTAAGGGAGGGCGCTGCGCACTAAGGGAGCGACCCTCAACCCTGGTCACAGGCCAGGTCGCTCCCCCACCGTGTCAGCACCACCCTTGCTGCCCCCTTGCTGCCTCTACTTTCCCGCCGTTTTTTCTCCCGCCTCCCGATCCCGCCGCTGCATCCCCTGCGGCACCACCCCCGCGCCTGATTGGACCCCCCACTCCCCCTCCCACCTGCTCCTCCCTCCCTTAATGGAGGCCACTGCGCGGCTGCGCAGCGGACGCGCGCAGCGCGGCTGCGCAGCGGACGCACACAGCGGGTGCGCCAAAAGCAAGCCCGTCTGCGTCTGACCGCGCCCATCGCCAGAACCCCTGGCCCCCGCCGAAGGCAAGCTGCCCGACTGAGATGCGACACCGCCGCCCTCAACGCACTTAACACCGGACGACCACCCGCCTGCTACCAAGCCACCCCGAAGCGCACCCATGGACCCTTCACCTGCCAAGCCTGCAAATTCACCTGCCTCCGTACCTGCACCCCACCCACCAAACACAGCAACGACAACAACAACCACCTCAAGTGCATACTGCTCAACACCCGCTCCGTCCACAAACACTCCGTTGAACTCTGGGAACTCCTCGACACAACAGCTCCAGACGTCTCCTTCCTCACGGAAACCTGGATGAACGCCTCCTCGGCCCCCGACATCACCCCCAACCACCAAACCAACGACCCCCACCTCCAGCCTCAATGCATGGCCCCCATCAGCACCGAAGACACCACCCGCATGATGAACAGCATCCACTCCGGCTCCCCCTCGGACCCATGCCCTCATCATATCTTCAACAACAAAGCCGACACCATCATCGCACCCCACCTCCGGAACGTCATTAACAATTCCCTCACGTCAGCCACATTCCCTGAAAGCTGGAAACACGCAAAAATCAACGCCCTACTGAAGAAACCAACAGCGGACCACAAAGACCTCAAGAACTTCCGCCCCATCTCTCTTCTCCCCTTCCCGGCTAAAGTCATTGAGAAGACCGTCAACAAACAGCTGACAGCATTCCTCGAAGAAAACAACTCGCTCGACCCATCCCAGTCCAGATTCCGAGCCAACCACAGCACTGAGACCTCCCTCATTGCAGCCACCGATGACATCAGGACCCTGATGGACAACGGAGAGACAGCCGCCCTCATCCTCCTCGACCTCTCGGCAACCTTTGACACCGTCTGCCACCGCACCCTAATAACCCGCCTCTACAACACTGGGATCCAAGGAAAGGCCCTAGACTGGATGACATCGTTCCTCTCCGACATAACTCAGGGAGTCCGCCTCCCACCCTTCCGCTCCAAGGCCTCCAAGATCATCTGCGGCATTCCCCAGGGCTCCTCACTCAGCCCTACCCTCTTCAACATCTACATAAGTCCCCTCGCCACCATCGCACGCAAACACAACATCAACATCATCTCTTACGCCGACGACACCCAACTGATACTCTCCCTCACCAAAGACCCCCTCACCGCCAAAGCCAACTTCCAGGACGGAGTGAAAGATGTCCCAGAATGGATGAAGCTCAGCCGTCTGAAGCTCAACTCGGACAAGACGGAAGTCCTCATCCTCGGACAATCCCCATCTGCCTGGGACGACTCCTGGTGGCCCACGAGGCTGGGCACCGCACCGATACCCACGGACTACGCACGCAACCTGGGATTCATCCTGGACTCCTCCCTAACGATGACCAAGCAAGTCAACGCAGCATCGTCCTCATGTTTCAACACCCTGCGCATGCTCCGAAAGATCTTCCGGTGGATCCCCTCCGAAACCAGAAAGACGGTCACCCAGGCCCTCGGCACCAACCGACTGGACTACGGAAACGCCCTGTAAGCAGGAACCACAGCCAAACTTCAGAAACGCCTTCAACGCACACAGAACGCCTCCGCATGACTCATCCTCGACATCCGTTGCCACAGCCACATATCTGCCCACCTGAGAAACCTGCACTGGCTCCCCGTCAGCAAGAGGATCACGTTCAGGCTGCTCACCCACGCACACAAAGCGCTCCACGACTCGGGCCCCGAAAACCTCAACAACCGCCTGTCGTTCTACACTCCCACCCGCCAGCTCCGCTCCACCAGCCTCGCCCTCGCCACCGTCCCTCGGATTCGCAGAACCACCACCGGAGGAAGATCGTTCTCCTACCTGGCAGCCAAGACATGGAACTCCCTCCCCGCACACCTACGACTGACCCAGGACCATCTCACCTTCAGGAAACACCTCAAGACATGGCTATTCGAGCAGTAGCGGCACCCCCCCACCCTTCAGCGCCTTGAGACCCTCACGGGTGAGTAGCGTGCTTTACAAATTAATTGATTGATTGATTGATTGATTGATTGATTACAATGCTATCATTTAATACTGGTTCACATTGCCTAAAGGACTAAAAATTAGAAATTACCACTGGGACAGAGAAGCAGCTGCTGCACTGTCTAGAGGACTCAGAATCAGGAATTACCACTGGGACCAGAGATTTTAACATTTTTATCTTTTTTTTCATGACGTTTGAGGCCTACTTTTCACTGAGTCAGCTTGCGCTTTGGCTCTGACATCCAAGCCAGTCCCTTGGTTTAGATCTCTCTAACACTGACCCCAGAAATGTAGTGTCTCCTACGCCCTTGGTAATGACATCTATATCCATCTACTGGTCTTCAAAAACTGAGTTCTGGTGTTCACCATCAGCAGACTTACAATGAGGAATTGCTGACAGGACCAAAGATGCAGGTAGCAGCAATGCCTAAAGAATTTAGAATGAGGAATTACCGACGAGACCAGAGATGTAGGTAGCAGTGCTGTGTAGAGGACTTAGAATGAGTAATTACCGACGGCACCAGAGAAGCAGCTAGCAACATTGTCTAGAGAAGTTGAAATGAGGAATTACTGCCAGGATCAAAGATGCGCAAAGGAGCACTACCTAGATGACTTTGAATGAGGAATTGCAGATGGGACCAAAGAGCAGCTAGCAGCACTGTGTTGTGATGTATTTCCTATGGGAACTGTATCAATATTCCTGTTTCTGACCCTTGTCCGGTTAATATATCAATAGTGGCCATACAACGGCACAGAAACCCGTTTTCTGATTAGGTCATAGCGCATGCTACCACGTTAGGCAAGCACTATTCCCCCAGCCCCCATAGAAAGCATACCGAGTTCTCAAAACAAATCAAACCTCCAGCAACCTGGGAAATCCCCCGCAGCTATTGTTTTGATTTAACCAAGAACTCCAGTAAAGAATGTACGAACGACCAGTTCTTATGACATCCTTATTGACGTATTTATGTCCATCCTTACGTCAATCTCGGCACCTTTCAGGTATAAATATTACCGACATTGCCCTAAGCAAACACACGGTGGTGGTGACGAGATTGGAGCAGCGATACTTGCCGAGGAGCCCAGCTGATGCAGGAAGCCCACGGACGCTGCCCCTCCCTTTTGACGCGCTGAGAGAGAGACGCTGCCTTTTCTCTTGCCAAGAAATCCAGCTCCGGCGTTCCTAGCCGCCCTTGCGGGCAACTGGGATATCGAGTCCTGTGATAGAGATACCAGCCCTCCAGCCTTCTAAATCCCAGGTACTGAACTGAATAACCCCTCACAGAGAATTCTTGAATCAGATCCTTGGCAAAGAAAACTTAACTTAAACTGCTACTTATCTACTCCCACCCACGTATTAGGCTTAGGTCAGGTACACTGGGGTAGGCGTAGTTAGAAGAACCAGTTGAGTACGATTAGTCAATGTATATATGTATATAACTTTTATCCATTTTAGTATCATATGGCTAAGAAACCATATAAATGCTTTTACAGTATTATTTTATAATTCTGTTTTTACTGTATGCACTTTACTTAACCATAAGTATTGCAATAATAGCGATTCATTTCTCTTGTATGAGAAAAGAGACTGATCAATAAATAACATCTTTTTATTGAACCACGCCCATCTCTTATTTCTCTACAAACTGGTGAAACTAAGAATGCACGTACTGACTGAGTAAAATAAGTTGTCTTTTGTTTTCACACGACTCTAGAGATATACTCTTGATTAGGGGAGAGCAAAGTTGTCATGTTCTATGGTTGTCAGAAACTAAATCCCTTCTTGTCTATCCAGGGAGGTTAAACTCCTCCTTGCCTATTCGAGAAAGTTTCTAGTGAACTCTGAGCTAGCTGGCACACACATAACTTTAAGTTTAATATCGTCAGTAGAAGACCTAGTTAACCACAGTCCTACGTCTATACTATTGAAGATATTTTTCCAATGCGCAGAGCCTATTGGGATAATAGGAACTACACTACATGGCGCCCAACGGTTTGGATAGGCGATAAATCTAACGCAAGACATTAGAGTAACTCAGTCGTGCTTTTTCACACAGACCCCTTTTCCCATAATACTCCAAAGACGTCTGGAGTGGGTGAAAGGTTAAATCCGCCAAACTTCGTAGGAGGAGACTCCTATGTATGGTTCTTGGTTTATTCAACGTTGAAGGATACACTGTTCCAAAATATTGTGCATCTAATCTTTGTTTCCATAGAAACCTGATCTGCAAATAAACAAAAAGCCCTTCCTGACAGTAAAATGTCAGAAACTGAAGAAGATAGGGAGGCAGCTAGAGTAGCAGCTCAACTCCTAGCGGATGACAATAGTCTCCTACAGCAAGACCCGGAGGCAATATTCATCCCGGTCAACATAAGAAAAACTATAACCTTAAAACTTATAGAAAATGGACTAACACCGAGAGGTGGTACAGTCATATTCGTAATTGAGGCACACGAATATCGGCAGACAGAGGTATTCTACTCATGGATAAACTTTCCAGCAGCAAACGCTGTAACAAAAGAGTTCCACTATTATAAAATAGAGGAACCACCGGATATCTACACTCCTTTCGAGGAAGTGGAGATATCACTCAAATACCAAGAGCACCTGCTCTGGTTTAAAGGCGCCCTAAAACATAATAATCACATCACCAGGCTCGGTCCACTAGGTAGACCAGGAGCAACGTGGCCGGTCCTAGCCGGATACACACCACATCCAGACATTGAAGAAATGTCTGCACCAGATCTTTTAGCACAGCTAAAACAACTAATTAAAATACACAGACAATTAGTCGAATATATAATGCGGACTTCAACAGTCCAACCAGCTATTAAAATTCCACAGCTGACCCCTCATCAGGGGAACAGAAATAAAATTACACCACAGAACATACAGTCCTGTTTAGGTAAAGTACCCGCAAAACGGGAACAAATTCCATTTTGGTTAGCACAAAAAATCACTCAAATAGAGGCAGTATTTCCGGATACCACCCCGGTTGAGAAACACAGGATTCTGACTATCTGTCTTCCAATGGGAATCGCACCACATGTGGAGGACTGTGACACTTGGGATACAGTCTTTGCTTCCGTTTACACAAAAACACATGGTGTTCCATCCATGTCAGTAATACCAGATGTGCTAAAACAAATTCAAGATGAATACGGTCCAGAACCGGCCCTAACTCTGGGTATGAAATTACTAAAAGACTTCAAGCAGGTCTCGGCAATATTACTAGCCAATATAAAGGGAGAAGCAGCAAATGTGGTGATCCGCCAGAGGTTGAAAGAGACAGATATAGCAGACCAACCATTTGAAATTGCCAGAATCATAGAAAAATCCTATGAAGAACTAGGAAGAGATAGTTTGGGTGGAATACCTGGGAAACCCCAACTAATTGAAAATCCTGAAAAGGTATTTATTAAAAATAATCTAAACACTCAAAAATGTGAATTATCAAGTGAAGGCAAAAGCCTGGCTGACAATTTCCTAGAGAAATGTGCTGTAATCCAAGCACCAAGAACACTAAAAAACTTGCAATCAATTCTAAGTTTTCTGAATTTCGGAAGAACTTATATTATAAATTACACGGAGAGGGTTAAACCTCTCTATGATTTAATAAAACCAGATTTTAAAAGAATCATCTGGACTCAAAAACACACAGAAATTTTGAGATCTTTACAAACAGACATGTTAATTAAAACAAAACTACAAACACGTGACAACACACGCAACCTTGTGATTCGAGTCATCCCAGGAAGATGCGGATTCACATACCTGACCTCTAATGAGGGAGAAAAGGTACCAATAGCATACAAATCACACTTGTACACAGAAGCTGAAAAGAGGTTCAGCATTAAAGAAAACATTGTTCATACGGTTCAAACGGCTGTAGCAAGAGAAAAAGACCAAGCTGACGGTAGACGTATTACAGTCAAAACAGCAGAATCAGCTTTTGAGGCATTAACAACCCCATGTAATTTACCGACAACAGCATTGAATCCAGAATGGGTACAATGGGTAAATTCTATTGCTACAGACAAAATAAAATACTATTTAAATCCAGAATTGAATGAATTAAAATATCTAGAATATGAAAGAGAATATCCTCTGCCAATCGACATTCTGCCTTTACGACAGTACGCCTGTGTAATCTATACAGACGGACATGCTCAACCCTCAGTTTGGGGAGAGCAAGCATACAACGCCACATGCGAGATTGTAAAAGACGTGTGGCGTGGAGGTAAACTGAGACCTCTATTTACAAAAATACACTCAGTAGAAAATAACTCAGAACAACAAACTGAAATAATAGCGTTAAAAATGGCGCTAGATAATGCCGATCGCGAATTCCCGACACTTATAGTGTGCGATTCGCATTACTGCGTCAATTCATACAATTACGATTTACAGAAATGGATTCAAAACGGTTACAAAGATGACACAGGTGCAACAATAAAGCAAAAATCACTTTGGGAACAAGTAGTTCTCTTACAGAAAGAACTACCAAAGACTCACGTGATACATTCACTGAGTCATCAACGTGATGGCGTTCACGTTGCAGGGAATTCATTGGCTAAGACAGCCACAGCGGTAGCAACTAAATCGGCTTCCGTAGCTACAAAAAAGCGTTCAGTAAAAAACATTGACGGTGAAACATTGCTGGCAGTGAAAACGTCATCAAAAGGCGACTGCTCAACTTTACCGATCAACTATCCACTCAATTATACATACATAATCGATGCAAACTCCGTTCCTTTGCTCGAATCCCTGGAGTGGGGGATAGAGTGATTCCAAACATGAACAGGAGAGTCTTGTTAATAGTAGACGCACATATTGGCGAGGGTCTTAGACATCGCACAATTAAGGATTCTCTAGCAGAATTACAATTAACATACTGGTGGCCAGGAATGAGTCTGGACCAACACCTATTCGCGAAAAACTGTTCAAACTGCAACAGAGATCGCAGTGGTGAACAAAACGGTGTATTCCCACGGCTTTTTTCTCAATAAGGAATAAGCTAACAACATTAACTCACCCAGTATGAATAATGCGTCTTATTAACATGTAGAGACTATTTTCACTTGTAATGTAGACCCCAACTTTCGGCTGACGTCTGAACTGTTATGAAAGATTTGCGAGTCTATAATGGCATATACGCTAGACGCAGGCTACGTCCTGACCAAAATCTTTCCTTTAGCTCCAAAAAAGCTTGTGGGAGGGTGCTTGGCCACGATGAGCATTGCATTGCGGGACTCTTCTCACTTCCTTCCTGAGGGAAACAGGATGGTGTAAAGAAAAAACCAAGGCATAGAGCAATCGATAACAGCAAAGGTATTAGGTTTGGGAGCTGGGTGGGTCAAACATTTAATAAGTGTCCAACGTAGTCTTAATAATCTGCCAAGAAATTCTCTGAGAGGTCTCAGTCCGTACGAACTATTGTTTGGGACTAGAATGTTAGTCCAGGACTTAGATAGTCAGACTTCAGTGGTTAAAGAAAAATGCTTTGATATCAAAGATCGCTTGGCTATTTTACAGGACTTAAATGAAACAAGAAGAGACATGAGCAACATAAAGTTGAAACAACAGCCAACAACCACTGAAGAGAAACCACCTGTCCCAGCAAGGCCTGTCTGGATTCCAAAAATCGGGGATCTGGTCAGAGAGAAGATCGCGATAAAGAAGGAATTTGGGCCTTCTTACAGAAAAGCAGTTCCTGTCTTGTCTGTCAACGGGACGAGATCAGTAGTACTACCGCCCCTTGCTGTTAAAAGGAGAACCGAGTTGTATCCATCGACCTGGTTAAACCACAATCATGTGGCCGATAACAAGTAGTAGGCCAAGTGGACTCCCAAGAAGTAGTAGAACACCAAAGTTTGCTACAAACACGGAGGTTCAAACTGAAAGACTAATCACATTTGAAAATTCTACAGAGAACCAACAAGGACTATGCAACAAAGCAATAGAACTTGAACCTCTTAAAACCCAAATCAAAACTTTACATCAAGAAACTCCACTCTACAATGATGTAACGGACTATGCTAATGAAACAAAGCAAATCCTAAAAACAAAAAGTAATCCAGATGCAATTGACACTATTGACAGAACAGCATCCGGCTACTTCATCAATTTCGATGATTTTTCTGAAGATCTGAATGAACCTGACGATCATCCAACAAAAAGAACTTTTAAAGACAAAGCAAAGAAACTTTTTCATCAACTGAAAGAAACCTATCTGATTTCTCCTTGGATTGAAATTTGGGTGGCATTTGGTGCATTTATCCTCATACTTTGGCTCATCATGGTACTATGCTTGGGACATTTCATTGAAGGAAACTATGCTAAAATGGACACAGCAAGCCAGAATATCAACTTGGTCCTTAAACCACACACATCTTCACACGTCGAGAAAAGAGAACTTTCTTCTGTCAACTTCACAGCCAATCATATACCCGGCGGGGTAGCATGGGACAAAACTGAATATGAAATACATGGTCCGATTGAACTCCTGAAGTATCCACACCAATTTAAGATTTCATTAAGTGACTTTGTAAAACCAAGCACATTCGCTGATGATTGGGATTTTGAAAGTATTAATGATATGATGTCTGATCTAGTGATGTCAGCCAAATTTACAGAACATGATTATTTACAAGGTTCATCTAATTACGATCAAATGATTTGCTATAACCATTATGGTAACCATTATCTGCATAAATCAACTAAGCCTAGAAATGTTTTACATTTTAACCAATGGGAACATTGTGCAACTCCACCAAAAGGCAGTTCAAAAACATTTTATGATAAATATTCGTACTTTTCAGGGTTTAACACTAGTAATGCAGAAACATTCTATTTCAAATTGTTAAATAAGACAGGGGTTAAAACCATGCTTACAAACACAAAATTGATATATTCAGACTCATTTTTTGATAAAATGAATACATTTGGTTTTGATTTCTGGAATGATAACATTGAAACGAAAACGATCTGGGGCACAAAAGATTGGCAAGTGCAAGGTTTAGAATCATTATTTAGAGCCTGCATGATCCCAGAACAAATTATATTTTTGAATGACACAATTCAGCAGACCACCTGTCTTGGTCTAGCCAAAATCAAAGACTTAAACAAACCGTCTATTCCAAAGCCAACAATGGATAGTAATAGCACCTCTGATGTTGAGATAGGCGTAACCACTATTTTAAACCAAAACAGAACACATCCTGAATGGAAACAATGGTTGATCTGGCCCACAGACACAAATAACTGTCAAGACAGATTCCTGAACAAAATACAGGGTTTCACATTGACCAGGCCAGACCCTAGATACTCCCAAAGACAACATCCAGGGATTGTAACTACTTACAGTGTGGGAAAGCTCTGCCTTCAATGGCTACATACATCCACACTGGCAGAAATTAAGCAACACCTAACTTTACTTAAAGAAGGTGCTGACTTGCGCGATTTCAATATGGGACCACGCAAACAGCGTCAAAAATGTTTCATAGCGCCTCTATATATGCAGCTTATAAAGAAACTCAAATTGAGACAGCAGAAAAAATACGGGAAATTGACCGTGTTAATTTGGAAAAATCACTTTCTGTTGTAGACAATGGGTTAATGACTCTGTCTTCCAAAATATATTCACTGGACAGTATTGTGTCTTCAGCAATCGATATAATAGAGCAAGACTTACTGATGTTACAACACGGTCAGTCTCAATTGCGTTCTATTGTACAGCTTGGCTGGACGTTACAAAATCTGCGTTCAGGCTATGTGCCTTGGCGTTTAATCAACACAACGTCATTATTTAATATCTTTAACCTTACTGATAAACAAATCAGTTTGGCACAGAAGGGTGCTGACTATACAATTCTGAGCATTGAAAAACTTGAGAGATTACCATTGACAATGTCAGAACGAGCTGTCAATGAATGGATAATACATGGGATAATAAATATTCCGATAACAACTTTCCAGTTTCAGTACTGCCAAAAATATATACAGGCAGGCCAGTATGAAAGGTTGGGTAAAGGATACATTAAGTCGACATGGGACTTGCCCTATACACACACATGTGTTAGTAATAAAGGACAGAGTGTATTTCTTAGTGGCAATTATTGTGCAAAATCACTAAGTGGTATACTTCTGTGTCAGGGTTTAAGTTTGCATGGGGCCTGTGAAGGGACTTCAAATAACCTTTCATGTCACCAGCTAGGCACACCTGCAACACGAATAGAACCATTCTTTAGGAGACTCTCGAACGGGAGTTACATTCTAATTGTAGATCGCAGATGTTGCAGCCTAATGCCCGGAAAACCTTATCTCGTGAGCGTGACTACCAGGGTCATGTGCTGTGAAAGAGTATTGTTCCCGAACGATACTCCAGACAGGGAGGCAAGGTTATGGCCCAGTTTTAATTTCTCTTCTATTCGAATTGATACTTTAAGCAGAATGAAGACTGTGCTCCTACAGACGCCAACCAGGTTGACGTCATCAAAAGAAAAGTATGATCTCCAAGTTGCGAGGACAACGGCAGAGATTCATTCACTGCTATCAACGAATAGCCCCCTACACTTCGCAGAAATACTAAACGAAATCTTAAATATTTCTGATACCAGTGGTATCGCCAGTGTATTTAAGACAGTTTTTTCAGGCGCTTTAACACCATTCAAAGCGATCCTGGGTATTTTTCCAAACTTCGTCCATTCTCTCTTTGGCGGACTACCTCTCCTGTTGGGACTAGTAGCAGGCGTCCTATTTTTGCTACTTTTGCTTCGATATGGCAAACCGTTTCACAGACATGACTCCAACAACAATGGAAGAAACGATCCTAGCTATCCGCTACCGGGACCGCATAACTAAAGTCCTTGGATTAGCACGGCTATGCGATTTAAATATGACTTGGTTTCTTTCATTCAGACCCTTGTGGCAGACCTGTGTTATGCCTGTATTAAGGTGCTTGCTATGCGGCGAAGAATGCGTGTTGGACACCTGTCTCACACTACAATCAGAAGTGCCATTGGATGCAGAGACTTTGTTGAGTCCATTTAAGGCTCATGCATTTTGCTGTCCCCAGCGGCTACCAATCCTGATGACGGCATTCGTGGAGACTTCACCACTGCGAATGAAGGGTAGTGAAGTACAAGATGAAAGCAGCATCGATCAGGTACGACCATCTGTCAGCTATGCTGATCAAACCATCACTGAAAGCAATCATGCTCATGACTGCATGGTAGTGTCATTTTCCAACCTTGTCGAACTCTCACCAGAAGCTGTTGACTGTTTTTTCGAACATCTAAATGATATGATGTTTTCACCAGAACAGAAAGAATGACTTTGAGCAAACGTGCACACAGCGTTCCCTGAACTCTGAATTTGGCCTTCAAATTTCAAAATAAAGCCACTAAGAATTCTTCGAGTCTGCTCCTGCGAACAGGAACGTTCTCCAAAACATCCAAAATATTTACCTTTCAGGCACTTATCTTCTGCTTAAAGTAAACTATTCTTAGAGAACAGACACTTCTATTTTTAGATACCTCTAGGAGACATTACCTCGACCTCTAGGTTATTTACACTTAAGATTTATTTCTATGTCATGAAATGGACTCGCATTTATTTTTCTGTACTAAGAGCCATTTCATGTGTTATTTTCGCAAATCATTCGTGCAGATATACAATGTGCATCCTCTTTGAATGATTACACTGCTTGAATGCATACAGTAACTATTTTCATTTTTTGATGTGTTACGCGAATCCAAAGTAATGCTAAATTAATGTATTTTGGGCGGTTTTGAATACACATACAATATTAGTTATGTTTACTATGCTTAGGTTAGTAAATATGGACATAGATTCCGTGGAGTGGGTGTGATGTATTTTCTATGGGAACTGTATCAATATTCCTGTTTCTGACCCTTGTCCGGTTAATATATCAATAGTGGCCATACAACGGCACAGAAACCCGTTTTCTGATTAGGTCATAGCGCATGCTACCACGTTAGGCAAGCACTATTCCCCCTGCCCCCATAGAAAGCATACCGAGTTCTCAAAACAAATCAAACCTCCAGCAACCTGGGAAATCCCCCGCAGCTATTGTTTTGATTTAACCAAGAACTCCAGTAAAGAATGTACGAACGACCAGTTCTTATGACATCCTTATTGACGTATTTATGTCCATCCTTACGTCAATCTCGGCACCTTTCAGGTATAAATATTACCGACATTGCCCTAAGCAAACACACGGTGGTGGTGACAAGATTGGAGCAGCGATACTTGCCGAGGAGCCCAGCTGATGCAGGAAGCCCACGGACGCTGCCCCTCCCTTTTGACGCGCTGAGAGAGAGACGCTGCCTTTTCTCTTGCCGAGAAATCCAGCTCCGGCGTTCCTAGCCGCCCTTGCGGGCAACTGGGATATCGAGTCCTGAGATAGAGATACCAGCCCTCCAGCCTTCTAAATCCCAGGTACTGAACTGAATAACCCCTCACAGAGAATTCTTGAATCAGATCCTTGGCAAAGCAAACTTAACTTAAACTGCTACTTATCTACTCCCACCCACGTATTAGGCTTAGGTCAGGTACACTGGGGTAGGCGTAGTTAGAAGCACCAGTTGAGTACGATTAGTCAATGTATATATGTATATAACTTTTATCCATTTTAGTATCATATGGCTAAGAAACCATATAAATTCTTTTACAGTATTATTTTATAATTCTGTTTTTACTGTATGCACTTTACTTAACCATAAGTATTGCAATAATAGCGATTCATTTCTCTTGTATGAGAAAAGAGACTGATCAATAAATAACATCTTTTTATTGAACCACGCCCATCTCTTATTTCTCTACAAACTGGTGAAACTAAGAATGCACGTACTGACTGAGTAAAATAAGTTGTCTTTTGTTTTCACACGACTCTAGAGATATACTCTTGATTAGGGGAGAGCAAAGTTGTCATGTTCTATGGTTGTCAGAAACTAAATCCCTTCTTGTCTATCCAGGGAGGTTAAACTCCTCCTTGCCTATTCGAGAAAGTTTCTAGTGAACTCTGAGCTAGCTGGCACACACATAACTTTAAGTCTAATATCGTCAGTAGAAGACCTAGTTAACCACAGTCCTACGTCTATACTATTGAAGATATTATTCCAATGCGCAGAGCCTATTGGGATAATAGGAACTACACTACAGTGTAAAGGACTTAGAATGAGTATTAACTGACAGGACCAGAGAAGCAGCTAGCAGCACTGCCTTGAGGACTTAGAATGAGGACTGACTTACCAATGGGACCAGGGAAACAGCAAGCAGCACTGCTCAGTGGACTTAGAATGAAGAAATATTGATGGCACCAGAGAAGCAGCTAACAGCACTGCCTAGAGCAGGGGTCCGCGTACCCCCAGGGGTCTGTGACACATTCCCAGAGGGTCCGTAGGCAACAGTTTTCAAAGCACAGAAAAGTTTCTTGTATAATTAGCAGCTTTCCAGCAACAATAAAAGTGTCAAGATAATGCCAGTGATTAATGTACCTGCTGGAGCGTGAGGAGAGTTTTGTTCAGTGGCAGCTTTGATTTAACTAATGTAGCACAGAGGGTTAATGTGCCTACTGCAAAGTACGATTAACATGCATTTTAAAAAGCAGTATTCTATGTGCATAGGTTCGTGGTTACTGCTGTTGTCACAGAGATTCTTTCGTTACTGTGCACTTCATAAGTGACAATCCTAATCTATCAGAGGGACCTATAAACTGTTTAAAGAGCTGCTTGCAAACTGCATGGTACCAGTTGGTAACTTATATTTTTCCCAGTTATTCATTATCCTGATGCTGCTAAAAAGATTTACTTGGGTGGAAATACATTTTTAATGTTAAAGTCAGTGCTGGCCACTGTGTTATGTTCTGAATCCTGAGTTTGTGCTTTTCCAGACCAAGCACTCTTTAAACATTTTATATACACACTGATTTACATGTATGATTCAATGGCTCTATATGTGTGTGATGTAAAGTGCTCTGACATCCTACAATGGTATGAGAGATGCTATAAAACAAATGAAATAAATGTGACAGAGGGGCTATTTCTTCAATATAAAATACTAAGGGCCAGATGTACGATCCGTTTTTATATGCGCGAATGGGTTCGTGAACCCGTTTGTGCATGAAAAAACCTATTGGACCATGTGCATAGCCTATTTCGCGAGTTGCAATTTGTTTGCGACTCGCTAAATAGGTTTTGCAACTTGCTATTTGGAAGGGGCATTCCCTTCCAAATAGCGAGTCTCAAAACCATGTACAAATGTTTTGCGGTCGCAAAACAGTCGCAATTACCACCTACTTCAAGTAGATGGTAATGCATTCGCAAATGGGAAGGGGTCACCAGGGGACCCCTTCCCCTTTGCAAATGCATGCAAAATTATTTTTTATGGGCAGGCAGTGGTCCCAGGGACCTCTGCCTGCCCTTAGAAAATGAAACCAAAACGTTTCATTTTCTTTTTTTTTTTAAATGCATGGTAATGGGCTGCATTTTTTAAAAACTGCTTTATTTAAAAGCAGTCCCAGACATTGTGTCCTGCAGAGCCCAGCAGGCCACCATCCCTGGGAGGGCTAGCATTTCCAATGGGCTCGCAAATTGCAAGAGGCTCATTAATATTAATGAACCTCGCAATTTGCGACCCCACCGGGAATCCCAAAAAGTGTTAAACACACTGTTGTGCATTTCATTTAGCGACTCGCAATTTGCCACTCGCAATGTGTCGCCAATTGCGAGGCGCTAAATGAAATGGCCGTACATCTGGCCCCAAAATCCTTAGTACTTTGAGTATTTCTTTTGTGTGCTCACGTGTGTATTTTTTCGAATTACTGTTTTAATATTTGAAATTTAACTCATACAAATTGCTTGGGGGTCCCCGGCTTCCAGTGGTGACTCAATGGGGGTCCCCAGGAGTCAAAAGTTTGGGAACCACTGGCCTAGAGGACTTAGAATGAGGAATTACTGACGGGACCAGAGTAGCAGCTAGCAGCACTGTCTAGAGGACTTAGAATGAGGAATTACAACTGAGACAAGAGTAGCAGGTAGCAGCATTGTCTGAAAGACTTGATTGAGGAATTACCGACTGGGCCAGAGTAGCAGCTAGCAGCACTGCCTTGAGGACTTATAATGAGGAATTACAGATGGGACCAGAGAAGCAGGGGCAGCACTGTCTAAAGGACTAGTAGTGAAGAATTGCCACTGGGAATAGAAACACAGCTAAGGCACTGCCTAGTGGACTAAGAATGAGGACTTACCCTGGGACCAGAGAAGCAGCTAGTAGCACGGTCTAGAGGACTAAGAATGAGGAATTACCACTTGGACCAGAGAAGCAGCTAGCAGCATTGCCTAGAGGACTAAGAATTGTATTGCATTGTATCTGTGCCTACAGGTATCCTGGTGCCTCAGACATCAGAGCACTTGATCGACTTGATGGTAAGCAGAAAGATGGAGCGTGTGGATCAGAGTTTTGGAAATAGCCAGGTTTTCAGGCTTTTTCTGAATTCAATTAATGAATCACTCTGTCTGATCCTTTGTGGCCGCTCCTTCCACGCTGAAGGCCCCCCCCCCATCCGGGAGTGTTTAAATTTTGTAGTTGCCAATAGACCGGTACCAGGGGACCGGAGTTGTCTCTGAGGAAGGTACCAGGAAAACCGTTCCTGTAATGGAATTGGACCTATCCCATGTGAGGCTCTGAACACCTGGCAGAGTGACTTGAAAAGAACCCTTTCCCTGATTGGTAACCAATGAAGCTCTCTTAATGCAGAGGTGGAGGACGAGTTGCGTCGCAATTCAGCACCAGTTTTGCTGCTGCAGAATGGACTCTTTGCAGCCCCTGAAAGATATACTGGGGAGCTCCTAAATACAAGGAGTTGCAATAGTCCAGTCTGCTCAACACTGTGCTGCTCACTACCAAAGAGCGTAAATCTTTTGGTAGGATCGGAAGATCCGGCGTAGCAGACGTAACAAGCCAAAGCAGACACTAGCTGTCTTAGTTGCCTGCGACTCCATCTGGAGGTTCTTGTCTATTAGGACCCCCAGATTCTGCACCGTATTGACCGAAGTCAGTGGCTCCTCCTCCGGAGTAAGTCTAAACTCCAACGGAGAATAAGTGGGCGGCCTCGCTGGAGAGCAGTATAGCACCTCGGTCTTCCCACCATTGAACTGCAAAGAGTTCCTCCACAGCCAATCTGCAGTCTGGCGCATGCACTCTTGGAAGTGGTCCAGAGAAACTGCCTGTTTTCCTTCCAAGGAGAATGCCAGATGAGTATCATCCGCATAGTTGACCAAGTCAACCGTTAACGATTTGATGACAGGAAAGAGCGGCTGCAGATATGCATTAAAAAGAATAGGACTGATAGCGGAGCCCTGGGGCACCCCGTGGGTAACAGATGACTTGCAGGAGGTGAATGGTGCCATGGTGACTGTCTGTTCCTGTTCTAAATGAGGAATTACCACTGTGACCAGAGACACAGCCGCAGTACTATCTTGAGGACTTAGAATGAGAAATTGCTGACAGGACTAGAGTAGCAGCTAGCAAAACAGTTTAGAGGACTTAGAATGAGTAATTGCCACTGGGACCAGAGGTTTTAAAGTTATTATCTTTGTTTTCATTTTTTTTTCAATAATCTTTATAACATTTTTCCAGAAAGTAACAAAACCCTCCCTCCACCCCCCATCAGACAGGAATATAAATCCAAATGTATTACATATTAACAAATCATCTTAACCCACAATGACATCCGATATAAGTTAAGATAGTAGTATTCTAAATATTCATTACATATTTACAATCACTTGACCCCAAATAACATCCATTATGCATCAAAATAACAGTTACTCTAATCATCATCCTAACAGACAATTCTATATGGCGTTATTATACTGGGGCTCACTGCTTTGAGATTGACTCCAATCCAGCAGGGGGGTCCATATCTTCGCCCCTTTTCTACGTCGTTTGCTGCCCTCTCATGTATATATAGTCATTTCTAAAGTGGAAATTGCTAACATCCTGGCTAACTATTGCTGAAAGGTGGGTCATTAGAGTCTAGCCATACTGCCATAGCAATAAAGATCATTTCATGTTCTATTCTTGTATCAATAGGATCCACAGCCCCAAATAAAATAACATCACTGGTCAGTATTATTTTCGTTTGTAACACTTCTGCTAGGAATTTCCATATATCGTTTTTCAGTTTTGTCAACTCAACAAAAGCGGAGAAGATATGAAGGCTGTCTGCGTTATATAGCGTGCACCTCGGGCAGAATGTTCCCTTACCACTCCCCGATTTAGCAATTTTATCTGGTGTGTAATACAATTCTTTTTTTTTAACTGTGCTTGTAATTTCGTCGACATTAAAATAGTTTGTGACATGACGTATGCATACTTAAATTCCTCATTTGAAATTCCTACTTTCTGCTGCAACTTCGTTGAGACTTTATCCATATCATCTGAGAATAACGTATGAATAAGAGTATATATTTTTCCAATGGTGCTTGTTTTAGCGTGAAGTAGTTTCTCCACAATATCCACTTTCCCCCAACTTTCGTGACAAAAAATCTCTACTTTGAAGGAACTTAAAAAAGTCTCGCCATCCCAAATTAAAAACGTTTTATTTTTTCAAAGGATTGTATCCCTATAGGGGATAGGAGACAGCCTAGCTGAACAATTCCTGCATCTTTCCATTTTTGCATTCAAGCTCCTCTAAAAATGTCCGGCAGGGTTGAATTGTCGGTTAGGGGAGTGTAAAAAGAAATTCTACCAATTCCAAGCATTCTTCTTATTAAACTCCATACTTTAAACCCACTATATAAAGTTTTGTACCTGATTTTTTCATGATAACTATCATGTAGATGGCGCCAGAGAAAGCCTCCACTCTTGTTGCCAAGCACAAGTTCGAAAATGGATGGTGTACTATCCCGCTGTACTTCCTCACTAGCATTCTGTAATAACTCTCTGTTATATAGCAAGACAGAAGCCCAATAATTTGTTTTTAAATTCCGGAGTGCCAGCCCTCCCCTTTCTTTAGAGAGGGTGAGGAATTTATAAGTGCGCCTTGGTTGCTAATAAGCCCAAATAAAGCTAGAAACATTCTCTCTATTGATTTAAACCATTGTGTTGAGAATTCCAAACATATTGCTCTGAACAAATATAAAATCTTGTGAAAAAACACCATCTTAATAACGTTATCTCTGCCTACAACAGAAAGATGCGGATTATCAAGACGTTGAAGATCTTTTTCCATTGTATCCATAATTGGTTATAGATTTAATTTGACCATTTTATCTAACTTGGATGATATGCAGACCCCTAAAATGTACCCTTCTCTACAACAGGTATGTCATGAATTTTTCTTTTATCATTCAAAATGATCTGTGTTTTGCCATGGTTAAGAGCAAACCTCTTGGCCTCGTCTTCAATAACTGTCATGGTGGTATTTGGATCTGCAGTTACCAGAGCATGTCATGTGCATAGGCTATGGATTTGGTGGGATAATTCTGAGACCATTTAGGTGTTTTCTTCAAGTCTACGGATGAATGATCAATATAAATTGTGAATAACAGCGGAGAACAGGGGCAACCCAGCCGCGTACCTCGGGATATTGTGAAATCTTTTGAAAGGATACCATTAATCATTACTGCTGCTGTTGGTTTGATAGATAGCTTTTGCACAACTTGAATATACCCATCCTTAATTCCGACCCTGGACATGGTGACCCACAAATATTGCCAGTAGACCCTATCAAAGGCTTTTTCGGCATCAAATAAAACCAATTCCATAGGGTCTCCTGCAACATCCATAGTATCAAAAAGGGTGATAACTCTTTGAATTAGATTTATAGTGGATCTCTCTGGCACAAATACATGTTGCTGTTTGGAGATCACTCTATGAATGATAGGTGCAATTCTATTAGCAAGCATTTTTGAGTATATTTTCGAATCAGCGTTAATGAGTGTGATAGACCTATAAGATCCGAATTGTTCTGGAGGTTTATTCTTCTTTGGAAAGATAACAATTTTTGCCCTTGACCAGGAGCTCGGAGGTTGACCCCCTTAAAAATATGTATCATGAGGTCTGAAAGAATAGTTTTAGTTTGTTCTATAAAGGTGACATAAAATTCAGACGGAATACAATCCGTTCCAGCAGCTTTCTCCTTTGCCGGACCTTTAATTGTCCTTATGATTTCTTCCTCGTCAGGCAGATCCTCTGGAGTTTGCTGATCTTCAACATCAAATTTTCCACCCACTATAATATTTAGGTACCTCTCAATATCTTGCTGCCAGTCCCCCTCCTCTGCAGCATATAAATCATGATAAAATCTCCAAAAAGCTTCTCGTATGATCTCAGGATCAGTTATTTGGCCTAACACTGGATCATTAATCTCTTGTATCAGGTTTAAAGAGGCCTGTTGTCTTGTACACATGGCAAGTTGGTGGCCAATTTGCTGGTTTACCTTATAGACCATTTATTTTTGTGCTAAAGCTTTTTTTACAGCTTTATCGGTAAATATATTGGTTATCGCTGCCTTGGCTATTGCAACATGTCTTTGTATTCCTTCTATCTCGCTGTTTGTTCTAACCACCCTCACCAATTCCTCCTCAGCCAATTTAAGATTATCCTGTAATGTCTTCAAAGATTCCCTGGCTTGTTTATTCACATTTAAAGAATATCGTAACGTTTCCCCTTTAACTCGGCGTCCCATGCTATTTCAATTGTCGTGTTCCATACATTATCTTCCCAAAAAATCGAAATCCATTCTCTCATGTGTGCACAGTATTCACTATCTAGAAGCAGGAGCTTCTTGAGTGTCCAGGATCTTATGTTGGAGTTACCCGTTCCTACTTCTATATTACAAATGAATGGCTTATGATCCGAAAAGACGTGCAGCAATTTCTCTACTCTGCATTTTGTTTTGAAAGAATTGGAGATGAGCACATAATCTAGTCTGGTGTGGGTGGAGTGTGGGTTGGAAAAAAATGTATACCCTGGGTCTTTTAAAGTTGCAGTCTGCCAGCCATCCACTAGACCATGAATCTGACAAATATTTTGTAATGCCTTGAATAACTTAGGCTTCCAGCCCGTATAACGCCATCCGTCCTCCACAGACCGGTCGTAGGGAAGATTAATATTAAAATCTCCACAAACAATTAGTGGTAGTGGCCAGTGGGTAAGTTCACTTCAAATATCATCAAACACTACCGCAGCATCACTGTTACTACCATATATTATAAGGTGTGTGGAGGATGCACAGCTGATAGTTCAATAGAGGGTAATTCTGGGGAGGGTGCACTCCTTGGTGGCGTTTCCGTCTCAAAACGCCCAGTGAATAATTGAATAAGTTGTGTACACATGAAACATGTAAGTACATCCCAGGGAGGCACTCCGGGGTGGCTCAAACACAGTGATTCCACTTGTTAGTATTCACGTATTTATTTGTACATTTCAAATGATATTCAACTTCATATCATCTTTGGTATGTTGTCATACATATCATTCCACGCTTTTAGCTCCGATGCATTTCGGGCTCAAGAACGCCCTTTCTCAAGGAGCGCTGAAAGAAGAAGATTTAAGGTGTCGGTTACAAATGTGAACGCGTAAAATGGGAGATAAGGTGCATGAAGTGGGTTAAATGTGATGAATGTGAATACTTGGCCGATGTAGGTATTGGTGAAATTACTGTGCTTACGGGATAAATGATCTAGGACGTGAGGTAGTCATGGTGAGGGCGGCATGCGGGGTCAAACATAAATCTATCATACGTATTCCTGCCAAAGTCTAGTGAAGTTTAAAGGAGTGTAAATCTATATCAACTAGTGGATGCCGAAGGTTTATGCCATGCGGTGAGTTTAAAAGTCGGAGCAAAGATATGCTTCCGTGTGCCATATCAAAAGACGGTCTAGTTAAGCATGCAAGTCGATCGGTTGATGTTACTCACTGTTGTATAGCGGGAAACATGCTTCTCATTCTCGGTGCGCTGGGTGTGTTTGTTAGACGCGTGAAAGCGGGTTAAGTGTAGCGGGAGATACCGGCGACACAAAAGAAGGGTAAAGGCAAACGAAGGGTGGAACACTCGAGTGGTGGCGGCCATCTTAGAGTGGGGAGTGAGGGATAAAGAATCTAATAAGCGGAGGGTGAAGTATAAACACAATAAGTGAAGAACAATGCTTGAAAGAGCTCACAATGTCATCAATATATATACAATATAACAGGGTAATATTTACAAGTAACAGCTGTATTCTACCCGGTCATTGAGACCATTGGGTTTCAAGCTTGGCAATCTATAAATCCATTCTAATTCTCTCTGTAGAAGGGCTTTACGAATGTCAGTGCCCTCTTTCCTGGACAATGTCTCTAGGACGATAAACTGCAATTGGGCGATGGTGTGGCGGAATTCATTAAAATGTACCGCTAGATTGGACTTCACATTTTTGGTGCGTATGTTTGACTTATGTTCGGTTATTCTTGTGTTCACTTTCCTTTCGGTTTTGCCAACGTATAATTGACCACATGGACATTTGATGCCATAAATTAAGTTCATTGAGTCACAGGTGGCATTAACGTGCAACTTGATCGGATACCCTTTCATAGGGTGAGATCTCATTTTTGGATGTTAACATAAAAATCGTCAACAAAAAAATCATCACGGATTTATTCCGTAAAAGTACAGATCGCAATAATACCTTGCACTATTCAAGTTTTCATCAACAGTCCCTAAAAAAACATCTTCCATATTCCCAACTACTACGGGTTAAACGGATAGTCTCAGATGAACTCACATGCACAACCAGAATGACAGAAATGCAGAATCGATTCATTGATAGAGGATATCCCGCCTCCATCCTGAATGAAGCCTTAGTGCGAGTTACAGCTATCAGCAGAGAAGACAGTTTGCAGAAAAAACCACCCACTGACACCACCAAACGCATGGTCTTGGTATCAAAATATTCTACCTCCAGTTGCACCTTCAAACAAATTATCCTCAAGTTTTGGCCTATCCTCCAAATGGAACCCGATTTTAGGGGATGTTTTCAAGATCCACCATTATTTGCATACTCACGTAGCAAAAACTTGAAAGAAATTTTATCTTCAACACCAGAAACTCAAGAGGTATATAAAGGTACAATCCCATGCAAAAATTGTAGTAACTGCAATTGTATTATTGAAGGCAACATCATACAACACCCTATGAAAGGGTATCCGATCAAGTTGCACGTTAATGCCACCTGTGACTCAATGAACTTAATTTATGGCATCAAATGTCCATGTGGTCAATTATACGTTGGCAAAACCGAAAGGAAAGTGAAAACAAGAATAACCGAACATAAGTCAAACATACGCACCAAAAATGTGAAGTCCAATCTAGCGGTACATTTTAATGAATTCCGCCACACCATCGCCCAATTGCAGGTTATCGTCCTAGAGACATTGTCCAGGAAAGAGGGCACTGACATTCGTAAAGCCCTTCTACAGAGAGAATTAGAATGGATTTATAGATTGCAAAGCTTGAAACCCAATGGTCTCAATGACCGGGTAGAATACAGCTGTTACTTGTAAATATTACCCTGTTATATTGTATATATATTGATGACATTGTGAGCTCTTTCAAGCATTGTTCTTCACTTATTGTGTTTATACTTCACCCTCCGCTTATTAGATTCTTTATCCCTCACTCCCCACTCTAAGATGGCCGCCACCACTCGAGTGTTCCACCCTTCGTTTGCCTTTACCCTTCTTTTGTGTCGCCGGTATCTCCCGCTAAACTTAACCCGCTTTCACGCGTCTAACAAACACACCCAGCGCACCGAGAATGAGAAGCATGTTTCCCGCTATACAACAGTGAGTAACATCAACCGATCGACTTGCATGCTTAACTAGACCGTCTTTTGATATGGCACACGGAAGCATATCTTTGCTCCGACTTTTAAACTCACCTCATGGCATAAACCTTCGGCATCCACTAGTTGATATAGATTTACACTCCTTTAAACTTCACTAGACTTTGGCAGGAATACGTATGATAGATTTATGTTTGACCCCGCATGCCGCCCTCACCATGACTACCTCACGTCCTAGATCATTTATCCCGTAAGCACAGTAATTTCACCAATACCTACATCGGCCAAGTATTCACATTCATCACATTTAACCCACTTCATGCACCTTATCTCCCATTTTACGCGTTCACATTTGTAACCGACACCTTAAATCTTCTTCTTTCAGCGCTCCTTGAGAAAGGGCGTTCTTGAGCCCGAAATGTATCGGAGCTAAAAGCGTGGAATGATATGTATGACAACATACCAAAGATGATATGAAGTTGAATATCATTTGATATGTACAAATAAATACGTGAATACTAACAAGTGGAATCACTGTGTTTGAGCCACCCCGGAGTGCCTCCCTGGGATGTACTTACATGTTTCATGTGTACACAACTTATTCAACTACCATATATTAAGCAGAGAGTTATACTTGGCCGTATTGACATTCCATTACTACTCAGAGGCCACATTTATCTGCTTTGGATCGGTTAAACACCAACCCACTCCCTTTAGCAAAAATACCAACACCTCGGACCCTGGACCCCCTGTGATGTCGCGCTTATCACCATGAACTCTAGTGTTTTAAAATGGTGGGCAGACAAAATATCGATTTTTTAATATCGACCTACCATAATATCGATGTTTTAATATCGAAGGGACAGAATATAGAAGGTAAGTAATATCGTTTTTTTTAATATCGAAGGGACAGAATTTCGGAGGTAAGTAATATCGATTTTGTTAATGTCGATGTAAGTAATATCGATATTAATAATATCGATTTTTATATGATTTTTATGTATATTATTATGTATTTAATATGTATTTTTTTTTTAAATGTAATTTAGGTAAATATTGTATTTTAGTACCGTAGCGGGTTGTGGGTTTATAGGGGAATAGGGTGGGAAGTAATTTAATTATAATACATTTTATTTTTTATTTTTTAGGAATTATAAATTAATTTTAATTAATTGGTAATTCATTTTTATTAATTGGGAATTTATTTTAATTAATTGATTAATTGATAATTATGTTCTGTAGTGGGTTGTGGGTTTATAGGGGAATAGGGTGGGAAGTAATATAAATGTAATTAAGTTAATTTATTTTTATTAATCGTTTTTGCTAATTATATTATTTTTAATTAATTATTAATTGGTAATTAATTTTAATTAATTGATTAATTGATAATTATGTTAAGTGCGTTTTTTATTATTGGTGTTTTTGTGCATTTATAGTGTGTAAAGTAATTGATATATAATTAGGTTTATAGTTGGGTATTGATAATTAATGTATTGTATATTAATTATTAATTGGTAATTATTTTTGTAATATTTATTTATTGGTATTTGTAAATTGTTTAGATTAATTTATTAAATATTTTTTTAATATTTTAAAATATTAGTTTATTTATAAGTATGTTATTTTTAACTTCTATGCTATCCAACACTTTCCCTACTGTTGCACTCTCTGGAGTGGGAATAGTAATTTTTACCCCTACGCTTTTGGAGGCTTTCTGATCGACATCGTAATCGGCCCCTGAGTGCTTTTCCATGGTTGTAACGATTTAAGGGGTAGCGCCATAAATCAGGAGAGGTGTGGCGCCGCGGCCAGGGCGACTGACGCTGGAATCTGGGGATCAGGGTTCGATCCCCGGTCCGGCGGCAGGTTAGCCCAGCACCATGCGACTCCGGGAAATAGCTTGCTTAATCTTCCCGACGGCCCCCAGCGCCTAGAGACCCTAACGGGTGATTGTGCGCTATACAAATGTGGATTATAATCTCAAGGAATGTATTAGTTGCAGATTGTCTCATGTTGGTTGACAAATGCAGCTGTAGAACCCAAACTCAAAGTAAAGCTGACAGACTGGGGTGCTTTTGTAGAAACCAAATGTCGTTCTTATTGCACCTGAGTAGGTCTTCTACAGATCTTTAGTTTTATAGCCCCATATTGGAAAACCATAAACCACTGCCAGACCCAATTTTTCTTTATATATCTCTAAAATATGACGTTCCTTTCAGACTGTGCAGGTTTTTGTTGATTTTATGTAATTGATTTTGCAAAGTACTTCTATGAATAGTAATTTCCCTTAATTGGTTTTAAAACTGGGGGTTTGCTTCTAAACATACACAAAGATAAAAGTAACTGTTCATAATTTGTTTTTTTTATATAAACATGTTTATTTGCATTTTATTAAGTAACAACAATACAATACAATCATGTCGTCATTGGTCATCGCACCCTCCCCCAAACCCCCCACCGACCAGTAATTGTTAATATTTGATCACCAATCTGCCAGGTATATTTTGATTTGACGATGCTAAATTAAAAGTTTTTTGTTTTTGTTAAATTTCATTTCATTCTTATGATTGTATTGATGGAGTCTATTTAGTGCCATTTGCTGTCCGATTGCCTTTTGATCCAATAAGGCAGTGTCATTGGCATAATATAACAGGGTTACGTGTTCTCCCTATCATTTTGGTGAAAAGGTTTTTTGAGAGGTGAGAGTGCATAAAAGGTTGGCAGTATATTGATTAAACAAAACTTGAACAAACATACAGTCTTGTTTTAGGCCTAATTTGTTGGAGGTTTCTTTAATATAGTTTCTCTGTTGCCCAGAATTACTATAAAAATGTTCTACTTAAAAAATAAGCTAATTTAAAAATGTTATGAATAGTACATTAAGTATGTTGTGATGTCTATATGCCTACATTGTTTACAATATCTGCAATAAATATATTATAAACGTTTTTTTTTAAATAGTTAATTTTGTCATAAAAAATGTATCTCTATTTAGAAATGTACAGAAAAACTATATACATTTGTAATTTTATTCTGCTGAAATGTGATTTTAGTATATTAGTTTAGGTAAAATAACATTACATTGAAAATATATTCTAATTAAAGTGTATCTGGTTTAAAAACGTAGATTTAAAAATGAGTTATGAAAATTACTTGAAAGCATAGTACTTATATTTAATTTTCTGTCATTTCATTTTTCAACTAGCAAAGGTTTCTTTTGTAAATCTGTAAATGTTAGAAAACATCAAATATTTTATTTACAAAGGAATCAATCCTTAGATTTTTTTTAAAGTGAATAGTATTATTTTATATTCTTAAAACTATTTTTCGACATTGTTAGCTTAACTTTTACAACATTATTTTGGATACATTTAACTACTTTCATTCCAATACTATATTTTTCTGTTATGTATTTTACTATGTTGTAATTTTTGTATTTTTTATATTTCTAGAGTCAATATTATTGTTGTACATATATTCTTTTCATTTTAAGTATATAAAAGTGATGTATTTGGTAGATGTGAGAAATTTGGTTCCTGGTTGCATTTGCATTTGAATAGAACCCTGGTCAAGCAGCAACTGCTATCAGAGAAAGGTACAAGTAAACCCCTAACCTGTACTCAAACCCCGGTATCTGAGCACAAAGCAATCAGGCTTAACTTACAGGTAATGTGTAAAGTATTTCTGCAACACTTCAAACAGTAAAGCAGTGAAAACACCACACAAAAAGGATCCCCATCATGTTAGAAAAATAGAGCTAAATTTAATAAATAAAACAAGCCCAAACCAATAAAAAATGCAATCAGTAGAACCGGAGTTATGAATTTTTAAAGAGCAAACTGTATTTGGGTCCAGGAGCTGGCTAGGGAGCCTGTGGCTCAGACCAGGAGGCCAGCAGACCAGCCCTTGAAGTCACTCTAGTGTCATGAATTTACAATGTAGTTGGAGGTCTAGTTCTTCTTTCACATGCAAGAGGACAGCAGGGCAGCATTTCCTTCAGAGCAGCAGTCCAGAAAGTGGCAGTCCTTGTAGCAGCACATTCCAGTAGTTCTTCTTCCTGGCAGAGTATCCACAGGTCCAACAGTGTACTGAAGGGTAGGTGTCTGGGTCCAGTATTTATACACAGTTGTGCCTTTGAAGTGGGGAGAAGCTTCTAGAGGCGTGCCTTTGATGTGCACAGATGACCTGCTTTCCTGGTCCTCACTCAAGAGCAACTACAGGAGGTATGCAGCCCTTTGCATGTAGGCAGCACACAGCCTGTTCAAGTGTAAGTGGCGCTGGGCCCACTCCTCCCACCCATCCTGCCAGTGCTGGCCCATCTAGTAACACCTAAACTCCCCAATGTGTGTGGCTGTCTAGTTGGAATACATAAAACCCAACTGTCAGCGGCATCCGGTCATGTGACCCAGAGACAGGCTGCAGGCACCAAATGGCTAAGGCAAAAAAAATACACCTTTATAAAAGTGGCATTTTCGGAATTGCATGTTTAAAGTGCTAAATAAGTGGGAGGCACAACCAGTGCTGCAGGCCCAGTAGTAGTATTTAATTTAAAGGTGCAGGGCACATGCATGCCACCTTACTAGGGACTTACAAGCAAATTAAATATGCCAATTGTGTATAAGCCAATATTACTATCTTTAAGACGGGAGCATAAGCACTTTAGATCTGGTTAGCAGTGGTAAAGTGTGCAGAGACCTAAGGCCAGCAAAAATGAAGTCTGCAAAACAGGTCTGAAGACAAAAAGTTAAAGGGAAACCACACCAGCTGTTGAAATCATGTTTTTCTCTTCCGAAGTTGTGTTATGATTTATCGATGATCATGATGCTTCAATTTCATCTAAATACCAGTGTAGTTATGACATTATCATTTTTATTGTTTGCTGTAAATATTGATTTAATTGTGGTTACAAGTCAAAAAGTCTGTTGGAGAATGTTGGAAAATATAGCTTAATCTAAATTAGATGTAAAATCCTAAACTGATTTTATTTCAAGCTTATTATTAGAAAATACGCCCATCCACCACAGATTTAGAATAGATATGAATACTGGGCAATCAAAGAGCAAAGATTTGGATCTTGGCTAACCAGTGTATAAAGTAAGGAAAATTCGGTCTTTGTTGGATAGACCCTTCAAAGTGATTAAAGGCTTCTCAATGAAAAAAATATGTTATCCTTAAGGGAGGTTTGCCTTACAACCTTATGTACATGTAACTTGCTAAGATGTGGATGTGGTTTCTCCATGAATGCTGAACCCACAAGTGACAAGTAAGACTTTAATTTAGAACAGGAATATGTCCTTCAGTAAATATATCACATATTTACCCTTGTCCTTTCTTGCAGATCATTTTTCATGGCTGAGACATTTTAAAGTGCTATATTTAAATTATTATATAGTGGTCCTTTCTGACTAATTGATCAGTGTCATCTTAACAACTATCTGGGTCCTGAGCAAAAAAAAAATATTAGGGGCCTGTTAGAAATAAGGTTTCTGGTTGGCTAAGGTTGGCGCTTCAGCCAGGCATACCCCACCACTCTAATCAGGGTGAGTTTGATACACAATGAGGATAACCTGTGCTTACACTCTGGTAGCTTAATGCAGAGCAGGCAGGCTTATCAGGCAATGTGTAAAGCATTTGTGTTACACACAAACACACTGTAGCACAAGGAATACACCACAAAAAGACTTCACATAGGTTTAAAAATATAGCTTATTATATTCTGAACAAGACAAGACCAAAACGATACAAAAAGTATTTTTCAATATATTACTGTAAATGCATAAAGGAAACACAGGGTTAGAAATGCATTTGCTTCTTTTCAATAAGACTTTGTGAGCATGTAATTATCCAAGTCATGGAGCGATAAATGAGCTTCCTCAAAAAGTACTCTACTCTGAAAGGGCTCAATAGCTACTGACCCTAGATATGTAAGGCCAATGACTAAAGATCAATGTAATTATTAGGTTCTGTTTGCCCGTAACAGAGCGCTGAACATTGCGTGTGCCGTGGGATACACTACCCTTTGGTAGAGAGTCGCCATGGAATCTGACGCCACTGTGTCAAGGGAACAAAGGTAGATGCACCAGTCTCCATCCTTCAGGAAATGTAGGATGCATTGAGTCACTTTGAACCAATTTTGGCAGTGAAGTTTTGGAAGCAGGGGACTATGATGCGACGGTCTCCATGGCTAGGGCACATGTGGAGATCGAAGTCGCGCTGGGATTAGCTGTTCTTTCTCTGATCATTTGTAGGGTGTTCCAAGCCATGCTGAGTTGTCTTTGGCAGTGCAGCTTTTGAGCAACAGTTGATTACTGTTGTCTGAGATCAGCAAGGCAGACGCGATGATCCTTATGCGTTTGTTTATAAAGACGGGTGCAGATGCTTGGTACAAAAAACCCACTATGGGTTGTCGCAGATCCAGCAGTTGGTTGCACAGGGGAAGTCGTTTAGGGCCCTGAGACTTCCTGACCAGGGAGGGAAGCCAATAAGCCTTTGTAGAACACTTAGAAGAGCACCACAATAGGAATCAGGCAGCAGGAGACCAAAACAAGGCAGGTCGCAACGTGCCATTCCCTCCTGCAGCTCAAGAAGAAGCAAGCCAACACAGCAGAGCAGTTAGCAGAGGAGCAGTCCCTCTTGGCAGCACAGCACAGCCAATCCTTATTGGAATGTGCAGGTTTAGAACCAGCGATGTCTGGTTACTGGTCCGAAAATATCTGATTAGATGGAGTCAGAGCTTCAGTGCATATACCCTAGAATGCCTTCGAAGTGGAGGTGACTTCAAAGGAACGTCTTTGAAGTGCACAGGACCCCTTTCAGCCCAGTCCTGTCTGCTAGGCTACCCGGTGGAGGTGGTCAGTACTTTGTGTGAGGGCAAGATACTATCTATTAAAATGTATCTTTACCTCCTCCCCTTCCCTCCTGCCTAGGAAGACCCATCAGAATGCAGGTGTATTCAGATGCAGCTGAGTGGCCTGGGTTTGTGGCTGTCTAGAGGGAATGCACAAAGTATAGCTGTCACCCAAACCCAGATGTGCATTGGAGACAGGCTGTTAGGCACACAAAGAGCTAAGTGGACAGAGATGGCCACTTTTTAAAAGTGGCACTCCTAAAATAGAAATGCCAACTCCAACTCTAGCAGTAAAGAGCATTTGTCATTACCAATCCAAAGATATTAAACATCAAGCAGCTACTCCTCTGCAATCAGGAATTACAGCTTCAAAGTATTCTAAGGAATCCCTCATTATAACCTATGAGAGGAGCAGGCCTCACAGTAGTAAAATGTGAGTGGCTGTCACTAATTGGACATGTAAGACATATAAGTACAAGTCCTACCTCTTATTTACCTGTCCTTAGAGTCATTTAGGGCCTACTACAGGGGTGACGTATGAAATAAAAGGGGGGATTAAGGCTTGACATGTAGTTTTAAATGCCAAGTCGCAGTGGCAGTATACTGCACACACAGGCCCTGCAATGGCAGGCCTGAGACAGATTTGAAAGGCCACTTATGTGGGTAGCACAATCAGTGGTGTAGGCCCACTAGTAGCATTTGAAATACAGGCTCTGGGTACATGGGATACCACATTACACAAAACATACTCATTAAACTAATATGCCCATCAGGTATACAGAATCACAAAAATGTTTAGGGGGAGCACATGCACTTTAGCACTGGCTAGGAGTGGTAAAGCGCTCAGAGTCCTAAGACCAACAAAAAGAGAATCAACAAAACAGGAGGTAAAAGGCAAAACGTGTGGGAAGACATCACCCTAAGGATGCCTGGTCTAACATTGCCCCTAGTCAAAACAACTTTGAAGTACCTTTACCCATCTCTGCTAAATGAAGCCCTATGATGCTATACAATATAGAACTTTACGTTAAAGGTTGAGATTTAGAAATAGACAGCAGTATGAGAGAAAAAGTTTACTTTCACAGGGACCTCTGTGAAGGTGGGGGCCCTGGCAATTACCCACGTTGCCGATGCCTGAAAACGTCTCTGCAGTTGATGTATTTATTTCTCTGTTAACAAGCTCTCTCAAGGAACCAGGATCAGCATGCGTGACTCGATAGCTCCACATAATAATGGATGCTAGCCCCCTCACATAAGCACTACACAGTATAAAGTCTAAGCAGAGTGCCTGGACAAAAACGTTCCCCTGCAAAAGCTGTGTAGAACGTGTTCCTACACCTTATTCTGAAAAAATATAGACTGGTGGTATATATTCAACCGAATACTTTAAAGTGGGAGGGACCTTTATCTTACACAAATCCAGCAAAGGAAAAAAATGCCTGTCACTTCAACGTTTATAGATGGAATTCGAACCCCCCCCCTCCTCCACCCCATGTTCTATGGCTTAAACGATTAATTTTCTTTTGCACATGGTATCATGTTAAATTGTGTGAAAATAACCTGTCCCCGTTAGCCATATATCATTAATTTCTTTCAATTATTTTTCTCCCACGTGCCAATTGAAAGAAATGATTTTGTACCTGCCCCTGAAAGCTAAGATTTTTCTTTTGGCTATAATAATCTTTATGGAACGCTTGCTTGGATAATGAAATAATTCCTCAACGGCATGCCGGAGCACAACTAGAGTTAAATCAAAGAGAATGATGTCCTCAGCATACATTATGGTGTGCAAGTACTGATCCCCCAAGGCGAGTTGTAAGAAGAGGTTTGAATGTTCTTGGAAATGCATGTAAAAATACAAGAATAAGGCAGAGATGTCGAAAGGAAGACTTGCCTGAAACCTTTCTGAGTTGCTATTCAAGTCAAGAGACACCGATCTGCTCCCATCAGGACCTTGCACAAAGTTCATGTATGGAGAACAATGAATTATGTCAAAATGTCTTCATGAATTTCAAGAGTTCATAACGTATGGCATAGTTGGGCCTGTGTACGTGATCAAAAGCTGAGGGAAAACCGATAAAAGCCATGTAGACACCTGCCCCCATCCTAACATGTTTATTAATACCACGTTATGCTGCCCTTCTAGCAACAAAGCCAGAAGTAGCAGTACAAAAAAAGCTGTCACCAGCAATGCTTCCCATAAATCACTGTCTCTTTGATTACAGATACCCGGAACCTGGTCACGTGCGTGCCACTGGAAAATCTTGCTTCGGAAATATAATTTGATATTCGCCCAGCTGTAGGAGCGAGAGGAGAAGTTGAATCTGGAAATGTAGACATGCTAGATGAAACCATAGTGTCTAATGCAGTATTAATACAAGCATCCATCAGCAACACATTCCATCCGAACATTTTCTGGAATTAATATTGCACAGGCGACTATGTTGGTACCTGTATGCAAGGGAATTGCACATAAAAAAATAATTCGTGCTTGTTTCGCCTGTGGCTTTCTACAAATGACACCGTGACATGTGACATGACGACAATATAAACAATATTTATGATGCTTCTTTCTCGGTATCTGTATAGGTTTTACCTGGTTAGGAAAATATGCCTTGTGCTCGTAAACTGCAAAGGAGTTGATTTCTAAGGCCAATTACTGTTCCTTTTCACCCCTTTTCACAACTCGGTGCGTGGAATTTGAGTCTCGTTCGTCTAAATTATTAACAAAATAGTATTATAGTTTCATATTCTTCAATCATCTTGTTCAGAGGAGCAGGGACTTTAGCCTTTGTAGTATCATATGTGTTTCTGTTGGTGGTGGAATGGAGTGTGGTGATATGTAGACGTTTACATGAAACGTGCACTTCAGATGTACAGCTTCTTAAGTTCCATATTGAATTTTGATAGGTGGACAGTTCAAGCACTCGTTGGAGAAGATGGTAATCTCTTCATTAATTATCAATGGCTTCCAACTGATCAACAGATGAAATGATGTATATGCTGTGATTACATGGTTAATTATTGATGAGCAGCTACGACTCTTGCTTGTGAAACATGACCGCTTGTCCATCCAGCCCACCATTCATCACCAAGCAGCCCACTTCTCTCCTCTTGTCAAGCAGAGACACACCTTGCTGTCCTGCTTTGGGTGTGGGGGGAAACAGCTCCATAGATGTTTCATGATATCTCCATTGCATCAACCCTAAGAGTGATTGCTTGTGCATACCCTTCCCCTTTTATATCCAAAACTATTAGAAGACAGGCAATCTTTTCATTCTCTTCTGCTGTCAGGATATCACTCAAGGCATTCAACAGTTCTTTACTGGACATTTTACCTGGGGGATGTAAACATTAAATAACAAAATTGAGGTCCTATGGTCCTTCTGTGAACATTGTAAATGAACCGTGACTCGTAATATAGATGTTACTTAAGGGGTAATACTTCATAAATCCAGAAGACTCACTGAGAGAAGAACTACAAGCACCCATTGAGCATGATGTCTATTTATTTTTGAATTACATAATCCCAGAATTACTCGAGCTACAAAAAAAAATCAGAGCACACTGGTGACAAGACAGAGGTTCTTCCCAGAGGAAAGGAGGAACAGTTAAGTGGAAAAGTTAGCGCAATAAAGTGTATTCCATTCCATTTCAGCAACATTATTCTTTTTCCCATTCTCTTGCTTTTCCCTTTTGCTTTGTGTAATCTTTGATCATAGGTCTGGATGAATTCTGGAACATTGAGAATTCATTATTGATTTTCTGGACACGTTTTACCCTTCCCTGTCTATTAGTTCTTGAGCAGTTGAGCAGTACTGTATTGGAGTCAATAAAGAGTGATACAAGTGCCTCGTTCGCTACTTCAGAAAACTGAGAACTAAATCTTACACCATACGTTCCCACTCGGACTCCACAGCTCCACAGGAGGTTGTTGGGTGAGCAGGTCGAGACCAGAGCAACAGCAGGTGAATTAAGCTGGGTGCAATAAGGGCTTATGGTGGCCACAAACCTGTTGACCAGCAATCTGCGACCAGCACCAAGCAGGAGACGCAGGCAGGGATCAAAACACGCACATATTACATTGAAGAAGGGCACGCGCATGGCCCACCAATTTAGCATCATCTTGGCTGAAGCAAAAAAATTCTGAGCGAGGAAAACTCGATCTGTTTTTAAGTTACAAATTGAGTTTAAGTTACAACCTAAAGTAAAAATATTTCTCTGTGGAAACACATGCAGGTAGGTGGCCAGTTCGAGGTGACTGAGGTGGGACGTTGTACAATACATCCTGAGACCTGCCTGGCAGCAATGACGACTGCAGAACATTCTTAATTGAACAGTTCATCATAGCAGACCTCTGGTGTAGAGTCAATGAATGTAGATGGTCACAAAGCAGGAGAGAATGGGTAATCTATGGGTTTCCATCACTGAGAGGTATTCATACATGGAGAAATGAGAGCAGCCCTCCAACAATCCTGGCTGCTGCTTATTCTTTAGCCAATAAAACCCATAAAGACATAGTCCAGTGATTTGATAAAACCTTTGCAAAATACAAAAAGTAAAAATATAGCACTTATTACATTTGCTAAAAAGAACCCCGGTTCCTGTATTTAAAAGCACCCAACATCCCAACTGTAAAGCTCTCTTGTAAGTGCACTACCCATAAATCGTTTAATGGTGTTGCCTTAGGGGGTAATTGTAATCTTTGTTGAAGTAGCTTTTAAGTCCCAGATTTAACCAGCCTATACACCATTCCCCTTCCGATTGTCATTTTGTTTTGGTATTTCTGACAATTGTTCATGTGCCTGGCTGCCCCGCAAAAAGAGTTGTTCAACAGCCAGGGGTCTGAATCTCCGGCCGAGGTAACGGTATGTGGTTCCCCTCCTTAGTTGTTTTTGCTGCGCGGTCCATAAACCTCACCAGTGCCCAATTTAGGTTGGTATTCTGGGGATCAAAATTGGCCAATACTGCAGCTCTGCATAATATAACCTCCTTGTTGGTCCAGCCCCTCCGTAGAAGAGCCCTTCTTTCCTTCAAGAGGTTAGAAGACAGGCACAGTACATGCATTAAGTCTTCCTTATGATGGCCGCAAAGCCGACATGATTCCAGGGCATGGTCTCTTTTCCATTTGGAAAGATGGCAAGTCAATTGGATCACACCCATTCTTTTAATTTAAAAAAAAAGGGGCTTGGTGCGTGCACTGAAGGAGAAAGTTAAATAGCTCTGAGATTTCAGCTGATCATGTGTCTTGAGGGTCATAAAACCATGGCTTCTAGGTGCGTGGCTTTCCCTGTCTGCTACTGAGGAGAGGTTTTTTGCACTTATTTTTGCTAGCCTCTTGAACTCATTTTGGCTTACATGTAGGTCCCAGACTTCGCTCAGGCGGAGGGTGTTAAGTCCGCTGGAAAAATAGCAGTACCCCGCTAGCCATCGTTTTGTGTTCAGGTTGGTCCATAAATGTTGCGCTAGACTGCCCTTCTTTGACGACCTCAGCTTGTGGCAGCTCATTGGAAAAGTCATCATTCTGCCAATTGATTGTTTGCAGATGCCCAGTTCCAGCCTGATTTGTGCCGGTGAATTGTGTGACGGTAGCTGGAAGACAGTCCTAAAGATTTTTGCAATAATTTTATCTAGTTGGCCACAATCTAGTCCTTTTAGCGCCTCGCTATGTATGTTAGAATTGGAATGACTTTTGCCTGGGCCACCTGAAGTGTTGGAGAGAAGGTTGAGCCGAGTAATTTCTTGTGGATGGAGTTAAGTGCGAATGCTAGCACTGTTCCTTTCTTTTTTGCTTGCCCAAATGGCTTTTATATCTTCCGTTGTTTTTGAAGAAGAGTCCTAAGTACTTGTAGAAATTGGTTTCTACAATACTTTCCGAGTTTAGGACCCATGACAGCTTCTTGGGCCTTCCCGAGCGAACCACCAGGATTTTGGTTTTCTTATTATTTATCCACATATGTCCTCCTCTTCAAAAGGATGACTATTAACAGGAGCAGCTACCCCAATAGAATAACTTCCAGGGGAAGTCCGAGCACCATAAACAGTTCTTTATAGAAGATTGCAGGGATTTCAGAAGTCCACCTAGATTGAGGGCGACTTTACTCTATTATGAAAGGATCTATCTGACTGATATAAGTTGGGGTGGACAGAACTTGTGTACGTTTGTGAAGCAAAATCATGCAGAATTACCTAAGAATACCACAAGAATATGCAGAACTATATGAGAGGATTGGTTCTGCCTATAGTGCTATTTCTCAGTACAGAAATGGATGTGGGGATGCATTTTACGCTAAGAAATAGCGATAAATGCAACAAGAGACAAATAGCAAGCAAGAGAATTATCCCCCAATAGACCAAAAGAATTTTGCGCTATTTTCTTAAATTTTAAAATTACTGTTAATTATGCAAGCAAGTGTATTTTTAGGTAATTCTGTGTCAAAGAGTAATGCAGAATTACCAATATTACTCCTTCTATGCCGGCATAATTGAAATTCCGCGCAGGTCTAGACATTTACAAGCTTTATCTCTTTCCTGTTTTTATTCAAAAGAGAAGCCGGTTGGGTGTGAAGTACTGAATTCATCCAATGCCTACTTGCTTTCAGAGATTAACTGGTTGCTGTACAGGACTGGATATCTGCCAATAGTCTAACACTAAATGGGGAACATTCCTCTGCCTAACCTAACTCTCTCTGGCCTTCCTCCTTGGACACATCCAAATCTCCAACTCCTTTGTCTGTCTGTAAGAAGGAGATTCCATTCAAAGTTCTATGTTTGGTAGATCAAGCCTTTTGAAACACTGTCCCCAAGCTGCTTTCCTCTCTTTTCTCATCTTATATTTGCTCCCAATCTCTTAGATGTTGATCCTTTTCTATTCTTGAGGTTCCACATCATTGCTGAGCTTTATGTTAAAGAAGGTTCTTTAGGTTCCTTGGCCCAAAACTTTGGAATGACCTCTGTCTTGAGCTGCATCAGACCCCTCACTACCTTCCTGTGAAGGGGTCCATGGAAATAAGGTTTAAGTGGGTAGTCTGATTTGCAAATGATGGCTTTAATAGCAATATCAGGCAGATATGAAAACCAGTTCACGAGGGGGAATAAAACCTAACAATCTCAGAGCATAGTTTCTTGTGGAGATAGGTCAGTTATGGGTGAACTAGGTGCTCTTGTATTGTCTTGTTTGTGTCCTTTTCACAGTCTGGCGGGATAGTACTACCAGTGCCCCTCAGAAAAAGAAGAATGCCCAGGTACGAATCCTGACAAAGATCTTTCAATACTATCCCTGACCGAACCATGTAAGGTAATTTTTCCTCTAAGTCCCTGATATTTGCTGCTGCTAGAGTTCTTGTGCCTATATCGAGGAATCCCTCCACCTTTGTGCACCTAAACTCTTCACCAGTTACTAGAGCCGGTTTTCACTGGGCTTTTAAGGGGATTTTTTAAGTGCGTTTATTAATCACTTCATATTTCCCTAAGAAGTTGATTCAATCCCATCACCATCATTGGTCGATATAAGCCCTGTGCATCACACATGTGATAAGGTTTACTTCAATGATTAGATTACAGTAGAGGGAATAACTGAAGAAGAAAAATAACACAAGACAGACTGTCTCATCGGCACCTGGTTCCCATATACTCACCCATACAGCCACAACCCCCCTAAATTGTCGTGGGTGATTAAGCAACCGTTGGTGGCACCCACCTTTCATCTGTACAGGTGTCTTACTCCTCATTACTCTCCACATCCTCTCCTCCTCTCACTTTGTCAGCCCCTGGTTCCTTTTCATCCTCCGGGGTCTCTTCACTTGTGGTTCACTGGTGTCCTTCCTCTTCGCGTCTCTGGTGGGCGTTGTTTCCTCACCTCATTTCATCCCTCTTCTCTCCTGATCATTCATTCCGCATCATCTCATTTCCTTTTTTCCCTTGTTACTGTCCTCGTAGCCTTTTCTTTCCTTCTCTCTGCCCCCTTCCTAGGAGGATGAGTTCTCACTTTCTTACTATATCCACCCTATTTCCTCCTCTCTGTCTAACCATTGCCCTTTCTCTCTTTCTAGGTTCTCTTGCTGGTCGCGACTTTGTGCCGTGGGAACCGCCTTCATTTTCTCAGATACATTTTCTAGCAGCTTTCTGGTACCTTCACACTTCCTATAACAAAATGCTGAAACATTTTTTCTGTTAAAGGTTTTTAAGCTTGCTCCTATCCTTTTACCCTTACCCCCTTCCCCTCTACACTTCGATTATCTCGCCTTCTATACTCTTGCAATTGTTTGTCTAGCAACTTATGTAAATTGGAACTGATGTAATCTTGTAGTGTAATTTTTGTGGAACCTCATGTAAAGCACTCAGATACCTCCGGGTCTAGCCAGCGCTATATAAAACTCTTGAATAAATAAACTCCTGTAGGGTGTCAAAGTGCCAGAATGCGCTCAAATGATAGATAGATAGATAGATAGATAGATAGATAGATAGATAGATAGATAGATAGATAGATAGATAGATAGATAGATAGATAGATAGATAGATAGATAGATAGATAGATAGATAGATAGATAGATAGGATAGATAGGATAGATAGGATAGATAGATAGATAGATAGATAGATAGATAGATAGATAGATAGATAGATAGATAGATAGATAGATAGATAGATAGATAGATTTCCGAGACACCCTAACTCCAGAGTCCATTTTATGTGAAGCAGTCACTCCTACTGTGTCGCTGCCCATCTTCAGGTACTATCTAGCAATTCCTTAATCCTCCATGAACCCATTGTATTTCCTAGATTTGCAACACATTCAGTACTCTTTCTTGTATATGGGTGTAATACAGTTACTGTGGATCAGAACTTGATCAAGACTCGAATGCATGTATCTTTCCCCAGTAAATATACAAGACCCCTTAGATACTGTCAGCCATATTTTGACTGTAGGCAAAAGGAATGCATTAACCCCACCCAGCCTGTCAGAAGCAACGATTATGATAGTCTCTCCTTAGAGGAGAACTACAGTCTATAGATTTCAAAGATAAGGCATACCGCGCATAGTCCCCTTATGAGGGCCCACCCTTAATTTTGGAGGGAAGACAGCTGTAAAAAAAGAACGTAACATTTCTGACAGAATGAGGAATGTCTGGCACATACTTAAGAAGATGAAATGTTTGAAATGTTTCACTCCACTTGCAGAAATGGTGGTATTAAGTTCTGGCCAATGGCAGAATTTCTTCCTCCTGAAATGCGAGTGAAATTTGGCATAACCAGTGCGATTTTCTAATGTGGAAGATCACGAGCGTTCACAGTCAATGTGCTGCTTCTTGAGTGCATTTGCTGCCACTCAAGTAGATTTTCTGCTCGTGCTGCAGCAAAATCAACTCGAATGGCCGTGAGCTATTGCGCATCACATGGTGTCATTTGCTCTGCTTTTTCAGTGCTGCTTGCGCTACTGGCGCTAAATTGCAGTGTAAGCAGGACGGTATGCATATTTTCCACTATTGACAGAAGTTTACATGTAACTCCAAGGAATTCTGCTGAGTGAAGCTCCATGAATGCACCCCACCACATTTGACACATTTAAAATATTTGTTTGTTTTTATTTATACTGTCCCACACGTCACTTTCAGTATACTTTAGAGAGCATTGTTGAACAGCACAATAAAGAAAAAAGAGGATTACAGGAAGTTATATTCCATTGGGATGAAGAAATTATCAGCTCAGCCCATATTTCCGAGCCAGTTCCAGATGGAACCAAGCAAATTCAAATTCAAATTCAAACTTGCTTTATTCGATTTAAAAATTCAAATCATAAAAGCACACAGGTTAAAAACAAATATTACAGCAAATAATACATATACTAAACATATCCAGGCCAAAGTAAATAATGCTGTCCAAGAAAAATATGCATTAAAAATTACTTTGATCAGTTCACTGAATTACGGAACTTTACAACAAGTTTTAGAAAGCAGTTCAGTGCATGAATAACGTATTCTTCTTCCAGCCGTTGTAATTTGAAAAAGGCTAGCTTACAAGTTCGTATCCCCCATGTCCTTAGGATGGGTAATAAGTACGCCCTGCGTGGTGCCTGATAAAATTTGCAGAATAGGACACAATGGATGTTAGATTGATATGAAATATCATCACAGGGACATATCAGATTTGTTGTAGACCAGTTGTTGCATTGGGGGAAAGTGACAAGTCGAAAGAAAATGCCTAACCTGAAACGAGTAAGCAACGAGCGAGCATAAGGGCTATTTACTAATATTAGATATTTTTGTAACCCTTCATGGGAGGTAATTTGCTGGTATCTGATGGTAGTATATTTTTTCTTTTTCTACATTCCACCTAGATGTAACAAGGTGGTCCAAGGCCATCTTTTTAATCACACTTCTTGGTACCGTCTCCATTGTAGTTGGTTTTACAAAAAAATCCGGGTGTCCTAACTCCTTGAGCATGTTTCTCACATAACATAGCCATTAGCCATTTGATATTAGACACCCCGTCTAGCGAGAGTCAATCATTTATTATATCCCTGTTTAACGAGGTTTCTGGAGTAACCCAGAACTTATGCCAGAGAAGGATCGGAGCGATCCTTATGGTGTCTGTTATATGAGAAAGGCCAGTTTATATGTGCAGCATATACGAGGATATGGTTTTAGATACCCCCAATAGGTAGGCAATAAATTGGTTTTCAGGGCTTTGTATCCTCTGTGCGTGTTCAATGCCCCAAATGGCAGCACCATAGGTGGCAGTTGAAACGCACTTGGCCTTATAAATGTAAATTAAATCTTTAACTGGCTTCCCCCCCAATTTAGTACTAAAATTACGCAGTGTGCCAATGGAGCGCAAAAAAGCTAGCTTCCTAGCATTAACCGCTGTTTGCCAAGAGCTCCCCCTGTGGAAGTTTACCCCTAAGTACAAGAAAGTATCTGTAATTTCAATTCTCTTATTGTCCAAGAAAATTGGACAGGGTGCCCTTTTCCTACCCTTCCCACAAACCATTATAAAAGTTTTAGAAATGTTTATTCTCAAGCCACGGAGCTTCATATAGGTGTCAAATTTATCTATGGTTCTCTGTAGCCCAAGTCTGGTCCGTGAGATTACTGCCGCGTCATCGGCGTATAATAACAGTGGGATGGGGATTCCTTTGATAGAGGGATAATCATGCTGGAAGTCCCTGAGGTAAATTACAATTGAGTTAATATATAGGGTGAATACCAGGGGTGCCAAAATGCACCCCTGCCTAACACCCCTTTCTATAGGGAATTTATCTGAGCATTCCCCCTTAGGGCCATACCTAACCCTTGCACCAGCTTCTCTATAGAGTTCCTTAATGTATAATATAATCTGACTGTCGATCCCCAGATCACTAAGGGGTCCATTACGATGTCGGGCGGATTTCCTCCGCCAGGCTGGCGGTGGGTACCGCCAGCCTGGCGGCGGAAATCCGCCCTACATCATCAGCTCAATTCCCCCCCGCCAGATTTGGATGGCGGGAGGGACCGCGGCAGTGTGAAACACCGCCCGCCTGTTTTCCGCCCCGGTCGCCTAGCGGCTGGGGCGGAAAACCAGTAACATGGTGGCGGTGTCTTTTAGACACCGCCCGCCGTATTACTATGGGATGTGCACAATGCATTTCCGTGGTGGCATGCAAAAAGCATGCGGAGACTCCCTGCGGGGGCCCCTTGCGGGCCCCCTGGGAGTCCGTGGCTTGGGGGGTGCACATGGGGGTACCTATGGTACCCCCCGCATTTCAAAGTGCAACATGGCAGGCACCATTGCGGCGGTCGGAGATTCCTGCTCCGCCCACCGCAATGGTAAACATACAGGATGCGCCCGCCTGTGTGGCGGGCGCATCCTAATGCCATTTTCGGGACCCCCGCAATGTTAGTGGGCGGTCCACTTCTCCATTAGGGTGGAAGGAGGGCAAAGCCCGCCCGCCATCCTAATGGACCCCCTAAGTGTTAACCATAGGAATTCATGATCAACACAGTCAAAAGCAGAACTTAAACCTATAAAGGAAATAAAAAGGTTCCCACTCTCGCGTGTATTTCGCAATAAGAAGGGCCAAATTTAAACATTGTTCCGTTGTTCCTTTTCCAGGGCTAAAGCCATACTGTAAATTACTAAAAATGTGTTTTTCCTCCCCCCAGGTTTGTATTCTATTTAAAATAATTTGACCTGCCACCTTTGCCAATGCATCGAGCAGGGAAAATGGCCGATAGCAGGTCGGGTCATTCCTCTTGCCCTTTTTATAAATAGGGATAACTATAGCATCAGACCAAGTGGTTATGAAACCTTATTGATTCGCTTTATTTAAGACATTGGTTATCATTGGGGCCCATAAATCTATATCAGCCTTGTAGGTATCTATAGGGACACCATCCGGGCCCGGGCCCTTACCAGACGAGCTATCCTTTATACCCTTAATAACTTCCTCATAACTAAAAGTAATGGCTAAAGGAAAAGAGGTAAGCTGTTTGCCTGCCAGGGAATTATTATCCTCATCTATGGAAATAGTTCCGTCAACAAGGGAAATCGATCTACCATACAGGTGTTTAATGTGAGCTGCCCATTGATCACATGTGATTGCCAAATCGATAAAATCGGCCTCTTTAGTTTTTAGGAAGGGGTCATTTACCACCTTCCAGAAGGCCCTGTTATCTCTTTTGGTTGAGGCTTCTTTCAAGGCTGCCCAGACCTTGTTCTTTAGGGTGACTTTTCTGAAATTTTATGGTGTTTTTATAGGTTTTTCTGGCTATGCGGACTAAATCCCGATTTTTTGGAGCTGTCTGCAATGCCTTTTTGAGGAGTGTGAGTGCTTTAGTGCACTTACTATCAAACCACCTGTGGGGATTTGAAACCCCCGTCCGGTACTTTCCTGTCAGTAGAGATTTGACTGTGCCTAAAATTTTAGAAAAGGAGTTCATTACTTGATCTGGAGCCTCTTCTTGGGTTAAGCAGATCATTATATCTTCAATGTTAGAAGCAACTAATTTTTCCAAAAATCCTGGGGGGTCTACTTTATCCTATTTAATTGTGTAGCCATTTTTTTAAGCTAATCTTATCTCGGAGGTATATTGAATGTTAACCTCAGCTTTGCGTGTTAATGATTTAACTTTAATTGTAAACACTATGGGGAAGTGATCCGAGTGAGGGGCCTGGCCCGTTTCCCAGGTTGCCACTAGCCCTGCGTGAGATGCAGAAATTAAAGTAAAATCAATTATCGTATTACACCCCCTCCCATAGAAGGTAGGTTGAAATGATATACTCGGTATACAGATCTCATTTATAAAAGTTAAATTAAAATAAAGGAGTATATTATTGAGAATGATACCAAGTGGTGTATGATTAAAAAGGGTAGGACAATCCTCCCCATAGTCCTATAGGCCGCACAGACCATGCGAGTTATGAGGACAGATCGTGCAATTAAAGTCTCCTACCCAGAACATAATATTATCACCAACCAGCTGATCATATAGGGAGATCAAAGTCGAAAGAAGATTGCTCAGAATAGTCTCAGTCCCATCAAGAGGTATATTATTATAGAAATGTAATATGATAACATTTTGAAGAGGGCCCCATCTTAACCACAATATCTGATAATATTCAGTTGCCAGAAACCTTTTAACTTCAATACCCCACTAATAGATAGAAAAGTACACATACCCCCTTTATTAGGGCCATGTGCACTTTGAACGGCTGGGGTATGAAAGGTTTGGTAACCAATAATATGATGAGCTTCCAGGCACCATGTCTCTTGAAGGCAAATTACATTGTGCTTGGTAACAACATCTAACCAATGTTGTTGATACACTTTCTCGGCTATACCCGCCACATTCCAAGAAAGGAAACTATAGGTAAGATCTATCTGTTTAAAAATGTTTGCTCGAATGGATTCAGGAACATTATACTGGACCAGCGTAGAATCAAGTGCAACAGTTGGATTAACTGATTGATAATTCTGTTTTAACACAGGCCCAGTAGGAGCAGTAGGAATCATAGGGTCCCCTGACACTGGATCACTTTTAGGCTGCCCACTCTGGTTGGAATTTGTTAACATTGGACAGCTTAATATTTCCGGGATGTATGTCACAATACATCCCTTTTGTCAATCCAAATAGTTGAGATCGTAAAAGACGTCATATCGATTTGATAGGGGAAGTGACCAGTGTGGTGGATCGAAACCTTGCTGAGTGAGCAGGTTCCGGCGTTTGGTAGGTCCTTCTACATGCTGAAAGGGCGAGTAGTTAGTATACCGTAGGGGCCGATTTGATGGATAAAGAGGATAAGGGAGGCGTTTATTATATGTAGGCACACCGCGGTGGCCACGGGGAGCAATTACTGCAACTACGAAGTTAGAATTCGGGGCACTATACTACTACGTCCCTCATTCTGGTACCAATCCGCAATGTGCGAAACCACCCTTCGATCTCTAAAATTGATAATAATTACATCCCCTGCAGTGTCTTTTGGTCTTGAACCTACCCACGCTAATCTTCTAACAAACGCTATGTCTCCATCTATATGGGCTGGCAGTGGCCTGTTATGTCTGAGCCAATGAATAGTTTTATTCTTTAACTCAGAATAACTTTCCCATTTTTCCTCCATAAGCTCTGGGACACCAGTTAGAACTATGGCGTATGGAACCGCCTCAGGTGGCAAATCGATGTGAAAACCTATAATTTTTGTGGATTTATCTGGGGGTTGGCAAATGCCTATATCTACATCCTTTGTGTTTGACTGGTTATTACCTGGTAAATGAATATTAAATGGGAGAGAAGATAGTTCTCTCAACCCTGTCAGTGTGGATTGAGTATGTAATTTATCAGATTTTCCCGCTTTCCCACAAGGGGGATTCGGATCGGCGCGAGTATCTTTAAGAGGCCTAGCGTTCTCACTGGTCGTGTTAGAGCCAGATGAATTGGCTTTTGTAGTGGCCTTTTTTATTACTTGGGGTCCACTAATTTTCGTGTTTGTATTAATGGCTACCAGGCCCTTTAAGAGTTGGGAGTTTAAAGTGGTTTCTACCACTAAATTATTTAACTGATCACTCAATCTTTTTACCCTTTCTAAGACGGGGAGAAGTAAGGATCTGACTAGATGTTCTATGTCGTTCATAACTAACTTGGATTCAAATGATTGATTCTTTGACAAGTTTTGAACTTCCAGGGGCTTTGGTTTTGTCTGTAGTACTGGCAGATAATTCTGATGTGTTTTTTTACAAGTATCCGTTTGGGGGCTTAAGCCTAGTCTTGGTACTTTGGTTTGTCTATCCCTGTGATCGTTTTCTCCTCTCTTCCTTTTCATTGGATGGTTTTTGCGGGGGTGTACTCTTCTTGGTCATCGGGGTCGCATTTGGGAGCTGCAACATAGAAGGCTCCATTGGAGAAAAATCCAAGGAACAATCTGATGTGTTTGGATCATAATTGGGACTCATCAATGGGACTTGAGTTCGAATTGGAGAATTGTCCTGAAAGAGCAGAGGGATAGTAGTGTCCTTTGATGGAGAAATCCCTATGTTCTGGGAACTATGTGTTGGTGGAGAGGGTGTCTGTCTTATTGGACCTAGTGACGAGCGCTTGCTTTGTTGGAGTTCAAACTACAATCGCGATTCCACAACGGATATCTCATGGTCCAAGTTCGAGACCGCCTTTGTCAGAAAAGCGTCAAAAGTGCCTCTTACCTTCCCACCCATATGCTTTATTCCACCGTTATCTCGCTTCGGCGGCATTATCAGTGATCCAAGATCTCAAAATGAGGAGAATTGAAAGTAATGGGACGGGGCCCAGCCCGCCCTCAACCGTCCTTGGACGGCCACAGATGGCCCGCCCTCTGCCCGGGCTCAGCCTGGCGACCGCCCGCGCGAGTCCCGCGTTAGCGTGAGGGGCGTTCCTTAAGTGGGAGGAGGAGGGGCTGGAAGAGGCACCAGGTGCGCGTGATGGAAAATGCGCAGAGACCTCTGGGCCTCGCCATCCCGCACCCCCAAGTCCAGCAGCAACTCCAAAGGGCAAAGTAAAATCTGGGTCTTTAAATCAGCAATAGTCCCGAACAGGGCAGGAATGAAGAGTGCTAAAAATCCGTCAGGTAGGAATGATGACCTGATTCACGACTGAGAGCGGCCCCCGTGGAGCGGGGGCCGCGAGCTGTATTTGAAGTCGTCGAGGTCAGCAGGGAGGAGGGGCGGGAAGAGGCACCAGGTGCGCGTGATGGAAAATGCGCAGAGACCTCTGGGCATCGCAGTCCCGCACCCCCAAGTCCAGCAGCAACTCCAAAGGGCAAAGTAAAATCTGGGTCTTTAAATCAGCAATAGTCCTGAACAGGGCAGGAATGAAGAGTGCTTAAAATTCGTCAGGTAGGAATGATGACCTGATTCACGACTGCGAGCGGCTCCCGTGGAGCGGGGGGCGCCAGTCGTATTTGAAGTCGTCGAGGTCAGCAGGGAGGAGGCGCGGGAAGAGGCACCAGGTGCGCGTGATGGAAAATGCGCAGAGACCTCTGGGCCTCGCAGTCCTGCACCCCCAAGACCAGCAGCAACTCCAAAGGGCAAAGTAAAATCTGGGTCTTTAAATCAGCAATAGTCCCGAACAGGGCAGGAATGAAGAGTGCTAAAAATCTGTCAGGTAGGAATAATGACCTGATTCACGACTGCGAGCGGCGCCCGCGGAGCGGGGGCCGCGAGTCGTATTTGAAGTCGTCGGGGTCAGCAGGGAGGAGGGGCGGGAAGAGGCACCAGGTGCGCGTGATGGAAAATGTGCAGAGACCTCTGGGCCTCGCAGTCCCGCACCCCCAAGTCCAGCATTCCCAAGGGCCGAAAGTAAGGCTCCCTATTAAGCCGGCACCGGATACACAATCTGATGTGAATGTTGAACTCATTAATTTTCCCTCAGTTTCTCAGTAGATGCGAATGAGCAGTCACAGCTCTGATTAAGGGAGTTGTTGTAGGGGTAGTCATAGATTAGCCCATTATAATAATTGCAATAAAGATGTGAATATCCTGCCATGGTTTTGCTTAAGCAACACCTTAATAACAGAATATTCAACTGAATTCATAGTATAAATGAGAATTTGAATCAGAGTGTGAGAAGCTGGTCTGGTATATGTTGTCCGCCAATGTAAGTGGGCACCTTGCACCAGTCCAGACAACCCTAATGGTGATTTAAGAGGTCTCAGACAGCCTTAGAAAGCTAACCAAGTGGTAGCTGTGGAGAGCAGCCTTTAGGCTTCGTCTTGAAGGAGTGTAACGCAGCTTGTTTCACCAGAATGCAATTTATAGTATGGATTAAATGAAAAGAGAACCACACAGTAGTTATAAAAATATGTATTTATTATATTACACTATCTAGTATGTTAAAGTATCTCCCACACAGAGACAGACACAAAGCCACAATACCTTAGCAAATAAATCACAGTAAATAGCACTAATACAGAGTGGGCCCCATGGGGAGACCAAACCATATACTAAGAAAGTGGTATAAGAACAACGACTCCAGTCAGGACAATGTCGAGAGTTGCTGGGACCCCAAAGAATCACCCAAGGTGAGTAGATATGGGCTCCACAGTGTGCGTGTGCAGTGTGTGAACATAGCCGCGTGCTCCATACAAGTCTATGTGCAAGTCGCGTTTGTAATTTTAAAGATTAAGGAACCTTCCTAGTGGACTCTGATGAAACCCAGTGGAAGACAGAAGGTTGGAGAGCCACCCCACCCGGAGATACTGTGGTATCCAAGTTACCGCTATCCCATGGAAGTTGGATGCATAGGTGTGAATTGGTGTCGGAAAACCGATGTTGAACCCAATAGAGGACGTCAGGAAAGTGCTGCTGCTGGAAGAGGAGAAAGAGTCAGTTGGAATCCAAACATGGATTCTTGTTAAATACTACCTGAAAGCAGAGGGGAAAGAGTCTGGGTCAATTGAGAGTGACCAGGGGCTCAGTAGACGAATGCCCACTGATGTTGGGTGCTTCGGGATAGTTGACGGTGAACTTAACTCTGCAGTTGCGGGGACCAGGCAATGTTGATGATGACCAGGAGCAAGATGCAAGCTATCCCACGAAGGATGTTGAGTGCTGAGAGGTCGTGTCTGGCGGGAGTACCAACAAGTCTTGGCAAAAGCAACCCACTCAGGAAGTCAAGGAAGTGTACGGTACAGACTAGCAAGGTCCAGGAGACTCACCACAAGCAGGGGAGTCAGAGCAAGCCCAGAGCAACCAGGGGAGCCCAAGGAAACCAAAGCTGACCCTCAAGTGGCTCCTCAGGCCGGAGGCACAGAATTCGTGAGAGGATCTCAAGCATCTTCACAAAACAACAGGCCACGGTGCACATGGTGTGAGCTGGTTGAAGATCTTTGTAGGAAAAGTTGCCAGAGGCTGGGGCTACTTGGAGCCCAATGCACTTGTCACAGGATTTCCAACAAGCATGGGCATTTGCGCAATAGTATGCAGAGCACATGGGTACGTGTATTGCAGCCCCCATGAGGGACACTTTCCTCAAACTCAGTAAGAGTTTGGGCCTTAAAGGACATTGAAACCTACCTCCTGTGTTTCTGATCCTTTTAGAGTGTATAGGAGCTTAGGATCAGCAGACCGGTCAGCAGGGTTGCGGTGCCTGCGAATGCAGGGAAGTGACTCCTTCATTCCAGGAAGATTATCTCCAGGTGTCTTGGATGCTCAAAGGTCCTACATGAATCCTGTACAGTGCACAGTCACAGACGATTCAGCAGACTGACAGGGAGATAAAGTCAGGCCCAAATGAAGTCCAGCAAAGTCCAGAGTGCCCAGACGGTCAAAGTGCAGTGGTTTCAGTTCTGAATCTTGTCATGGTGAAGCTAAGGTCCTACAACCAGGTAAGAACTTGAGTACCCACGGGAGAGGGTTGGAAAGAATAAGTGGACCCTCTCAGGGGAGGGACCGGACAGGGAGAAGTTACGCCCATGTCCATTGTCCAGCTTCGTGCCAGAGCGGGAGCCAACAGCTACCAGGACTGGTTTGAACTGGACTATGTACAGGGACACCAAATGTGCCCCTCCTGCAGATTTTCAGGTGCTGGCAAGCGCTCCCGCCAAGCCCTTATACACTAAATCCTGTCTGGGAGGTGGTCACACCTCCCTGTGATAGGATCCCTATTGTTCTACCATCCCCTGCTTGAGGTTGGCTCAGTAGCAGGAGGGCAGAAATGTGTGTTGTACCGGGAACACCGAGGACCCCTCGAAAGACCTTCCTGGTTGGTGGCATTATGCCTCCCACAACGGTTTTACTGGTGTGGGGGTATGATTCCAACATGTATGACACCAAACATGATAGGGTTGGTTGAAGCTGTTGAGCTGGTCATTGGGCGGGCCGCGTAATGCCCCTCTATATTATTCCTTTATTTTATTTATTTGTTAGCAGAGTATAGCCCCGACTAGATGACGAGGTATCAAAGCACTTTACATGAGGATTAGCGAGTTACAAAACTGCATCAGTTACAGGAGCATAGTATATCATAGGAAAAAGACAGTTTTACACAGTAACTTGAGTTTATAGAGCATAGCATAGTATATACACATGTCCTGTGGGGTAAAGAAGGTAGAGGGGGAAAGTAAAAAGGGGTTGGAATGAAGATCGGGACAGGCAGACCGGCAAGGGGGAAAGTACTTCAGGGGAACCAAAAAGTTAAAGTCAAAGTCAAACAAACTGGCTGGGCACCAGTAATAACAACATCCCGGTAACTGTACAAGGTGAAGGGGTGTAGCAGACCCAAGGGGGGGTCAACTTGGAGTAAAGGTCAGTCAGGCAACACAGGGTGCACTCCAACGGCATGAGAATCAGTCAAAGCCAAGATGGAGTACCCGGGCATGGGCACCGATAGCATTATCACAAAATGGCCGGATACACAAAAAAGTCCAATCCAAAAATCCACAAGGGAGCAGCCTCCACAGAACAGGGCTGGATGGGGGAGGCAGCCATCGGAGCAAGGAGGGCTGGTGGTCGCTGAACACAATCGGGTCGTTAATGTGCACACACATGGGGCTACAGGGGCAGCAGTGTCGTTGTACGGCATGCCGCAATGTAGGGGAAGTCAGCATGGGGCGCCAAGGCAGCCGTCAAGGAAGAGAGAGGCAGCTGCGGGGACGAGTAGGACACGTCTCTCCAGACTCGAAAAGTGAAAAGTGAAAAACCAGCTTGGGGGCACTGGCCCACAGTGCCGCGGAAATCCTGCCGCTGCACCGCCGCCGGGGGAAGCAACACTGGGATGTATTAGTGTATGGCTGCTTCACTGATAACCCGGGAGAATAGACTAAGTATGCTGCAGGGGTGTCCTGCTCATGGAGGGGCAACCTCTCACTTAGAACCAAGCACTCTGCCCTCAGGATTGTAAAGTCCTGCTATAGGGGTGACTTATAGGTTTTGAGTGCAGTGACACTTACATATAGTAAACCTATAACTTAGGTAAGTGGTGCATGCACCGACTTACACAGGTGGCAAAGGCAGGCCTGTAGTTCAAGGCTCCAGGCTCCACAAGGAGGACCTGTTGTTCAATTTTGAATGGTCTCACATGGGTGGCATAATACATGCTGCAGCCCATGGAAGACCTCCGGGGTACCTATTCCCTGGGTACATGGGTATCATATACTAGGGACTGACAAGGGTACCCCAGTATCCAATCAGGTGTGCACCTAAGTACATGCATAACAGTTTAGGGAGAACACAGATACACTGGGGTCCTGATTAGCAGGATCCCATTCAGACTAGTGACAAACAGCATTACATCCAGCAAAAAGGGGCGGTAACCATAAGAAGTAGATCCAACTTTCCTACACAGAGAAAGTACAAAGCACACAAGACACACTAAACAGTAAAAACAGTAAAACAGTAAAACAGTAATGTATAATAGTAGATCATAGAAACAAGTATAATAGTGCAATGTATAATAGTAGATCATAGAAACAAGTTTAGTGAGATGCTCTCTATAAGCTGTTCGTTAAATGGTCACAAACACAGTCCTAAAAAACGCTATACCACAAGAATGCAGTTATGGAAACATTTGCACTGTGAAGCAATGCTTACAAACACATAGTGTTTGCATTCTTTGGATGACTTTGATTAGCCTACTACAAAATAGAGGATCATAATCCTCCGGTAAAATTGTGTACTTTATTATGTTTATAGCTTGTGGCCTTAGTGTTCACTGATACCTAAAACACATGCTGACCCAAAGCAAATTCAGTGACCAGTGAAATGCAGACTAACCTGCCAAACCTCAAAGGCAAGCAAAAGAGGCAGAGGCTCAATAGTGATTTGCATATGGCTGGGTCTGAACTGGGGTGGCAAAGCAAGCTAAAGAACGACGAAGGATTCAACCCAGACCTATGACTGGGGGTTAGTGTCTGAAAAAATTCAGCGCTCCGTCCTTTATCTCCTTGTGTTTGCAAACTTCAAAGGAAGGCAACAGTGTCTCTGAATTAGGACTGGAATGCATAAATCCTTCTCCAGTAGATATGACTCCTCAGATACTGTTGGCCCTATATTTACTGTGGGGGTCGGAATGCAGATTCCTTGGTGTGGCATCAGCCTCAGCCCATCTATCTTGTAAGGAGATTCCTAAAACTGTCGCAATTGGATACTGTCTCCAGGATTATTCTCTCAGCTTTGTGGAGCCAAAAGCCTTGAGCCTACAAATATCTGCCTCTTTTGTTGTCAATTGAAGTCCTCTTTGTGGGTCAGAGGAGAGAAGGCTGACAGAGATGCAGTGGGGGTGCAGTCAGATTCTCAAATTATATACAGAATACGGATAGCAGAGCACTGCATGTCTAAGAGTTCAAACTGACTGACATACAGTCAGACAAAAATGTATTTGTCAAATGTTGAACAGTCAATATGACACAGTCTCGATCATAGGTAGAGCATAATACCAAATTGTTGACAAGTAGATAATACAGCAGATCAGCCGACACGTGTTTTGTCGCTTGATACAACTTTTTCAAGGCTGTTAACAAAGAAACCATATGAAAGACAAGTTTGGATGCAGTATCAGGGGAAATTCTTATTAATATTAAAAGTGTACTGCATAAAGTGATATTAATAAGAAATTCCCCTGATACTGCATACAAACTTGTCATTCATATGGTTATTATGATCTACCTATGATCAAGACTGTGTCAAATTGACTGTTCAATGTTTGGAAAATACATTTGTGTCTGACTGTATGTCAGCCAGTTTGAACTCTTAGACGTGCAGTGCTCTGCTATCCGTATTCTGTATATGCTATGTACGCGGAGGTTTTACCACATCGTACTGAATAATATTGTGGGTGGCACGATATTTGCATTGAGCACGCCGTAAACATATATTTGCTGTTAACTTCGCAAACACGACAGAGGTGCTGGCTGCGCTCTCAAAAACCACTGCCATCTTTCTATTTGCTTAAGATTCTCAAAGTAATCAGCGTCAGAGCCCCAACTCGCCTTCGACATGATGTCAGGGGTCACATATACTTGATTTCATTAAAAGTCTGGGTGCAATATCAGAGCTGGTTTTACCTAGTAATGTCAGTACGGTAACAGACAAATTATCGCCTTTTGGTTCTGCCGTCTTCACAGGTGGTCATTGAACACTTTCTGGGGTCCAGTTTAGATTCAATTGAAATAGTCCAAGCATGCAGCCACTATGCCTGAATCAACTCCAATCAGTGCTGTGTTTTAAGATTGATTTTTCAGAGTAGGGATAGCTACACATTTATGTCAAGCAATTGTCTTCAAGCAAACCTGCCTATGTCCACATCATTAGGATGGGTAATTTAGGTCTCAGTAGAATATAATAGCCAGGATTTTCGCTTTCTGCCTAATGCCTGGGGTTGAACCTATGCATGCAGGCCAGAGCAAAGGAAGCCATTTACGGTCTTCTTTCTCACATGTAGAGCTGATAAACATAAAACAGGCACCTAGAAAACTACTATCTCCTTGTCAGGTTATTCTATTTCTATTATCATCATTTATAGAGTGCATGGTGACCCGAAGGCATCCCAGGCTGAGTAGAAGACTACATCCCAACCGAGTGGACTGACCCCCTGAAAGATTATTCTTTTTAAAGCACACAAGATACACTAAACAGTAAAACAGTAATGTATAATAGTAGATCATAGAAACAAGTTTAGTGAGGTTTTTTTATCGCTTTCCAGAAGCGCAGCTCGTTTTCTATCATACAAATAGCTGGTGGTACAGTGTTCCAAAGCTTTGCTACATTAAAGCTGAAGGAGCAACCACCTCTTCTAATTTTTTTGATATCCGGGACAGAAGCCAGATGCAAATTTGTGGACTGGAGTGGTCTATTCGGAGTATATGGAGTGATCGGTTGTTGAAGGATAGGTGGACCATGTCCCTCCAATACTAAATGATTGAAATTCCACTCTTTGGGCAAAGGGAAGCCAATGAAGTTCCCATAGCACCTACCTATCTGACCGTGTTCTAGGGATTCCAAGCAGTGTGCTTGCAGACACATCTGCACCACCTGTAATTTACAGATACCTCCTATTGGGGTCCCCAAGTGTAAGTAGTTACCATAGTCCAAACGAGACAGTACTAAGACTTGAATCACCACTTATCTCGTAGTCTGGGGGAGCAAAGGTAGGATTTTGCATAGCTGTTTTATCATTCCAGAATAGACAGCTATTGTTTTCATGGCCTGGGCAACCATGGTCAAAGTATGATCAAGCCAAAGCCCTAAGCTTTTTACAACATATTTAGGGGTTGGCTCGGAACCAAGGCCAATAGGCCAGTCCAGACCTTGTTGCATTCATTCTGTTATTGATCCATTGAAATTCAGGCAGGGCGTATTCATCCAGCTGGCTACCTACCCCAGACAGGGTCCAAGATTAGATATTAAAGTAGCCAAGCCTAGGTCAAGAGAAAGCGCCAGCTGCGGGTCATCTGTATACAAGACTTTTGAGATTGAAAGGTGGATATAATATCTGCCAAAGTCTGAAGGTATATATTGAACAGCATGGGGCTAAGTGAGGACCCCTACAGGACTGCACGAGCTACCGGCAAGATGTTAAAAAACAATCTAAAAAATGTGGAATGTTCGTTCCTTTAGAAAGGAACCCACCCACTCCAGGGCTTTCCCTGTGATACCGGGCTGACACATCTAAAAGTATGGAGTTGTCAACAGTATCAAAGGCCACACTGAGATCCAGGAGCACAATGGCCACTGTTGCCTTCGATCAAATCTCTTTTTTGCCTCTTCCACTACTGCCAGAAGAGCGGTCTCTGCACTATGCTTAGGAGTAAAGCCTGTTTGTGTATGGTGAAGGATTGAGCTATCTTCAAGGCAATTTGACAGACATCTGTTTACAGACTTTTCCACCACTTTGCTTAAACCTGGGAGCATGGATATAAGATGAAAATTATCCAGACAGGACGGATCAAGATTTGGTTCCTTTTGGTCAGCTCTCTCCACTATGCTATTTTTGAAGGAGATATTGATTGATTCCAACAAAATAGGGAAAATCATTTCTGACTCTGAAGCCAGAATTCTCATTGGCGCTGGATCAAGAGGGGATCCTGAATTGATTTTTCCAAAAAGGACCATAAACTCCGCTAAAGAAAAAGAGGGGGGAATTGAGAAAGGGTGGCAAAGCAACCATTCTCACTAGTTTTCAATGGAGCGGAATTCCTACTTTCACATTCCTTTGGAATGATTGGTAAATGTTTCAGATTATAGAATTGAAATGCTCAGCCAGAGGATTACACCTATCAGTGGATGGTAGAGTTACGTAGGCAATCCTAGTAGGCCATAAAAAGGCTTAGCCATTCTGAGCATTCCTTTGGGGGAATTTGCTGCATTGTTTATCTTAGTTTCAAAGATGGAAGCTTGGGTTTGCCGAATTTCAGTGTGGTAGGTCCTTACTTTCTTCCAGTACAATAACTTTTTTTTCTTCAAAATCCTTTCTCCATGCCCTTTCTGCAATTTTTAACCCTTTCTTTAGAGCTGTGAGGTGCAGAAAGTACCATGGAGCTGATTTATTTGTAGAATATGAATTTCTTTTGGGATAGTTTGATCTAAAGATTCAATCAACCATTCCGTAATCATTTTATTCAGATTTTGAGGATCTAAATTTAAACAAGTTGAGGATAAACTTAAAATGTTTCTCCAGCTATCCCTAATTAATATAGTTGAGGTAACGTTGCTCTAAAGCCTGTTCTTCATGGGGCATATACAATTAAACAGCAGTGGTGAGAGTGAGAACCCCTGTGGCACAAACATTAATTCACCAAAATGCCAAGGGTAGCAGAGGTGACAGCACACACCATTTAACCTTTACTTTTACTCACACATGCATGCTTACACATACACACACTCACTGTCACATAAACACACTCTCACCCACAAGCACCAACACAACATACATTTTATATTTTTTTTTACCTATCTCAGCTGCCAAGGAGGATCATATTCTTGCAAATTTTAATTTATTCTTTATTACACTACTAGTGAAAAATAAAATATTATTCTCTATTAATGTAAGAAAACATTGACTGAAAACAAGAAAAGTGGCGCTGCCTTTGTGTTCCTGGCACTGAGTTTGCCCCCCTTGAGGCCGGAGGTCGCAAAGGCATGGCAAGGGGCAAGTCTGCGGCCACAGGTGCAACCTCTGGCGACCTCTAAATGACATTGATGACGTGTTATTTTGTATGACACTCTGCATGTGGTCAATTACAATGACCCACTGCTTACATGCTAGCAAGAACTAATCAGGATAAAACAGAGGTAAATGAAAAAATGAAAGCATTTCAAAGTCAGTCTTATTAAACGTTTTCGATTTAAAAACTAAGGCTGCTTTCACTTCAGTAAACTATAGCAGAAAACGACTAGCTGACAAACAATAGATGACAGCGGAATTTAACTCTTCCATCCCTTTTTTCTGTTCATTACAGTTTTAGTGATGTTTTGCAATACTCATGCCACTAGCTGTCTTTTATGCATGCATCCAGAGTGGTCTACAAGGCTTCTTTTCTGAGCAAACATCAAAGTTAATGTTCCTTCAAACTACAGAGGCTGCGCCACATTCTCAAAGGTACTCATTAAATTTAGGTGTGAAAGTGCACTGTTTCATGAATTTAAATTCTCGTTCTGTATACATAAAGTTAAAAATTTGATTCAACAATGGATTTATCCCATGCTAAGTTACAGGAGTAAGGTACCTTTTTACATGAGAACGATTATCCCCATAGGACCAAATCCCCTAGAAGCAGTGGTACCGCAGGTGCTGCAGCATGTCTAAAATAACCATACGGTATTTTGACAGTTAAACAATGTTAGAAAGTCACCCTTTTTGGCCTGTTCTCCCCCATTTTTTGTGCTGACTGACATTGATGGTAGCTGACTCTGAATGTGCCCTGCGCTCTCCTAGTCAGGCCCATGGCCTGTGCTATGTTAAACACAAACACGTACATTGAGGTAGATTTCTAATGGGCATGACCTACCCTAAAAGTCCCCAGTAGAAAGTAGGGCAACGGGAAGAAAAGTACCTATAAGTCCCTAGTATATAATACGGCATGGCAGTTTAGCGGTCAGCAGCCTATGTTTCACTTGTAGGTGTGCACTGCTGAGAGCTTGGGGGTATTTTAAAAACAGCCCTGTGTTGCAGCACTGCAAACTCAACTTTGGTGGTATGGGTACTTTAGAAGTGATAATCTACCTTATTTTTTATAGATTAGGTACCACCAAGATCTCCCCTAGGAGCTTCAGGGATGGGGATTCATGTAACTATAAACAGGGTCCCTATAAAAGATGTTTTATAAACCCTGGTGAGTAAAAACTGCCCAAGTTATTTTTATCCGGTGTAGGAAATTCACTACAAAGTTGACTTTGGTGCTATGAGCACAGTGAAGTAATAATCGAAATCGTTTTTGAATATTAAGAATCCCACATGCCTTCCGTAGGCGTTTCAAAGGTGGGGAATCCATTAACTATGAGCAAGGCCTTTAGAAAAGAGGTTTTATAAACCCTGGTGAGGAAGGAATTGCATATTTAATGTTCCCCATTGAATATAGTTGGTAAGACTAAATTCAATGGTATTGATAAAACAAGCAACCTGGCATTGTTTAATTTATTATAACTTGTGCAGAAACAAAATATAAGACTTTGTTTTCTGTATGCCAAAATCCAGCCTCTAGCGGTACAAAAGGGGGTGGTAATGGACGGAGCATCTGAACCAATCAAACACTCACACCCAGTCAAAAGATCTGGGTTTAATCCATCACCGTTCTTTAGCCCTCTGGCACTCTTCCTTGATTGGTCAGCCCTGAGGTGATTAGCCAAGCTGCCTTGATTAGGTGATTAGTAGCCTGGCCGGGCAGAGGCTATCTGATGGAGAAAGCTCAATGCAGCACAGGAATGCTTGAGCAGGGGACTGGGCCATAAAGCATCAGCTTTAAAGGAAAAATAGATCTAGCAAGCCTGTCAGCCAGGGCCACCCCCTCTCCCTGTGAGATGGGTGGATTAAGTAAGCATTTCACAGATGTGAGTGGGGGGAGTTTATGGAAATAAGCCATACTCTGAGTTTGATTTAGTTAGCTCTTGCTGCTCTGCTGAAATTCAGCCATGATTAATTTTGAGAGAATAGTTCTTTCTGGGACATGACTATGCCACACTCTTGAGGAAGTTTTCATGCTTTGTGGTGTTGCCCTGGAACCCATTGGATAGGGGTGCTCCCCTACATTTTCCCAGCCAGAAAACACTATATAAATATGTGAGAGGTGTAGAGCCCCTCAGTTCTGCTGCCTGGCACTACAAGAAGAAGGAGGAGTGTCCTGCTGCAATCGTGATCTGCACCTAAGGGCCTACCTGCTGGAGCCTGCGCCTGCTGCAATCTCTGAGAATACAGCTCTGAGGACTTTGCCTTGCTTCAAGTAGGCATAAGGAGTGGACTCCCTCCAGCTAAAGGTTAACCGAGCTTAACTGGCCATTCTCCAGCCAGATTCCCTCTCCTGGAGTGCATCCAGTGGAGTTTTAAGGTGTTGACCAAGTGCATTGTGGGAGTTGAAGTCCAGGCCTGCCAAGGACTATCTAGGATATTCCAGACCCTTGGATTTGTGTTTTGGACACTTGAAACCCACCAGGAGACTTTCTGGAAAGGCCTCGAGAAGTTTGGTAATGATTTTTTTAAAGCTCCTTAAGGGGACCGACTTGGTCTTCAACCGTGACCCGGCCTGGATGCCAGGATCGTCCTGATGAGGTCCGACTTCCAGGGATTGACTGGGAGCTCACGGAAAGCCAAAGCCGGTGAACCCTTGTGGAATATGGACTGGTGGAGAGCATTGAGGGCCCCCAACCGAAAAGTTCCAGAAAACTTTCTAAGTGTGCAGGAACAATTTCGACTGAGGCCCCCTGTGTGGTGTGTCCATTATGGTCAGCCTCACACTTTGAATTTGTCCCAGTCAAGCGTGACCAGATGTTGAGAGTGGAGCTATTGTTTTTTATGCAATAGATAGTGTTTATTCTTAAAAAATTTATATCTCAGGTTCCCTACATTGGATTCTCATATTTTTGGTGTCACTTTAAGGTTACAAATATTTTCTATTTTTATAAATTGGTGTGGGATGTTTATGGTGTGTTGTGTCTTACTTATTTACTGTATTTGTGTATTTAAATGCTTTACATGCCTGTCTCCTAAGTTAAGCCTTATTGCTTGGTGTCAGCTACCAAAAGTTTATAGAGTCCATATTTAGGACACAGTACTGTGTTGGAGTCTTTGTTGCTGGTGCTCGGTGCCTACCTACCACTCCCATCTTCCAACAAATAAGTAATAAAGGAGCTTTTATATTTTGTTTTTATTTTAACACATTTGCTGTACCTCCTAGAGGTCAAATGTTAGGCTATGATTTCTGAGAAGTTGGTTTAGTCTTTTAATGCGGAGATTGTTTTTTACTTATCTTTTCCTAACTGCAAATGTTGAGGATTTTGTAAACTATCTGACAATCTTGCAGCAGTACAGTGAGTGTGAAAGGTTGTCAGTTTTTATTGACCACACAACATTTAAATACCTATAAATGAACTGCACAAATATTTCAAAACATAGCTGTTTCGAAAAAACTAAATAAGCACATTTATTTTGCAATTCTGACCTGTGATGGAAACTCATTTTTTATAAGAATTTACTTGGTGATGTGCAATGGATAAATTTGCTGCAACCCAATTTTCCCACATTATTGTTTGTAAGCTCTGTAGTTGTATCAGTAAACTGCTGTTCAGTGTGAATTTGGTTCAATGGAAAATGCGGTGTCTGTAAATGAGAGTCTACTACCAAACACTGCTTTAGTAATATATTTGCTACAGTGTGCTCCAGATTGCACTGCCACCAGCTACATAGCACAACCTTATAACTCTAATACTGAATGGGCGTGACTCTTTTGCTATACTTGACCTTTGTGTGACGATTCAATTATTCACATACCTTATGTCTTCAGTGATGTAATACTGATGACATCACCCTCACACTGACAATTGTTCCAAAACCACTGCATAGGATGGCGAGTTCCAGAACATAATGGTCTAAAAGTAGGCAAACTCCTATAAATTTGCGAGTTCATGGACATTCCTAAATGTTTGAAAGACAAATTTAGCTCATAGATACAATGTAAAATGTCTTAATGTCCTCGGCATTTCCCAAGTGGTAGGCACACCATTGTTTACAATGCCCCATTTTGCCACTGTCTCCAACCTATAATACATGTCTGGCTTCAAGCAATCCACCCTCCAATATGTTTGTATGTATTGCGACTTATATAGCGCACGTATCACCCGAAGGCATCAAGGCGCTTGCCTTGGGAACCCGTCCTGGCTTTTCCCTGTGAGATAACCCCTACTGGGTATCCCCAGGGTGAAAGCCAGGCATGGTGGGCTGCTGTAGTGGAGATTAAGCAACTATTGCCCAGAGTTGCAGCGTGGGACCCCATGATTAGAATAGGCACCGAGGCGAGAATTATCGAGTCCGTGAATTGAACCCTGGTCCCGGGCCAGACCTCTGCATCAGGGTCTGCCGCTCTAATCAGTGAGCCACACTCCTCCTGCTGTGATCAGCATTGGCTCCCTGCCAAGGCTCCAATACCAGTGATGCTCTTCATTTTCAATGCCTCATTTACAATGAGGACTTCTGTCTCACACAGGGTGAGATCTTCCACGCAACAAGTCTGAAACAAGGCCCCATTTAAAGCCCATAGCAACTCAGCCTTGGGGCCATTGTGGCTGTTCCATGATCTGAGCTACATCGTTTTTTAACTTAGCCTATTTCTGTGTTATACATTTGATTGGAATGCTACAATTTGATTATTGTGTTACCATTGAAATATTTATTAGGTGGCCAATACAATTAGAATGAACACGATTTCAGCATCTACTCATTTGATTTAAAGCAATTCCGAGTAAGTAAAATGCCTGGAACTCATTCTGCTTAGCTTTTCAATTCATATTTCTACTTTTTGGAAACACTATCACACCATCAGCCATTTAAATATTTTGAAAAGTTTGAATATTCACATATGCTAATCGTCTGTGTGCAAAATGATAGAACATGCAGATATAAATACATACATACATACATACATATATCAAAGAACTCGAGTAGTTTAGAAACAACCGTGATTTTTTAATTGAAGATTTAGACTATATTTGAAGCAGTTGTTATTCGTTAACAGGCTTAAATATGTAGAGAGGCATTTTAAATGTGTTGTTTCATAACCCATTTGATAAAAATATCCGTATTTTTAGACTTTTCTGGTTCTGTCTTTTCTTTCTCTCCTGCTACCCTACCTCCCTCGCTCTCTCATCTCCGTTCATTGATCTTTTCCATTCTCTCTTTTACTTTGTGCATTGCCAACCTATTTAGATCGCTTAGATTTCAGCGTCTTGGCACTGTCCCTTAGACGGGAGGCAGATCGCAAAGCCAATTAAGCATTGGCAAGACCATAATGTTTCTAATGTATGTGAATCTGGTACGTGGCTACTGAACAAACATCATACCAATTGCATTAGAAATAAAAACATCTGACAAATGGATTCCATTGAAAAACGTGTTGCCTTATTTTCTAAAGTATTCATTAGTCATGTGTTTTTGTCACTGCTGGCTCCCAGTACTGCCAGGCTATTTGCTGACTGGTGATAAATAAGCTGGTGAAACAATAATAGAATATATAGAATAGTATTCTAGGAGGCCGTCATGTTTATAATTAGTCAGCAGGTGGCTCAGCTGCACATGAGTTCGAGTGTGGACAAAGGCTTCTGAAATACTGATGTATCAGGAAATAATAGAAAATGGTTTTCCTGTTGCATCCACTTTTCATATGCTTTTGACAGCACTCGCTCTGTAGTGCTTCTGTGCTGCCTGGTGACTGATTTCAGATGAGAATTTCCCTGGCAATGCCCATTGGAAGCCATAGAGAAACAAATGCCTAACAATTCTTCTTGCAACTAAAATAGAATATTTTGACTGAAGGAAATTGGACAGATGTATCGAGCCTTTGGAAAAAGAATTTAACAAAGCAACATTTTCTCAAGTTTCTACATTTGCAAATGGGGAAGAGTAAGGCACTTAAGTGTTGGTGAATACAACGTCTATATTTGAAATACTTAGCAATGCACTGCGCGGCATAGAACATCAAGAGTAATGAAAGATCTGAAGTAAAATTATGCATTTGGAATAGTTGTGATTTGGTCATTAATTTTATATAAATGCATCTTTTAGGGAGATGTGGACCCAAGGAGAGAGAACTTTGGGCCATATTATCAAGCAAGAGCGATACATTATCGCCGCTTTTATTGGCAGGAAACTAAAGCGGCGATAATGGGCTTGATAATATGCCCTTGTGAATTCCCATAGAAGCCCAGGTTCTGGTGTTAACCTGGGCTTCTATGGGAGTTCACAAAGGCATATTATCATGTGTTTGTATGTTACCAAAGACCGGATCAAGGGAAGACGACAAGCTCTTTTCAAAAGAGGAGATTGTGTTAAGATGAGGTTGCCTAGTATAGTTGCAAAGGGGCATTCTAAATTTTCCAAGCCAATGTAAATCATTTCTCTCAAGGGCAGATCTGTCAAGCTGAGTAATGGGAAATGATGGAACATGGAGAGATTGTCCAAACAGACGTTTGGTGGTGAGAAAAGCATGTACACTAACTTGCAAAGTGATCCGAGTGTTAGTGGCTCAGGAAGGGAAAGGAGACCTCCTGTTTGGTTTAAGGATTATGTGAAGAATTAATGCCTGCCTTGTTTGGGTTTCGCCATTGTCATTTACTCCTGCCATGCCATGTACTTTAATCATAGGTGGGGTATCTTTCTTTCTAGTGTTGTGCATTTTTATTTTGTTTGTTTTTTGTTCATGTTCTATTATTGTGGGGGAAAAGATGTGTTGGGTCTTACATTGTCAATGTGTGCACATGCCACCGTGACGACTGCGCCAGGGTGGAACGGTGGCATGTGGAATGGTCGGGCGATCTGAGGCAGTTGGTTTCTGCTGCCTGCCCTGACCGGTCCGTTGTGTACTGACTGGAATAAACAAAAGAAACTTGTACCTGCCCTGTCTGCTTAATCTTCTTTTCAGATATCCTATATTAGTTTATGATTGTGGTTTGTGGAAACCATTATCAAAAAAGCTTAAAGAGAAAAAGGACGGAGGGAGATAGACAAAGATTGGACTTAAGACCAAGAAATTTAACTCAAGCAGAAGCTAATATTTATTTTCATGTTTTATGTTTTTGGGAGGTCTTCAGTTTCTTATTTTTTTAACTCAATTAAAAGGTTTTTAAGCTATATAGCTGTTCCTTCTTAAAGTTCAGTTAGAAGTAAACAATCGGAAGGATTACGAAAAAAGGCTTCAACTGATGAATGTGGATGTGTGTCTAGGAATGGAAAATGTGCTGTTTGTTAATGTTTGTTGCTGTAAATGCAATGCATTTCTATGTTCTGAAGAGCTTGTCCACATTTGTTTCTTATTTTTCTAGTACACTTGATGGCACAAGGTCATATATACATGTCATTATTGCTGCAGGGCTATTATGTAAGGCAACTCTTCATCATGGCTTATTTTTATCTTTTCACTTGAAAAGCACATATGCACTTGGTTTACAATTGCCTATTCATTGACAGATTGCCAAACTTGTGTCTGTCAGTTTTACTTTAACTGACATTTTTATCACAAAGTAGACATATCAGACATGAGCATTAAGGACCTGATTTAGAGTTTGGGTGATGGGTTACCCCGTCATATACGTTATACATGTACCATCCACTGTATTCCAAGTACATTATTTGCAATGGCACTTGCAATATGGTAGACGGAATATCTGTCATGTTTGTGGTTGAGTAACCTGTCCACCTTATTACATTGCGCATTTTCAGTAAACTCAGCTAACAATGCACAAGGTTTGTGGACTTCTTGTTCTAGGTCCATGGACAAAATCATATTAAAAGGTTTCTTAACTATGTAAACATCTTGAATTTCTTGAATGTGCCCTAAGAAAAAGGATTTAGGTAATGGCTATGTACAACCTTTTGTTTTCAGTATGCATTTATAGTGTTCCTTTATAATTAACTGAAGTGGAAAAAAACACAAGGGTTGCCTATATCGAATATGAAGTCTTTAAACCTGACAACAACCCTGGGCATAGTACTGCCCTACGCTCGTGGAGCGTGCGCTACTACACACTATGCAAATTGCACGTAGCACAGTGCAAAAATGCATAGAGTAGCGTAGAGGGCATTTTTTGCTTGCTCGCGGTCCTCAACGTCATGTTGGCGACCGCGAGCGAGCAAAATCAACACCCCGGCAAGACTTTTTCCTCGTTTGCGATCAGCAACATCAAGTTGCCGATCGCAAGCGTGGAAAATAAACCTCCCGGCGAGATTCTCAATGCGGCGAGGTCAGGTTTCTCATTGCGAGTGGTCGCGTATGCTTGTGACCGCTCGCGATGAGAAACCACCAGTCCGCGTTGAGAAAGTTGCCGCTGGAGTACAAATTTACTCGAGTGGCAGAAAACAACCGCTTGCACTATGCATGATGCCCTTTGCAATGATTGCACAGTGCGCCCAAGCATCCAGCACTGTGCAATCAGTGCGAACAGCATTTTCCCTACCGCACTATGTAGTTCACATAGCTACGTGTAGCGTGCATAGTGCAAGTGCACTTCGCATAGCTACGCATAGCGCTACTACGCAAACTTCGCCCAGGGCTACTTGAAAATACGTTCTGTCTTAAAGACTTTGAAAAAAGCACCAGTGATGGCAAGACTTTCAATTATGATTTTGTAGCTTTTTGGAAAGTTTGAAAGGAAAGTATTTATTGTTGAAAGATTCCTATTCATATATTTGAAAAAAATGCTTTTAATGTTTTTTCTAAAAAGGAGCGAGAACAGGAGCTCATTGTGATTTTGGGGGAAACCATGTATGCCTTTTAAAAGGCAATGCAAATAGCTTGAGAACAGGAAATTACAGGACAATTGCAGATGTCACGAGCAACAAAACAAGATGATCAGGTCACAATCATCGAGGACACTACTGCAGAAATAACCACATAATAATCAGTTGCATCAGAGTTTTACCCACTCCCCCAACAAAACAATGACATTCTCAGAAAGTAACAAATAAACTGTAAGTGTAAGCTGTAGCTGTAGAGGATAATATTTATTTGGAACATGAACTATGCAAAGGAGTAAGGGGAAAAATATGATACCAATTTTACAGTAAAATGAATAGGAAATACTAAAAGGAGGTGAGATTAGGCTGAAAAAGTAGAAAAGACTGGATAGGGAACAATCAGGCTAATGCATAAGATAGGACTGGCACATCATCACTACGTCCTCCAAAACATTCATTGTCCTAAGGAGACTACACCAAAGGAAAAAGACTGTGCTGGAACAAAGACTACTAATGACTCCTGAATTCTGCAAGGTACTCAGTTCCTCCTGCTTCCCTGCTCCAATGTCTAAAATAAGACTCCTGACTCCTGCAAGACCCAGCTGGCCACATAGAACAGGACCATGTAGAATCCCTGGCTTGAGTCAGACGTAATGCCTAGAAGCCAGTCTTGAGATTCTGGGGGGTTCATGAGTGACTGGAAAGTACTTTCACAACAGAAACGTAGGGGGGATTTTCACAAGGACTTATCTCTGATTTATAGCCACCTTAACGCATCAAAAGTGGAGATAGATTTAACACCCCATTCACAAGCTGGTGCAAACTGCAGACATCGCCAGTATTCCTGCGATAACTGCCCCAAAATGTATCTCCACGGTGAACACCACCAACTGACCCCAATGAGATGCAGAGTAGGCGTTCCCGTGCAAAAACACACAAAAAAACGACAACACCACTTTCACAATGAACTGCCAGATCCGCGATGCGAGTCAAAAACACGTGATAAGCGCGGTAGCAGCAGGTATTTAACAACTTTAACAGGTGTAAAGCCGAACGACTACCTGCAGTAGGCAACGGACCACCACACACAGCCACACCCAAAGAACAAACAATGCCATGGAGCTACTCATCATGCAGCTCGGAGCCCCAAAAGGGCCACAACACCCACCGCCACCACCCCCAGGACTGCCACCGCCCCCAGGACCAGGACCCACCCCCCCGACCACCACAGAGGCAGCGCAGAGTAAGCCAGCGGACCTACCGAAAATGCACCAGTCTCACAGACCTAACGCCAGTGGAAGTCATTGCCCACTACAGGCTCAAAAAGACAACCATCATCCAAATCATGACCAACATCGCCCACAGGTTGAAGGTCCCAACGCAGCGGAGAACCAACATCCCTCCTCAGACAAAGCTGATGGCTGTGCTGCACCTCTTGGCCTCTGTTACCTTCCAACCAACAACTGCCAGAGTTGGAGGGGTCTCACAGCCAGCCCTATCAAAGTTTATCACACCTGTCCTGGATGCCATCCTCAGCTTCATACCCTAGTACCTTCACTTCCCCCATACGGCGCAGGAACAGCAGGAGACCCAGCAAGGCTTCTAAGCCATAGCTGGATTCCCGGCACTGTTGGGGGCAATAGACTGCACACATGTCCCGCTTGTGCCCCCTACGGATACCGCACACCACTACCGCAACAGAAGGCACACGCATTCCATCAATGTGCAGGCAATAGTGGACCACCGGGGGAATGTTCACCAATGTAGTCGCAAACTACCCCGGCAGTGTGCACGATTCCTACATCTTCCAGCAGTCTATCATCAACCAGCGCTACCTGGATGGCACATATGGAACAGGACTGCTTGTTGGTAAGTGCAGAATCAACACACCACACACCTCAAAGCCACCATCACACAACGCACAACTGTGGGAATGCACATGTAACCAAACCCCAGACAACATGTCAATGAACATGCACACCTACCAAACACGACAACACTACTCCATGTTGATCCTGGGCTATCACTGCACCCCAGCCACACAACAGCTGAACATGTGTAGATACGGAATGCAGCCTTGTACGAAGGATGCAAGTGACCTATGAATGGGAATGTACACAACCACAAGTGAGGCGTGGATGCACAGGAAAGACATGGGTATGCAAGCCACAGATATGTCCATGCAGACCACAACTGCTGGTGACTGGAGAGTAGTGAACAGTGGATGCAACAATGTCACCCCAGGCCATGGCTCAGATAGCGAAATGTCACTCGCTGCATCTCCCCCTGTGTGCGTGAGCATAGTGGGTTGACCCTGAGCACGCCAGGGCTGCACAGGGGTGTGAAAAAAATAATGTGGTTATCTCCCGGATAGGCCAACGTCACTGACAGGGCTAGCCTCGCAGTCCACCATGAGGCAGACACCATGAGCAACGGGGCCTGTGACCCTGTGCCCCTACTGCTCCCCAGGACGCTGATACCCAGACCAAGCCTACCCGCCCCTGCGCCCCAAGGCCAAACTGCTCACCTGCCAACACCGTCATGAGCCAAATAGAGCCCACCAAGTTCTGGTGCAAGCTACAAGCCCCAGTCCTGCGACCTCTGCAGCCTCCGCAGACCATCGCTGGCCCCCACAACGCTGGCCCACATTACTTCATTCTCATTTACATACTCCACCGGCATCCTCTTTGTCCCAGTAGGTCCCACATGTGGAACTGTGTCCTGAGTCCTGAATGGCAGTGACCCCACGTTTGTGGCAGCGGCCACAGCACCAGACTCCCGTCGATCAGTGAGGCATTATTCCATGTCAAAGGCATGGTGCCACTAACCCTGTTCAATGCAAGCCTGCGACACGTGGTGCCACTAACCCTGTTCAATGCAAGCCAGCGACACGTGGTGCCACTAACCTTGTTCCACACAAGCCGGCTACACGTGGTGCCACTAACCCTGTTCAACTCAAGCCGGTGACACATAGTGCACCGTGAGTGACCGTCAGCCTACGGCGGCCTGTGGGTTGTCTACTTCAACAACAAAAGAGTGAACTAGAGGGTGCTGTTAATTTTCTCCTAATGATGATTTTGGCATAAGGACAAGCACACTAAATCATACAAAAAAGAAAAGAAAGGCGGAGAAAGGTTAGTGAGGAAAAAAAACTAAACCAAGTTAGTAAAAAGAACCCTCACTCACCGACATGGTCGGTGACATGCTTCATCATGGGGTTCCCACCGGGTAGACCGAATGTCTGCCCAGTGTGCTTCAACGCCTGATGTTACAGCGGAGCTGGTTTCATGTGTTTTTGAGAAGTGCAAAAAAAGGGGGGAGTGATTGTGTCCAGTTAAAAGAAAGCAGCCAATGTCTCGCAAAAACTTTATTCAGAGACTAGACTGTCCTCATTAAAAATGGTATCACGGACACAGAATTGTTATGATTCTGAACCATTAGTCCTTGTAAAATGGTCGACATGTTTCTGCTCTTTGTGGCTATGGTCAGCCGAGCTTTCTTCAGGACCAGTGTGCACCCCTGGCGGTATACACGCACTAAGGTGTACCCTAACCTCGGGCTGAGTGAAAAAAGTGTTATAAGACTCACGATTCTCAACGGACTGTTCTGGATTTTCCAGTGTCCAAAGAACCCTGTGAAGAAAGTAAAGGGAAATGGGACGGACAAACAGCAACTTGGTAAACAAATAGTTAAATACATTTTGAGGCACTGCCTTAAGTATTGTGACTAGTTGCCGTTTCATTCTCCACCTTTACAGCCCATAGAGTGTTTTATTCGTGTCTATGGTGAGGATTTAATCAATAAAGTTTTTAGAAATATAGAGCGAATATCAATATATATTCGAGTGGCATGCACAGAAAATTCATTGCACATACATTGTCATAAAGCACTTATCTCAGTGGATGCTAGACTTGTAATATAGTCATTTACAAAGTGGTCTTATGCAGTGCATGCTGCTAGCCACTCAGAAGAGTGCCCGCTGCACCCCTGCGGGGTGCAGCCTCCGTCGTTTGGAGACAGAAAGCCAGTGAGGGAATTGTATTAATAGTATATGCTTCTTAGAATCTTACGTGTCTGAGCTTTTGTTCCCGCTCCCGTGGGCTCACGGCGGCATAGCTGCCAAGGTTTCAGATTGCTATGTGTGACATTTTCACAATTTCAGTGTAATCGTGAGTGACATTTCAACAACTATGAGTGACACTTTCTCGTGGGCAAAATCACGCAATGAAGAAGGGGGAAACATAAATATTAGAAACTACACACATTTGAGCAACGAGAAACTGTAAGATCTTGAAACTGGTGCACACTGATCTTTGCAAAATGAATTGTGACCCTCTGTGCTACTTTTTGGTGAGTCAAAACTGCTACTAGACAAGTAACTCTCCAGCAGGAGCTTTTACACCCATAAGTTATATCTAAACATAGCACCCTTCCTCCGCTCAGCTTGTGCGGCTGAACCACAAGTAACTAAAGGATCTCTGTGGCAAAAGCATTACCCGCTGAGCTATCTACATAAAATACAGTTCGGTGATGTCAAAGTACACCTTCTTTGCTGCACCCTCTGCACTGGCAGGAGCATTTCGCTCTGCACCTGCAGTGTGTTATAGAAAGATCAGAGTTGACCAGATGAAATCTGAAACCAGTTCTGCTCAGTGATGGTACACCGTGTCTTCCATAAAGATAATGCAATGGGACTCCCTGCTTTCCACGGCCTGCAATTTCCATCCAAGATGTATGGCTTTCCCTTAACTCCCTGATAGATTCAAACCCATACAAAATAAAAACTGTGCGAGAGGCAATTTTGATTGTTTATTTTAGCTTTCAATAATGAATTAAATTAGACTCCGCACACTTAGAGTTCAGCAGTTATGTCTGAAATCACGCCACACCAAAAACAATTACACCCATTATGCAAGAAGCCAAGCTCTGCCCCGGCAACACAGGCATCAGCCACAATTCTAATCCTTTCCACTGTGAAACATTTTCGATAGCAAATTCCCAAATTATCAGAGAGCAATTTAGCCTCCCACCCGAAGAATACACATTTTCGTTTGAAAGGCTGCCTCCGATTGGTGTGGAGTGAATTAGGTACATTGTAAGACCCGTCTTTCAGCAGGTATGTTCATGGCGCATTATAAATGAAATAGAATAGCAATTACATTACCTAAGACAGTGTTGTCAAGGGCAGTCTCTCAGGGCGAGGCACGGTACCATCGACCAGCTCATCATTAAAGTCTGCAGGCCCCAAACTCGACTGCAGCGTCCGGACTCACGCAGCATCAACAGAGGCTGCAGACACCACTTAACCCAGTACTAGTCCAGCACTGTAGCGACCGGCGCGGTCCAACCCCAAGGCGACCAGCAGCACGGCGGCGCGCCATTAATAAAACAACTTCCAGCACAGAGCCATACATCACGAGGCACTACTTAATAACTGCGACACGATTCTTCATACGGGTCGCACTTTGCCTAATGACTCCCGCAATAGCAAACACGGACCTGGGCATGATTTTTATTTTTTTATTTTATGCGTGTTTATATAGCGCGCACTTTACCCGAAGGTGTCAGAGCGCTTCACAGTAGGAACGGCAATGATACTTTTCACACTTTGATCTCTCCATTTAGAATGGATAGCCCGGCAAGCACAGGCAGCTCACGAAAACAAGCTCACAATAGCAAGCGGAGCGGCGAAATCAAAAAGCAAACTATATACTGGGGCCCCCTACTCTCCGGACCCACTCCGACGCTGTCAGGCCAGTGCCGGAGGTCGCCCCCTTCCCTCCCGTCAGTGCTTTTGTGAAGCCACTGGCCTGCCCTCCACCGAGCGGCGCCATGGATACCCTGCTCCCCCTGCAGCACCTCCGAGCAGTCGCTTCATAAGACCCGGAGCACAGACCCGAGGGTGAAACACATCACAGCAGGAGCGCGGCAGGGGGCGCCGGGGATCACAATGTAAAGATTAATTTTAAATTTGTTGCAGTTTTCTGATCGTGCGCGGTCATTCGTTATGCTAATTTAAATTTACAGAGGCAGGTACTTACTTGGGTGGGCCGGGGCCAGAAGCAGAGTCCCGACTTGGAGTGTGGAGATGACGGTGCTATTAATTACTAGAGCAGCGGGTCTCTGCAAGATAGTGGCTGCCTGCTAAATTAGGCCGCGAGCCACCGCAGGCCACCGTAATTTCGGACTTTTGTCGGCGCATCAGTTATAGGAGAATGATGAGATCGATGCTCTTTAAATTATTTTAGATGCTCATGACTCGTACTAGTCTTATTCTAGTTATAATACATTTACTTGTAGAGTTCAGAGACTCTTCCCAGGTCCGTGACTTCACTGCTGAGCAGCAGTCTTCTTCTCAATCCAGGCTGACTCACTCGTGGTCGTCGAATGAGAGTCAAATTCCCCGCCGTTTCTCAGTGCTCACTTGACTTCCTCCTCCTCAGCCGGACGTGAGGGCACCGTCTATTACTGCACGTCATCCTGAAATCCCAGGCCGGACCCCATGGTGTGCCACAGTGTGACTAGACTGACAGCAGCATCGACTGCTGAGGGCGGCCCTCCCTGACCACCCCGCCCCCCTAATTGGCAGCAGACAGTGACTGTGTGTCAAAGAATAAACCGCGCCGCGGCGCCGCTAATAATTCTGTTGGTTGCCTGCCGGACAGAGAATTGAAACATTGTAGCGCTCTGCTTTCCAGAGCTGAGAGCAGATGCCTGTCAGATTTAACTATTTCGGAGTCAGCCCAGCAACGCAGCACGTCTCTGGGGAGCAGAGAGCCCAGTGCAGAGGTGCCGCTGGTGGTGCCCACTGAGGTGGAAAAATGCGTGACAATACATTTCAGTGCGGTGTTGCGGAACACCGCACTGAAATGCGTGAGCGTCACACCGGATGCGTGATGCTTGGCAGGACTGCGGCGGGGGATACATTTCTTCACGCCAAGTGAAGAGCTGTGGTTAATTGCGAAAGGAAATTGGAGCATGTAAGGCGGGAAATATACATTTGACAAGATGTCAAAATGCCTTTGAAAACTTTTCTGACACTACTTTTCTGGCGAGAAATTCTATGACAGACCCAGCAAACATGTTCTTATCCCTCTCCTTTCGAGATAAGATTGTACTGTAAGAGCCGAAGCATTTTTGATGGTAGCCATTACATCGTGATAACTACTCTGAAGTACAGACACTCCCAGAGAGTGACTTAGTACGTAAGGGGCAATTACAACGTGCTCAATGTTAAAAGTTAAATTAAAGATATGCACTAAGGGTTTTATTACCGTGTTCAAGGTCGCGAATTAATACACCAAGGAACGGAGCGTTGGGAAAATGCTCATGGTTACGAGAGGCTTTCGTTAGGACCAACTGAGGCATTTATAAGTGAAAGCCATTACCTCGTGAAACAAAATTATCCCTAGTGACGTGCTGGCCAGGACCAAACAAACAAAATAAGCCGCTAAATGCAGGACTAATATTGTAGGGGCATGGTTAAAAAGCAGCTTGGCAAGGACGGTAGGCTCCGCCAGACTTACTTGTAGCTCAGCGACTGCCCTCACGTAAACCTGAATCCGGCTGTATCTGTGGCCCGAATGTTGCAGGCTTTGGGAAAACACAGAAGTAAAGAAGGTCGAGCTCAGTCATGTGATACGTGCGTCATGGTGCTCCCGTGTGCGTTTAAATTAAAGGGGAAATGTCTATACAGCTTTTGTGGTCTTGAATGTCTGCACAGGTTTTTAAACTCCAAAGACCCTGTCGATATTTCAAAACCCAGAACAGATCCTATTTCCAAGGTGGAATGCAGATAATTAATGCCGGCCAACCGATGGGGATGGATGCAAAGTTACTTATTCAATGTCACACTGCTTGTGGACATAAGTGTGACATACTTTCAAAGAAAGGGTGGTGGTTTTGTTTGTTGCATAAATAAGATGAATCAGGGTGTTCTGACATAATGAATGTATGAGGACTACTACGCCCATTAATTCATACCACGGTGACATATGGCAGATATGTACAGAAATGGTACAGGAAACTAGTGGGGGAAGAGATTAATGGAAATAGTCTAGGCCCTACATAGCTTATCTTTTTAGTGCTGAGCCCCACGGTATGTTATCGTTTAACCCTTCCTGATGGGTCCCCAGATGGTAAATCCACCGTTGCTCTTTTACAAAAAGGCGATCTTGTGTACCTTTATAGTTTTCCAGTTGTTCGATTATCGTCCAGTGTATTTCATCCGGGGTGTGCTTCATCTGCATATAGTGGGCTGTAAGTTTAGTTGTGTTCCTCTGGCAGCGGATATTACTGCGATGTTCTCCAATCCGTTGTTTAACTTTTCTTGTGGTCATGCCCACATATTTCGAGCCGCAAGGGCAGGTGATTAAGAACACCACATTTTGAGAATTACAATTTGTATATGTTTGTAGGGTCCATGATTTTCCTTGTTCAAGTTGCAGATATTTTGTTGCCGTCGTCAGGTGGCATACGCTGCATCCCCCGCATGGGAAATGGCCAATGACTGGTGGGAGCCCCCACGCATTCAGGTCTGTTTGGACACTCGGAGTTTTGAAATTGCCAAATTGTGTGTGTACCATGGAATCCTTCAAACTTCGTGCCCGTTTGTAGGAAAATAAAGGTTTCGACCACTCATGGTTGTTACTGGTGAGAATCCTCCAGTGTTTATTGATGGCACGACTGACCTGGTTGGAGATGGAGTTGAAGGTAGTCACACAGGTCGGTGGTATGTTCTCTATTGTTTCTTTGGTTACATCATCCAATAAAGCATCGCTGTTTTGATTCCTGGTTATTTTCTTGCTTTTGTCGAGAATCTTTTTGGGATAACCTCTTTCCTCGAGTTTCCCCCTCAACTCTTGTGCTTGGATCTTGAAATCCGAGAGATCACTGCAGTTTCGTTTCAAGCGCAAGTATTGCCCAAACGGGAGATTTTCTCTGAGTGGGCGTGGGTGAAAACTTGTAAAGTGGAGGAGATTGTTTTTCGCAGTTGGTTTGTGGTATGTTTTGGTCTTGAGCTGGTTCCCTTCTCTTCTTATGATGACATCCAGGAAGACCATCTCTTCTTTGTCATACACATGGGTAAATTTAAGATGGGGGTTAAGAGTGTTCACCCACTGAAAAAATGACAGCAGTAAGTCCTGAGGTCCTTTCCAGATCATGAGGACGTCGTCAATGTACCTCGGCCAGAACGTAATGTTATCTGAAAAGGGGTTCATGGGTGTCAGGATGTTCCTGCATTCAAAATCAAAAACATACAGACCAGCGACACTTGGGGCAAAAGTACTACCCATCGAAGTGCCGGTGGCCTGTAGGTAGATGTTGTCCAGGTATTTGAAGAAGTTGCGCTTAAGTGCTAAAGTCGCACATTTTACCACAAAATCCGTGGGAGTATGGTATTCCCATTCTGCCTGGTTCAGCTTCTCTGCAATCACTCTCATGGTCTCGTTCTGGGGAATACAGGTGTAGAGGCTTTCGATATCCAGGGATACCAGAAAGCAATGGTCTTCTGGTAGCTGGGGGTTGTCATCAGCAACAGGCGGAGACGGACTTTGTGCCTGGCATGAGTCTGAGGCATTCAAATCCGCCTTGCTGTCGGACACTGCTGGCATGTGCCCTCTGCATCATGCCCTGGGGGTAAACCTCCCATTCTCCCCCGAGACACTCCACGAAAGGCACCTATAACACATACGAGACCCTGATCTGCCCTCATGACCCTACCCAAGTCTCCCGCAGGTCAGCGTCCCATGGCAGTGGGCCCATGTCGGCTGCTATGCATCTGGGGCCACTAACCCTGTGCGACTCAAGTCATCCCCCCTTGTTGTTCTGACATTGCATTTCTGAGTGCCTGATGACTGTTGGAGTTGTTGTCAGCACCAGCTACTCCCTGAGGGCTGGCTTACACTCACCCCACACACAGCCAGCACAGGCTTCACTGGATTAGTGGGCCTGCCATCACATCCTGCCAAACCAAGTATTGACTCTTTTCTCCCTGCACTGTCACAGGTAATCAAGGATATGCACTGTCCCTTGGATGATGACACCCCTCCAAGACCCAAACACACCTGTCTAGAGGCAGTACAATGCGGTCCACATAAGCACCAGGTGCATTGTTGAACGCATATTTGTTGTGTTGAAGTCACGTTTCAGGTCCCTGGATGGCACAGGTGGAAAGCTCCTGTACAGCCTGGACATTGTGCGCAAAATGATCGTTGCATGTTGTGTGTTGCACAACATCTGTGTATGCACCAATGCCCCATGGATCCCAGTTCCAGTTTACGTACAGTTGGTGTTGGTGTTCTGGCTCATCCGTGGTGATTATCAGGTTTTCCTGGTGACTGTAACCATCTTCCTCTTCTCATTGGCCTTCCACAGGCCCTGTATTACTGGGTGTTCCTCCATGGGGATTGTGGAGTTCATGTTGTGCTCTGCAGTCTGTTACGGTGCATCCTTGGTACTCCGCAGTTGATGTCATTTTTAGTGGCATTTTCCATATGCTGTTCTTGTGCTTTTTCTCGCATTACGAGTGGGCATTACTAGCCTCTTGCTGGTTGCCACTGTTTTCTTATCGTGTTTGGACACATCGCGTCTTTTTACACTTTGGGGTTTGTGGTTTTATCTCCGTCATGGTGGTTGTATCGCAGACATTGGGCACGTTTTCGGTGGACTATCGCATGGTACCGCCATGTTTTGAATTCCACGTTGAGACAGGGTTATTTTCCCATGATAGGCTGCAATGTGTAAAGTTGTGTTAACATTTTTTGGAAATGTTTAGCACACGTTCTTGTGATTATACCCCTAGGACTTTAAAATTGTTAATCTCTGGAAAACTGGGATTGCAAGATGAGACTTGGAGTGCTGGCTAGCACCCCGACTGAATTTCAGAAGTTCAGAACCAAATTCCATTACTGATATATTGTAATGATTAAACATAGATATTCTGGAAGTCTACTTGTTTACAGTATTTGACTTGTATATTTTACAGTAATCATTAATACATTAAATAATAAAGAACCAGTTCATTATTGTGTAGTGTCAATATATTGTGGAGGATTCCTTTTGGTCTTTACATTGTCCTTTTGTATTGTAAATCTCAAGGCCTCTGGAAGTCTTATATAATTGAGCACTGCTGGACATTAGGTAGCCTTATCTACCATCTCATAAATTTCACAATAGGGCTGCCATTTATTATCCCGGTCTGGCTTTCTTTGCCCATTGTTAGGGTTTTGCTAACCTTGTGCAAAGGTAGCAATATTCATATCTGTCTCAAAACCTCCACATACATCTTCATATGATGATCAGTGGTAAAAGCAAATAATAATAAGGAATGGGTAATAGAAAAACACAGGTACAGGACTCCACACTATGCTACACCACTTCTGAGAGTCGAGGAGGTCTGCAGGTGATAGTGGATCTCTCATAAGAATCTCCCTGGTTTGATAGGATAATGAAAATACCCGAAATCTCAAACTTAATTACTATTCACTCTTTTGTAGAAATTTAGTATATTTTCTACTTGACTTTTGTAGAACTTTTACACATTCTTCATGACTATACATACATGTGTACATAACCTGTCAACAATCCTTCCTCTTCCTTCAAAAAGACTTTAATAGAACTCACAACCCCAAGGATCTCAACGTTCAAACACAGTCTTCTAATTCAATTTAAATCCAAAAACTGTAGCTTGATTGCCTTGCAAAGAATGCTGTAAACCATTAAGAAAGATATGCCTGAAGAAATAAAAAGGGAGTCAACTCTCTAGACATGTGAGAATGTGTGGGCTGATTGGAACTGTAGTTAACTCCAGCACAATGTCACACTTCATGTCTTCTGCACTACTTCTTGACTGCTTGTCTTTCCTTGGTTGAAAGGCATTCGGTGTGAGTGGCTCCATAGTCCTACTTTCCCACACGTGGACCAACTAACCATTAAGCAGTACCTCCATCTCCATATCATGACTTCTCTTCAAAGCACCCCTCAAATATTCCACTACTGTTCTGTGGCTAGAATGCAATAGACAATATTTAAACATTGAAAATGTGTATATAAACATATAACTATGATGAATAGGGTTTCAATGCTACAAGCCATTACTAGGTTATGTCTTGTGGCCTGCCACCATTAGAGTATTAAACGGGTGTTCTGCAGTATAACTGGATTGTAAAGTTAAAGAAGAACATGATCATATAGATAAAGAAGACCAACATACCAACTATATGATGTTCATGCTAGCAACATTACTAAATTAATGGTTGGGATCATTGTGGCTCGGCAGTGTTTGTGGTACCACAGACTTTTTACTATCAGGCAGTTGCAGGTCATGCTTGTGTTGCTGGACTGTTCCTGCACAAATCCCTTTTTTTTACAGTCTGCGGATCTTTACTTTCAAGGCAGTACTTTTCTTTTAACAGAAGCAGAATGGGATGGCATAAAAACAATATTTCTGCTGCTCTTGACCCCTCTGCTGCTCTTTTCTACTCCTAAAATGTCACACTTAATAATTATAATGTTGTCTCTCCTACATTTGAACCCCTAGCTAAAACATACAGTGCATTATACACCAGGATATTCAAAAATATTGTCCATTTACCTTTTAATCCATGAGACATAAGATCACTTTCTTCACTATTCTTTGTTTAATAAGATAAACATTTGCCTCAATACTTTGGTTTAACACATAATGTTTATCTGGCATCATCACTAGATGAGCCTGGGTTTAAACCACAATCCATTACTAATAAGTGTTTTGAGGCCTGGTACCAAAACAGGTCAATATAAGGTGGCATTCCATGTTTCAATAAATTACAAAGATACAGTGCATAAGGATTTCAAAGTTAGAGTAATGACTAGGAATATTACCAATTTCAAGGGTTCACATTAGCAATAGCCATTCCTTTTGTTTTACCCTAATCAACTTTGACACTAGGTCAAACGTGCTTCGAAGAATAGGTAACAAATACACTGGAATCAGTTTGTAGTAAAGCTTGGAAGAAATGTTTGTGAGAAATAACTAATTAACTTTTTGCATTACTGTTAGAATGTCATCCTTTTGCCTTTTTCAGCCCCCATTTTTTCTGAATGATACTGGTGGTAACTGAATGTGACTGTACCATGGGCTCCGCTAACCAGGCCCGGGGCTGGTGCTATGTGCGAAAAGGAACATGTAATAGGGTACACTTTTGGAAATGACAGACCCTATAAGTCCCAAGTAGGTAATAGAGACGGGGTGGGACAATCTACCTATAAATCCATAGTATATAATGGGTAATGGAGGTTTAGAGGCCCAGCAGATTTCCTGCACTTGCATGTGTGTGCTGCCATGTGCCTGCTGTCCTTTTGGCCATGTCTGAACTGGGGTGGCAGAGTGGGCTAAAGAACGGTGATGGATCAAACCCAGATCTTTTGACTGGGTGTGAGTGTTTGATTGGTTTGGATGCTCCGTCCGTCACAACCCCCTTTTGTACTGCTGTCCTTTTAAAGGCAGTCCTGCCTTGCAGTCTGTCTTTAAAAGTAAATTCTCACATGTGGGATTAACAGGCCCTAAAGTCCCTAGTATATAATAGGGCTAGGGGGTTCACACTACCTATAAGTCCCTAGTATGTAATAGGGCATTGACGTTCAGATTTCCTGCACTTGTATGTGTGCACTGCTGAGTGCCTGCTGTCATTTTAAAGGCAACCTGGCTTTGTAGACTGTCTTTACAAGCAAACTTTGTGCAACCTCGACTTTGGTAGTATAGGCACTTTAACAGTGATGATCTACCATTTTTACATATTATACACCCCCAGGTCTTCCCTAGGTTTTCCAGGGTTGCGGGCCATGTACCTATAAGCAGGAGCCTTATAGACAACATGTTGTATGCACTGGTGAGGAATAACTGCCCGTTTCCCTTTTCCCAATTGTAGATACTTAGCTCCATAGGCTAACATTGCAATATTTTATTTAGTGGTCTCTGCTGATTAGTCAGTCTTAACAGGCTTAGCCAGGCTGCTTTGTGTTGGTGAAAAGTGGCCTGGCTGGACCAGAGGTTATCTGATGAAGAGAGCTCTAAAGCTGGAGAGAATGGGTCTTCTAGGGAGTGCTGGATAAATCAAACTGGGCTCAAAGAGAGAGCAGATCAGTAAGGAATGCCAGATGTACCTCTCCCCACATCCTGTAGTCCATCCAGATGGCAGGCCTAGGACAGGACTTTACAGAGGTCAGGGGGAGGAGAGCTAATGGAAATGAGACACAGTGTGGATTGGTTTAGCTTGCTCTTGCTCCTCTGAAGAGAAATTATGCATATTCGATTTTGGAAGTACAGTGCTTCATGGGACAAGAAGATACCACTCTTTGGAGGAATTTGTCATGCTTTAGACTGACACCCTGGTACAAAAGGGGGTGGTGATAGACAGAGCATCTGAACCAATCAAACACTCACACCCAGTCAACAGACCTGGGTTTAATCCATCACCGTTCTTTCGCCCACTCTGCCACCCCAGTTCAGACATGGCCATATGCAAATCAGTCTGACCCTGTGCCTCATGGGAACAGTCCAGCCTGAACTGCCAAGCCATGCCTTCCCAGGACCGGAAACAAGCTTCCTAGGACCGGTTTCTGGCATTTCAGCCATCTTCAGCCAGTCTTCCTTGAATCCAGTGGCAAAGTGAGCAAGGGACTCACGTCTGAGCATACCCTGCCAATTTACGGCAAACAAAGCGATACAAAAGGGGGTGGTGATGGACGGAGCATCTGAACCAATCAAACACTCACACCCAGTCAACAGATCTGGGTTTAATCCATCACCGTTATTTAGCCCACTCTGCCACCCCAGTTCAGGCATGGCCATATGCAAATCAGTCTGACCCTGTGCCTCATGGGCACAGTCCAGCCCGAACTGCCAAGCCATGCCTTCCCTGGACAGAAAACAAGCTTCCTAGGACTGGTTTCTGCTATTTCAGCCTTCTTCAGCCAGGCTTGCTTGAATCCAGTGGCAAAGTGAGCAAGGGACTCATGTCTGAGCATACCCTGCCAACTTACGGTGAACAAAGCGGTACAAAAGGGGGTGGTGATGGACGGAGCTTCTGAACCAATGAAACACTCACACCCAGTCAACAGATCTGGGTTTAATCCATCACCATTCTTTAGCCCACTCTGCCACCCCAGTTCAGACATGGCCATATGCAAATCAGTCTGACCCTGTGCCTCATGGGAACAGTCCAACCCGAACTGCCAAGCCATGCCTTCCCTGGACAGGAAACAAGCTTCCTAGGACTGGTTTCTGGCATTTCAGCCTTCTTCAGCCAGGCTTGCTTGAATCCAGTGGCAAAGTGAGCAAGGGACTCATGTCTAAGCATACCCTGCCAACTTATAGCGAACAAAGCAGTACAAAAGAGGGTGGTGATGGACGGAGCATCTGAACCAATCTAACACTCACACACAGTCAACAGATCTGGGTTTAATCCATCACCGTTCTTTAGCCCACTCTGCCACCCCAGTTCAGACATGGCCATATGCAAATCAGTCTGACCCTGTGCCTCATGGGAACAGTCCAGCCCGAACTGCCAAGCCTTGCCTTCCCTGGACCGGAAACAAGCTTCCTAGGACCGGTTTCTGGCATTTCAGCCGTCTTCAGCCAGGCTTGCTTGAATTCAGTGGCAAAGTGAGCAGGGGACTCACTGCTGAGCATACCCTGCCAACTTATGGCGAACAAAGCGGTACAAAAGGGCATGGTCGGAGCATATGAACCAATCAAACACTCACACCCAGTCAACAGATCTGGGTATAATCCATCACCGTTCTGTAGCCCACTCTGCCACCCCGTTTCAGGCATGGCCATATGCAAATCAGTCTGACCCTGTGCCTCATGGGAACCGTCCAGCCCGAACTGCCAAGCCATGCCTTCCCTGGACCGGAAACAAGCTTCCTAGGACCGGTTTCTGGCATTTCAGCCGTCTTCAGCCAGGCTTGCTTGAATCCAGTGGCAAAGTGAGCAGGAGACTCACGCCTGAGAATACCCTGCCAACTTATGGCGAACAAAGCGGTACAAAAGGGGGTGGTGATGGACGGAGCATCTGAACCAATCAAACACTCACACCCAGTCAACAGATCTGGGTTTAATCCATCACCGTTCTTTAGCCTACTCTGCCACCCAGCTGACACCAAGCATCTCATTGGACAGAGGTATCTACTGCTTGTCACCCCGGACCTCTGAATAAATGTGTGAGAGCTGCATAGTCTCTCGGATCTTCTGCCTGAAACTGCAAGGAAAAGAAGGATTGCTCTGCTGTAATCGGGGTTTGCACCAAAAGGTCTGCTCTCTGACTGACTGTGCCTGCTGTACAAACTGGTACCACTGCCCTGGGGACTGTACCTTGTTTTCAGAAGGCTCAAGAAGTGGACTCCCTGCAAGCTACAGATTAGCAGAGCCCATATGCATCATCTCCACCAAGAGACCCCATCCTGGAGTTCATCCAGTGGACTTGGCAGTTGCATAATGGGAATTGTAGTCTAGACATCCCAAAGACCATCTAGTAAATTCCAGACTTTTGGATTGGTGATTTTGACACTTTGAACCTACAAGGAGCCATTCGGGTAGCACTTCCTGAACTTTGGAGAACTTTTGTGAAAAACCTTCATGATGTGACTGACCCGACCTTGAGGGACTACATTTAACCACAACCCAACCAGGATTTCAGGTTTGTCCAGCTGAAAGCTCCAGAGCTCCAGATTTCCAGGATATGTCCAGAGCATCAAGAAAAGTCAAGCAGGCGAGCCCTCCCAGAACCCGGCCTGCTGGGGAGGGTCGAATGACGTTGGATGAAAAAGATGCAGAAAAGTTTCTATGTGTGAAGGTAAAGATTTTGACTAGGGCCTCCCGCTTAGTGTATCTGACCAGGGCTTTATCACGATTGGACTCAAACGATGACTTTGTCATGGTCAAATGCGACCAGATGTCCAAAAGTGGTGCTATATGTTTTTATATTCATGGGAGCGGATTGTCAGAGAGAGACTCAAGATCATACACACCATGGGTTGCAAAAAGTTATTTTACCTCATTTTTGCACTTTGCGTATTGAAGTCTAACAGACAGTGTGCTCAGCGTCCCAAGTGAACTAGAACCTAAAACTAAAAAAATGGGGGGACACTAGAGAGCCCAGTGCAAGATATCCGCACTTTAGTGCTGCTCTGCTGGTCGAGACCACAATCCGTCTAACATCCTGTATTTCTGGCGCCATCCACTGCTGTAATTAGCATATCCTGACTTCTGAGGCAGAGAGGAATACTTTGAAGTTACTGCTTTGGATGTTTGGTGCCCTAAAACCCACTTCTGGAGCAATTCATCAATCGGTGTAAAATGGCGGCCCCAGAGTGTACTGGCTTCTGATCTCCCCCGCAGGGAATCTCTCTTGTCCTGGTGCTGCGACCCACACCCGAGACATCTGCCCTGAACACTGAGCTTGCCTGCCAGTGGTGGTCTAGCTGCGTGCCGAGGAGTGCCTGGACTTGTATATCGCTCGTATGCACAGCGGACTGAATGTCCGCCATTTCGGGAGCTGCCGTATTAAGGTGAGGTTCCGGCTTGGCGGCCCCCTGCCCGCTCTGGCTGCTGCAGAAACGAGACGCGATTTTGGTGACTTTTATGATGCAAATTGACAGGTTCTATATCCGCATATGGCGATAGTAGCTCATGGTCTCTCCTGCATCTGAGGAATATCCTTTATTGCTGCCTATGCTGCGGAGACACAGCACGCCTGCTATTTTCGGCGCCCCTTACCCGGCTGGAGGCGGAACACCGGACACACCTGAGCCGTCGGATCGGCATCAGAGCAAAGCAGCTGCTAAGGAGATTGCTGATGAATGAACTCTGCGCTTAAATGGCAAGCTGCTGGCATTTGTACCCGATTTCTACATTGCGGCCTTCCTGATTCTATAAACTTTATCTCTGCAACCTGGCATGGAGACTGGGGAGTGAGCGGCAAACCTGTGTTGTGCTGATAGATCTCCCGCCTGGTCTTGTATCCATAACCCTCATAACCCTGGGACTAAATTACAGTCTGCTGCAATTGCTGGAGTTTACTGGGCCATCACACCTCACAGTTCTGCCTAATATTGTAATTGTTGCGGCATGAGATCCACGCCATTGCGACCACATGCGCGTTGATGGGCGGAGATTGATATCTGTACTGTCTGGGGTCCGTTGTATATCCCATGGATCAGCTATATTGTGTGCTGCCTGCCTCGATGGTCTAATTAGTGCGGAGATTCAGTACCTGGATTTACTACAAGGCTAATACATACTTTGACCTGCAGGGATGACTGCTCGAAAGGATATACAGGAATCGGGAGCTTGAGTCTAATCATTGTCCCGTCTGGTGTCAAGAATAACGTTGACGAAGGCCAACATCTGTCTTCATAGACTATCTCTTTGATGTGCTGCAGGTGCAGGGTTTAAAGCTAGCGATCTATCCTCTGCTGGGCCCTGGTGGGCTTGCCTTCTGTTTCTGCTCAGGCATCTCACCATCTGACTGTCAATATCTGCTCCGGACTACAGCCACAATGTGGAGTATAGACAAGCAGCAGAGCAAGTTGCAATTTGAGGCCAAAAAGCACACAAAAGCCCATACCCCTAACGCTTCCGACACGGACCCTGACCCTGAAGCGGGATCCAATACAAGTGCTCATAGTGGAAAGGGCCCACCGTTCCTTGGCTGCCCACCCTGTATCTGGAGCACCACCCCAGACTTTTGAATTATTGTGATCGGGACACGGCGCTTCATTTGGCTAGAGAAAAAGGCAGTCTGGACTATCAGGGTATGAAAGTGGAACTATTTCCTGATGTCACTGTAGCTGTGCAACAAGCGAGTCGAGAATTTCAAGCTGTCAAAAAGAAATTGCAATCTCTACATATCCAATATGTGATGCTATACCCTGCCCGCCTGCGGATCCAACATGCGGGGAAAGCGCGCATTTTCACAGCACCCAAAGTAGCCCTACAATATATACAGAGGATTGAGTGGCAGGAGGCACGGATTCTGACTCTGAGGGTTGAGCACGTGAGAATCATACTGTTTGTTGTATTCAGTTGCACTGCCCCTAATGGCTCACTGTAATATCTCCAGTACTAGGGCCAATTATTGGTAGTACATTTTGTGGTTAATAGTTTGCATCTGATCTTTATTGCATCACCTACTATGTTCCGCTTGTTCAGTGTCAGATGTAAAATGCTCAGATCCCTTATATTGCAATTTGCTCATTCTATAATGCAGGTTTTCTGATGGCACCATGCACTAGAGCCTGTCAAATGTTAATGTGTTAATGACTGGTTAGCCTACCGCTTTTTGTCTGAAACCTCCCTGTTAATTCGGGGGGCTGAAGGCTACTTCCGACCCACAGTATGGGTATTCCCCGCAAGTTTTTTTTCCTTTGTTCATGTGCCCTTGTGTGCCTTTGTAATGTTGAGTTATGTTTTCTCTTCTTTTATCTTCAAGGACTTACAGATGCAACTGTATACTTGATGTCTATTTTTTAAACTGGGTTATCACAGCATGGTTCTAATGCTGAAGTGGGTAGGGGGGTTTTGTTGGGGAACTCTATTGCATTGTATGAGCGTTGGTTACTTCATAGTGGCAGAACTGGGTTTGCACTACATTCATTTTTAGGTAATGTCACATACACACTCAACAACGCCAATAGACATGGCTAATCCCAAAGTATCTACAATATTGTGGTTAAGCTGGAATGTTAGGGGGCTTAACTACCCTAAATAACTGTGGCAGGTGCTCTCCTACCTAGATCGTCACCATATCCAATTGCTCTATTGCAAGAGACTCACCTTAACAAACGGGCGGTCTCGACTATAGCTAAAAGGTGGGCGGGTGTGCGACTGGCTACGTCCTATTCCTCATATGCGCGGGGAGTTTTAATTCTTATAAAGAAGGGCGTCCCTTTTGTGCCAATACATGTAGAGAAGGACGAGGGGGGACGATACATAATAGTGCAGGGAACACTACACGGTACGAAGTTGGTTATAGTGAACTTATATGGTCCCAAGGCCGATGACCCTGCATTTTATGACACGCTATGGGGCAAGCTTTATAAACTACCCTCCTCAACACTTATCTTTGGGGGCGATTTTAATATTGTTCTAGATCCTGTACTGGACAGAGTGTCTACAGTTGACCCCTCCACAAAGAAAGCCACTGAGTCAGTACAAGACGGTCTGGATACTCTGGGGCTTACAGACATTTGGCAAGTGAGACATCCAGGCTCCCGGAAAGATACATGCCACTCATATGCGCACCATGGGTGGTCACGCATAGACTACTGGCTGGTTACGCGAGATGTCAGTACATGGACTGTACAGATTAAACATCTACCTCGGACATTGTCAGACCACTCCCCGGTACTCATCAGCATGACACTGCCATCGTACATCCCCTCCCAATTCCAATGGCGACTGCAACCGTCTTCCCTTTTGGACTATTTCTTACATAACACTGAGTCAGTTCAAACTGTGGAGACGCTCTGGGAAGCTTTTAAAGTGACCATTCGGGGGGCCTGTATAGATTTACAGGCCAGAGTGCTGAAATCGTTGCGTCACAGTATGGCTACACTCGAGCGAGAAGTGTGTGATCTTGAACGCTGATACGAAGTGACAGTAGATCCTGCTAAGTTGGTACTTATCAAATCTAAAATCACAGAGTATAATGACGTGGCAGATCAGGAAATCAGACATATGTTGCACCGGAGTACTGCTCGATATTATGGCGAAGCTGGCAGGCCGGGCGGAGCACTGGCTAGTAACATTCTTGAACCCCACCATAAATCTTGTCTAATCAAAGTGGTCATTGCAGATGATACCACGCATTATGATACTCATAATATACTCAAAGCCTTTGCAAATTACTACGCGGGGATGTACGTACATCGCCAAGCCGAGGATGAGGCAGAACTTGCGCAATTTCTTGAATACGACGCTGGTGTGGCTGTCGCGGGGACAGCAGGAGTTCCTAATGCATCCAATTACCCTAGATGAAATACGGGACGCTATTGTCGCGCTACCTAACCGAACATCGGCTGGTACCAATGGGTTGCAAGCAAATTTTATAAAGAGTATATGAATCTGCTCGCCCCTTGCCTTCTCCAGTTATATGAAGAAGCATATGAGACTCAATGTTTGCCACCGACCTGCCCCAAGGCACTCGTGGTTACACTATTAAAACCTGATAAACCACCGGATTGGTGTGATTCTTATCGACCTATATCATTAATAAATACGGATGTTAACATTTTAGCGAAGGTATTAGCAACCAGATTGAAGTTACTCCTTCCCGTCATGGTCCTCCCTGATCAATCCGGGTTCATCCCAACCCGTTCTATGGCTCATAATTTAAGAACACTCTTTGCTGTAATGCATGTGCCAGAGCCCACCTTGCCAGCAGTTGCAGTGCTTCTACACGCTGCAAAGGCCTTTGATTCTATCTCCTGGTCCTATATGTTTGCAATTGTGCACCGCATAGGTGTGCCATTTATTTTTACTAACTGGATCCAACTGCTTTATACTAACCCATTAGCCTATGTGAGGATTAATGGTCAATTATCGGAGACCTTCAGCATTCGGAGCGGCACACAGCAGGGGTGTCCGTTATCGCCTTTGCTATTCGCGCTCATACTCGAGCCACTGGCTTGTATTTTGAGGCAACGCTATGCACAGGCGGCACTACGTTTTCATCAACGCCCATTGGCTGTTTCCATGTATGCTGATGACATGGGCTGTATATTCAGGACCCCATTATGCACCTTGCACAACTCATTAGGGAATATATATAGGATTTGAATGGTTCTCTGGACTGGGAATCAATTGGTCCAAATCGGTCATACTTCCCCTCACGGATAATACGCGCCAAATCAACTTAGATTATCCTTTAACATGGTGTGATGACACTGTGAAATACTTAGGAATTTGGCTCCACAGGGATCCGCAGGCTGTCGTACAATCCAATCATGGCACAGCTATATCGCGTCTTGAGGGGCAAGTAAATCGCTGGATTAAGTTACCCTTGTCCTTCGCAGATCGTATAGCACTCATGAAGATGGAAATCCTTCCAGGCTTACTATATTTATTTTTAAATATCCCTATACATTTAACACAACATGTTTTCGATCAGCTCCGTTCTCTTTTGATCACTTTAGCATGGGGAGGTAAAAAACCTTGACTCAAATGGGAGACACTTACGCTGCCATATGAGCAGGGGGGTTCACAGAACCAGACTTTCATCTCTACTACCTTTGCACGCAGGCCCATTACGCCTACTATTGGCAACAGGACCCAGCTTATATTCCCCAACTGGCGGTGGAGGCGGGGGTGTTACACCGTATACCACTTAAAGCCATGATAGTCAATAAGCCCAAAGTATTTGAGAGAGGGAAATTTGACACTGTACAAACTACATCCAGGGCCTTGCAAGAGTTAGGGAAACGGGTGCAAAAACTGCCATTGTATGCTCCCGGCATGCCATTATTACACCATTCAGAACTTACTGTTACGGGATAAACAGGTACGTTAGGGACCCTTCATGACATGGCTCTGTTAACAATGGACGTTGCATTTCCTGGGGGTCAATTTATAACGTCTGCAACTAAAACTACCGGGGGAAATGCCACTGCCATGCAGCTGTCCGTCTACAGTAGGCTGCGCTCCGCCATGCGTTCGCTGTATCCACAATTCCCTGAAGAACTGCAGGCACTTGAAGCATTGTAACTTATATACACTACCACATCCAGAGCCCGACTGGATACGAGACTATATCTTGCATCGCAGAGGGATGCGTCACAATTGGTATGACTGCTTTGGCTAAATGGAATAACGTGCTCCCTGAACCGCTTTCTGAAGATGAATGGTTTGACTGTTGCCACCTGACTGGACAGTTAACAGCAAATGGGAACCTACGACTGGTGCATTTAAAATATTTGCATCAATTGTATTACACTCCGGGACAGGTCTATAGGTATGGGTTAAGAGATACTGACCATTGCAAGCGCTGCTGTGCCTATGATGCCAATTTATATCACTTAGCTTGGGAGTGTCCACAGGTACATGAATATTGGAGGTCAGTCACACATATTCTGCACCAGACGATAGAGCTGCCTATAGCATTTACTCCACAACTGTGTCTATTGGGCGCAGTAGCTAAAATTAAGGCTTCTCATAGTAAGTTTGTAGCTATAACATTGCTTTTCGTTAAACGCAGAGTCTTCATGGGTTGCAGGTCTGCGCCTTCCACTAAACTATGGTTGCAGGACATGGCATACTGTCGGGATCAGCTCACGTGCTACGTGGAGGAATTGCCCACGACTTGAAAGCCTTGTGATATCTGGGGTCCGCTAAATGCTTATCTGCTAACGGTAACTAATGTCTGATATCAGATCTTTTTGCAATAAAGTTTTGCCTGTCCCATTGTACAACTTACTGCCATGTCTACGTATATATGTAATGCCAAATTGTGAAATGTTCTGTTATGTCAAATGACTTCTACAATATGTAAATGCCTTACCAATGCTCTGCTTTGAATTACTGTACTTTGTTCTTTTTTTTTGACAATGTACAAATAAAATTTAAAAAAATAAAAAACTAGAACCTAAAATGGTTACAGTTTTGCAACATACAAACGGTTTCAATTTGTGCAAGACGACCACAGGTTTGTATAAACAAAAAATATTTTGTTATTAGCCATCTAATAAAATAATATGGGCTGGAAAAGTGGTTAGTTTGAAATATGTGTCAATAGCGTTTCAACCCCAGGGGCAAATAAGGGGTCTCATCATGACCTTCCAATGTGGAACACCTGAAACCGAATAACAGGAATAGTACCTAGGACTGCCAAAACAGAGACAAACTCTGTATCTGTATGATGCCAATTGGGTATTTCGCCTGAAGTAAGAACAATTGACTGTCAGTGTGAAATCAAATGGTGCACACTAATACAAATGTGGCTCAAGACAAGGTGGCGAATAGAAAAATGTTTTCTCACAAAGGGGCGGAGCCGTGCGCTAGCAAAAGAGAAAAAAGGAGAAAGAACAGTTAGGATACACTGCCATTTTAATATTGTATCAGAGGTTTGTTTGGCCATATTGGTTACTCACCCAATGTGAGGGAGAAAAGAGGAGTCCTATGATGTATGCCTCAGAGCGTCCAATTTGCAAGTCAATTGAAGATTATTGTTTTGGAGTTCCATCTGAGTCACCATGTGTTGAGCCACATTTTTATTGGTGTGGACGAATTTTTTTCACAGTGACAGTTTCAGGTGTCCCGCATTGTTAGGTCCTGATGAGACCTCTTACATGGCCCTGGGGTCGAAACGCCGTCGACACGTATTTCAAACAAACCAGTTTTCAAGCCCCTAATATTTTGTTTGAAGGCTGCTAATATTTTGTTTATACATACCTGTGGCCATCTTGTACAAATTGAAACCTTTTGTATGTCATAAAACTGTCACCTTGGCTAGGTTCTAGTTCACTTGGGACACCAAGCACACTGTCTGTTACACTTCAAAAGACAAAGTGCAAAAATTAAGCAAAACAACGTTTTGCAAACCATGGTGTGTATGATCTTGATTCCCTCTCTGACAATTTGCTCCCATGAATATATGCCATTGAGCTTCAAAATGATCAAATATTTTATAAATAGACCACATGAACCATTGGTCGATACTGCATAATTGATACCCTGGGTCCGAGTGAGTAGGGTTACCCTTGTCCTTGGTACACATATGTTTTAAGCTTAATAAAGAGGTTAATCTTTAAAAATTCACATCTCCGGTTCCCTACATCGTATTTTTGTCTTTCAGTCAAGCATGACCAGATGTGCTAGAGGGGCGCTATGTTTTTAAGCACTATAAACTGTTAATTTTTTTTAAATCGTATCGCCAGTTCCCTACAATGGATTTTGTCGTCTTGATGTCTATTTGTTCACATTAAGAATTCTTATTTTCATAAATTGGTGTAGTATTTGTATTGTGTCTTATGTCCTACTTATGTGATGCATTGGTGTTTTTAAATGCTTTACACTCCTGTCTTCTAAATTAGCCTGACTGCTCATTGTCAGCTATCAAGGGTTGAGAAAGGGGCTTATATACTAAGACCTTTACTGGACATGTTGGTGGCCTTATAACTAGTGGTAGGTGCATACGTATCCCTACCAATAACACACTTTCCAGCAATACCACTTTGAGATTTGGTAGTCTTTGAATAGTACCAGGTCAAAATTGGCTCCTAAGTTACCCAAGGACTGTTGAAGGGAGATTTGGGAGCCTATAACATTCATCAGTGTTTATGTCTCCTACATAGGACCCTATTACAAGTGTTAAAGATTAGTATCACTCAGGGATATCACTCTGCCCAATTATGAGATATCTGGTGGTACTGGACCTGAAATTATGTTGTCCAGTAACACCTGCCCTGGCTTTTGCACCAAGTAAAACTGCAAAACCTCCGTAGAGGGTGTGAAGGCGTAAACCCAATCCTGCTCCTGCCTTACCTGCTTCCAGGGCACAGGGAGCAACACCCCAGGTGTCTGGACGACCTACCTGCCACCAGCCGCACAGGCACCGAACCTGCAAACCACTGTGCCCCCTACTGTCATTTACCACCTGCGCAGCGAAAGTGGTAATAGCTACTGTTAATCCCTCAGGAATCAAGAAAGCATACATCTTTGGGCACATTCATTCCAGTCCAGGTGAATATTTCCCATTCAGGGGTTAAACTGATAATAGCATATTTTAGGTGTGGAGATATCAGCTAGATTCAGACGTCTAAAGTCCTCTCAATTGGCCCCATAGCCTTGTGAAAGATATGAAAACACCAAACCTCAAGGCAGTACAACTTTGTTGGAACTTTGTACATGTTACATGTGTTCCGATTCATGCAGAGTAGAGCATCTTGTGTTTTTAGCTTGTTATTTCCGTTCGTCATATTATTTTATAGGGGGATATAAGGGATTAGCTTTCTAAAACGTGATCAGTCATGCAATAAATACAGCTCACACGCTATTTATTGCATAAAGCACAGCACAATCATAAGACCTCGCTCTTGCTCTAACTTTTTACTACACTCATGGTATATTTACTGTCCTCATATCATAAGTGTGAGTGTGCATGTGGAGCTGTGCTCTTGATCCACCTCAAATATTAAAGAATAATATTTCAGATAATAGATTAAATATCATTCAGAACTGGCGTCACCGTGTATAAGTCTGCAGTGAGTCTTGACTTGATGAAACCTCTATGATGTGAGGCCTTCGCTTAGTTCGTCAGTTTCGGATGACCCACCGTTTGCTGCAATGTGCCAGAAGTAGGTTGCTTAGAACGACCCCTCTGAAACCCAATTTCTCCACAGCAGCAATGTTCTGCTGTGCTTCGCCCACGCCTGCCCAAACCATCCCTTGCATTCTAATGAACGCCAACACTTTACATTGATTTAAAGTTTTGCAGGACTGGATAGATGGCGATGGCTTCGATGCAGAGAGCTGCATAATAGTCGGAGGGAGCTGAAACAAAACTAACCTGGAAGGCCCTGGCTGCAGTGAGAATGAAACACAAACATGGCTGCGCGGAGAGAAAGAGAGAGAAAGAGAGAGAGAGAGAGAGAGAGAGAGAGAGAGAGAGAGAGAGAGAGAGAGAGAGAGAGAGAAATACAAAGATAGGGAAAAAGGTCAAGAAACTCGGACAGCCTTGGAGAGACAGAGAGATGGTGACAGAGAAAGACACCTCGAGAGGTGCTGATACACTGTTTGCCACAGTGCTAGTCAAGTACTACAAAATGCCATTCACTAACCCATGTGCAAAAGTTTCACCTGTCGTCTTTTCTGTACTAAGATCACCCCCGACCTGCTGAGAACTCTGCTCACGATTATGCCGCTTTATTCTGCATGTTTTTTCTCTGCATGCGGTAACTGGACACTACCCCTGCAATGATTGCAGTGTGTGTCACTTAACCACCCACACCAAAACTCTAACCCTAGCACCTAACAAGGTGAGGACACAACGCAGCCTCACCAACTGGAATTCACATAATGTGATTTACCTTCTCACCTGCTCCTGTGGTCTCCGCTATATCGGCATGACCACACGCAAAATACGCACTAGGGTCACTGAGCACAGAAGCACCATTAGGTGTAAGAAAAACATCAGTAAATTAACCAACCACTTCATCACCCATGGCCATACCCCCAATGACCTCACATGGACAGTCATCGAACAAATCCCTGAGCAGGCATTAGACAATGAAAGAAGACTGAGGAGCAAAGAACAGCGTTGAATCTATCGCCTTTCCTCACACATCAAAGGCCTGAATGATGCAATCCCTTGGAACTCAGTCACATGCAGACGTAAACCTCTATACAGAGGTCTTTACTAGTACCCATCCAACCCAGATGAACTCCCACTCAACTGAGGCTACCACCCCTAATCGTGCCCAACCCATATCGGGTTGTGACTAGTTGCCATCCTACAGCACCTGTGAAGATTCATTACACTATGCCCAAGCTAAATGCAGCTCCTTGAAATTCCATGCCCGCACTATTGATAGTGGCAGATTGCATACTTCAACACAACACATACTCTACCGCGCACTTGCACTAATAACTAGTGTCTCACCCCCGCTCATGCGCAATAGACACAAGTAGCACCGCGCATGTGCTAGAGACTAGTGTCTTTCCACCAACTAGTGTCTCACCCCCGCTCATGCGCAATAGACACAAGCAGCACCGCGCATTTGCTAGAGACTAGTGTCTTTCCACCGCCCATGAGCAGACAACTAGTAGGGGTAGTCTTTCTACTCTTACTCCCAGCTACAGGTGCAGATAGTTAATCCAATTAGCAAGCATATAAAAACGAACAAGAAACTCCAGCTCTTTCTACCGGAGTACGAGGACGGTGCAACAGGTACAAGGCAGGCTCTGACCAGAAAAGCTGTGAGTATGACAACCTCCAAGCAACAATCTCTGGGTAAGCGCTTTTCCCTCCTTACAGGTCTCTAACTCCCAGTGGCCAACATTATTTCCCTACATGGTCAACCCCTTACCGCTTCACTCCTGGAAGCATTGGCTGCAAAATCTAAGCGTAAGAGTGTTTACTTATGCCCCATCACACTTTGTATCTCATGCATATGTGTGATACCCGTGTTTTAGCGACACCACCCCCAATTATTTGCGATAATCACAATAATGGTACCAACAGTGCCATTACACTTTTGCCGACTGTAGTCTACCCACTGAGCACTGTAGATTCGGCATTTTATGTATATGACTATGTGGCGAAGACGCCTATTTGACTCTCCTCTTCTTACATGTTTTGTCTATGTCTTCAACGTTGTCGGTACAGGCATATATGAGAAGGGAATCCCCCCTCTCACACTTAGAGAAACACCCTAGTGAGTGTAACACATAGCCTGGATTACACTCCTTTTTAACCTGCACTACATTCTATTTTAAAAAGGTCCTGAGGAAAGCCAGATTTAGTTTAAGGCACTGGCTGAAACATGTCAACCAACTGATGGATGTAGGAGGTAGTAACTCGCCTCCCTTAAACATCCCCAAGCCTTATTTTAACCGCTGACGGGGGCCCAGTCAATAACATTTAATTTACCCTCGGGTACTGGGACCCTCGCCAAGCCGTTTTAACTCACACTTCATTTTACAACTCACACTGCACTCTCAGTAAAATACCAACTCCGCTGTAATCAGGCGTCGCAGCACACCCGGGACACATTAGGTGTCACTGGGTGGGACCGATGATGAAGCATGCCACCAACCAGGTTGGTGGGTGAGGGCTTCATGAACTCACCAACGAGGTGCCCATGACAAATCTAATCAGAGTCCTAACAATATTGGTCATATTTAAGCTAGTCTCTTTTGATAACACATATAAACTACGGGGACTCGGACTAGCTTTCTAGTCCTCTCTCTCTCTCTTGATACGCGCAATGTATAAATCTTATCTGCATATTTAGAGTCCAAGGAAAGTGTCCAATCCGCAGCCACGGACATGGTGTTGACAAGGTGTTGTTGGAAATGATTGTGCCCATCTCAGCTGATGCAACCAAACCCACAAAGTTCCAAGTATCCATTCTCAGTCTCGCACAATCTAAGGACCATTCTGCGGTTGCATCTGAGGATTCACCTCGGTTGTCGTCTGGCACGGGGGAAGATTCCTGGCTTCTTTGCTTGAGGGACTTAGCGTAGTCCATCGCAGACTTTGGAGTAGTAAAGATTTCTGGCTTCTAATTCATTCCAATTCGCAACCTCGCCAGGTAGAGCATTGCATAGGGGATCTTTTTAGCTATAAGGAGTTTCTTGAGGGCTTGAAACTCCTTCCTTGCTTCCTGTACAGCTACTGTGAAATCTGGATAGGAAGCCAGAGTTTTCCCTTCGTGGGTTATGGTGCCTTTCTCTCTGGCCATGCGGAGGATGATGTCACCAATCGCAGCAAGATTTGCGTGTTTACTCACAGGTGCCCAACCGGCCTTGCCCTCAGCAGCAGGGGAGCCAAAGCATACACGATGAAGCTGTGCCATGCACAGCAGCCCCTTGGAGTGTACCACAATGAATATCACTTCGTGGTGTAGTCTCCGTGTCAGCGGACACTCAGGCCGCTACGACCTGCAACTTTCGTCCAATAATAAGTTTATTTTGTACTGTGGGACTGAGCAGCACTGAAACATCTGGGTGTAAGTGCTTTAATGAAGAAAGGAACCGTGATATTGCTCACAGGGATGCCCCTCTCCCCCGTGATGGTGCTGGTGTCCAGTACCCTCTCATTGCTTGATCCGCCGCTCAGGCAAACGACCGCTTCCTGCAGCACAGCGTTAAGTAGGCCAGGCCTCACTGGAAGAATCTCGCTGGGCCCAAGTATAGACGCCAGTGCCCAGGCCTCTCTCACTGGCTCATGCAACACCTCAGCACTCACCCAGCTTCCGTAGGCACTCTGCACCAATTCCCTGCAGCCGTTATGAAGTATGGGAACCCACGCTGGCCTCACAGCGGGGTCTGTCCGCGCCCGGCTGCCTCTGCCGATAGGACGGAGGAAAGAGAAGGCCCACAGCTCCGGCAGCACCTCCCCAGAGCGCCTGCCTCACTCACACCGGACTCCCCAGTGCAAACCGTCATCAAGCAGAGAAGCCTCCAACTGCAAGTGCAAGTCACTGGTGCATCCGCTCACCACTCGCAGGGATACGACGTTTAGATGTCCGCTCTGCCGCCATGTTGTTGGCACAGCCCCGAGTTCGCACCAGCAGAATTCACAGCACTCCAGGGTATTTCCTGTGACATGGACACACCCCATGCGACCGGATAGGGTATACTGTCATGTCCAGTTATTTTTTAAGGTGAATGTTGACGGGAACAGCAGGATTGTTAATGAAGTGTTTCTTCGGCCGGCGGAGCTGCTCTACAGAGCGGCCATCTTTCCGTGCACCCTCTAGCGCCCCCCTTCTATACATATATTTGAATAATGATTAGTGCATACTAAATATTTGTAAACATTTTACTTTAGATGGGAATTTTGTTTTAAATAATGCTTTAAAAAATGTATTTAATGTATTTATATTAATTTAGTATTTACTTCAAAACTAAATGAATAGTGGTGTAGCATTATTTTACTATGTTTCAAGGTTCCAAACAATACATACATTTATTTAACTTAATATGTACCATAGAAAATTATTTTCAATTTTTTTTAAATTTAATAAAGCATTTTACATTTCCCCAGTACTTTACTATAGGGATATCTTACCTCAAAGGTAGTGATCTCCTCCTACATACGGAAAGTTTCTAGTACTTACTTTTCATCTATAAATTAGGCTTCACCCCCTCGTTTCAAGGGCGGGGATATGGCACTCTATAACGTGTAATAAATTTGCATGTGTAAGTGATGATTAGCTAAAATAAGTACATTTACTACAAAGAGTAAGAGTACATTTAGATGCGTAGATGTATCTTTGTGAATAGCCCCAATTATTTCTCCTTGTTAAATGCATTCTCCAAATAAAACTTTTCCAAACCCTCTGGGCCACTTTCCCACTTTCCTTGTCACCTTGCACATACAATTATCTTCATTGTTGTTTTAATAACTCAAGTTTTGTCCTTTCTGTTGCCCAGTGGTTCTTAACCTGTGGACCAGTGACTCCGGGGAGGGGGGCATCAGCAAAGCCTTGTCAGGGGGGCCGGTGTGCTTAGAAAATGATACATAATTCACATGATAACCCCTTGGGCGCGGTGCGTCAAAATTCCATGCATGCACAGATCGGACGGCCCCGGTCGTTCGATGCACATGAGCACCGCGGCGTCGGACGGCCGGGGGCCGTCCGAAGCATGCAAGGAGTTAATAAAGTGTATGTAAATAAAGAAGCAAAATTTCAAAAAAATATTTTTTTTAATTAATGGTGTAAATTCAAAGGAATTTGAATTTGGAGATAAAAATTAAATTAACTTCTTCAGATTGATTTGTGTGATACAGTGCAAATGCATCAAACAGAATATAGTATGGATGATGAGTGACCTGAAATGAATTTAGGACAGCTCCAGCCTTCCCATTAAAATTGTTTTTAAAATATATTTGTTTGTGAATTAAATAAAATATTTCATCATTTGTGTTTTTTTTTCTCGTGAATGCTTGTTTCTTTATTTATATGTATTGTTTTGTGGTTAAAACCATTCAAAAGGCTTAGTCTGAATCTCTGCTTTTCAATAATTACTTAGTGGGGATTCCCGGATTTCATTAGCGATTTATTGGGGGTCCTTGGGTTCTAACAATGATTAAGTAGGGGGCTACAGAAATCAAAATGTTAAGAACCATTGCTCTAGCCCTTCTCTTCCTCCTTGGGAGGACCCATAAGTATGAAGTTCTGGAACTTGCTGATAGACCCAATTCACAAACTTCAATTTGAAGCATAGAAACTAACACTACAGTTGTACTGCTTACTCGCTGCAAAATGTAATTCCCAAACCTACTGGTGGAAATCTCAGCCTCTATCTCTTCTCGATTTTCTCATGTGTTGGGAAAAAGCTTCTATATCTGCTACTAAAGGGAATGTAGAGAGAGGGAAATGGAGAGCCTTCTAGAGGGGTAAATAGAACTCTATAGAGGGGCATGCTAATACAAGCAGCCACCCTCTAAAGAGAAAAGCCATTACTATTCACAAACTACACTACTAAAGTTACTACTGACCTAAAGGTGACAAATTAGTATTAAATGTACTCTAGCTCAGCTTTGGAGTTTGTCTTGCACCATACAAGACTATTGGCATACTGCATCACACTCCCGTGAAATATAATATAGACAGGAACATAATAAAACGCCCCACAGGATATATTGTAATTTCATTAGTTCTACGATTAAAACATGTTTTACATTTATTTTTACGTTTATATGTTACAATAAAGTACATAAAACCTTTATTTAAAATAATACATTTTAATATTTTCCACATACTTCCCAATTGGAAGTTCTCCATCGTAGGGGTGGAGATCTCCATCACATTGGTGAAGATCTCCACAATAGTACCAGATCTCTCCACCTAGGTGGCTGAGATTTCCACCAAAGTGTATCTTTATACTCATAAAGTTGGCTAAATGGGAACGGTTGGTGTCACTGGGTCAGCTAGCAAATAGCATATGGCAGCCACTGACACTAATCTCCAATAACTTGGAATCCAGGAGTTTCAGACGTAGTCCTAAAGCTCTGGCCAGTGGAGGTTTGCATTTTGGTGTCTATCAGCAACATCTTTCTTTTTTCTTTCTTTCTTTCTTTCTTTCTTTCTTTCTTTCTTTCTTTCTTTCTTTCTTTCTTTCTTTCTTTTTTTCTTTCTTTCCATCTTTCTTTCTTTCCTTCTTTCTTTCTTTCTTTCTTGCTTTCTTTCTTTCTTTCTTTCTTTTTTCCTTTCTTCCTTTCTTTCTTTCTTTTTTCCTCTGACTAAAAAGTGGGTTTATTTGGGACAAAAGCAACAAAGCAGGAATGTGCAAACTATTGATTCATGCATTGCTGCCTAGTGACAATACTGGAGTGAATACTTCTACAGACATTGAATACAGGCAATAACTAAGACACGTTTGGTTTGCTCATCAGACAAGCTGTCAACTTTTGATTCTGAAGAATCACTTCAAAGACAACGAAGATAGGTATTATGTCTCATTCTGACTTGGGGAAAGTGCTCTTAAAGGAACTGGTCACAGAATCTTCCACAAGAACAAGTGGTCTCAAAGTTTTACAGCTTCATTATCCTCCTAACTTTAATCATGTGACGCTCCTCAGGAACACTCAATGGACTATATGAGTCTGATAAAAGGGTTTTTATGAAGTCTTGATTTACCGTTGAGAGAATAAGTAATTGCAACAGAAATAAAGAATCCCAATTACAAGTGGATGACTATCCAGAACGTTTCACAGTGACTCCAATACCCAATCGATGTATTCATGTTTTAATTTATTTTAATACCTTTATCAAGCACATCAGTGCCTGAATTCTTCTTGGCATCTATATTGTTAGTTTCCTTGAATAAGAAATTTCGCTCATTGGTACTAGTAGCTCCATAAAGTCATCATGCTGTTTAATCAGGTACCTACAAAGTCAGATGAAAAAAAAAGATTAATGGCCATACCCATGACCTGGGCTTTCAGTGAATAAGAATGCTACTGAGTTCTGAAAATGACCACGGTTAGAACTGGGATTCCTGATTTGCTGAGGTATGCACCCAGACCAGGCAGGATCCACCGCGCTAGTCAGGGTAAGCGAGATACACAATAAGGTAAACTGTGCTCACCCTCTTTGAGCTTGCCACAGAGGGTCAGATTTATCTACAAAGGCAGTGTGTAAAGTATTTGTACACCACAAGAACACTCCACACAGGTTTAGAAAAATAGAGAATATTTATCAGAGCAAAATAAGACCCAAACAACAAAACTCCTAACAGTAGAAGTTGAGATATACATTTTAAAAGATTAAATACAAAAATAGTGCTTAGAAGTCACTAGCGGTCAAAAGGTTACTTGAAGTCAAGAGGAACTGGTGCACATCCAAAGTTCAGGCTGAGCACGATCAACTGCTGGGTGGCTACAGGACCCAGACAGGTACCACTGAAGAAATACCTTGGATGGAGCTTTTGTCGATGTTGAGAGCTTACTTCATCATCGTCAAGCCAAGCAAGGATGTTCCCACTCCAGTGTCGAGCTCCGTTAAAGCGAATGCAATGGTTCACTGTTGAGCCGGGCAGAGCATCGCCTTTAGTGAGCCATACAGGCTATGGAACTGCTATTATCAGGCAGCCTCTGCGTCAGCATCGAAGGCCAATGCAGCAGAATTTCTCACGCAATCGATGAAATGTGTTGGTTTTTGATGAAAACAGCTGCAGAACCCCTTCTAAGGCCCAGAGATTGGAGCACTCACCTCGGGCAAGGGTAGGACTAACATAAGGCAGAGACCAGCAGCACTATAAGAATTGTAGGAAGTCTTTTGTGTTCCTGAGACTTCAAAAAACAAGAGGCAAGCCAACAAGCCCTTTGAGATACCCTTGGAGAGAAGGCAGAGTCCTTTTAACAGAGTCAGAGAGCAGCAGGCAGCAGGAGTCCTTCTGACAGAGGTTCAGCTCATGAACCAGAAGTGTCTGATTTTAGGGGGCAAAAGACCCTGTACTTATACCCAAACGTGCCTTTGATGTCAGGGTGACTTCAAAAGATCTCTCTGAAGTGCACAACCCAGTCCTGTCTGACACGTTTCCCCTGGGGGGTAAATCAATGGTTGGTGTGTGGACAGGACACTACATATTGAAGTGTGACAGCCCCTTCCATTCCCCCCTGCCCAGAAAGATCCATCAGAATGCAGATGAGTGATCAGGATGCAGATGAGCCTTACCTTCTTGTGTTTGTGGCTTTATAAAGGGAATAAACTAAGTGTAGCTGCCACCCAACCAGAGATGTATATTAGAGACAGGCTGTCAGGCACAAAAGGCAGTAAGTACAGAGAAATGTCCACTTTCTAAAAGTGGCATTTCAAAATCAGTAAAGTTAAACTCAACTTTACCAGTATGGAGGATTAATCATTACCATTCCATTCCAAACACATCAAACATGAAAAAAAGCTACTGCTCTCTGATCTAGGCTTCACAGTAGTAAAATACTAAATAGGCTGTTTTTCATGACCACGACATGCAAACCATACGGGTACATGTCCTACCTTTTATTTAAATGGCACCCTGCCCTAAGGGTTACTTAGGTCATACCTTAGGGGTGAATTATATGTAATAAAAGGGGAGGTTTAGGCTTGAAAAGTAGTTTTAAATGCCAAGTCACAGTGACAGTAAACTGCACACCCAAGCACTGCAGTGGCAGGCCTGAGACATGTTTGAAAGGATACTTCAGTCTGTGGCACATTCAATGCTGAAGCCCACTAGTAGCATTTCAAGTACAGACCCTGGGTACATATTATGCCACTTTACAAGGGACTTACCAGTAAAAAAAATATGCCAATCAGGTATACACCAATGTCATCATGTTTAGGGGAGAAGCCCATGCACTTTAGCACTGGTTAGCAGTGGTTACATGCTCAGAGTCCTAAGGCCAACTGTTAGACTTGGCATCTTAGGCATGCTTTCCCTGACTTTTTGCCTCCACCTCCTGTATGTTTTTATGCTGTGCCGGATTTCGCTTTTGCTGGCTTAGATGCTTTTGGCACTTTGCCACTGCTGATCAGTGTCTAAGTGCAAGGGTTACCTGTGTAAATTGTGATCACAATTAGTTCTACCTGATTGGCTTATTTGATTTACTGGTAGTCCCTAATAAAGTCCACTGAAGTGTGCCAGGGCCTGTAAATCAAAATACTACTAGTGGGCCTGCAGCCCTGCTTGTGCCACCCACATGAGTAGCCCTGAAAAGATATCTCAGACCTGCTGATCCTCCCCCTCGCCAACGACCCCGCCACCACCAGAACCAGCCTGCACGAAGGGATGAAAGACGTCGCCGAGTGGATGAAGAACAGCCGCCTGAAACTGAACTCAGACAAGACGGAAGTCCTCATCCTGGGATCTTCACCTTCCGCCTGGGCTGACTCCTGGTGGCCCCCTGCCCTGGGCACCACTCCCAAGCCAACGGACCACGCACGCAACCTGGGCTTCATCCTGTAAATGTAAAATGTAAATTGATACTTGTATAGCGCACTACTCACCCGCAAGGGTCTCAAGGCGCTTGTACGAATACTGCTGTGGAACCCATCCTGGCTTTCCCTGTGAGGTGTCCACTCCTGGGCACCCCCAAGGTGGAGGCCAGGCATCCTTAGCGTTGTGGGGGCCGTTGTGGAGATTAAGCAAGCTATTACCCAGAGTTACAGAGTGGGACTCCATGATTTGAATAGGCACCGAGGCGAGAATTATCAGGTCCATGGAATTTTTTTGGGCCCAAGACCCGCCGAGGCGGGGAATTGAACCCTGGTCCCGGGCCAGACTTCTGCATCAGGGTCTGCCGCTCTAACCATTGAGCCACACTTCTCCTGGACTCCTCCCTCTCGATGACCAGACAAGTCAACGCCGTCTCATCATCATGCTTCAACATTCTGCGCATGCTCCGTAAGATCTTCCGATGGATCCCCACAGAAACCAGGAAGACGGTCACCCAGGCACTCGTCACCAGCCGACTGGACTACAGAAACACCCTCTACGCCGGAACCACAGCCAAACTTCAGAAAAGACTCCAGCGCATCCAGAATGCCTCCGCATGACTCGTCCTGGACGTCCCCCGACACAGCCATATCTCCGGCCACCTGAGAGACCCGCACTGGCTCCCCGTCAGCAAGAGAATCACGTTCAGGCTCCTCACACACGCACACAAGGCCCGCCACGACCTGGGCCCCAAGTACCTCAACAACCGCCTGACCTTCTACGTGCCCACCTGCCAGCTACGATCGACCAGCCTCGCCCTCGCCGCTGTACCACGCATCTGCAAAGCCACCGCCGGGGAAGATCCTTCTCCTACCTGGCAGCCAAGACATGGAACTCCCTCCCCATCCACCTTCGACTGACCCAAGATCACCTTTCCTTCAGGAAGCTTCTCAAGACCTGGCTCTTCGAGCAGTAGCGGACCCATCCCCCCCAGCGCCTTAAGACCCTACCGGGTGAGTAGCGCGCTATACAAATGTCCATGATTGATTGATTGAGTGTCTATGTACAGTTTTGAACTGCCATGTCGACTTGGCAAGTGAACTTGCCAGGCCCTAACCTACCCTTTTCGTATCTGTAAGCCCCCCTATGGTAGGCTCAAGGCACCCCCTGGGCAAGGTGCAGTGTATGGGAAAGGTAGGAGAATGTCCTGATAGTGAAATACTGCCAATCTTGTTTTTCACAGGATAGAATGGGAAATTCGTTGTAACATCTTACAAATATAACTTGCTTTTGGGACAAGATAGGGAAGGAATGTTTAGGTTCTCTGAACTCAGAATTTAAAAACACATCTTTTAGTAAAGATGGTTTTAAAATTTTGTGTTTAAAAATGCCACTTTTAAAGCATAGGCATTTTCTTGTTTAATCATTCTGTGTGCCTCTGCCTGTTTGTGTATTGACCATCTGGTTTTGGAGTGACAGAGGCTGGTCGAGGTGCATACACTGTAGACAGCCACTGGGAGGGTTGAGGTGTGCCTTGGCCTTCCTGGATGACTCAAAGCTGAGCTGGATATACCTTGGCTGAATTTACAGTAGTGTGAGGAGATTTATTTGCACCTAAATAGGGCCTGTCATCCTTGCACAATGCTTTCTCTACCCCCTGTGGTCACACTGCACCAGTGAGGACAGAACTGGTTTGTACTGGGCTCAGGGACCCTCGCACAAAGAGAAAAAAGACATTTTTGGGTATAAGTATTAGGACCAATATCTCTGAACTTTAGACTACTTCTGGAATCAAAAGGAACTTTGCCAAGGAGAAGAGCTGGAAAACTGGAGGAGAAGTACTGCCCCTTTGCTGTGTGATGCCTGGGGTTGGCCTGCAGTAGCTGTTTCTGCCAAGGAAAGGATGAGGAATTTGCTGTGTGCTGTGTCCCCCTGCTTGAAGAAGTTCTTCAAGGGTTTGAGTAGAGCTTGCCTTCTGTTCTGAAGTTTCAGGGACCAGAGGTGTCACCCCCAGTTCCCTGAACTTCCTTTCTGGGAGTTCTGACCTGTCAAGAGGTGCCTTTGACTGTACTGGGCCTCTGAAGGATGTACCTGCTGTTGGGAGCTGCAAAAGCAACTAATCTACAAGAAAATCGAAACATGTCTCTTCTTGCAGCTGTTTTCTGAACACAGCACCACTGTGCAAGAAGAATCTCCTTGCATCGCCACGCTGCTGCCGAAACCTACGCAGTGCCTGTTGCAAGTACTGACGCATCGAGGGAATGCGGCTGAAGAAACTGACGCCACGCTGCTCGACGCTGCTGCATCGATCACCGACGCATCCCAGATTTCCACGCAACGTACCTGTGCAGCAAGTTTTCCCGATGCATCACCCATGGACCAGAATTGTCTTGGAGTCGTTGCATTGTTTCCCCCTACCGCCCGGTCATGACGCATCACTTCTCCTGCATGCAGCAGAACTATCGCATCGCCTCCCCATGGTTCCAGGAACTGACGCATCTCTTTATGATCTCTGCGCTTCCCATCTCTGCAGCTGTATTGCCTCGTGAATTTTGTCGTAACTACTGGTACTTTGAGGGAAATCACGCATCCAGAGTTTTCTATGGACCAAATTATTTTAAACCTTTAAACATCATTTTCCTAATACTTGTATGTTGGATCTTTGTTGTTTTGGTCTTGTTGAGTTTTGATAAAGATACCTTATTTTTGTAAAAAAGGTGTGGTGTCCATTTGTGGTATTATCACTGTATTACTGTGTGTCTTGCGTACAAATACTTTACACATTGCCTTTGGGATAAGTCTGTCTGCTTGTGCCAAGCTACCCAGGGGGTGGGCTGGGGTTATCTAAAGTGTGTATCCCCTTACTCTGACTAGAAGCTAGGGTCCCTATTTGGACAAAGGTACCCGCCTTTGCCACCTTCATGGAGTATACTAACCTTTTCACTTTTGTCGCCTCCCCTGCTAACTGAAGAGATGTAGATACTTACTTACCACTTCAAAATGTCCGATTTACTGATTTTCATGATACTCATTGTTCTAACTATTTTTCTTCGTCCATATTTTTACCTCAAAGATTAACGTTACCTTTTTGAATGTTAACTGCTGCCCGAATTGTACTTCCGCATAAGCGTGCTATGTCTACGTCACTCAATAGGATGGGTACAGTATCGTGAGGTACTCTTATCCTGCAGTATAATGGTGAGAGACATACTCGAGCGAGATATGTGAATTCTGTATTTATTATGACTAGCAGGTGTACGTACTAAGAAATCAATACATATAAGTATATATATATATATATATGTGATATATTGAAATCTGAATTTTATGGAGAGATATATTAGTTGGGCTTAATACCTGTATACTAAATTTACAAGGTAAAGATGGTGTGCGTATTTGTGGATGTATGCCACGTGATTGGTTTGCTGGCATATAATGAGCAAGCAAGATTGCGTGGGTGGTCCACACCAGAGATACTTGGCTTACTCACTTGTTGCTTTGGTAAGTGGTTATGTGGTTTTTATGTTCTATTTTACATTAATTTTGTGATCTTCAGATTCAAATTTTTGGTGGTGGAGGACACTACTTTTTAGGTTCCCTATTCTTTACTGAGTTACTTGTGCTGACATATTTTTACTAGAAACTGTTTATACGGGAGTGAGTGATAGTATTGTTGCTCTGACTGAGCGTTTGGAGCCGTTGTGGTTGTTGTTGACTCCAACTAAATTGTTGGATGTTGGAGCTTTTGTACACTTTTGTGTGCCTGTTTATAGGTGTGTGACTTAAAAAAGTGAACTTGACATTGCTGATCGCGAACAAGGAAAAAGTCACACCGGATATCGTTTTGCTCGCTTGCGGTCGCAAACTTGACGCTGAGGACCGCGAGCAAGCAAAAAATGACCGCTACGCGTGTTTGCACTGTGCTACGTGCAATTCGCGTAGTGCGAAGTAGCGCAAACTTCGCAAACTACGAGAGCGTAACGTAGTACTTCGCCCAGTGTTACTTATTAATAAAGGTTGTAATTTATGGACACACTTCTCTTAGGCTCAAACACTGTACCCAAAATTTCCGGGGTGCTGATTTTGGATGCCCAAGTCCCAAACAGGTGAAATTGCGGGGGCATTTCGCGATGTCCCATCATATGTGCTCCGTGTAAGACAGTGGGTAAGGAGACGGGGCTACAACTGTGCACTCCACTGAAGGAGGAGCTGGCGTGCTTATAGCTGGCCCTGAGACACAGTGATAGTGACACGCACACTATAGCCTGAGGGAGAAGCTACGTAGCTGTCGAGGTGGAAGTGGTCAGCAAACTGCTGGGGAGCGTCAGCTGGCTTTTAAATTCCTGGTGAATGATTAGATCTCCATAGAGTGCCTCGCTTTGCTTGGAGTGCAGCCCAACCTGACAGATACACTCATCTGCTCTAGATAGTACTATTCATCACTCAGAAAGGAACGTACTCTTGACGCAACATCTATATTATCCACGTTGTGATACCTACCATCTGCAAGGAGAAGTGTAGTTCTCAGCATAGAGGAACGTACATTACCAAGACCATGGGTAAGACGGACAGAAATCAGCCCAAAATTACTTTTGAACAGGCCAAAAAACAACCAGATCAGGGGGCGGAAGACCGACAGTCAGTACAAGCGGGTTCTAGTGTAACTGTTGGACTCACAAATGATCATGTGCAAGCCATGTTCACCACGATCCAAGCAGCCCTAACTAACATCGACAGGAAAATAGACACTCTCACATATCGAGTTGATCGGAAGTCTGAGCGCCTGGGCAAACACACGGAAAGACTTGATGTGGCTGAGCATCGTATATCTGAAGCTGAAGATACCCAAATGCAGATGGAAACTAAGCAAGAGAAAATGGATAAACACCTTGCAGCCCTAACGGCGAAATCGGAGGATTTGGAAGCGAAGTCCCGTAGAAACAATATCCACCTGACTGGCATATCAGAAACCACAAACACAGGTCCTATAGAGCTCTACGTTGACCAGCTACTCATTTCATTATTGGGACCAAATGCAGAACTTCGGAAACCTTGAGTGCTGGGTAAACTAAGTCATGAAGGTATGGATATCGCCCTATATCCTGACTTTACAGTGTCTGTCCAAGAAGCAAGGAAGAAATTCGGGCCTGCAAAACAAAAACTTTGGGACTTAAATATACCATAGGCTATGCTATACCCTGCCAGACTCCAAGTTACTGATGAAGGGAAGACAAGGATTCACAAGGATTCACAATGAGCCAAAAGATGTACTGAAGTTCTTCCAACAGAAAGGTCAACGTAGCATGCGCAGAAAATCCCAAATAGGAGAATTGGAAGAACATGCAATCACTTCAGACGTGGAATAAAAACTTGAAAACTGCTGCAGATACTCTTTATGCTTGATGTCCTGTAAACCGTAAGCACAGAGATCTACTTGGACTAGCGGCTTGTACGCCCAACAGAGTTGCTGCTCCTGAAATACGGAAGATGCCCAAACGCTATGGACAATAAAGAAAGGTGAACACAGGCGGCAATCAGAAGAGGTGGAAGTATCCTGATGAACAGTTCGAGAAACACGTGCTGCTGGGAGCAGATAAGTTGAAGCATTAAGCTTGGGAGTACTCCACAAGCAGCGTAATTCATAGATAGTGTATAATGGGTTGTTAGGTTTTTGGTTTCCATGCACTCTTTCTATTATTGGCGAATGTCTTACTAGCTGCAAGTTACAGATATGGTGTGCTATTTTGTGTTTTAAACTAATGTTGATATGGCGTCCACCCATGTGGGATATCCACAAGATATTGGGGTGGCAGCTCCCGCCCACTCGTGTGCACCACACAAGTTAGTTTTTAGTCACTAAGGTAGTGGGGAGAGACGGGTTCTATGTTAAAATTGTTGGGAATTGTCTCCGCTACTTGGGAAAGGGCGGAGTGGAAGGGGGTGGGAAGGGGGCAGGACAATAAACTCTGGTCAGCTTTGAGGAAATAGTCCTTCATCTCTATAACTGCACACTTTGTAAGTGGCAGCAGTGGTTTCAAGATATGGCAGACGACACACATGGCTGACACTGACTCACATAACCGAAAACTGATGTTCATAACTCCAAAATCTGCAGAAAATACATAAGGTACTGGCATATTTGGAGAAGTGTGGCTCACTGGTTAGAGCAGGCAGACCCTGAAGCAGAGGTCAGACCGGGACCAGGGTTCAATTCCCGACGCGGCAGGGTCTCGAGCTCAAATGTCCACGGACCCGATAATTCTCGCTTCGGTGCCTGACCTAATCATGTGTTCACACTCTGCAACTCTGGGCATTAAGCTTGCTTAATCTCCACAACGGCCCCCGTGGCGGGATGCCTGGCTTTCACCTTGGGGATGCCCTGTGGGGGCTATTTCACAGGGAAAATCCAGGACGGGTTCCCAAGGCAAAGCGCTTAGAGACCCCTGGGTTATAAGCGCTATATAAATCCAAACAAACATACATACATACATATTTAAACAGACATGGTATAGATGTTGCCTGTTTACAGGAAAAACATCTTACTTCCCAAACTGAAGGATGAGCACAAGAGTGGGAAACCTCCTTCTCTACATATGCTAGGGGTGTATTGCTTTTGGTTAGGCGCAACACCCCATTTCAGCCATTTTCATGTCATTAAAGATGACCAAGGATGTTATATTATAGCACAGGGGAATTTTTGGGGGGCAGTCTTGATGATACTCAAATCATATGGCCAAAATAACGACGACCCCAGTTTTTATGCAAGCATATGGTCTAAACCACTGTAGCAGGGTTTCTGTTCTCCCACAGAACTGTGCACAGAGGATTGGAACCTCAGCGAATTAGGGTGACCCAAAACTCACCTTAGTACCCAACAAACCCCTTACCGAGCTAGCTACAGTGTCTCATTGGTCATAACAAACTCCAAATGTTTAGACAAACCAGAACATGAGCTTACAATACCTCAGGTTACGTGGAACACATGAGCACTCTTTCGTTATACAATCATTTCAAACCAGAACGTGGAGTCAAGAAGAACACGTGAACATTTGAAATATTTATTTACTAATGTCGTCTTCTCAGGCGCAGTATCTTAGATAATACAAGGAAACATATTATCAAAAGCAAAGTTATCAGCATAGTTACTAGTCCATAAAAAGCAAATGGTGACAGCATGTTAACATGCTGTAAATGAATAAGGGTTAACAACACTTATTTCTCACCCTCCCTAACTCACATATTATATTAATAGCTAAGAAGGTCTCTTTGGGTTGAATTAGGGCGGGCCCATACCTCAGGATCCTAGAATGACGAGATCACATCAGGATACAACAGCTCTCTCAGCATGCGAACAGCATCAAGTGTGTGTTTATGCCTCAAGCAAAGCATTATAAAACCCGCCTCAAGCCCAAAGTTGGCAGAAGCTGCACTTATGTTATGTCTATAAAGGCGCGAAGATCAGACCTCATAACAATTCTGTATCGTGTTGTTCCTGAAGCTTCAGCACTCTATGTGCAGACATAGTTTATTAAGCAAAGCTGATATCAGAGTAATAACATATTATTCTCAAGTAAACCACAACGAACTACTAGGTTGAAAGCTAAATCAACAATTAAGTGTCGTGTGCAGAAGCAGCAAAAGGAAAAATGGCGCTTTAAACATTTAATGAGCCTATGCTAACGTAACACATTATAAAGATATACAGTAGCTATATGACACCACAACAATAATATGGGGCGGGGGAGATTTTAATACATGTCTGGATCCGGCCCTCGATAGGTCCACTGGGAATGAAAGATATGGTAAACAAGCTTCTAAAGTGCTTAAAGAGGGAACAGAGATGTGGACGAGGTCTGATATATGAAAGGTGAGACACCCAGAGCATAAAGAAGGCACAAGTACGTCAACGACACACAATATTCATGGTCAAGAATAGACTATTGGTTGGTCACACAGGATGGTAGTATGTGGACAAAGGGGGTGGAACACTTGCCCAGAACGTTATCAGATTATGCTCCAGCCCACCTGTCGCTGGAGGTCCCCACATCCCCACATACATACCAAGACTGTTCACATGGAGACTTCAGGGAAGCACCCTCTTAGATCCAGTATTACGTAGTGGACTACACCAGACAATAGAGGACTACTTTGACCTTAACTCTGGGTCGCTGGAAAGAACACGGACACTGTGGGTGGCCTTTAAGGTCACTATCAGTATTAGTAAACACGCTGGGATACTGAAAGACATTCAACAACAATTAAAAATGATAGAAAGAGATATTAAACAACTTGAAACGGAATATACACAAACGCAAAATCCCACATTATTAGCGGCCATAAGGGGGAGAATGAATAATTATCAAAAATATGCTGCTGATGAGATAAAATATAAGTCATGTAGGTACACAGCGCGTAATTACGGAGAGGGGGGTAGGCCGGGGAGAGCGTTATCGAACAATATCAGCCCAGCTCCAACAGCGGCTTATATAACACAGATAGAGAAAACGCAAAGTCAAATACTATACAATACCTCATCAATCTTAGACTGCTTTAAGGACTACTATCACCAACTTTACACAACAAGAGCTAATGCAACCCCAATGGGCACTGACCAATATTTGGATGATGTGGCTCTTGTTTGGCTATCTGACAAACAGCACAAATTTTTTGCCATCATATCACAAAAGACGAAGTTATAGAAGCGATCAATTCTTCACCAAACAACAAAGCTCCGGGTCTGGACGGGTTACCTGGAGTCTTCTACTGACAATACCGGGACCTATTGATACCGCATTTAGCAGAAATGTAGGAAGAGGCATAAGAAGAAGGTAAACACCTGACCTCGATGAGAGAAGCACTTTTAATACAGCTCCCCAAACCTGATAACGACTTAACGAAATGTGATTCCTACCGGCCCTTATCTTTGATAAATATGGATGTTAACATATTAGCAAAAATTATAGCAACACGAATTCGGCTCACATTGGGAAAGTTGATTCTTCCAGATCAAGCCGGCTTTGTCCCGACATGATCTACCACTCAGAATATACGCACCATCTTTGCACTGTACCATCATCTAGACCCGGATCTACCAGCAGCCGCAGCCTTATAAGATGTGGCGAAAGCCTTTGACTCTGTGGAATGGGTATTTATGTTCACAGTGCTATGCAGAATGACTTCCCAGAGCCATTTCTGAGATGGATCGACCTTCTGGACACAGACCCCACTGCCGGAGTCAGAATGAATGGGCACACGTCCACTTCCATTAGTATAACCCGGGGGCGAGGCAAGGCTGCCCGCTTTCACCCATTTTGTTCACGTTTATTCTTGAACCATTAGCTTGTAAAATGCGCCAACAACCTTCCGAGACTGTATTACAGTTTCATCTTCGACCCCTCCGCATTTCACTATACGCTGATGATATGGTGCTATTTACTCGCTATCCAGACACTCATTTAAATGAACTTACAAGAGAATACATACGTTTCAAACAATACTCGGCACTCTAAACTGGGACAAGTCAGTAGTTATACCGCTTAGACAAGCCACAACGCAGCCCAATTTAGAGTATCCATTGAAATGGCAAACTGACCCGGTCAAGTATCTGGGCATATGAATACACCGAGATCCAGAACTAGTGGTACGGTAAAATTATGGCAGACCACTGACTAAATTTGAGGAACAGATAGATCGCTGGATACAGATGCCTCTTTTGCTAGCTGATAGAATAGCTTTACAAAAGATAATAGCATTGCCCAAATTTTGATATTTATTTATGAGTATTCCTATCTGGGTCACGCAGACATTGTTCTCTACATTGAGGTCGGCCATGCAAAGGTTAAAAATGTGCGGGGAAACAGGCCAGAATAGGCTGGAACATATTAACGAAACTATATCACAAAGAGGGCATCGGAGCACCAGATTTGTAATTATATTTTTATTGCGCTCAAGCACAACATGCACATTACTGGCTCAATTCACATGCGTTCATACTACACATCGCAGTTGAAAGAGATAGTGTACAACCAACCTCACTGATAACTTATATATCAGATCCAAAGTCTTCTACCCACAAAGATATGATTCAAACTGTACACTGCACTTCAAGAGCATGGCATATGTTAGCACATCGCGTGCAGAAACTCCCCATTTACGCCCCATCTCTCCCTATAGCTCATCACCCGCAAATATCAGTTACGCAGGAGAAAAAATGTTACTGCTGATGGAGGAGATGAAACTGTACACTATGAGTGATATCTTCCCACAAGGTAAATTCGTTCTGAGGGAGGACCCATCATTAAGTGCACACCATACACCTACAAAGCTGTTTGCATACTTAGGGGCCGATTATGATGGCGAACGGACCTGAGTCCGTCCGCCACCATAGAGTAGGAGGGACCGTCCACAGGGGCAGCGGCGGTACCTCCGTGCAAATTACGATGTGACCGCCAGGGTGGCGGTCACATCCTGTATTAATAACATTGCGGCGGGTGCTGCTTCAAGCAGCACCCACCGCAATGTTAAAAATGCATGTATTACATTTACATGCACAAAGCGGCAGGCACCGCGCAGTGCCTGCCGCTTTGTGCATGTAAATGTTGGGGGGTACCATAGGTACCCCCCATGTGCACCCCCCACCCCCAACACCCTGGGGGCCCGCAACGGGCCCCCAAAAGCCAAAGTCCACATGCTTTTCCACGGCGGAAAAGCCGCCGCGGAAAAGCATGTCTCCGTGCAAATCCTAATTTGGCTGACGGTGTCTTGCAGACACCGTCACCAAATAGCCCTCCCCACCCCGCGGATCAGCGGCGGACGGACCTGCCGTCCGCCGCTGGTCCAACCGCAATCCCACCGCCATCCTAATCTGGCGGTGGGTGTTCTATGTGGCTGCGGCGGTGAATCCGCATACTCCGGGCCGGCGGTGGCTTCCGCCGGCCCGGAGTATGCGGATTCACCGCAATCATAATGAGGCCCTTAGTTCTGAACATGGTGCTCAGGGAGCTATATGCATAATTTCCAGGGGAACCACCAAAATGGAAAGCACTGCAACTTTTATTAACAGCACCTACTTGTCAAAATGTAGTTACACGGATATACAACATGTCACAGGCAGAACAGAGTGAGATAGTGAACAAATCACTCAAACGGTGGGAAGCACTAATAGGAGACGCCATAGATGAAAATGATTGGGTATATAGTTGCACGCAGTTGCAACTGATGACATCCAACTGCAATTTACGTTTCATTCACTTTAAATGTTCACATCAAATTTATTATACTCAGACTCAGTTACACAAATATGGACTTAGATCACACGGCAAATGCCAAAGAAGTGAGGCATTAAATGCAGAGTTCTTGCACATGGCCTGGGTGTGCCCCCAGATCCTTAAGTATTGGCAAGAAATTATGGGAGCACTTACGATTATGCTAACTGAACTGATACCAAATGCGCCACTTGTTTGCATACTGGGTATATATGAAGTTAAACCAGCCCCCAAAAAAAGTTCTTAGCTGTTGCACTACTGCTTTTCAAACGTCGTGTTGCAATCCGATGGGGTAGCAAACGTCCCCCTAGGTTTAAATACTGACTTACTGATATGTCATACTGTAAGGAGACATTAGAGGTTTATGCAGAAGAACTACAGCTGGCGTCAAGACCTAGGAATTTCTGGGAACCCCTAACGCGAATCTTCAAGCTACACAAGTGGACTACTGATTCACATTTTAGATCGGATTACATAAGACATGTTTGTTCTCACCCGTTTCACAGGAGGGCAGCGAACAGATGATATAACAGATCTTGTGATCAGACATGTGCGAAATGTATTATACGCTGCTAAATTACGGAGCTCTATAATTGTCAGATGCCCGGGATGTGGTAGAATCTTAATTATGTACAGAACTATACGTGTTTCTTTTGAAATCTGTAATTGTATGCAACTGCAAAGACCGCTCTGTCTGTAATAAGTATATTCTGTCATTGCTGGCAGGAATAATAAAATATTTTTTTTTAGATAAAAAAAATGTAAGAACTTTGCAGGAAAGTGGGTATAGGTTTTGAGTGGCAAGGGTATTTTTAGGGTTTTGGGTGGGTAAGGCAATTTGGGTGGCAAGGGTATTTTTAGGGTTTATGGTGGGTGTGGGACTTTGGCTGGCAATTCCATTTGTAGGGTTTATTGTGTTTTGGGGTTTTGGGTGAGAATGGTATTTTTAGGGTTTAGGATGGGAATGGGTTTTTGCGTTTCAAGGAAATGTTTAGGGTATAGAGTGGGTTTGGATTTTTTGGTGGGAAGTACATTTCTAGGGTTTAGAGTGGGTATGGGTTTTTGGATGAGTAGGGAATTTGTAGGTTTTAGGGTGGGTGTGGGTTTATGGGTGGCAAGGGTAGCTCTACAGACTGTGGTGCAGTACCATCTAGATACTGAGTCTATGACTTCAGGTTATGTGGCCTAAAGGCTATAGAGAAAGGACACAGACACATAGATTTGAAAATGATTCTTTTGCCATGATTTGAACAATGCTTTATTCACATATAATACCTGTATGGCTTTATACTATTTTTTATTTAAAAAGGTTATTCACCTTACTTTACTTAAAAGTGCAGAAGGATTATGGTTACTGAAGTCAGTGGTTTGGTAAAGTATTACCCTTAAATGTGATTCTGTAGTGTGGTAACATTGACCTCATGAAAAGTGCCCTGACCCCAATATATGGTTATGTGCTGTGTTGTACATGGAGGGGTGTACTGTGATTTTATGAGGTCATGATCGCTAAGGGGTACAAAGTAATGTTGCCAAATGTATTTCTATCAGCCTTATGTATATTTCTAAATTACTCCGTAGTATTGAGTCGTATCTGTTTAATTTATCTACTTCTCCTTTTTGCAAAGAAATAGCACAGACTGGACAATCATTTATTGGGTGTTATGGTTGCATGCCAGCGAATAGCGATTGCTAGCCCACACTATCTCCCTTGAGTAGGCCTTGGATTGATCTGCTTGGGTATGGGCTTTTGGGCGGCAAGTGTAATTTTAGGTTGAGGGTGGGTATAGGATTTGGGTAGCAAAGGTAATTTTAGGGTTTAGGGTGAGTGTGGATTTTTGGCTGGCAAGGGGGATTTAGACGTTTAGAATGTGTATGGGTTTTTGGGTGGCAAGGGTAATTTTAGGGTTTAGGGAGGGTATGGTTTTTGGGTGGCAAGGGCAATTTTAGAGTTTAGGGTGGATGTGGGTTTTTGGGTGGCAAGGACACTTTAAGGGTTTAGGGTGTGTATGAGTTTTTGGGTGCAAGGGTACTTTTAGGGCCATAGCATATAGTAGGTTAGCATATATGTTTAACACTCATAAACGGTGAGAAAACACACACACTTGATGATGTCATGAGTGATGTCATTTGCGATGCCATAGGTGATGTCATATGTATTGACACTGATCATGTCATGAGTGATGCAATATGGGAGGTCATAAGCAGTACATTTCGGGGTGTTAGTTAACTGCTGAATTTCACTGGTTTTCTATGAGTGAAATCTGAGCCCAACTATAACGTCCCTATAACTTTTATTTTTTGTGAATTTCTAAGGTTGTTCTTATTATATTTCCTAACTATAACCTCCCTGTAACCTTTTAGCTTTTCTATGCATTTCTACATATACAATAAAAAAATCTCAACTATAATGTCCATGTAACCTTTGCTTTTGAGTGAATCTGTAAATTTCTAAAAAATGTTATTTCCGATTTGTAACCACTAACCTTTGACACTCAGTGTGTAAGTGAGTGCATGACTGTCTCAATGGGTCTATGAGTGAGTAAGTTTGTTGGTAGGTGTGAGAGAGTATGAGTGGGGCTGTTAGTAAGTATATGAGTGTCTGAGTGGGTCTGTGAGTGGGGTGTGAGTCTCTGAGAGGGACTGTGAGTCAGCACATGAGTCTCTGAGTCGATCTGTGAGTGAGTGGGTGAGAGAGCATGAGTAGTTCAATGAGTTGATGCATGAGTGTCTGGCTATGTCTGAGTGTACAAGTCTGAGTTTGTCTTATAAGTGGTTGCATGAGATAATGAGTCTGTGAGTGACTCGGAGAGTGTCTAAGTTGTTCTGAAAGTGGGTACATGAGTGCCTGAGTGGGTTCTGCTTGTTTCCTGCCTTTTTTCTGATCACTTCTGACCTTTATTTTGCCTCTTTCTGCTCATTGCTGAGAATTATTTTACCGCTTTCTGCTGATTTCTAACCTTTATCTTGCCTCTTTCTGCTCTGTTTTTGTTCTTTATTATGCCTCTCTGCTTGTTTCAGATCTCTAGTTTAACTTGATTCTGATCTTTATTTTGCCTCTTTCTGCTTGTGGTTTGGTTTCTATTTTGCCTTTTTATGCTTGTTGCTGACATTTATTTTGCCTTTTTCTGCTAGTTTCTGATCTCTATTTTGCTGTTTCTGCTCCTTTCTGATCTCTATTTGGCTCTTTCTTGTCATTTCTGATCTTTATTTTGTTTCTTGCTGCTCATTTCTGGCATTAACTTTGCCTTTTTTCTGCTCAATTATGATATCTAGTTTGCCTCTTTCTGCTAGTTATTGTCCTTTATTTAGCTTTTCGTACTTGTTTCTGACCTTAGTTTCACCTCTTTCTGCTAGTTTATGACCTTAATGCTGCCTCCTTCTGCTCGCTTCTCATCTTTATTATGCCTCTTTCTGCTCCTTGCAGACCTTTATTCTGCCTCTTTCTACTCGTTTCACACTTTTGTTTTTCCTCTTTCTGCTCGTATCTGACCGTTATTGTTCTTTGTACTGCCCATTTCTCATCTTTATCTTTTGCCTCTTTCTGCTTGTTGCTCATCTTTATTTTGCCTTTCTACTTGTTGCTGACCTATATTCTGCCACTTTCTGCTCATTGCTAACCTTTATTTTGCCACTTTATGCTCATTTCTGACCTTTATTCTGCCTCTTTATGCTATATTCTAACCTTTATTTTGCCTCTTTCTGCTCATTGCTGACCTTTACTCTGCTTCTTCCTGCTCTTTTCTGACCTTTATCCCACCTCCTTCTGCTCATTGCTAACCTTTATTCTGTGTCTTTGCGCTCGCTTATGAACTTTGTTCTGCCTCTTTGTGCTCATTTTTTACCTTTATTTTGCGTCTTTCTGCTTTCTTTTCCCAGTGCCGCAGGTGGGCCTGTGGTCCCTGCCTCTTGCAGGAGCTGACATTGCTCTCAAAGACAGGGACCTGCTAAACATGCAGCTCCTTGTCTGTGAGAGCAATCCTTTCGTCTGTTTCCCTGACTGCATGACAGCTGGAAGGGAAACCGATGAAAACTCTGGTTCCAGTGCATGGGAGCAATTTCACAGCTTGCGCCAACTGGAAACAAAGTCTTTGCTTTGGCCGAGGGTGGGCACCCTGGGACATAGCAGGATCCAGCCCTCAGGGATGACAGTTCCCATGGCCACGTATGGCTCCAGGAGGGGCACGGCCTGGCCACCCTCCTTCTCTATGCTTGGGCCACCTTGGGGAGGTGGTGGTCCCCGGACCGAGTACTGGCTTAGAGGTGGGCCATACACCCTGCTCCTTCTTTTAATACAAAGATGTGGTGGCCTCTGAGGTGCAGGGGTCTGTGTGGCTCCCCGCTCCCTAATTAAGTTAGCCCTGGATAGGTGGTCTTATGTGCGGTCTCCCCATACATTTTGTTTAAAGCCCCGGGGAGGTGGTTGTCCCCAGGGGCTAGAGTGGGTCCATGAGGCCCCCCAGCATATAATTTGAAGCCCGGGGCAGGTAGTGGTCCCCGGGGCATTTTTTTGCCCTTGGAGGGAGGCTCTGTGAGCCACTTTCAATTTTTTGGAATAATCCCTGAATGCTCCTGAGATCTTGCCCACCCAAGGTCTACAATTAAAACAAGTGTGGGAGCTTGTGCTTGTTTTTTTTTTTGTTTTTTTGCAGAAAATGTGTAACTTTCACAAATTACTGGCATATTTTTTTTTTAAAGGCTTTAATGCTGTGATGGGATTTCAAGAGGACCCTAAGACCAAGGGTTGGGGTCAGGGTATCCCACCCTGCACCCTTTTCTTTATTTGCCATTTTATGTGAGACTCGGCTGAAGCCTAGTCCCATGATAGCTGCCAACACTTCCTACATGAAGTGTTGCCAGCCAATCAGAGCTGTGCATTTCCCTGCACAAGCTTCTTATTATTTGCGCTTTAATTTCTCAACAACTACTGAACATATTTACACTAGATAACTTAACGCATAATCTGCAAACCAAAATCTATCTTCCTGTCAAATTTTGTAGAATTCTGTCGAGCAGTTTGTGCTGTTGTCGTGTTCAAAGTTCTTACAGGAGTTAACATGGGGATGCACACTTTTTTTTACCCCCCTTTTCCTTGGCCCGCTTGCAGGATCACCCTGAAACTTTCCATGCACAAGATTCATCAGCACACTTTTTTTGAAAATGTCATGAAGATTCGTCTTACGGCATCAAAGATATAGGCAAGTCAAAAATGCTTTGTCTATAGAAACATGGTCCTAACTATAACTACCTACTGAAGACCTCCAGTAGGTGATAGCTAGATAGATAGATAGATAGATAGATAGATAGATAGATAGATAGATAGATAGATAGATAGATAGATAGATAGATAGATAGATAGATAGATAGATAGATAGATAGATAGACAGATAGGTAGATGTGCCTTTATCATACTATTTACAAAGAAAATGTTCATTGTAAGGGCATGCATGGTAAAGGCATATGCATGGTAAAGACTTGCATAGTAAAAGCATGCATGGCCAGGAAGAAGAAAGAAAGAAGGAAAGAAAGAAAGAAAGAAAGAAAGAAAGAAAGAGAGAAAGAGAGAAAGAGAGAAAGAAAGAAAGAGAGAGAGAGAACAACAAAGAGAGAAAGAAAAGTTAAAAGAGCATATCTTAATACAGAGAAGTTTCAAATGAACACATTTTGGTATGCGGTGAAATAGCACCAGTCAGAAAAGCAAAGCACTCCAGAAGTAATTTACAACAGCATTGGCAGGAGATGGTATCTGATAAAGATGAAATGTGATCTGTGTCCATATCAGGAGCATCCTGCTATTATATCAGGCTTAAAATACAAAAGCAACACTAAAGTCATTATAATGTAAAAACAAAAAAAACTGGCACTGAAGAGAACTAGCTTGTGTCTGAATGTGCTCCTTGAAAAAGACTTTACCTTGCTCCATGCTGTATGATGACACAGCAAAAGACCAATGAATGTAGAAAGGTGGCTGAAAGCCCATTTGTGCAAATATATTTATGATACATATATTAGTAAAATCCAAAAGACATGGTTAAGACCAGACCAAAAAAAATCACCAATGTGGTTGTTTTACTTGCGATATATACCTTTGTTTTAAAAACACTTCTTTTAGTTGTGTAGTGCCTTCTACCTTTACCCTATTTATGAATGCAACAAGAAGAAATTATTACTCAATCAAGTGGTGAAATTGAAGATAGCTAAAATATTGCAGCTTATGTAACCTTTAGAACAGCAACCTTTTTTTTTTTTTTTTTTTTGAAGACCTTTATTGTTATTACAGAGGTAAACCACAGCTGTGTGCCTACAACCCAATGTGTCAGGCCGGCAGCGACAGTACATAGATCAAGCATATTCCCCGACTTTGGGCACAGTGCCAATTACGTACACAGCATGTCGCCTACAACCCACTTGGGCCGGCCGCGTTAACTGTTATATAAAGCTGTAGAATGAAGCGTAGTACCGCAAGCAAACTATCCGTTAATTGCAGTTCGTACTTTCTTGAGGTCTAATTTTTACTTTTTGTCGCACTCTAAACATTAACAACAACTCGTTACAGAACTAAGGAGGTCAGTCCTATTCCTATGTGAGTTCCCCGGTGGGGGTGTGTGGTAGTCAGGGTCTCCGGATTCCAAGTCCGGCGTGGTGTGACTCTGAGCAGTAGATTGAGTGTGTGTGTGGTTGCACACCTTGGTGTACGGTCAGGCATGCGCTTCCCACTGGGGGAGGGGGCTTAGAACAGCAACCTTAAAAAACATGTGTGAAATAAATCCCCCGCTTGCATTAAAATGTAAGAAAAACAAATACCCATTTTTAAAAAAGATAACATACAAAGCTTAAATAAAAACACACTTTGAAGAGCTTTGTAATGAAGAGAAAGGAACTATTTTAAGTGGATGTGAACAATATTAACAAGCTGTCTAGAACCATTCAACCTAAGATCCTGACCTTCTGGTGGAGTGGCGTTAATCCTCACACTTCTCTTCCTGGTTTACCACTCCAGCCGCTTAGAAGACTCAGCTAGTTCGTAAAACCCGATGCTGGAGTGGGAGTTGGGTTAGTGAGGAGCGATTGAAGATTTTTCTATTTTGCTGTCTTGATGAGTTGTGATATAATCTGAATCTGCAGCTTCACCCTGTAAATACTTATTTAAATATCTTTCAAGGTATCTGAACGTGTAGTAAAGGCAACAATATCAATATTGGCTTTTAAATATAATCAGAATAATTGTACGAATAATACCTAATAGCTTTATCAGCAGGAGCTTTGTCGTTACCCTTTCTTTTTTCAATTATGTGTCTTTCAAATCAGTCCTCCCTGTTTTGAAATGTAAATGCCAAAAATGCAAAATTCTGTATCGTATCTGTTTTTGGTTTGAAAAATAGCACTTTCGGAAAACAACCTTTGCCATCGAAAATGAAACATAAGACAAGAAACGTTTTTCTGTCATAAAAAGCTCGTTTGTTCTGCACAGGCTTTCTCATGCTGATTATAGAGATGAATTGTTCAGGTATAAAAATACTATTTCATTTGTTATTGTGCTCAACTGTGAAATAATTTGTTCCAAGTTAAAAACACAACTTTCTTAATATTATAATTTTCGATTACTCTCAGTGCACTAAGCTTTTCATTTCGCTTTTTTATGGTTCTGTCATTTTTCTCCTTTGAGATGCTACCTGCCGACAACCAGTACATCTTGATGAAGGAGTGCCAACTGGAAATCCAAACAGTTAAGTACACAAAGGCTCCCAGAGATGCAGGGCCGTCAAATACCTCCTCTAGGATGGCTGAAGAGAAGGCAGCAACCAGCAGTTGCTTTGGGCATGGCTTACATTGACTATTGCCATATCACAGTCACCAAATTATTACCTAAAATATTGTGAGATTTTGATTAGATACACCTGGAAGGGACTCGGTTAGGAAGAGAAACCGGTAGGGCTCTATGGGGATAACATAGTATATTGTGATGAATTAAGGGCAATGAGTACACACTTTTGTTGTGTATGCCAAATTGGTGAAGTAGCAAGTGAAGTGGGCCTTATACTTTGGCTGCAGAGAATAAAGGACACAACACAAGCTTTGTTCATTCACTCAGGGTGAAGGCAGTCAGTGGATAAAGTGGAATGCCTTACTGCCCCATGTATTATGCTCTGGTGCGTGGAAGCAAAATGTGATTTACAATTCAACAGACTAGGGGATGAAGTTGACTGTAATACACAGCAACAGGCCTGTCCCACTCGACACTCTTATTTTAATGTTTAGTATTGCATGGGTTATCGTGATATAACATTTTTATTACCACCAGCCGAGTATCTTTCTGGCTATTCACACCCATCCAATTGTCAAAAATTAACACGTTACACACACGGTCAACATCCAATCTGTCGTGGTCCCATCACCCACCAAACAGTTTTTGTGGAAAAAGTGTGGAGAAGAGAGTGAGCTCCTCACGGAAGAACCGCCAATCGGGTTATCTGACTAACAATTGCCAGTATACCCAACTATCATCATCGGTGACTCACTCTCATAACAGTGGAAAATGAAGACAAACACCAGAAAAAGACCGACAACATATAACAGTGCTTCTTCTCAACATCAGCCCCACAATCTGCGGACTGTTCCTATCATAGCAAGTCAACATACACCCTTGCTATACTTATGTGCACATATGATACAAAAAAAAAAAAAAAAACCCGAGTGAGAAAAGAAAACGTGAATCTCACACAGTTAAAAATAGAAGAGTTCACTGGCCACTCTGGGTTTATTCTGGGCTGTGAATCCGTCCAACTTAAAAATGACTCACACCATGCACAGTCTCAGGTGGGTCATAATTGCCAACATGTTTCGTTGCTCTTATTTTCCGCAACTTTTTCAGGGCAAATGGGGGTTACCCACTTCAAATGCCACTTTCTTTCAACACACACCTGTGATGGTAAAAACGACAAATTTGTGGAATAAAATGAGCCAGGGGTTCAAGACCCTCCCATATCTGCTAATCAAGTTAAAATGTAGTACGAGGTTGTGATACTCAAAACCGGCACAAAATCACCTGGGGTTAGCGTCTCTCACGCATACCTGCTACCACTCTTATTCGGTATAGCCGCGTCCTCAAGGATCGCGTGTTATTTCCGGAAACCCGCTACCGTCGGGTGTTCTGCACACAGAAACAAGAACATAGACTGAATTCAGTCGGTGTAACAATAAATTGTTATCTATCTCGCACTCAATCACCTCTTAGGACTATCAGGACTACAATTGGATAATGGACGCCGAGTTCTCAAAGTGCACCCATATCAACCAGACCCGTCATTTTACTGCCCCGATCTCAACCATATAGCTCCCCCCGTAGAGACTGGTTAGAACCCCTTACCGATCAAGTGGGATTGCTTACCCACGCTGGGTCACCGGCACGGTGCGTCCCACGCGGCGGCCATCTTACAGTGTGTTCCATTTCCCAAATAATTGTTGGATATTACTGGCTATTCAACATATGTTTCATATCTTAACTACGTAAAACATTGCAGCCCGCTATCCAAAAAAATGGAAAAAAATGAAAAATGAATAATCGGAAGAAAACGGTATAGTTTAGTACCAATCTACCGTGTTCTCACCGGAGACACTGCATACAAGGGCTCACAGAATGCTAAAAACGTCTACATTCTGTGGGGTGCATGTACGGGGAGGTGACTGAATGGTGACGAGAAAGTACACTACCCTACATGTGGTGCATAATATCAGACTGGGGTAACAGAGGCTACACTGTCAATTTCTCCAATATGTCCTTCATTCTATCAGCTTATCGTTTGGTGATTTTGTTCCATTCGATAATATCGTTCAGCCCCTCACGATCAACCTGTTCCTGATATATCCAGCGTGCTTCTTTTCTGGCCAAAATGTTTTCAACATTATGACTCTCACAAGTCACCCTCTCCAGAACAACCCACTCCAAATCCTTGGGATCATGTCCCATGTCATTAAAGTGTTGTACCAATCTCGTGGTCAATTTTTTGCTCTGAGAGTGCTGAGGTGTTCTTGAATGCGGACTTTCACCTTTCTGGACGTGAGTCCAATGTAATGAAGTCCACACTTACATGTTAATCTGTAGATTACATTTACAGTATTGCAGTTACTGAACCTAGTGAGGTGCCAAATTCTGCCATTTCTCAGGGTAACTGCCTTCGTAGTCGTTGTTAAATTACATACTGAGCAGCTAGTACATGGGTGGTGGCCAGGTGGTAGCCTATCTGTGTAAACAGGCTGTAAGGTCCGAGTATGAACCAATTTATCCTTCAAGTTTGTAGCTCTTTTGAAGGCAAACAGCGGGGGCGGCATCTTTCCCACGTTCGTATCAAGAATTGACCAATGCTTCCTCACAATCTGCCTCAATTTGGTGGATAAAGGGTCGAAGGTCGTCACCACCGGTATACACTCCTGTTTAGTTCTCACGTGACGTTCAAGGAGTGCTTCACGGGGCGTATTCAATGCACGTTTGCATGCTTGCTTCACCACCTTCCTGGGATATGGCCTGCGGCCAATTTCACAGCCAATTCATCAGATTGCTCCACGAAAGACACCCTTTCAAACATACAGGTTTTGACTGTGGGAATGTGGTAGGTCATGGGAAGAGAGAGTCAAGAAACTCCAGAGCATTTAGTGAGCTCAGACCAAAGTTTGGATGGTAATTTCACTCAGTGGTCCAAGGAATTACTGTTGAACATGAAAAAGGCCTTCCTAACTCTGAAAAAAATTAAAAAGTTATACAAGAGACATGCTTAGAGCTGAGGAAAAAGATAGATGATTCTTCTCCATGGAATACAGTTCTAGAACATAGTGTTGCCAAAGACCTTAGAGAGATTAGAATATCACATAAGGGAAATAGTTTATAACCCTTAAACATTCCTGAAGGGAGTGAGGGAGAGGAATTAAAACTCTTTACCATTATTCCGGTAAGGATTGCTGAAAGGAGCATATGATTTATATTTGGAACAAGAGACTCAAGGAATTCATCTTGACCCAGCTAGATACGATCCTGGATGGAAAAAAACTAAAAAAAATGTGATCAACTTCTTGACTTACACTGTCAAAGGATAAATCCTAGCTGCATCACTGCAGGCCAAATAAAACAACTTCAAGAATTGTAAATATCTTATCAGATCAGTAATTTCCCGAACAAATGAAGAAAGACAATGATCACTTGGAAAGAGAATTGAAAAACTGCAAGCTTTGGGAGGTAGAGTCTAAATGAGATTCACAACAATGCTAAGAATTATATGGGGCATTAAAATGCATAACATAAGAAGCACGCAAGAACTCGATGATCAGACTGAAAGTATTACCAGACCCTATGAGTTAAAAGAGAACAACATCTACCAATAGAATGTATAAGGAAGTATAAGGCATTCAATAACAATGTTTTCTAAATCCCATAGTTTTTGAGAATCTGCATTTGCGAATTACCCATATTGCTGCATTCCTATTACTGCAACGTGAGGGGTGACTACAAGGGATTTCTTTGTATATTACTTGATTTGATTAGTTTGCAAACAGTCTTACGAGTTGGTTATTGACAATCCAACCCAACCCAACCCAAATGTATCCATAGGATAACAGTACAAATTATTGATATTGGTTGCATTAAATGAAAAAAGAGAGCAGCACATGGTAAAGTCTATTTATATGAAAAGGTATTATATTTTATAAATCAGAAGATAATAAATTCAAGGGGATATACAATACAAATCAATGTAAGCAAAAAGGGTCACGAACAGATGTGTGTGTAAATCAGCAAATCAGTTCATAACAAAACATCAGCTCCGTTACTTAACAATAGGTAACCAAGTCCATTCCTGTACAAAGGTTACGTTTAAAGAAACAAATTGCTTTGGAGATGATGACAAGGTCGCCGTTTTGGTCTTTGTTGCAGATGTCTATAAGACCATCATCAGGACTAAAGTGTTTTACAGAAAGAGCCCCTTGGCAATAGTGAGAAGGGTGTTTGAGGCAATTAAATGCAGGATAGATATAAAACACCGCAGAGATCTGTTTGATATCTTATGATCAGTACAAAAGGGGGTGGTGATGGACGGAGCATCTGAATCAATCAAACACTCACACCCAGTCAAAAGATCTGGGTTTAATCCATCACCGTTCTTTAGCACACTCTGCCACCCCAGTTCAGACATGGCTATATGCAAATCAGTCTGACCCTGTGCCTCATGGGAACAGTCCAGCCCGAACTGCCAAGCCATGCCTTCCCTGGACCGGAAACAAGCTTCCGAGGACCGGTTTCTGGCATTCCAGCCGTCTTCAGCCCGGCTTACTTGAATCCAGTGGCAAAGTGAGCAAGGGACTCACATCTGAGCATACCCTGCCACACTTATGGCAGCCAAAAGCAGTACAAAAGGGGGTGGTGATGGACGGAGCATCTGAATCAATCAAACACTAATACCCAGTCAAAAGATCTGGGTTTAATCCATCACCGTTCTTTAGCACACTCTGCCACCCCAGTTCAGACATGGCTATATGCAAATCAGTCTGACCCTGTGCCTCATGGGAACAGTCCAGCCCGAACTGCCAAGCCATGCCTTCCCTGGACCGGAAACAAGCTTCCGAGGACTGGTTTCTGGCATTCCAGCCGACATCAGCCCGGCTTGCTTGAATCCAGTGGCACAGTGAGCAAGGGACTCACGTCTGAGCATACCCTGCCACACTTATGGCAGCCAAAAGCAGTACAAAAGGGGGTGGTGATGGACGGAGCATCTGAATCAATCAAACACTCACACCCAGTCAAAAGATCTGGGTTTAATCCATCACCGTTCTTTAGCACACTCTGCCACCCCAGTTCAGACATGGCTATATGCAAATCAGTCTGACCCTGTGCCTCATGGGAACAGTCCAGCCCGAACTGCCAAGCCATGCCTTCCCAGGACCGGAACAAGCTTCCGAGGACCGGTTTCTGGCATTCCAGCCGTCTTCAGCCCGGCTTGCTTGAATCCAGTGGCAAAGTGAGCAAGGGACTCACGTCTGAGCATACCCTGCCACACTTATGGCAGCCAAAAGCAGTACAAAAGGGGGTGGTGATGGACGGAGCATCTGAATCAATCAAATACTCACACCCAGTCAAAAGATCTGGGTTTAATCCATCACCGTTCTTTAGCACACTCTGCCACCCCAGTTCAGACATGGCTATATGCAAATCAGTTTGACCCTGTGCCTCTTGGGAACAGTCCAGCCCGAACTGCCAAGCCATGCCTTCCCTGGACCGGAAACAAGCTTCCGAGGACCGGTTTCTGGCATTCCAGCCGTCTTCAGCCCGGCTTGCTTGAATCCAGTGGCAAAGTGAGCAAGGGACTCACGTCTGAGCATACCCTGCCACACTTATGGCAGCCAACAGCAGTACAAAAGGGGGTGGTGATGGACGGAGCATCTGAATCAATCAAATACTCACACCCAGTCAAAAGATCTGGGTTTAATCCATGACCGTTCTTTAGCACACTCTGCCACCCCAGTTCAGACATGGCTATATGCAAATCAGTCTGACCCTGTGCCTCATGGGAACAGTCCAGCCCGAACTGCCAAGCCATGCCTTCCCTGGACCGGAAACAAGCTTTCGAGGGCCGGTTTCTGGCATTCCAGTCGTCTTCAGCCCGGCTTGCTTGAATCCAGTGGCAAAGTGAGCAAGGGACTCACGCCTGAGCATACCCTGCCACACTTATGGCAGCCAAAAGCAGTACAAAAGGGGGTGGTGATGGACGGAGCATCTGAATCAATCAAACACGCACACCCAGTCAAAAGATCTGGGTTTAATCCATCACCGTTCTTTAGCACACTCTGCCACCCCAGTTCAGACATGGCTATATGCAAATCAGTCTGACCCTGTGCCTCATGGGAACAGTCCAGCCCGAACTGCCAAGCCATGCCTTCCCTGGACCGGAAACAAGCTTCCGAGGACCGGTTTCTGGCATTCCAGCCGTCTTCAGCCCGGCTTGCTTGAATCCAGTGGCAAAGTGAGCAAGGGACTCACGTCTGAGCATACCCTGCCACACTTATGGCAGCCAAAAGCAGTACAAAGGGGGGTGGTGATGGACGGAGCATCTGAATCAATCAAACACTCACACCCAGTCAAAAGATCTGGGTTTAATCCATCACCGTTCTTTAGCACACTCTGCCACCCCAGTTCAGACATGGCTATATGCAAATCAGTCTGACCCTGTGCCTCATGGGAACAGTCCAGCCCGAACTGCCAAGCCATGCCTTCCCTGGACCGGAAACAAGCTTCCGAGGACCGGTTTCTGGCATTCCAGCCGTCTTCAGCCCGGCTTGCTTGAATCCAGTGGCAAAGTGAGCAAGGGACTCATGTCTGAGCCTACCCTGCCACACTTATGGCAGCCAAAAGCAGTACAAAAGGGGGTGGTGATGGTCGGAGCATCTGAATCAATCAAACACTCACACCCAGTCAAAAGATCCTGGTTTAATCCATCACCGTTCTTTAGCACATACTGCCAAAAGTATTTGATTCTGCTTAACCATGCAGCACAAAATAAGAGACCCCTAAGGTATTCATAGTAGCTAACAATTTAACTCCAAATGTACTAATTGATATGTATGAAACTGTTGTTTGTAGAACCTCATTTACTAACTGTACCAATGCATCATGGGAGTTGTAGTGCAGGAAAAATGAAGTGTGAATAACAGAGGCAATGACTTTAAAAGTGATTATTGAATTTTTTTATTGAAAGATTAGGAGACATGTCATGCAAACTGTAGGTGTTTATTTAAAAATTTCTGGATTTTACATAGTCACCAGTGCAAATTAAAAAAGTAACAGACTTTTTGCACTGTTTCATCTTAGATACAGAACAGGACAGTAATGCCAATGAAGGGGCCGAGTTCCACAGTCAGGACTTTCCAGACACAGATGACTCAAACGCAGCCAAATCATCACCCACAATTGCGCATAGGAGTCACAGAAGCAGAGTGCGCCAACTACCACAGTCAGAGAGTGAGGAAGACCTGGATGTACATGTCCCAGAACAACAGGCTGCTCCTACCCCAGCAACCCCACAAACACAGCAGAGCAGGCGTAGTAGGTTGCAATAGTTGTATAGGCGCAGGCCGCGACATTCCCAGAACCAAACATAAGATGATGAAGAGAGGTACGCCAGTGTTGTGGAGGTCAAAATTCTAAAAGTACAGCGCCTGCAAGGCAAATACATACGTGTCATGAAAGGAAAAATGGTTAAAATCAGTCATGACATTGGTGGCCTAAACAACTGCCTTCAAAACATGGCAAATGTGATTGAGAAAGGACAGAGGGCAACATCTGAGAAACTGGACCGTATGGCTATAGCAATGGAGGCAATGTGTAAAACAATACCAGCGCAGCAACTAGCAAGTGACCGAATGCATCACAGGGCAATGTCCAGCATGCAGGGGTACACCAGGTCAATCAACCGTCTTTGCCATACTACTGCTCAGCTATCAAAACATGCTGTTGCCATGCAAGTGGAGATTTCAAAATGTTGTGCAGATGTTGCCAGGAGCATGATGAAGGTCATGAATGTAGTAGAGGGTATGCAGACTGAAGCTGCAAGTGGAAGCCTACTGCATGGTGGTGGGCATGATGGGGTCTCAAATATGAGTAGCCTACTTGAACCTGTTATGGCCTGGGGACGCCGTAGCACCAGAAGACATGACAGTGCAGAGAGCCCAACTACTGCTGAAGAGACTGCAATACTTTGACTGTGAACAGTAAATGCATGTTAAATTGCTGTCAGCACACTGCATGCACTAAGATGTCTTATGTACCCTGACTCACTGCTAACAATTTAACAATTAAAAGATTACAGTTATGCACAAAGATGTGTTGTGTAGTCCTTACCTATGTCAAAAATAATGTTGAGTTATCTCTGCCCTTCTTCTTCCCCCCTCAACAGCATCAGGTCCACCTAGTCTTGGTTGTAGTTGTTGTGGCTGGTTGTCAACTTGAGGCAGTACATATTCCTCCTCCAGTGCTAAGCCTAGTGGCTAAGTTGTGCAACATGGCACATGTTGCAACTATTTTACAGCAAATTTCAGGACGATATTGTAAAGCCCCGCCAATCTTATGTAGAATGCGAAACCGAGACTTCAGTACACCAAATGTCCTCTCATTTATGTTACGGGTTGCTATGTGTGCATTGTTGTAGTGCTGTTCTTTCCGTGTTGCTGGATTCAGATAGGGTGTAAGAATGAATGACCTCACAGCGTATGCACTGTCACCTATGGTATGGGATGGAATACACAAATTATGAGTCCAATGTGACAACATGGTACAGAGATGTACAACAATTAGAGTGAATATATTTACCATGCAAATATCCATCTCCAAATTCACCAGCAAGGAGTCGTGGGTGGATGCCACTATGCCTAAACATGTATGAATCATGGGCACTGCCAGGGAAACTTGCAACTAAGTCAGTAATGATAGTTCTTGAATTACATATCACCTGAATGTTCAGTGAATGGTAACATTTCCGGTTGCGGTAAATGTACTCATTTTCAGAAGGCGGACCAATGGGGACATGCATGCCATCCATACAGCCAATCACATGGGGAAAATGTGCCATATTGTAAAAATCTAATTTAGTTTGTAGCATATCCTGAGGTGTGCTGGGAAATGTAAAGTGATGCCTTATCCTTTGCAACATGGCATTGAGGAAAGCATTGAAAAAACGCGAAAGGGAACTCTGGGACACACCTCCAGCACTAGCTATGACACCCTGGAAGGACCCCGACGCAAGAAGGTGTAGGGAGCAAAAGACCTGTACATGTGTTGTATGGCTTGTGTCCTGCGTGTCTGTCTCTGCAAGATTGGGTCTGATTCAGCAATCAAATCCAAGATTGTGTCAGCATTGAGTCTATACTTATCATATATTTCAGCTTCTGTCTGCCCTAGTAAGGTGACGCGAACTCTAAAAATCCTCTCCTGTATCCTCCTTCTCCTTATTGCTGCTGATCTCAGCCTCAGCCTCCGTGCCACGACAAAGAGTGCTGCCATTGTGAGAGTTTTTGGAACCATTCTGGGGCCCCTTAAATACCTTCATGATGACCTCCACCTGTTTTGATTGTGTCTTAAATTTTACCACCTGGTCTGACTTCTTCTAAATTTTAGAATTCTAATTTTCGAATTATTAAGGAATCGCAATTTGCAAATTTTCATGCATGCACATTTTCTGTCAAATTTAAAAATTCCTTAAATGTGACTACATTTTTTAGGAATCGCAAATAAATTGAGATTCCTAAAATTAAGAAAAAATAAGAAAAATAACGATGCATCCCAAATGAGGAACTTGCATTCGCAAACGGGCAAATTTTGCGATTCGCACCCTTTGCAAATGCAATTTTCCTGTTTGAAAAAGCTTTATTTGAACAATATTTAAGGCAACAACTGACAAAAGGAAGGAAGATACAAAATAAATAGAGGAGTAAAACATAACAATCCTAGTGTCATTAGAGCATAACAAAGCATTTTATAAAATTTTAGAAGGGAGAAGAAGGGGAAAGGGGAAGGAAAAAGAAAAAAGCGGGGAGAGCAGAAAGAGGCAAGGATAAAAGAGGAAGTCCGTAAAAACTGTAGAACATCTCAGGAGACCTTGAGAGAATTAAGAAATGCCATAAACATCATCAAAAATAAGACCAACAGTATAGAAATGCAAATCGAAGCATATAAATGTAAATATAAGCATATAAATATAAGAGTATAAGCATATCAGCATGAGCATCACAAGCATCATAAACATCATGCAATTTTCAATGATGCATGTACCCCTAAGCTCTTGGATATTTATAGAGATAAACATGTATCTGATTAATAATGAAAAAGTACATTTTTACAACAGGGAAAATTAATGGACAGGGTAAAGATGAAACAGAAAATAGTCCTTGATTATTTGAGATAATGTGCAGCCCTTGTAATAATACTTCAAGAGACACATGTTAAAAATCAGGAATGTAAACCTATTAAAAAAAAGAATGGTGGATACAGCATCTGAAGGTTCTCTGACAGAATATTGAAACCACAACTATGATGGGACATAAATATCCAGTCAAAAATATCAAAACAAAAATACAGTAATCCTATACTTATAATGTAAATGACAAAACTAACGGAAAAAAAAATATGATTATACTCTAATATTGATTACAAAAATATTGTTTTTTAATTTACATATATTTAAAAATAGTAAACATTAAGAGCTTTATCACAAGTTAGGTGGCCCTTGGGCCACCGTACAAGTGGTGGCAGTCCGTCTGCGGTGGTCTCGGCGGTCTGACCACCATATTGCAAGTTGAGTGGTTCAACTTTCCGAAGACTGCTGCTGAACTGCTGACACCATCAGCCAACTCTGAGCACGGTGGCTCCGTCATAGGCCCTTTGAAGTTGTGGGAGGCTCGGACCGCCAGTCAACCGCCCGACCAATTACGAGTTAATTTGCAGCCTGCATGACCATTGTGGTCCAACCACCACATCTGAGATGGTGGAAAGGGAGGAATATAAGGTTGAAACTCACCTGTACTCACCTCTACTCATCTTCTGGTGTGATGGAGCCCATTGGACATGTCCTGCACCAAATTTAAAACGCAGTCCATTATGGATGAAATTGGCAGTAACTCATACAACTACCTGTTTCCATAGACTCCTCTGCAAAACAAAGCCCTTCCGTGGACCAAGCAAGGGAGTAGTGGTCCCTATGTAATCTATACTACTATTATAAAGAGAGAGAGCCCAAACCTTTGAGGCGGGTAAACTCAGTAACCACAGCACCAATCACAACACCCAATACAGCGTTGGAAAAGGCAGTTGCAGCAGAAGGACATAGGCTATGCAGACGGCCACCATATACATTTAAAAGGTAAAATACCCGTGCCAGCAAAGTAGTCCCTTGTGGGCGTGTATGCGTTGTGCTGTGGGCGTGTGTGCTGGGGGCGTGACAAACACTGGGGGCGTTTGGTACGTTCCGCCCTTCATGCAATCATATCGTGTGCAAACGCTGGGGGCCCGGCATCAGCGCGCCCGGCGGTCCAACATCCGGTTTCCCAGATTCCAAATGGCCCATAGGAATGAATGGGGAGTATTCCTTATTTGCGATTAGCAATTTGCTACTCGCAAATAAGATAGCGATTTAAAGGGTGCCAGGGGTGTCCAAAGGACACCCTTTAGCACCCCTTAAATGCAAATTGAAACTGGTGTTGCGCACACACATGTCCAAAGGACATGTGTGTGTGCAACATGCAACTTAGAAAAATGCTTTTAAAAGCATTTTTCTAAGTTTTTGCTATTTACCGAGAGGTCTGACCTCTCGGTAAATAGCGGCCCGAAATTGCGAATTAGCAATTTAAAAATGGTTGATGAATTGCATTTAAGGAATCTCAAATAGAGATTCCTTAAATGTAATTCCTCGCAATTTAGCGAATTAGCAATTACCGATTTTTGCATTTGGGATGATGAATCCCAAATGCAAAAATTGCGCTCGCAATGGGCCAGATTCTCAGAATCTGGCCCTTTGCGAGCGCAATTCGGCTTGATGAATCAGGCTGTATATTCCCAATAGGCTCTGCCCATTGGAATAACATGAACAATAGTTTAGACGTAGGACTTAGGTCATTTAGGTCTCTACTGACTATGTTAGACTTAATTAGGTTTGCCAGCTAGCTCAGAGGTCACTAGAAACTTTCTCGAATGTTCAGGAAGGAGTTAACTTTCCCAATTAGACAAGAAGGGATTAGTTTCTGACAACCGCATAAACATGACAACTTTGCTCCCTCGAGAACAAGGAGTATATCTCCAGAGTCGTGTGAAAACAATAGACAGCTATTTCACTCAGTCAATCGTGCATACTTAGTTTCACCAGGAGTGAAGAGAAATAGAGAGACAGGCGTTTTCAATAAAAGGTGTTATTTATTAAGCAGTCCTCTTTCTCATGCAAGAGAAGTGAATTGCCACAATTGCAATACTTATCATGAAGTAAAGTGCGTACAGTAAAAGTAGTATTATGAAATAATACTGTAAAAGCATTGATATGGTTTCTGAGCCATATGATACTTAAAATGGATAAAATATATACATACATAAAATCATTGACTAAACTTATTCAATTGGTGCTTCTAAGATACGCCTACACCGGTGTACCAGACCTAAGCCTAATACGTGGGAAGGAGTAAGTAAGTTGCAGTTTAAGTTAAGTTAGGTTTTTGCCAAGAATCTGAGTGAAGAATTCTCTAAGGATCTAATCAGATCCGTACCTTGGTTTTAGAATGAAGGAGGTCTTGTATCTCTCTCTCAGGACTCGATCTCCCAGCAACCTCCAAGTGTGACTGGAAACACCGGAGCTGGATTTCTCGGCAGGAGAAAAGACAGAGTCTCTCTCAGTGCATCAAATGGGAGTGTCGGCTTCCTTCGGCACTCGCATCAGCTGGGCGTCGGGCAAGTAGATAGCCGCTCTGCTCCAAACCACCGTGTGTTTGCTTAAGGCAACGTTGGTATATTTATACCTGGAAGGTGCCGGGTTTGACGTAAGGTTGGACATAAGACGTCACTAAGAACTTACAGTTCTTTCTGGACTCCAGGAGTTCTTCTGCAAATCAAAACAAAAGCAGGAGGAATTCCCGGGCTGCTGGAGGCTTGGTTTGTTTAAAGAACGCGTTGTACTTTCTAGGAGTCTATGGGAGTAGCCTTGCCGTATTTGGACTGCAATGGCTAAGACTAAATATGGACATGAATCTTATGCCTTTATAAGGATATGTTTTGTTATAACCACATAAAGGCATGAATCGGGAATATTTAATTAGGGTCCTAGATACATTCACAACACCCACTCCAGGTATAATGTCCATCATTACTAAATACTAAGCAATACTAAACATATAACGATGCATGTGTGTTTTCCAACCCACCTCAAAATACATAAATTGCATTCGAAATGGTGTATGGTATATACACGAAAATGAGTATTTATACTGTACGTTTTTCAAGCAGTGGTATCATTCATAAAATGCATATATAAATATTGGCTGAATGAATTGCGAAAATTACATTTATGAAATGGCTCTTAATACAGAAAAGAAGTGCGAGACCATTTCATCACATATTTACAAAATACTGTACATGTGCTAGAGGCTGAGGTAAAATATTGTCTCTAGTGTCTCCAAAAATAGAAGTTCTGTTCTCTAAGAATAGTTCTACTTTAAGCAGAGTATCATGTGCCAAAAAAAAAAGTTAATATTTTGGAAGTGGAAAAAATAATTTCGCTTTCAGGGGAAAAAATTGTTCCAATTGTTTTTAGTAGTGTTGTTTATCAAAAACTGAAGGCCGAATTCAGAGTTCAGGGAACGCTGTGTGCTCGTTGTATTAAAAGTAATTCTCGTTGTTAGGAAAGAACATCATATCAGACAGGGTTGCAAAAAATTGGTCTACAACAGTAGGTGAGAGTTAGACCAATTTCGAAAAAGCTGAAATAGTGCATATTTGAGAATCATTGCCATCATCGATGTCGGGATCAGCAATGCTCACAGAAGGTTGTAACTGTGTGGTGCTGCTTTCATCTCGTACTTCACCGCCACATAATCGTAATGGTGAAGTCTCAACGAATCCTGTCATCAGAATAGGTAGCTGCTGGGGACAACACGATGCATGAGCCGTTACCGAACCAAGCAAAGTATCGATATCCATAGGTACTGCTGATGGTAGTGTAAGACAGACGTCCAACACGCATTCTTCTCCGCATAGCAGACATCGAAGCACAGGTAAGATGCAATCTTGCCAGATTGGTCTGAATGAAAGAAACCAGGTTGCATTCAGATCTCTTAGCCGGACAAAGCCGAGGACTCTAGTGATTCGGTCTCCGTAGCGTAGCGTATTGCTAGGATCGTTTCTTCCATTGTAGCTGGAGTTTTGTCTGTGGCTTTGCTTGCCATATCGGAGCTGAAGGATCAAAAATAAAATTCCTGCTAAGAGTCCCAAAAGAAGAGGCAGGCCGCCGAGTAACGAAAGCACAAAATTCGGGAAAAGGCCCAGAACTGTTTCAAATGGTGCTAACAGTCCCGAAAAAATGGTCTTAAATACATGTGCGATGCCACTGGCATCAGACATGTTTAAGATTTGACCTAACATTTCTACGAAATGCACGGGGCAATTTGTCGATAATAGGGAATGTATCTCTGCCGCTGTCCTTGCAACTTGCAGATCATACGTCTCTTTGGACGAGGTTAAAGGCACAGTTGTCTGTAAAAGAATAGACTTCATTCTGCTTAAAGTATCAATTCGAATAGAAGAGATATTCAAAGAATGCCATATTGCCGCCTCCATGTCTGGATTGCTGTTTGGATACAATACTTGCATACAGCAAATGACCCTGGAAGTAACGGTTACGAGATAGGCTTTTCCTGGCACCATGCCACAACAGCTGTGGTCACTTATTAGAAAGTAGCTGCCATTGGAAAGCTGTCTGAAAAAAGGCTCTATCTGTGTTGCAGGAGTGCCATGCAGGTGACATGAAAGGTTGTTTGAAGAACCTTCGCAGGCTCCATGCAAGTTAATACCTTGACACAGAAGTGTACCGCTTAGTGATTTTTTACAATTGTTACCACTAAGAAATACTTCTTTTTTCCCTTCACTATACCATTTATGTGTGTAAGGTAAATTCCAGGTTGATTTGATGTATCCTTTACCCAACCTTTCATACAGGCCTGCTGGTATATACTTTTGGCAATACTGAAACTGAAAAGTTGTTATCGGAATTGTAATTATTCCATGTATTAGCCATTCAATGACAGGTCTCTCTGACATTGTCAATGGTAATCTCTCAAGTTTTTTAATGCTCAGAATCGTATAGTCTGCTCCTTTTTGTGCCAAACTGATTTGTTTATCAGTAAGGTTAAAGCTAGAAAATAATGACGTTATGTTGATTAGAAGCCATGGCACGTAGCCTGAACGCAGATTTTGCAACGTCCAGCCTAGCTGTACAATAGAACGTAATTGGGAATGATCATGTTGTAACATTAGCAAGTCCTGCTCTATTATATCAATTGCAGATGATACAATGCTGTCCAGTGAATAAATTCTGGAGGACAGAGTCGTTAACCCATTGTCCACTACAGAAAGTGATTTTTCCAAATGTATACCATCAATTTCTTGTATTTTTTCAGCAGTTTCAATTTGCGTCACTTTCCAAGCTTTGTTGTAAGCAGCGTATATACCGGCGTATATGAAACGTTTTTGATGCTGTTTGCGAGTTCCCAGTATGAAATCTCGCAAGTCAGCACCGTCTTTAAGTAAAGTTAAGTGTTGCTTAATTTCAGCCAGTGTGGATTTTTGTAGCCACTCAAGGCATTAAAATAAAACGTTTCTGGATCACTTGTGTTGAACCCTGAGAAGTATGCGAATTTCTCATAAAGTGTTTTCGAGCTGCCATTTGGCGGTGTTGGACAATGTTCCCATTGGTTATAAGTAAAAACATTTCTAGGTTGAGCAGATTTATGCAAATAGTGATGACCATAATGATTATAACAGTACATTTCTTCATAATTTGATGAACCCTGCAAATAATCATGTTCTGTAACTTTTGCTGACATTACTAAATATGACATCATATTATTAATATTTTCAAAGTCCCAATCATCAGAGAAAGTACTTGGTGTCACAAAGTCACTTAAGGAAACCTTGAACTGATGTGGATATTTCAAGAGCTCAATCGGACCATAGATTTCATAATCCGTTTTGTCCCATGCTACCCCACCGGGTATTGGATTGTCTGTGATGTTCACTGATGACAGTTCTCTTTTTTCGATGTGAGAGGATCTGTGAGGCTTTGGGACCAAGTTGATGTTCTGACTTGCTGTGTCCATTGTACTATATTTTCCATCAATAAATCTACCCAAACATAAAACCATGATGAGCCAAAGCAGGAGGAAAAGTACACCTAACACAATCCATAATTCAATCCATGGTGAAATCAGATATGTTTCTTTTAGTTGATGAAAGAGTTCAGTCACTTTTTCTTTGAAAGTTTTTGTTGCTGGCGTTTCTTCATGTTCACTTGGATCATCAGAAAAGTCATCGAAATTGATGAAGTAGCCAGATGCAGTTCTGTCAATTGTTGGAATTGCTTCCGGATTTTCTTTAGTCTTTAGATCTTTCTTTGGTACATTAGTATAGTCCGCTGTGTAGTTCGATGCTACATCATTGTAGACAGGTGTTTCTTGACGAACTGTTGCAATTTGGGTTTCAAGAGGCACAAGTTCCATGGCTTTGTTGCATAGTCCTTTTTTGTTCACTGCAGGTTTATCAAAAGTGATTAGTCTCTCAGTTTGAACCTCTTGGATTGTAGCAAGGTTTGGTCTTCTGCTACTTCTTGGGAGTCCACTGGGCCTACTACTTATTATTGGCCACATGATTGTGGTTTTACCAGGTCGATGGATACAACTCTGTTCTCCTTTTTACCAGCAAGGGGCGGTAGTACTACTGATCTTGTTCCGCTGACAGCTAAGACAGGTACTGCTTTTCTGTAAGAAGGCCCAAATTCCTTCTTCACCGCGGTCTTCTCTCTAACTAGATCCCCGATCTTTGGAATCCAGACAGGTCTTGCTGGGACAGGTGGTTTTTCTTCAGTGACTGTTGGCTTTAACTTTATGTTACTTAGACTTCTTGTTTCATTTAAGTCCAGTAAAACAGCCAAACGATCTTTGATATCAAAGGACTTTTCTTTCACCACTGAAGTCTGACAATCTAAGTCCTGGATTTTCATTCTAGTAACGAACAATAGTTTGTATGGAGTGATACCTCTTAGAGAATCTCTTGGCAGATTGTTAAGACTACTTTGGACACTTGTTAGATGTTTGACCCACCCATCACCCGAACCTAATACCCTCGCCGTTATAGATTGCTTTATGTCACGGTTTTTTCTTTCCACTACCGCATTACCCTCAGGATGGAAGGGGGAACCACAATGCAATGCCCATGCTGGCCATGGCCTCCTTGTAAGCTCGAGAGCTAAACGCAGGACCCTGGTCAGAATGTAGCATGCCAATTGTGTATGTGCTGATCTTTTATAACAGTTCTGGCGTCAGCCGAGCGCTGGGGCCACATCCAAATGAATCTCGTGCAGGAATCCACTGCGACCATGATATATTTATAGTTGCCATCCCTTTGTAAGGGACCACAGTGGTCCAGGTAAACACATGCTAATGGTTTATCTGAGACCAGAAGGGGCGTCTGTGCTGGTCGTTTCACTGTAGATACTTTCATTCTTTGGCAGATTTCACATTCTAGAACATAGTTCCTAGTTTGTTTTCTCATCCGCGGCCACCAATATCTCTGTTTTAATAATGATACTGTGGCGGAAATACCAGCATGTGCAGAAGCGAGCCCTTCGTGTGCCGCTAAAATTAGTCCTAATCTGTGTTCCATGTTTGGAATTGCCCTAGCCCCCACTCCAGGGATTTGAGCAATAGGAACATTATTCCCATCAGTTTTGTATGAGTACTTTACTGGAAAGCCTTTTGGGAGTGTCTTACCACTGTCTTTTACTGAAGCACTGACAGCCTGCATTATATCGCTGTCTATTTTTGTTTTTGACCGGGTGATGGCAGCTACGGAAGCCGTTTGCACGGCTGCATTCGCGGCCTCATCAGCCAATGAATTCCCTGCAAAGTGAACGCCATCACGTTGATGACTCAGTGTATGTATCACGTGAGTCTTTTGTAGTTCTTTCTGTAAAAGAACTACTTGTTCCCAAAGCATTTTATGCTTGATTGTGCCACCTTTTGCATCTTTGAAGCCGTTTTGAACCCAGTTCTGCAAGTATTCATTGTAAGACTGAACGCAGTAATATGAATCGCACACTATTAGTGCGGGGAATTCGCGATCGGTATTTTCAAGTGCCATCTTAAAAGCCAGTAGTTCAGCTCGCTGAGCTGTACAATCTCCTAGAGATTGAGTTTTGGTTACTAGTGGTCTAAATTTTCCTTCATGCCAACAACCTTAACAATCGCGCACGCAGCACTATATGCTTGTTTACCCCCAACTGCGGGTTGTGCTTATCTTATCTTATCTTAGGGGGAATTTGTATAGCGCGCTGACACCGAGAGGTGTCTTATCCGTCTGTATATATGTTATACAGCCGTAATGTTCCAGAGGCAGGATTTCGGTCGGCAGAGGACATTCATATTCATATTGGAGAAATTCTTGTGTTTTTAAATTAGGATCAAATTTGTATACTACGTCTGATGCAGCAAAAGAATTAACCCATTGTATCCATCTCGGATGTAGAGCTTTAGCATTTGGAATGCTTGCTCTTGTTACTGCTTCTACGGCAGGTACTGGTGCAACGATTATTATTCGTTTACCTTGTGCTAGGGCTCTTTCTTTTGCTACATCAGTTTGAACCACAGTTAGAATTTTTTCAGTAGATCTGAATTTCATTTCAGCTTGTGTGTACAAGTGTGATTTATAAGCTATTGGTACCGTTTCTGCCTCATTAGAGGTCAGGTACGTGAATCCGCATCTTCCTGGGATGACTCGGATTACAAGGTTGCGTTCGTTTGCCCGTGTTTGCAGTTTTGTTTTAGTTAACATGTCTGTTTGTAATGATCTTAAAATTTCTGTGTGTTTCTGAGTCCAATTAATTGGTTTGAAATCAGGTTTTATTAATTCGTAGAGAGTTTTAACCCTCTCTGCGTAATTAAGAATGTATGTTCTTCCGAAATTCAGGAAACCTAGTATTGATTGTAAGTTCTTCAGCGTTTTTGGTGCTTGGAGTACTGCACACTTCTCTAAGAAGTTGTCTGCTAGGCTTTTGCCTTCACTTGATAATTCATATCCTAAAAACAGGACAGTTAGGTGAGCAATTTGTGACTTTGTAAAGTTGAATTTGTACCCTTCAGCAGCGAACCCAAGTATTATGGTGTTCACACTTTTCAAGTGTGTCTCCAGGTCGTCGTCTGTAAGATAGATGTCATCGACATAAGATAATGCCTCATCATCATACATTTGTAGTAACTCTCTTACCCTTGCAAGAATAATCCTGGGCTATTCTTGAACCCCTGTGGGAGTCGACAGAATTTTTTTTGCGCTCTCATTGTTGAGAAAGCGGTCAAATACCTGCTTTCAGGTGCAATGTTTTGACAAAAGAAACCATTTGAGATATCTAATGTTGTTTTATATTTTTTGCGAACGATGTTATTCATTAGTGCTGCACTGTGTGAGTTTTGTACTGCAAATTTTTTGCCTGTAGTCCAAAACTAGACAATATGAATCATCTAGCTTGGAGACAGGAAACAAAGGATTGTTCATTTGTGAGGTGCATGTTTCAATCACCCCCTGATATTCAAGTTGCTCTAAGATCTCCCTGACTTGCTTTTTAGCTTCTTGCTTAACAGGATACTGCCTTTGGGAAGTAGGTTGATTTTTTAACTGGATTTTATGGAGAGGAAAATCCTCATCCCATCCTACATGATTTTTATATAATGCAGGGGCTTGGGCTACTCCCCATTTTCTTGCAAATGTGTATTTTTTATGAATTGGAATTTGATTTGAGAAGGCAGGCATAATCATTTCTTCACCATGAGGGCACTCCCTGACAAACTCTGGTGGCCAGTCTCTCTCAGCTAGAAGGATATCATAGCCTTTCGAAAGGTTATCCCAAAAGAGACCCTTTATTTTCCTAGTTTTGTCCCCCTCTATACGCAATGTTATTTCATATAATTTATGGGGTATGCTAACTCTGGTGTCTGCAGTTTCCACTTGAATGTATTCATTCGTGTCCACTGTCTCCAGAAGATTCATCAGGATCTTGCGAGCTATGGTCACTTCTGCTGCGCTGTCTAGCATTGTCTGGACCCACTCTCCGTTTTTCAGTTGTGTCCTCAGAATCCTAGGCATGTTTTATTTTAATACTGGCTACCTTCTTTTTTGGAAATTGTAATTTTTTACTTTGATGAGCAGGTTCCTTGTCTTTGTACTTGACGTGCTCTTCCTTGTGTTCTGACCGTCCTCTTCTTTTCAATTTCTGTGAGGAAGTCTGAAAAAATCGAGAGGGACGAGTATCATTATCTTGATATCTGTCAGATTTTTTCAATTTATCCCTATCTCTAAGGTTGTATCTTTTCTCAGAGGGCTTCCTCTGGGGAGACTTGCCTCCTCTTTCTGGAGATCTATCTCTCCTTTGAGGAGACCTTCCTCTGGACTGAAACCGTTTTTCTCTGGGAGTGGAATGTTTATTACCCTCCCAACTCTTTTTTGGAGTGTTGAGATTATTCTTAATGAAAGTTTTTTCAGGATTTTCAATTAGTTGTGGTTTTAGTGGTTTCCCATCCAAACTATCTCTACCTAGTTCTTCATAGGATTTTTCTATAATTCTGGCAAGTTCAAAAGGTTGTTCTGCTATATCTGTTTCTTTCAATTTCTGGCGGATCGCCACAGATGCTGCTTCTCCTTTTATGTTGGCTAGTAATATAGCCGAGACTTGCTTAAAGTCTTTTAGTAATTTCATACCTAGAGTTAAAGCAGGTTCTGGACCGTATTAATTTTGAATCTGTCTTAGTACGTCTGGTATAACCGGCATGGACGGAACACCTTGGGTTTTTGTGTATATTGAAGCAAAGACTGTGCCCCAAGTGTCACAGTCCTCCACATGTGGTGCGATCCCCATTGGAAGGCAGATAGTCAGAATTCTGTGTTTCTCATGAGGTGTAGTATCAGGAGATACTGCCTCTATTTGAGTGATTTTTTTGAGCCAACCAGAATGGAATTTGTTCCCGTTTTGCGGGTATTTTGCCAATGGCTGATTGTATATTCTGTGGTGTGATTTTATTTGTGTTGAGGGGTGTGCTGTGGAATTTGTATTGCTGGTTGGACTTGTTGAAGTCCGCATGACATATTGGACCAATTGTCTATGTATTTTAATTAGTAGCTTTAGATGAGCTAAAAGTTCCCGGTCTGACATCTTTTCAATGTCGGGATGTGGTGTGTAGCTGGCTAGAACCGGCCATGTGGCTCCTGGTCTACCTAGTGGACCGAGCCTGGTGATGTGATTTTGGTGTTTTAGGGTGCCATTAAAACAGAGCAGGTGCTCTTGGTATGTTAGTGGAATTTCAAACAACGTCCTCGAAAGGAGCGTATTCATCCAGAGGTTCCTCTATTTTGTAATAGTGGAAATCTTGTGTCACAGCGTGTGCTGCTGGAACATGTATCCATGAATAGAATACCTCTGTCTGCCGATATTCATGGGCCTCTACTACAAATATGACTGTACCACCTCTCGATGATAGTCCATTTTCTATAAGTTTAAGAGTTATAGTTCTTCTTACATTTACCGGAATGAATATAGCATTCGGGTCTTCATCTTGGAGACTTGTGTCATCCGCAAAAAGTTGAGCTGCTATTCTAGTTCTCTCTCTTTCATCTTCACTTTCTCCCATTTTACTGAAAGAAAGTTTTGTTTGCAGAGCAAGTTTCAAGGAAACAAAGATTAGGTGGACAATATTTTGGAACACTGTATCCTTCAACGTTGACTAAACCAAAAACGAATACATAGGAATCACTTCCTACTAAGTTCCGGCGGATATTAACCTTTTACCCACTCCAGACGTCTATTGGAGTTTTTACGGGAAAAGGGGTCTATGTGAAAAAGCATGACTGAGTTACTCTAGTATCTTGCGTTAGATTATCGCCTTGGCCTACGTTGGGCGCCATGTAGTGTAGTTCCTATATTCCCAATAGGCTCTGCGCATTAGAATAACATAAACAATAGTTTAGACGTAGGACTGAGGTCATCTAGGTCTCTACTGGCTATGTTAGACTTAATTAGGTTTGCCAGCTAGCTCAGAGGTCACTAGAAACTTTCTCAAATGTTCAGGAAGGAGTTAACTTTCCCAATTAGACAAGAAGGGATTAGTTTCTGACAACCGCATAAACATGACAACTTTTCTCCCTCCAGAACAAGGAGTATATCTCCAGAGTCGTGTGAAAACAATAGACAGCTATTTCACTCAGTCAATCGTGCATACTAAGGGACAGATTTACAAGCCCCTAGCGGCCCTTTTACGCCGCCGTTGCGTCACTTTTGTGACGTAGCGGCGGTGCAAAAGATGCACCCTGGTGCGGGGTACTTACAACGTGACGCATCTGGGAGATGCGTCACGTTGTAGAGCCCTGCGCCAGAAGGGGGCGTTCCTGTGTAAGGAGGGCGTTCCGGCGCAGAAACGCCTCCTAAAAGTGGCTGAGTGAAATCTACAAGATTTCACTCAGTCACTTTTGGGCCCAAGCTGCGTCAAAACCCAGCGCCTGCTTGAAGCAGGCGTAAGGATTGACGCAGCTTTGTAAGAATAGGGCTCCCCCAACCCTTGCTGGAGCTGCGTCGCACTTATTGTAAATCTGCCCCTTAGTTTCACCAGGAGTGCAGAGAAATAGAGAGACGGGCGTTTTCAATAAAAGGTGTTATTTATTGAGCAGTCCTCTTTCTCATGCAAGAGAAGTGAATTGCCACAATTGCAATACTTATCATGAAGTAAAGTGCGTACAGTAAAAGTAGTATTATGAAATAATACTGTAAAAGCATTGATATGGTTTCTGAGCCATATGATACTTAAAATGGATAGAATATATACATACATAAAATCATTGACTAAGTGTACTCAACTGATGCTTCTAAGATACGCCTACCCCGGTGTACCTGACCTAAGCCTAATACGTGGGAAGGAGTAAGTAAGTTACAGTTTAAGTTAAGTTAGGGTTTTGCCAAGAATCTGAGTCAAGAATTCTCTAAGGATCTAATCAGGTCCGTACCTTGGTTTTAGAATGAAGGAGGTCTTGTATCTCTCTCCAGGGCTCGATCTCCCAGCAACCCGCAAGGGTGACTGGAAACACCGGAGCTGGATTTCTCGGCAGGAGAAAAGACAGCGTCTCTCTCAGTGCGTCAAATGGGAGGGTCGGCTTCCTTCGGAACTCGCATCAGCTGGGCGTCGGGCAAGTAGATAGCCGCTCTGCTCCAAACCACTGTGTGTTTGCTTAAGGCAACGTTGGTATATTTATACCTGGAAGGTGCCGGATTTGATGTAAGGTTGGACATAAGATGTCACTAAGAACTTACAGTTCTTTCTGGACTCCTGGAGTTCTTGTGCAAATCAAAACAAAAGCAGGGGGAATTCCCGGGCTGCTGGAGGCTTGGTTTGTTTAAAGAACGTGTTGTACTTTCTAGGAGTCTATGGGAGTAGCCTTGCCGTATTTGGACTGCAATGGCTATGACTAAATATGGACATGATTCTTATGCCTTTATAAGGATATGTTTTGTTATAACCACATACGGGCATGAATCGGGAATATTTAATTAGGGTCCTAGAAACATTCACAACAGTCTTTGCAGGATAGCTATGCCCCTATCGGGGGAAGCCTGAAAGGCTGGGGCCCTGGGAAACAGCACATGTTGCACTTGCCTGAAATATATTAGGGACACCCAATAGCATAACCAAGTCTATTCATGTGTAGGCAATGGGTCAGTGCAACTTATGAAATTAAACACATCACTAACAGCATGTGGCACACAACTAGATGTAGTAACTCCTAGGTACACACTGTAAAATGGACACACGTCCATGCAGAACTACACAAATGTATGACAAGTTGACACCCTCAATATGTAGATACAAGGATATCTAACTTCAAACACATATCCAACTGACAACAGAGGGAGAAGCGCAACCTAAATTATGTGGACAGTGGCCAGGCCAAGCTGAAATATTTACCACATAGCACGTCATCCAATGTAATTTCTGCCTCATTTGGATGTCATCCCACAAAGACATCCATCTAACATTTCACCTTGTCCTAACTCCAGCACTGGCTCTATGGGCATATCATGCTAACCACAACAACTGGATCAGCAATCAGGGGTCAAACATACACAACTGTCCTCACACATCACTAACTATACACTAACATCATATAGTTATAAAAGTAATAGCAGAACCAATGTCTTCCAAACTAGGAAAGGTTTTATTGATAGTAAGAAAAACCATCAAAGAAAACAAAGCACAATGGCAAGTCCATTGTCATACAATGCGCCACAGAACAAAGCTGTGCCACCAAACTTGCCCTTACTGACATTGCTTGGGAACCTCCTCACAAAGGGCCATCCAATAGGCATAGCACACACCTCGAAGATGGTTCTTGAAAAAGGGGGAGAGAGGTTTAGGTTTGGGAAGGTTTACTTTTAGGAATTTTAAAAATCTTTTTCTGTTTAGGCTGGGTTCAGGGAGGTGGGGAGACTGCTTTTCAGGGGTGGAGAGGGAAGTGTAAGGGATGGGTGTGGGTGTGGGAGGGGCTTTTGTGACTTGCAGAAGTGAGGTTAACTTTCACAGGGATAAGGGCAAGGGCAAACATGTCAGATTCATAGGAAAAACGGGTAGGGTGTTTGGTGTAGAGTTCAGTCTAGGAGGAAGAGGGATTTGAAGTCTGGGATGGGTCTGTGTTTCTTAGGTGGGAGTGTTGTGGATGAGCTAGGTGTTGTGGTGTCTGTGGGTATGGTTGTGTCTGTGGATGTGTGGAATCCATTGGAACGTGGAAGTTCGCACGACTATATACATGTTGTAATCAAGGTTGGTGAAGTTTGTGGGTTCCGTAATCTATGTGGACCCGAATGCACAAGTGATTACCACGCCACCACGGCTTCAACCATACTGTTTATGTGACGGTTCTGATTTATGCAACCGTTTCAGGTTTCTTCATGAGCTTCTGGCGTGACAGTACCGCTCACTCAAAAGCTACCTCAAAATAGTCCACTGATGAAGGGTTAAGCCCGAAATGCATTGGGCAGAAATTAATGAATAACTATGCAAGTCATGTATACTATGGAATCAATAGAATCAAGTTGAAACAAAATAAAAATACAACTTCATGAACAAACCACACAGAAACTTTTGGAAATGTATTGAAAGGTGTGGCCATTGGGGCCACTACTCTTACAGGAGACAGCGCTTGTTCTCTACACGTGTCTGTGGAGGGGCAGTGCTTGTTGCTGTGATGTCTGTGAGTATGGTTTTGTCTGTGGATGGGCACTGTGTGTTGCTGCGATGTCTGCAGGTATGTTTGAGTGTGTGGAGGGGCAGTGTGTGTTGGTGTGATGTCTTTGGGTATGGTTGTGTTTGTGGAGGTGCAGTGTGTGTTGCTGCAATCTGCAGGTATGGTTGTGTCAGTGGAGGGGTAAGTGTTTTTTTTGCTGTCATGTCTGCAGGTTTTAGTGTGTCTGTGGAGGGGTCTGTGTGTGTTGTTATGTCTGCAGTTATGGTTGTGTCTATGGAGGATTTTGTATGTGTTGCTGGGGTGCCTGAGCATATCCTGGAGTGGTGGGAATGGTGAGTGTCTGCGGTGTTCATGTATGTTTGACTTTCTAGGATGTCTTGTGTTTCTGTGTTGTGCTTGTGTCTTTTGAAGTATGAGCATGCTTAGGTGTGCATGTGCTTGGGAAAGTATTAGGTAGAGGGAATGTGGATGGGGAAGGGGCAGTGGGGTGGAGTGGTGGGATGGGTGGAGGGCTGCCATGAGGGATGAGGCCAGAGTCTGTAAAGATCTCTGTAGACCAGACAGGGAGGTGTGAATGCCTTCCAGGTAGGCAACCACCTGGGTCAGCTTGTTGCCTTGCTCCTGGATGGCGTTCCGCACTGCAGTCTGACCCACAGGAAATCTCCTCGGGAGGTCAATAACCTCTTCACTCAGGGCAGGGGGGCTAACAGGGGCAGAGGCTGAGGTGCCTGGAGCGAAGGAGACATGTTAGTGATTGGGAAAACTGTACATAGGCAAAATGTGTGCAGCACACTGTACACTGCGGCAGGCGGTAATACGTGTTATGCTATCCTCACTATAGTGGCAATTTCAATTCTTTGAATTGATGATGTGCACAGTTCTGTTACAGCCTTGTGAAGGCCAGCTTGGGGATGACTGTTGAATGTTCAAGATATGACAATGATGATGTAAAATGTGTACGGCTTATGAAGCTTTGATGTTCATACTCAACTTTAGCCTTACTCTCCACATATGATTCTCTGCGAGCTGTAACGAAGATACATATTTTGTTACTCCTTTCATAGGTACCCTGGGAGAGGGAGAAGACATTAGCCTCCAGTTGACTGCACATTTCCAGACCTACAAACCATGGAAGAACAACATATCATCATGAAGTTCCGGCAAAATAGGCAAACAATTGTGGATCTATGTCATCAGTTGGAGCCTGACCTCAGTAATCCTATACCAATACCACTTAATCTCCCCGAGGGCTCCCAGTGCCTGGATACACTTAGGGGCGATAAGTTGCACTTTACAGATCTGGAATTATAGTTAAACTCATGTCAGTTTTGCATTTTTGCATTTTTTACCACAGGCTCGTTTCAATTCAGTGTTGCTATTTCTGGTGGAATGTCACAACCTATGTTCAGTCAAGTCCTCACAAAGGTGCTAGCAGCACTAAGGAGACATGTGGACAGCTCCATCTAGTTCCCCAGATGTCAACATTTAACCACTGTGAAGGCGGATTTCTATGGATTTGGTCACATCTCACACACTATTGATGCAACCATATTGGCTTAATACCACCACACAACAGGGAACAAGTCTAACAGAACAGGAAGCACTTCCATTCTATCAATGTGCAAGTCGTATGCTTACTGGATTTGTACATCTCACACGTCTGTGCCTGATTTCTAGGATTTGCGCAAGATTTCTTCGTACTGCAGAACATCACCATACCCCTGTTGATGTACCAACTACTACCAGAGAGCCCCTAGCTTGTAGGTAAGTGTGATATGTCCTAACTTTGTGTGGCAAATGTCAAGTAGTATGGCTAAAAGATTGTACCTAAATGTTCCATCTAGGAAACTCAGCATATTCCAACCAGCCATGGGTGTTGGCATCTCTGAGGAATCCTACAACACCTGGGGAAGCCCGTTTCAATGAGGCCCATGGAAGAACACGGCAGCCCATGAAGCGGACTTTTGGGCTACTGAAAGCCAGATTCAGATATCTGGACCGGACTTAGGGAGCCCTCATCTGCTCATCCGGGAAGCGGATCATGGCCTGATCCATACTCCACAACATTGCTCTGTGATGGAGCATACCTTACATTGCAGAGGATGGAGGCCATGAAGACCCAACGGGTGAGGACCCTGAAATGCCAAATGAAGATGATGATAGTGGTGAAGACGAAGGAGCTGAGTTGTGGTGGGATCTCATCCAGAACTACTTCTCCTGAGTGTAGTATGGTGTGAGATGTGATGACTTTGACTAGTCTTGCAACTCTTATAGTGATTTTTTCCCTCTGTTTATACATTTTTGGGGCAATGAAAAAAAACAATTTGTCTGTATTTTACGTGCATAAATGTCCCACAATCCCAGAGTCACTCCTAGACCTAGTTGTCCTCCACATCATCAACAATATGCATTCATGGCCATGTTCTTGCAGTAATCCCCCGTCAATCCCAACTGCACTTTTTAAATTGGCAGTTTTGTTATTGCTTCAGAAAACTCAATTGCAGGCCCGTTGTAATTATATTTACCCCAGAAGTACCAATATGGGCATGAAGGTTCACCCCACCAAACATAGCAGTCCTAAACAGGAGAGAAAAAAGAAAAAAAGGATGCCATTATCAACAGCCTCAAATATATTATGCATGAACATACAACTTATAACTTATTACCAGAAACTAATATTACCAAATGTTAGGTGTTTCTGTGCTTCCCGTACCCTCTCCCCCAGGACACCCACCGTATGTCTCTAAATTGCAGACAAAAATAAACCATTGTTACCAACACATTACCATTCCGTCAATTATGTCCACATGTACATAGCAGCACACCCTGTGGGTTCTGCCTGTGTGGACCTTATCTGGTCTCCTCAAGTAGTCTCCGGTTCCTTATTCTGTGAAAGATCCTCTTTCGGATCAGGAAGCATGTTCATTTGCAAAACCACTAGTATCGAGTTCCAGCTATCTGTGATGGGAAATTTGCACTGCCCCAAGGTGTCCTCCCTCTAGAGGGATGCTGCCTCAGCTCTATCCCAGTTAAGTACAGAGTGGGTCCAGACCACTAGCTTTGGTGGATCTTTAGACTTCCATCTCCTCATTATTAATCCTTTCGCCATAACCAGCCCCAGATCCAAAAATCGACTGGTGGCTCTATGCTTTTTGTCTCATGTGCACAATCCTAAAAGACACATTTCCCATTTTTTTGAGAGCCTTTTATCAGTGCAAACAGCTAAACGGTGCACTACTCTCTCCCAATACTGCCCTAATTTGCCAAAGGACCACAACATACGCACTATATATGCATCCTGACAGGACCATCGAGGACACTGTACATCATCACTATTAAAGTAGCGATTGATTTTCTCCTGGATTAAATAGGCACAATGTATTATATAGTATTGTACTAATTTGAATCTGGCATTGCGGGGGACCTGGGTGGAACTTGCCATAATCATCTACATTATGCGTCTGAGCATGGGCAACCAAACTCTAGTTCCCACTTCGCCCGCAGCGGTGTGAGAATTAATGTTGTATGTAAACAGAGCCACCTCTGCGAAGCAACGGGTGAGGTGCCTGCCATTTTCCATAAAGCGTATATATTGGAGTACTACATTTGTTGGCAGTTTGCGTAAAATCTCCCCAACTACGTTGCAATAAGCTTATCCAAGAGGCACGCATGAGGAAATGTCCTGCAGGTATTTTGACTTCCTGTGTAATATCAGTGTACAGGTTGAGTGTTCCATCTAAATAAAGGTCACCTAAGGTGTATAGGGCCACCTCATGCCATGCATCAAGATCAACTAGGACAGCTACCCCTCAGGATCCCCAGTAAGGGTATCGCAGGTGCATGAGGTCTAATATGTCTAGTGAGGTATAATGAGCAGTGATTACATCTATATGCTACGCGCATCAGCAAGGGACAAGGGCTAATCTTACTGCCACATGGGTGAAAAACGCAAGGCTGTTGTGTTCATTATATTTCACTTCGTCGCATGCTGTATCTGCAAAAAAGCGACTCGCCACACAGGGCCCCATTAGGATGGCGGGAGGATTGCCCCTGCCATCAGTGCAGAAATGACCCTCTGCCATATTGCTATGGCTGGGGGGTCCGCGGCGGACGGAAAGACTGCCTGCCGTATTTCCGCCCCGTCCGACTTGCAACCATTGCGGAAAAGGCTGCAATATGGTGGCGGAGTCTGTTTGACACCGCCAGCCAAATTACAATATGCTTTGAGGAATGCCTTTCCGTGACGGCATTGCCGCCATGGAAAGGCATGCGGAGTCTGCTTGGGGGGCCTGTTTCGGGCCCCCAGGGACTCCGGTGGGGTGGGGGGTGCAGATGGCGGGTACCTATGGTACCCCCCAGTATTTCCATGCTGAAGATAACAGGCACCGCGCGGTGCCTGCCATGTTGTGCATGGAAGTGCACAACATGCCTTCCTGGCATTGTGGCGGGTGGTGCTGAGTGCACTGCCCACCACAATTTCAGGAATGCTGGATGCGCCCGCCACTGTGGCGGGCGCATCCTAATGGCAGCCATGGGACCCCCACCCTTATGGCGAGCGGTCCCTCTGTTCAACGAGATGGCAGGTGGCCAAAGTCCACCCGCCATCCTAATGTGCCCCCCAGTGTAGTCGGGATGCTAGGTAGTAGTGCAAGTGATCCCCAATCCAACAGCAGATACAGGTTTGGAACACCACTCTTCATCTTGTGTTACTCCATATTAACTCTCCGAACATGCATTCAATTGGTCGAAAAAAGGAGGATGGTAAATACAACGTTAAGTTAGTAAAATAATATAATAACTGCAGAGGTACTACCATTTTTATGAGCGACACCCTTCAGGCTCCGAAAAGGTCAAATGCGAACAAACAAGTCTTATATCAATGAACTTGCAGTCCTGCAAGATGTGCGAAGCGACTGAGCATATTAGGTATGGTATTCAGCACCGCTCCAACATTCTTTATGTACAGTAGTAAATCGTCAGCATATACGGAGATTGCGTGTAGTTCATTTCCCAGAGGGATTCAGGAGGTTGCAGATGTTCACATCTCCAATGCCATAGCTTTGATTGCTAGAAGAAAAAGAAGAGGGTAGAAGGGACAACCTTGCCTGGTGCCTCTTTTCACTGATATGGGTTGGGGACATCATGCGTCCTGTAATCATCCTCACAACTGAGTTTTTATATTATAGCTGCACCAATGTGATAAAATATATGCCCAGTCCGTATCTGGTCAAGGCATTGAAGATAAAGGGCCATTCCACAGTGGCAAACGCCTTCTAAGCATTCGGTTGTGGACCAGCAACAACCGAGAAATATTGTCGTCTGCTGCAAGATGTGCATCCATTGTTAAGTAAACAAATAATACAAGCACACGGGCAACTAATGTGACCATTAAGCACAATTCACCAAAGATGCTGCAAAAAATGCAATGAAAAAACACCGACAAGACACCAAATATACTTTCTACAGAAGTCACAAGACCAATTCTTATATTTTAAAAAAAGTAAGCTAACCCCCTACTCGAGGACGCATTAAAGATAGTCTAAATTAACTCCCTAAAATTCCACGGCACGTCTGTATTTAACAAAGCATACACTTCTGTGCGGGTGTTTGCTACATGAAGGACAAATGTTTCTCTAGCAGATGTAAGAGCTACCTCTTTTTGAGACAATAGCGCTTTTATACGACTCATTTGGTTGACTCTGCTTTCAAGGTCGAAATTGACAGCCAGATGGAAACATCCAGCTTCCCATGCAGAGGAGTTAACACAACTTTTTTTTACTCAAACCACACGCTCAGTTACCGTAATCATGTAAGCATTGCCTAACATCGCACAATAAGACACACAGCTGAATCGGATCTCCAATGAGTGACCACTTCTAACTATTCTCATAGCGCGCCCTATGCTCTCATTTGACAGTGAGAGAGTGATCGCACCATAGTTTCTACTGCTAATCATTCTCAGCATACGCTACGAATACGGTAAAACATCGATAATTTTAACACCGGTCCTTGATAATATGCCCCGAATTTGTAACGCGCCCTGCATCGCAAAATGCCATGCAGGGCACGGAACGAAGCGGCATATTATGAACAACATTAGGCGATACATTATCGCCGCTTTTATCGACAGAAAACTGCCGATAAACCGGCAATAATGGGCTTGATAATAGGCCCTTGTAAATTCCCATAGCAGCCCAGGTTCTGGTGTTAACCTGGGCTGCTATGGAAATTCACAAGGGCATATTATCAAGACCATTATCGACGCTTTATCTGCAGTTTCCTGCCGGTAAAAGCGACGATACTGTATCGCCTTATGTTGTTGATAATGTGGCCCGAAATTCGTTTTATTAATTTAATTGTTTACTTACCTAGAATCATCCAGATTCCGTTCTTTATCACACCCCCACCCTGCCCCACCCCCGCTCCGCCTGTCTCACCGCAACACCCTCCAGGGGCCGCGTCCGGGCTTGATAATACGCCCTTGTTAATTCTCATTGAAGACCATGTTAACACCAGAACATGGGCTTCTATGAGAATTAACAAGGGCGTATTATCAAGACCATTTTCGCCGTTTTATCGTCAGTTTCCTGCCCATAAAACGTCGATAATTTTAACACCGGTCCTTCATAATATGCCCGTCAGTGCCATATTATCAGTAAAGGGCGATACATTATTGCCGCTTTTATCGGCAGGAAACTGCCGATAAAGCGGCGATAATGGGCTTGATAATAGACCCTTGTAAATTCCCATAGCAGCCCAGGTTCTAGTATTAACCTGGGCTTCTATTGCAATTCACAAGGATATATTATAAAGACCATTATCGCTGCTTTATCGGCAGTTTCCTGCCGATAAAAGCAACGATAATGTATCGCCTTTTGTTGATAATATGGACCATTGCTCTTTTTCTGACCAATAAACTTAGGTGCATATTATCAAGGACCGGTGTTAAAATTATCGCCATTTTATTGGCACGAAACTGCCGATAAAACACGATAATGAGCTTCATATTATGGCCTTGTTATTTCGCATAGAAGCCCATGTTAACACCAGAACACAGGCTTCTATGGGAATTCAAAAGGACGTATTACCAAGCCCACCCTCCCAACATTAATAAAAAACTCCAGACAATGCAGGTACCCGGAGCTGGAAGGGCATTTTACAAATTACTTCCCCAGAAAGGTGGCGTTCCCTGCGACGTGTACGGTGAGAGAGGGAGGGAGAGCTCAAAACATATTTTTATTTTTTAAAAAGACCCAAGGGGGGCCGCTCCCCGAGACTGCGGGGAGTAGGACCGTAACCCCCCGCATACTTCAAAATAAAACCAAGTAAGTGCCGTTCCCCAGTGCTCGGAGCACCTTAGAAGCCCCCATTATGAAGAAAAATTGCCCCTGTAATTTGCTCCCCGGGACCTAATGAATAAAACAGACTTCTACTTTTTTTCCCACCTTTTCCACCACATACAAGTACTGCACAAGTACCACGCCATTTTTTATTTAAAAAAAAAAAATTGAGCCTACAGATCCATGTACCACCCCCTGACCAAGACTATAGGCTCAGAATGTTTCTACCCTGCCCCCTTTCCTTATTTCTCAACTTTGTTTTACTGTTTTCTTGTGACTTTGCTCTCCCGACAAACAACATGGCTGCCAACACTTCTTGGTTTGGAGTATTGGCAGCCAATCAGCATGCAGCTCCTGCTCGTAATTGTAGGTATTTACATGCGCGTACGCCGCGATTTTTCTTTAAAAAAAATAAAATAAAAAATAGAGCCTAAACCTCCATGCACGACCCCCTGAGCAAGCCTAGAGGGTCAGAATGTCTCTACCCTACCCCCTTCCCTTATTTCTCAACTTTGTTTTACTGTTTTCTTGTGACTCGGTTCTAGCGAGGCACAAGATGGCCGCCAACTCTTCCTGGTTTCGAGTGTTGACAGACAGTTCACAACCAATCAGCATGCAGCTCGTGCTCGTAATTGAACACATTTCAGTACGCGTACTGAACTCCGACTCTAGATATCGCTATGATTACTTGCAATTTTCTCAGAAACTACTGAACAGATTTACACCATTTAACAAAAAGCACAATCTGCGAACCAAACTCTACCTCTCTGCCAAATTTGGTGAAATTCCGTTCAGCCGTTCGGGCTGTAGTCCTGGCTAAAGGTCCCTATGGAAAATTGCATGGGGAAAACACGTTTTGGGACCCCCTTTTTTCTCGGCCCCCAATTGACGAATCACCCCCAAACTTTCAGGAAAGGAGCGGAACCGAGCAGGCCATTTTCTTCGAGAAATTAACGAAGATTCGTCCACCGGTGCCAAAGTTATTCCAAATAGATGTAGATTTCCTATGGAAACTAGTATATATATATATATATATATATCAAAATACACACACAGACAATAAATTACAAACTATAACAAATTATCTGGATTTGTTTTTTTTAAATATTCCAATTTAATTAAACATCAAAACGTAAACAACATATTTTTTAATTTTGTTTAATTTATTTTCTTAGCCATGGGTATAATTCATTATAACAACAAACGATGCAAGAATAAAAAACCCATAACAGAGAGTAGAACATACATAATCCAGGAAAAAGATAGAGAGATAGCATCAAACGAAACTTAATATAATTACCACAAACGTACCAGGAAAAGACAACATCAACAAGACCGATAACACATTATTCCTAAGAATAGGAAGTGATCAAAGAAAGACAAATACAGAAGTCCAAAAAAAAACAAGATTGCGGGCCTCTAACATTGGTTAAGGCTAATTCCATTTCATATACTTGTCTAAATAAGTCCAAAATTCAACCCTTCTCCCAAACCAGACACAGAGACCCAAAAGATCTAGACTCGCAATGTCCAGGAGCAAAGCGATGGAGCTTGCCTCCTCGTATGACACTGCCTCCTCTCTCTCCCCTAAAGCCAAGATCCAAGTCATCACAGGATTTAGAAGAGACCACTCCCCTCCCAGAGACCCAAGACCCCCATCCTTCCTCATGAACATCCCCAGGGCCCCCTTAACCGCATGCGTGCGGGCGGAATTCCGCCCGTACGCTGGGTTTTGCGGAATCGCACTTTACGTGACGAGCTGGGCTCGTCATGAGCGTGCGAGGAGGCTACGCCATGACGAGCCCAGCTCGTCATGAGCGTCGAAGGGGTTAATAAAGAAACTCAAAAATGGGCTGTCTTCCACCAAGTGCATACCCATAAATTGCAGATCAGCTACCAAACATGCAACAGAGCTGGCAGAAACCATCGTTTCTCATGACATTGACATCACCTTCATCATCGAGTCATGGCTTAATAAGTACTCCTCCCCATTCATGGGCATGCTTGTAACCCCAGGCGTTGCAATCATCAATAAAGACAGAAAAGACCAGTGAGGTCGGGGTGTAGCTATCATACACAACACCAACATTTCTGTGACGGAAACCGACACCTTCAACTACAACACCTTTGAATGTCTAGCCGCTAACATCAAGACAAGGGATAACAAACCGCTACTCTGCCACCTCCTCTACCACCCGCGTGGGCACACTGCCATACTCAGAGAATATTTATCCGACCTGATAACCCACTGCTAACACCAACTTTATTCTAGGTGACCTCAACCTTCACTGGAATAATGAAAATAACCCGCTGATCCAAACCCTGAATGAGCTTCTACGCAACAACAACCTGACCCAACACTGCGCTGAGGAAACCCAAAGCGGAGGATCAACCCTTGATGCCATCATTGCCCATCCAGACTCAGTCACGATCGACCACATCCTGCCTGTTGATTAGTCCGACCACCACATCATCTTATTCAACATCAACCAAGTGCTCCTAGGCCGCCCCCCATGCGAGACCCATCAGGGCTAAAAAAGAACAGAACCCTTGTCCATCAAAAAGCTGACCAAGTTGAGAAATACCCTTACGCTGCCAGCATCTACCATAAAGGGATCACTGAAATAATATCGAGGGACAGAATATCGACCATCAAAAATATCGTTGACAAAATATCGACAGTCAAAATATCGAGTTTCTATCTACAAACAGGTAAGTACAAAAATATCGAGTTAAAAATATCGTTTACAAAAATATAGTTGTAAAAAATATCGTATTTACTAAAAACAGTGTTAAATTAAATTAATATTAATAATTAATTACTAAAATATACTTAAAATTACTTAAATTAACTTATAATAATTAAATAATTAATGAAAGTTAAATAAATATTTTTTTATTTCATATTTATTAAAACATATATATATAGTAACAAAATATAATAAAATAATACCCAAAAACTGAAAACTGACCCTGAACCCTAAAAATACCCCTTTACCCAAAAACCCAAAACTGACCCTGAACCCTAAAAATACCCCTTTACCCAAAAACTGAAAACTGACCCTAAACCCTAAAAATACCCCTTTACCCAAAAACTGAAAACTGACCCTGAACCCTAAAAAAAATACCCCTTTACCTAAAAACTGAAAACTGACCCTGAACCCTAAAAGTACCCCTTTACCCAAAAACTGAAAACTGACCCTGAACCCTAAAAATACCCCTTTACCCAAAAACCCAAAACTGACCCTGAACCCTAAAAATACCCCTTTACCCAAAAACCCAAAACTGACCCTGAACCATAAAAATAAAAACGAACTTTTTTACTATCTATATTATATACTTACATATTTTCACTTTCTATATTATTTACAGTCGATATTACTTCACTTACCTTAAAAACGATATTTTGGCTGTCGATATTCTGTTCTGTCGATATTTTGTCCAAACGATATTTAAAACTCGATATTCTGTCCAAACGATATTTTGGAGTCGATATTATGTCTGTGCACCACCATAAAGATCATGAAATATGTCGGGTAGGATGGGATTGCCCCACAACTTCATATACGAGTGCAGCACTGGCAAAGAGTATTCCTGACAGATATCTTGCCATATCCTAGTGATGTCCTTAATTATCTTAAACCTGCCCCGTTTGTAGTAGTTAGGGTCAGCCGTTTTGTAAAGCAGTACCCAGTATTTGGTCCACAGGCAAGTTGTTATGCAAGCCAAGTAGTGCTACTGTCAGGCCCTCTAAGTAGGCTTCGGATTCGACCAACAAATGTGGCCCAAAAATAAAGTTTGAAATCTGGAAGCTTAAAACCTCCTTGTTTATATGGTAATTTAATATACCGAAGAGCTCTCCTTGCGCGTCTATAACCCCAGATAGAGCTGCCTACAACACTATCTAGATGCCAAAAAAATATCCACGGGACCCTTAGAGGGATTGTACGATATAAATATAAAAAATTTGGGAGAATATTCATTTTCACTATATTGCCCCACCATTGTATGCTGAGAGGAAGTCGGTGCCAACTACGTAATTTTGCCGTAACAGTTTAAAGCAGTGGTTCGTAGTTCAGAGAGACCACATCGTCCACTTGGCTACTGAGACAGACTCGCAGATATGATACTGTTGTTGTAATCCCTAGTGTTTGTAGAGCAGTTTCAGGTAGAAAATTTAGAATTGTCTGGGTCTTATTCAAATGTAATTTGTAGCCAGAAAAAGAGCCAAAACGCTATGCCTCTTGTCTGATTTCGTCTATAGCTTCTACTGGGCTGGAGGAAAAAATGGTGATGTTGTCCGCATACGAGGTTAGTTTTAGTTCCAAACTACTAAGTGACACTGGAGATATCCTAACATTTTGCAAAAGATGCTTTATAAAAGGCTTAATATAAAGAGCAAGCAGTAATGGGGATAACGGACAGCCCTGACTGGTACCCCTTCAAACAGAAAAATTGGTAGAAGAAAGGTTGTTCAGCTTTACTGCTGCTGTCGGGTTATATAGTTTCTGAATCGCCGAGATAAACCTTTGACCAAGGAAGTATGATGACATAATCGGCCATAGTGCTCCCCAAGCAACTCGGTCAAAGGCCTTCTCGGCGTCCAGCATCAATATCTCTATACGCCGATTTAATTGACCAGAGACGTTGAATGAGCTGCTGTGTCTCTGCCAAGGAGAAAGCTGTGCTGTTGTTCCGAGACTAGCTGATGTATAATAGGAGCCAGCCGAGAAGCTAGGATTTTAGAGAAAAGTTTAGCATCAGTGTTGATCAATGATATAGGGCGGTACTAGCCCATGTCCTCTACCGATTTCCCCTGTTCAGGAAATACTATGATATTGGTGATTTTCCAAGAGGAAGGGACATCTTCCACTTGAATAATATTGTTAAATAATGTAGTGAAGACAGGTACCAAGATATCGTTAAAGCGTTTACAGAATTCCAACAGGATAGAGTCGTGACCAACAGCCTTACCTGCTGGTGAGGTACTGATCGCTTCCCCAACCTCCCATAGTTCAATATTTTTTTGGAGAGACTCATAGTTTGACAGGTAGCGCACTCTCCTGCATATACTCCATGGCTGTTTGTTTGCTAAAGGACGTTGATTTGTTGTATAGATCTACATAGAATTGTCTAGATTGTTCGACTATGTCTTCTGATCTAGTGTAGAATAGACCAACTCCCACTTTTATTGTTTTAATGCATGATCTGGCCCTTTGGTCAGCAATCTGAGTGGCTAACAAGTGGCCTACCCTGTCCCCATATGCAATTGCTTGGATTTATACTTGTGGTAATTGGCAGCTACTCTGTCCAATAACCTCCGATTAAGCGTAGCTCTTACTTCTACCAGCCGTCGATATATTGGCTGTTCTGCTGCATCTTTTAGAGCAATAGCTCTTGCATGTTGCTGCTCCAAATCTGATAAAAACCATGTTCCTTCTCCACCTCCCTTGTAGGCTGATGATTCTGCCTTAAGATATACTGCAACGTGGCCCCTCTTACATAGGCCTTCAAACAACCCCATACCACTGCAGTGGGCGCAGTGCCCCTGATATTCTCCAATGTACCCCGCCTAAATTTCACAAAATCTAAATTACTTAGGAGGTGTCTGGGAAATTAAAACCCCCTAAATGGTTCTTCCCCCCGCTGCTTCTGCACAGTTAGCATCACCGGATTATGGTCCGATGTAATGATAGGACAGACCTCTATAGATGCTTTTTCCAACATAGTTCTATTAATAAAGATCATACAGTTTCTGGAATATTGTTTATGTAGGAATGGATAAAACGTGTACCCAGGAATAGCTGGATATAATCTCCTCCAAGCATCCTCCAGCTGATGTATATGGAGGCGTTCTAAGATAGCGATCCTAGTCTTGCCCATTCTAGCACGCGCTGTAGTGTTAGTGGTGTCAATCTTCTAATCAATAATACAATTAATATCCCCCATAACTTTCAACTCGCCATCCCGCTCCAATAATTCAGAACATAAGTAATAGATAATTTCGGGGCAATCCGTATTAGGACCGTAAACCATGCATATCGTTTCCTACGTCCCCAAATCAACAATTGAGCAAATTCCCATCTCTCTTTAGAGTCGGCTAATATACGTAGAACTGTTGCTCTGCAATTCATAGATTTTAATATGGCTACCCCTTTGAATAGAGACCGCCTGTGAACTATTTACTCGAAACCAAGCTGTTTTAGCTGTGATCTGTCCTTAAAAGCTAAATGTGTCTCAGTAAGGCCCAGTATATGGGGTTTAAATGGGCAAAGCTCCTCCATGACTAGCCAGTGGTTTCTGCCCTGATTAAGCCCTGCTACGTTTCAACACATATATTTGAAATCAGACATTAAACCATATTTTTGAACCCCATTCGGTCACTTCCCCCCTTGTTCCATAATTCTTTCCCTTCTGCCAGTGATATTCTAACTAAAGTAGCTAAAGTGTGGCTATTTAATCCCCCCAACCCCCTCCCCTCCAGCAACTCCACCAGGTCGACCAATGGCAGCCAACTGCAATTCTCTGCATATCACCCACCCTTTCTAACCCCTCCTGTGCCTACGAGAAGGAACCACCCCGTCCTCTGCTGTCCCTGACTAACAGCTTTAAGAAGACGCCCCCCCACCCCACCCGGGAGCTCCACCAACCCCTACCCCTTCCTCCCCCAGTAAATGTGAAAAGTGGTCAAAACAGAAGAAAAAAAAATTAAAGGAGAAAAAAAAAGATGTCGAGAGTGAGCATGAAAGTACTCATCTATATTCAGCAAGACATGCCATCTTTACTTGTACAATTATTTTCTAGAATCGGACTGCCATTTAGCTAATGCTTGTTTTGCATCCTGTTCAGTGAAAAAAAAAATGCGACTGGACAACTTTAATGATCTTAAGATGAGCGCGCTCCTGCAAAATCATTTGTGAGCAAACTGCCTTATAGGGGTCCATTAGTTGCCACAACCTCCAGCATTTGTCCATTGTAAATTTACACAGGTCAGAGCGTACAAATATAGAAATATTGTTCAGCTTAACAGGAGCAGCTGGCCGTGCCTTTAAATAGATGGCTTGGTGCAGCAAGAAGTTGACCAAAAATACCAATATTGGCCATGAGTAATTTGACTTGACTTGGTTCCCACGTGGAATAGTCAAGGGCAATATATGCGCTCACTGGACCTGCGTGTCCATATCCCAGTCCACTAGGTCTGGGAATGCTTGCTGAAAGAGGCTAACAATGTAAACCTGAGGGTCAGAACCTTCCCTTCCCTTCCTTCTGGCATGCCAAAGACCCTTACGTTGACGATTCTTGGGATCTTCAATTTTAGCCTGCATGAGCATCATTTGAGATTCCTGTGCCTTGGCTAAGTTCACGGTGTACGTATTAGCCTCCTCCACTGCTGCAACATGTTTCTGTAAATCCATGACCTCAGGGGAGACCTGAGTGACCTTCGAGGTAACATCCACCAGCACTTGTTTTATCTCTCTACGGTCTATCTTGGCATGCAGATAGTATTCTTGAGACTCTGCTCTCTGGGTGACTAAAACCTGCAATATTATGGACAGTGATGGCTCCTCGCAGTCAGCCATTTGCAGGCCCTTTGTAGAGTTTCCCAGTTCTAATGTGGCCAAGGGGGAAGATGCTGAGCTATAAGCCTTGTCCAAAGATGAAGAAGGGGCCACGGATGCCACAAATGCTGAAGTTGTTACCGGTGCTGGGGACCGGCCTGGAGGTAATACTGAGGGACTGTGAGATCCTCCATTTAATCTGCCAGCTGACCCATCAAGACCGTCAGGACCTTCAGTATTAGTTGATAAAACACCGGGATTGAATGCAGATATTAAATGTTCGGCTTCGACTTCAACTCCAATACAGTCTCCATATTGTCGGACTTAGATATCCTTGAGATAATGGCCTTGACATCGCCCTTGGAGGCCACCCATTTCCGCAAGGGGCGGATCCCAGGACCAGTGCCAGTTTTTGTGCTGCTTGCCACAGAGTCCTTAAGCCGTCACACAGTAGCGGCTACTGGAGGTTTAACTCCACCATTCCGGCCTTTGCCTCCTGTGCTTACTCTAGTGATTTTGGGGTCTTTCGCCATTGTCCCTTTCCCTCCAACTGGGGTAATGCATTTCGAAATGTTGGGCTCCCCTGCCTCACTAGTGCAATTAATCGGGTTCATTCACTCATTTGTATTCCCAACCTGGTGATCGATTTGTGTTTTATCATACATAGCATAGGTTCAGATTCCACAGTATCCAGCGTATCCAAGGGTTGGACACTATTTGGAGCATTGTTAGTCCGAGAGTTCATAGGGCTTAATTTCAATTGTTCCAATGTCTCAGGTATGCCACAATTTAAAAGATGTCTATCCCCTGCACTGATTTAACCATACAGCGACTTTGTCCAATTCTCAGCAATTTCCTCTGGGTCATTAAAACCGAATACACACAGTGCTGGAGAAACAGAGGGGCTAGTTCAATAATCACAGAGGGTTTCCCTGTTAACAGTAGTGTCTTTCTCCCAGTCTTCCCTGTTCGCTATACTATTAGCCATATTGTTCTGTACCCTGACAGCCAGTTCACTTGCTTTGCAGATTTCTTGATATTCTGAGACTGAGACTGAAACTGAGGGCAGCAGTAACAAAGCTGCACAAGTAACAGGTCTTCCCTTCCCCTCCCAGCCCTCCTGGACTGCTGCATTGAGCACCTCAGCCATCTCAAGACCTGGGATAGGAGCAAACCAGCTGCCCTACCAGAGTGCAGTAACCGGTGGATCGTTTTTCCCAGCTGGGAGCCAGAACCAAAGTTGAGCACTGCATCGTTGACAGGCAGCGGGTCCGCGGTCCCTGCACCATCGCCAACACCACCTCCTCCATCACCAGCTTCAGCGGGTGCCTCTATGCGACTGCGTCCTCTCTGGTATGCTGCAGGGCCAAACCTTTCTCTTGTACTGCTGCCAGCACCAACTCCAGTCCCCGCCTGCTACTTTGAGAAGAAAATTTGTGGAAAAGGGCATCGGCAGTGATACCCATAACACAAACCACTGCGCTGTTCACCCAACAAAGATGCACTCCGCAGCTGCCCGATCCGGCACATTGGCTGTATGTGCCACTGCTTACTTGCTTTCGTCAAAAGAATATTTTTACATTGCAGCCATAAATGCATTTGAGGTGGGGAGAGTATCATCGGTTGCCGCAGGGAAGCGCGAGGAGTGCTAAGGAGGCATCCTCTAATGCAGAGTCAAATCCGTCATCTTCCTTCAAAAAGTAAACAATATATAAACATTACAATTTACTATCACTCATTAAAAGAGTACTAATTAAAAATATTAGACCCTCACAATTTTTGAATATCTCCTTCATAAGTCATTGAAAGACAGATGAAGCAAATGCAAGTCCAAAGGGCATGTGTTTGAAAAGAAATGGTGCCTTGATTCCTCACATAAAACTATCTGGTGGTATGCTGCGGACATGTCTAGGGTGGTGAATATTGTCCCTCTCTTCAAAGTACTCAACATCAATCAATCAATCAATCAATCAATCAATCAATCAGGGTTGGTAAAGTGCAACTGCTCACCCGTGAGGATTTTTTTTACTCTGAGTTGAGTTTCAGGCAGCTGTTATTCATCCAGGTGGCTAAGGATGTAATCCCTTCTTGAAAGTTGTGTTTGGTGGTGTTGGGTTCATTAGTGAGGGAGAGGATGAGCTAGGTGTTGTGGGTGTAAGAGATGATGTTGAGCCCGTGGTTCCTGACACAGGTCGCCAGGGGGGGCATGTAGACATTGAAGAGGGTGGGACTGAGCGAGGAGCCCATGCGCACATCATAGTTGGTTTCTGTCAGTTCCGAGAGGTAGGGAAGGAGTCCTCGCTCAGTCCCACCCTCTTCAGTGTCTGACACTCTGAGTTTTGCATGAGCATATCCAGTCAAAGAATAACAAGAAGGGGACTCAGTTGTTCCTAGAAGAAGAGTAATAGTAATACGGTCAAGAGGGGAGGAAAATTGATGAGGGGGTAGTGCTCAGTGGAGTGCTCCCCTGGGCATCCCATTAGTTGGAATGAATGGCCTCACACACTCTTGCGAGTGTCATGCTTCATCATCGGCCGTTGCTCCTCGTTGGCCAGGCGGTGCAATGTCCAACGGGCTCACCTCTAGGAGGGGCTCTTTATCGGAGATCTTTTTTCCAACAGCCTGTGGGTGAAGTGCAAGTGAGGGGCCAGGTAAGAAGTGAATAGTGTAGGTGGGTGTGTTAAAATATAGCAAGGGATACCGGAGAGCAATTTATTCTGGTGGTTCCCATACTATAAGTAAAACCAGTGGGTGGCCTATGATCGCCAGAGGTTAGGTTCTGTATCACGATCTAGGACTACACAGCGTTACGTGAGGTCAACATGTTTCTCGCTTCTGCGATTATGCTGCGATTCTTCAGGACCTTATATAATTTTACATCTATCACAAAGGAAAGACCTAAAAGTGTCAACCTATAAACATCAATTTTTAACTGTTGTACTACCTGGGTGTAACCGCTCTTGCCTAGAGGAGACAAAAGGAAGAGTTAACAAAATACAAGGACAACATTTACCCATTCTTGACCGTGAGCACACTGTGATTGCGTGAAGAGAAGTGACTCTGTGTCTGTGGCATTCTGTGAGTAGTGACCAGTAAGTATCCACTAGATTCACATGTATCACAAGTCATCTCTATCACAATAGATAAATAATAAAATAAATAAAATAAATTAATAGAACTAAAATTAAAAATAAAATTAAAACATGATAGCAGCAGTTATTATTCAAGGTGTCTATTTATTAACCCCACTGGGATTCTTTAGATACTCACCTATAGGTCAAGGAGTACAGGTGTCAACAGTACCCGGTAGGTGTGACTTCAAGGGAGAGAGCCAATAGGGGTTTAATGGCTATAGGGGAGACAAAGGCACCAATATCCAGAGTTATCAGAGAACCCCCAATGTCTTAACGTTTCTTAGGTGGAGTGATTATTCTATGCGCATGAAGACTCACACTATTGGTGTAGCCCTACAGTAGTGGTCTTATACACTCATCCTGTTCAGACTGATATGCAGGTAGGTAAGCAATTGTATATTATCAACTGCTTCTGTAGAATGATTGCCATATTCTTATTCAGGTATCAGAGACATAAGCACATATGTCCGTCATACAGCGTGGGCATATTCTGATTACAAATGCCACTGTCTGCGTATTGATTATCGTAGGGCTGCCCAACCTTACATTGTGCTTGGTTCGAAATAACGAGATCAGAGGCCAGTCGCGCTCGAATGCTCTAAGAGATTAAAGCGCATATGTCCTTCATCCAGCGTGGGCACAACCGGTTTTAATTACACGTGCCACTATCTACCGCGCCAGATGTTGTAGTCCTGCCCAATCTTACATTGTGCTTTGTACAACTGCGATCTCGAAATCAGAGGCCAGAGGTGCTCATATGTAGTTGCCTGAGCAGCGACGTCATCAGAGATATAAGCGCATACACACACGTCTTATATTGCGCTTGGTACTCCCACTACCTCGAAACCAGACGCCAGCAGTACTCATATGTAGTCGGCTGAGCAGCGAAGCAATCATAAGTGTTAAGAGATATAAGCGCATCCATACACGTGCCACTGTCTGCGTGCTGAATATTAAAGTATTGCAGAATCTTACATTGCGCCCTACGTTGTGCCCGGTATACACACACACTCAGAAGCCAGAGGTACTTGTTTGTAGCCGGCCGTGCAGAGCCCGCCATTAATATGGAAGCGCCCGGCGCGCACATCACGTTCAAGGTGTCTGAGTTGGTACACCAAACCTGCCGCGCTCACACGGGTCACATAAACAACGCGCGCCGCCTACTTACTTCTCAGAGCCTCGGTCAGAGCCCTTACACCTACCCATCACTAGCGGGATCCGGATAGTACCGGGTCCCCGGTACACTGTTGTTTATGTTGCTGGTTTGGGGCGTCACCCCAGTGACTAGTAGGTCACGTGATAGGTAATGTAAAAGTGGGCGCCATCTTAGAATGGGCAATTCCAGGTGCCTACAATATTACGAAAAGCTAGATGACATAAATGTAAGGTGTTGTCTTAATCACACTCTTAATAATGATTATTAATAAGTGTGGAAATACACACAAATGTTGGTCAGTCCTCTTATATTTTAAGATTACGTTAGGCACATCACGTCTCTTAAGTAAGACGACGCTAATTTGAGCGCCATCTTGGAAGGGTAAAAAACGGACCCCTTCTAATAGTTAACTCTATGAAGCGCCATGTGTGCAATATAATAATTGTCTTAAACTATTGGAATTCCCTGGAGGGACCTGTGCTGTATGGGTCCAGCTGCACAATGGTCCACCTTAGACATAAGATAAGTACAGGCGCTTAGTATGTATCAAGCGTGGGACACAATCCTACAATGTATTTATAGACAGCTCCACGGGATACCTTCGTTCAGTCCCCGCTTAACTGAGGATAACCTGTGTATCCAACGCTGCTCTTTGTGGAAAAGGTCTTGTTTGGATCTGCTGATGGGTGTTTCAAGGATGACCCACCAAATAGAGTCAGCAGTGTGATTGTTTTCCAGGAAATGACGGCACATCTTTGTGTTGGTCTTTTTGCATCGTATATTACTGCGATGTTCCGTTATACGCGTCTTGACCGATCTGGTGGTCATGCCAACATATTGTAATTCACAAGGGCACCTAATGAGGTAGATACAATTGGTGGAGTTGCAATTGGTATGATTGCGGATGTCCCAAGTGAATGTCTCTGTCAAGTTGATGGACTTGGTAACATTGGTAAAGGGGCAAACACTGCAGGAACCACACGGGTAGTGTCCCATCACTGGCGGGAGTTGCCAGAGTGTGTTCTGTCTGTGGCCTCTACTTTGTTTTGGTCTGGTATGTACCAGGACGTCTTTGATGTTACTGGACCTTTTAAAGGCAAACCTAGGGATCTCCAGAGTCAGCTCTCCTGTATTGAGAATTTGCCAGTGTTTCTTGACAATTCTCTTAATATCATTAGAGATTGGTGTAAAGGTAGTAACACACGTCAAGGGCATGGTCTCTTGCGAGGCTCTGATGTTACCCTCCAGGAGTGCCTCTCTGTTATTGTTCTGTGCCCGCTTCCGAGCTTTGTAAATCTCCCTGGTGGGGTAACCTCTATCCTTCAAATTTCGTGAAAGGATAGTGGACTCACTCCTGTAGTCAGTGAGATTAGTGCAGTTACGCCTTACCCGCAAAAATTGACCAAAAGGAAGGTTCAATCTCAAAGCTCTAGGATGGTGGCTGGTGAAGAGTAACAAACTGTTTCGGTCTGTGGGCTTCCGATACATCGTGGTATTGATCTTTCCCCCTTCCAATCTGATAGTAAGGTCCAGGAATGCAATCCTGGAGTCTGAAGCAGTGATTGTGAAAGTCAGGAAGTTGTTCAGGGTGTTCAACCACGTAAAAAACTCCAGGTACTGGTGTGTTGTCCCTGTCCAGAGTATGAGGATGTCATCAATGAACCTCCTCCATAGTATGATGTTAGATTGGTAGGGGTTCATTGGTCCATTGATGTATTGTTCCTCAAAGTCTGCCATATACAGGCATGCCACCGAAGGGGCAAAGGTACTGCCCATAGATATACCCTGGGTCTGTTGGTAATATTGTCCTTTGAATTCAAAGAAGTTTTTAGTCAGGGCAAGTTCCGCGCATTCCATGATGAAGGAAGGTGGTGTTGCCGATGTCCATACTTCCATGTTAAGAGTCCTCTCTATCACCCCGAGTGTGGCCCTCTGTGGGATGTTAGTGTAGAGGGCCTCCACATCAAGGGTAATGAGGAAGTCTATATGGATGTCCTCCTGCAGATTGTCAAGGAGGCATAAGACATCTTTAGTGTCCTGCACGTAGGAGGGGATTCTCTTCACCAGCGGTTGCAGGAAATAATCACAAAATTGTGATAAAGGCTCCAAAATAGAACCTATCCCTGACACAATCGGGCGTCCAGGTACCGGTGTTGTGCCCTTATGAATTTTGGGGAGGGTGTAGAAGTATGGTACTTTAGGATTCTGTTTCACAAGAAATTCTGCCTCTTTCTTGGAAATCCATTCCTGGCACTCCGCAGATTCCACCAATCCTGTAATGGTGGTTTTTAGCCGTGCGGTGGGGTCAGTCGGGATAGGAGTATAGTAGCGTCTATCTCCTAGTTGTCTAAGGCACTCTATTTCATAGTCTTTAGTGTCCATCAAGACTGTGGCCCCACCCTTGTCAGCCTGTTTGATCGTGATGGTTTCGTCATTACCCAAAGAGTTGAGTATTTGTTTCTCCATACTGGACAGATTCTGGTATTTCTTACACGGTCTAAGGGCCCCGATGTCCTTGAGCACAGCCTGCTCATATGTTAGGACTTCGTTTGGTATCATCCCACTGTGTGGTGTAAAGGTCGATGGATTGTGAAGACCCGAGTCAGTGCGAGTCTCGACGGTTTTACCATCAAAGAAAGCTCTCAATCTGACTTTTCTGAAGAATTTCTGGATCTCACAAGTCAGTTCAAAATTGTCAACTTTAGGGGTGGGTACAAATCCCAATCCTTTTTGGAGAACTTTTTCTTCTGGTATTGTGAGCTGGCGTGATGAAAGGTTCACCACAAGACTTACTTCTTCCCTGTCTTGCTCCTCGTTTCCACCCCTGTGGTCTGTGTTTCCTCCCACTGGACCCTTTTGTCCGGAGCGTTTCCTCGCCTGCGCCCGCGCCCTCTGCCCCAACCTCTGTCTAAAAAAGGCTGTTGATTCGCATTTTGCGGGGCAAACTGCGGGGGGTATGGAGGTCCAAAGGGGTTCATGGGATGTTGAAACTGTGGAAAATGCCACATTGGAGGACCTTGGTAGGGAGGCGGTTGATAGAAGGGTTGTCCCCTTCTCCCTCCTCTGTTACCTCTCCGGGGTCTAGGTTGCCACTCATCTCCACTGGAGTTGTCGTCGTTGTTAGACCCTCGCTTAGAAGAGGAGGCACTTGAGTCGGAGAGATACCCTGTCCCCGTGGGGACAAAGTCGTCCTTGAGATAAGGATAGACTTTCTCTTTGGAGAATCGGTCAATATCCTTTTGTAATTTTGCCACTTTTTGTTTCATCAAGAAGTCTTTATGTTCAGTGATTTCTTTATTGAGCTCTGCCAACTTGGTCTTAAAACCGGTGTTCTGTCCAGAGTTTTTTAAGGCGCTTTCTGCTGCCTGGATTTTAGTCAGGAGCTCATCAGCCAACCGTTTGGCTGTATTTACCAGAAGAATCAGTAAGTCATGAGTACATTTCCAAGAAATGAGAGACCATTCTATTTTAAATTGGCCGTCCTCCCAGAAAATTCTGGGGAAATTCTTGACGATGAGGCCGTTAGGCGCTATTTTAGCCTTGAAGTATTCTGCCATTAATGCTCCATGTAGTGTGATTCTGACCCACTCTCTTTTCATATCTGAGAGTGCTTTCCAGTCTGTGGAGTTACTCCCTGTTGCAATTTCAAGGTCCATGCCTAGCATAGATGGAAGCCTATGAATAGCTGCTGCATCATCGTCACCAAAACTGAGTCCTTGTCCGTCCATCTTGGGATGGTACAGGGTTCTCTGGTGACGAATGAAAGAAAAAGTCAAAAGGGGATAATACTGTAAGTATATCAACCCAGTCCAAGATACATTGGTCAGGGACTCAGAAAGAGGAGGGGGATAGAAGAACACTTACCCACCGAACGATATATATACCCCACGGTGGTTAGCCGTGCAAGATATGTAACAAAGAAGGGGTAGAGAAATTAGATCAAGAGTTGATCCTAAGGCTCAATTTACCCTTCCAAGAAATTAGAATGGAAGGTCCAACCTGAGTCGGAGCCCCAAGTAGCAATGAATAACAAGAAGGGGACTCAGTTGTTCCTAGAAGAAGAGTAATAGTAATACGGTCAAGAGGGGAGGAAAATTGATGAGGGGGTAGTGCTCAGTGGAGTGCTCCCCTGGGCATCCCATTAGTTGGAATGAATGGCCTCACACACTCTTGCGAGTGTCATGCTTCATCATCGGCCGTTGCTCCTCGTTGGGCAGGCGGTGCAATGTCCAACAGGCTCACCTCTAGGAGGGGCTCTTTATCGGAGATCTTTTTTCCAACAGCCTGTGGGTGAAGTGCAAGTGAGGGGCCAGGTAAGAAGTGAATAGTGTAGGTGGGTGTGTTAAAATATAGCAAGGGATACCGGAGAGCAATTTATTCTGGTGGTTCCCATACTATAAGTAAAACCAGTGGGTGGCCTATGATCGCCAGAGGTTAGGTTCTGTATCACGATCTAGGACTACACAGCGTTACGTGAGGTCAACATGTTTCTCGCTTCTGCGATTATGCTGCGATTCTTCAGGACCTTATATAATTTTACATCTATCACAAAGGAAAGACCTAAAAGTGTCAACCTATAAACATCAATTTTTAACTGTTGTACTACCTGGGTGTAACCGCTCTTGCCTAGAGGAGACAAAAGGAAGAGTTACCAAAATACAAGGACAACATTTACCCATTCTTGACCGTGAGCACACTGTGATTGCGTGAAGAGAAGTGACTCTGTGTCTGTGGCATTCTGTGAGTAGTGACCAGTAAGTATCCACTAGATTCACATGTATCACAAGTCATCTCTATCACAATAGATAAATAATAAAATAAATAAAATAAATTAATAGAACTAAAATTAAAAATAAAATTAAAACATGATAGCAGCAGTTATTATTCAAGGTGTCTATTTATTAACCCCACTGGGATTCTTTAGATACTCACCTATAGGTCAAGGAGTACAGGTGTCAACAGTACCCGGTAGGTGTGACTTCAAGGGAGAGAGCCAATAGGGGTTTAATGGCTATAGGGGAGACAAAGGCACCAATATCCAGAGTTATCAGAGAACCCCCAATGTCTTAACGTTTCTTAGGTGGAGTGATTATTCTATGCGCATGAAGACTCACACTATTGGTGTAGCCCTACAGTAGTGGTCTTATACACTCATCCTGTTCAGACTGATATGCAGGTAGGTAAGCAATTGTATATTATCAACTGCTTCTGTAGAATGATTGCCATATTCTTATTCAGGTATCAGAGACATAAGCACATATGTCCGTCATACAGCGTGGGCATATTCTGATTACAAATGCCACTGTCTGCGTATTGATTATCGTAGGGCTGCCCAACCTTACATTGTGCTTGGTTCGAAATAACGAGATCAGAGGCCAGTCGCGCTCGAATGCTCTAAGAGATTAAAGCGCATATGTCCTTCATCCAGCGTGGGCACAACCGGTTTTAATTACACGTGCCACTATCTACCGCGCCAGATGTTGTAGTCCTGCCCAATCTTACATTGTGCTTTGTACAACTGCGATCTCGAAATCAGAGGCCAGAGGTGCTCATATGTAGTTGCCTGAGCAGCGACGTCATCAGAGATATAAGCGCATACACACACGTCTTATATTGCGCTTGGTACTCCCACTACCTCGAAACCAGACGCCAGCAGTACTCATATGTAGTCGGCTGAGCAGCGAAGCAATCATAAGTGTTAAGAGATATAAGCGCATCCATACACGTGCCACTGTCTGCGTGCTGAATATTAAAGTATTGCAGAATCTTACATTGCGCACTACGTTGTGCCCGGTATACACACACACTCAGAAGCCAGAGGTACTTGTTTGTAGCCGGCCGAGCAGAGCCCGCCATTAATATGGAAGCGCCCGGCGCGCACATCACGTTCAAGGTGCCCGAGTCGGTACACCAAACCTGCCGCGCTCACACGGGTCACATAAACAACGCGCGCCGCCTACTTACTTCTCAGAGCCTCGGTCAGAGCCCTTACGCCTACCCATCACTACCGGGATCCGGATAGTACCGGGTCCCCGGTACACTGTTGTTTATGTTGCTGGTTTGGGGCGTCACCCCAGTGACTAGTAGGTCACGTGATAGGTAATGTAAAAGTGGGCGCCATCTTAGAATGGGCAATTCCAGGTGCCTACAATATTACGAAAAGCTAGATGACATAAATGTAAGGTGTTGTCTTAATCACACTCTTAATAATGATTATTAATAAGTGTGGAAATACACACAAATGTTGGTCAGTCCTCTTATATTTTTAGATTACGTTAGGCACATCACGTCTCTTAAGTAAGACGACGCTAATTTGGGCGCCATCTTGGAAGGGTAAAAAACGGACCAGAAGAATCAGTAAGTCATGAGTACATTTCCAAGAAATGAGAGACCATTCTATTTTAAATTGGCCGTCCTCCCAGAAAATTCTGGGGAAATTCTTGACGATGAGGCCGTTAGGCGCTATTTTAGCCTTGAAGTATTCTGCCATTAATGCTCCATGTAGTGTGATTCTGACCCACTCTCTTTTCATATCTGAGAGTGCTTTCCAGTCTGTGGAGTTACTCCCTGTTGCAATTTCAAGGTCCATGCCTAGCATAGATGGAAGCCTATGAATAGCTGCTGCATCATCGTCACCAAAACTGAGTCCTTGTCCGTCCATCTTGGGATGGTACAGGGTTCTCTGGTGACGAATGAAAGAAAAAAGTCAAAAGGGGATAATACTGTAAGTATATCAACCATCAGCAGATCCAAACAAGACCTTTTCCACAAAGAGCAGCGTTGGATACACAGGTTATCCTCAGATAAGCGGGGACTGAACGAAGATATCCCGTGGAGCTGTCTATAAATACATTGTAGGATTGTGTCCCACGCTTGATACATACTAAGCGCCTGTACTTATCTTATGTCTAAGGTGGACCATTGTGCAGCTGGACCCATACAGCACAGGTCCCTCCAGGGAATTCCAATAGTTTAAGACAATTATTATATTGCACACATGGCGCTTCATAGAGTTAACTATTAGAAGGGGTCCGTTTTTTACCCTTCCAAGATGGCGCCCAAATTAGCGTCGTCTTACTTAAGAGACGTGATGTGCCTAACGTAATCTTAAAATATAAGAGGACTGACCAACATTTGTGTGTATTTCCACACTTATTAATAATCATTATTAAGAGTGTGATTAAGACAACACCTTACATTTATGTCATCTAGCTTTTCGTAATATTGTAGGCACCTGGAATTGCCCATTCTAAGATGGCGCCCACTTTTACATTACCTATCACGTGACCTACTAGTCACTGGGGTGATGCCCCAAACCAGCAACATAAACAACAGTGTACCGGGGACCCGGTACTATCCGGATCCCGGTAGTGATGGGTAGGCGTAAGGGCTCTGACCGAGGCTCTGAGAAGTAAGTAGGCGGCGCGCGTTGTTTATGTGACCCGTGTGAGCGCGGCAGGTTTGGTGTACCGACTCGGACACCTTGAACGTGATGTGCGTGCCGGGCGCTTCCATATTAATGGCGGGCTCTGCACGGCCGGCTACAAACAAGTACCTCTGGCTTCTGAGTGTGTGTGTATACCGGGCACAACGTAGGGCGCAATGTAAGATTCTGCAATACTTTAATATTCAGCACGCAGACAGTGGCACGTGTATGGATGCGCTTATATCTCTTAACACTTATGATTGCTTCGCTGCTCAGCCGACTACAAATGAGTACTGCTGGCGTCTGGTTTCGAGGTAGTGGGAGTACCAAGCGCAATATAAGACGTGTGTGTATGCGCTTATATCTCTGATGACGTCGCTGCTCAGGCAACTACATATGAGCACCTCTGGCCTCTGATTTCGAGATCGCAGTTGTACAAAGCACAATGTAAGATTGGGCAGGACTACAACATCTGGCGCGGTAGATAGTGGCACGTGTAATTAAAACCGGTTGTGCCCACGCTGGATGAAGGACATATGCGCTTTAATCTCTTAGAGCATTCGAGCGCGACTGGCCTCTGATCTCGTTATTTCGAACCAAGCACAATGTAAGGTTGGGCAGCCCTACGATAATCAATACGCAGACAGTGGCATTTGTAATCAGAATATGCCCACGCTGTATGACGGACATATGTGCTTATGTCTCTGATACCTGAATAAGAATATGGCAATCATTCTACAGAAGCAGTTGATAATATACAATTGCTTACCTACCTGCATATCAGTCTGAACAGGATGAGTGTATAAGACCACTACTGTAGGGCTACACCAATAGTGTGAGTCTTCATGCGCATAGAATAATCACTCCACCTAAGAAACGTTAAGACATTGGGGGTTCTCTGATAACTCTGGATATTGGTGCCTTTGTCTCCCCTATAGCCATTAAACCCCTATTGGCTCTCTCCCTTGAAGTCACACCTACCGGGTACTGTTGACACCTGTACTCCTTGACCTATAGGTGAGTATCTAAAGAATCCCAGTGGGGTTAATAAATAGACACCTTGAATAATAACTGCTGCTATCATGTTTTAATTTTATTTTTAATTTTAGTTCTATTAATTTATTTTATTTATTTTATTATTTATCTATTGTGATAGAGATGACTTGTGATACATGTGAATCTAGTGGATACTTACTGGTCACTACTCACAGAATGCCACAGACACAGAGTCACTTCTCTTCACGCAATCACAGTGTGCTCACGGTCAAGAATGGGTAAATGTTGTCCTTGTATTTTGGTAACTCTTCCTTTTGTCTCCTCTAGGCAAGAGCGGTTACACCCAGGTAGTACAACAGTTAAAAATTGATGTTTATAGGTTGACACTTTTAGGTCTTTCCTTTGTGATAGATGTAAAATTATATAAGGTCCTGAAGAATCGCAGCATAATCGCAGAAGCGAGAAACATGTTGACCTCACGTAACGCTGTGTAGTCCTAGATCGTGATACAGAACCTAACCTCTGGCGATCATAGGCCACCCACTGGTTTTACTTATAGTATGGGAACCACCAGAATAAATTGCTCTCCGGTATCCCTTGCTATATTTTAACACACCCACCTACACTATTCACTTCTTACCTGGCCCCTCACTTGCACTTCACCCACAGGCTGTTGGAAAAAAGATCTCCGATAAAGAGCCCCTCCTAGAGGTGAGCCCGTTGGACATTGCACCGCCTGCCCAACGAGGAGCAACGGCCGATGATGAAGCATGACACTCGCAAGAGTGTGTGAGGCCATTCATTCCAACTAATGGGATGCCCAGGGGAGCACTCCACTGAGCACTACCCCCTCATCAATTTTCCTCCCCTCTTGACCGTATTACTATTACTCTTCTTCTAGGAACAACTGAGTCCCCTTCTTGTTATTCATTGCTACTTGGGGCTCCGACTCAGGTTGGACCTTCCATTCTAATTTCTTGGAATGGTAAATTGAGCCTTAGGATCAACTCTTGATCTAATTTCTCTACCCCTTCTTTGTTACATATCCAGTCAAAGGCTTTGCCTCAGATGCTGGCGACGGGAAGTGTGGTGGCTAGGGTGTGGTGGGAGACAGTGTCAGAGGCAGCCGAGAGGTCCAGGAGGATGAGGGCTGCCGTTTCACCTTTTTTTTTTTAGGAGGGAGCATATGTTGCCACTGGTGGCGAGAGCATGGTCTCAGTGCTGTGGTTGCTGTGGAAAATGGATTGGGAGATGTCCAGGATGTTGTTAGCATCAACTTAGTATGCAAGCTGGGTGTTGCCAGCCTTTTTAATGACATTAGCTGCGAATGAAAGCAGGGAGATTGGCCTAAAGTTTTTGAGGTCCATCGGATCTGTGGAGGATTTTTTCAGGAGGGGATTGTCTTCTGCGTGTTTCCAGTCATCAGGGAAAGGGGTAGTCTCAAAGGAGCAGTTGATTGTCCGATGTAGCTTGGGTGCAATGGTTCAGGCGGCTCTGTGGAAGATGTGATGTGGGCAGGGGTGTGAGAGTGCTCCGAGGTGGATGCTTTTCATAGTCTTCAAGGTGTCTTCTGTCATAAGTGAGGTCCAGTTATGCAGGGTCTGTTGGGTGGCAACGCATGGAGGGGAAGCTGGAGTGGTGCGAAGGACTATGTTATCGAACTTGTCGTAGATCATCTTGATCTTGTGTGGGAGAAGGTGCTGAGTGTGTTGCAGAGGCCTTGGGAGGGTGCGATGTATGTTGTTTCACTGCAGGGTTTGGCAAATTCCTTGATAATGGAGAAGAGTTCTTCGGTATTGTGAGTGTTGGTGAGGATTCTGTCTTGGATTGATTTCTTCCTTGTGGATTTGATGAGATGGTGGTGTGCAGTGGTGGCAGTTTTGTAGGCAGCATGTGTTTCTGTGGTTTTGTTGTACCTCCATGCCTGTTTGAGTCAACTGCAGGAGCGTCTGGATTCTTGGAGTGCAGGGTGAGCCAGCTTGCTTTCTTGATGTGCCTTCCTGTGGCTTTCTTGAGGGAGGTAAGTGTATGGGCGTAGTTCATGATCCATTAGTGGAGGTTACGTGCTGCGGTGTTCGTGTCTGGCGTAGTCAGTGGTGGGGCACTTATGAGGGTGGAGGTGAGCTGGACTTCACTGACTATGATCCAGCTTCAATGAGGGGATTGGTAGGTGTGCTTGTGTACAGTTGGTTTTTTGAAGAGAAATGGATGCAGTGGTAAACTGTCTACAGATGTTCCGTAGTGTGGCTGTATGAGATGCTGTTTTCTTTGGTGAAGACGGGGTCAAGTGTGTGTCCCGCTGTGTGTACGGGGTGGTGACTAGTTGTATCAGTCCTATGTTGGCGAGGTTTACTAGGAGGGAGGCAGTGTCTGAGTCATCGTGGTTGTCCAGGTGGAAGTTTAGGTGTCCTCTGTGGCAACAAAGGTGTTGGGTACGATTAGGTTGGTGATGAAATTGGTGAAGGGAGCTCGGGGGCCGGTCGGCCTATAGATGAAAGGTCTGTGGAAGCGGAGGTGCTCTATGAGGGTCAGTGAGTTGTCTGGGATGATGTTCGTCACACGTAGGGTTGTTTTGTGAATGATGGTGATGCCTCCTTCTGGGTGGATGGCATGGTCCTTGCACAACAACTTGTTACCGCCCGGCTGGCGATGTCAGGTGCCGAGTTGGCATTGGTCCAGGTTGCTGTGAGGAAGGCGACATCGGGCGAGTAGGTGCTGAAGAAGTCCCAGATTTCTATGGCGTTCTTGTGTAGGGAGTGCACGTTAAGGAGGATGCAGTTGAGTGGTTAGTTAGAGGTAGAGTCTGGTAGGCTGGGGGTGCTGCTGGGGTACGGTGGTTTGTGAAGGTGCGGTGGCAGTGTAGACAGGAGAGAGGGCCTTGGGTGTTGATCGGCATTGAGAGCTGGCAGTTGTTCTTGCATCCGGGGTTGAGAATGTGGAGGGTGCTGTAGTCGGAGTGGAAGCAGGTTGGAGGACCATGGTCCCTTGCTCTGGTCATGGTCATTGACGGGTGCAGATGGGCTTGCCTCTGTCACACCTTGGCATGCCATTGGCATGCCTGCTGCATGTGGCTGCTGTGAGGCTGGCATTAAGTAGGTGTTGGGGGAGGGTGGGGCAGCTGAGAGGCGGGAGGTCACACTGAGGGGAGAAGCCAGAGGTCAGCAGCATCAGGGGAGAAAAACGATGCATAAAATGAGGAAAAATGCAGTAAAAAATGAAAAAAGACAGAGCGACACGAGAGGTAAAAGGGCACAGAGGAAAAGCGGCAAGAAGGCATGGAAAAATTAAGCAAGAGAGCTAGAGGCAGGACAGCAGAAGAGCGGAGTCCACTGGACCACCAGGGATGTGGCGCAGGTAGGCGCTTGTGGGTGGAAGAGGGTCTTGAACACCATGCATGAGAGAGCTGAGGGCTCTGGGTGCAACCCCCAGTGGTGGAGCTGCGCGGAGAGGGCAGTTACACTGCCCTCTCCACTGACTCTTCTTCCTTCTCCAATTGATGTTGGGGAGAGGTTCCCTGTCCACCCAAATTGTCTGGTTGAGGTCATGCAAATCGACACATAGATGCAAAGCATTGTGAATTTATTGTGCTGAGACTGGTGCCAGCCTTTTTGAGCTCTCAATGGGCTCTATAACATTCAAACTGCACATGTTATCTAGTTCCATGCGCAAATAGTTTCCCAATGATAAAGGCATTCTCCACACCTTGTTCTCTATAGGGACAGAAACAATTTTCAATATGATTTTGTGTGTGAACCCTATCAGTTTTCTTAACTGATTGATAAATGGTTTGGGACATTTTTCAATCCAAACGTTGGCAGGAGATACATTTATTTGCGTTAATTTGGAACTCAATATCATGAAATCTGGATGATTATTGTCCAGGACTATGTCTAATTCTCATTGATCATGCCTTCCCAATAAATTTGAACCCTTATTTGCCACAAACACCACTACACGTGTTGCTTCCACTTTAAATTATAATAGGCCATCCATCAAAATGACCCACAAATTTAAACCTTTTCCCGCCATAAGCACACATTTTAACCTAGCATGATTGAAGTTCTTGAGGTTAGAAAACATCAGGACTAATTAACGTGAAATTTGACCATGAATCCGCCATTAGGCATAGGTTCACACCACTTATTATCACATTACATAATGGTGCTTTCCTGCATACAAATTTCAATTCTACCATCAACACCTCATTTGCCTCAAACAGTTCCTTACCGGCAACACATACATCCTTATCAAATACAGTGATTGATAGAATAGCATCCTTATCATCTCTTAAAAATAGCTTTAAGATATATTTCTGTCTCTATACAAATCTTTAGTCAGTGGGGCAATAACCACCTTAGAATTACTTGTATTTCCCTGGCCTTCTAGTTAATTGAAGTATGCATCAGAATTCATTACATCCCTGACAATGGTGATTGCCATCACTAGACTAGGAACATCGATATTCAATAACCTTACTTGAATCTTTTTGTTATGAGCTTTTTCTATCAATTGATCACAAATGATTTCATTTTTGAATTCTCTGTAATTGCAAATAATTGCTAGTTGACGTAGGGCTGAAGTGAACATAGTGTTAGCTGATTATATCTAAAAATAGCTAAATACAACTTAGCACCTATGAAACATCTACACGCAGTCAAACATGGTCCACATGCTCCTTGGTATACTCTTGAATTGTGCAAGGAGAAAGCCTAGTGCAAAAAACTAGAAAGGGGATGGTGTCAATCCCACAACCACACTGACAGTAACCATAGCGCAATATCCTAGGAACATTAAAAACAAGTGCGTATGGCACTCATTGTTGTACAACTTGACCAGGCGGGGAACTCATCTAAAGAGTTATATAAAGTTCTTAAATCCTTTACAAATCTTATCGCATGCTACACTGATACCATTCCCCCACAAGCTTCATGTGATAACATTGGAAACCATTTCAAAGAAAATTTTATTTTGATCTACAACAAATTTCCTGGAGAAAGTTACCAATTGGGAGTAGAGTCCCATTGCTTCCCCACTAATGGTGATAGTTTGGGAATACTAGAGAACTTTGTACCCCTTAAGGCTGACACTGTCTGTGAAATGCTGAAGACTGCCAAATCAGGGCCCCCTTTTGACATATTGCCAACCAAGATCTCAGCAATGAGGGACAATCAGCTCGCCCCCACCATATGCTCTCTATTAAACCTTTCTATGAGCTAAAATACGTTTTCACTAGACTGGAAGGCTGCACAGCTTCCCATTCGTAAGAAGGTCACTCTTCCTCCCTCTGACCAGTCAAATTACTGCCCTATCTCGCTTCTCCCCTTGATTAGTAAACTGCTGGAAGGACACATTATTAAACAACGTATGTAGCACTTAGAATCCAACAGGCTCCTAGATTCTTCCCAATCCGGCTCTTTACCCATACATAGAACAGAAACTGCTATCTCAGCAGTAACAGATTACATCTGAAGTTCCCAGGATGCAAATCAGCCTGCTCTGTTAGTGCTGCTTAATGTTTTGGGCTGCCTTCCATACAGTGTCCCATCATAGACTGATCCAGAGATTAAAAGTAATAGATATTCGGGACATTGCCATACAATGGTTTGTGAGTTTTCTAACTCATCAAACCCAGACCATCAATTTAGGCCCTTTCAGATCCCGCACCATAGAGCTCAACAAGGGGGTGCCTCAGGGCTCTTGTCTGAGCCCCACATTCTTTAACATCTATGTGGCCCCCTTGCCATAAACATCAGAATCTATTGATTTACTCACCTGTCATATGCCGGTGACACCCAACTTCTCATCTCCTTCAATAATGATCTACATACTACCAAAGCACGCTTTTCTAAGTGTATGAAAGCCATGGATGACTGAGAACTTTTTCCAGCTGAATAGGAGCAAGTTGGAGGTTATTCTATTTGGTAAAGCCCATCTGCTCTGGACCCCAGATTAGTGGGCGACTGATGTGGGTATACCACCTACCCCCAAGTCTTCAGTTCGCCCAGACCAGTCTTTTACTATTAAAAATCAGGTGGTGTCTGTTTTCATATGGTGAGTCAAATTCAAATTCAAATTGTCTTTATTTCGATATTTTTCAATCATAAAAGACATTTACATACTCATACTTGCCCCCCCACATCAAATAGTAAAATCCACAATTGAGCACTTCAACTTTGTCTAAAGAGATGAAGCTAACTTATCAAATCCTTAAAATCCATAATTACAGTCTATAAATATGTTATATTAAAAAGATTAAAACAATATTAAACCAGTATTCATACAAAGATTATACATCAGTCTTAATTCATTTTACAAAATCAAGTGGCAGCGTATAGGAACGGGCCCATGCGTTATTGCAAGCTCATTTTGCGGGCCCTAATTATCCACATCCAGTGAAGAAATTTAGACATGGCTATAACAACTGGCTGAGAAGTGTCAGTTCTTAAAATCCTAATGGCCTCAGTTGCAGTTTTGAGGCCTAACTGGACACAAATCGGTTTTAGCCAGGATCTTCTAGGTAAGTTATATTCTGGGCAGGAAAACAATACATGCCCAATGTCTTCCCTTTGCTCAGAACAAAAGGGGCACACCGAGCTTTGGTTCCCACGCCATTTCGCAGTAAGGGCATTTAGTGGTAATGTCCCCACCCTCAATTGATGATACTTCTTCCGGTCCCCTGGGATGATAATCCAATCCCAATAAAGTTCGAGGGTCGGTACATGCTTGAGTTCTAGGAAGTCAGTTGTGAAGGATGGTTCAATACAACGACCAAAAATCTTTGCCCCAACCATGTTCCAGTACAAATCACGAAGTGCTTTCTTAGGTGGGAAAACATTGCTCACAGGGTCATCCCATAATGGAGATAGGCCCATAGCCCTATAAATTGCTTTCACCTCCCTCATCCATGATATTCTATGAGCTTTATCCAAGTCTCTAACCTAGAGGAAGCCCTGAGCATACTTGGAGAGTTCCGGGGTTACCCACAATCTTCTCCAGTAGGCCACCGATCTATATTTGGCCATATCCTCGAAGCCATGAGAGCCTAAGTCATAGTGGAGAGGAATCAAGGGAGTGGATACCGGTAGTCCAATAATGTTGCGCAGGAATTTAATATGGGCAACAATCAACTTTGTAAGGTTACTGGGTCCCCAGAGCTCAGCCCCATAAAGGACCGCTGCTCCAACCTTGGCATTGTAAATCTTTAAGACCGGGGTGATTGGCCTAGTGTGCGATAAATAAAATTCCTTGGTGAGTGCTCGTGCCAATTGTGCATGCCTCGTAACCAGCTGGTTGGTGTGTGTAGGAAGGTGGCTACCTGACTATGGTTACCCCGGATTTTTTGCCTGTGTTTAGCTGGTTTTTTGACTTAGTTGACCTGGTTCCCTGCTAATCAGGGCCCCAGGCCATCTGCTCTCTCTGAAAAATGGATTCCATGTACCCTAGGTACATACCAATTGGAAATGGACTCCTTGTCAGCCCCTGTAGAATGCACTATAGGTGCACAGGGCACAGGAGCCACTAAGGCCTACCAGGGGCTGCAGCATATCTTTTGCCACCCCTGGCTGGTTCTTAAATTGACACAACTGGCTGATCACTCAGCTGGGGCAAGGTGGTGTACACACCCCTTGCTTAGATATAGTATACCTATGTCTAAACCTATATCTGGACACATGTAAACCTGTGAGCCACTCCTATAGACAGGCCTCACCAATCCTGGAGGCTGGGTGCATGGTTTTTATGTGAGATGGAGCTCTAGCATGAGCTGAGCCTGTCTGCAGCCGTCGGGAACAAATCCCTAAGCTGTTTCAGGATAATGCCATACCATATACTATTAAGTGCCTTATAATCCTCGCGGTTATTTAGCAACTTTGGTTTGGCTTTATCAAAACATGTCATGTAAGGTGTCATACGCTTTGGAATACCATCCCCTCGCCAGTTCTGGCGACGGGGATGGCATTCCACCCCTCTAGAGGGGTAAGACATGTTACTTCACTTTAATGCGGTTGATTTCTCCAAAGGCCTTAAGATCCACAAAATGGATGCCTCTGCCACAGACAAATGTCTGGACCCCTGGAGCTGACCGAAACCCAGTCAAGGGGGTCCTGGACAAAGAGTTTCCTGTCACAGGAGGGTGTCACCGCCCTCCAGACAGGAGATAGTGTATTGTAGCAGGGAGGTTTGAAAGAAACCAGACACTGCCTGGGGCGCACAAGGCTGCCCCTTGCATAATCCGGCCAAACCGGTTCTGGGGCACTCCAGCCCTCGTGCCAGGGCGGTCTGGATCAAAGGAAGGGGGTGTATCCACCCACTTCCTGGGTCCCACCCATAGGAGGGGACCTAGCAGGTAATCACGCCCACCAGATTCGAATAAGAGTGGGAGCAGTGCCAAGGCACATCAGATTTCCTGGAAGAAACATTTGAAATGATATTCTGGACCCTTCGCCCTCCATCTCAACGTGGAAGCCCGAAGAATCTCCCTTGTGGTCAAGGAGTGACCACCCTGCAGCAGCAGGCACCATCCAGCCCTCGACGTCTACTTAGTTGCAGTTCCCGCCGGAACTCGAGCGACTGAGATCGACGAGATCAAGCCTGCCCAGCTTCTAACAGCCCGATCCACAGTCCATGCAAAGCTGAGACCCGTGGAGGCGACCGGAAGCGTGGGGCACGCCATCTTGAAGTGACCACGAGACGCTGACCGTGCAGCCCACGAGTGACCCTCGAAGCTGTACACCGGGGTTTGAGAAGCCCCCACCCTGAGCTACTCCTGAGCCGAAGTTCAGCCCTCCACACTCGACGAGTGCTGCGTGGGGCCCTTTGGCACGATTTGGCTCAACGCGTTGGCCCGGTCACTTGCCAGCTGGCTTGTGGTCCCTGTGCCGACGAACTACCAAAGAAGACTCGTGAATCTGGTTGCTCCAGATCCACACCAGCTCCCCTGAAAAGGAGCCCCGACTCTGACCTTCCTGGTCCGAGTGAGAAGCAATCTTCCGATCCTGCGTGGATTGCTCTTACCAAGGCTTGTTTGCTCCAAACCTGAAGCCGACTGCACCGACGGTGAGAGCCTGCGTGGGACAGATCGTGACCTGCTCCTGGACGTCGCAGATGCCCCAGAGCCCACGTGACAGCGGAGAGAAGCTCCTCGACGACCACCTGATTGCGCCCGACATTGCCTGGTTCCGTCCTGGTTCCACCCTGGTCACTGCTGAGTGACCCAGACTCTGTCCCCTCTGCTTTCAGGTACTCTACAACTTGAGTCCACCCTTGGACTCCACCGGACACTTCGTCTTCACCCTGCCTGCAGCCCTTTCAGCTTCAAGCACCAAGAGCCTGCGTGTCAAAACCCGACGCCACTTCGACCCTGTGCACCCACTTCCTGTGGGTGAGGTAACTTTGCTCCGCCGGTGTTCCCACACTGGTGCACACCTCTAGGGTCTGTGTGTTAAGTTTTGTTCCTCTAGGTTCAGCGGAAGTGTCCTTAAACTTTAACTATTTGACTTTTACGCACCATTGGTTAACATTGGTGCATGCGTGCGCTTTCCGCACATCTCCCGAATCCCGAGGGCCATTCCCGACTTCAGCATTGCTTGTCCTGACTGCTCCCAGCGATTCCCTAGGCCCTAGGCCTAACCACTGTTCGAGTGGCCTCTCTTATACCACTTGTTTAGTATATGGTTTGAGTGGCCCCCTGCCCTCATCCATAATTGTGCAACTTGTATGTTTAAACAGTGCTTTTTGATTTAACGCTTGTGCCCCTTTATTCATAAAGAATACTGGGGATTGTTTTTAGTAATAAACACATATATTTTTATAATATATACTTGTGTGGTGTCCTTTCATTTGGTATTACAGGATTGTATGTGGTAAAACAGCTCGCTTAACACGACCTCTTAAGTTAAGCCTTTAGGCTGCTTAGTCCATGCTACCCCTAGGATAGCTTGTCTAATAAGGTTGACTTACAACCAGACACCATAAGGGATTGTTTGGTCAGGTAGTAGGTGGTTCCAGAATTGGAAACATCCCCTACCAGGCCAACTTCTCACATTGGTGAGCAGCGGTGCGGATTTGAGCTTGCTGTTGTTTTACCATTGCAATCTTTATATCAAATTGAAAGATCACATCAAGTACCTCTAGGTACATATAAAATCAAAAGCTTAGCATATTAAGTTCTACTGAACTTAGTAGTTGTAGGTTGAAGGGAGTAGCACACCCCTGACTACAACTCACTAGCAAGGTCCAGTAGGAAAACACTTAGTGTAGGTAAGTGCACCACTTACACCTCACTAGTAACCATGTCTGACACAGGAAAGGCCTCAGGGTCTAGTCCTGTGACAGTTGACCCTACCCAGGCAACTTTTGGATATGACAAACTAACCCGCAGAGACTTGATTGCCTTGTGCAAAGCAAGAGGGTTAAAAAGGGGCAGAAGCCCCACCTGCCTAACCCTGGTAGAAATCCTAGAACAGGATGACTTAGAGAAGGCTAAAGCAGCTTCCCTAGACACAGGAAATGGAGGGAACCCCCCTGTAGTTGATCCCCCTGAAGAGGAGGATGATGATGACTTGGATGAGGACTCAGATGTTGGGGACTTAGAAGTACAGGATCAGGGTAGCCAGGTTCCAGTTGGTAGGCTTAGCCAGGCCAACTTGGACCTACTGGGGAATGGAGAGGGCCAGCACCTCCCCAGAACCCAACATATGATTCTCCCAGGCAACAGAAGAGTGAGATCTCCCTCAGGGGACTCTCATCTTTCTAGTGCCTCCAGAGAATCAGAGAGAGGCATGAGTGCTTCTCAGAAAGCTGAGCATAGGGCTAGAATGAGGGCTGTCAGACTCCAGATAGAGAGAGAGGAGGTAGCCCTGAGTCAAGCTAAGCTTACCTTAGCTCAAGCTAAACTTGCCTTGGCAAGAGAGAAAAAATTGTGTGGCTTAGATGCCACTGGTGGCAGCAATATTCCTAAAGAGAAACCCAGGTCCTATGATAGTAGAAACCTGACAAAGATTGTGCCCCCCTACAAGGAAGGGGATGACATCCACAAGTGGATAACTGCTCTTGAGAGAGCCTGCATGGTACAGCAGGTTCCTGAGGAACAGTGGGCAGCAATCTTATGGTACTCCTTTTCAGAGAAAGGGAGAGACAAGCTCCTCACTGTTAGACATGAGGATGCAAACAATTACAAAGTCCTGAAGAGTGTTCTGATAGATGGGTTTGGCTTAACCACTGAACAGTACAGGTTGAAGTTCAGAGATACCCAGAAGACACAGACTCAGGATTGGACTGATTTTGTAGATTGTGCTACTAAGGCTCTGGAGGGTTGGCTACATGGCAGCAAAGTACATGACTTTACAGGATTGTATAATTTGATTATGAGGGAGCAGATCCTAAGTAATTGTCAGAACCAGCTCTTACACCAGCACCTGGTAGACTCTGATCTGACCTCTCCCCAAGAATTGGGAAAGAAGGCAGACAAATGGGTCAGAACCAGGATTAGGCCTAAGAATCAGGACAGTAACCAGAAGAAGGAGTCTACCAAGCCTCAAGATAAGGGTGGGGATAAAAATAAAGAAAAGACTTCCCCAGGGCCCCAAAACTCCAAGGATGGGGGTGGGTCCCAAGACACTTCTTCAACTGAGAAAAAGCCTTATTGTTATGCCTGTAAACAGGTGGGGCATTACAAAACAGACAACTGTTGTCCCAAGAATAACAATAAAGAAAATATACCTCCAAAGCCAGCTTCAACACCTCCTGTTACTGTCAGCAGTAATCCCCCAGGAAGTGGAAGCACACCCAGGAATCTGGGTGGGTTTACTTTTGGAAATCAGGTGGACCCTGGCCTATCCAGGTCCCCATCACCCAATGATCTTGTTTATGAAACTGGCATGGGGTTTGCCAACTTCTCCGCTTGCCCAAATACTTTGAGCAAGTATAGACAAGAACCCATCATCAATGGTTTGAGAGTTGAGGCTTTTAGAGACACAGGGGCTAGCATCACCATGGTGGCTGATGGCATAGTCCCCTCTAAGCAACTTTTACCCGGTGCCACATACCAGGTTACAAACATTGATGGAATCCAAACAAATCATCCCATGGCAGTAGTAAGTCTCAGCTGGGGAGGTGTCATTGGCCCAAAGAGAGTGGCAGTGTCACCAAACTTGCCTGTAGACTGCCTACTTGGTAATGATTTGGAGATCTCAGCCTGGGCTGAGGTTGAACAGGAAACCCATTCTAGAATGGTGAATTCCAATGGAAAGGTTAGTGGGGCTGTAATGGCTACAGCCCCAATTCAAGATGTCTTTCCTGAAAAGGTTGGTAGGGCTGAGAAACTCTCTGCCCCATCTTTAGCAAAAGCTCTTCCTGAACAGAATAGCAAAGCTGTTATGATAACAGCAGAAACCCAAACTGAGTCTCCTCCTGAAAAGGTTGGTGGGGCTGTGATGGCCACAGCCCAAACTCAAACTGACATGTGTGTTGTGAAACCTGAAATGATGGATAACTCCACACAAACTGAGAGCATGGAGGAGGAAGAGAAATCTCCCCCTCACCAGACTTTAGGACAGGATCAGCCTCCTCAGGGAACTGATCTTACCCCTGATGAAGGAGCTGCCCCAGAGGTGGTCGGGCCTAGCCTGACAGAACCTCTGATGTCAGTGGACCCTTCTCAGGTGGGACCCAGTCTGGAGCAGGTAACCTGCCCCTCTCTACCTTGCCTTAGCCAGCCCAGGGCTGCAGAGGACAAGAAGGACAGTGAGACCCAGAGGGCCCCCTGTCAAATAAAGCACCCCCATCAAAAGATTAGGTGCACCAAAACTAGTAGCCCTAGTAAGGTGAAAACTTTAAAAACTCCTAAGGGAGCCCCCTTAAAAACAGTTAGGGACCTCCCACAGATGGATTCTGTTGGGCACAGCCAAACCTGGGACCCAAAGGGCCCAAACCTGAACTGTCCCTCCAGCAAGCCAAACAGAGGGACCCAGCCTCCAGCTTTAGGTAGCCAGAGGTTGACCCTGAGAGCACAGTGCAACTCAGTTAAAGAAAGAAAGGCACACATGGTGGAAGATAATTGGAGGAAGCCAAGCCCTAACTTAGTAGAGCCTCACTTCAAAACTCCATATCCAAACCAGCCTTTAACTTTGCATAAACACACCCAAGGTAGTGATTCCCTATGGTGGAGACCCTCTAATACCCAAAGGGTGAGGGACTGCTTAGTGGACCATGAGACAGGGGGTACCCATGCTAGTGCAGGTACTTCCTTATATGGCCACTCAGGCAATATAGGCTTACCTGGCCAAGGATAGCCTTATCTCCTTTCGTTTGGGGGGGGGTTATGTAGGAAGGTGGCTACCTGACTATGGTTACCCCGGATTTTTTGCCTGTGTTTAGCTGGTCTTTTGACTTAGTTGACCTGGTTCCCTGCTAATCAGGGCCCCAGGCCATCTGCTCTCTCTGAAAAATGGATTCCATGTACCCTAGGTACATACCAATTGGAAATGGACTCCTTGTCAGCCCCTGTAGAATGCACTATAGGTGCACAGGGCACAGGAGCCACTAAGGCCTACCAGGGGCTGCAGCATATCTTTTGCCACCCCTGGCTGGTTCTTAAATTGACACAACTGGCTGATCACTCAGCTGGGGCAAGGTGGTGTACACACCCCTTGCTTAGATATAGTATACCTATGTCTAAACCTATATCTGGACACATGTAAACCTGTGAGCCACTCCTATAGACAGGCCTCACCAATCCTGGAGGCTGGGTGCATGGTTTTTATGTGAGATGGAGCTCTAGCATGAGCTGAGCCTGTCTGCAGCCGTCGGGAACAAATCCCTAAGCTGTTTCAGGATAATGCCATACCATATACTATTAAGTGCCTTATAATCCTCGCGGTTATTTAGCAACTTTGGTTTGGCTTTATCAAAACATGTCGTGTAAGGTGTCATACGCTTTGGAATACCATCCCCTCGCCAGTTCTGGCGACGGGGATGGCATTCCACCCCTCTAGAGGGGTAAGACATGTTACTTCACTTTAATGCGGTTGATTTCTCCAAAGGCCTTAAGATCCACAAAATGGATGCCTCTGCCACAGACAAATGTCTGGACCCCTGGAGCTGACCGAAACCCAGTCAAGGGGGTCCTGGACAAAGAGTTTCCTGTCACAGGAGGGTGTCACCGCCCTCCAGACAGGAGATAGTGTATTGTAGCAGGGAGGTTTGAAAGAAACCAGACACTGCCTGGGGCGCACAAGGCTGCCCCTTGCATAATCCGGCCAAACCGGTTCTGGGGCACTCCAGCCCTCGTGCCAGGGCGGTCTGGATCAAAGGAAGGGGGTGTATCCACCCACTTCCTGGGTCCCACCCATAGGAGGAGACCTAGCAGGTAATCACGCCCACCAGATTCGAATAAGAGTGGGAGCAGTGCCAAGGCACATCAGATTTCCTGGAAGAAACATTTGAAACGATATTCTGGACCCTTCGCCCTCCATCTCAACGTGGAAGCCCGAAGAATCTCCCTTGTGGTCAAGGAGTGACCACCCTGCAGCAGCAGGCACCATCCAGCCCTCGACGTCTACTTAGTTGCAGTTCCCGCCGGAACTCGAGCGACTGAGATCGACGAGATCAAGCCTGCCCAGCTTCTAACAGCCCGATCCACAGTCCATGCAAAGCTGAGACCCGTGGAGGCGACCGGAAGCGTGGGGCACGCCATCTTGAAGTGACCACGAGACGCTGACCGTGCAGCCCACGAGTGACCCTCGAAGCTGTACACCGGGGTTTGAGAAGCCCCCACCCTGAGCTACTCCTGAGCCGAAGTTCAGCCCTCCACACTCGACGAGTGCTGCGTGGGGCCCTTTGGCACGATTTGGCTCAACGCGTTGGCCCGGTCACTTGCCAGCTGGCTTGTGGTCCCTGTGCCGACGAACTACCAAAGAAGACTCGTGAATCTGGTTGCTCCAGATCCACACCAGCTCCCCTGAAAAGGAGCCCCGACTCTGACCTTCCTGGTCCGAGTGAGAAGCAATCTTCCGATCCTGCGTGGATTGCTCTTACCAAGGCTTGTTTGCTCCAAACCTGAAGCCGACTGCACCGACGGTGAGAGCCTGCGTGGGACAGATCGTGACCTGCTCCTGGACGTCGCAGATGCCCCAGAGCCCACGTGACAGCGGAGAGAAGCTCCTCGACGACCACCTGATTGCGCCCGACATTGCCTGGTTCCGTCCTGGTTCCACCCTGGTCACTGCTGAGTGACCCAGACTCTGTCCCCTCTGCTTTCAGGTACTCTACAACTTGAGTCCACCCTTGGACTCCACCGGACACTTCGTCTTCACCCTGCCTGCAGCCCTTTCAGCTTCAAGCACCAAGAGCCTGCGTGTCAAAACCCGACGCCACTTCGACCCTGTGCACCCACTTCCTGTGGGTGAGGTAACTTTGCTCCGCCGGTGTTCCCACACTGGTGCACACCTCTAGGATCTGTGTGTTAAGTTTTGTTCCTCTAGGTTCAGCGGAAGTGTCCTTAAACTTTAACTATTTGACTTTTACGCACCATTGGTTAACATTGGTGCATGCGTGCGCTTTCCGCACATCTCCCGAATCCCGAGGGCCATTCCCGACTTCAGCATTGCTTGTCCTGACTGCTCCCAGCGATTCCCTAGGCCCTAGGCCTAACCACTGTTCGAGTGGCCTCTCTTATACCACTTGTTTAGTATATGGTTTGAGTGGCCCCCTGCCCTCATCCATAATTGTGCAACTTGTATGTTTAAACAGTGCTTTTTGATTTAACGCTTGTGCCCCTTTATTCATAAAGAATACTGGGGATTGTTTTTAGTAATAAACACATATATTTTTATAATATATACTTGTGTGGTGTCCTTTCATTTGGTATTACAGGATTGTATGTGGTAAAACAGCTCGCTTAACACGACCTCTTAAGTTAAGCCTTTAGGCTGCTTAGTCCATGCTACCCCTAGGATAGCTTGTCTAATAAGGTTGACTTACAACCAGACACCATAAGGGATTGTTTGGTCAGGTAGTAGGTGGTTCCAGAATTGGAAACATCCCCTACCAGGCCAACTTCTCACAGTGTGCTGTTTCCAATCTAGCTTAGATGACAGGGTAATACCCAGGTAATTAAAGACCTGGGTCTGTTCCAGTTGAACCCCGTTCATAACCGCCTTCCCTCTGACCTGTTTCTGTTTATGTAAGACCATAAATTTTGTTTTGGCTGTATTAATAACAAGCCCATGATTTATACAGAATTCTTCAAAAACTTCAATGGCCTGCTGGAGACCCTGTTGTGTTTTGGAAATTAGTAAAGTATCATCCGCAAACATCAACAGGGGGATCGGCCTTCCGCCCAACTTGGGTGCGTCTGTCGGTTGTTGCTCAAAGTACCTGATCACCCTGTTGCTGTATAGCGAAAAGGGGGTTGGAGCTAGTACACAACCTTGGCGTACTCCCCTTGCAATGGGGAATTTGTCAGTTACGCTACCTTGCTGGTTCCATCGGACTTGAGCAAAATTATCCTTGTGCAATCTAATTAGTAACAACAGGATATCTGTTAGAATGCCCTGTTCTTGTAGGGCTTTCCACAACTTGTCACGAGGGACTAAGTCAAATGCTGATTTAAGATCAACGAAGGCTGCAAAAAGCATACCCCCCCAAGTAACACTACACGCCAATATAATAAAACAAATCTAAAAACTTGGTCAATGGTGCTAATATGGCTGCGAAACCCTGCCTGTAAGGGCGACAAAATATAATTTTTGTCTATCCAGCCGTGAATACGCTGCAACAGGAGCCTCGCCACTACTTTTTGTATGCAGGCGATAAGGCTAATAGGCCTATAATTGCCTGGATCCGAGCACTCCCCTTTTTTGAAGATTGGGATGATCTCGGCGCCTTTCCAAGTCTCTGGGACAGGCGAGCCCTTCGCAATGCCGTTGGCTAGCAACTGAATGTAAGAAGCCCAGAGGTCCTTGTCGTGCATTAATAGGTCTGCAGGGACTGAATCGAGGCCTGGAGCCCTTGCTTTTGGGATGTTATTCAAGGTTTTTATAACATCAACTTTGGTAAAGGATAGGTAACTTGCACTAACAATTGTATTCGAGGCTGCCTCGCACCCATCCTGATCTCCATCCTCAGTAGCGAACTGGGACGCATAATGGGTAACCCAGGCGTCAGGTGACACATGATTCATTGGTTCGCCTCTTTTAACCCCCCTTCCCCATTTGACCATATCCCAAAAAGAGGACATGGATCTTTCTTTACTAGTTCTCAAAAGATCCCTTCAGTAACCATCATCCCATTCACTTTTTGCCCTGAGTTGTGTTTTTTTATACACAACTCGGGCATCCTTTATCTTGGCTATATTTTTAGTCTTTACTGCATCTGACAAGGACTTGTAGGCAACCCTGCATGATTTATCGTACCATTGATCCTCCTTCCTAACAGGCCTACTCTGTCTTTTAGTAATCTTTTTTAATAAAATAAGGTCTCAATTTATTAAAAAACACATCGTGGATCTTACTAACATTAGATACTGAACCCTCCACACGGGAGTTATTACTTAAATCTGTAATAGCCTGGATGGTTAAATCCCTCATAGCTGCAACATTATCTTCATTGGTTACACAATTGGCCCATCTGACTCGTCTACTGTCATTCGAGAGGGCAATTTCCACACTTTCCCTCTGACCCTCGCTTTTAGGCAGGTCGAACAACCTGAATGACAAAATTAGTGGGTCATGATCACTTTCAACCCGTGGCTCTATCCACATGTCATCAACACAGGACCAATTCTCCTTATTAGTGAGGATATAGTCAATACGGCTGTGTGTTGTACCATTATTAAAGGTAGAGGCACCCTGTTTGTCAGAACCCGTTCTTCCATTAGTTGCCCGTAACCCATATTCCACACATAAGACTTTAAGTTGCAATGCGGCCTCTGTCCATCTTTTAATAGGTGACAAGGACAGCTGAGGGATTTCCCAAATATAGTCCTCTTCCACCGTGAGGTCTATATCGTAGTTGTCTAGGGGTTCGAAGCAACAATTAAAATCACCAGCAACAATAACATTGTCATTCGAACAGTATTGTTTAAAAAGAATATCTAGCTGGTCAACTACCTCAGTGGGTTTACCACCTGGGAGCCCCCTTGAATAGATGTTAAAGATAAAGAGGTCTTTGCAGTTTAATCGTTGGAGTTTGACCAGCAAGATATCAAAGCTGTTTGACGCCAGCTGAAGAACAGAATACCCACTATCCTGCTTTACCCATGTCACCAGACCCCCCTTTGGCCTTCCCCGTAGGCTCGGTATAGCTGGAATGTAAAAATGTAAATAACCTTGCATTGGTTCCGGGGTTACCTGCCAGGTTTCCTGGAGGAGGATTATATCCTTAGTATCCATGAAAACAAGCCAGTCCAGGGATGTTGCTTTATTTTTTAAACCTGCGACATTCCAGGACAGCAAGGTAAATTGAGCAGAGACATTATCATTGGGTAATTCCGTACTAGGGGGTTGACTAATCCTACACTATTGGGGTGAAGTACTTTCACTCAGACTATTATCTATTACCACCAGATTTAGGGTTACTTTTTCATTAACGCTGGTGATAGTATTACAAGTATTACAGGCAAGTTGATCATTGAGATCATTAGTTCCTTTTGGGGCCATTAAAATATTTTGTTTACTCGTTGTTTTTACTTGAGACGTGGGAGTTTCACTTGCCAGGGTAGGTGTCTGAGCTATAAGATCTCCTACTTCGTGATTGCCAGATAATATGGGACATGCAATCTTACATTCTCTCTCAAGTCAATCACAATCATTTAGCCCTGATAAGATCCCAAATCTATTTCCCAAGTCCATTCCCCAAACGTCAGCTGGAACCTTTGATCCCCATCTATTTCTCACAGTATCCCACCCAAGGCCCGGAGTCTTAGGGAATGTTACATTTTGCTGTTCACCGTAGAAAATTTTTAGAGTGAGGGGGACAACAGTACCACTTCTTCTTTGGGGCGGAAGAATATTAGTGAAGACATTTGGTAGGACCTCCGGATGGGAAAAAGTCACCGCAACACAGTCTCCTTTAAATCTTTTTGGACGATTCCCAATCCAAGCAACCCTTTTCGCTGTCTTGATTTCGCCCGCTAGCTGCTGTTTCCCTCCTGGCGCCATCTGCATATTTCCTGCTAACGAATGTAACGCCTTGCTGGACAGTGACGCTGGAGATTCCAGCTGCCCACTTGCCAGGGGCGGTACATTGGCCAGCACCATTACCACTGGGGAAGCTTCCACTATGAATTGAAGGGGATCTATATCTTGGCATGATACCGGCCGAATATTTGGTGACACCATACCACCATCTGTGGCCTCACGATGATTATTAATACTTGTTAAAACCTGGATCGGGCCGATAGGTGGCGTTACGCCATCACCCTCCTCTGGTGCACTCACAACATTCTCCCCAGTTACTACTACCAATTTTGTGACAAGTGTTGCTACTTTGTCAACCTCACCAGCAACCTTACTCTGGGCCCCACCCATTTTTTTTATCTCGGCATTTAGTTTGTCAATTTTAGCAACCAAAGGCTTGATAATAGACTTAAGTTTACATTCAAACACTTCGGCTATCCTATGGAACAGCTCATCATTCATAATACGTTTTACGCTATCATCCCCATGCTCTACAATTTTAGTCTTGATTTTCCCAGGGTGTGATGCCCTTTTCTTCCTAAGACCTGATCGTAAACCAACTCGTTTCTGCTGAGTCTTTCTACATGTTCTAGTAGGTCGAGTTTCCTGATCTGAAGAAGAAGAATCTTCGTCTACAGTTGGAACACGAGGCTCTAGCTCAGGGTCAACTTCATTTTCAGGGTCAGTCACAACGAGGATAGCTGAATCACCCATAGGGACATCGATATCTCCTACATGTATGTTAGTATCTATCAAATCAATGGAAACATCCAGCGGTCGGATATCTACCTGTAAGGATCTTTGGGTTGGACTCATGGGCTGGAGCACAGGTGACTGGCTTAATCCCAGTGACTGTCTCCTTTCACTATTTATTTTTGTAACCACCTGAACTAAATAGTTATCTAAAGTGTTGGAAGTAGGTGGGGGACCTTTTTTAGGCATCCTAAACACTTGTTAAGCGAACACACTACAAAATAGTATCTATAACAACAATAATTCAAGTGGAACAGGTTGTACACATAGAGTGCTCAGCTTACAGTCCCTTATATAATAGCGTGAATTGGTGGTGGGTATTTTCCTTACTTGAGCGGCGTAGTATAGGGCCCAGTCCAGTCACGCCGTGTCTCGGACTGCCTAAGACTGTCCGCCCTTTGTCCGGGCTTCGTCCCGGCCTTTGTCCCGCGCGCGTCCCGCGTGCGCGCGTGCGGGGTGTAGCTATATGAATGCTGGAGGGGGCGGGAAGAGGCACCAGGTGCGCGTGTTCACAAAGCGCAAGTCCCTCTGGTCCTCGCAGTCCCGCTCCCCCTGGACAGTCCAAACTTACATTCTGCAGCAAGTTCGGAGCATATGAAGGACACCAAGCAGCAAAAGTTCCCAGCGTAAGTGTAAGTAATTCGGCTTTAGGAAAATGCCAGAGTCACCACGTTAGCCCAGGATTTCGACCTCGAGCAGCTACCGCGGAGCGGGGGCCGCGAGTCGTGTTTTGAAGACAGCTGGGAGGAGGGGGCGGGAAGAGGCACCAGGTGCGCGTGTTCACAAAGCGCAAGTCCCTCAGGTCCTCGCAGTCCTGCTCCCACTGGACAGTCCAAACTTAGATTCTACAGCAAGTCCGGGTCCGGAGCATATGAAGGACACCAAGCAGCAAAAGTTCCCAGCGTAAGTGTAAGTAATTCGGCTTTAGGAAAACGCCAGAGTCACCACGTTAGCCCAGGATTTCGACCTCGAGCGGCACCCCATATGGTGAGTCTGTTGCACAAAATCTACCCTTTACTCCCACTTTCAGTGTGGAAAACCTTACTGCAGGCACTAGTGATCAGCCGCCTAGACTACTATAATTCCCTTTTGGCCGCTACTTGCGAGTCTCTGTTAAGCAAACTCCAAGTTGTTCAAAACACAGCGGCTCTTCTCATTCAGAATTTGCTGGCCTGAACAGCCAATCTTCCCCTCTTACACTCACTCCACTGGCTTTCCATACACAAGAGAATTATATTCAAGATCTGTTGCAGAGTGCACAAATCATTGAACGGAAAAGGACCCAGATATCAGACAGAGAAACGTATTCCGTACCTGCCAAGCAGACCTTTGCAGTCCAGGCACAAATCTCTTCTCACTATTCCCAGGAAAACACGCTCGGGGGGAGCTTTCTCCAATCTGGTCCCTTTGTATTGGAGCCAGCTACCCTCTCATATCTAGAAGTGTATGGACCACTTTAATTTTAGGAAGCTTCTCAAAACAAAACTTTTCAGATGCTAATGCTGCTAGCCTGTGGCGACTACTGCGACTAGATACCCCTTCTGGGGTGATTCACATGCATTATAAATTATATTAACATAACATAAGATAACTGATACAATATCATCAATAGGCCTTATTGCTGGGCTGTTTGTAGGAATTTGTGTCTTTCTAATACAACATTCCTAGATGGAGAAAATCTTCTATCAGGCGTCTTGATTACAGAACTATACTTGTCCAATACATCAACCACTATCACCTCACCAGATGCCCCTACCTGCTGTAATTGTACCTTTGCCTCTAGTAATGGTAATGTTTTTAAATTAGATTTGCATTCAGGGCCCAAATTGTGTATGCGTGTTGTTTTTTCGTATTTTTAAAGGACTCACAGTCAATGGCATCCAAGTATGCCTCAAAGGCCTCTTTCCACTGAATCCTCTCCACTGGGGAGAGGAGTTGGCCTAACGGCTAGGGCGGTCGACCTCAAATTTGGGGAACCGGGTTTGAGTCTCAGCAAGAATGCGCAACATCCTGTGATTCTGGGCAAATCACTTAATCTCCCTGTGCCTAACAAAAGTGAATGTGCCCTCATGTAAAGCAACTAACTGGTGCCAACGTAAAGCGTTCTGATACCCAAGATACCTTCGGGGTCAAGTTTGCGCTATATTAAACTCGATAAAAAAAGTTAATCCAACACAGAGGGGTGTACCTACCAATGGAAAAAATGCAGGAGGTGTTATAACTCTTTCAAATATAGTAAAGAACTTTTAAGTTAAAACAAGAGCCCAATGAAGACGTTCCTCTAATTTTTGTAGGCTCTAATACATGAGCATGACTTAATACATAGTCACAATTGTCTGAAAAGGAGAAATAAAAATGGCCCAGGGAACAGTATTTCACTATGGCCTAATTCAAGATGGCCACAAAATCAGTAAAAGCGATTTACTATAGCCGCTGTAATTTGCAACCCGAAGACCAATCTAAAATTGCCACAAAGCTGCCAGGAAGAGACGCACAATGTGGCCTCCAAAATGCTGGTTGCCCACAGCAACGATAGTAGCTGGGGATGCTTTACCGGCATGGGCGTGGCATGGCCTACGTCTAGACTGATGTAAACTGGGCAGTGGGTGGCACCAAGAACAGTCAAGTCCAGGCTTGCAGTGCACAGTGGAACTCAACGCCACTATCGGGGCACTTCACGGCACCACAGCTTTCAGGACAGCCGCTGCATGCACGGAGCCGAAATGTGTACAGGGGCAGCTCTGTGTCAGGCATGCTCACAGCTCCGCAGCTACAGGATAGCTTCTGTGCTACTGCAATGAAAGTTAAGAGTGTGTCCGCACACATCCAAGAGCACTCTTGCTGGGTGATGTGGGAACTGGTGGCAAGAATAGCTCCCGCTCTTCGCCAATGAAAAGACTAATCTTCAAGGCAGGTGACGGTAAATTATTCATCTATTTATGGTAATAACTATAATGCCACCAGCACATTGCATCACCCACCATAGAAAGACAATCACCCAGCCAACTGTTAATCCGGAATTCCCGACCCCCAAACCTTCCACATTCCATGCATTACTCGACAAACCCAACAAGAACCAGTTTGGTACGAGTGAACTTGTCATTGATCCAAACACAACCCATGAAGGGCAGAAGGCTGCAGCCATGTTGGATATACCCAGAATAGTACACTGCGGGATAGGTTGGAGTATGACAAATAAGTTTCAAAAGTGGGACAAGTTCCATCTGGGAACCTTTTTCACATTGGTTAAGGAGTGTCCAGTAGTAATCCCTCACTCTGGCTAGTGAATCCTACAAAAGTGGACCCTCAGCCACAGCTCATCAGTAAACCTCTTGGCCTGTGAAATAACAGAAGAGGACTGGACCAGCTGGCTTGTACCCCATGTTGAACCCTGAGGGGTTGGACCTGCTTCCACTTGTGTGAGAAAGTTATCCTTCTGGTCCTGATCACCCCCATTTATTGACTGGTACCGCTGAGTACTGACTGTTGTGCCCTGGGCTCTGCTAACCAAACCTACGACCTGTGCTCTGTTTAAAAAGTATATGGTAATTGGTACTGACAATGTACGTGTAAGTCCATAGTATATGGTAGGGCATGTAGGTTTAGAGGCCCAGCCGATTTAGTGCACTCAAGTGTGCACTACTCTGTTGTTTGCTGTCATTTTAAAAGTCAACCCTGCTTTGCAGGAGGCTTTTAAAGTAAAATTATATGCAAATTCGACTTTGGAATTAAAAGTACCTCTAAAGTCTTAAACTACTTTATTTGTACATATATGTCACCTCTAAGGTCTCCCTAGGTGGGCCAGTTATAGGGTGCCTTGTGATTATAAGCAGGGGTATTATAAAATATGTTGTATATAAGCCCTGAGGACGGAAAAATTGCCAATATCGGTTTTTTTCCCATTTCAGTACGTTTGCTCCCTAGGCTAGCATGGGAAGGCTTTATTAAATTTTAATAAAATCTAACTATTGACAGGCGTGAGCTAAAATTATTCTTCTAAGTGTCAAAGTAATAGTTAGAATAAATCCAGCAACTTGCCAAGGTTCGATTTATTATAACCATGACAGAAAATAAGGTATAGAATCTGCTTTGCCTACATCCAGATCTAGAGTAGTCTCTCCTGATTGGCGAGCATTTGACAGGCTGAGCCAAGCTGTTTAGATGAGTTGTGAAGTAACCTGAAAGGAAACAAAGAGACATATGGTGGGAGGAGATCTGCAGTGCAGAGCAAAAGGCAGGAAGAGGGCTAAGTAGCCAAAATGGTCCACAAAGAAGGAAAGACACTTAGGGCAGGGCACAGGCCCACCCCCAGCCAGATGGGAGCCCCTGTGATTGAATTAGCAGAGGCGCTGAAAGGGGAGTGTTAGAGACAGTTAGTCACACCTGTGAGTTGACTTAGCCAGACCATAAGGAGAGAGTTTCTCCATTTGACTGTTTAAAGAACAGTGCTTTCTGGCACAAGAATGTGCCACACTTTAGGGGAAGTCGTCAACAATAAGGGAGCCCCCTGTGCCCCATTAGTCAGGTGTTCCCCCCTGCTTGCCAGCCCAGAAACCTAGATAAATATGGGAGGGCAGCACAGCAACTCAGATACTGCCTGAAGAAAGAAGTAGAAGAAGGACTGTCCTGATGGAAACCATGGCCTGCACCAAGACGACTGCACTCTGAATGACGGCACCTGCTGCACACTTTGGCACTACAGCAAAAGAAGGACTAGGCCTTGCACTACAAGGAGTGAACACCCTGAAAACTACAGGTTAAAAAAGCTCCACCTGTATCAGATCCACCAAAAAGAAACCAGCTGACTACATTCAGCTGGACTTTAAAGGAGTTGGACAGGTGCATAGTGTGAACTATAGTTCCAACTCTCAAAGAGCAACTCAGAGCTTCTGGAACTTTGGGTGGAACCTCAAAGGGCCCTCTGGAGGCATCTCTTGTTACAACAACTCAAAAGAATATAGGATATTTTCCTTTATCAATTGCAACACAACACATGTGGTATATGTGTTGAGGTGCGCATGTGAACGAATCTTTGTAGGGAGCAGTATCAAAAGCCTAAAAATTCAAATACAGGAACATGTCAGAGACATTTAAAATAAAGATGAACGCTCCCCAGTGGCCCAACACATACTAACAGCCCACCCAGAGCAACCAGGAGTAACATTTCTTGCATTAGATCAGGTAAAAAGTGGTGTCAGAGGGAGTGATAGGACCACCCTATTGAGACAGACTGAGGCAAAGTGGATTTGTCGATTGAGAGCGGTTACCTCTGGGCTTAATTGTAATAATGAGTTTCATCATTTTTTGTAAAAAGGCAAAGAAAAATGTATAATGCTCATTGCAAAATTTCAGGCATGAATAATGTTAAATGAATGATATATTACTGTGACGCGTAATGTTAAACATTGATGACACAGGATTTGTTCTCAAATATTGCTGATATAAGACTGTTCGCCATTGATGCTGTTAAAACAGTGGCTGTGTAAATATGGAACAAAATCTAAGATGCAACATGAAAAATTGATTCATACACCGCTAGATAGAATTTGGAATAGATCTATTGATATGGGTATTTAGACCATCAGAAGGGTGACATCAAGAAAATCTAAACCACTTGTGGGATGAGTTATATGCCACAATACGCATTGATTTAGCATGCAGAAAAAATAACGGGTGGAATTTTAGGGTTGAAAGCGAACAATCATATAAATAACTGATAGCTCTTGGCTCCTAACACTAAAACCGATCGGTGAGAAGCCACGTTCACAAAAACATTTATGACTTCGTGTGAAAGTAGAATCGAGGGATCAATAGCGTTATAAAGTGTTAAAATAGACACCATAATACACTCAATATGGCGCATGTCTGTGTAAGCGAGGACGTTAGGACTCTTTATTATGCGGCGAACTATACTGATACATTGAGTGGATTTAGAGCTAACTAGTTTGGATGTAATATGAACTGAGATAATTCGCATACACAGTAAGGATTTGTTTATATGTATCTGCTTCGGCTCTAAACTTTTACACAACTTAGTTGATGGCGTCATATTTAAATAAACAATGGAAACATAATCCAAAAGTTGGGGCCTGACGACGTATGTGGGTTGGGTGACTAAAGGAGCACCACGGGATAACCACAGGTGTAGAATATGTGGTATAGGGAATATAAAGGCAGTGAGAAGGGCGTCGCTTTGTATGTGAGACCGGAAGTTTGGCGTACCTCGGAGAGCCACACACGCTGCAGTGGGTATGAAGTTGGTTAGTATAAAGAATGGGGCTTTAAAATAACTTGTAAAAGGATGGACGCTATGGATATAACTGTGGGAACGATTGATAGATGATGTGACAGATGGTTGGGACAGCCCTCCTTGGATATATTCAGATCCACTTCCTGTAAACGCGGATTTCGATGCACTTCTAGTATACACGAATTCACAGATGTGGCGTTTAAGAAATGTTTTGTATTTTATGCGAAGTCTTTTTCAGTCATTTTCAGGCTTTTAGAAAACTAAGTTCTGCAGTTATCTAAGACTGGCACTATGTGTGTTTGTATTTAGAGCATTACTAATGGACCGTACCTTGGTCATTCGTTTACCATGACATAAATGGATTAGGAGGAATACTCCCTGTATGAGATACATCGGAGATTATACTCAGCTCTCTCTGCTTCTTATAAATAGTAAGTGATGGTAAACAGCGATTTTTATGTTAATGGCTAAATATGTACATGCGGTGTTGCTGTTCACGATGGCTTTTTTCTAAGTACGTGAACTATGGTTTGGGACAGGATGTGTGCATATATAAAGTACAAGCAAGTGGTCTAAGAGGATAAAGCGGGACCGCGTGGGGTGGCTATTGTTTAGGGATAGAGCCGACGAGTTGTCAAAATACGGCCCAAACAAACCTGCTCATGTCGCCCTTTTGAAATTGACTGATATATATAAAACATTATGAGGGTTTTAACTGTAATGTGATACGCTTTGATAGCTTTTTGAGGGCAACGTCATTGACAAACTGTTCTTGTTGCTCACTGGGGCAACACTTGATGCTTACACTGAACTGTGCTTTTTGTGAAGTACACGACCTATGATACATTTGCGACCTTCAAGTGCATATATTTTTTCTGCGTTTTTAATCCCCAGATACGAGTTATCTCGGGATGATGAAGTCCAATATATAGAGCACAAATAAAGTACTATAAGTGATAAAGTGGGACTGCATGGATTGTCTAGTTTCGTTTAATGACAGCAATTACGAGAAGCGTAAATATGGCTTAGTCTACCCTCTTGCGCTGCCCGTGTGAACTTGATTGGTTTACCAGAAACTAGTAGGGTGCTAATACCAATGTTATATGTTTTGACAGATCCTTGAGAGTGTTATTATTGACGAATCATATTGTGTGTGGACGTTGCGAAAATATCTGGTTATAATATTCAGCTGTCTTACTGTGAAAGACACGGATTACAATAATGTTGTGTTTAGTAAGTGCACATACTGTTGTAAATGAATCTAGGACCCTAGTGTAATTTTCCAGATTCATGTCCTTATATAGGTATAAATTATCCGATCCTTATATAGGCATAGAAATCATGACCATATTTAGACTGAGCCTATGCAGCCCAAATACGGCATGGCTACTTCCACTAAGTTCCAAGAATCAACAACGATTTCTTAGAGAAACCCGCCTATCAGCAGCTAGGGACTTCACCTTGCCTGAATACTAGTTTATCTAGGAAATCATGGAGTTTTCGAAGAACTGAGTCTTTGATGACGTTATTAAGTCCAATCATACTTCAAACTCGGTACCTTCAAAGTATGGGGAGAGGAGTTAGCCTAACGGCTAAGGCGCTCGACCTCGGACTTGGGGATCTGGGTTCGAGTCTCGCTAAGGACGCCAAAACCTCCTGTGATTCTGGGCAAATTACTTAATCTCCCCGTGCCTAAAAAAAAAAAAAAAAATTTAAGTGCGTGTCCTCATGTAAAAAACGTAACGTGTGCTATGTAAAGCACTCTGATACCTGATTCGGTTCGGGTCTAGTTCGCGCTATATAAAACTCTACAAAAAAAAAAAAAAGTATAAATATGCCTACATTTGCCCAGACAAACACACGGTGGTTTGGAGCAGATCGACTAACTACTTGCCCGACGCCCTGCAGCAGCAAGTGCAGAAGGAAGCCGACCCTCCAGCTGACACACTGAGAGACACTGTCTTTTCTCCTGCCGAGAAATCCAGCTCCAGTGTTTCCAGGCTACTCTTGCGGGTTGCTGGGAAATCGAGTCCTGAGAGAGAGATACAAGACCTCCTTCATTCTAAACCGAGGTATGGAGCTGATTAGACCTTTAGAGAATTCTTGGATAGATTCTTGACAGAGAAATACTAAGCCTAAGCTCCTCCTCACTTACTTCTTCCCTTGTACTAGACTTAGGTTAGGTACACCGGGGTAGGCGTATTTTAGAAGCACCAGTACTTTTAGTCATTATTTTATCACTGTATGTATTTTATATCTTTTAGGTATTTTATGGCTTAGAAACCATATCATGCCTTTACAGTACTACTTTATAATACTTTTCTTATTATATGCCTTGTACTTTATAACCAGTATTACGATTGTAGCATTACGATTGTAGCATGTAGTATGCTTGAGAAAGAAGACGGTTCAATAATTACTTTTTATTGAAAACGCCCGTCTCTCTATTTTCTCAGCACCTCTGGTGAAGCGAAGCATGCACAATTGACTGAGTAAAATAGCCATCTATTATTTGCGTGACTCTAGAGATTGATTTCTTATTCTTGGGAAACAAAGTTGTCATGTTTATGCGGTTGTCAGAAACTAATCCCTTCTTGTGAATTCAAGCAAGGTTTCTAGTGACCGCTGAGCTAGCTGGCACTCACAATTAAGTCTAATATATACGATAGAGACCTAGTCAACCTCAGTCCTACGTATAAACCATAGTATATGTTATTCCAATGCGCAGAACCGGTTGGGAATATAGGAACTACACTACAATACTTTTTCTTAACTTTCCAATCGGCAGGTACGGTGTATCTTGGGACGGTGGGTTGGAATGGATCAAGGAAGAAAAGCATGCCATTAATAGGATCTATTGAAAATGCAGACTAAGTACACTTTGAGAAATAGATACTAGGTGGAGAATGACTAATTTTAAACAAAATTTTAAAAAAATGACCTGGATTCTAATAAGATCCAATTTTAGAACTGGGATAATATGCTTGAAATGTGGTCACTCAGATGAATACATACATGCATTAATGTCACCGTCTGTCTTCCCTAACTTATAATATATGAGGTTGGGGTTAAAGTGAAAATTTGAGGATTGTGATTTTCGTAAATCCTTAAATTGTAACCAGCAGTAAGTGTACAGAAACATTTATTGTGATTTTAAAATATTTGTCTATAGATATATGGTCTCATCACTGCTGTTCCTTTTCAATCGTGGAATGAACGTCTGTAAGAATATAAGGATCAAGGTATGAAAAATAATGTGTTCCATACTAACTTTAATTTATTGTCATTAACGATCAAAGAGCAATTGGACATTCTATGTACATACAATAGATTTCGCAATGAACTATATGAGTTATAATATGGATTATGATGATTATAGATTTCCTAAATCTGTCTCCTCCCACTTTTGCAAATGCTTAGGATACAATGATTATAAAATGGTTTATTCGGCTTCCCATTATTGCATACTAAGATTGAGAATGCTGTCAGTAAGAGACAGGCAATACCTGTTCCACTTGTGGTGAATAATGAATGACACTGATTCTGTATACTTGAACATGCTCTTTTATTGTATGTATGTTGTAAATATTGTGTTTTTATAAATTGCTTCTAGTCCTGAAGAAGTCCCAAGAGGGATGAAACGTGTTGGCAGCAAGCAATTCTGTGATATTTTAAAGAAATAAAGTGTCTCTGAATAAAAATAACAAAATTTCTTCAATCAAGTGTCTGAGATTGCTTATCTCTATCATTTAGGAAGCTACTTATTGTTATATTGTGTTTTCGGTTGGGACTTGTTGTACTAGGACATATATATAAACCACACACTTGCTCACTCTGGTGCAGGGTCAAGTATGTTTTTTTTTGTTTAATTGTTTTGTCACTGCCAAATACTTTACTCATTTTCATTTGCTCATCCTCTCTCTAATATGCAACTTAACTACTAGGAAATGGGTGCAGGTTTGTTTATTGAACTTGTGTGATGAATTTGAAATGATTTTGGACTTGTTGCCTGGGAAGGGCTCACACCCTACTCAGCTTTTAACCTATGTTCTTCCAATGCGTCCAAACATACAGCTTGGAGTGTTTCTGACTTGTGAACGTAGAATAAAATAATGTAGATATCACTGAATTAGTGCGAAAGGTATATGTGTAGTAATTGTATTTCAATGTAAGAAGTATAAAGACTACAGTACCACTACAATACCACTATAGTAAAGGTGTAGATGATGAAGCTCCTACGTGGCCCAGTCTGCACTGTACCTATAAATGAAAAATTAGGTCACTGGTCCACTTTCTGTGCTCAGTACCCTTTACCCCTCGACACAGCATGTTGCCATTGCCGTGTATGTCTTTTGGCATGGACTTCTGCAGTCAAATACACTGTGTGGTATTGGTATGAAACAAGTAGGTAGCAACTTTGTGCACCAACTCACCTCATGCCAAAGCCCTAGCCTGGCTGCATGTGCCTCCGCCAATTACAATAGGCACGAATGCAAGTCAAAGGTGAGACATTCTTGATCTTCCACACAGTGCAGCAGCCTTCCAATACAATTAGTCTACTTGCCGCAGAGTTTGGCACTTTGGCTGGTGGGTGGAGATCAGCCAACAAAGGGAAGCCGCCAGGGCTGGACTGGCCATAGCGGGCACAGGGCGTTTTCGCAATGGGCTGGAAGTGTTGGAGCGGGGTTTTGAGCCGTGGGGGCCGGTTTTGTTGCGGGGGGCCCGTTTTGCAGCAGTGCTGCAATATCAGCCCCCCGTACCAAAAGCGGCATCAGCCTTTGAGACTAGCATCCTTTCCTCACAATCGCACATACCCCCAAAACCACCCCAGCCCCCGCCACCAATCCAGCGGAATCGACATGGCTGGTTTCTATTTCCAGTCCGGCTGTGGAAGCTGCTTTTGGAGGTGGGTGTGGTGTGGACACTCCACAGCAGTAGGCGGACTTCCCAGTTGTCATCCCTCAGTGCTTCTCCGGGTTCTGGTGCTCTGACTTTGTTTCAGCAGGCTCTGGAAGGGAGGAGTTCCTACATCTCTAGTGAAATGCCAACATGTTCTGCGACTCTAAGCCACATCTCCTTAACGCAGTTTTAATAAGGTATATTTTGCCAGATGTGTGGGCGTAAAGGCTGCTTTATCGATTAAACTGTGTACCATATGCCCTTATTCTCCCCATTTGTCTTGTTTTCATTTTATGTAATTTCTAATGGCCTTACATTTTATATATTAACATTCAATTGAAAATCGTATTTCGGAATTGTTTTTATAGGTGTAGCCATGAAAGAAATTGAATAGCAATTTCACCATGAGATGACATTAACGAAGAATATTCAATGCATTGTTTTAGCGGTCATCAATTCTTCGATTTCCCAGGCTCCAAAGAAAATATTGTGCTTACTTGTTTCAATTTCGTTGCATTTGCAGTTTAAATTGAAATCTAAAAAGAAATGTAAAAAGTATTCCGCCCTCAGGAACTCCAAAGGTCAGTACTTGGACACAGGATAATGGATAACTTCAGTAAGACGTAAAGTTATGATTCCCTACAGGTTAAATGTTGACATTTAACAAGAGAGCAGCACAGTTTTCTTTAAGAAAAGAGAAAACCTCATGATTAGAATGCTACTTTCATATATCTGTGTAATATCGTTTGCTATTTATAAAATATTCATAGTTCTTTCATTTCAATACTTTTAGGGACCTGCCATATGGCTTGTAGGCCCCTGATCTTTGAGTCATCAGACACAATTCCCTGGTGGTTGTGCCTGAATTCAAAACGAGGACAAAGAAGAAGAGAGGAGGGAACAAGAAAGACTGACTTGAAAATAAAAATGCCAAAGAGCATTTTTCAACACCTCTGTAATGTCTAATTTGTATGTTAGTGTATACCAACTCAGTTGAAACTTTAAGCACAGTTTCCTTTGAACTGTCGTGTTTTCATATCATATATTTCATTAAAATGGGTTTTTAAAATCTATGCCTTTACACAATATATAAAGCCAACAATCCATTAAAATGTGCATGCTTGTGCATTTCATATTCACATGACAATTGCAGTATCCACCAACTTTGGAAGACGCATTCGATAACTTCATACCATAAAATTGGACTAATACCCACACTATCAGCTAGATTCATCATAGTCCCGTTTTGAGAGTCCTTAATAGCGATTATTAAGGAATCGCTATTAAGGACTTGCAAAACGGCATTCATGTAGGAATGTCACAAAATATTGCGATTCCTACATCATTCTTATTTGCGATTAGCAAATTGCTAATCGCAAATAAGGAATAACTTCCCATTCATTCCTATGGGCCTACAGGCCCATAGGAATGAATGGGGAGTTATTCCTTGTTTGCGATTAGCAATTTGCTAATCGCAAATAAGGATGCGATTTCAAGGGTGCCAGGGGTGTCCAAAGGACACCCTGTAGCACCCCTGAAATGCAAATTTACACAGGTGTTGCCCACACACATGTCCAAAGGACATGTGTGTGTGTAACATGCAACTGGGAAAAATGCACTAAAGTGCTTTTTTCTATTTTTTCGGTATTTACCACGAAGTCAGACTTCGTGGTAAATAGCGGCCAAAAATTGCGAATTCGCAATTTAAAAATGGTTAATGAATTGCATTTAAGGAATCTCAAATAGAGATTCCTTAAATGCAATTCCTCGCAAATATGCGATTTCGCAAATAGCGATTTTTGCATTTGGGATGATGAATCCCAAATGCAAAAATTGCGCTCGCAAAGGGCCAGATTCTGAGAATCTGGCCCTTTGCGAGCCGATTTTTCGTTCATGAATCTAGCTGTATATTTCAAAATAATGTGTCGTTCACCGGGGTCAGTCAATTCTTAATTGTAAGGGTACACATCCTCATTATACCATTGTCTTGTCTTGTGTTTGTAGATATGAGGCCTTTTGTGGTTTTCGAGAGACTCCTTACAAATATTACGAATTGGTTGGGTGTGACTGGGTGTGGTTAATAAAGTTGGTGACACAGTGCGTTCAGTTAACATGCTGTCATGCTGAGGAATAAAGCCGTGCAAACTAGTGCTCTGTGTGTGGCATGACCTGTTACATGCTCCCGGGCTGGGAAGGACACTACTGCTGGTGACGAGATAGGGGATCTGTAACCCAAAGGCTCAAGATTGCTCTCCCAGAGAGATTTCTGAGGTCCAGCAAACTGCTTGTACGTGCCACGTAGGCCTCACTCCAAGTGCAAACCGACAGTTGGCATATGTGGAGTCAAAGCCAAACCCAAGCCAGTGCAAGACCTTTGAAGAATGTGAAGGTCTTCAAAAAAACATACTCATCGTTGGCCAGGAACCTGCCGGTAAGGCTGGGCAAAGAGGTACTGTGCCACAACCGACCACAGAGCCATCATCCATAAAGTCCAAGGAACACTAAAGATAATGATATCCAGGTGCAAGGAAGTGGCAGGAGAGGAATAGTCAGACACAGAGACACGCCAAAGGCAGTGATACACATCTGTGACTACCAGTACAGAGTCAGAGGAAAGAGAGCCATCTGACCTCAGAATTGGAAGCAGTGATCCAAGTGAATGCACAGGGGTTGTGCTTAAGGAGCTGTTAATACCTGAAGCAGCAAACCCCTGAGGTCTTGAAGAATTTGAAGGGCTCCAATTGCCGCAGAAAAGAGTGCCACATACTGCACCTCTGCCTACCTGAAACCACCATCTCTTTTGATACCAACAAAAAACAATATATTGGCATCAATTAGACTGCCCTGATCAAAAGGTTTGATGACTTCATGGATGCTATAGAAGGAGCAAATGAAAAAAAGACCATCAAATACTTAAAGAACCTGGCAGGTGATGGAGTAAAGATAGTAATAAAGAGAGCCGATGAATTATTATACCATCAACTCAAAAAAACATTGGAAGCCCAGGTCGATCCAATGCCAAATGTTGACTATGTGAGGGACACCTTCAACCAAGTAAGACACCAACCTTCGTTGAAAGACTTGCTCATAAAGCACTGTAAATTCAGTGAATTCAATGATGAAGCCACGTGTCTTGCAGTCATTGATGGTTGTCTCTCCAACTTGAGCTGATGCCACATGCTGCAGGAAATGCTCAGTTTGTAGAAAGTGCTCATAGTGGAGGAACATGCTGATCGACAGGCTGCTGATTTGGAAGCTGGAACAACCCCAAATGAATCAGGATTGTGTATAAGCAGAAACAAAAGGCAGAGGCCAACAAAGTCTCTGAAGAAAAAGAAATTGGTATCCACTGTGGATTCTCCTTTCTACATAAAGGTTAATGTCTGACCATTGGACAGATATGGAAAGGCTGCGGGAAAGAAAATAATTTCATCATGATTTGTAAAGTGACGGAGCACCTAAGAGAGTCGCAAAGAGATGAGAAGATGGATGCCAGAAAAGTTTCAGAAGCACTCCAGCCACTCCAACAAGGTCAAACAGCAACATCGACTGAGGCAAGTGAAAACAAAATGAAGGAGATCATCCTCAAATTCATCTTCCAAAGATTCATTAACATTATCATCGAGTGAGGAAGATAGATGAGCAATGATGGTAACAGTCATAGACTGATGTGTGCACGAACATAAAAATACGCACCACACGAAGCTACAAAGGTTATTTGAACTTTGACCTACATCATGCTCAAGGTGAATTGTGGCCCTGTGACTTATTTTATAGACAGTGGTGCATTGATAAACATCATGCCAACAGGAAGGCACAACAAATTATCTCTGGTGCCAGGTTTCACACCATCGAGAACCAAGGTGTAAACCCGGGGAGCTTAAATGCCTTTGCAGAGTCAAGGATTTTGTGTAGTGACCATGTGGCACAAGTAAATGACAGTGGAAGCACTAATTTGTGCCCTCCAGGCTACATCTTTGGGCGCATGCTTGTTAAGCTTCGATACTGCTGCTGACATGGAACTGATCTCTCTTAACTACAGCTTAAAGAGTCAATTCCCAACATTGTTTCGTGGACTTGGGAAACTTAAGACAATGAAGGTGCAGCTTCACATTAATGAATAGATTCGCCTTGATGCCCAGCGACAGCTTCAAATTGCTTTTCTCTTCCAGGAAGCAGTTGAGAAAGAACTAGGGACGCTGTTGAAGCATGACATCATCTAATGCTCTACTGGTCCAATGGTGTGGGTTTCACCCATTGTGGTGGTATCAATTTTCAAGTTTCAAGTTTATTTTTATTAGCATAGTTACTTAAAACCATTGCTACAAAATGTATCAATGAAAATACATTTCATTGTCAGTTACATTATAGGTAAAAAAATTAAAAAGTTTGATTAAAACAGTTGCATGTTCGTTTCCATTGCAGTTTATAATGAGAGGTTCATTTGCTGAGTGACCATATCGTAATTATAGCGTTTTCTTCACAACCTGCCTCAAAAAACCTCACCTGGCGGCAGTTCAGCTGTGGGTCCTCTGTTGAAAATGGAGGCCACCACAGCTTGTCTCCATGTACAAATGCCTCTTTGATAAAAACATGGTTTTAAAAGTTGGTTTCGTGCAGGCTTCAGTTTGTTACAGGTGCAGACTAGGTGCAACATGCCCGCCTGAGCTGTGCCACATAAATGGCAGGTGGGGTCAGTTTGGGCCTTCAGCCAATGAGGGAAGTGGTTTGTGCAGGGTAGGAGACCTAATCATTACTTTAAGAATTGGATTTTGGTAGATCTAGCATACCCCAGGGCTAGATATTTTTGAGCGGCAGGATTGGGATAGGTGCTCAGAGTCATCCAGCCGTGTGACGTTTTCGGTAGGGATGCTTTATCCTTCACCCATGATAAAATGTTACTGTTTTCCAGACTAATTTTTGAAAAGGCAGTGATTGGTAGGTGTTTCCCAGAGCTCGCTTAGGCCCAGTGAGGACTAACTTGTTTGTCTGTAGTTATCTTGCAGCTGATGATGATGCTTGCTGCTGTAGCTCAACCACAAATGCCAGATGAGAGTTCCTGTTCCATATTCTCGTACTGTGTTCCAAAAAATGACATATGTTCCTTGTCTAGCCAGGGTCTGCTTTTGGATGCCAAACTCTATACTGATCTGGGCAGGAGAGGTGTATTTAGGCAAGCCAAAGATTATTTGATACGCTGTTACAACCGTGCCGTCCACTACCGTAGGTTATTGTTTGTAAGAGTTTTGCCAGTATGACCTCGACTAATAAAAAGAGTGATGGGCCAATTAGTTTCAAGTTGAGATTTCATATTGAAACTGCCAGGGCTATGCCCTTCCTCCTAATTGAGTCCTTTTGAGCAGTGAAGTGGCTACTGTTAAGAACTCAATTGTGGAATGCAGTGAAGTAGAACGAGTTCTTTATTAACAATATTCACCAGCACGGGCTCCACAGCGGAGCTCAGGATATATGCTGCGCGTAAGGTCATCAGCTGTAAACTCGCTGTCATCTGACAGATGACGTACCAGCTTGTGAGGACGCGAGCAGTACGGTGTCATAGAGGGGACAACAACAGGTGGGGCATATGTTGTCCTTGCAGGGACACACTGATGGACATAACACATCTTCCCCCGAAAGAACTGAGAGAGATAGAGAGAGATAAAGAGAGAGAGAGAGGGGGAGAGAAAGAAAGAGAAATGAGGGACGTGAGTGCAGCGCATAAATACAGGAAAGCAAATGACTATCCACAGATGTAATCAAAGAGTCTCACTGGGGACAACACTCTTCTGCCAACTCTGCTGGTGCATGCCGGGGGTGCTTCACACACCTCAGGAATGAGAGTCAGCTGTCTGCTGACTCTTCCCGTGTTGATGTTCCGGGGGGCATGCTGTATTCGGTTAGCTTGCACTGGGTGCGTTATGCTGGAGGGGGCTACTTCAGATGTAGTGGGCTCCTGTTCAGACACACAGTCAGAAGAATCAGACAATGGTCTGCTGTTTCTAATCAGTTTGGGTAGTTTGCGACAGGATGACCCTTGTGTAGTTTCAGTTGGTTTCTCAAATGTGTGTCTGCACATTGAGAGGGCAGAAAAGTGCCACACTCTGCCATCGCTCAATAAGGCTGAGTTGCAGTATACCTTACGTACGGTCAAAGGTGTGGAGAACCTGTCTTGCCCCGTGCTTCTGTGACCACTCCTCTTAACCTTGACGGTGTCTCCTACCTTGAGTTACACAGGTTTGCATCCATGTTTCAGATCATAATGGTTTTTGTATTTGGTTGTGCCAAGTCAACTTTTTTCCTTACCTGGTCGATTGACCAGTGCACTCTTTTACCGGCTGTGGACCAACCCACATTGTCTCTTGTAAGGGGCGTTCTGCCCCGCATGAGTACGAATGGGCTGTGACCTGTGCTGTCATTAGGGACATGATAGGCCCACAAAGTCTTAAGTATTTCTTGCCTCCAACATAGTCTGTTGCTGTTAGCTATTTGGATGATTCCCTTTAAGACTCTATTAAACCTTTCCACAGCGCCGTTTCCAGCCGGGTGGTAGACGGAGGTCGTCTTGTGCTCAATTTGGTTTATTTCTGTGTCAGCTCTGAATGCGTCGGACATGAACTGTGGACCATTGTCGCTGACAATTTGCTTTAGCAGTCCTCCTCTAATAAATACACCATCTAGGAATTCTACAATGTTTTTTGCATCGGGTCTTGTGAGAAACTTGAGTTCGGGCCACTTGGTAAAGTAATCAATGATGACAACGATGTACCATTGTTCATCACGTTCCAGGACTGGTCCCATAATGTCCACCGCAATTCTTTCCCATGGCATGGAGGGGCAGGTGATGGGATGAAGGGGAGGCCTTAGCGTGACTTGTGTCTTGTAATGTGTTACCCTGTTTGTATCGCTTAGCAGTGCCAGCGTATCATCTGAGTTTTTCCAGGACTTGCTCGCACCTCCAGCAAATTGGACCACTGTTTGTAACTAGGCTGTCATTGTAGCCTGTTGTGAGGAACGACTATGTTGTAAGTGTGTGAAGAGTAGATGTATTGATTGGCTGAAGTGCTGTGAATTTCAAAAGGAGGATGCACTTAATCTGTTCCATTACTTACTGTTAGCATAAAGCAATGAAGACATGTGCAGTCTCTTTTCCTGTCTTTCTGTGATCCGATTACTTGTTAAGCTGTATTACTGACTGGTTTCAAAGCGAAAGCCACTAAAACAAGAGTGTGTAGGGCCTAAAAAGGATAAAGAATACATTCTCTTAGTAGAGACAATCCCACCACCTAAATATTCTTGTGATGTTTTCGAGGCATCACCTCGAGCCAGAAACTTAGCTTAGTAGGTCCAATAATGGAATATTTTAGGGTACATTTAGTATATGTTGCCATAGATGGTAAGCATTCATTAAGATTGACTTGATTCCGAGCTTCTGCTTGCAAACGCACCAGCTAAGTCTTATTTCTGAGGTAGTATATCCATATCCTCATCCTTTGCATGTCTCGTTTAAAACTACCAAAGATCTAGAAATGGAGGCTGTGCTTTGTGTGAATCGTTTCTACTGAACATTGGGTTAAAAAAACTTGTTCTTGTCTACTCCACACACTACACTTTGCTCTTGCTATTTTTCACACCATCTGACATGGCGGCTGCAAGGCCTCTTCATGGCGGCGCGTCACCCTAAGCATCTTCCTTCCCTGCTAGTAAATGCCTGAGCCCCCAGGGAGAGCATGTCTGAGTGGGAGATATGCCGATTTGGCCGCTCTGTTAGCCATAACGCTTCTGCCAGAATAACGGTTGACTCTGGGATGGGGAGTCCTCCTCTTCCATACCCTTCGGCACACGCGACCCCCTGGGGAGTCTACCTGCAGACGCTCTGGCGCGGAGCTTTTGCTTCTGGGCCCCGTGGAGCTCACCCGTGGAGCTGACACCCGGCCAAACAAAGTGACGCCAGTCTCACTCAAAACACTAAACCACACAGACCTAGGGTCCAACATATGGGGATTTGAAGGAGTGGTAACGGAGGCAGCAATAGAAAAGAACACCCTCACAGGCAGCTGGGAGGAAAAGTGAAACCGAAACTGCCTTGGACACGGGACAACCTAAGGGGTGCCACAGTGAAGTGAAGAAGAGGACATAACAACAGTGCTCACTCCAGTGGGCGGTGATAGGAGCCTGCGTCACTACACTCTGTTGTCTCAACTCTGTGGCCTCAACTCTAAAGCTACTTTTGTATGATGCCCGGTGGAGCTACCTCACGAACCACAGGGGAGATTAACTTTGGACTCCCTCCTTTGACTATCACCTACCTAGCCGGACTTCGGGCAAATGCTCCTGCGTCTCTCCTGACCTTATCTTCCCCCTCTCTCTTCCCCCAACCCTCTCCCCTCTCCGCTCCTACTCTTTCCAGCTTCTGTCGTCTGTCATCACCTGCCCCGTGTCCCCACCCTGTTTCTCAGGGAACCTCTTCCATCGACACTTGAGACCGAACTATTTTGTCTGATGTCCGATGGAGCTACCTAGTTTAGCTATAGGGGAGATGGGCCATGGATTCCCTCCTTGGTCGTCACCTACCCAGTCGGTCTTCAGAAGGACTTCCTTTCATCTCTACGGTTGTCTCTTCCCTCATCCTCAGTTTCTCACCTCCCTACCCTCCACTACTTTTCTCTCTCCTTTCTCGCCTCTCCTAATGTATTGCTGATTGTCTGATGTAATTTGTAATTGTCGATCTTTTTCTGTTATATTGTTGAACCACATTGTTCCACTTCCTTTTGTCTCCTGTCCTCTCCTCCCGCATCCTCCCTCTATTTTATGTCCCTCCTTCTCTCCTCTCTCAATGTATTGAGACTGAACTATTTTGTCTGATGCCCGATGGATCTACCTGGTTTAGCTATAGAGGAGATGGGCCGTGGATTCCCTCCATGGTCGTCATCTACCCAGTCGTCTATAGATTAACTTAATTTCGTCTCTCCTTATTGTCTCTTCCCTTATCCTCCCTTTCTCACCTCCCCTGCCCCCTCCACTACTTCTCTCTCCTTTCTCTCCCCTCCAAATTGTATTGCTTATTTTTTGATGTATTGTGTAATTTGTTGAACTTGTTCTGTTACATAGTTGATTCTCATGTAAAGCGCTCTGATACCTTCGGGTCTAGCCAGGGCTATATAAAACTCTTTTAAATAAAAATAAATAAATAAAAAAAGAGTTAAGGTACATGTTGCAATCTCTGACCAATCTTTCTACTGTGGTACCGATCCCTGTCCCCCAGTAGCTTTCTTTTACCCTGCTTTTAGTCTTTACAATTCCCAAGTATCCCTCATGGCATAAGTTCATTACCCTCTTCCTTAACGTAACTGGGGGGACTGCCCTGCCACTCATTAACAACAAACCCTTTCATTATGATAGTTTGTCTTTTACATCGAAAAAATGTCTTAATGCATCGGTAAGTGTGCTTTTGCATGCCCATCCTTTCTGTAACATCTCTATTACTTGGTCCAAGTCAGTGTTCTTTTCTAGCTCTGTGAGCCATTCATTCTTAGAGATTCCCTGGAAATGTTCATTAATGCTTGCGATACGTGTTTCCTCACATTCTGTCGAGTTATCCTGCTCTGAACTTTTGACTAGCATCCTGCTAAGAAAATCAGCTACTACATTCTTTACACCAGGGACATAGTGTATGGTGTAGTTGTAATCAAACATCGCACAGACAAGCGTGCTAACCTGGGTGATGCTGCATACAAACCTGTAGTTGTGAACACTTTAGTGAGGAGTTTGTGGTCAGTACACAGACTGACCTTGCTTCCCCAAACTTATTGATGGAAATGTTCTAATGCCCATAAACATGCTAATGTGTCGCGTTCGATTACTGAAAATTTCTCTTCGGTTTGCGTCAGTGAACGTGATGCAAAAGAGATGGTGCTTTCCATTCCTTTACAGTCTTTTGGGGTTAAAACTGCACCCAGGTCCTTTGAACTTGCATCCGTGGTGGTTGTGCGTTTGAGTAAAGGGTCAAATCCTTGTAATGGCATGGTCTCACACATTTAGTGTTTTAGAGATATGAATGTGCTTTGATATACGTCGCTCCACTCAAATTTGTTCTTCATTTTCAGTAATTGCCTCATCTTGTAGGTCTTGCATGGAAAGTTTTTAATAAACTTCGCATAAAACTCCACTAGGCCCAGGGCATAGCTCAACTCGTCTTTGTTGTTAGGAGCAGGTGAATCCCTGATGGCATGTAGTAGGTCCTGCTTAGGGCTGATTCCTTCAACATTGATTTCATGGCCTTGATAGTCTACAGAATTACATGCGAATTTGCATTTTATGTGTTCCGCAGTAAGCCCCTTAGAATCAAACATTTTGAGCACTTGTTCAACTTTCTCATCGTGCTCGTCTCTTGACTTTCCCATTCCAAGAATGTTGTCTTGGAACAACAGTATTCCAGTCACTCCTTTGAAAATGTTGCTCATCAGTCTCTGAAACATTGCGGCTGCAGAAGCTAGACCAAATGGGACTCTTGTGAACTGGTAGCACCCGAAGGGTGTAATAAAGGTTGTGAGTTTCCTACTGTCATGATGAAGTGGCACCTGGTGGTATGCTGCTTTAAGGTCAATAGTACCGAAACGGCCATCACTCACATAGTGGATGATGCTCTCACTTTACTGGACCAGAATGAAGCCTGCCTACTAATTCTTCTCGATCTCTCATCTGCATTCAACACTGTCAAGCATGACAATCTTCTCCAACTCCTTGACTGCAGAATGGGTCTATCAGGAACAGTCCTTAAATGGTTTGCCTCCTTCCTCAACAATAGAACTCAATGAGTCAAATCCAATCAGACTCTATCCAACCCCAGTCCCTGCATGCTGGGTGTTCCGCAAGGTTCCTCGCTCTACCCCATGCTTTTTAACCTTTTCCTGGAACCACTGACGGTAATTCTTAAAGCCTCCAACATCCAATATCACATGTATGCCGATGACACCCAACTATACATGAATATTTCCTCCCCCGAAGACATCAATGCTCTCAACGGAACCCTGCTCAAAACCCTAAACAGGCTTACCTGCAATCACCTCAAACTAAACGCCCTCAAGACGGAATTCCTCCTCATTGCACCGGCTAGACAAACCCCCACTGTTGTGAAATATCTCTCTAATCTCACTGCGCTCAATTGCACACCACACCTGATTAACTTCATGAAATCACTGGGAATTCTGCTTGATAAAAACCTTCCAGCTGTTCATCCTAAGAAACCTCAAACCCTACCTGCCCCATGAGGACGTCAATCGGCAGTGCAAGTACTGGTCATCTCCAGACTTGAATATGGCAGTGCTACTTCATGCGGATTACCGATACTCAGCTTAGACCCCATCAGAGCTTCGCTAAATGTGGCTACGAGACTCATCACGGGTTCTCAGAAGAACAACCAGATCTCGCCGGACCTGAAATCATTTAACTGGCTTCCTTTTTAGGCAAGGATCCAATAAAAGATTGCTTGTATGACCCATAGAGCTCTTCACTTTAATACCCCACTCTACCTGGCAAATAAGCTGGAACTTTCTGGGGCTCCCGGCCGACAAAGAGCACCGGCACCTTGCTACTCAAGCCAAAGAAATTCAATAAGCTTAAAACCTACATTCGTACATTCTCGGGCACTGCCCCGAGAATCTGGAACGCCCTGCCAGTGGAGACAAGGCTTATTCCATCCACTTTTACCTTCAAAAGGTAAGTTAAAGCACTACTAATGAACAATCCACTGATCTAGCAACTTTGCTCCCCGTACCTCGAGACTTTTTGAATATCCTAAATATTACATGTCATTTGTTGCGACCTATTGTTGCCTGCCATAATATCCCTTTTGTTCTTGATGCATATTGTCCTTATCTTCTGCCACATAGCCTTCTCCCTATTTACCTCTGTTATGTCATTTTTGCTCTTTTTGCACATTGTCCTACTTGTACCTTGCCTTGCCTCTTCGAACTGTGTGCCTATTTCTACTTCAACTTATGTAAAGCGCTCTGATTCCCACTTGGTCATGTTCGCACTATACATAACTTATAAATAAATAAATAAATACATAAATAAATAGTAGAAAACCACTTAACCCCTTTAGTTGTTGCGAACATTTCATTTATTTTCAGGAGGGAAATTGCTTGACTACTATATTATTGTTTAGGTCGCGTAAGCCTATACACAGTCTCAGCTACCATTGGGGCGTTTTGCCACAACCAATGGTGCAATCCACTTGGAGGCCTCCACCTGTTCTAGGATGCCTTCTTTGATTAATTTCTCTAGTTGTGTTTTCACATCTTCTCTTATCGAAAATTGAAGATTTCTGACTTTATGTACAACGGGGTTTGCATGTGCTTTAACTTGGATCTTGTGTTGGTATCCTTTCAAGGCGCCAATCTTGCTGTTAAACACATTGCTTTATTTGTTCACTAGATTTTTACCGTAGTTGTCCTCCCCTTGGACAACAAGAACTGATTCTATTTTTGCTTGGGTCAAGAATGATTCCCAAATGTGCTTGGTCCATCCATCCCAACACAGATGGACCAACAGTGGATACATATAGTTTGCCGTCAGACTTTCTTTCCTTGTATATGAATTTGAGCCTTCTGACACCTCAAACATTTATAGGTTCACCTGTGAATGATTTTGATTTTAATGTCCGCTTTATCTAACCTGTTGACAATAATATATGGGGATCCTGAATCTGCAACAATGCTGATTTTAACTCCGCCTATTGTCTTGTCCCACACGGGTTTTTTGGGCTTAACAAATGTACTGCGGAGTACACACATGCTTATATCTTCCACATCTTGTGACTCCATGTAGTCGGCTTCATCATCATGTACCAGTCGAACTGAAACAGTATTTCTCCTCTGGCACACCTTTAGGAAATGACCTACCAAGCCTCAAAATGTGCATTTCATACCTATTGCTGGACAGTTTTTTAATCTTCCCAGTGTGAGTTGTTTCTGCACCTGTAGCAGCACCTTTTCTCATTGCTCTGTTGTCTGTTGTATGTAGATTTTTGTGCTGGGTTGTTCCATTTTTGTTTTGGCTTATGCTTAGATTGTGTCCCCCTGCTCACGGTTCATTCTTCCTTCTTTTCTTTGTATTCTGAAATAACTGCCTTGGTGCAGAGGCCAGTTAATTCTGCTTTTCTAGCAATATCAATTATGTTTTGCGGAGGATACTCTCCCTTTGCCCATCAGTTGTCCTGTATGTCTGAATTTGACCGTTGCATGACGATCTGATCTCTTATATACTCATCATGCAGGGTGCCAAAATGACAGTTCAGCGCTTAATCCTTGAGTGCGGACACTTAGTCGTCGACAGACTCTTCCTTTCCCTGCTTCCTATGGAAGAATTTGTATCTGTCTACACCTACACACATGGTGGTCTTGTAATATGTATTAAGATTATTAATTGCATTGGCATAGACATTATCTTCACTATCCCCCTGGCCTTTTTATTTATCTTGTTGTACACCTTGATGCCTCCAGCACTTAAACAATGTAACAAAAGTTTGAATTTCTTTTTAGGGGAAAATTCATCGTCATCCTCAAATTGCGAGTTATAATTTTCAAAGTACTCTCTCCATTCTTCCCACTTTATCACAGGATTACCCACGCCAGGTAGGAAAGCTTGTGGTGGAGATATGTTCCATAAGTATCCTGATGCCATTCTTGTGCAGTGTTGTTAAGCAGTAATTCACCATGAGTTTACGGTTGAAAATATATTTAAAATTGCTAAAAGTTATTATTTATACCAGCAGTATGTTTTAATGACCAAGAATATTTTCTATTAATTATTTGTGCTCCCCAAAAAATAAATATACCAAATTCAGTCACTATGCACAGTCTCTAAGTTCTTATTCACGCGTGTGCACGTGTGGTCTGCAAGCCCTCTACCGTACCTTTTGTTTCTGTCAGGGTTCTGCTTTACGCTTGATGTTGTACTGGGTTTCTCCTTAGTTTGTGTTTACCTGTGTTTCCATCATTGAAGTGAGTGGCAATTGGAGCTTTATCTTAATCCAAGATGGCGCCCCTCAAACGTGCGTGTGGCGTCATCTAGAAAACTAGACTGCTAACTTCTTTAAGTTGATTTTCATTGTTGCTTCCTGAGTCGCCTCGTAGACTTCATATGATGTGACGTGTGCTCCAGTTGGCAGTTGTAGGTCATTTATACCGTTGGGCCTTCCTCAACTGTCTTTCTCCTTAAATTTACTGCGCATTCACGAGTTTACGTCCAATTTGGTAAAATGTATAGTTATACAATATTTCTTTAGGCAACTACTTAATGCTTTAATGTCTCTTTTCTTTTTAAAAAAAAATATTTTCCAGCTAGAATAATTTTTTCTGGAATAGTTCATTTGGATTCATATGCTAATTTCCTGAACCTGTACAGATGATCCTTACATCGTTTTAATCTTGTTTTGTATTTGACGTATTTCATATAGTTGGTTAGATTCTCCTAATCAAAGCTATAATTTCAATTCTTTTTTGTTTTTCATATGTAGCACAAGGTTGGGTTCCGGTGCTGGTGCTTGTCGCCACTTTGTTATGAACTCAATCGTAGACTGCAGTGAAGTAGAAGGAGTTCTTTATTAACATTATTCACCAGCACGGGCTCCAAAAGTGGAACTCAGGAAATATGCTGGGCGTCAGGTCATCAGCTGTAAACTCGCTGTCAACTGACAGATGACGTACCAGCTGGTGAGGACGCGAGCAGTACGGTGTCATAGAGGGGACAAATAACAGCATATGGTGTCCTCGCAGGGACACACTGATGGACATAACAGCTGCCTTTGTCGATACCCACACCTAAGTATTTATATTCAATGCGGGTGTGCCCCCAGAACCAGGCCGGTAATTTCTTTAGATTCTTTTTGATTACCATAGTCATACTTTTCTCCAGGTTGATGTTCAAACTGTTGGCTTTGGAGTATTCATAAGTGATGTTAAGGAGATGCTGTAAAGCCACCTTCGTATTGCTAATTAAGACTAAGTCGTCTGTGTAGAGTAGGCTAAGAGTAGTGCTAAGTTCCATAGCCTTGGGGCATGTGAATTGCTGGCATTTAGTAGCAATACAAGGTCCGCAAGGCACAGATTGAAAAGGGTCTGTGCCAGCACACAACCTTGCTTAAGTCCTTTAGTTGTTGGTTTCCGTCTTGAAAGAGTTGATCTGTCTCCCAGTTTTATTTGGATCCAGGTGTCAGTATGCAAATTGATTAATAAGCTAAGCAATTGCTGTGGTATGCCCAATTTTGCCAATTTTGCCCATAATCCATTGCTGTATACATGGTCAAAGGTAGCCCTATAATCGATGAAACATAGGTATAGTGGCATCTTTGTTTTTTCTACCTTATTGATCAGCAGAGCCATAGTCATTACATTTGTTACTGTTCCAACAGACTTGGAAAGCTGGTCTGATTTTGAGGAATGATCGAATTGCCTTTGGCCCATAGCTGGAGTTCCTCCAGGAGAGTACCTGCAAAAGTTGTTGTCCAAAAGGGCAAATAAGCTGTAGTTCTTTGATAGGGCTTTGTCTCCTGACTTAAAAATTGGTGAAATTATCGAGGCCCTTCAGGAGGGGTGTAGTTGGCCGGTTTGCCGTATTTCAGTGAAAAGAGGGATGAGTGCTTTCGCCCAATAATCTGCATCTTGTATGTGACGCACCAGTGGGATTCCATTTGGGCCTGGTGCCCCTTGTCTTTTTCCCTTCCCTATTTGTTGTTTGATAACTTTGTAGTGATTGCTTAGGAGCAAAACTCCTGGCATTATGCCTTCTGCCCCTTGCAGTGCTATTGTGCTCCCCTCAGCATTTCTGGTCTCAAGTAGGGTTGTTCTCAGAGTTACAATCAGCCTTGCTCCTATAGGTGGTGAAATGACATCTTGATGGAAGTGTTTTCCAAGATATGTTACCCAATCCTCTTCTGATATGTTGAATGATAATCCCTCATGTGCAGGAAGGATGAGTCGATATATTGTCCCCCAGAATCTTGCACTGTCACTCTGTTTAATATCTGCTTACAGTTTAGCCCATACCGCATCTTCTGCTGCTTTCCTGGCTGCCCATGTTACTTGCTTTAGCTTAACTTTCTGCTGGCGTAATGCGGCTAAATATGTAATGTCATTGGGATTTCGTCGAAGGTACAGCAGCTCGCGATTGATTAAATTTTTTATGGATCTTATCTCAATATTTTGCATCTTTGGGAAGTTGGTTACATTGCTATATTGCTTGATTTAATTCCTTTGTAGGTGATTCGCAGTCTAGTGGGATAAAGCATCTGTCATACTCAATTTCTGTTTAAATCAGTGCAAATTTCCTGCATGACTCCTGAACCGCTGCAGTGAAATCTGGATATATTGTCACTGTGTTGCCCTCAAATTGTAAATTCCGCTTCTCCCTGGCCAGTCGAAGGGCAGTGTCCTGATCTCAATAATTCAATAAGCAAGTAAGGATTGGATGTGCAGGTGGCCCAGGATGAGGATGAGCACGTTCAACAATTAGAAATTATGAGAAGGCCTCAGTGCCAAACAGTGCAGTAAGTAGGTGTTCTATATATTCCTCAATTGTTCCAGTGGTTGTGGACTCCGGTATTCCCAGGATGCACACGTTATATCTACGAGACCTTGCTTCTAGGTCTCCGTTTTCACAGATATAATCTTATGAACTTTTTCCATGTTTAGCAGTTGTTCACTTTGATTAGAAACAGTGTCCTCAACAATGGAGATTCTTTGTTATGCTTCAGTAATGTATCTATCTTGCTTTTCCAGCTTGCGTGTAATGGAGTCCATCCTGGTGTACATGGAGTCTATTTTAGTCTCAATGGGTGTGAGGCATTGTTGTGTAGCATTAAGCTGCGTTTTTCATATCCACTGCATCAGTGGAATCTTCAATGGGCAGCTCGTCTGCATCAGTCTGGTCAGGGCCATTATTGGGGTACGATTATATCTGTGGGCCTCAACGGGCAATTTAGTTTGTCCCCATCTGCTTTTCCCGTATTGACACCAGGACGATAGGAGCACTGATGCATTAAAGTGTGACTGGGTTGCCGGTAAGTTATCTGCTATCAGAGCGGTGGGTATAGTAGTAGGAGCAGTACAGGTATATCACAGTAGAGCTATTGTAGTGTAGTTCCTATATTTCCAATAGGCTCTGCACATTGGAATAATATATCCTATAGATATGACATAGGACTGAGGTCAGTAGATCTCTATCAAATATATTAAACTTAATTGTGAGTGCCAGCTAGCTCAGAGGTCACTAGAAGCTTTCTCGAATTCACAAGAAGGGATTAGTTTCTGATAACCGCATACACATGATAACTTTGTTTCCCGCGGACTGGAATAACTATCTTCAGAGTCGTGGAAACAATAGATAAGTATTTCACTCAGTCAATCATGCATGCTTCGTTTCTACATAGTTTGCAGAGAAATAGTGAGACGGGCGTTTTCAATAAAAGGTTTATTGAACAGTCTTCTTTCTCATGCAAGAGAGGTGAACTGCTACAATCGTTAGACAGAATGCAAAGTATGTGTACAGCGAGAATGGTATTATAAAATAATACTGTAATAGCATGGTATGGTTTCCAAGCCATATAAAATACATACATAAATAACATAGGCTAAAATACTCAACTGGTGCTTCTAAAATACGCCTACCACAATGTACCTAACCTAGGTCTAGTACGAGGGAAGGAGTAATTATGGTCTTTAGCATAGGTTTAGTTTTTCTCAAGAATCTACCAAAGGTTTCTCTAGGTTCTAATCAGCCCCATAACTTAGAATGAAGGAGGTTCTGTATCTCTGTCTCGGGACTTTATTTCCCAGCACCCCGCAAGGGGAGTCATAAACATTGGAGCTGGATTCTCGGCAGAGGAGGACAGCTTCTTGTCAGTGCGTCAGCTGGGGAGTCGGCTTCCTTCTGCACTTGTTGTAGCGAACTGCGTCGGGCAACTAGGTCGTCGAACTGCTCCGAATCACAGTGCTTTGCCATAGCAAGTGAAGGTATATTTATACCTTAAAGGTGTTTAGGAATGCCATGTTTGACGTAAAGTCGGGCATATGAACGTCATGAATGAACCCCATAGGAATAAATGTTCATTGTAGAACTAACTGAGTTCTTGGAGAACTCAATATTCAAGCAAGGGGAAGTCCCTAACGGCTGCAGCTGGTTTTCCAAGCAATTGTTGTGACGTTTGGTGAACAGATGGAAGTAGCCATGCCTGTATTTGGGTTGCATGGGCTATGCCTAAATATGGGCTTGATTACTATGCTTATATAAGGGCAACGTGAATTGTACCTATATAAGGACATGAATTGGGAAAATCCATTCGGAATCTAAAACGCCATACAACACTAACATAATGAGCATTTTTTTCCACAGTGTACCAGATGTTTCCAAGTGATAGAGTCTGGCACTCCACTCAGACCCAGGTCTGCCTCACCCGTGTGGCCACTTTGGGGGGGCACAAGCAGACTTAGACCTCTGCTGCAACAGTCAGTCAGGCAGATCCACGTGGCAATGGTGTGTGGTCTTAAAGATAGCTCTGAATGCTCAATGCTCTATGCAGCCTGGGACAATGGGAGTGGGGCACCTGGGGACTCTGTATCACATTTACCGCAGGATTTATCACAGGTCACCCCTCCAGAGTGAGCAGCAGGCAGTGTCACAGCAGGTAGTCACAGCAGGCCATATTTTCAGTCATCCCCCCAGGTCACAAGTATCCAGCAGGGTAGGCCCAGGCCTGCCCGCAATCAATTAGAGGTCTCAGTAGGCATTAACAGACTAGTATTGACCTTGTTTGTTCACAGGTGGGTCCCAGGACATAGTGCCTCACTCGTGCAGACTTCCAAAGCCTCCCCACATACCTTTAGGACACACTTAATTGGCAGTGTATCAGCCGACTCCCCTCATTGCCATGCGTTTCACAGGGATGCAGCAGTAGGCCAGATACCCCCAGCGCAAACACCGGTAGCCAGGCTCCGTACCACTCTCCGCTGCACAACTATGGTGCTCAGCACTCCATTCTGACCTGAGACTTGGATGAGCAGCAATCAGCGGGTCGGGTGCAGCAGGCTATATTTAGGCCCCAGTGCAGTGAACATGAATCTCTGATCCCCACATGTAACCGCTGCCGGATAGTTTCCACCACCACTCACAAGGACTGGGAGGAACCGCTTGCCATATCGGGCACTCAGCGGCCGCTATTGTCATGTTACAGTCCGCTGTGAGTTAAGAGGGCTGCCGGGCTGCTACAGCATCCCTTATGACCAGTGAAAACAGGAATCAATTCCCTGCATCACGTGTTTTGCAATCGGCAGCTTGTTAGCATGTGATGGAGCCGATTGGGACATGATAATAGCATATGTTTTCCTGAGCCACAATAGTCTCAAATTAGTGCAGCCATCTCTGGTGCCTCAAGGTTGGTAAGTATCTAAATACAATTAGGAGCATTCATCGTCTATACTATATTCTGTTTAATGCACATGTACTGCACCCACAAATCAATATAAGGATACTAACTTAATTTTTAGCCTCCAATTTAATTTGAAGAACATTTCAAAATGTTCATTTTTATGTTTTAATTCTTTATTTATATACACTGTATTCATCTGTTAATAAAATTAAATTTTCTAAGCAGCCAAGGACACACTGAGTAGGCCCTCAAGTTAAGAACTACTGCATTAGACAATGCTGCAATAAGTCAATTTCACAACACATTTCTTTGAAAGAATATTCAAAATCTTTTAATACTGTTAGAACATTTTCATCTCCATGGAACATACTATCCACTAAACAAATGGTATTGAATCAAATGTAAAAATGAATTGCAAACGAATAGTTCATAAATGATTGAGATCTGATCATTAGAAAGTTTTTCAAAACAGTGAGACACTTCGTATTTATAGTGTTTGAGTTCATGCCATAAAGTAGTCACATAACTGGGTATGCATGTCTTTTTTACTCAATATATTTCCAAGGCTTCGGGAGAGGATATCATTCAAAATTCTCTTTTTTAGCACTTTAAACTCCTCTTAAAAGACTGTTGATGCATTTCGGCCATGCGTGATTTCTATGGTCTAAGGTCAATAATCAAGCAATCCTTATTATTGTAGATGAAGCTTGGAGAGCTGAAAAGAAGCAGGCTACACAAGACCTATTTGCGAGGACCTTGGTGCCTATGGGCCTCTCTGACCCTGGAACTGTGGCTCGATGATTGAGAGATTGCCAAAGGCCGAGTCGGGCTGCAATTGCATCAATATAGAATGCACAGGTGGGGCTGTGTGACAAAGGGCCCACATGAAAGGATCACATTATTCAGTAATATTAGACAAGTAGAAGTAGTTTATTTATCATCAGAAGACTTCATCCATCCAGCATCTCATCACCTTCTCCTCCAGCTTCCAAAAAAACGTAAGAGGAAGATTGATTTACACAATCCAGACATTAGGCCCTGTGCATATGGTAGTAAGCCAGTTGATGTACATGGTTACTATACAAAGGTATAGTAGAGCAAAGATTTATGTATCAAACTAAGGAGACAACCTATTAAGTTGGTTTCACTAACGGTATCTTAAGTTTTTGCTTAACCCGAATAGTGTACCCCCTATTCTATTAATTGACAATCACATGTTACAGAGAATTGAAACTGTAGATGGCATATTTCTTTCAAGAAGTGAAGTTGAAGTTCCCTAAAGTGTTTCAAAATAAATTTGGATGTATGGAAGGCAATGTTATTAAGCTTTGTGTGCTAGCCCCGTCTAAGCCTGTTAGTGGTAAGCTTTGCAATATACCTATAGTTGTGAGAAAGGATGTGAGAGGTGAGTTGGATAGACTCAAGCCTTAGGGAATTATCGAAGAGCTCGAAGCTACAGAATGTTTGGTTCCAATTGTAGTGACCAAAACCTAATGGAGGTCTATTCTTATGCGTAGACCTCAGAGAAGTTAACAAGAATGTGTTTGAAAACTATCCTTTTCTGAATATTGTCGACAAGTTCTTATTGCTTGAAGGAGCATAAGTGTTTTCAACCATCGATTTTACTTCAGCACATCATCAGATCAAATTAGATGAGTAGTCCAGAGACATTACAGTATTTATAAATCCTTTTGGAAACTTGAGGTACCTTAGATTGCCGTATGACTTGGTTTCTGCAGCCTCTGTCTTTCAGAGAGTTTAGGAAAAGGTATTGAACGTTTTGGAAAGGACAACGGTTTATTGTGATGATGTATTGGTGTTTGGAAGAGATATTTGTGAGCATGAATCCAGGGTTAGACAAGTGTTGTAGAGATTTGAAGAACATACATCATCAGAAAACCTCATCCATCCAGCATCTCATCATTTTCTCCTCCGGCTTGCAGTAGCCACCTTCACTCTCCTAAGTGCCTCTATGCCCTCATTACATCTTACTACCTTGTCAAAAGTTATGACTCAACCTTGACAAGAGATGGCATGAGTCTACACATACCATAGGCATACTAAACACCTCCACCTACACAAATAAAGCTCATTGAAACATGTAGAATTTGATATGAATATAAAATGGATACAAATATAAATCCCATCCCAACCATCTATATAGAAATTAATAAAGTTACCGATAGGGAGGCAACTGATGAAAATTCAAAGACAATATTAACAAACAAGTTGTCAAATGTTATATTATTAAAGTACCCAACAGGGAAAAAAGGGATGAAAATTCAAAGAAAATATAAACAAACAAATACATGTAAATTCCATATTATAGACCTATTTCACATAATCATTCATGTAAACTGGTGATCTACTTTCCCCATATGGTCTTTTGTTTAGTACACCATCAGGTATTTTGCTTTTCTCTACTCAAGATTCCACCCCCCCCCCCACACTCTCCAAGAAAGGACATTGAGCATTTGTTGTTCCAGTGATACATATCTTTCCTTTATATGGAACTATTCTTTTAAGAATCGAAATGCGGAAGTCCTTTGTTTTCACAGCATTGGACAACAATTTAGAAACCCTTAAAGAATTAGAAAGTTTAATTCCTCTTTCTGTGCCACATGATTTCCTAATCATTACCCGATCACCAACTTCCACCTCTATTTTCTGCACTGATGTACCTCTATCAAAGCTTGCTTTATGATGTTTCACTTTTTCTTTCTCTCTCACTCCCCAATCATCACTTTTTTCAAACTTATCAGACTTTCCTAATAAATCATTAATCCAGCTAGGAACTACTCGCATGTTGGTTCATCTACCACCGAATAATTTAAAGGGATTTTCCCCTATGGTAGATTGTGGAGTAAATCTAAACACCTCAACGTTTTTATTGACTTTGGGCCAGATGTACAACCCTTTTTTTGTACTCACAAATGGGAGATCAGCCCGTTTGCAACAGCAAAGAAGGGTAATGGTATGTACAAATGCTATTTTGCGAGTCACTGTCTCACAAAATAGCGTTTGAGACTCTCGCTATTAGGAAGGGGCGTCCCTTCCTAATAGCGAGACTCACTACCATGTACTATTGCTATGCGACCTCATTTGCAGCCGCAAAACACTTGTAGTTTACCACCTACTGCAAGTAGGTGGTAAACCACTCACCCCCTTCCCCTTTGTGAGTGTGTGAGAAAATATTTTTTAGGAGCAGGTAGTGGTCCCAGGGACCACTGCCTGCCCTTAAAAAATGAAACTTAAAAGTTTAATTTTTGTTTTTGAAATGCATCCCGTTTTCCTTTAAGGAAAACGGGCTGCATTTAAAAAAAACTGCTTTTTTTTAAAAACAGTTCATTTTATATGGTGGTCTACTGACCCCAGCAGGCCACCATCGCTGGAAGTGCTAGCCATTCCCAATGGGGTCGCAGATTGCGCTTTCCGCATGAAAATTGATGAGGCATGCAATTTGCAACCCCATTGGGAATCGCTGACAGTGTCTGTGACACTGTTGTACATTGCATTTTTCGCGTCGCCAATTGCGAGTCGTAAAATGTCAGGGTCGTAAATCTGACCCTTCATCCTTCCAGAACAAGCCTTTGTCCTTGGTCATGTGTGTAGCTTCTTTAGAACTCTCTTGATGCGCTCTTCCATTCCATTAGATTGAGATTGTAGAGCGCACATATTAGAATTGGGGGTCTCTAGTTGGCAGAGGTAGGTACCTTTGACCAAATAGGGACCCTTGCTTCTAGTTAGGGTAAGAGGCTACACTCCTAAAATATCCTCTGCTCACCCCCTTGGTAGCTTGACACAGCAGACAGGCTTATCTCAGAGGCAGTGTGTAAAGCATTTGTCAGCACATACAGTAATACAGTGAAGAAACTACAAATGGACACTACACCAGTTTAGAAAAATAAGTACTCTTTACTCGGCTTAACACTACACCAAACGACAAAAATCCACAATACTGTAATCCAAATAAGTCTATAAAATGGTAGAAATAGCTTAGTTCAGTTTAGATTGTAAATGCAATACTTTAATCTCACAGTACCTGGGATGCGTAATGCAAAACAAACTAAAGGGCCACAGGGCAGGTGATGCGTCGGTTCCTTACACTCAGGGGAGTGGATGCGTTGGTTCTTTACTGCTGCGCAGGGGAGTTGATGCGCACTTCCTTACAGTGTGGGGAAGAGATGCGTCTGTTTCTTACTGCAATCCGATGTGATGATGCTCCAGTGCGACAAAATGTAATCTTGGTTACGGTGCGACAACGTAGATGCGATGCGTGCACGCCCGACGGCGACTCGATGAACTTCTGAGACGTGACAGGCAAAGTGATGGTGACAGAGGCGACCCGCTTCTTCAGCGAGGCGACGGCAACTTCTGCGGCTGCGAACACGCTCCTTGTTGCTGAGTCGTGCTTCCTGCTCCCAGCGACACGCAGTCTCTCAGAAAGCCCAGCACAACAGCAGGCACTTCAAATCCCAGCAAGGGAATTCAGGCGGGATCTGGTGGTGAATTCTTGTATCCCTGAGACTTCAAGCTTGAGGCAGGCACAGTTCAAGCCCTTGGAAATTCTTCTTCCAGATGATGAAAGCACACTCAGTCCTTTTTCTCCTTTCTTTGGCAATGAAGCAACCACTGCAGGCAACACCCCAAGCACACAGCACAGGGTAGTCTCCTCCTTGAGCTTCTCTGGTTCTTCTCCTCAGCAAAAGGTTGTCTTGATTCCCAGAAGTGATCTACATTTCTGGGGTCTGGGCCCAATATTTATACTGCAAAATCCTTTGTCTCTGAAGGCAGAGAGTGTCTGTACATAGTCCAAACCAGTTCTGGGTGCATTCTGCCAGCACACAACCTCTTACAGGAGGTGGAACCAGCATTTTGGAAGGCAGGCACAGCCTTATTCAGACCCAGGTGCTACTCCTCCCACCACTCCCCTTGCAGATCGGTCTATTCAGCCTTGTGCTGACTCACCCTGTCTCCTGGAGCCACCCCAGCCCCTGTCACTCACAAACCAGATATGTATTCCTACCGGAGGCAGGCTTAGATGGTTTGGCAAGAAAATACCTACTTTCTAAAAGTAGTATTTTCAAACACAGAATGTGAAAACCAACTTCACTAAAAGATGTATTTTATTATTCTGAGTTGAGGCATACTAAACTCGAATTTCTACCTAGTTCCCTGAGTCAGTTAGGATTATAGGATGTCATAATCAAACTGCCTACTCTGGCCTATGGGAACAGGTAGCCTTGCAATAGTGAAAAACGAAATTGGCTGTACTTCACTACCAGGACACGCCACACACATCAGGGCATGTCCTACCTTTTACATACAATGCACCCTGCCCTTGGGCCTACCTCAGGGGTGACTAACATGTAGAAAAGGAAAGGTATGGGGAATGGCAAGTGTGTGCACTTGCCAAGTCGACATGGCAGCCCCAGGCTGCACACAGGCTCTGCAATAGCAGGTCTGAGCCATAGGTTACAAGCTGCTCCAGTGGGTGGCACATACAGTGCTGCAAGCCCACCAGCAGCATTTGATTTACAGGCCCTGGGCACACATGGTGCACTGTACTAGGGTCTGACAAGTAAATCAAATAAGCCAATCATGGAGTCACTAATCCATTATAATACTTTACAATAGGGAGCACTTGCACCGTGGCACTGAATAACATTGGCATAGGGCCCATAGCATCTAGACATGGAAACAATATCGAAAAGACACAGTAGGCAGCAGGAAAAAAATTGGAAGGGAGACCAAAGCCAATGGTGCCACGTCTAACAGCACACTTTTTATGTTTTTCTCGCCATCTCATAAGACACAAGTTGTACCTCATTATCAGAAATCTTCCCTTTCAAACACCTCTTTCAAAAATGGTATCACGTTCTTGGTCTCAAATCCCCACATGAGACATATATCAGGCCATCTGGAATATATGTCTATTGCCACTAATACATAACTTTCATAACCATCGCCATGTATTGGAACTAGTATGTTGAATGTAACTTCCTGATAAGGAAACTTGGGATGTTTTCTTATAGTCATAAATAAGTTGTACTCTGGGCTTTATTGGTTTCTCACTGGGAGCACATTACAGACATTCCCTCAACTTTCTTCTCATCTGCAAGTCCATGCCTGGCCAGCAGTTGGCCATTATGAGCCTGTCTTGAGTTTTAAACATACCTTTATGACCATCATAAGGTAGGGAGATCAATTATTCTCTGAGGGATTTGGGCAGGACTAATCTAGTGCCACGATTCAGCAACCCTTGGCTTTCCACTAATTCATCCTTGACACTCCATAAACCCTAAACGCTTTCAATCCCTTTAGTTTTTACATCCCATCCGACTTTTATTAACAAGACCACTTCCTGCATTACACCATCAGACTGCAACACTGTGAACCATGTTTCCTCTGATATCATTGCAGTATAAATACCACAAATCATTTTGTCATCAAATTCATTCCCATCCTCAAATTCCTCACAATCCTGGTCATGACTTGGTGAAACTAATTTAAACAAGAAACCAGCAACAGTGTTTTCTACACCAGGAATGTACTTTATCAGTAGGCCTGGGCAGAGTTCGCAGATGGAACTCTGTCCTACTCCGCAAAGTTTTACAAGTGGCAGAGTGCGTTTAGTCACGCCATTCATATTGATTTTCCGTGCTTGATGTTTGTTCCACACTGTAAAATCAGTGCAAAGGGCACTATGCACAGCGCAATACGGCATTTCTTCTTTTCTACCACTCGAGTAGATGTTCTAATCAAGCAGCAGCTTCCTCAATGCAAACAGAAGGTTTCTGAATGCGAGTGGTTGCGAACATCCGTGACTGCTACAATAAGAAATCTGAGTGCCCGCATTGAGAAATCTCACTGGGAGGTGGATTTTCATTGCGCGTGTAAATACTCTGCTCTGCTAAGTGGAGCAGATTTTTATCAGAACTCTGCATGCTCCATGGAGCATGGAGTGCAAAAATCTCTGCAAACTCCACAAATGGGGCGGAGGTCACTGCCCAGGCCTATTTATCACAAAATCATAGTCCTGACGAGTGACCACCCATTTCATAATCCTACCTGAGAAAGCATCAATGCCTTTTTCCTTGAAATGTGACACAAATATTATTGATCAGTTCTAACTTCAAACTTTCCTCCCCATCAGCACCTTTTGAGTTATCTTGCTTCCCAATGCACCGCCAACGCCTCTCTCTCTATAACCGAATACCCAGTCTCTGGTTACTTTAGACTCTCGGAAGCCTACAAGAGTCGAAGAGGTGAGACTGACAGCTGCACAACCTTGGGAGTTAGAGATTCACATTTGGACAAGGGCAGAGTTTTTTGGTACGAGTTCAGGCTGGTTGGTGTTGAGATAACTTTGTCTTTCAACTGTGACTGCTTTTGTGATTTACCTGGTGCCAGTATTATCCATTAAAGGGTTTACGATTATCCAAGATGCAGAGCGACTAGCGTTGATCAGCTTGACTGAAACTCCTTAGCACACGTTAGATAATTCAGAATATGTATATATAATTTTCATCATACAACACAATACATTCTTAAATAATTAGATCCTTATTAGTCAAGGTGTTCTTTGGTGTTGTTTAATTTCTGGATACGTCACAGCCAACACGTGTTTCGTCGTAATGGGAATGTAACCCACGACTTTCTCAAGGCTAGTCTTCTTAGTGATGCTGTTTAGTAGTTGAGGTGATATTTCCAACCCTCAAGGGGTTCTGTTAGGGGACCTTGTTCGTATCGAGCGGTTCTTGGTACAGTATTCTGTATTTAGGTATTCACAAAGGCAGCTTTCGCTGTTAAATCTAGTTCGCGGACTCCGTCCCCTCTGCTCAGTGTAGGAAACCGTTGATCAGCTTGTCAGGAGTAACGGCCCATCACACCTTGTCTGCCATAGGCTCTACATCTCGTGCTTCGCTGTAGTATCCTTAGAAAACATAATAACAGGCCAGACTCTGCTTGTGCTTTCATATGAAGCTAATTGTTGCCCAGCTAAGAAGAACAGGTTCGGCTCAGCTTGTGCTTTGCTCGCGCCTTCACGCTGAGCTAGGTGTTGCCCGGCAACGAGGAGCAGCCCCGGTTTTGCTCATGAGTTCACACATTTGACAACAGGGACACATTTGCAAAGAGGAAAAGCATCAGCAAAGAATCAGTCCAGCACCATTCAAGCGTCAGCAAAGAATCAGCCAGCACTGCGCATGCATCAGCACATGGAATAGGGTTGTATGTGTATGACTGGCTACAACAATAGGATTTTTCGTGCGGTGCCATGAAAATTGACTCAGCGCTATTTTCTGCTTCCATTTGCAACCCAGCGCTTTTCATGGAGTAGTTAATAAAAAATAAAAGGTTGTTTTACTCACAAACAGAGGTGTTTGCTGCAGGAACTCTTCATGTGACCTTCCAGAGGATCATCAGTCTTAAGTTTCCCTACTTCCGGTGTCTGGTATTAATCCACTGGACCGCTGACTTTGAACAGGGTATTACTCTCTTCCTATGTAAAATTTGGAACAACTAGACTGCTCTCTAAGTTTTTTTGAAGCACCTTTCTTCAAGCATATTTACCTGGTGTACTTCTTCTCAAGTACGTATTGCAGTATTTATCTTGTTGTAAATATATAACTGGAGTGCATTTGCTCACGCAGAAGAAGAAGACCCGAATGAATATTGGACCTTTATAATGAAGATTGATAAACAGTATCTCCCTGTATTGAGTACCTTATAGAAAGGTATCACTCTGGCAAACTTAATAAGCATTGGCAAAGCCAATAGGTCTTGCCTTTGGGACCTTATAAGTGCTTAGCTATGCCAGTTGCTGTTGTTGCACCAAGGATATTGTGCTGCATAACTAAACACTTATAAGGTCCCAAAAGCGAGACCTATTGGGGCGGGGGCCTGCACCTGTTTCTCTTGCAGGATCGAGCGCGATAATTGCTACCAGATGGCACCGCTCGCTCCCGCAAGGGAATTGCCAAACATGCAGCCTTGCCATTGAAGGCAAAGGAACGCGTCCACGTTTTTGGGACAAAAACTCAAGCGATTGCTAAAGGTCTTTTTCCTATGCAGTGCATGTGCGCTACATAGGCGAGACCTAATAAAAATGAGTGCGTCTATAGAAAACTATGTTATAGACTTAGGAAAACTGGCTTCTTCATGTAAGTTTGAAGGATAAGTAGAGGAAAGCATACATGATCAGTTTATATCAGTATGTAATTTACTTTTTTAGTCCTTATTTCACCACCCAGCTCAAGTGGGTCTGAGGGGTTACCGCCTAAACTTCCATGCCTGGTTTAGCCAATTGCTGAATGTATATCTGCCCTCCTCCAAACTTGTTCTCAGCGGGGGAATGGTGTAATCATTGGACAGTAAGATTTTTTGTTTGCCATGTCAAAAAGAGGCTCCATCTTCTCTCGACTGAGGCCTTTTTACCTGACAGTTCTAGGCCACAGTAATAATTAACCAAACTAATCCGTTCCTCTGCTGCTGCAGGAACTATGCCGACCCACTATTTGCAGATGTCCCTTCTAGCCAGTAGAATCAGAAAAAATAACAACAAGGCTTGTTCCTTATGTAACTGAGCATGAAAATCATTATCCAGTCCAAATACTGTAAGGGGGCAGCTTATCTTGATTTCGGCCTTTGGATATCATAAGACGCCGATAGAGGAGCACACAGGTCACCTATATTGCAGGGACCGGGAGAGTTTTAGGCAGAAGGATTGACTCCGCAAAGATCGTCATTACCCGTGGGTGCACTGGAATTTTTTTTTAAAGTATTGGGTGATTAATTTGGCAAACCATCGAGAGAATAAATTTGATTGATAATGGAATTTTGATTGTTGGACCCTATTGGCGCACATATATGCTGAATTATTTGATTTGGATATAAGTACTGTTTTAAATAGAAAGTGACTTACTATATTGGGAGAATCAAAGAACCTACAGTGACTGTGTGGGATAGACATTGGAAATACACAGGATAAACAAGCCCTGAGGAAGTCGTAGGTCTATATCCCAAATCGACGAAGCGCGTTGGCGTAAGGGAGTGGAAGAACGCTGATCAAGTTTAACGAAATAAAAAGAAACAAGGAAAAGCATAACGAGTTGAAGATCTATCTGTATATTGTTATATACCGTTAATTTATCTTTTGGCATGTGCTTTGGAAAATTGTTGTAAATTGTATCCAATCTTTTAGATTGATCTTGTGGGAGGGATTGGGTGTACACTCTCCCTTTCTGAGAGCACTGCGATACATAGTGAATGAGAAGATATTGAGAGCCTGTGTTAAAACTGGTGTAAATTTTACATGAGCGCTTCCAATTTCTCTAAACACCCATTTCTGTAGTTTTGGGTCTGAGGGGTTACCGCCTCAACTTCCATGCCTGGTTTAGCCAATTGCTGAATGTATATCTTCCCTCCTCCAAACTTGTTCTCAGCGGGGGTATGGTGTAATTATTGGACAGTAAGATTTTTGTTTGCCATGTGAAAAAGAGGCTCCATCTTCTCTTGACTGAGGCCTTTTTACCTGACAGTTCTAGGCCACAGTAATAATTAACCAAACTAATCCGTTCCTCTGCTGCTGCAGGAACCATGCCGACCCACTATTTGCAGTTGTCCCTTCTAGTCAGTAGAATCAGAAAAAATTACAACAAGGCTTGTTCCTTATGTAACTGAGCATGAAAATCATTATCCAGTCCAAATACTGCAAGGGGGCAGCTTAGCTTGATTTCGGTTAGGGCCTTAATTAATTTCTCCCAGCAAGAAGTTAGCGCTGAGCAGTTTACAAACATGTGCTTATCATCTGCCTCGTTCTAGCCACACTTCTTGCTTGCCGTCTACATGGGGGCTATTTTTGCCAGCTTGGCCGGTGACTAGCAAGCCCTGTGAAAGGTAAAGACATTATTTATTTTTGGTGGTGTGGCCTTGAACATGGAATAGAGTAAAGACAGAGATGCTTGCCATATTTGTTCATTGATTAGCCTTGGTAGATTCTACTCACAGTGTTGGTAAGGGGACCTGCCTTTCCATCCAATGCAGTGATAATTGTCCAGTACCACTGGGATACTTCTTTCTTAAGTTGTGTCTTAGAACTCATCCGAACAAAGAAGGCCTCCAGATCTGGTCACCTTTCCACTGCAAGTTTTTGCAAAGTCCACCAGGAAGTCAGCTGTATATATTTCAATTTAGAATTTGCCAAGTCAGAAAACTCCTGCCAAGATATCAGGGCCTCACGTCTGTTAGGATGTAATATTGAAAAGGTACCTGAAGAACTTTGGAAGAAGGATGTGTCAACTTTAGATAAGGTGTTGGCTGTGGCCAAAACCATTTAGCATTCTTTTAAATAGTCTGAAACTTTAAAAAGGGAAAAAAACAATGGTCAAGTTTTAGTTGTCAATAAACCCAAAAAGAAAATAGATAAAAGTAAATATACTAGGATTGAGAAGAATAATGATTTTTTAGGACAATGCTATAGGTATGGCTAACCACCAAAATTGTCTTGCCATCAAAGCTTCATGCAATTTTTGAAAAAAGAAATTTCATTTCGCTGTTCTTTGCAAAAAAAAAAGGTTTTCACAGAAAAAAGGTTTCGGAGATAATTGAATATTGTTAAGGTGACAGGGACACGGATTGTGGGTATTGACAGATTGTACTATAAGTGAGAGAGATAAAGAACAATACGTTTGTGGATGAGATAAGAGTGAATGGGGAAAAATCCAAAATGCTGTTTGATTGTAGAGTGAATATTTGGGTTACCAATTGCAATACAATGCTGCCAAGGGAGTTGGGACAGTGTCAGCAAGCAAAGCGGTGGAACGTGTTGTTGAGGTCTCCTTTCAACCACTTGCTTCTAGTTCCTCAGCATCCAATTCTCGTCGCCAGCGTGACAAAGGGCCCTCATGAAAGGACCATGTTACGCAGCAATGTAAGACAAGTGAAAGTAATATAATTTTTTTCGGTCTAGCGAGCATAATAGTAGAATTGCAGTAAATACATTATAATATTCATAATATAGAAAAGAGATATAAATAAAAACATTATGTTGAGCAGTGGATAATGGAATGAGCCTTATAGGGGACCTCAGGGAAAGTAATACGCACTATCAACATAAACCTTAATAATTGCCTACAACTAAGCCAAAAAGTGGTCCGCCATGTTGAATACCCTGGCTTCCCCAATCTGAGAAGGATCGTCTCGTTCATATGTCCATCAATCAATCAATCAATCATAGCATTGTAAAGTGCACTACATACCCGTGAGGGTCTCAATGCGCTGGTGGGGGGGTGCTGCTACTGTTCGAAGATCCAGGTCTTGAGAAGCCTCCTGAAGGTTAGAAGGTCTTCGGTCTGCCATAGGCGGATGGGGAGGTGTTCCACGTCTTGGCGGCGAGGTGGGAGAATGATCTGCCACCGGCAGTCACTCTTCGAATGTGGGGGACGGTGGCGAGGGGATTGTCTGCGGAGCGGAGCTGGCGGGCTGGGGTGTAGAGGCTGAGTCGTCTGTTGAGGTATGCTGGTCCGGTGTCGTGGAGTGCCTTGTGTGCGTGGGTGAGGAACTTGAAGGTTATCCTCTTGTTGATGGGGAGCCAGTGCAGGTCTTTCAGGTGGGGTGTGATGTGGCTGCGGCAGGGGATGTCGAGGATCAGGCGTGCGGAGGCGTTCTGGATGCTTTGGAGTTGTTTCAGGAGTTTGGCCATGGCTCCTGCGTAGAGTGCGTTGCTGTAGTCCAGTCTGCTGCTGACGAGGGTCTGGGTGACCATCCTTCTAGTTTCGGTGGGGATCCACTTGTAGATCCTGCGAAGCATGTGGAGGGTGTTGAAGCAGGAGGAGAAGACCGCGTTGAGCTGCTTTGTCATGGAGAGTGTAGAGTCGAGAATGGCCCCTAGGTTTTGTGCGTGGTGGGCGGGTGTAGGGGGTGCTCCTAGTGCCGTTGGCCACCAGAAGTCATCCCAGGCTGATGGGGTGGAGCCGAGGATGAGGACCTCCGTCTTGTCCAAGTTCAGCTTCAGTCGGCTGTTCCTCATCCAGTCGGCGATGGCCGTCAATCCTTCGTGGAGGTTGGTTTTGGCGGTGTGGCCATCCTTGGTGAGCGAGAGGATCAGCTGTGTTTTTTCGGCATTGGAGATGATGTTTAATTCGTGCTGTTGGGCAACGTGGACGAGTGGTGCCATGTAGACATTGAACAACGTTGGGCTGAGAGATGAGCCTTGGGTAATGCGCAGATGATCTCGGTGGCTTCGAAGCGGAAGGGGGAGAGGCGGACACTCTGGGTTCTCCCGGAGAGGAAGGAGGAAGGTGGCCCTTTGTCAAATTGCTTAGGACCAATTTGGTTCTTACTGATGTTTTGGAATACTTCACTTCTTGCAACTAATGGAAATAATTTGACATTAGGATCTACCATCCGATCACTGTCTTTAGTGGGTTTTGGGACCTCTTCCCTCATGTATTTTGTTCCGTTTGAATATTACAGCCTTTACCCGATCTCTTCGTATCATTGATCAACTATCCTTGATCAGACAGAATTTGTTTACCCTTCCGGGTTGGAATTATCACCAGAACCGAGGTAAGAACAAAGTGATCTTTTCCCTACCATATAATTGGTTTTACCTCTTACATATAGAGTACATTTTATTAATTCCCCCTCCCTCTTTCCTTTCTCTTTCTCTCTTTATCTTAGCCTATCTGACTTTAGACCAGCCATTTAGGTACCATAAAAAATTGCTGAAACAAAATATATCCTGGTCACTTGGGTTTTACTTGGAGCGTGCTTCACAGTCACTCAGATGTGTTTTTGCATGTTTTCAAGTTGAAGTACATTAAGGGTGTTTTTACTGTTCACTTCCCGACACTGGGCTGGCACTAATGTTCGGACTCCTATGCCTTTCTATCAAACATTTAGATTTTGTTTTAATGAATTTTACCTTAAGATTTCTCTTTTGTTGGTCTCCAAGCGTGTTGAATGATGCCACCAAAGATGGGTATGATTGGTATTGTTATGGACATGGATATCCATGCCCTGTTCTTAGGTCATCTTTTTTTCTATTTTTCCAGCCATGAGGAGGTGTAGAAATGTGTTTTGTCTACAACGAAACATGTGTCGGCTGGCTGTGTATAACTTCTACTTGATGACCTATTAAAAAACGTAGAACAAAAAGCTCCAGAATCAACGTTGGATTGTGTCTCTTCATCACCAGAACTTTTACTTTACACATTGTTGTTTTCTGTTTTAGAGTGCGCAGGATGTTAGTTTTTTTGTGATTGTGTGGCCTGCGCCGCACTATTTGAGGGGTTTGAGGGTCTCCCCTCGCTGCAAGCACCATTGAATACCAATTACCGGTTATATACGTTTATAGTGCATGAGCCCCAATACTTCCTGTCCACTATAACCCATTTCTCTCTACTACATAACTTTGTCTCAGGAAGGGTTGCCGCAACGTAGCACACAGCTTAACACTAACACCAGTTAAATTGCTTCCTAAATATGGATAGGGATAAGGAAGCAGAGGAATTATTTGGAACTCTGACTACTGGCACTGCCGCTAGTAAAGCATCTACTAGTGGGAATTCCACACGCAGTGACGGTCTGAGAGAGAAATTCCTAAAATTAGAACGTTTGAAAAAAACAGAGAACGCTAGATGGTGGGACGGGGCCACCCTTAAACAATACTTAAGATTGAAGAGAATACCAAGGGGTTTACAAGCCCGAATCCTACCTACATATGATGAACTTGACAATGACCTCCTAGATAAATGGGAGGAATCACTGAATGTTAATTCTCAAACATTGATGATGATCCTAATTGAGAGTTCAGAGAGAAAGGTCAGTAAGTTACGGGCGGAAATAGACATCTTAGAGAAAGAGATTATGGACATGAACCTTAAAGAGGCCACTGAAAAAAACTATGTAATCCTTAAGGAGGTCTTAGCTAATCACCAAAAAGACATCAAAGAGAGAAAATCTAGACAGCTGAAGCGAGACGAGATAGATTATAAAACCGGGAGAATCTTTACATATGCCCACAAATATGATTCTCTGGTCCTGGGGAATACCAAGAAGGGTGCCACAGCAAATGTATGTAAATGTAAATGTATTGCGACTTATATAGCGCACGTATCACCCGAAGGCATCAAGGCGCTTGCTTAGGGAACCCGTCCTGGTATTCCCCTGTGAGATACCCAGGCAGGGTATCCACAAGGTGAAAGCCAGGCATCCCGCCGCAAGGGGCCGTAGTGGAGATTAAGCAAGCTATTGCCCAGAGTCGCAGAGTGTGACCCCGTGAGTCGAGTAGGCACCAGAGCGAGAATTGTCGAGTCCGTGGAATTTTTGAGCCCGAGACCCACCGAGGCGGGGAATCGAACCCTGGTCCACGGCCGATCTCAGCTTCCGGGTCTGCCGCCTCTAACCACTGAGCCACGCTTCTCCAACAGAGGGGGACACTATTTCTATTGCCTCTAGCTCCACATCTACAAGTGCGATAGTAACTAGTGATAGCGAGACTGAGAACAGCAGTACCACCCCGGTTTCTAGTTTTTTATTAGAAGTGTGCACGGTCCGCAAAGGGAACAGAAACCCAGGTATAAGGACAGGGGCAGAAGGAAAATCCGCAAAGGCCAAAGGGGTAGACAGAGTAGACAAAGAAGACTACAAGAGGAAACTCAGATCAGGCAACAACAGGAACAAGTAGGATCTGAGGACGCTGGTTTACATGTGATCAATCTTTCCTACAAAGAATTAGATACGCATATGATTTCCCTACTGAGTAAAGGGCTGAGTTTTAACCCCAAAGAATCAGGGGATATGTGCAAAATGAAAGTGGACTTATTTAAATTTTTAGAGGATTGAAAGTAAAGAAGTTTTTCACTTGTATTCCCTCATTGAATAAAACAGTCCCACATGCAACATTAAGTAATGTGTCTGATGTTCCCAGTATTCAGGATATACAGGCTACAAGACTTTTATTATCAATCACTGAGGTGGAAGACTCACCATATACAATGACTCGACTATTAGAAGAATTGGACCTTGATATGCACTGCTCTGTCACTAGTGGCCTGAAAAACAAGTCCAAATGGACACCGACTCTCCCAGGTGGGAATTCTGTGGACACCTTTTTATAAACGAGTACTGCAAGACCTTGACGAGTAGGATTTTAAACAAGCCCTTAAAAAACGGACCAGATTCTTTAATGATAATCTGAAAACAGGGGAACTACAAGCTGTGAAAGAACTGAGTAATGACAAAATGATCCTAATAAGGGAGGCAGACAAAGGGGGAAACGTTGGTGTGATGAACAAGTTAGATTACAACAGTGAAGCCTTGTCCCAACTCTCTGATACTAACGGTTACGAACCAATTTTGCACAACCCGATGGGCCAACTTTGCACGCTTATCAACAAACACCTGGTGGAGTGGCACTCCCAGGGCTTACTGGATGATGACAAATTAGCCTACCTCAGGGTATTCAGACCTACCTACCCTTATCTCTATACCTTGGCAAAGGTACATAAACACCAAGACTTTCCCCCTGAATGAAATGAAATTAATTTGTACTTGTAAAGTGCACTGCTGCCCCAGCAAAGGGGCGTCCTGGCGCTGTACTCATACCGCTGTGGAACCCTTCCTGGCTTTTCCCTGTGAAATGTCCACTCCTGGGCACCCCTAAGGTGAAGCCAGGCATCCCAGCGCTGTTGGGGCCATTGTGGAGATTAGGCAAGCTATTCCCAGAGTTTCAGAGTGGGGCCCATGATTAGAATAGGCACCGAGGCGAGAATTATCAGGTCCGAGGAAATTGAGCCCAAGACCCGCTGAGGCGGGAATTGAACCCTGGTCCTGGGCCAGACCTCTGCATCAGGGTCTGCCGCTCTAACGATTGAGACACACTTCTCCACGCCATATACCCCTTTGGCCTGGGAGACCTATTGTATCGGGAATTGACCGAATATGTGGACATTTTCTTGGGACCACTGGTACGCAACTTGCCCAGCTACATACAGGACTCTAAACATATTCTTAGTGTACTAGCTGGCTTAGACTGGCAACCGGGCATGCTAATGGCAACATTTGATGTGGTTTCACGCTACACCAACATTAATCCAGCGTTGGTTTTACAGGCAGTAACTCGAATGCTGGGCAATCGGCCGGCCACTGAATGGCTGCATAATGAGATGCTGATCAGGATGATGCAGATTATTCTCCACAACAATTTTTTCTTGTTTGATGGTAAATGGTACAAACAGATCAGGGGGGTAGCGATGGGATCAAAATTTTCCCCTTCTTTCACCTGTGTTTTTATGGGCTTTCTGGAGAAAGATTGGATCTGAGGAGAGAGAGGTAACATGTGGACTGATAAGATCATTTTTTGGGGCAGATACATTGATGACTGTCTTCTTGTGTGGGCAGGCTCAATTCAGGAACTACAACTTTTTTTTTAGTATATGAATAGTAATGAATGTGGGATGTGTTTTACCATGGAGGCCAGTGACACACACATCTCTTTTCTGGATATTGAACTGTATACTGAGGGAAACAGTTTGAGAAGTCGCCTCTATCGTAAAGACACCGCTTGCAACTCCATCTTGCATGCTGCCAGCTCTCACCCTACACATCAGATCAGCGCCATACCTTATGGGGAATGTGTGAGAGCCAGACGTAATTGCAGTGATGACAATGAGTTTCATAAATGTATTACATCTACATTTTGAGAAGAGGGGTTACTCTACCACACATCTCAATAAAGCCAGGAACAGGATCATGAAAGTCAACAGAAATGACACTTTGAAACTCAAGCATAAACCTGAAGACAATAAACAAATCATTCGGATGGTGATGGATTTCAATGATCTGAGTCATGTCTTACGGAAAAGCCTGAAAAAACATTGGAACATTCTCTTGGTAGATAACACACTCGCCACCCACATTAACAAACAGCCACAGATCACTTTCAGAAGAGGCAGAACTTTACGTAATAGGCTCAGTCCCACAGTACCTAGTACAGCGGTAAATGACACCTGGCTCACGACACCTGACACCGGTTTCTATAAATGTGGCTTTTGCGGGGTGTGTAGATGGGCTAAACACAGAACAAAAAGTTTCAGTGGTTGTGACAGTAGAACATATGACAACAAAACTAACATTAATTGCCTGACAAAATTTGTTATCTATGTTATTGAATGTAAATGTGGCCTGCAATATGTTGATAGTACCATCCGAAGTCTTAAAGAAAGAATAGGGGAACATGTGAGAGCACTTTTACAACAAGATGCAAGGTACCCAGTTGCCATCCATGCCACCTTATGTACTGCACAAGGCCCGAAGAAAGAATTTGTCTTTCAAGGAATCGAACATATTCCGGTCAACATCAGCGGTGGTAACAGAGAATTACACCTTAGACTTACTGAAGCAATGTGGATCATGAGGTTGCATTCGGTTGACCGTGGACCTAACTGTGACTCTAAAATGCAATACTTCTTAGGGGATTGAGGCCTAGAATGTATATCAAATTGGTTTTTCAGGCACCAAGAACTATGCAGGCTCTGAGTACACATTTCCAAGCAGTATATCATATGAGACATGTTATATGAACCTAAGATCTGATTTTGTCAAACCAATTGCACAGTGTGGAGTATCTGTTGTAAACTCTGACGCTGGTAGCATAACCATTACTGAAAGATTTTAATTTTTTTTTGCAATTTCATTGTGATTTTCCTCTCACTCGTGTTTCTTCTGACCAGTACCGGTTTTTATTAACTACATTTTATCTTTACTACTTTTCGACACATTCAACAATTTCATCCTATTTAGGCTAGCATAAAATCATTGAGCCTTTGGGTCTTCAGCTCACCAGGAGGTCCTTAGCTGGAGGATTTGGATTCCTTTTAGGGTTTTTCTGTTTATATGGGACTTGACATTGCTGTAGAAAAATAGCCGTGTTTTGGAACTATGCGTGTTCTTTTCCCCGGTTTTCCCGTTTTTTTTTTTACCCCATAATCTTTGCAGCAGTGTCCTGATGTTTACATTTGAGATGTCTATCTTTACCGGCATCTTATTTAATTTATGTTTGTTAATAATCACAAGAGATTATTACTACCTTCCTTCTTCCCTTACTTCGCCTCTCATGAACCTTTTTTTATAAGCTATTTTACTTTATTCATTGAAAACGCGGGGGCCGTTTACTCCTATTATGTGGTCCGTTGAGACTTTATCGAGTCGGTACAGCCCTGAACCTCTTTATCTGGAGGTCCAACTATAATGATTTTTATCCTTACGCTTTCAGATATTTTCATCTTGCAATTATATATTCACTTATGTTCTATTTATAGATTGCACTTTAAGTTAGAGGACGACATTGGGGACGTGGGCTGGTCCTTCCGATGAGAAGAAAAACCTTTTTCTTAAACGGTAGTTATAATACTTGTGGTTAATGTTATTCGACATCTTTACCTTACCCATGGGTTTTAGAAACATGCTCTAGCTCCATTTATTTATTTATTTATTTATTTATTTTAACTAATCGGCTGGGAAATACTCTACAGGAAGTTCTGAGCTGTCTCCCGCTTGTCGGTGCGCGCTCTAGTTTTCGATTGGAAATTACAGGATATATACTTCCGGTTCACAGCTTTTTGCTGTTCCGGAGTAGGACGCCAGAACGCGGAGAGCAGAGCTGAATTCTGTGAGTACGAGGCAACACTTATTCACCACAGATTCGGTTAGATATTATTAGTTGTGGTATTAGACTCAATTTACTGATAGTCATGTTATGTATTTTTTTGCCATTCCCTTAAAACTGAAATACGCACACACCCGTGCCTTACCGGAGATTGAGCCGGTCCTCCTTTCTGACACCTCACCACGCAGGGAAGTAGGTGAGCGGGGTCCTCCTTTATTTGATGTTTTATTAGGATCGTAACGCTTAATAATTGCAGTAGGCTTACTACTAGGGATCGGAGGGCCACTTTCTTGATGCCCGTTTTTCCTTATATTCAGGTGCAGATTTGATACGTGTTCTCTACCACCAATGACTCTCGTTTACTGGTGTTCTTACTAAAGATTGTTCTGCCATCAGGGTAGGTTCCCCTGTTTTGGGGTCTTGGCCCCTTTGACGTACTCAGACACTATATTTCTTTGGGGATCCGTGTTTTTGGCATTTCATAAAGATTGTAATACCTTTATAGAATCTTATATAGTATTTGCCGATGTGGATGAGGATAGGACTTCCAGTGTTTACTGGCTTGATTCTGAGATAGGAACAGATGACTTGGCGCTCCCATAAAATCTCTATATTAATGTACCATTAAGTCAAGCCCTTTGTCAAATTGCTTTGGACCAATTTGGTTCTTACTGATGTTTTGGAATACTTCTCTTCTCGCAACTAATGGAAATAATTTGACATTAGGATCTACCATCCGATCACTGACTTTAGTGGGTTTTGGGACCTCTTCCCTCATGTATTTTGTTCCGTTTGAATATTACAGCCTTTACCCGATCTCTTCGTATCATTGATCAACTATCCTTGATCAGACAGAATTTGTTTACCCTTCCGGGTTGGAATTATCACCGGAACCGGGCTAAGAACACAGTGATCTTTTCTAACCCTCGCGTAGTTTGCGAAGTTTGCGCAACTTCGCACTAAGCGAGCTGCACGTAGCACAGTGCCAACACGCGTAGCGCAGCCTAGCGTAGTGCAGCGGTCATTTTTTGCTTGTTCGCGGTTCTCAACGTCATGTTCGCCACCGCGAGCAAGCAAAATGACATCCCGGCGAGACTCTCAAGGCGGGGAGGTCAGGTTTCTCATTACGAGTGGTCGTGCATGCTCGCGACCGCTCGCCATGAGAAACTACCAGTTCGCGTTGCGAAAGCTGCACTGTGCAATCATTGAAAATGCATCTTGCACAGTGCGAACATGCTACTACGCAGCTCGCGTAGTGCTACGTGAAGTTCGCGTAGTGCGAAGTGCACTTCGCGTAGCTTCGCGTAGCGCTACTTCGCAAACTACGCCCACCCCTAAATTCTTTTCCATACCATATATTTGGCTTTACCTCTTTCATATAGAGTACATTTTATTAATTCCCCCTCCCTCTTTCCCTTTCTCTTTCTCTCTTTTTCTTAGCCTATCTGACTTTGGATCCAGCCATTTAGGTACCATAAAAAATCGCTGACACAAAATATATTCTAGTCACTTGGGTTTTACTTGGAGCGTGCTTCACAGTCACTTAGATGTGTTTTTGCATGTTTTCAAGTTGAAGTACATTAAGAATGTTTTTACTGTTCACTTCCCGACATTGGGCTGGCACTAATGTTCGGACTCTTAGGCCTTTCTATCAAACATTTAGATTTTGTTTAAATGAATTTTACCTTAGGATTTCTCTTTTGTTGGTCTCCACGCGTGTTGGGTGACGTTAGTCTTACATGCCACCAAAGATGGGTATGATTGGTATTGTTATGGACATGGATATCCATGCCCTGTTCTTAGGTCATCTTTTTTCTATTTTTCCAGCCCTGAGGAGTTGTAGAAGTTTGTTTTGTCTACAACAAAACACGTGTTGGCTGGCTGCGTATAACCTCTACTTGATGACCTATTAAAAAAGGGAGAACAAAAAGCTCCAGAATCAACGTTGGATAGTGTTTCTTCATCACCAGAACTCTTACTTTACACATTGTTGTTTTCTGTTTTTGAGTGCGCAGGATGTTAGTTTTATTGTACCAGAGATTGGTTGGTGTTGATTATTAAAACAGCAGCACGCCTCTCTAACGCAATGAAGGATGAAATACATACATTAGAGGTCAAACTGAAAACCTACCAGTTGCCAGCTGAACTAAAGAAACGACTGGAAGAACTTAATAAAACTATGACGGAGTTCGAAATCTCACTGAAAGATACAAAGTACCAAAAATTCAAGAAAGATGGAAAGAATTTTAGCCACGATAAAGCGTACCCATAGACCAGAGATGATTACCAACCTTCTGGAAGGAATCCGGGGTACAACACGGATTCGGACGGGTCAGATACCAGCTCCAATGATTCAGACAACAGCTCAGGAGGACCCAAACATCAGAGAGGCCGACAAACCTTCAGGGGAAGGATACGGAACAGAGGCCAAGGAGGGTATGGATGGCCACCTTACCAACCCCCATTTCATAACCCACCATTCTTCTATGGTCCACCACCATCCCCCCAACAACAATTCCCCTATTGGGAACCACAAAACGACTACCCTCAACCCCCTTTTTTAGGAAGGGGTCGAGGTCCGCAAAGAGGAAGAACGAAAAGAGGACAACAAGTGCAGTGGGCACAGCCATTGGAGACCACTAGGAGTCACACCCGGAGTATGGGCCCACCGGAACAACCGAACACCAGCAGCCACAGAATCTAGTGTTCAACCTATCAAACTCCAGCCTAAGTAAGGTACAACTTACCGCGCTTGAAAAAGGCCTTGGTTTTGTGCCTACACCGGTCTTGGACAAATTCCAATTGAGCTGCGAACTCGACGAATTTATCAGGAAATTAACATTAAGAGTTTTCTTTGAAAACAAACAAAACATTGTAACGGATAAAGGTGACACAGGTCTCCGTCCAAAATCCACTTTTACCCCCCATCTACAACACTCCTAGTGGAGATACTTGCCTTTGAAAAGGCAGTACTAAAGGAAGTAGGTGACCTTGATCCAACAACACTGAAGGTGTTCCACAGTACTTCAAGGGAAGAACAAGAGGCGATAAAGACACTGGCCAACAACAAGACAATCACCATTAAGCCAGCAGACAAGGGTGGGGGCATTGTCATACAAGACACAGAAGCATACCGACATGAATGCCTCAGATTACATGAGAACGAGAGAAACTACATACGGATTAAGGAAGACCCAACTGAAAGACTTAGGATTGGGATCAGCAGCATGATAGAACAGGCACTAGCCACAAAAAAACAAAAATACCATACTTCTACACAATCCCAAAGATATACAAATCACTACAGAACACCCTTGGGAGACCCATCGTCTCGGGTATTGGTTCCATTTTGGAGCCACTCTCCAAGTTTGCAGATGCCTTCTTGCGTCCACTAATTCAATCGACCAACACCTACCTCAAAGACACCAAGGCAGTACTATGCCTACTCAAGGATCTCATCTTTGACCCGAACAAATATATCTTGATAGGGCTGGATGTGGAAAGCCTTTATACCAGCTTACCCCATAAAGAAACTCTGGACATTCTGGAAGAAGCACTGTACAGTTCAAATTGACAATACCACACACTCCGACATGTAGTACTAGAATGTTGCAAGTGGGCACTCACAGAAAATTTCTTCCAGTTCGAAGACCTCCTGTTTAGACAACAACACGGCACCTGTATAGGCAGTACTTTTGCTCCAAGTGTGGCAGGATTGTATGTCCACCATTTGGAGGCCCAGACAATCCTGTCACAACAGAACCCACACCGCAAAAAAATACTCTAATGGAAAAGATATATCGATGATATTCTAGTGATCTGGGAAGGTGACGAGGCAGAAGCAGTCAATTTCATTAAGTGGCTCAACACCCAGGACCCGTTCCTGAAATTCACATACACAATGAGCAAATCAGAATTGGTGTTCCTTGATCTCAACATTTTTGCTAGGGATGGTGTTCTGAAGACCACAGCTCATTTCAAACCTACAGCTAAGAATTGCCTCTTACTATACAACAGCTTCCACCCACGCCACCTGAAAGAAAACCTCCCATTTGGCCAGTTCCTGAGACTGAGAAGGAACTGTTCGGACACCCAGGATTACGACACACAAGCCAGTGAGCTTGTAGAAAAACTAAAAAAACGCCAATACCCAACTAGAACTATCATGACGGCAAAGAAGAGAGCAAGGAATAACCACAGAGACTCTCTACTTGAATACTATGAAAAGGAAGACACAAAAAAAGAAACCAAACCAATACGTATCACTACATTCACCATTGCATCTAACCAAGTGGCTAAATTTGTCAAGAAACATTGGCAAATAGTGAACAGTGGCAAACTGAACATACCCACCCTGATGTTCTCCCACAGGCGAGCAAAAAACCTAAAAGATTTATTGGTACACACTCGCCCAAAAGCTAATGATAAAGGAACCCAACAAACTATCAGCACTCTACCAACCGGCCACCACCCATGTGGCAACTGTAGTGTATGCCAACTCACCACCACCACCACAAAAAGAATGGTGTTCAACACAAGCCAAACATGGGACCAACGCAGATACACACATTGTAACACAATGGGAGTAGTGTACCTCATCACCTGGGTCTGCAATTTACACTATGTAGGCATGACGACAAGAAAAGCCAGCACCAGGATTTGCGAACATCGCAGCATCATTAGATGCCACAGAGCAAGCACTAAGATGGCGGCCCATTTTAATGAAAAACAACACACCCCGAACGACCTATGATGGGTAATACTTGAACACATGAAACAATGTGATAACCTTGAGCAGTCACTACTAGAAAGAGAAAAAAGATGGGTGTTCAAATTGCACACTGACAGCATGGGACTGAATGAGAATATACCGTGGGGACGATTCTCGAGATAATTATGAAACCCCTAAAAACTGTAAGCAAGGAGAACTGTGGATTACTACACCTTTTTGTCACTACTTGTTATGGCATAGAACCAAATAATGCTGCCAAAAACACTATGGAGTATACAATCCAAAGTAATAATTACTTTTTCCAACAATCCTTTTCAATTGTATTTGTATTTGTATTTCATTTCTAATCTTACTGAGATTAATTTAATTCAATTTAATTTAATCACTACATAAGGGGCACTCAGACTCTTTCCTCCAAGTCCACGATGAAAAAATTGAATTTCTGACCCATTCCATAATGGCTGCTGTAAAATGTGGAAGAACGAGGTTCGAGACCCCACTGTTTCAAATTCCTTAACATTTGCCCAATTTCACCCAACAAGCTAGGGACCCTCTGCTTAAATTCATTATATACAAGAAATTATAATTAGATTGAAGTAACAAAAATCGGCTCGAATTTCCAGAAAGTGATGGCGATTATGTTATGCCAACGATAATAAGGTAGACGCACTAGTCTTCCTTTACAAGATCACGTGGCCATCGGCAAACAAGTCCCGGAAATACACAAAAGTGGCCCCGCGATTCAGTCACGGTAAGATACGGCCGCCAAGGGACAACTAGGTACTGAGAAGTCGGAGGGATGCCGAGCCATGTAAGTAATTGACAATCAACTTTAAGCGGTAAAGCATAAAATCTAAAGGCCAATATCCACCTGCCGCCGTTGATGCGCTTTTAAATTACCTAGTTCTACTCCAAATGCACTTGTTTAAATAACACTCGATTCAGAATACTTTTAAGAATCGACTACATAAGGGGCTCAGCCATTAATCAAGAAATGCCACGGGTAGTTTCCAACTGGTTTCAGCATTAATAATGAAATGCCCCTTCGTATTAACATTAACCAGGAAATGCCACGGTTAGTTTTCCAACTGGTTTCAGCGATGATAATGAAATATCCCTTTGCACTACAAAAACAGCAAGCCAACATAATTCCTGTTGAACGTCTTTGTCTGAATATAACTAAAACAGCCTTCTGCCAGTCATGATCTCCGACTAGTGCAAGGACATGAGTACAACCAAGAGCTCCTGTTAGTACAGGGACAGGGGTACTTTAAAAGAAATGGACCTTTGTTTGCCTTTGTTTGTTTTTTAACACATGAATCGGTCATTACAACCCTGAATGAAATATAAGCTGTTAAAACCCCATGCCACTACCATTGTTCAAAATTGTCATTTTTGTATACTACTGTTTTATGATCCAACAGGGTCTACAGGCCCCTCCACCCAGGCAGACCATGGGGCACAATATTTCTAAAACTCAAGTACGTTTATCAACTGTCCGGTAACCTCATTGGATAGTTATTTATGCTTTATGTCATGTCAGTCTCACGTGTGTGTGTACGTCCACAATGAGTGTCATCAGAGGGTACATATGTAAATAAGTATATACTTATAGATGTTTTACTTTTCTAAACAGGAATACTATGCATAGACGCTAATGGAGGACCTCCACCATTTGTTCTGTATTCCTTTTTCTTCTTCTTTTTTCTTTTTTCCTTTTTCCTTTAGGAGCACCGAATTGATCACCTAATTGGCTTGCCCAAGGGGGCAGGCGCCTTGTACTCATTTTTTTATTTATTTCCTACATACAGATACTACGGATTCAATACTAAACCATATGTATATAAGTTAGATAACCAAAGAAATGCAGTTCCCTTGAACAGGACTAAAGGTGTTTGCTGATGTTGGCAAGGATCTAATCTTAGGCGTGCTCCTTCACTGTGCCTTCTCGCCTGCAAATCAAATACAGGTATGCCTGATTGCACTCTTTTATGCTTAGTAAAGATCGAACGTCCAGACACATGTCTATAGCACCCGATTGTGTCCTAAATCGTTTCTCGTGTTCCTTTAGGTTGCATTGAAAAATATGACAAGATTTTTTAAAGCGTATGAGGTGCAGCCTAATCAGCCAAAATAAAGGGAACATAAGAACATACCGCGCTTTACATCATAAGGTATTTTCTGATCTTTGAGGATATTAATAGACCAGTGGATAGATGTCCAAACAACTATCACAGCTTAGTTCTTTATCTCTTTTCCTTATCAGTTGTACTACAGGCCAGCGGCTCTTTCCGAGGGTATCGTCCTTTCCTGCGAGAATTTTAGAAATACGCACCCAAGAATAATTCTGCATTTCTTTTAAGATTTTGGGTAAGACATGTTTCCGGTTATTTAGGGACAGCATTCCAAACAATAGATCGTTTTCCATTTAGGCCCATTTTGGCACAAACATAACCATTCTTATGTAACAATCATTCATTTACATTCATCTTAGGAGTTGGAGGGCAGATAGTATTTCTGTAAAGTTCTCAACATGATAAAATAGAGTAGAGTTCCTCTATAATCTAGGTCATTCTTAATACCATAACAATTGACCTAGTTTTTGAGACAATCTCTCATATGAATGATAAAAGAATTATTTTACATTGACCCACCATAGGTTTATATGTGTTCCACTCATACATGAAAGTAGCAATAACAAACAGGCCGATCAGGTCCAACCGATGACACTTGTCCCAAACAGATAAATTATAAAGGAGTCCATTCATTCAGCCAATGGAGGGTAGTTATTCTTTCTTACAAACCGTAAATGTTAACCAGTAGGTTTAAACTATGTGTAGGAGACAGTTATATGTATTTCCTTCTTTGATCATGTATTGTATGTGACTAATCAACTAGTCGATGTTAATTTCGTATAATATGTTGTATATTTATTTACAGGGAAACCATATGACTCCCTGGTTACGACAGATATCATTTTAGTCTTGAAAAAGGTGGCACAAAGCAAGAATATCCACCGAAACGCGTCAACGCTTTTTTACTGTATAATTCAAGACTCCTCCATCGTTGTCGATATATTGATGTTTTATACATACGACATTGATGTGGGAAACTAGGAGTCTTAATATACTAAGAGCATTGCACAATTTTTATGTCTGGCTTTTTCTGTCTTTCTCTTACTGATTATGCGGGTCATAATTGAATGTTATGTTATTCACATGTTGTATTAATTTGTTTTTACTTAATTTTTTATGTGTTTAGGTTAAGAATGTATTGTAATTTAGCAGAACCTTTAATGTATGGATATATAATAAATTGTCATTTCTATTTTTATTCAGTGTGTCATGATATATATGATTTTTTGTGATTTGGGTTTTAATTGTATTTTCTAAACACCGTTTAGTCCTGTTCAAGGGAACTGCATTTCTTTGGTTGTCGAACCCTAATTCCCTTGATTAACTTAAGGGGTACCTCTCCTTATTTTACCTATAAGATAGATACACACATTAGGTGTGTCTTTCAGATTATTTATCAACCTCATTTCTAGGTTCACAACCGGAGTGGCAAACATGGGGCTGGTCCCCATGTGGTCCTGAAGAAAAGGCGTAGGGGACACCTTGAAACTTGTCGACAAGATAACTAGGCTTTGGACCACATTCATAATCTAAATCCTATATCTAACCTCCTTTTTAGCATACCAACTAGAGGCATGAATAAATGCGTTGGCTTACGAGCTAGGTATTTTTAACTCACACTAATCACCACTCCACCTCACACTGCACTACTCATAGTTTCAAATAAAAGTGCTCCTACGTATCCTTCGCAAGTCGCAGCACGCCCCAAGCAGTAGATGCTTGGGAAGCCCCAAAGTTTAAGCATGTCACCTAAGGGTAACCTCTGGTGAGTGAGGGGACTAAAGAAAATAATTTTCTTTTCCAAACAGGCATACCAAATTGGGAAGACCTGCTATACTGACAGGCTAGCTTCTTACAATCCATTGACTATGGATTATTTTGTGAACGTGATGGCTGATATAGACATGTCTTTACAAAGGAGTATGCATCACCGAATATTGATCTGAACAAGATGGTATGCAATTTACGATTACTTAATGTGTCTTAAAAGATATGAGCATCACTGCGCCTTTAAGATGAAAGCTATCTACGGATTGTTTGTTCCTGCAATATTTTCGCCTTAAAGATAAATAGGTGGGCTGTCTCTTTAATATGCAGCGCACCTTTAAAAATCACAAGCCTCTGGGATGGGCGTTGCACTTTTCTATGTCTGACTTCACCAAGGGACCAACATGTGTCTTTAAAGAAACAACATGCGCTCATTTGAAATTGCGCCCCTTACCATGCCTTTAAGAATCTCAAGCCTTTGGGGTGTGTGCATCACCATGCTTCGTCTGACATCCAGAATAATTATTTCACATGAGCCACAGAATTCCACCATCTGTGCATGAGATCAGCACTCACCGCCAGGCTGGTGACTACCCCTGAGAATCAGGCATATGCTCAAGGACTTATGTGCCTCCTTCAAAGTCAGGACCATTTTATCAGTCTATATCAGCACCAAACTCTTAAAAAAAGCTGCCCCACTGTAGCGTGACCTTTTGGGGACCCCCCGAGCTGCAAAATGACGCTCTCTACGCCTCATAGATGAACAACCCACACAAAAACAGTAACTTAGATAGGTTTGCACTCCTAACCCACCTCAACACTCACTGGTTACACTGCACCAACAATGATGATCATGTCTCCAGTTGATCACACTCTGTACGGCAAGAGATATCCACTTCCACATATCCTTCGCTTGCTGTAGCTCACATGCTGGGTAAAGCAAGGTTTCTCTATCTCCATATTCGATGACACTTGGCAGGCTGAACCAAGCTGGCTACTCATCGCCAAATACTGTAAAAAAAACCTGGTCAAACCACAAATATGTTTCTCAGTTGAAATTGCAACATTGGTTGATAGCAGCGAGTTGTGAGGCCCAATAGTATCTCTTGATATCGGGGATCCTATACCCCCGTCGTACCACCCCAGCGTGAGTTTATGTTTTGCAATATGTGGTGGTTTACCCTCCCACACTCTGTCGATTTACTTAAAGTATGAGGCGACAACTGGGTTTGGGTGTTTTGCAATACGTACAAGAGTCTACGGAGGGACATCATCTTAAATAGGGTAGCCCGCCCGAGGAGAGTCAACGAAAGTGTCTTCCAATGCTGGACATCCACCTTAAGACGCAGCAGAGGAGGAAGGAGATTTTTCTCATGAAGACTGGCAAGATCCCTGGAGACCCAGATCCCCAAAAATTTGAATCCATCCACAGCTACCGTCAACCGGCAGCCCCAGGGTACCGAAGGCCGGCTATCAGATAAGATGTAGAGCAATGATTTGGACCAATTTATAGAATATCCAGCGAACTTGCCGAACACACGGAAAATATTTAGAATCATGTTTAAGGAGGCAGCCGTAGAGGCAAAGTAAAGCAGAATGTCATCCGCATGCAACGAGATGCAGTCTTCCTAACCCCATGTCCACTTAAGACGTCTTATGGAGAGGTCTTGCCAAATCCACGTTGCTAAAGGCTCCAAGGCCAGGGCAAAGAGAAGCGGTGACAAGGGGCAACCCTGCCTCGTTCCTCCGCCAAGGTCGAAGACAGGAGATTTTCGATTGTTGACAATCACTTGCGCAAGTGGCTGGTGATACAAAAGTCTAACCCAGTCAATAAATGCAGGTCCAAAACCGAATTCACTGGGTACGGCGAACATGTAGGGCCACTCAACGGTATTGAATGGTGAGGGTGCGTCTAGTGACACCACCACAGCATCCTCTCGAATTGTGTCTGCCCTAGACAGGGCTCCTTGGAGCCTTCGAAGATTGAGAGAGGTATTCCTGGGGGGCATAAATCCGGATTGTTGTGGGTGAATCAGATAGGATATAACCCTCAGCAAACAAGAGGCAAGATGGGCCTACAGGATGAGCACTTATTAGCTGGTTTACCCGCTTTGTGGATGACAACTATACTCCGGTCTCCAGATAGGATAACCACCCCCTTGCTTTCATGATACATTTTGGTGAGGAAGGACGCTGTTTTACTTGCTGTTAATTTAAACAATTTGATGGGGATACCATTAGAGCCAGACGCCTTCCCTCCCTGTAGGTCATGAATAGCCCTCTCAACCTCAGTCACGTAATGTCCAGGATAAGATCAGTGCTTTCCTCCCGAGTGAGTGATGGCAGCGAAATGTCACACAGGATGAGGCCTCCTCCTCCGTGTGCGGGGTATGGGACGTGTATAGTGATTATATTGTCCAAAGGCATCTGCGATATCCTGTGGTTCTGTTAAGTGGGTCTGCTTGTCTGTTTCAATTGTAGCCACAACACGCTGGGCTCTATCCCTATGATCCAGCCAGACCAGCAGCCTGCCATCTTTATTACCTGCGTCATATATTCGACTTAACGTGGTGCGATGGTGTGCTTTGCCAGCCTCAGTGGCAAGGTCAGAAAATTCCTGTGATTTAGGACGCTGTCGCACTTCCTCAGTGTCCCGTACCCGGACTGCATGTTCGAGGTCTAAAATTTCACTCTCCATTCACGCCATCTCAGCTCCTTGCTCTTTACACTGACCTGCAATCTGGGACAGTACCACCCCCCGTATAACGCCCGGTAGGCCTCCCATAGCTTGATCATCGAATCAACTGACCTAGCGTTTTCCTGGAAGTACATTTCTGACTCGCTCAATATCTTATTGTGGCTGAGGGGGTCAGCAATATACCAGGAACTAATAGGTGCCACTCGGCCAACAGTAGGCTCGCCAACCATGAGACAACATAAAACAGGTGAATGGTCAGAGAACCCTCTAGTCAGATGTTGTTCGTCCTTGACGGTGTGTAGGTGGTGTGCCAGGGTCAATACATAATCAATACAAGACATACATTGTGAGGCCCAGAAAGGTAGGTGTACTGAAGATCAGTCGGATGCAAGTGCCTCCAAATGTCTACTAAACCCATGGCACCCAAAAAACTGTGTATTCGCCTACGGGGACGGCGTCTGGTCTTTCTGGGGCCAGCGGTCAACGGATACTATAGAATTAAAATCCCCCCTATCATCAATCTACCTTCAGGTAGGCCAAAGAGGAGGCTGCCAAGATCGGTGAAGGCCTGAGAATGGAGACCCGGTGGTATATAGACAGAAACGAGGTTTTGCGTGTGGCCCTCCCATGTCCCTGAAATAGCAGCAAATCGACCCAGAGCATCATAACGGACCAAATCAATGGTGAGAGGTAAGGATTTCTGAACCATTATACCCACCCCCCTGGAGCTAGTACCAAAGGCCAAGTGGGCCACTAATTGAAAACCCCATCGTGACAGGGCCCTGCAGGTATTCTCTAACAGGTGGGTCTCCTGTAGAAGAACAACATCAGGGGAATAACGCTTCAAAAATTGGAGAACCACACCCCTCTTAATCTTGTCCCCTAACCCATTTACGTTCCATTTTTAATCCCGTGCATGAACGGTGAACCCATTTTTCCTGATTAACAGAAATATACGATTCGATTCATAAACTTTATTCGATTCAAAATGATAGAATCACAAAAGTATACAGACCTTAGTTTAAAAAAGGAACATATTAACATCAATAAATCAAAAATGATTCATTTTACAGTTTACAGTTTATACATGTTAAAATCTAAAAAATAAAAAGTTTCCAAAAAGGAAGTTTATACAAATATTATATATCATTTTTCGATTAATCACACCCTGTACCAAAGGATAAAATTATAATTCATTTTATACACAGCGGAGGAAGAAAGGTATTAACCAACTAGCAGTACCGTTTCCTGAATTGCAGTGACAATCGTATGAAACTTAGCAGGGCGCAACATACTCCAGGTGATGATAACGACAACAAATAATCATAACCCTCTTTATAATTACATGGTCATCGGTTTTGTAGGATAGGCTTAATAAACCTCGTTCTTGGTTCCTTATAAAGAGGACAAAAAAGAACAAGATGAATAGTATTTTGACTGGTTTTGTCATCACATGGACAAGGGGGTAGCCTCTCACACCAACCCCCTTGTTTTGGGAAGGCAAAAAGAAAATGGAGTGTGTTTAATCTAAATCTTGTCAAATAAAAACGCCATTGCACATGAGTAGTAAATGTTAAATAAAATTGGACCTTCGATTTACCCAAGCAATTTGTTGACTGATCTAAATGTAACATATTTGAGCTGTTACGGTAACTTGTTTTAATTAAAGTTTTTATATCCCCCTGCATATTTTCAGGATTGTCATACAAATGGCCCAGACCAATTTTATGCAGAGTATCACTAACATATGAAAGCCATGGAATCTGCATTGCATGTTCAAGATTTTTGCAGTCCCGGAGGATATCTTTGGAGAGCTGAAGATCTTCTGATAACCATACTTTACCCCATAATATTAAAGGGGAAACACGGATGATGTCAGTCACATATTCCAGTCCCATCTCAGTATGACAAAAACTGTTAGATGAACCTGGTGGGACTGCTAACAAACGTTTTAGGAATTTATTTTCCATGACCTGGATCATGGCTGGGTTTTCTGTCCCCCATACCCCTGCCCCATAAGTGGCCACAGATAAGCACTTTGCTTTATACAGAGTTTTTAAGTGTGGGACTGGTTTTTGTCCTAGTTTACTTCAAAAACGAAATAGACCCTCTATAGATCGGCTAGTGCTTTGTACACACGCCTTCATCAAAGGAACCCAGCTCAGCTTGTTGTTAAATAAATTTCCCAGGTAATTAAAATTTTCGACTTTTTCAATGGTACAATTCATTACCATGAACTTACGGGTTTTTGTCCCTTTAGGGCCACAGACCATTGCAAAAGATTTTGCAAAATTTACCTTTAGGTCCAGGTCCAGCATAAAGTTGTTAAATGCATCCAAACAGGTCTGCATACTATTAGCTGTAAGAGTCATTAAAACCGTATCGTCGGCATAAGATAACATAGGTATCTTCTTGCCGTTTACTTTTGGGAAATGCGAGCAATGTTCCAACAAAAACTTTTCCAGGCCATCAGTGTTAACTAGGAACAAAAAAGGCGCTAAGATGCAGCCTTGTCGCACACCCTCGGTTGAGGGGATAGATTTTGTTTTTTCCCCCCCTGGCCCAAATCTTATGCCCACAGTTGTAGCTGCGTGTAATCTACGGAGCAGGGTAACCAGGGTTCCTCAAAACCCATGTCCTCCATCATCTGCCATAGTTTATTTCTGCAAACAGTGTCAAAGGCACTGGATAAGTCCATGAAGGCCAGGTGGATGAAAGAAGCCCGAACCTTCATGTACTTACCCATAATTAGTGCCAAATTTAGACACTGTTCGGTTGTTCCCTTTCCTCTCCTAAACCCATATTGGGAGTTTACAATTAGGCCCGCAGAATCTGCCCATGTCTCCAATCTAGCCAAGATTATCCTACCCAATAACTTGCATGATGCATCAATTAATGATATTGGGCGATAACAACGTGGGTCGCACTTATCACCCTTCTTAAAAATTGGCACCACCACTGCCTCCTTCCAAGATAGGGGAATGCGACCAACAATAACTGCTTTGAAAACATTCAGTAGCAATGGGGCCCATAAGACAGTATTATGTTTGAAAAAGTCCAACGGCACCGCGTCCGAGCCAGGCGCTTTTAATCGAACACCTTTCCTCAAGGCCTCTTCCACTTCCGAGAGAGTGAGCGAAGAACTAAGCAGGGAAGCTGTGACCGGGGGGTCCACATCCCTTAATTCATCCTGTGAACCTATAAGGGGTACAGACTTAGGGTTAAAAATGTTCCCATAATGGGCTTCCCATGTCTCTGCCGTTATCTGAATCACCATATTATCCTTACCATCATTGGAAAGGAAAGGACGATTTATGACCGCCCAAAAGAGCCTACTATCTTTTAAATCTGAGGCTTTCTCTAGATCATCCCAAGCTTGCTTTTTAAGATCTAACTTTCGTTTTTTAATTGCCTCTTTATAGGTGCTTCTCGCAGTTCTTACCAACTCCTTATTCCTTGGTTTTTGGTGCAAAGCCCTTTTTAATAATTTTTGAGCTGCGGAACAAACAGCATCAAACCATTTATAGCCCTTAGACTGTTTAGAGACCAGTGGTTTTTTAAGATGCTCTGCCACATTCCCACACACAATTTCAAAGTTTCTAATTATATTTTCTGGGTCTGTGGTTGGTGATAAACAAAGCTCAATTTCAGAACTATTAGCATTTAAGATCTCTACCTCCAGCCCAATTGCATCTACTTTCTCCCACTTCAGGGTAACTCCTTTGTTCCTATTATATGTTATCGGTTGATCCCAGGTTGGGTGTCTTGCAATAACAGGAGGGCACAGGGTTAAAATTAGAGGGTTATGATCGCTCACCGGGTTTACATGCGTCTCAAATTTATTAATGTAGTGTAAATGGCTACTAGATACAATAGCGAAATCAATGACACTCATAGAACCTCCAGTTCCTTGGAAAGTTGGTATTGGAAGTGAGTTTGGGGCAACCCACGATTCCATTATGCATAAGTCATTAGTGACAATAATGTCATTTAACGCATCACCCTGAGGTGTATTCTTAAAATGTTGCATTGGGTGGTCATTCAAATCAACCAAACCACAAACATTTGACCCACAAAATTTATACAACGAACAATTAAAATCACCAACCCATAAAATAAATAATGAGGGTAAGTTATTACGTGCCTCGGATATATCCTCCTGCAGATTCACAATTACAGCAGTGTCATGATTATCAAAGATATTGTAATACCAATTGATCAACAACAGGGGCACAGGAAACAGGGATTGTAACAAGAGTAATTGATACCAAGGGGTTCAGCTCGTAGCCGGTGATGTACAGAGTCTGTAAGGAGTTTCCCTGAAGGCGGGAGAAAGCGGACCCCAGCGGTGTGTGGTGATTTGGACCCCCTGGACTGTAAGGGGCTGTGTGGACTGCGAGGGCGGGACTGCGAGTCCCAGCAGGAGTAGCGCTCAGGTCAGCAGCGCACCTGCGACTCTTCCCGCCCTCCCCCCTCCTCCCTCCTCCTGCTGTATAAAGACTGCTCGCGGCCCCCGCTCGTAGCCGGTGATTGACAGAGTCTGTAAGGAGTTTCCCTGAAGGCGGGAGAAAGCGGACGCCAGCGGTGTGTGGCGATTTGGACCCCCTGGACTGTAAGGGGCTGTGTGGACTGCGAGGGCGGGACTGCGAGTCCCAGCAGGAGTAGCGCTCAGGTCAGCAGCGCACCTGCGACTCTTCCTGCCCTCCCCCCTCCTCCCTCCTCCTGCTGTATAAAGACTGCTCGCGGCCCCCGCTCCGCGGGAGCCGCTCGTAGCCGGTGATTGACAGAGTCTGTAAGGAGTTTCCCTGAAGGCGGGAGAAAGCGGACGCCAGCGGTGTGTGGCGATTTGGACACCCTGGACTGTAAGGGGCTGTGTGGACTGCGAGGGCGGGACTGCGAGTCCCAGCAGGAGTATCGCTCAGGTCAGCAGCGCACCTGCGACTCTTCCCGCCCTCCCCCCTCCTCCCTCCTCCTGCTGTATAAAGACTGCTCGCGGCCCCCGCTCCGCGGGAGCCGCTCGTAGCCGGTGATTGACAGAGTCTGTAAGGAGTTTCCCTGAAGGCGGGAGAAAGCGGACGCCAGCGGTGTGTGGCGATTTGGACCCCCTGGACTGTAAGGGGCTGTGTGGACTGTGAGGGCGGGACTGCGAGTTCCAGCAGGAGTAGCGCTCAGGTCAGCAGCGCACCTGCGACTCTTCCCGCCCTCCCCCTTCCTCCCTATTTAGCCCCGCCCATTTACGCGCACGCGGGACGCGCGCGGGCCAAAGCGCGGGGCTAAGCCCGGGCAAAGGGTGGGACCGTCTGTGGCCGTCCGGGGCTGAAGGAGGCCGGGCTGGGCCTACCCCTTTTTGTTTGTCACTCGATTCCTGGTCACATTTCTTGCTACAATCCCCGGCTGCATATAACTTTGTACTATTATAATGCCGTCCCCGGCAAAGGAGAGCACCCCATTGAAGCCGGGTGGAGTCAAAAGCAGGACTCTAGAGAACTATTTCTCGCGGGCAGGGGGTGAGGGGGATAAAGAGTGTAATCTGTCTCGGTTAAGGGCAGAAAGGAGACGCTCAATAGATAATTTGAAAAATACCCCACTTGGAGAGCAATCCACCACGCCTAGGGAGGAGGTGTCCCTAATAGACGATGTCCCACTCCTGCTGAGGGATTGTATGAACACCTCACCAGCTGAAACTATGAGTATAGCTCCAGTTCCCAGTCCTAGCCCCACTAGGGTGACCATTGACTTAGTCTCCCAACCCCCCCTAGCCCCAAAGACTAGGAAAGCTCAACCCACACCAGTCACCGCGCAAGGAGTATTTGGGCCTCCCCCTAACAAACGTAGGAGGAAGACGAAGGGAGCCAATGGGAGGAGTAAATTAAAAATCTCTCATTTGGATTTTGGGAAGTCTTCCACCAAACCTCCCGTACTAGTGACGAAATTACCGGCTGATTTACACCCTAAACCCATTGCCCAGAATGATTTAGCTCCCGCCCTGACAAAAAATATGGGAATTAACATCGCTAATGTCCCCCTTTCTGTCGTCCCGCTTGGGAACTTGGAATTCTTGCTAAGGTCTCTTTTACTACCAATTAGCGAGAGTATAAAAAAGATCGAGATCAGACTAACCATTCTGGAGACCACACTAGGTAGTCTGAAAACCCCGGCTGATTATCAGGGAAGGCACCCAGAACCCGCTCCCATTATATTAGCCCTCCAACAGCCTGTAAAGAGTGCTGCAAACATTGTCCCTCCACAAGCCGCAAATGCGGCGGACTCGCAACATCCCCTAAGGAACAAGTCTGCACCATCTAGGCCCCTTAATTTTAACATTCCCATTCCCCCCTCAGGCCTGGTTGATTCGGCACAGCCGATAGACAGAACCACACTGATCCCCTTAATGAAGCTTCCCTCGAGACCACTTAGGCCCAATCTACCCCCTGAGACTAATGATTTTACTGTAGTTATGGCAGGTGTTCCCCCACTCGAAGTAGGTGAAATCGAGGATTTTTGTGCCCTGAAAAGCAGGGTCATTAAGTGGCTAAACACAAACAGACCCCTCCCGATACACCTTAATAATGAAATCATAATGGTAAGAAGGGTGCCTTGGGTGGGGAGAACACATAAATCCATCATAGGGGATTGTATATTGGTGAGCTTCAGGGACAAGGAAACAGTGACCTATATATGCCAAGGGAAAAATAGATCTAGGGAATCCACCATTCAAACCCTTCGGGTGTCTTTCTTCTTCCCCATCACTCCAGTCCCACTGCAGCCGCCACAAATGCAAAACAACTGGGAGAGGGCTGGCAGGAGGGGGAGACACCAGGTCTTTAACCCTAGACCCTTATTTGGCCGCCCAGAACCACCCTTTTACACCTATAATCGGTTTAATTGCCTGAACGATCTAGAGGGGGTAGATTGACAAATGGATAACGCCCCCCAGGTTTATAGGTAAAAGGGCAACCTGGCAGAGGTGTTGGCAGAGCGAAGCTCTCATGTTCAGCAAACTTTAATGTTTGGTGTTGGGAAATCCGGGTGTGTTGATCCTAAGGCTATGGCCATAGAATGTATAGGAGGTGGTCATGGGCTGGCCTTGCAAGGGCCAACACAGAAGATACCATTAAATCTACAGGAGGGATTAGAAGGGAAGGGGGAGGGAGTGAGACTGATTTCCTGGAATGTAGCGGGGATAGCGGGTAAATTTAATAACAAGGAATGGGTCGATTTTATTTGGAAATTTCATGTTATATGTGTTCAGGAGACATGGGCTTTGGTGAACAACTACCATCTACAGGGGTACAAGTGTTTTTTTGTTCCTGCCCGAAAATCCAGATCAGGGAGAGCAATGGGCGGGTTGTCCATTTATGTAGATTTAGATCTCCCAGGCACCTGGTCCTCCCCGGATTGGAACTCACATGGGATCCAGGTAGCTCGGTTCCTTGGAAAGGGGCTAAGATTTTCTGTTTTTAACATTTATAACACTGAGACAGCAAACGACCACATCCCGTTACTAGCTGAATTAGACCAGAGGCTGGGACAGGAAACAACTTCCCAAAATAAGGGGCAGTCTCATGGGCTGCTTTTAATGGGAGATTTTAACTGCCATCTTTGCCCGGCATTGGTCAAGGCAAACTCAGATTGGTCACAATGCCCAATGGAGAAGGGGCCGCATTTTTCTCATACACCCACGGGGTCGGCTCTTGGTCTACTTCGGCTCAAGTACGACTTATAACACACCATTAATATGATAGACCCACAGTCGGATGGCACACTTCCACCAACTTTTAAGGGTAGGGGTTGCTCATCTATTATAGATTACATTTTGGCTTCGAGATCCCTGTTAAATAAAATAATCAGTACAGGGATAGAATGGAGCAGCTTCAGCGACCACAACCCTCTCGTTTTGGTGCTCTCGCATAGGGTGGGTGTTGGAACTAGAGCCCATCGCACAATTGAGGAGAGGGTCATAGACCAAGGCAGGAGACTGAAATGGTCCAAAGTAGACGGGGTAAAGTTTTTTAAAACCTTGAGTGACAAGGGCCTTCCGGCCATTAATGATTGCCTGGACTTAGAAGTCAAGGGATCAAGGTTACTGGAAGCATTTGACCAGATTGCTAACCTGATCGATGGCCTACTTAAGTCCAGTGCGCCCATACGAAATTTGGCTAATCCCCGGTGGTTTGACAAAGATTGCTCTAAGGCACTAAGGGAGTTGAAATGCTGCCTTAAGCTAAAACCAAGGGACCCTCACAAAATCAGGTTGTGCAGAGAAAAATATAAAAAAGAGACCAAAAGGAGGAAACTAGCCTTGCAAGCAGAAGCATGGGCAGATTTAAGAGAGGCAGGGGAAAACAAGGATCTTGCGGGCTTTTGGAGAATCATTAACAGACCGACTTTCCAAGAAAATGATTCCCTGGATATAGGGGCTAATATCCTTCCGGAGCAGTGGGTCACACACTTTAGGGGTTTATACAACCATGAGTCCGGTACCCCTGTAGAGCCTCCAATAACCGCAAGTCAGGTTTCCCCGGTAGTATTCACCCTTAAGGAGATTACTGCAGGGATGGAGGGTCTGACCAAAAATAAAGCTCCGGGTCCGGACGGGATTCCCCCTGACCTGTTCCTTAGCAATATAGACTTATGGGCCCCTCTGATGACCAGGGTCATAAATACTGCTATCTCTTGTAACCTGCCGCCATCTTGGTCAAAAGCGATTATCGTGCCAATTTTTAAAAAGGGCAACAGGGACGACCCCAAGTGCTATCGGCCGATCTCCCTGATTGACGTATCGGCCAAACTTTTGGGTAGGGCAATCCTCAACAGACTGTCCGAGTGGTCCGATGAGAATAACATCTTCTCGGACACTCAATATGGGCTTAGGACAGGGAGGTCCACTAGTGACCAATGCCTGAACCGTTATATGCTGACTGCCAAATATACTTTGGCCAGTGAGGAACCTATTTATATGGGATTCATGGATTTGGCAGCAGCATTTGACCACGTCAACAGGGGAAAGCTGTGGGACTTGATGTCAAGCATGGGGATTGAAAGTGGGTTAATTACCATACTAAGGGACTTGCATAGCGATACTACGGCCAAGGTTCGATTTAACAGGGAGGGAGGATTGTCTGACTCTTTTGCATGCAAGAGCGGAGTCAGACAAGGTTGCATCCTTGCCCCATTTTTGTTTTCCCTTTATATTAACAACTTGGAGCAGTTTCTTTTGGGATTAAAGGCAGACTCCCCTAGGGTCGGGCCGAGGCACATCCCGGTCCTGCTTTACGCGGACGACGCGGTCTTGCTCGCGCGCACACCGCGAAGCCTACAAATACTGATAGATGGGTCCGTTAAGTTCATGAGCACCCTGGACCTATCTGTTAACCTGGGCAAATCTTATGTGCTCCTGGCCGGCAAAAAACCTTCCTCTAAATTTACTTATACAATAGGCACCCATATTTTAGAGGAGGTCAAAACATTCACCTATCTCGGAGTAACCTTCGATGGCGCTTTGCAGTTTAACTCCTTGGTGGCGGAACGTTGCAGCAAAATGATTGCCTCTAATGGGGCAATAGCAGGATACGGCAGGAGGTTAGGTAGATGGAGCCTGGAACAGGTGGTGAACTTGTATTGCTCCGTATCATGGGCCAAAGTAATCTATGGGGCAGAAGTATGGGGTTAAGTGACCATACTAAGGGACTTGCATAGCGATACTACGGCCAACGTTCGATTTAACAGGGAGGGAGGATTGTCTGACTCTTTTGCATGCAAGAGCGGAGTCAGACAAGGTTGCATCCTTGCCCCATTTTTGTTTTCCCTTTATATTAACAACTTGGAGCAGTTTCTTTTGGGATTAAAGGCAGACTCCCCTAGGGTCGGGCCGAGGCACATCCCGGTCCTGCTTTACGCGGACGACGCGGTCTTGCTCGCGCGCACACCGCGAAGCCTACAAATACTGATAGATGGGTCCGTTAAGTTCATGAGCACCCTGGACCTATCTGTTAACCTGGGAAAATCTTATGTGCTCCTGGCCGGCAAAAAACCTTCCTCTAAATTTACTTATACAATAGGCACCCATATTTTAGAGGAGGTCAAAACGTTCACCTATCTCGGAGTAACCTTCGATGGCGCTTTGCAGTTTAACTCCTTGGTGGCGGAACGTTGCAGCAAAATGATTGCCTCTAATGGGGCAATAGCAGGATACGGCAGGAGGTTAGGTAGATGGAGCCTGGAACAGGTGGTGAACTTGTATTGCTCCGTATCATGCGCCAAAGTAATCTATGGGGCAGAAGTATGGGGTTATGTGAACACTTTTAGAATCCAACAGGAAGAAAATAAATATCTGAAATCTATCCTGAGGGTGTCACCCAGCACCGCTGGAACCATAGTCCATAGGGAGCTAGGGAGGCCATATCTGGATGACCTGTTAAAACTCAGGCCAATTGTGGCCTGGCTAAAAATATGGGTTAACCCAGATGCGCATCTAAGCAGAGAAATTTTATTGGACTGCTTAGATAGGACTAACTGTATGCGCATCCCTTGGCTTAGATATGTGAAAAATTCCCTTGAGGACTTAGGTTTTGGAAATCTCTTCACGAACCCTACAACAATTTCAGCCCAGCATAAGAAACAAGTAGGGGAAATTTTCCTTGAGCGGAAAATCCAATGCAGAGCTGAGGCTGAAAGAGTTAAAAAGTCTGTGAGGGCTCATAATCTGGTGAAGAGTGTGGAGGGTATGGAGCCTTACCTGTACCTCATGCATAATGCACAGGATAGATTCCTTATGTGCCGTTTTAGATTGAATCTACTTCCTTTTATGTTGGCTTCACCAGCAGGTTTTTCCACGTCAATTGAGCAGAAGGGACCCTGCGGCTGCGACAACAGGTCTCCGCAGGACTCCCTCCATTTTGTTTTGCTTTGTCCCTATTTTTCTATGCCCAGGCGCAGTTTTCTTGTAAATATTTTTAAAAATGCCCAACAGGAACATGCTAGGGATGCATTAGTTTTCTTGCAAAAAGCTTCCGATCCTCTAACCTTGTGTTGTATTATGAATTTTATCAGGGTGGCGGTCCGATTAAGGATGACTAGGGGTCAGGAATGAAAGATGGTGGATTTTCTATTCTGAGTTTTTGGATTTGTACACCTGTATTTTTTTTTTCTTTTTTACTTGTATTAACTCTGTATAAGGATCTTGATTAATGTTTAATAATTTTTTATCAATGTATATATATATGTGCTTTTATGGTGTTTTTTAATCACCGAATAAAGATTCTAATGAATGAATGAATGATACCAAGGCGTGTCCACTATTCTAGATGTTGTTAAACTACTCCATTTAAGAGAAATGGCGGTCATAATACCACCTTTTGCCCTGCCTGCCTGCGATGGCACAGCTAATACATATAATTGAAATCCATCAAGGTCCTGATCAGTTCTACTCCATGTCTCCTGGAGACACACAATATCATGGATTCCTACATAATTCAACCATGCATCATCCTGTAACCTCCTAGAGAGACCTGCAATGTTCCACGAGATCAGGCGAAGCCCAATTTCCCCCGGCGAGTCACCCAGAGAATCTATGTGCGTGGCCATATCCGGCCTGATGTCGGGCAAATCTAACACACAATTTACATTGTCACAAGCTTCCATTTCAACAAGATTTCCATTCATCACAATACAAGCTGGTGCCATCTCATCAATGTTACCCCTCAACCTTTCAGTCGTTTGTTCCACTAAAAGACTACCCACTTCACCACACGGTTTGGCGGGCTTTTGGCTAGTTGGTAGTCAGTCTATATCCTCCAACCCCATCAGTGATTCAAAGCGATTTCTTAAGGGTATGTTATTTGGTGTCCACCCAAGATATTCCTCACCCTGAAATCTCATTCTTGGGTAGTTTTGGGGTGGATAGGGAAGGGCATGCTTTAGATTAGGATAGAAAATATTCCAAACCTATGCATTGAATATCACCCAATCTACCTAACCTTGGTTCACGACAAATAAAATCCTTAACCCATTTTTCCCTAAAATTTATAAGGATACAGTCTCCCTCCAAATCTTTGTCACTTGGCCCCACCCAAGGAACCCTTCTAACGTTTAAAATATCTGTCCTAGAGGCAGGGGGAAGCGGTCTATTTTTGTTAAGCCAAAAGATTACTCTATTTCTGAGATCCCTATTTGATTCCAATTGATTAGGCCTAAGCCCTGGTACTCCTGTCAAAATAGCTGTAAAAGGGGCAGAATCAGGAGGCAAATTTAGACAAACCGCCCTTTTTTCTAGAGCGTTTACTCCTTGGTTTATGGGACCCTGTTTTGGTATTACCTTAGGCCTAGTAATAGCCGCCTGATTGGGTACGGAAGACTTTGATGTAGATGGGGCAGTTACAACAGGCTTTTGGTTTCCGCCTACACCCACCGCCAGAGTGGGGTTATTTGAGGCTATTTGTGGTACAACTTTAGCAGGATCAGCAATTGTAACTGTTTGTAATGCCCCTACTGGCTTCTTTAAACCTACTTTCTTTGTAGCAGTAGGTTTACCACCCAGATTCTCAGTGCCCTCACTATTCTTAACCAATAGTTCAAGGGAGTGGGTGTTAACCGAAACAAGATGTTCTAGTTGGTCCAGTTTCAGATTTATTATTTGCATCCTTTCCAATAAAGGCCTCAAAAGACTTTTAACCAGTTTTTCAATATTAGGAAGTAAATCATCGTTTGGGCAGGATTGATTTGAGGGTTCAACATCCACAAACGGAGTTCCCTTTTGTTTAGAAGATTTGGCCACAGGTCGATGGGTATTGATTTTGGCTGTTTTTGCTCTACTAGCCTTATTATGACCCCCTCCTCTTTTCCGCTTGCTCGTTTTTAAGGTTTCAATTACTTTTGGATCTAGTTCTAAATCATGGGATTGTGCCGATATGGGCACTGTTTGGATCGTGTTACAATTTTGAATGCTACCCCCCACTAACAATACTTGATGCTGTACAGTCCGCAGTTAAGCTGTCCTCCAAGACGTTCGGGGATACTAATTGAGAAACTACATTAATAGATGAATTTGGACTGGGTGCCGGGTTCATTATTATACTTTTATCAGGCATGATTGTAGAACCAATCCGTCCCAATGATGACCGTTTCCCTGTTACAAGATCCAAGGATAATCGCTTTTCTGTAAGTGCGATTCTTTTTCTAAAATCCCTGTTGCCCGAGTAATAAAAGCATCCAAAGTTCCAGTAGCTTTTCCACTACTTGTTTTCATAATGACTTGCCTATCTTTCCCAGAATGTAGGGCCATCATGGAACATTCCTCAGAATAGAGATGGTAAAATTTAAGATAGAGCAAAGAACTAGTGCTACAAACCCCTGTTAATACATACACATATACGAAACCATATAATGGGACTGTAACAAGAAAATGCTTCTTGAAGGAGCAGCGCGCAGATTAGCGCAGATTAGCAACAGCACTCAGACGGCAACAAAGGGTCCAGCCCTAAAGGAAATTAGAAATGATGTCCCCTTCAGGAAGAAATACCCCAGTAGTGTCCCTGGGGGGGGCCATTCCCATGCACCATGATATAGCAAACACGCACATCTAGAATGATAAACCATGTACCCTCCAGTGCCCAAGAGCAGTCAAAGATATCGTGCCCAAACAACTAAGATACACTACAAAACAAACAACTTTCCTCCACCCCTCCCAGCATTGTACTAGCAGAACATCCCCAAACCCCCCCTCCCTGCCTCCCTGCTTGACGGTAGCAATACCTCCCGCCCTCCCCAACTAGCAGAGTGCCTTTTGCCCACCCCTCAAAAAGCTGTGGAGCGTGTAGCCCCTTGGGCACCCATTCCAGTGACATATCTGACAAGCAAAAATAGCCTACAATCCAGTAAATGTCCTGCAGCACCATGATGTTTAATGGCCCTCCCAGATTGTCCTGAGAGTCATTGAAGTGTCTGTAGAACAATTCCAACAACTTCAATGAGAAGCCTGACTCAGAGCAGATGTAGCTGGGCGGATTCCCCGACCTGTCCCTCATCATGTGGGGGAGGCCATTTCCCCAATAAAGGTTTAACACTTATAGAACAGTTATTCGGACCCTAAAGTTGCAGCATCTTCAGGCTGGAGCGGTGTGCCACCACTGGAGTCCCGGTATTATTCTCCCATTCTGTCCCTCCGGTCATGGTTGTCTCTGTGGCCTGCGGTTCGACATCTCTCCGACCAGTCCCAGTCCTCCTACGGAGTAGCAAAAAACCAAGTCTTCCCCTGCGATTTCACCCTCAGCTTGGCAGGGAAATGCATGGTGTATTTTAGTGCTTTTTTTTACCTCCAAGAAGTTGCAGCGTTGTCTCTGTGGAGCAAGAGTAAAGTCCGGAAAGAAAGTGATGCGGCTGTTCCGAATCTGAAACGGTGGCGTTGACCGGGCAGTCTGTAGTATAGTGTACCTATTGCGGAAGTTAGAAAACCTTGCAAGCAGGGGGCGCGGAGGAGCTCCAGGTTTCGGCCTGCCGCCCGGGACTCAGTTCGCCCTTTCGGCGGAGAAGAAATTTGAGAGCCGTTTAGGTTTGAGGTGCGTGGTGATCAGCTCCTTGATGAATAGGTCAACTACCTGCCCTTCAGCCTGCTCCGGCACTCCAAGAATACGAATGTTATTACGTCTGGAGCACCCCTCAAAGTCGTCCAGTTGCACTTCGAGTTATGCGGCGTGTTTCTGCATGTCAGCCATCTTCTGCTGTATTGCGGAGGTGTCTTCGATTAGAAAGGCTGTTTTTATCTCAACATTCTGTAGGCGCGTGTTCATCGAACTCGTGTCTGCCTGGATGAGAGAAACCTCGAGGACACGTAGTTCACTGAAGTGCACACTTTCGTGATGGCTTCCAGGATGTCTTGCAGGGTTGGTACCTTTTTCTTGTCACGGGCTGCGACTTCTCCTGTGTGAGTGGCCCCTCCTTCGGGCTAGCACCGAGACCCCCATCCCAGGCATATTTGTGCAGCTTGGCCTGAACTGTCGCTCTGGAGCCACGATTCCCGCCATCCCTGCGGCGGGTTTGCTATACATACACTTCCGGGGGGAGGGACGTGAAGGGCAATATCACCAAGCCAGGTCCCCAGTATGTGTGGTAGAGTCTATTCTCCCTGGTGCCATTGGGAGTCGGCTGATCCCTCACCCTCTTCATGCAGCATGCACCATGCGTTATGATTTTATAATGCCTGTATCGATGATGGATGCCTTGGAAGAACTACTGGGACCCAGGACCAAGCGCTCTGGGCCATTTTCCCATGCAGGGTCACACAATGCCTCTCCCGCAGCACTTGCCAACCAGCACAGGCAATGTTTCCAGAGTTACTGGCGTTTCTCCTCTCAGGGGATAGTACTTGCGCCCGTTGCAGCACTCACTGCCAAATCCCACGAGGGCTAGCTGGGCCACGGGTCTGCCCAAAATCACGATGCTTGCTACATTCACCCTCTTCTCAGTAGATGTCAGTCACACTCAGAACCATGCAGTGCAACACACCTGTCTCCAGGGACCCACTCTGGAGAACCGCAACGTGCCCCCAGGCAAGGCGTTCTCACCTCCAATGACAGACACTCCAGATGCCCCGGGTCGGATGCATAGGCAGCTCATTGTGGCAGCGCAGGTGCAATATACAGGTTAATCATATGGGCCCGCTCGGTGGACAGCTTTAAGCGCAGCGGGCTTGCCCTAACTGTGGTGCACATATCTCAGGCTGTGTCGGCCTCTCTTCAGGTCTTCCCGTCCAGGGGGGGCAGGGAACCCTACCAGCAGCCCGGAGAAGGCACCGCACTGGTCCTTTCTTCAGTGTCTGGTGGCAGACTGCACCTTGCAGCGGTATGTCCGAGTCTTGTGTCAGCCCCCAGGCTCTTCTCAGTGGCTGGGCCCCAACGCTCGATCACGTCCTTGGGTGTTTAGTGTTTTGCCAGGAGCGCCGGTCTGTGAGCAATAGAGGGGTTGGAGACGTGCACCGGTCCCGCGTGGTAAATCAAGCAGGCCTCAGTTGCCGATTGATCCTGGGCCAGGCAGACTCGCTGTGCACAGAGCGCGCAGGCTCTGGCCTCCGTATCCCCCTCTCTGTGTCTCGTCCGACAAAGCCATATGCTGCGCCAGTAAGTCAGAGCTGCTGCTCCGGTTATTTCCTCTGCCTCAGCAAACAGGCGCCATTGACCTTTTTCCTCCGACAGGCATATGCACGACTTGGCCTGCCTCTAGTAGCAATGAATTCCCTTTTGTTTGCCGCAATGGTAGGGTTGCCTCGGCGAGCTGGGTGCGTCACCGGTCGTACCTCAGGATTTTCAGGTCGAATTTGGCCAATTCTGGCTCAGTGGAATCGCACTGTTGTCCAGAGTGGAATCCTGCTATTTGTGTTTGCTTACATCTGGTTTAGTGGACGGAATAATCCCGGAACGGGCGCGCCCGAGCGGAGCTGTCTCAGAGAACAGCCATTTTGCTCTGCAATCGGCCACGCCCCCGTAACAGGTATATAATATTTTCCCTGTGGGTATTGTTTATTTTTGTGAGTGGGTTTGTATGTTTTGTCTTATTTTATGTTTTCTACGGTTGCAGACAGATGATTTTTACTTTTTAAAGATAAGGACATTATGTTGGATTATTTTTATCCAACATCTTAAATATAGTTTCCTTGATTTCTGGCGGTTTCCGGGAGTGTTTTTCTCCTTTCTTTATATTTTTGATATGTTGAAGTGTGTCAATAAAGATGGTTTAACTTTGTCTGTGTACGACACCTTATTTTTTAACCACTTTTCAGAATCATTAGTAGTTTCAGTCCTGTAAAATATTGTTAAAAACACTTTTAGCAAATTTAGAATTTTTTATGGAATAAATCAATGAACATTTTTGATTAGTAATATCTCTCGTGTTTTCCTGTGCTAATGCAGACTTTTTGCTATAGTAGTCTGGACCAAATAATGTTATAAATTTGATTCCTAAACTTTAGGAGTGCCGGGGTACATCTTGTTGTCTATCAATTTCACAGGTCATCTTAGTGGTGACCTGTGTTTTTTTGCACATGAGGTATTGGGGTATTTTCTACCCTGAGTGGCACCTTTTTATACTTTTTGTCTCTTGATTTGCCAACTTGCTATTTGTACTTGATAGCCCACTTTAATACGTTCAATCATTGTTGTGCGACCCGTGTATCCACCACTACCGTCCTTTGACCTGTAAGTATTTGAGATCTGTAAGCGGTGTCACGAATGTGAAGTGCAATAGAGCCACAGACTTCCAACTATTTAAGTTATAATCCATGACACGTTACATTTCTAAAATGATGAAACTTCTATGTTAACGAGTGGTAGGGCTTTAATCTCTAAAATGCCACTTGTAAATGATACGGATTTCAGTTCATACCAAAAGTGCAAAAATAGTGTACACTGAATAAAGTTCATTAAGGTCCTCGAGTAGGAAATGGTTTTCAAGTCGACAGTTACTGGTCTTTTTCCCAACATGTCTGATCCTTGAAGAACAGAACGTGAGTGTGGAGGAAAAAAGATTGAGCTTTAATGGGGAATAATGTTAATATTTGTGACAGAAGGCTATTGCACATATCTGAGCACCCTACAAGCACTGGTCTTGCCTCAACATGAGTGTGCATGCATAAAAAAGCACAACTGTACCATTTTACATCTACACAGACATTCAAAAGAAACATTGACAGAACTATTATGTTTCGAATTGGCAAACAGGCACAATGATTAAAGGTTTGTTTGTAGTTGCACGCAAACACCACAGAGATTTAAAGGAGACAAAAAAGGGTACATGCCACCACCTAAACATGGCATCCACATTCTTTGAATAAAAATGGAAATTAAAAAAAAACATAATAACCTTCACATATAATTTTAATAGAATAACATTCTTTCTTCTTAACTGGTACAAACATTGAACAGGTGTAGAGGCCATGTTTCATTTTAATAAAAATCACAGGAAAATATTTTTTTTATTACCCAGTTTAGAAGATAGAGGAACTTTTATTGAATAAAATGACACTGAAATGGCAAAAATCGAATAAGGGAAACCGGAGTTACCAGTTTTCAAAGTTTAAATGTAAAATTAGTGCAAAAATCATTATGCACCAATGTTGTGCATAACCGATACCGAGGCGCAAGTTAAGACTGACCGCGGATCAGATATAGAAATGAGGTTTGAATCGGTTGGTCAAAAGTCTTCAGTGGGAAAAGACAGAAGGCTGTAGTCAAAGAGGGCACCACATTGTTGCATAGCTGCTGGATGAGGTCTCTGTAAAGCCATTGACTTTTAGCAGGAAAACTCAGAGCACAATACATTTGAATTTCGTTCCTGAGGAAGGTCCCTTGCAGACTGAATCACTTTGGCGCCTGTGAAGAATTCTGCCTTCGAACCTAAGGCCAGAGTTATTTATCAATGGGTGGAGTGCTATCTGTGAGCATGGTGGAGTACTTTGTGACCACACCACACACCTGCATGCACCATATGGCATTTTGTCTCAAAAGATCTCCGCAAAAAACGCCCAATGATGAAGCATGACATCCCTCAGGGTGTGTGAGGGCGTTAGGAGACAAGACTTGCTCTTTACCCTCACACATGGGCCTCAAAAAGCCTAGGACTAAGTACACCTCTATCTTACTCTATATTGAGTGGGTGACTACCTGTACCCCTCATCTGGAACAGTGCCCCCTGTTTTGATTAATACAGTACTTTGTGACCGCCATGCCAAGGATACTTCGCCCGACGTATTTAGATATGCCAATAGGGCCACCAGAAATATCTAGCATTTCCAGGAACCGCCACCACAGCCTTTCCTGGAAATACATGGAAAAATTGATGTGCGACTCCATCAACATGACAAAGCCATAAGTCAAACTTTAAAGTTTATTTTTTATTTTCAAAATACCAAAGTGGAATTTTGTTTTTGGAAAATTAAAAATAATGAATGCCTCCTCTTGAGGGGGACATATTGCAGTTTTCATTGCCCCTTACCACCAGCGTCTTCCTGGTGGGGATGTGCTGTGAAAACTGACCTCTATGTCCATCCATCTGAATTAGTCGGGCGTAGTAGTCTCATCCGTTGTTACACCGAAGTTCCACCGCATTCATATGGAAAAGACCATTATGTTGTTGAAAAGAGTACTCTGTCCCCATTACAACAGAGTACCCTTTCATAAACATATAAATTAGGGCCTTAGTCACTTTTTTGGAGCTTGCATTATTCCAGTAGGGTGAGGTTGTAGGCTGTAGCTGAAGAGGGCTCCATGAGCCTGGATACCTTCTCCGTGATGTCTCTCTGAATCAGGGTTTTTGCTCCAGCAAAGCTCTGACCTGGAGGAGCCTGAATCTTTAGTCCTTCATCGATTTGGCTCAGCAGGTTGGTCCTGGTCCTCTTGAGCCAAAAGAGTTTCAAAGTCTCAGGATTCAGTATGTGATAGGAGGGGTACTTTGACACCAGCTAAGGATCCATGACCTTGTGTACAGTACTAGGGGGCCAAGACTCACTCCAGCAGAGCTCAGCAGCAGGGTCCAGGGCAAGTCGAATTGGAAATGGGCAGCTGGAAAGTTGCAGAAAAGGCCTGTTGTAGATTGGGTTACTGTGACAAACAGGAGATCAGCATTATGACCACTTATTTCTCCTGAGTACAAGAAGAAGAGCAGCTCCAGACTTCTAGGCTCTTCTCAGGTCACAGATAACAAGTTCAGTCCTCCTCTGTTCTTTCACTGAGGATAGTACTGTGGATGCCACATTTATGCCTGGCACCAGCCCATGGGTGGGGGAAAACTCATAGCCTCTCCCTCACCAATGGGTTAAAAGTTACTATGGGTAACCCTACCCGCATTTTCAGCAATTGTTCTGTGTGCCCTACTGCAATCAGTCCCACAGTCCCCTTCCCTTCCTAAAGGCAAGAACACAGAACATTGCTTCCAATGTTCAGAGGATTCCTGTGCCCTCCGCAGAGGCGTGTCCATAGAAATTAGCGACACCACCTTTGTGGTCACCGTAAACCAGTTCTGGTGGAAGCTTTTCTCCCATTGGGACTCGCATACCTGACTAGGGGAGCACAGGGTGGTGGGGGATGCCAGGTGTCAGCTAACAATTGTTTGTGACATGGTAGTTGATCAAGTTCCTGGGCACAGACCCATGACCATCCTGTCCAGGGACCATCCCCTCTCCCTGATCATCACCTCTTTTTATTTGCGACCTAAGGTCCATTAATCCGGTGAGTATCTGCATAAGCGCATTCTCATATCTTTGCATGACCAGGGTACTCAGGTATTCAGCCCAGTTGGTCTGTTCCATAATCGTCCACTGGGAAAAGGTGGACCATATTTCTTTAAAGGTATAAATATTCCCGTTATTTATCCAACATTCACACTGTTGCCTCTGTAGGTCATTTTCTCGAAGGGACGAAGAGCTGACTGCAGAATGCAAGGAGGCCAGTCGGGGGGAATTCAACAATTTATAAAAATCCTGCTTAACTGTAGGCCACGGGGAAGTAGGAAAAGGGCGTGCAGGGGTAAAGCCGCAGGGGGTAGGAGGATGGAGACTTGTTGTCATTCCCCTAGCGAGGACAGGGTTAGCCGGTGTTGTCGGTGTGATAGTAAAAATTGGGAGGGTTGGTGTGACAGGGAGAACAGTAAGAGGGGCAGTGGGGGCTGGAGTGGGCTGTGGCAGGGGGACATGCGGGGTGTGAGGCATCAGGGCAGGGTACATTGGGGCATATGCAGGAGGGCTTTCTAGCAAGGTATCAAGTAAGGAATCACCTTCTTCTCCCCCTTCCATATGGTCCTTTCCTTTCTCCTCACAAGCTGGATAACATTTTTGTACCCGGGCCCCATGCTCCCTATCGGCTATTTCTACTGATTTTGTCATTTGATTTTGTAAATTTTCTCTGGCGTGATCGGCCATTGACATACGTTCTTGTTTTCTTTCTTGAGCCTTCTGCTTTCTAGCTCTCTACTCTATCTCTTTCCTCCAAAATCGGAAAGATTCAAACATAGAAGGGCGCGTTTTTCTTTTCATTAACTGTTCCTCTTAGTTGGCAAGAACTTGGGAATTAAAGGAGCCATAAAGTGGCCACTGTAATTCCGCGTTACTTTGTTTCGTATATTTTACCCAGAATGAGGAAAAAATTATGGCAGAAGGGCCACGTTTAACATACATCGTATGGCATGGGGTCTCTTCTGGAGGAAGCGGACAAGCCGCCTCCAGCTGGGAGTCCTGTGTACACATACAACAACATAATCTTTTGAAATTACTACTGACTGGCATGCTTGAAAACAGATAACAGACACCAGCGGGTTTCAAAACTCACCTCGCTTGCTTGGCTTTTGCAAAAGTCAATAACAGCAGAATCATACAGAACAGACACCAGCGGGTTTTAAAACTCACCTCGTTTGCTAGGCTGTGGCAAAAGTCAATAACTGCTTGGCTTTTGCGAAAGTCAATAACAAAATTATACAGACTTGGTGGGTGATCAGTCCACCCTTACCCTGCAGATGTAGGGCTGTGTCCTGCTCCAGAAATTATTTGCTAGGGGACTCCAGCAAGTATGCGGTCATGAGACCCAGACCGAGTGGGGAGGAACAGCTGGCTAGTCGTTCGGCTTACCGGATTGCAAGAATCCCTTGGGTAGGGTACCTCCGTCGGAGTCTCTCCGTGCACATCCTCACATCCACCGGGCCTGACCTTCGTGCTCGTGGAGTCCCTGTTCAGGCGCCATTTGAAGAACCAGATTAACCCACTTACTGGGTCTCGGCGGTGGGGGAAGACTTCCATACCCTTCATACGTAGTAAAAGGAGACACAGGAGCCTTTGTCTGCAGGAGGAACCCAGATTTATTCAAATAGCCCGGGCTATGGAACAGAGTCCCAAGCTCGTCAGAAACAAGACAGAGGAGGCTGCTGCTTTAATCCGCAGTTTACTAGTCTTTTATACTTTTTCATCTCAGTCTTTTGGCTGTTAGTTCATTGTTCAATCAGGGCAGTGTTTGCAGTTGATAACCAGATCAGACGACGTTTGTAGATGGTGACCTGGTCAAGGCTTGGTACACAAATCATTGTTCACCCGGCTTGATCAAGGCTTAGTCTTTCAGGTCATTGTTTAATCACCTTGATCAAAGCCCGGTCTTTCAGGTCATTGTTTAATCACCCTGATCAAGACCCAGCAGTCAGACCATTGTCCAGATAACCATGATCACGGTGTCAAGTATGTTTACCAGGCTGGGAAAAGGAGATGGAAAACAAATCATTTACACAGGGTGTGAGTGTTTCATGGCTTTCTGTTGAACTGCAAGAAAAGGGGGGGGTTGGGTGTGCGACAGTTCCTGGGCAGAAATGCAGGCTGCAAGATGGCTGTTGTTGTGTTAGTTAGAATTTCCTCTGGCATCAGCAGAAATGACCAGGTGGGTCGTGTGGAAGTGTTTAACACGAGATGGCAATGAAAAAGCAATGGAGGCTCGGTACAAAAGATGCCGATCAGAAGAACACTTTTCCTCAGATATGAATCTAAGCACTGGAAGAGTCCAGCCTTTCTGACCCGGACAGCACAAAATGGTGGCTGCCGACCAGAGATACGATTCTGCCCTCCTGCTGCTGTGCCAAGCTCGAGTAAGGGAAGGCTGAACAATAGGCATCCTGTCACAGAGAGGTGTGACCACCTCCCAGACAGGATTTAGTGTATTGGGGCCAGGTGGGTGCGCTTTCCAGTACCACTCAGACTGCATGACGGGCACATTTGATGTCCCCATACGTAGTCCAGTTCAAACCAGCTTGGCTCCCACTCTAGTGCCAAACAGGACAAAAGACATGGGAGTAACATCCCCCTGTCCAGACCCTCCCCTGGGAGGGTCCCCTGTATCGTCCCAACCTTACCATAGGGTACTTAACGGCTTTCCTGTGGGTGGGTCCCGAGATTCGTCGTGGAACAAGATTCAGATCAGACACCACTTCTTCTACCGTCTGGGCACTCTGGACTTTGTTTGTACTTGATTTCATATCCCTTCCAGTCTGCTGCATTGTCTGTGCCTGTGTACCATACAGGGGCATTCCAAGGCCGGTGGGCATCAAAGACACTTGAAGGAATCTCCCTTGGAGTGAAGGGGTCACTCCCCTGCATTCGCAGGCATCACAACTAAGTCAGCTGGTCTTCTGATCCTGAGCTCCCCCGGACTCTGTAAGGTTCTGCAACACATGTGGTGGTTCTCCACAGCTCCCAAGGCCTGCCCTGCGCCCTCCCAAGTTTGAGGCCAGTATCCCTCATGGGGGTTAGTAATAACTGAATCCCTGTGCACTTGCAGTTGCAAAGGCTTATTGACTTTCTTCCAAGAAGATCTTTGGGCTCCCAGTAGCCCCAAACTGGAACATCTCCATTGACCAGAATCTTTGGCCACACTGCATCTTTGTGCATCATATGTTGCCTCTTTGGTGAGCTGCTCGAGGTCCTCTCAAGACTCCAGTGCCTCCAGCCTGTGGGTCCATTTTAGAGTCACCGTTGTTTCTTTTGGGCTCCCCTGATTGCTCTGGGCCTGCCCTAACTTCCCTGCTTGTGGTGAGTCCCCTAGACCTTGCTAGTCCTGACATTGCACCTTCTTTGACTTCTGCATTAGTTGCCTTTGCCAAGGCTCATTGGTGCTCCTGCCGAACACCAACCCCTCAGCACTTGACGTCCGATGTGGGACAGCTCATGCATGACTCCTTGTCTTCCTCAGCATAGCCTGGTCCTCACAGCTGCAGAGTCAAGGTCCTTGTCAACTCTCCTGCAACTCCCGACATTGGTGGACATTTGTCTTCCAGATTTCCAGGTCACTCCTGAGTGACATAGACTCGGTCCTCTCTGCTTGCAGGTACCTCTCAAGTAGAATCCACCTTTGGATTCCACGGGACACTTTCTCCTTCGTCAGCAGTGGTACTTTCCTGAAGTCCTCTATTGGGTTCCACTGCGGTTTTCGACACTATTTCACAACTATGCACCTGTCTTTCCTGCTGTAGGTAAAGTGAGTACTAGGGTATTCATGGGTGGGGTGGCCCTTTAACCTTCTGTCTTCCATGAGGTTTCTTCAGGGTCCACTGGGAAGGGTCCTTAATCTTTAAAATTACATCTGCACGCACTCCATGGGGTTCCTAGTCACTCATATTGGGGCATTCCTTGGGTATCCAGCACTTCTACATCCTCTCAACATTGTCTTGACCCGAGTCATGGTTCTTATAGCACTTTCTTAGTATATGGTTTGGTTCGCCCCTAGGGTCCACTGTGTATTCTGTGCTATTTACTGTGTTTCTTTGCAAAATATTGTGTGCATTGTGATTATCTCCGGGTAGGAGATATCTAAATATGATAGAGAGTATATTATAATAAAAACATATTTTTATACGTAACTTGTGTGGTTCTTTTTCTCTTAAGCTATACCATGAGATTACATTCTGGTAAAACAAGCTGCTTTGCACACCTTCCGGACTAAGCCTGAATGCTGCTCTCCCCAGCTACCACTTAGAGAACTTTCTAAGGTTGTCTAAAACCTCTTAAATCCCCATAAGGGTTGGCTGGACTGGTGCAAGGTGCCCACCTACATTAGTGGATATCATATAACTGGCCAGCTTCTCACATCATCCAAGGCCATTTGTCCCTTCTCTCTTATACCTCACCAAAGGGGATATTCAGCTGCCAGGTAGTAGTTTGATCTCATTCAAATTGGCCTCCAGTGACTTGAGGCTGGGAAAAGGTAACTTTCCAAAAGTACCTTTACCTAAATATTTATTATAAATGCGACTTCACTAGTGAATTGTGCTTGTAATAAGTATTTTATAAAGTCCAAGAATGAAATGTGTAACTTTTCTTAACCACAGATAACATTATTATATGTAATATTGTATCCCAGTACTTTCTTATGGAACAGCCAACCCTGCTACAGTGTAACTAGCTTATGAGGTCACTGTAAGGATATATTTAACATTAAACTTTTACATTTCCTACTTTTAAGATACCATGCACCCTGCCTTATGGGCAGTAAGGCCTACATTTTAATTTAAAAGGAAAGTTTAGACTTGGCAAAAAGGGGTTATTCTAACAGGGCGAATTTGTAGTTTTAGAACTGACAATCCAGGCTACAATGGTAGCCACAGTAATGTTTGCACTGTCATTCTAATGGGAGGCACAATGGGTGCTGCCGCCCACCGGTGACACTTAACTTTCAAGTCATATATAATCTCTTGTACATTATACCAAGCACTTATAGGCAAGTTAAATCTGCCAATTTGGTGTATGCCAGTTTCATCCTGTTGAAAGAGGGAGCACAGGCACCTGACCACTTTTTTGCAGGGGAAAAGTTTACACAGTTTTAGAGCCAGTACAAACAGTACAAACAGGTAAAAATTGCAGCTTACATTACACAAAAAGATGGTTATTTCGAGCACTTGCATGCAACTATTCATATCCCTTTTCTGATCCTTATATGGAGTTATCCACATGTGCATGAAACTCTTCACACAGTCCTATATTTTAGGTATGTACAGTGGAGTGGCAAGGGGTTAGGGGTTGTAAAATAGGGAATATCTATTACAAATTGGGAGGAGCAAAGGGATAATTAAGGAGGGATACAATGAGTGATATGCAATAACTAAATCGAACTTACACAAGGATAGTCAGTTGCAGTTCGCTACATTTACACCCAGAACCATGCTACAATATCACTACAGCTCATACAAGCTCAAACTTCTGCAGCTACGCCATGGAGTAAATCATACACCTCCTCACACCATCATTCACATGTGCTGCAATGTAATTACATTATAAAATAATGGAAGCATAATAATGCCACAAGTGCACATCACACTAAAAATAAATAAAAAGGTCCTATTTTATCAAGATAATAATGGAAATAAAAAATCAAATTAATGTAAAAGTATACATATACATTTTGCTATGGAATTATACATAGTTATGTAACTACAGACATTGCGCCATATCACTACATCAAAAGTTTAAAATAATATTACAAACAAAGGAAAAATGTAAAATAGGCCTACACCTTTAGAAATTGCAGACACCTATTCAAATTATATAATAAAAAAAATGTTAATGAATTGTGGAAAAAGAAAATGACTCATCTCAAATCTAATACTGTGCTTCACACACTTAAAGGCTCATTGTTACACATTGCAATTCCCAGACATAATCACACAAAGACAAACAGAGAGACAGTCCGAACCACACCCAAACACAATTGTAACCATTGTCTAGTGTCTAAATCATCTTCCAGCACAAAAGGAGAAGACTGCAGCCGATGGAGAGGTCAGTATTTATCTTGTAAAAAACTTGGTGATTGGTTGAGGGGGGTGTAACCACAAAGGTCACTAAATTAACCTGTGCTTAACCCTCTGGTAGTTTGGCACATAGCAGTCATGCTCAACATAGAGGCAATATGAATGCCATTTATGCATCACACAAACAGTCATTAAGTGAAAGCACAAGACAAGAAAAGTTGTAAACCAATTTTGAAAAACAAAGTGCAGTTTAATATATAAAGTGCTACCAGAATATAAAAAATCCAATCAGTAGAACCGTAAATAGGCATTTCCAAAGATTTTTGTGACTATAAGTCTAAAATAACAAGGCACACTCACAATCATGTGGTTGTGCTAGACCTTGGGAAAGTCACAAGTACAGGCCAACCAGGATAAAGCACAGGTCAGATATAGGTGCCAGGCTAGTCCTGCTGTAGAGGTACTTTCTCAAAACTTGCATAAAGAGTTTTGTTCACGGTGGAGGATGCAACGAGGACCAGAGAGGGTGCTGTGGATGATAATCGCTGGAGCACGAAGAACAGGCCAGATGGCATGGACTGTAGCTGGTAGATTAGCAAGATCCAATTGGGCATCGTGGATGGTTATTGCCGGAGCTTCGCAAAGGGTTGTTATTTTTGTAGCACGAAGTGCAGATCGCCTGTTAGCAGTCGTTGCTTGCGGTCACTCTAGAGTAAATAGCAGAACTTCCACTGAATTTCGCATTGGCAGTCATCATAAGTGACATGACATAAAGGGGCCTGATGGCTGTGTTGAAGAATCCAAACTTCAGTTGTTCATCCTTTCTTCTTGGGAGAGGCTCTGACTGATGCCTCTGAATGATGCCAGCCAAGGATCCAGGACCTTGGGGGCACCTCCTGGAGATCAGGAACTCACTACAGCAGACGTCTACAGGGCTCCAGCAGGTCCAATTGCAGGTTGAATTACAGCAGGTAAGCTTGACAATTGCAGGGATCTCTTTGGAGCTTGTTATTTCCCTCTAGCTCAGACACACGGTTAGCCCACTGACCAGACCCTCAAGGATTTCACCATTTCGGGATTTTGCGGTTTGCCGCGAAATCGGCACTTTTGTAGAAATCGCAGCATTTTTACAAAAGATAATGCATGCCGCTATATCCTGGGGGGTCTGAATTTTATACTATCACGCAACTTCCTATGATGTGTCTGGAAAAAGTACATTTATTCACATTTTGACCCTCTGTCCTGAATTTTGTAACCTAACCGTCTTGAATTTGCACCCATGCCATGTTGGCCACCCTATTCTGGAAACGAGAGCTGTGCAGTGTAGCATAGGCGTGGAGGTGCAATGCAGTGCGGGGATGTGCGCTGGAACCGAGACCCGTGAAGGCAGCAGGGAGCTGTGACAGATGCATATCTGGAAACGAGAGCTGTACCGTATAGAGTGGGCGTGGAGGTGCGATGCAGTGCAGGGATGTGTGGTGGACAGAGTTATCTATGACAGAGTTTGAGGATACAGACGGTGATATGGGGGTCAGCTGTCAGAAAGACAGAGCAGTGAGGGACGCCGCTGTGGGCGATCATTCCCTCAGATTAATTTTGCTCGGCTGGAGACAATTAACAATTCGCTATTGGAGGGGGCGGTGCACCTTGCCCTTGACCATGTGTGCATCAGACACATGCCTGAGCGGAGGGAGAGGCAGGGTGTCGCAGCCCGGGATGGGAGGAGGGGTGTCTCTGATCTCCTGCTCTTTGGTGTCTTGAGAGTTGTCTGAAGGGAGAGGGTAGATCATACGGAAGGACAGGCATACTGACATCTGATACTGCTGCTCAGAACGTCAACATCCTGCAGCTCGCAGCATCCGCCTGCTCAAAGCCCTCTGAGCGACGGCAGACACAGCTCTCGGAATCCCACAGCTGACAGAACATGCAGTCCACAGCACGCTACAGCTCACCGAATGCAAACACCCACAGCACCTCACAGCAATCCAGGCATCCTGTAGTTCGCAGCTTCCTACAGCTCCGAGCACTACATCACAACAGCATCAACATCATTGATCTCACACAGCATGCAGTTCCTACCAACCCACAGGTCTCAGCATCTTGCAGCTCACAAAATCCCCCGACTTACGGCTACTTACATCCCACAGGATTCTTCCTGTTGTGCCCTGTAGACTAGAGGAGCATGCCATCCACAGCTCCAAGCATAGGCTTCGTGCAGCTCAGTGCTCAAAACAGCTCCAGTGGCTGTCAACAGGTCAACGTTGATGTTTAACCAAAACGTTATCTTCCAGTGGTGTGAGCAGAGCTCTCTACTTTACAAGCGCATAGGTGAGTGAGTCATAAATACCAAGCTTTTTCTTTGGGTTTTGGAACTTATAGTTCGTTTGCCCTATTATAACTACAGAGCTAAAAATCCCAACATGCAAAGTGAAAATCTGGACAAGTTGATAATTCAAGCACGGACCTGGAAACCTTTTGAGCACTGATGGGACTTGTGGTCCCAGGGTGCACCACCACTGAATTGGGCACAGCTGCTGCATTGGGGAGGCGCTGACACCGCGATATAAAGCACCGCCTTGCCGCACACAACGCGGGACGCCTGTAATGCTGTTTTGCTGCCCTGGGCAGCTGACGGCAGTCTTTTGTTTTTCGAGAGAAACAAAGTGTCTACATTTTAAATAAACCAAATATACATAGCTTCATGTTGTTAAATAACTAAAAAAAATAAGATATCTGTGTGTGGCCAAATAAAATGCCGCAAAATTGCCGCTAAATTTCCATATTTGTGCCGCTAAATTTCCATTTTTGTGCCGCTAAATTTGCTAATCCATGCCGCTATATCCTGAGGGGTCTGACTGACCCTTTGAATCTCTCAGATTAGCCTGTGATGAATGTAGACAGGTCCAGTCTTCCTTAAGAGACAGCATTGCAGTTCTCAAGCCACAGGGCAGTCCTCTAGCAGCAGGACAGTCCTTCTTCTGTTTTGTCCACAAGTCCAGAAGTGATCTTCAAAGTAGCAAAGGAGGTCCAATATTTATACTTGGTACCAGTTTTTGTGTGTGGAAGAACATCCTGTCCTACTTCCACATCAGGTCCTGGAACGTTATTGCCTTCCGCTGTAAAGGCTCCAAGAAGCTGGGGTGACAAAAGACAGGGCAGGCCTGGTGCCAGATTCCTTTGTGTTTGCTCGAGGCAAAGCCCTTTAAAACTTAAGTGTAGCTGAGTACAGCCCCTCCCAATCATCCTGTCGTGATGGTCCATCCTGTCCACACCTAAGTCCCATTTGTGCCACTGTTTGGAAGTAATACACATACCTCAACAGCAGAGTTCTCCACAGTCATGTGACCCTGGACAAGAAAATGCCAACTTTATTTTGTGACTTAAAATCCAACTTTACCATTAAAGAGCATTTTAAATTAATATTTATTTGAATGCAAACAGCATATCTATATCAGCTACAAATCCAAAGTTATCACGTATTAAATGTAATAAGGTAACCCTGTGTTAGTCAAAGGAGAGCTTAGCTTAAAACAGTGAAAAACTACTTTAGGACATGTAAAACATAATAACATTTGTCATATGTTTTAAATACAGAAGTGCACCCTGCCCTAGGAGGCTTTAGGACCTAAATTAGGAGTGACTTATATGTATTAAAAATAAAAGGTTTAGACTTGGAAAAAGGTTGAGTTTGCCAGGTCGAAATGGTAGTTGAATAGTGAACTACAGGCTACAGTGGCAGCACTATACATGTTTAGTGGGTGACACAATGAGTGCTGCAGGTCCAGTAGTAGAGTAGCCTTTAACTAACAGGCCCTGGGTACCTTTAGTACAATTTACTAGGAACTTACAAGTAAATAAACTGGGCCAATTATGTGTTTTATCATGTTTGAAGGTGAGAACACAATCACTTTGGCACTGGTTAGCAGTGGTAATGTGTACAGAGTCCTAAAGCCAGCAAAAATTAAGTCAGCAAACAGGAGGAGTAAAGACAAAGAGTTTGGGGGAATACAAAGTCAAGGACATCCTCTCGCCCATTTTGGAGGAGAGGGTGCATTTTGCTCTTAGCAAATAGCACTAAATGCAGGGAGTATGTTTGAGGAAAATCCTACCCGAAGGGCACATTTAGCGAGCATGAGCTGCTGCTCACGCCAGCTGGTCGAGTTCAGTTACATTTAGCACTATTTCTTTGTGCAAAATGCATTTGTATGCTCATTTTGGATGTGAGGAGGCATTTTTCACAAGAAAATAGTCCTTAACGTAGAATTGCTTAGTAAATTGGCGTTATTATTCTACACAGAATTTATGTTCAGCCATAATTATGACTTGCCTGTATCCTCATCTCCTTATTTAAGGTAATAGGTACACATACACCTACTAGCAGGCATGAAGCTCTCACAAGTTTGACTGAATTGCATTTAAAAGGAGATTTACACTTTAGTATGAACATAAATATAAATGTCTGGAAATGTTCCTAAGTTGGTTAACCTTTGTTAATTGGGATCATGTTCTCAATTGTCTCAATTTTTGGAAAACAAAACACGCTACTTGTTCATACCTGAACACTGGTAGGATTTCCTTAATACTCTCAAGATCAAAAATGTTGAAGTGTGACAAAAAACTAAAAAAAATATTAAATAAAACCTAATATTTATTTCTTTAAAACATCCTTTAATTAAGCTTACAGCAAGCGATAAATGAGTAGGTACACCACAAGTAGTCATGCATGCACATAAGAAGTGAACACGCTGCAGTCCTGCCGTTAATGATCTCACTCCCCACCTCACAGTCCTCCCCCACGTCCCATGTGTCACGGTGAGGGTGGCTTCAGTAGCAACTTCAATGGGGTTGTACTGGGGCTTCAGCTATGAGTATTTCATTTGCCCCAGACCCTCTCCCACTTTCGGTGGCAATCCCATTTTTCATAAACCCCTTTATCAGCTACCATGCACCAATTCATGTCCCTTTTTTAGTCCTTCGGGAGTGGTGTAGTTGTTGCCCCCCATAGACGTGCTATGTTATGTTTGGCAATCGCCATGCCCAAGGTCAAGTAAATTTTATACATGCGACTAAAGACAGTTGCATCCCACACGTTGAAAAGGCACCATTTGGCAGAGATCAGCATGTCACTACTGTATACATGATTCATGCATGCAACCACTGATTCTCAGAAGGGCCAAACCGCTGGACTACCCCAATATATGTCAAAGAAGGTCCTTTCCTAGTCACACTGCCGAGGACAGCTTACATCAGACACTGCCCATTTTGACCATTGTGTGGCAAGAGAGGTAGGATCTATAGAGCATTTTAAGCGGCACCAACCGGAATCCAGCTCTTATGGCCACATCCCTGGGTGAGGTCAAGGTCTCCGCTCCGTCACCATCTGCTAGGCCTCCCAGGTTGTTATCTCAGTGGTAAAGCAGGTGTATGAGTGTATCTGGTGAGTTAATACTCAACTTCCGGTATGTAAGGGAGATTGTTTTGTGGCTAATGTGATCCTCAAGCAATCTAAAGTCAATTCACAACAAATCAGGGAGGTCAGCCACCTGGGGCATCACCGCATAGAGAGCGTGATGAATCTGGAGCTACCGGAAGGTCTCCACAGTCGACAGCTCATATTGCCTCTGTAGATCAGATAAAGGAACCTACTCTCCCTGGTCCCAAATGTCTTCAACTTTAGAGACACCTATGAGTTCTCATTTGTCGCCAGAGTGTTTATCACCTCTGAGCCCCACAATGGTATGGCCAGGGTAATCCTATCCCCCAAGCCCAGGATTTTGAGTACCAGATTCAGACCATTGGTGCTGTCGGCCCCATGAGGGTCCTGTATCTTGGGTTGGTGCAGAGGGCTCATAAATATCCCCCAAGTCATAGAACATAACAGTCCATACCGTATGCTGGCTCATCCTTGGGGTGGTGACCCCACTGGTTAATTACAGGCAGTTGTGCCACCCAGTAGTATTTCTGAATGACAGGACTACCCCCTTCCCCCGTTGTACCAACCCTGTGCTAATTTAGCTAAAGCGATCTGTGGGGGCCCTCCATCTCAGAGCAGTTTTCTGACTTCACCCACTATGGCCTTGAAGTAAGTTGGAGAAACTGGGAATGGTGTGTTCAGTAGCTATAGCTATAGAAGATAGGAAATGTGTCAAGGCCATCATTTTAAACAGCACTGCTCTACCAAGCAGTGAGAGTGGTAATATCCTCTTGTGTTGGCTGTCACTCTTAAGTCGCATCAAAGGTGCCTGAAAGTTTTTGACACTGAATAGGTCAGCGTTAGTGATGACGTTAATGCATAGAAAGGGGAATCCGTCCACAGCTATTCGGCCCTCACATTCTGCAGAACAGTCAGGCATCTTGCCATAGAGAAAATATATAATGGATTTGGACCAGAATTGTATACCCTGAATAGTTGTCAAAGTTAGTGAAGATGTTTAATATTCAATAAAGGGAGAATTGTGGCTCAGCGATGGACAGCAGGACATCATGACATAGAGAGATATCCTATCTTTCCACTTTTCTGTCCAATGCAGCCCGCCAGTCAGTGGATATGTTCATACCCAGGCCACCAGAGGTTCAAGATTAGAGTGGGTAACCCTGCCTGGTCCTGTGCTGGAGGGGAAATACATGGGATGTTCTCCCATTGACTACAAATTGGGCGAGGTGCCTAGTATGGAGAAGCTGCAGCCAGGACAGAAACATGGAGCCAAAGCTCATCCGCGCCAGTACAGCATAAAGTTATGGACATTCAACCATATAGAAGGCCCTGCGAGTATTCAGGGAGAGGTCTACAGCATCTTTGAGCATTCTATCGACATAGAATTCCGGGGAGACACTATAAGCTATGGGCCATATTGGGTCCAGGCATAAAACTGGATTGATCGGGGTGTACCAGTTTAGAGATAAATTGAGGAAGCCAGGATGCCAAAAGTTTAGCAAGGATTTTGACTTCTGCCTTTAGGAGCGATATAGGTTGGTAGGTCGCACAACTCTCTGGTGGAGTACCCTCTTTATGGAGGACCACTATCAAGGCTAATCGCTGGACTCTGGGAGGTGTACCAAATTGCTGACTCTCCATATTCATCCGTAACAGATGCATCACTATGGTTATAGCTGTGAGTTTGTAGAGCTTTATTGGTAGGCCATTAGGGCAAAGTGCTTTGCCTGATTTGTATCACTTGGGAAACCTCATCCTCAGTAGGTTCCCTCTCTTTAAGTGTTGTGTCCTCACTCGAGAGGTTTTATTTATTTATTTTATATTCTTCTATAGCGCAGGAATCGACCCTAGAGGGGTATCTCCGCGTTTATGATCTTCCAAGATGCCAGATCGAAATCATAGTCATAGAGTGCCCTAGATCTTACGCAGCCGGAAACAAGTGCGTCTTTAGGGATTTCTTGAAGGCATAAAAGTTAGTTATTTGTCTCAGAATGAGGAGCAAAGTGTTCCACAGAGTAGGGCCTTTGTAGGACAAGGCACGACCCCCTTGTCTTGCCTAGCAACCAATTATTGACCTGAAGCAATATTTGGTTGCTAGAGCGCAACGAGTGGGTCGGAATATACAGCCGAAATAATTCAGCCAGATATTTAGGGCCAGATCCATGAAGAAATCTGTGGATTACACAGCACACTTTAAACTCAATCCGCTGACGAATGGGCAGCCAATGGAGTTTATACAGAAGGGGTCGTGAAGAGGACCTAGTAGGAGCGTCAAGAACTAATCTGGCCGCAGTATTCTGGACCACCTGCAGACGGCTCAATTGTTCCTCATTGGCAGATAGGAGCAGTCCATTGCAATAATCCAACCTACTGACAACCAGTGTCTGAGCCAGCGTTTTCCTGTAACAATCATCCAGGAACGGGAACACACGCCTCAGAAGTCCAATGGTCCTGAAACAGTTTCCAGCTACCAGATTCACATGTTCCTTTAATAGTAGCGCCTGGTCGGTCAAGCCGTACCCCCTGGTTTTTTATTATCTGCTGAGGACAGGGAGCAGATCCCAGATCCAGGAGCCACCACTCAGGCGACCACAAGAGGGGGGCTTCTACAAAAAGCATGACCTCCGTCTTGCCCACATTGCATTGTAGGCAATTGGAGGCCATCCAGTCAGATACTGCTCTCATACCAGTGGCAAATGCGTGTTTAATTGTCGGTGTCAGGGTATGGCAGGGAAACAAAAGCTGAGTATCGTCAGCATACGATACTGGAGTGAACCCATATTCTCTCACAATATCCGCCAGGGGGGCCACATACACATTAAAGAGTGTGGGGCATAGGCATGAGCCCTGTGGGACCCCCTTTGTGAGCTCCCTAGAGATCGATTGATGGGAGCCCAACCTAAAAGTTTGTGATCTGCCCGAGGGAAAGCTCTTAAGCCAGGCCAGAGCCGAGCCGCCTATCCCCACCTTCCGCAGACGACCGAGAAGAATATCATGTGAAACCATGTCGAAGGCAGCGGACAAATCCAACAGCACCAAGATCATAGAACCCCCTCTATCCTGTGCCATCCTGATGTTATTGGTCACGGAGAGGAGGGCTGACTCGGTGCTGTGGTTAGGTCTGAACCCAGATTGAGAAAGGTCCAGACCACCCGCTGCCTCGATGAACTTAGACAGATGGGTGTTCACATGTTTCTCGGTCATCTTGCTGATATGAGGAAGGAGGGAGATAGGACGGAGGTTGGAAAGGTCTGACCATGGCAGGGCTGCGTTTTTTCGAATAGGGTTCACTACCGCTTTCTTCCATTCACCTGGCACATGTCCTTCTCTAAGGGAGAGATTGATCACAGTTTGAATTCCAGGTAGGAGCAGATTCCCTAGAGAGCCCACCATCTTCGCTGTCAAAAGATCTAAAGGGGATCCTGTTTTAATTTGACTGGCCAGGGAGGTAACATCAGGAAGATTAACCTCCGGAAACGTGGTAATAAAATATTACCACGCGCGGTGGCAGAGATGAAATAGATGATATCGGGGAGAAACTAGCGATATTATGCCCAACAATCCCTGCCTGTTTAATTTTCTCATAGATAAGCTCTATTTTCTTCTTGAAGAACAAAGATATTTCATCACACAGGGCTTGAGAAAAGTCATCAGGACTCTCACAGGCCACTGGTTTTACGAAGGACTGTAGGATCTTATAGAGTTCTCTGGAAGAGTTGCCTGCTTCAGCCAATTGTGATGCAGGACAGATCCTCCTGGCCATCTTTATGTTTTTGTGATAGGAGGCCAGGGCATCAATATACATTTTCTTACTAGCTTCCGTGTGTGATTTCCTCCAAGCTTTTTCGAGCTTTCTACACTTCTGCTTCTCCCCTCTAAGCTCTTCAGTATACCATATCCCTTGTTTAGATACTGGATGCTGTTTGTGTAGCTTCAATGGGGCCAGTAGATCCACTGCTTCTAAAAGAGCTTTATTATACTTGGTTAAGCCGGACTCAACATTGTCTATCTCTGTGATGATGGGTTCCTTCCAGACCCTCTGTAATTCATCTAGTGTTACTTTATGCCACGGTCTCCGCAAAATAGCGGGAAGAGATTTTTGATGTGGTATGGCAAGACCACAGAAAAAGAATTCAACCATGTGATGGTCAGACCAACACACTTGAGACGTTGACCAATATTTAATTTTAGGACAGTTGGTGAAAATTAGGTCCAAAGTATGTCCACCAATATGTGTGGGACCCTTATTTTGAATCTCTAACCCTAACATTGTAAGATCTGAGAGTAATAATGCAGTATTGGGGTGGCTAGGGAGGTCTGCATGAACATTAAAATCTCAGAGGAGAATAAAATCTTCTTTGGCTTTTAAATATTGAGCCAGAAATTCCACTAGAGAAAGTGAGAAGCCCGCACTTGGCCCCGGGGGACGGTATACTAACGCCCCCTTCCAGTGAGTTCTTGAGGTGGAATTGATCTTAAAGACCATGATTTCCATCATGGGACAACTTCTTTGTTCTAGTAAAGAAATCTTCAAACCTTCTTCTCTATATACTATAGCAATGCCTACCCGGTTTTGACAGGACGATCTAGTTTAAGGACCTTATATCCCATCGGAACCCCTAACGTAAGGGCGGGAACTGTGTGGGGTTTTAACCAAGTTTCTGTGAGGAAGCAAATATCTGGATTTACGGTGTTAACCAGATCCCAGAATTCAAGATGGTGCTTTGGTAGGGAACGAATGTTTAAAAGAAAACTTTTTAAACTATTCACTGGCGGAGTTTCCTCAGTGTTCAAGCTGGTGGAAGAATTGGTAGAGGATGTTTGGAAACAAGGCCTAATAGGTACCTTGATTTTCTCGACATTACTACCAATGACCATATTAGTAAAGGATGCCTGAAAACAGCAATGTAGGTATGAAAATGGGCCTTCGGGCATGACAGAGAGCGCACGGCACAACCTACCAGAGGTTCTGGCTGCAGATCTTTAAGCGCCTGGGATGATTACCAGATACTATGTCTCATAATTACATCTATGTTCTTTGAGACAGAGCCCATGGCCACTGGCTCCGTCCGGTCGCGGACGGGCGCAGACGGGCTTCTCTTCGGCTTATCTTATGCGCGCTCTTAGGCGCACCCCTGCGCGCGACCGCTGCGCGCTCAGAGCAGAGGGAGGGCTAAATAGCCCTTCCTAAGAAAAGCCTTGATCGCTAACCGCTGCTCCGACCGGAAGTGTGTCTGGCTCTGGAAAGCCGGAAATCAGCTAATAGGTCACAAGAGGCTTCCGGGGTAGGCATGCCTGTGGGAGAATAAAGACATGAGTAGTATATAGTGAAGTGGCAGCCATGTCTTGTGTATCTCTCGAATGTTCTACCGTCTTCAAAGCGGATATCGAATACCCATCGGTTTGCCCTGTTTAGCCATGCAATCAGTTTCCCTGCTTTGTCCTAAACTTCATAGATGCGATGTTGCATCGCTCAATATCTGCTCTTTCGCCATCTATGACCCTATATCTCTATACTCCTACTGTTTTGAGGCCCAAGAAGTGTTTGGCATTACCAAATTCATAGTCTACCAATTTAGGCTGGAGATCTAGGATTTCACACTCTGGTGTCTCCGTAGTGACCCTCTTGTCTCTTTTATGTCCTACTATCAGGGAGAGCTCCTGCCCCTTCTAAGATTGATTTTGCTGACGATAGGTGTTTTTACCTGAATTGAGACTATGAATCATGTGCTTATTGATTCCAGAGACTTATATGGAATGTGAAATCGAGAGGGATACCTGACATGTGGAATATATAGCCTTATCATCGATGTCCATAGTTTTTCCCTAAGCCTTACTGGATCCATATGGGATATTTTATAATCCTAGCAGGATTACTGATTGAGTATTGATAATTCTTGGTTCGAAATGATCACTTCTCAAATATTGATGTGGTTCTTCTGTGAACTTTCATCATTTACAGATTTGTTCAACAATCCCTGCTGCAAATAAATAAAGTCTATGTGCAATCAGGGCTGGGTGGGAGGTTTACAGCAGGGACTACTTCATTCCGCAGCTTGGGCAGCAGGATTTGTCACAAATGGGGATAATGCACATAAGCAGAAAACACCAATACATTTACTGAAAAACGTTGTTACTGTCATCAATGATGTAAGTGATGTAATTTTTAATGCAGTCCATGACTTCATTGCTAGAGTATACAACATTCATGGTGACCAATTTGGAGGGGACAGACATATATTCGCAAACATTATAAAACACAATGATTGCTTTTCGCTATTCTTTTAACATAATTAGATTATACCCTATACTTTAATTTGAATATAATATACTACTATGTAGTGTTGTCTAATTTACATCCTTGTTCTTTGTGTGTAAAAACTTGGTTGTTATATATAGTTATCAAATATCGCACTATGGTAGATTGCACAAGGCCATTGGCTTCCTTTTTTCACTGACCATGCTTTCAGCGAAATGCACTTCAAAATCCACGACATGCTCCAAAATATTACAATGAGCAGACGACATGTTAATAATCACGCTAATTGATAGTGCAAATAAACAAGATTAAAACGCAATCTATTGAAAATAAAACAGAAGATCCAACATAAGGATACATTATTATAAGATTACTCTTTTGGTTGCTAATTTAGTGACTTATTTGGTTTCAACTGAGAACTGTTACCTGCTTAACTTACTACCATTTTGAAAAGTAGGCTAATTAACTGTACAGCATTTTGGAGGGTAGTTGTGGGCCTGAGGTAAAAAAAAAGATTTTTTGCCCCTTGGCCTGTTCTGTGCATGATGCATATTAAACTCCATTAAGTGCTTAAAACAAATCACATTTTGGCAATATGGAAACAACATTTACTAGCGAGCTTTGGAATCGTCTGTTTGCCTTCCACATTCTCTGGCCCTGCACCATTTCAGAAGAGGATTGCAGCTGCAACGTACAGGAGACATAGGAATGTGCTGCTCTCCACCTGTTGAAAGGGAGGCCTGGGAGATGGTGGTATCCCACACATCAGCCCTCAGTGACATGATTCCAAATGGAAGAGGTTTACTAGAGTCAATTGGATTCTGCTTTAAATAGACCTGAGTTTTTTACCCTGAGAATGCACAGGACATGGTGAAGGCCCCTGCAAGGTCATGGACCCAGCTCACCATTTGCTTTCAATCTAGTAGGATCCCTGATAAATGAGTCCCCTTCGTCTGAACCACATGTCATCTGCCAGGACTGCACCTTGAACAAACCCTCTTCCTTGACTGAATGAATGAATGAATGTGGCTCTAGTGTGGAACATGCCATTCTGCCTGATATGTAATCTGCTGCATTAATGCCCGTCCACATCTACCTTCTTTGCTGCCCTACAGACCTGCCAGTTCTTCTCAGCTCTTATTTCTGGTGATGCTAAGCTGCATTGATCCGCTCCGTTCCACTTTTTCTACACAGCCCCTACTGTGATCAGTAACTTATCTAAACACTAGGAAAGAGTGAGCAATCCTAATGGAGGGAACCAAATAGTTGAAGCCTGTGTTTTTTATAGGGCCACTGTGTTTTGATTCTGAGTTCTGAGAAACTGCTGAGTACTGAACAGTTCCCAGTGCATGTGCACTGATCCACTCACATGGTAAAAGATTGGATATCCTCAATTCGCTTGACTAACATTTAAGTTGGGCAAAGACACTATGGGGGAGATTTTCTAGAAAATTCACACAGTGCCGCACCGTGCAAAGCTATTCTGCATTGCGCGACAGGGAGGGAGCAGGAGAGCATCATATTTTCAAAAACATGGCTCTCTCCTCTCCTTTCCCTTGTGCCAGCGCTGATTACAGCTGCCGTGTGCCACCCACACACATTAGTGCCATAGGCCTAGGGTTTGTGTTAGTTCAGCATAGGTTTTGTACAGGAAGGACACCCTTCCTGCACAAAATTCCATGCTTAGACACGAGGGAAAGCTTTTCCCACTTTGGATGCATGCTTCACAGGGCAGCACAAATGCAAACTCGGAAAAAGGAGAAATGTAAGCATTTCTCCTTCCTTGCGCCTAGTTTAAAAGGGTGCAGTTTTCTCACACTAAACCCAATCTAGTGTAAATTGGGTTTAGTGTGAGAAACCTTGGGTGGTTGCATGGGAATGCCCATGAGCCGCCCTTGGCATGCCACCATGGCGCAAAGTTATTTCCAGTGGTAAACTAATTTAGAGCTGGAAGCAAACACATGCTAAAGGAAACACAGTTTAGCAGTGCTTAACTTGTAAAAAAAAAAAGTGCCGGGAAGATAAAGCGCAGCTGCAAGCAAGGTGGCCCCATTCCTTGTGCTTAGTAAGATTGTGGAGTCTTCAAGTTGATCTGCAACTGCAAAGCTCAAAATAGGGCAGTCTGACATCCGGCGAGGTGTTAGCCACTGCACCACCACCTATGGTTCGTAATCACCCCCTAAAGTGATTTGCCTAGAATCACATGATGTTGAGCCGGCGCCGAGACTAGAACCTGCTTTCACAGGCCCAAAGTTGGCAGCTCTGGCCTTATGCCATATGTTCTCCCCAAAATGTACTGTGAAAAAATTGACTTTTAAAACAGTTATTATTTCTGGATGTATGGAAAAGCATCTCTGCTAGATTCATCAGGTTTTTTGTATTCTTCTACTGGCAGCAGCAGGCTCATATGTTAGAGGTACCGCTCAATATGTTTTTAACTTGCTCACTTTGGTTTGCCTGAAGTGCATTTGCATGAAAATACCCTGCATTTTATAAGTGGTGTTTTACATTCCAGACCTTTTGTATGGGTCAAACGAAATATTTTTCAAAGCTATCCAGACTAAAGCTAACACCACTCAAATGGCTTTGGAATCTCTATCTGTTATCTGTCCTTGGACCAGCTCCACCTACTACGGTCCTCCTGTCCAGCTTATCCACAGTCTGCCACCCTCTGCTGCCTTCGGGTTAGTTCCTCCTCTGCTTGTTTTTCTGCCTCTTCTCTACCCACTCTTTTTTTTTCTTTTTTTTAATCCTCATTTTGCGATTGTATGGATAAGGAGGTTTCGGGAGTCTGATGATCTTTCGTTTTTCTTTACCTTCACTGCCCCATCATTGTCAGATGTCTTTGGGGAGTATCCCTTTCGATGTTGTGATTCATCAGTTTTCTCCACTCACCCTTTATCGTGTTCAATAATTCTATTGTTTGGAGGGGGAGCTAGCCAACTCTACCCACTCTTGCTCTCCATTTTGCCTCTTGCTGCACGTATTGCCAATTATTTTACCTGTTTCTGACCTTTATTATACCTCTCTCTGCTTGTTTCTGCTTTAATTCTGCCCACTGCTGCTCGTTTCTGAACTTTATTTTACCTTTATATGCTCTTTTCTAACCTGTATTCTGGTTGTTATAGACCTTTGTTTTGTCTATTTCAGTTCGGTTTTAACATGTATTCTGACATCACATCCACAGCGTTCAAATACCCCTAGGGGTGGCAGTTCTGCTCTATATAAATGTTGAGTCATTGATTGATGATTGGTTGATTGATCAGGTCTCAGTCCTCCTCGTCTGGTTCACAACCAAATAGACCAAAACATTATCTTCTTTTTCATATTGCTTCATCCAGCAACCTTGCTCTTGACAGGATTCTTGATTAAATTAGAGTTCATAAGCCTTTTATAATTGCTACTCACACAAAACAGCATTGGGTTACAAAGTAAACTGGGTTATTTGATATGAAATAACATGTCAGTAATACTCAAGACACTTCTGCAAATACTGAGGGGAGGTGTGGATTGCTTGAGGGATTTGAGGGTGAGGCTCTCCCAGCTTCCTTAAAGAAATTAATCCAGCTGATTGAAATTTCTACCCCACGATTTTTCAACATACATAGAGCTCACCATCTTGGAAGGAAAATGGCTGCTTCTTCTAAACCTCTTGAAATTATAATACTGTATCTTGAATATTCCAATCTCTGGAAAGTTTTTATGACGGCCAGACACAAAAAGAAACATTGGGCCTCATACGATGGCAGTCAGATGAGAATCCCGCTACCATTGATGCGGGTTGGAGACCACTCAACATATAATCACCATATTACGATACCACCGCCGTGTAGAATTTGGAAACAGGCATTTTTCTATTGCCTCTTTTGCTGTAGCCCGGAAAAATGCTGCAGCGCAAGTTGCAGTAGAGAGCCCACAAGGAGCCCCCCAAAAATCCCTTTCTGACAGCCTTTCCATGGTGCTTTTCACCGCTATGAAAAGGCTGTGGGAAATGGACATCGTAATCTCTATGGTAATGACTGCGCAAGCACCCCATTCATTGTAGGGATTACTGTCCAATCACCCCCCTAATGGGCTCCTTGAGCCTGTTGGAGGAGGCGGTCTTTCCACCCTCCTGCTGGGATCCGACCATCGGTATCGTAATCTGGCGGTTGTACAGTTGCCCTGACTGTCGGGTGGAACTACACTGATGAGCTATCGGTGGCGGTACACCCGATATCATAATGAGGACCATGGTTAACAGCTATATATTTCAGGATATATATATCTAATACCAAAAAAGCAATGAGAAAGGAAAGGAGTTTACTAACATACCAAAGATTAGGGACCTGATCAGGAAAAATATTATGTACAGAAAAGAATTTGGGCCATTTTACAAAGCGACTGTACCTGGCCTGGCTGTTAAAGGAACAAGAACAGTACTTCTTCAATCAATCAATTAATCAAAGCATTTATATAGCGCACTACTCACCCGGAGGGTCTCAAGGCGCTAGGGGAGGGGGGTCCACTACTGCTCGAACAGCCAGGTCTTGAGCTGCTTCCTGAAGGCAAGGTGGTCCTGGGTCAGGCGGAGGTGGGTCGGGAGGGAGTTCCAAGTCTTGGCGGCCAGGTAGGAGAAGGATCTTCCTCCTGTGGTGGCTCTTCGGATGCGGGGGATGGAGGCGAGGGCGTGGACGGTCGATCGAAGCTGGCGTGTGGGGGCGTAGAAGTTGAGGCGGCTGTTGAGGTATCCTGGGCCTTGGTTGTGTAGGGCTTTGTGTGCATGGGTGAGGAGACAGAAGGTGATTCTCTTGTTGACCGGGAGCCAGTGCAGATCTCTCAGGTGTCCGGAGATGTGGCTGCGTCGGGGGATGTCCAGGATGAGTCGTGCAGAGGCGTTCTGAATCCGCTGGAGTCTCTTCTGGAGTTTGGCGGTGGTTCCGGCGTAGAGGGAGTTGCCGTAGTCCAGACGGCTGGTGACGAGGGCCTGGGTGACCGTCTTCCTGGTCTCGGTGGGATCCACCGGAAGATCTTACGTAGCATGCGCAGGATGTTGAAGCACGAGGAGGAGACGGCGTTGACTTGTCTGGTCATGGAGAGGGAGGAGTCCAGGATGAAGCCCAGGTTGGGTGCGTGGTCTGTTGGTTTGGGTGCGCTGCCCAGGGCGGGGGCCACCAGGAGTCGTCCCAGGCGGAGGGTGAAGATCCCAGGATGAGGACTTCCGTCTTGTCCGAATTCAGTTTCAGGCGGCTGTTCAACATCCACTTGGCTACGTCTGTCATCCTTTCATGTAGGTTGGCTCTGGCGGTGGCGGGGTCGTTGGTGAGGGAGAGGATCAGCTGGGTGTCGTCGGCATAGGAGATGATGTTGAGGTTGTGTTGGCGTGCGATGGCTGCGAGGGGGCTCATGTAGACGTTGAAGAGGGTTGGGCTGAGCGAGGAGCCTTGGGGAACGCCGCAGATGACTTCGGTGGCTTCTGATCTGAACGGGGGGAGGCGGACTCTCTGAGTCCTTCCGGCGAGGAACGAGATGATCCATTCCAGTGCCTTCTCCTGGATTCTGACGTTGCTGAGGCGCCGCACTAGGGTACGGTGGCAGACATTGTCGAAGGCCGCGGAGAGGTCTAGGAGGATGAGGGCCGCTGTTTCTCCGTTGTCGAGCAGGGCTCGGATGTCATCGGTGGCTGCGATCTGGGCAGTCTCGGTGCTGTGGTTGGCCCGGAAGCCGGACTGCGAGAGGTCGAGGGATCCGTTCGTCTCGAGGAAGGCGGCCAGCTGCTTGTTGACGGTCTTCTCGATGACTTTTGCAGGAAACGGGAGCAGCGAGATGGGGCGGTAGTTCTTGAGGTCGGTGGGGTCGGCTGATGGCTTCTTTAGTAGAGCGCTGAGTTCGGCGTGCTTCCAGCTCTCCGGGAAGGTAGCGGTGTTGAAGGAGGTGTTGATGATGTCCCGCAGGTGGGGTGCGATGACAGCATCTGCCTTGTTGAAGATGTGGTGAGGGCAGGGGTCGGTCGGAGATCCGGAGTGGATGGAGTTCATCGTGCGGATGTTGTCTTCGTGCTGATCGGGGTCCAGGCGCGGAGGGTGGTGGTGGGGGGCGGTGGTTCCGTCGTGGCGTGCGTCGGTTGAGTGCTGAAGCTGTTGTGTATGTCCGCGATCTTGTTGTGGAAGTAGGAGGCTAGGGAGTTGCAGAGGTCTTGCGAAGGGGTGATGTCGTTGTTTCCGGCGTTGGGGTTGGAGAGCTCTTCCCGGAAAGAAAGAAAAGAGATTCATCTCCATGTATCTATTCAAACCACATTATGTGGGCGATACTGAATATTAGGCCGGTTGGGCTCCTGGGTAGCCGCCGATCTCCTCTTGCTACCATACAGGAAGTTCAGACAGAAAGACTAATAAAGTTTGAAAATTCTACTGTACTAAGCAACAGAGTTGCCAACAATGGAATGGAACTTGTACCTGTCAAAACTGAACAACAACAAAATACAAATGAAACACAGATCTCAATTCGGCCTAATACCGACATCTATGTGAACATCTCTCGAAACGAGTCAACAGCAGATTCCACAAAACCTGCTGAGCTACCAAAGATAGATCAAACAGCGTCTGGCTGCTTCATCGGTTTTGATACATTCTCACTGGATCTCAGTAAACCTGAGTTACCGCCAGCTTCTTTTTCCCGCAAATGAAAAATATATATGTACCTTTGGCTGAAAAATACTTACTTTATTTCTCCCTGGCTACAGCTCTAGATGGTAATTGGTCTACTTTGCCTTGTCCCCTGGATAGGTATAGTGACTGTCTTTTTCCTACTCCTGAATGAACATTAGCTTCCAGAACGCTCCACAGTACAACATATGAACTTGGTCCTTAAACCACATACATCATCACATCATGAACAACGAGTCCTTTGTGAATATTACAGCAGTTCTGATTCTTGAAGTAATAGTTTGGGATAGGGTTTCATCTGATTTTTATACCTTGTGTTGTTACCAACATTATAGTCAACATTTCTTGCACAAAATGAGTATTCCCTGTAAAGTTTTTATTTACCATCAATGGAAGCTTTGCCCCACACCACCAAAAGGTAGTTCACAAACGTTTGCACACGTGTGTTTATTTTTTGGGGTTTAACACTTCAGACTCTTCCTCATATTCTTATAAGGTTGCACCTACACCTGCAAATAAAAATATGCTCATTATTACAAAACAGATACACTCTGCTTCCTTTATTTCCCAGCTGTCTTTCCAAGGTTTTGACTTTTGGACAGACATCACAGACACAAAATGATGTCTGGGGAACTAAAGATTGGCAAGTTCGGGGAACTGAGGCATTCTTTATTGCATGTCTCATACCACAGCAGATTATCTTCCTGAAAAACACAGTGCAACAGACTTCCTGTCTTGCAGTAGCCAAGATCAAGGACTTGAACACACCTTAGATTCCCTCACTTTCAAACTTTGAGGGGTAGAAAAACTATACACAGCCTAATGAGGATGTGCTGGATGGCATTATACTCGAGGGTTCATACAATTCTTCAGACCCCAATTGAAAGGGATGGTTGGTATGGCCTATTGAAACAAATGGGTGTCAGTCAAGATTCAGGGGTACCACCGAAGGATTTCCTATCCATAGCCCTGACCAACGCTATGTACAACGAGAACATCCGGGGTTAATGACATCCTACAGTGTTCAGAAGGTATTCCGAGATTGGCTGAGGACTTCATTACTGTCCCAGGTGAAACAACACTTGTATTTACTTTCAGATGACATAGATCTAAGGGATTATTTGCTAGGTCCCCGAAAACCATATTGTAAATGCTTCTTATCTGCTATTTACAACAAAGGGGCCGATTATGATGGCGGACGGACCTGAGTCCGTCCGCCACCATAGAGAAGGAGGGACCGTCCGCAGGGGCAGCGGCGGTCCCTCCATGCAAATTAGGATGTGACCGCCACCCTGGCGGTCACATCCTGTATTTTTATCATTGCGGCGGGTGCTGCTTGAAGCAGCACCCGCCGCAATGATATAAAAAGTAAGTTGTTCATTTGCATGCACAAAGCAGCAGGCACCTCGCGGTGCCTGCCGCTTTGTGCAGGCAAATGCAGGGGGGTACCATAGGTACCCCCCATGTGCACGCCCCCACCCCCCCTTCACCCCTGGGGGCCCGCAACGGGCCCCCAAACACAAATCCGTATGCCTTTACACGGCGGAAATGCCGCCGTGTAAAGGCATCTTTCCGCACTCATCCTAATATGGCTGGCGGTGTCTGATAGACACCGCCAGCCATGTTAATGCTTTTCCGCCGCAGGCGGAATCCGCCCGCGGCGGAAAAGCGGCGGACAGATAGTGAGACCCACCAGCCATCCTAATGTGGCGGTGGGTCTTGCAAGGCTCCCCGGCGGATTTCCCGCATCCTCCGGGCCGGCGGTGGCTTCCGCCGGCCCGGTGGATGCGGGAAATCCGCCATCATAATGACCCCCAAAGTACGGAAAATCTCTCAACAGAAGCTGCAGAGAGATTGCATGAAGTTGATAGGGTTAACCTAGAAAAGGCTTAGGCAGTGGTCGACAATGGCATTACCCCACTAACATCCAGGATTTATTCACTGGGCAACATTGTGTCTTCTGCAATAGATATAAAGGAGCAGGATCTGTCCATTCTTCAACATGGGCAAAAGCAGTTACGATCCATTCTATTATTAAGCTGAACGCTACAATCAATGCACTCTGGTAACGTTCCCTAGTGATATATCGACAGTACGTCTCTGTTTTCTGCTTATAATCAAACAGAAAGGCAGACAATAATGGCACAAACAGATGCAAAGTATACAATGCAGCACATTGAAAAATTAGACCAATTACCTTTCACCGTGGCTGAGTCACAAAGTGGGCAATACATGGCCATATTACATTGGCAGTCACAACATTTCAATTTCAATATTGTCTACAGTAACATCAAGTAGGCAGGTATGAGGCGTTGGGTAGGAAATACGTACATGAATCTTGAGAATTAGATGCAGAAATGGGGACACTGAAGTCTTTCTCAGCGGTTCAGACTGTCACAATTGGTTATGTGGTTCTGTAATTTGTCAGGATGGTATGCTTCACGGAGCTTGTAATGCTTCAATTGCAAACCCATCTTGTCACTTGAAAGTATCAGCAGCTGCAGTGATTCATCCGGTGTTCAAACTAGTCTTGAATGGGATTTATTTGATGTTGAATGGTCATGGTTGTTGTAAGATGCTGCTTCGGATCGCATATTGGTATTTCTGGAGGGGTTCTGCTGGTCCTACTACTTGTAGTGGGTATCCTGGTTTTAATTTTCCTGCTACGCAATGGACGTCCCAAATTCCAAAGAGATGGAAAAGGCGATCTTGGAGAAACGTTGCTGTGAACGCATGGTACTCCATTTGGGTACATCTCTGCTTTGGCAGTTAAAATATTTTACTAAGGGTGCGCTTTGTTTTTCTTTGTAGAATGCTGAAATCAACAATTCCATTTATGCGCAAATGAGAGATTAAATCAAGGTAGGCAATCCCTTCTCAAATTCTCCAAGCGAGTGTTTAACATAACGTGCACACCGCTAAGCGTCTGAATATTAATCTTTCCCATATCTCAGAACCCAAACTGATGGTCACGCCGCTTTTAATGGACCCTGCCAGCACTCGGCACTATTGAAAGTAAAAGGTATGCTTCCACTCCCCAACTGGTTTTAGCTAGTGAATATATTGTACCAATCTCGTAATGATAAAAATTAAAAACATCCCTTAAATTCTTTTAGACTTCTCTGCTTGGCCACGTTATTTCATTTACACGGACCCCCAAAAGACCCGATCTGAAATTCAACACTGAGCAGCCTTGGTATGTAGCGCACACCGACATTACAGCTACTGCATGATAAAAAGGAGCCCACACACTAGATTAAGCAAAACATTGCTTTTGTATCCCACAGATATAAGATACATACAGCCCTGATGACAGACCAGTGACTCCAGTCTGGTCTAGAAACGTGTTGGCAGTATTGGTTGGGAGATATAAAGTATTACTGTTGCACTAAAGCTAGGACCGGCTGGTCCAGCACTAAAATATACAAGATATTTAATCATTTATCTTCCCAACCCCTAGTTTCTCGCATTCAGTGTTTGTTAGCTTTTTGTTGTTCGTAATTGATATGTTTGTATTATTATTTTTTCAATAATGTCTGATGTGAGAATATTTTCTATTGTGTGTTCTAATGATTTCTAAATGTGTAAATAGTCTTTCCCTTTAATGTTTGCTAACATTAGTCCAGCCTTGTAAATATTTGTAAATATTTGCAATCAATGTCTTTTTTCTGTCAGCAATTTTTTCAATTTATAGAAAATACAAAATGATTGACACAAAATAATGGTGTCCAGGGAAGCGATAATAAAGTGTTTCTTACCCTATATCAAAAAATTGTATTGAGTAACTGTGGTTTGGGCATTTTGTGTTGTTTACTAATGTTATTAGGTCTAGCCCTCACCACATAAAGGACCTAACCCCTTTTGTTCCCAATTGGGAGCTAAGCGGGCATAGGTTTCTGTCATTCAGATCAGTCTGGGTAAACTGCGTCTTGCCTGCATTCCGCTGCCTATTCTACCGACACAAATGCATGTTGGACATCTGTCTAATGCTACCATCAGTTGCACCTCCAGACATGGATGTACTGCTCGACCCATTAAAGGTCCATTTAGTGCACTCTCCTCAACGTATTCCAATTTTGATGTCGGCATTCTTAGAGCCACTGCAGGATGCTGCAGCTCCTGTTGGAAAGGACACTGGCACTGTACCAGGCTTACAGGCATCAAGTGCTTCCTCAGCACCTGCTGTGGGAAACAGAGAGGATATAATTTGCTCCACTGACCTGATCCAAGAGGTGTTACATGTACCGTCATCTGCAAAGGCAACCAGCAGTGATGTTGCGTCTCCCACGCAGGATGCATAAACATTTGGCTCTCTGTGTGCTGGGAGCAATTCGGCCTTTTTTCAAAAATAACCTAAATTGGAATACACAATACATAATTGTTTGTTTTATTTTTCCTATTTTGCTCTCACTGAGCACTATGGCTTTTGACGTGCTCAGTTGGTCTAACAGAATATTTTTATTTAGAGGACTTATAGAGCTTTTTAAAGTTTACATAATTTTTTAACACATACCATGTTTTTTGATGTTTTTATACTCCTATTTTAACAATGTTATTATGCTTTTTAAACAGATATATTTATGCATATATTACTTTGTCGATGAGGAGTTGGTGTTATAAACCTCAATATACGCCAATATAGGCCTAGGTAGTTACACAACCTTTTACCTACATTTATCCTACCTTGCTCTACATAACTGTTCTGGTGCTGACCTTTTACCTAGTTAGGTGCCGCATAATATGTGGTTTTCTCTGAAAACTAGTCTCATTTAATATGCATGAGGATTCTCAGTATCACAGCAGGATTTCCAACTTCTGCATAATAACTGTATGAGGGTCACCTCTTTTGTTATCCTTGGCCGACATGCCCACAGTACCATGACACATCTGGGTAGAGCCCCTGAGGTTACCTTTCGGGTATATAAGTACCACGTCATTGCTGGGCAAGGAAGAAAAGAAAAAGCTTCTTTTGCTGACACGATGACACGAGACACTGAAGACCCTGCACACAGACACACCAGCACGCAGTCATCTAACATCCCTTGTGGGGTATCCATCTCGAGACCAAGATGAGGTCCTTTGCTCACTCACAACAGATGATGGGGTTGGCTCTATCCTAGGGGGATTATTGGCTATACACCTACATACATGCTAGGTACATTTAGGTACATCTAGTTAGGGTTTTGCAATGTAGGAATACTCATGATTAGTTCCATAAATCGTTATGCCTGCATATATTCACTGTTTTAGCACCATGGTAGAATTCTCCCTTTCATTTACTCTGTTGGTACTTGTTATCGCATATATCTGTTTTTGCCTAATGGTTGCAGCACACATATTTTATACTAGAATGATGCTGGCTCAAAAAAGGCTTATTGAAAACGTGTGCCAAAAGGGTGTTACCATTCTTAAGTAGAGAGAGAAAAAGAAAGGAAGTAAGAGGTTCTCTCGTCGTGTGCTCCTCTACTTGTGGGGGCAGTGTGTCCTCATCTTGATGCCCTCACACACAGCAAAATATGGCATGCTTCATCTTTGGGCTTTTACTCCTCATCAGGCCGGCGCTGCAATGCCCTATGGGTCCCTGAAGGATCTCTTTTTCTGATATCTTTTGATGAAGCCGTATGGGTGCGTGAGTGTAAGTAGCAGTGAAGTCCTAGAAGGTGTATTAAAAAATGTCTGGAGGGAGAGTGATTCATTTTTATTAACTTGATCCCTCTGTCATTATTAGAACAAAGTGTATGGTGCTGCTTTAATTGGTATTATGTCCCTTGGTAGCTAGGTAACTAAATGTCCCTAGTGGGCATACGTTCTGGTCAACATGTTTCGCGCTTTAATGGTCTCAGGGGGAGATCCAGGGCACTTCGTCAGGACCGAAAATGTCAGTGCCCCATGTTAAATGAAGGGAGTAGAACTTCCCTTAGTAGGTAGGGTAAGATCCCATGAGATCAGTGAGGGTCACTTGAATGGCTTCTCTTAGTCCATCTGGGCTGTGTCACCTGTGTGCCTCTTGCATTCTCTGCCGGTGGGACCCATAGGGCATTGCTGCGCCGGCCCGACGAGGAGCAAAAGACCAATGATGAAGCATGACATCCTTCGGAGTGTGTAAGGGCATCAAGATAAGGACACACTACCCCCCACAATTAGAGTAGCACACAACGAGAGTACCTCTTACTTCCCTTTTTTTCTCTCTACTTAGGAACAGTGACTCCCTATTGGTATAAGTTTAACTTCAGGAGCACGGGTCACCAGACTTTTTGAGTAGCTCCTAGAGTCCTCCTCTTTTGATAAATAGGATTATTGAAAACGTCTCCACCATTTACTCTGGGTATCTCACTGTGAGCGAGGGAGCACGAGCAACTGTACGAAAAGTACTGTATTGTGTCCTTGATCCCTGAGGGGTCAGGGTTATCATGTTCAATAGTTGCCACTAGCACTGTGAGCTAGCCGGTCTACAGACTAACATATCTTCTGGGGGTGTCTCAAAACCACGGAGCCTATATAGATTTCTAGGAACTACACAACACTAAAGTTTAAAAATCAGTGACTGCATCAAGGGTGACCTCAGCATTCCAAGAGTAATGTAATATGTGAGGTCATACGCAGTGCATAACCTGTGCAAATTATAGTTAGGTCATTAAACTATAACTGAGAAATGCCTGATGTTTTCAGTTTTAAACCAGTATTTCATACCTCATTTCTACACCAAACTATAATGTCACTTTATCATTTCTTTTTTTTCATTAATTTCTGTTTTTGTTTAACATAAAATATGGGCGTATTACCATACCAATCTATAAAATCACTTTAACCTTTGTTTTTTCAGTGAATTTATGGGGTGTTTGATAATATAGTTGAGCAGGAACCCAACCTCCTCAGGCAACCTGCGCTCAACCCATTAGGGAACACCCAGCCCCAGCTGTGCACAGTGCACATTGGCCAGAGGACTTGGTCTGTAGCTAGGCCCGGCTCCAAACCTCCCGGGAAGTGTCAAACTCCCTTTGAGCAAAGCCAACTGGCATGCATAATAGGGGTTGGTTGCAGGCACTGGCCTGTAGCCAGACTCTCCATCCAACCTACCGCAGATCACAAAAGCTCTACTGTGCATATCCTATGGCCATGCACAGCTGCTGTGGGCTGTAAGGGTCTGGTCTGCGTCCATGTCCTTTGTCAAACTGTCTGCAGAGCAGCTAAGCCCTGCTGCCCACGGCCGGCTTTGGGCCAGGCCTTGTGCCCACCCCTGTGAGAGCAGCCAGGACATGTGCCCACCCCTCTGAGAGCGGTAGGTGTATGCAGCGGGTTTGGTCACAGGGCCTAACCTCATATGCAAAGGCCAAGCTCATGAACTGAGCATCAGGGAGCCAGAGCCATAACCCAGCGGAAGGCCCAGGAACAAAACTGCATAAAAAGGCCCCTGAAATCTTCTTGCTCCACGTACAAAGGAGAAAAAGGGTCCAAAGCTAGGAGCAAAGCATGACTAAAGCAGCACCAGAAATTAGGGCAGGGCCTAAGGCTTTGAGGTGGAAGGGCACCAGAAATGTCAAGACCTCCAGTTTCGACCAGCAAATCAGCTTGATTTGAACAGGCCAATCTGTAATGACAAAAACAGACAATTCAGTGGAGAGGGGTTGCCTCCATGGGGTAGGCAAGGAATCTATACTTCCCAACAACAGAATTTCCAACCGTCCAACACCATAGCAATGGTATAGAAGTTATGAGTGACGTACTAGTCCACAGGACAGAAGTGGAAAAAGTAGGCCGGCAGAAGCAAAATGAGTCATTTTGGTAATTCTGCATTATTCTTTACACAGAATGATTATTATCCAATTACTACTGCTCGTGTAGATAAGATTAATTTCGGGGCAAAATGGAGAGTATGTTAAACGAGCATGAGTGGCTGCTTGCACTCACTATTCATGTTCTGCTACATTTAGTGCTATTACTTGGTGCAAAATGCATCCTTCAGTCTATTTTGGTCACAAGGGTATATTTTGTGCTTAGAAACTAGTGCTAAAGGAGTCGCGCGACCGCGTCGACCAAGATGGCCGCCACCGCCGGAGCTCCGTTAGTCTCCCGGCCCAATTAGCCGGAAAACGACAAATTTTTAGTCAGGACCCGCCAATTTATAGCGGCGCTTGTCTTTTCTCACTGTCCCCTACCTGCTGCTCTGTTTCTGGGCGATTTCATCGAGGGAAAGTGCTTCTGCTCGCTCCTTGGTCCTCTCCCCTGCCTCTGCTTCATCTTCTGCCGGCTTGCTCTGCTTGGGGGGCGGAGTGAAAATAAAGAAAGAGCCTGGCTTTGGCCTGGCCACGCCCACGACCCTGTTTAGCTGCTGCACCAGTCCTTTTGCAATACTTTTGGGAACTTTGCATGCTTTTTCCCACATATTTATTAATAATTTGGGGTGATTTTTATTTTTTGCAGTTTTCTGACGCAAAAGGTTGTTTTTTCACCTCAAGATGGAAAATAAAAATGTGCCTACTAATAAAAGGAAACAGCAGATTTCACCTCCTCTAACTAAGTCTAAGGCTATTGAATCTTCTGAACCTTCCCTTGCTCTGATTTTCGAGGAAATTCAAGCGCTGCGTCTGAATACAGACACTATTGCCACTGAAGTGAAAAATTTGCGCAAAGATATGGCTTCTATCTCCATGAAAGTGTCTGATAATACTATCAAAATTCAGGACAATAAAAATAAATTGGACGCTTTTACTCCTTTGGTGAGTCAAATAGTACCAATGCATACTCAACTACTGGAATTGAAAAACCGTAATAGACAATACAATCTTCGTATTTTCAATCTTCCTGAAGAGGTTGAGGGATCTGATTGTCGATTATATCTAGAGTCCTTGCTTCCTGGCCTCCTAAATATCAAATTTCCCGAAAAATTTGAAATAGATAAGGCTCACAGAATTCCCTCACACAGGAATCCTCGCCACACTAAACCCCGGCAAATGATTTTTAAGGTTCTGCGACACCATCATTTGGTCCTTATCAGGAAAGCAGCAAGAGACATTCCCTCCCTCTTAGTAGATGGCTGTAAAATCTTTATCCATCAAGATTTTGCTAAGGAAACGGTTGCTATTCGCAAGGAATTTTCCTCTTTTCGTCCACAATTGCGAAGCCTTGGTTTTAAGTATGGTCTATTTGATCCCTCTACGCTGAGAATCTGGAAAGACACCTTTTCTAAATCTTTTCATCGTCCTGAAGATTTGAGACTCTTTCTGGAACAACAAGCTTCACCGTCAATGGACACTCATGATCCTGTTACTTGAAGACGTCTACTCTGATTTCTCCGACATTTATAATTCTCTCTCTTCACGGGCTCCAACGGTTTATATGGCCATGCTTGAGGAACGGGTGTGCGTCTCTATCTTCTTATTTATGTTTCTGTTTCTTGTTTGTTCTTTTTCCCTTCCTTTGTGTTTCTCCCTTTTGTGTCCTTCCTTTTATTACTCTCTGCGTAGAGTTACTCTTTCTCTATGGCTGTTTTTCAGTTCCTCTTCCTTTCAATCTTTTCCTATCCTCTTCCTTCTAACTCCTAATGGCTAATACTCATTCTATTAAACTTGTTTCACTTAATGTCAAGGGCCTGCGGCATCCAGTAAAACGTACGAAAATCTTGGACTACCTGGGTGCATGCAAAGCTGACATTTGTTTTCTTCAAGAAACGCATGTTGATGATAAGATTTTACAATATATGAGGAAAAAATGGGTTGATAATATTGTTTCCTCGCCTGCGCTGGGGAAAAAAAATGGGGTTGCAATTTTCTTTGCAAAAAGGTTACACTGTCAGATTCTTAGTAAGTTTAATGACACAGAAGGTAGATATATTGTAGTTAAGGTAAAAATGTATGACTCAACCTTCTATTTGCTTAATATTTATGGCCCTACGGCTGATGACCCTTTGTTCTGGTCTGCTATAACTACTGAAGTTCTGAAGTTGGGACAAGTTCCTTTGATTGTTGGGGGGGATTTCAATGTGATTATTGATCCGTTGTTAGATAGGCTTTCCTCTGCAAAATTCCGCCCTCCTAAAGTTTTTTATCTCTTTAAATCTTTCCTTCGATCCACCAAGTTGGCTGATATTTGTAGAATACACTTTCCTACTGATAAATAGTTTTCCTTTTTCTCTAATTCCCATAATTCTCATTCACGGATTGATTACTTTTTGCTTTCGCCTTCTTTACTCCAATCAGCTGACAATCCTATTGTAGGTAATATTGATATCTCGGACCGTGCCTTAATTTCCTTTGTTTTAAATATCTCCTCTATGCTTACGAAACAAAATAGGTGGCGTATGAACACGAATGTTGTACTTAATGACACGCATAAACCTAAACTATTACAAGCTATTCAGGACTATTTTTTATTTAACCCTGAAGGTTCAACTTCACTTGTCAATAGATGGGATGCGTTTAAGGCCTACATTAGAGGTACCACAATTTCTATTATGGCCCATGCAAACAAGCAATTTAACTCTAAAATTAAACATTTGGACGAACAAATTGCCAAATATGAACGTTTATTTATTTCTTCTAATGAACCTCAACACAAATTTACACTACAAAAGCTTTGTTATGAATTTAATGCTCTACTTAGTACTAGAGCAGGGATTCAACTCGCAAAATCCAAAGCTAAATTTCGCTTTAATACCAATAGGTCTGGGAAACTCCTTGTAAATTATTTACGAATCAAGAAGGATAAGACCCAAATAACCTCGATACGTGGTGCTAATGGCCAAGTAGCTATTTCCCAAAATGATATTGTCCAAGAATTTTTAACTTTTTACTCTACCTTTTATAGTAAACCTTATACCTGTGATGATTCTTTAATTGATTCCTTTTTAAATAAATGTAATTTGCCTCAAGTTTCTCCATCCGATAGATTAACTTTAGATTCCCCAATTACTTGTGATGAGATCTTACTTGCTATTAAATCACTTCCTAAGAATAAATCCCCAGGCCCGGATGGTATCCCAGCTGAATTTTATAAAGAATTTAATTCTCACCTTTTACCTTATTTAAGTGCCCTTTTTTCCCATTTTGGTTCCTCTGGTACTATTTTGGGCTCCTTTACGGATGCTTTAATCAACCTGATAAGGACCCTACCCTGGTTTCTAATTATCGTCCCATTTCCCTAATAAACCAGGATTGTAAACTTTATGCTAAAATCCTTGCTACTAGGTTGGCTCCTATCCTTCATTCCATCATTCATCCAGATCAATCTGGTTTCATAAAAAATAGATACTATGCGAATAATACCAGAACGCTTTTACATGTTATTGAACAGAGCTCTCACCTTACTTCTCCTGCGGGAGTGATGGCTTTAGATGCAGAAAAAGCATTTGACAAAATTCATTGGCAATTTTTATTTAAAACTTTATTGTCTTTTAATTTTGGTATCCATTTTATTCGTATGATTTCTGCTTTATATTTTGCCCCTACTGCTTGTTTGTTTATTAATGGTCAAATTTCTACTCAATTTCCACTCTTTAGAGGTACTGGGCAGGGTTGTCCCCTTTCCCCACTGTTATTTTTATTAGGAATTGAGCCTTTTCTTAATTATGTCCGCTGCTGTGATACTATTCAAGGTGTTGCGATAAATGATGTCACTGTTAAAACTTTAGCATATGCAGATGATGTGTTATTGTTTATTAGCAATCCTCTCTCCTCTGTTCCCTCCCTCTTAGACATTATTACAAATTATTCTGTAGTTTCAGGTTACAAGTTAAATGTAAGTAAAACTGAATTTTTTCCTTTAAATGCTTTTTTTACGCCGAATATGCTACCAAACGCAAATATTCTTTGGCAAAACATTAAGCTTAAGTACTTGGGTATTCTATTTGCCTCTTCATTGCCTGCTACATTAAAACTAAATACAGATTTTATACTTGATTACATCAAAGACAAAACGTCCAAATGGTCTCCCCTTCATCTCACCTGGTGGGGGAGAATGGAGGCTATAAAAATGAATATTGCACCAAAAATCTTTTATTCTTTGGCTATGATTCCCACTCAATTTCCTCTCAAATTCTATAAAGATGTTGATAAGCTGTTATCTAAATTCCTTTGGTCTAACAAAGTTCCACGTATTGCCTACAGAAAATTAAAACTCCCCAAGTCCCAGGTAGGATTTGCCCTTCCAGACTTTTACCTTTACCATAAAGCTTTTATCTTAAAACAAAGTTCCTTGTGGTTTTCAAATTCACCTGTGGTCAAGCCTCCAATTTGGTTAGATATTGAGACCTCAAACTGAGGAAATCTCAACTACACCACAGCCACAGGGATTCTTTGCATGCTTACAAAAGGGTAAATCAGTTCGTTCATGCGAAGACATATAGATTAGAATAGTAGTAAATGGCTTCTAAACTCACAGTAGAGCTTTTGCTTCTCTTCCGAAAAATAACGCTCTAATTCAGTTTTCAATTTAAGTTTGTTGGTACTGTGATCCATTTCTGGTATCCCTTGCTCACAGTGAAAACTATACCCGAAAAACACCAACTTAAACGCACAGTGTTAGATCTGGGGGTCTCTAGTTGGCAATGGTATTCACCTTTGTCCAAATAGGGACCCTTACTTCTAAGTCAGGATAAGGGGATTACACTCCTAAATAACCCCTGCTTACCCCCTTGGTAGCTTGGCACAAGCATTCAGGCTTATCTCAGAGGCAGTGTGTTAAGCATTTGCGAATATACACAGTAATACAGTGGAAACACTACAGATGGACAGAACACAGGTTTTATAATAAGTATTCTTTATATAGACTTAGCACAAAAATCCACAATACTACACTTAAGATTGCTTTAAAGATGATAAAAGTTACTTAGTTCAAGTTGATGATAAATGCGACAAAGTTCTTAACAAAGTACCTGGATGCGTAACGCAAAGTAAACAAAAGGCTTGCAAAAGGGGAGATGCGTCGGTTCCGTGATCCGGGGAAATGATGCGTCGCGCCTCAATGCTTGCAGGGGATGCGTCGTAATCCTAACCAGTGCGGAGGTGATGCGTAGATTCTCAGCCTGCGGGCCCGTGGCGGGGTACAAGATAGCGCCTTGATGCGATGCGATGATCCAGTTGCGATGCGAGAAGATGGCGCCCTTGATGCGATGATGCGATGACGCTGCGATGATGATGCGTAGGCGCCCTGGCAGCCTTGTGACGACTCTGTACTTTGGAGCGGCGACAGGCCCTGCGGCACGCTTCTCCGGTGATGCGATGGCGACTCTCTCGATGGAGTCATGTTTCTCTGGTGATTTGACAGCAGGCAGCTTAGATGAGCACACGCTTCCAGGGAAATGTGGCGAAGGCTCGCTTCTCCGGTGATGTGACGATTTCAGCGGCGGCGGCGACCCGCTTCTTCTCGATGCGTCGCGCTTACAGCTCCAGCGACACGCAAATATCTGTGGATGGAATTCCCAGCAAGGAAATCCCGAGGGGAGATGGAGATGAAGTCTTTTGTCCCTGAGACTTCAGCAGGAGGCAAGCACAGTTCAATCCCTTGGAGAATATTCTGTAGATAATGAAAGTCCTTAAAAAGTCCCTTCTCCTTTCCTTGGCACTGAAGCAACAACTGCAGGCCAACCCAGCAAACAGCGAACTGGCAGAGGGGCAGTCAAACTTCTGCAGCTTCCTTGGTTCTTCTCCTTGGCAAAAGGTTTCTTGTTCCAGAAGTGATCTAAAGTTCTTGGGACTGGGTCCCGATATTTATACCCCAAAATCCTTTGTTCTCTGAAAGCAGAGAGGCCTCTGCCTAGTCCAAACCAGTTCCTGAGCACTTTGTTTACATGACTCTCTCCTTCCTTTCACTGTGCAGGGCAGAGACATCAGCCACCCCACAGGAGGTGGAGCCAGCACAGGGGAGGGAAGGCACAGCACTGGAGCACTTTGTTTACAAGATTCGGTCTCTCCTTTCACAGTGCAGGGCAGAGACATCAGACACACCACAGGAGGTGGAGCCATCATTGTAGAAGGAAGGCCCAGTCCTATTCAGGTCCCAGGTGCAACTCCTCCCTCCCATTTAGATGCAGATCTCTCTATTCACCACTCGGCTGCCCCAGCCTGTCTCCTGGAATCCCCCAGCCCTGTCTCTCACAAACCCAGACAAGGAATACACAACCTAGCAGAGGCAGGACTGGACAGTTAGGCAAGAAAATACCTACTTTCTAAAAGTGGCATTTTCAAACACAGAATGTTAAAACCAACTTTACTAAAATATATATTTTATCATTCTGAGTTGAGGCATATTAAATTTATATTTCTACCATGTTCTCTGAGTCAGTTAGGATTATAAGAATGTAATAATCTAATTGCCCATTCTAGCCTATGGAGAGCAGGTAGCCTTGCAATAGTGAAAAGTGAAAATGTCTGTAATTCACTATTAGGACATGCTACACACACCAGAGCATGTCCTACCTTATGCTTACAATGCACCCTGCCCTTGGGCCTACCATAGGGGGGTCTAATATGAAGCAAAGGGAAGGTTTAGGGACTAGCAAGTGGGTGCACTGGCCAAGTCGACATGGCAGTACTAGACTGCACAGAGGCCTTGCAATGGCAGGCCTGCGACACACTTTACAAGCTGCTTCTGTGGGTGGCACAACCAGTGCTGCTAGCCCACCAGGAGCATTTGATTTACAAGCCCTGGGCACACATGGTGCACTGCACTAGGGGCTGACCGGTAAATCAAATAACCCAATCATGGAATCACCAATTAGTACATCAATTTAACATAGGGAGCACTTGCACTGTGGCACTGAATAGCAGTGGCACAGTGCCCAGAGCATATAACCAGCAAAAATATGTCAAAATAGAAGAGGCAATCCGTCAAAATGGAAGGGAGACTCACGCCAATGATGCCAGGTCTAACACACAGTGTAATAGAATATGAAAACAGACCAATGATATCAGTGTCTTTCAATTCACACACATTTTCTGGTTGTATATACTGGATGGACTCAATTGGACTTGACCTTCTTCAGTGGGTTATCCCCAGACATTCTGCCCTCCCTCTTTCTGTTTTCTGAACCTATTTGTGTTGGCTTTTAGGACTCTGTGCACTTTACCATGGTTAATCAGTTCTAAAGTGCTTGTGTCTCAGGTCTGCCATGCATTATTAAACTGCCATTTAAACCTGGCAAAATAAACCTTTTGCCAGGCCTACACCTTGCTTTTTAATATATATAAGTTTTCCCTACGTTGGCCTTAACAGCCCAAAGGGCAGGGTGTACCGTATTAAAGATGTTAAACATGTACTTTTAACTTTTACATGTTCTGGTTGTGAAAACCTCTTAAATTTGTTTTTCTCTACAGCAAGGCCTACCTCTCTCGTAGGACAACATTTAGCTACCTCATTACATGTATTAAGTGGTATCTTTCAATTGGGAGAATAGGGGAATATCAGTTTGGTGTCTAAATATTTGTAATTTTAAGACCATTTGATTCAAAAGTCGCTTTATAAGTCACATTTCCAAAAAGGCAACTTTTAGAAAGTTGATATTTCTTTGTCCTAACCATGTGGTGCCTGCAGCCAGCACCTTTGGTAACATGACTAGGTGCTGCTGGCATATGGTATTTGTATATTGCTCTGAGACAGTGAGAAAAAGGGCCAACAGGTGTTGGCAGGATTGCCCATCACTGACTTGATGAGGGGCAGGAGCTGTAACCTAACACACTTACATACCACAAAGGATCTGCAAGAGCTCACTCACAAAACGTTTGAAGCTATTCTTTTATTTCCCCAGACAAGTTGGGCCCAGCAGAGAGACAGGAAATTTCAAACACCTCTGGGAATGGAAACCCCCAGAACCTTCTCCTGCTTCAAAGTGGGCACCAGGTATAAATAGGGGACACACAGACCCAACACTTTGTTACACCTCTGGAACAGTGCAAGACTCTGAAGGACTGCTGTGCTGCTCTGCAATAAAAACTAATACTCTGCTGCCTTTCTGTCCTGCTATCCTGCTGCCTGTGTGAGAAGGTCTGGACCTGCACCTTGAACCCATGACCACCACTGTGATTCCAAGGGCAAGTTGTCTGGCGTCCTGATGAGAGCCTCAGGGACAGAAAAGGCTACAACCACCCTGAACTCAGCACCTGGACTCTGCCTGCTGTTAGTCCTGCCCCCCAGGTGGTACCAATTCAGTCCTAGAACCATGGAAATGGAGCGGAAGGTGTTCTGCCAGCCCCAGTGTGATCTCATGGGCAGAACTGATGCAGCATGATGCATAGCTTCCCAGCCTCGCATCAGAATCCTTGCAGTGAAGCATATCCTCAATACAGGTCCCAGCATCACACTTCCTCGAAACGCTGCTGTGTGATGCATCCTCGATGCAGGACCTCGCAGCCAGCATGTGATGCATTCTCAACATGGGACCTCACAACAGGGCTGATTACGATAGTGGACGGACTTCAGTACGTCTGCCATCCTATTGGGGATTGGGACCACCCACCTATAAGGCAGCGGTCCCACAGAGCGAATTATAATGCGACCGCTACATGGCAGTCGCATAGACCATGTTTTTTATTGCGGGGTGCTGCGCTCTGCAGCACCCCCCACAATACAAAACAGAGACCCCCACACATATCCCTGCACTTCGTGGCAGGCACCATGCAGTGCCTGTCACATAGTGCAGGGATAGGTAGGGGGGCACCTTAGGTGCCCTCCAGGTCCCGTGTCTGTGGGCCAGGGGTGAAGGAGGGCCCCCAATGTCCCTTTCCGCCATCCTTTTCATGGCGGGTAACCTGCAATGAAACAGCTGGCTGAAAGGGACTTTGTAATCCCTACGCCTGCCCCTGGTAGGCACCACTGGCATTGTAGGGACTACGAGCCACTCTGCTGCACCGGCTGGCTCAAGGCGCCAAGTCGATGTGTGGCATTCGGTCTTTACGACCGCCACACGTCCACCCTTCATCAAAATATGGCGGGCGGTAAAGTTAGTTACGATAGCAGGGAGACCACCACTGACAGCCTATAGGTGACGATCTCCCTGCCTTTGTAATCTGCCCCCATGTTCGAAAACCCAATTAAACAATCAATCATTTGTCAAGTGCGCTACTCAACCATGAGGGTCTCAAGGCGCTGGGGGGGGAGCAGCTACTGATCAAACAGCCAGGCCTTGAGGAGTCTTCTGAAGGTCAGCACGTCCTGGGTCTGTCGTAGGTGAATGGGGAGGGTGTTTCATGTCTTGGCGGGGAGGTGGGAGAAGGATCTGCCACCGGTGGTTGTTTGGTAGATGCGTGGGACGGTGGCGAGGGCGAGGTCAGCGGAGCTGGCTGTTGGGGTTGTAGAAGGCGAGTTGCTTGTTGAGGTATGCTGGTCCGGCATCATTGAGAGCATTGTGAGCGTGGGTGAGGATGTCAAGGATGAGGTGTGGGGAGGTGTTTTGTATGCGTTGGAGTCTCTTCTGGAGTTTGGCCGTGGTTTCCGTGTAGAGGGAGTTGCCGTAGTCTAGCCTGCTGGTGACGAGGGTCTGGGTGACCGTCCTTCTGGTTTCGGTGGGGATCCATCTGTAGATCTTGCGAAGCATACGGAGGGTGTTGAAGCAGGAGGAGGAGACGGCGTTGACTTGTTGGGTCATTGACAACAAAGAGTCCAGAATAAACCCGAGGTTGCGTGCGTGGTCGGTGGATGTCGGTGCAGTTACCAGCGAGGATGGTCACCAGGAGTCATCCCAAGCGGAAGGGGATGAGGACCTCCGTCTTGTCCGAGTTCAGTTTCAGGCGGCTGCTCTTCATCCATTCTGTGACGGCCTTCATCCCTGCGTGGAAGTTGGTTTTGGCGGTGGCGGTGGCGGGATCTTTGGTGAGGGAGAGGATCACTTGGGTGTCGTCGGCGTAGGAGACTATGTTGAGGTTGTGCGATCATTTGATGTTGGCGAGCGGTGCCATGTAGACGTTGAAGAGGGTCGGGCTCAGGGATGATCCTTGGGGTACGCCGCAGGTGATCTTGGTGGCTCCGGATCGGAATGGAGGAAGGCGGACTTTCTGGGTTCTGTCGGTGAGGAAGGAGGTGATCCAGTCCAGGGCTTTGTCGCACATCCATGCATGATAGAGGCATGTGCGCAAGGTGCGGTGGCAGACGATGTAGTAGACAGCTGAGAGGTGCAGCAGGATGAGGCCCGCGGTTTCGCCGTTGTCCAGCAGGACCCTGATGTCGTCGGTGGCGGCACCGAGGGCGGTTTCGGTGCTGTGGTTGCTGCGGAATCGGATTGGGACAAGACCAGGGTGTTATTTTCGAGGAATTGGGTCAGTTGTCTGTTGACGATCTTCTCGATGACTTTCGCCAGGAACAGGAGCAGGGAGATGGGCCAGAAGTTCTTGAGGCCTGCTGGGTCAGCCTTGGGTTTCTTGAGTAGAGCGTTGATCTCTGCGTGTTTCCTGCTTTCCGGGAAGGTGGCGATCCCGAATGAGCTGTTGACCCAGATTTAAGATAGTTCATTATGGCCAGCCTGGACTTGTGACGTTGTCATTGTCCTGTGTGACCAGATACCTGGCTGGCACTTTGTGCTGTTAGGCACTATTTTCACTTAAATCTTTCACATTTCATATCTCCTGTGATTTAATGGGATTTATCTCATTTTGGTTTCAAATAATTCACAATTTATCATTTGAATCCTTTTTCTAAATTGATATGGGACTTTTCTTGTGTTGTGTTTTCACATTATCCCTGTTTGAAGTACTGGATAAAAACTTTACATTTTGCTTCTAAGTTAAGCTTGACAGTTGTTTCATTGTTTCAGCTATATCAAACCCGATTAAAATTGTGTTCCTTAACTAAGATCCCTTCTAGAAAGGCTCCTTGGCCTTTGAGAAAAGTCCCAGATTCAACACCTTCCCATAGAAGGTCCTAGGACTGCATAAATACAGCAACTGTATTTGCTATCTCCTAAACATTATCAACTTCTTAGGTCCCATCAGTGATCTTAAAGGTCACAAATCTAACCTTTACTTTCAGACATCACGATTTGGAACCAAAACCGGCTTTAGCGCTGGTGGCACCCTGTGCGACAATGTTTGTTAGCGCCCCCCAATGACCACCTCTGCCACGGATTCCCTCACCACCGTCCTTTAACAGTGTCCCTCAAGTCCCCTCAAGTCTCCAGAACCACTGTCTCTCGGATTCATTTTGTATTATAGCACCACTCATACCAGTGTAAGGTGTCAGAGCACTTTACATCACACACACATTGCACAGAGACAATCATATGTCGGTAAATCAGTGTATTCGAAATGTTACATCAGACACATCTACAAAGTGTTACGTAGGAATAACATGTCATCAACACTGGTAGGCAATATAGTTTGAGTTCCTATTTAGGAAATGCACAAATTCAGAATTTAAAATGTAACTCCATTGTTAGGGGTTCTCTTTAATAACAAGAATTGTTTTCCACCCAAATGAACCCTTTCGGCAAGTTTGAGATAATGAAAGACTGGCCAAAAAACATATAGCTCTAACATATACCTTGCAGTTTACACACAGCTCTTTGATGACCGTTAATAGCTCAATGTTCTATATTACGGTTTTGACTTATAAAGTAGAAGTAACAAAAGGAGCTGCCTTACAGAAGCAGTAACCCACCGACCTATTTACATTACATGTGCTTTGTTATCTGCATGGTACGCGTTCTTAGCAGCAGGCATTTTTACTCTCTGCGCTACCTTTAGATGAACTTCCACCAGACAAACCTCTTTCCAGGAACACGATAAATGACCGGAGTTATCTTGACGTTTATTGATGCCTACAAACATTGTTGAAAGTCAGGTTCGCGCCAGCAGGTTGGTGCTTTTAAATGGTAATATTTCTTGTAAAAATGACGCCCCCATCCTAAGTCAGCGCCCGTGCAGTGGCACCGATCGCACCGCCCTTTGGAACGAATCTTCTTGTTGAAGGTGTCAGCTGCAGCTTGTGACATTATATAAACCTGCTGAATTGCATTCTTACTAATAGAAATGTGTCTGCCATGGAGCTTTAAAGACTTGTGTAGAGGTTGAGTTTCAAATAATACACAACACTTAATAGCAATAAAATGTGTTTCAAATTAGCTGTACATTATCTAACAATCTCATTCTGTTGGGCCATGACATAGTCTTCACTATCTTATTTCAAAATAATGTCATTTTTTACCGCTGCAATAGGTAGGCCCTTTCTTTTCGCTTTGTTTTCTTGTCATCCGTCAGGCAGGTTATTATTTCGCTTACACTGACAAAGGACGTGCTCAGCTTCCAACACTAAACAAGTACAGAGCAGCAACAGAGAGAGAAGGAACCGCGGAAATACCTGTGCTAGATTGATCTTCCAAAACTAGACACAGGCTCATTGCTCCCGGGAAAGCAGAAAATTGGAGTCACAAGTGGATAATGAGGTTACCTATCAACGTTTAGATAAATCCAACACCCTTACAATTGTCGTGCCATGTTTGATTTATACATCACCTTAACTTGGGTTTATGTCGGCAAATGGCTGCCTTTTTACGGGAAAAAAGTACAAGAAGCCCGAGACGTGCGGCAGGATTAATTAGTTCATTGCAAGGTCACCACGAGCATCCGCGCTACACCTCTGCTATAAGAAGTGTGTGGCAACTGGAGACGGATCCACATAAGAACGGGCACTACAGACCACAATCTATTGGCCCTGGTTATGATATGATGCACATTTCATAAGTAGATAATATTCACCTTATTCGAAGGTGAAAGGTTTCTGCTTGACACATACACTTACGAAGAAAATAGTACAGTACCAGCGTTAGTTTGCCGGATTAATTCCTAATCAACTAATGGTCCCTTATTTTGAGTCCTACTTGCACCTCTCAGAGGTCATGGACACATTAGCACACCCTCATCTTTCAACTTGCATGGTTGCTTTCACACAGGTGAGCTGCGTTTTTAACTTCCTTGACTGGTAGTCAGTGCCTTGATAATGTCTTTAACTAATTTCAGTCTCTGGTGTCCTGGCCTTCCGTGGCTGACACGCTCTTCCCCACGTTCTCGCCTTACAACATCAGTACAATTCAGGAACGTGTCAGTTTTAAGGAGACTCATGAGAGGTCGATTTCTGTCAGGGAATTCAGTTGGTGGAATTAAAATGATTTTTTGGTCCTCATGTTCCTCTTGCTACGTAGCTTTCCTGCGATCTGGTAATAAAAGAATTCTAATTCTCTCGTTGAAACGAAATAGAGCAGAGGGTTGGAAAGCCTGCAGTCTGAATACCATTCAATATAATTGTTCTACCGAACAAGCCTGCCTGGTAGACATATGAAGGCATGTATTCTCAAGGGAAATTAGTGCATGGAAAAGAACACTACAATTTGTCTTCTTTCTACAAGTGTTCAAAACTTACTTGGTTATAAATATCCTTGAGAAACGACGGCTGCGAATACCAAGACGCTGCTGAAAATAATCAAGGTAAAAAACATGAGAAGCCGAGAAAGTGACCTCCTATGTTAGACATAGAGCGTTTCCTGAAAGATTTTTCCGTTGTACACTGATTATGTTTTCCGGCCATAATCATTTAAATGTCTAATCAGCTTTCTTGCCTTCCAATTATATACCAGAACGAACAAATCAGAGATTTGGTTTCTATTAGTATTTCTGTTGTGCTAACGTATGTTATCAAGTCATAGAATTTGCATTGCACGCAAGTGACCATTAGTATGTTATTGCGGGCTCAAGGTAGACAGCAGGTGATTGTCCAAATGGGTTCAAATTATCTGTTGCAATGTGTTTTATCACATTTTTATTATTTCTCTAAAATAGTCAGGCAAAGCTGGCCAAATTTGTGATTTGCTACAAGTGGTGAATTATATGGCTTCACCAGAGGTGATGTTTTTGCATCACCCTGTTGTGCATTCCCTCCAGCTGGAGGTCCAGCAAGACCTCATACCACATACAGCAAGACCTCTGGCTGCCGGAATGCGGCTGCTCGCAGTACACGTAGTATGCTCCCTTAGTGCCACATTCCGAAACATTCACTCACTAACTAGGACACCCTATGGGAGACACCCGACATCCGGCGCCTTCATAGGGTCATTTCCAGCGCGCAAGGGGCAGGGGGCAGGGGGCAGGTATTTTTTTCCTGCGCCTACCCATTGGCCATCCTCTTTGTTCCCCCACTGGACACGCACTCAAGGCCCAGGATATGACTGCGGACACATCCATGGCCTTGGCGGAGTCACACCGTGATGCAGAGACTAATTGGTACTAAGGGACACAGCAAGTGTGCTCTATGCCAAATCCCAGGAGTCTTTACGGCAGGACCCTGGATGGAAATGTCAGTGCCCAGCTAGTCCTTTGGGTGGTTGCAAGCCCGAGCAACTGGGGTCTTGTCTTGCAACTCTCTGCCCCCAAAAAGGCATGAGTAAAGTCATGGACTGGTCGTCCACTGTATTTAAGGGGGATAATCCCATCATAAATGGTAGCACTAATTGGGTTAGCCATGGTGCTGTCTGGCTCATCAGGCAGATGAGCAGCTCAGGTTAGCCCTCGCTGCCTGCCCTTGGATTGCCCGTTAGTTAACCCACCACCTTGGCATGCTTCATGTATGAAATAAACCTGTTGCATAGTGTTTTCCAACAAAAATTGTGTGGCGCGATTATTAATTGCAGTGTGTACTAAGTAACTTTGTGCTTCAGCGGATGGTTGAAGATATCGGCACTATGAGCAGGCGTTCTCTGCAGCTAGAGGTGGGGAGCCGTCGCTTCACAGATCAGAGCCCCACCTTGCACAGAAAATGCAGGTGTTGGAGAGTGGGTAATGGCGTTATCTGGGTTGCAGCAAGGACCTTAGGGACTATTTAAGGCGACACTCCAATGCTTTCAGCCTCTTTGTCCCTTCTCATCTTGCCTAGAAGCAAAGCCAGAACAACGTTGCCTCATCAAGGACAGAGGAAATCCGCCACCCCGTTCACAAAGAGCGAGAACAAGGTTGGCGCCATAACGCAACCTTGCCTAACTCCCCGCTCAACTGGGAAGGATTCCGTAACCTCTCCATGGCGCCCCCACCGTACCCGAGCAAATGTGTCCTCATGTAAGCGGACGATCAAACTCAACAACTCAGGGGCCATCCCTAGCTCCTCCAGGACTCGCCACAATTTATTACGGGGAACCAGGTCAAAGGCCGCTCTTTGGTCAACAAAAACGGCGTATAGGGTACCTTTTTCCAAAATTACAGTGCGCCAGTATAAGATAATAAACCGAAAGACCTGATCTATGGTGCTGGTCTTGGGTCTAAAGCCAGCCTGGAGGTGACTCAGGATGTTATCATCATCCATCCAGGTTTGGATTTTCCCCAAAACCAGCTGTCCCATAATTTTTTGGATGGAGTCGATCAGGCTGATGGGTCTGTAATTGCCTGCTGACGACTTGTCCCCTTTTTTGTAAACAGGCACTATTTCGGCACCTTTCCACGAATGTGGAATTTCCATCCCTTGAGCTATTGCATTAGCCAGTTACATAATATAGAGACACCATCTTTTTTTATCATTTATGAATAGGTCGGCGGGGACACAGTCCATTCCTGGAGCACGTCCCTCAGTCACTAAGTCTAGCGCCCTATCTACTTCTCTTACAGCGAAGGCGGCCTCTTTCTAAAAGATATGGACATAAGTCCCCTCACTATTACCAGCTTCACTACTAGCGTATTGAGGCTTGAAGAAATCTACCCAATAGCTTTGGGCAACATTATTTTGAGGGCTCTCCCGATGCCCTCCTCTGTCCTATTTAAAGAGATTCCAAAAAATTTTGGGTTTCTTGGCCTCGCATGCTGCTTTCAGGTCCCTACACCTACTCTTGTCCCATAGATTTTTAGCTACGAGTTGTTTGTGCCTATAGTTTGCTCGTGCCACCTTTATGTCACTAAAATCTTTAGTTTTTAATGCTTGACCCAACTCCCTCCTAGCTTGACGGCATGAGCCATCATACCAATTATCCACTTTTCGAGTTGAGACTCTATTATCTTGACTGGGTTTGCAGAAGTAAGTTTTCAGTTTGGTGAAGAATTTATCGTGGGCATCCATAAATGGTTTATACAAGGACCCATGCGTTATAACCACCTTCATAGTTGCAAGCACACCTTCCAGCCCTAACGCAATAGCAGTCATAATATACTGGTGCTCTACAACTTGACACCACTTAAGGTGGCGCTCATCATTAGTTATTACTAAGTCAGGTGGAATAGATCCCCTGGACATTTCATCCACTTTATGTAAACCCGGGTTGAATAACGCGGTCAAGGGGTTGTGGTCACTGTCCATGCATGCCATTACCTCCATGTCAAGAAGGGTGTATCACAACTTAAGGGGGACAAGTAAGTAATCAATATTACTTGCCCTAACACCATTATCGAAAGTTACCTTACCCATCCTGTCCGATAATGTTCGTCCATTAGCAGCCCTCAACTGGTTCCCCATACAGAGACCCTTCAGCTGTATTGCGGCCTCTGTCCATTTTCTTATAGGTTTACTATCCAGTTGAGGAACTCCCCACCTAGAATCCTCATCCTGTTAGGTGCATATCATCAACACCAAGTGGCTCGAAAGTGGACTTAGAATCTCCTGCTATTAATGGCAGTACATTAGAGGGGGTAGCCTGAAGCAATAATTCCAGAGTTGTTACAACATCGGATTTCCTGTCACCTGGTAGGCCCCTGGCATAAACATTAAAAATATCAATTTTTAGGTTTGATGGAAAGCTAAACCTAACAGCCAGAATATCATTACTTGCCACAGTGAGTAGCTGGGTATGACACTTAAGGCTCTGCCTAACCCAGACCACTAGTCCACCTATAGGACGACCTAGTTGTTTTTTCACCGCAGGGACATCAAAATTCAAATAACCTACTTTAAACACAGGTTCGACCGCCTAGGTCTCCTGTAAAAGACAAATATCAAATTCGTCAATAAATTCTATCCACGCGGGTGATTTGAGTTTAGACCCCAAACCCGCCACATTCCAAGAAATAAAGGTTCTCTGGCATACAGACCCATCCAATTTAGGAGCAAATTCTTTCGACACAGGAGATAAACTAGGGGCTTGGTATGCAGTATTCTGCTTTACTGTTATACACTCATTTTTGGCCACCTCTACATTATCTAAACATGTGCTGTTTTGCCTACTACCATCGTTCCCTTCACACCTACTTCCCTGGGCGATTACTTGCCCGGCCCTCATTTCTACATCTTCCCCAATTCGTGAGACCACACTATTCGGAACGGTGCTTTGGGACACATACCGTCAGTCGCAATCCCCCAACCCCGACAAATCCCCATATCCGTTGAACAATCTTATGTTCCCCAAGGAGCAAGAATTATGTGCCTCTCCCAGTGAAAATGTATCCCTCTCAATGGGAACGGGGGACCATAAAAATAAGACAGGGGGAGTACTTGTATCACAGGGGACCGGTCATTTTGAGGCCAGTTGCAGATATGATTAACACACCTCCGGTCTCTGAAAATAATGATGACACAATCCCCCGCCGCCGACTTACAACTCCTTCTTAGCCAATTCACCCTCCTGGCAAACAAAATTTTTGCATGCATATTAATCGGCAGTGGTCTATATTTATTAAGCCAGAAGGTGCACTTATTTTTAAGGTCAGCATAAGACTCCCGCTTCTCCTGGGCCAATGAGGGAACCCCCACCAAAACTACCACCAAGGGGGCTGATTCGGGAGGGAGGTCAATGTTAGGTAACGTGGCTACATTGTGTGGGATAGGCCTTGAAGACAATTTTTGCTGTGCGGCAACCGGACTATTCCCAGCTACCTGGTGCATCCTATTGCCCAGAGCTATGTTCCCTGCTTCTACCAAAGTGGGAGGCGGGAGGACCGCGGAAGACACCATGGTGGCTGGCTGAGTGGAACTGGCCAGCCCCATTACAGTACCACCATTACTAGATGCGGTCGCACTTTGGGCTAAAGAAGTTTTCTGCTGGCCAATTGGTGCACTAGCCCGGGATCCCACCTGCTTCGGGACTGATGCAATTGAAAGTTCGAGACACACCAGTCTATTTTCAATAGAGTCCAGTCGATCATATATTGGATGACATATCTTCTTAAAAGTGCCCTCCAGTTTTTTTCCAAAACAAAGAACCCAGGTCAAAGTGTGCTTCCTCCCCCACAGGTACTTGATGTCCACTATGCCCTTCTTTTGTAAGTAATACAGTTTGGGTAGGACTATTAAGTGATGTAGCCACTGGATCCTCAATGGATGTAACTTTTTTGGCAATTTTTGGCGCTGGTGGGATGTCTATGGAGCGCGCCGCCGCTGAGCTTGCCAGGAATTGTAGTCCCAGCGCGCCGGCGCGAGTCTGGGAGTCCGGTGACTCCTGGCGGTGGCGGCAAAGTGCTGTGTACTCCTGCTGTGGCCCGGTATGCAGGTATGTTTCCCCCGCTCCTGCCGGGCAAAGCGCTGTTTAGTTTTCAATTCCCGCTCTTTCAATTGTTTTGTACTTAGTTAAAAGTGTGGGCAATGGTTGTTTCTTATGGATGGGGCAGGTTCAACTGGGCTGGGCAAGGGGTGCATTGCTTCATTTGGTTAAGTGAGTTAGACTGAAAGCATAAGAGAATCTGTCACCAGCACATTCTCCACAACAACTTTATATGTTCCAGAAGAACCAGTGGCAGCTATACAAAAATATGTTGCTACTATTACTGCTGCTGGCTAGTATGTGGTGTCCTCTGTTTCAGCTAGAATCCGTGGGGAGACGTACCTATACTACATTATCCTGAGCAGTGGGTAGTGGCAGCAAGGTGCCAAAGCATGCACACTTTCGCACCAGGAACCCTGTTAAGCAGGAGGCCTTCCAAGCCCTTAGCAAACTTTGGGAGGTTGCGAAGCATCACAGCATGGCCTGGGCACTTCAGAATTTGGCAGGAGGACTAGAGAAAAAGCAGCAGCAGAATAGGCCTGCCTCTAAGTGGCAGTGATAGGAATGGGCAACTCAAGAAGCAAGACAAAGCCAGTGTGCAGACACAAGCAGCGACCATGGGTGTGGGTGAGTCAACTGTGCAATCCCCAGTGTACCACAGCATGGACTACGCACCTGGGGGTCCGGTGTTCTGCAAAAGTGTGGGTGCGGTTGAGCAGTGTTGAGCTAAAATCTCCGCTATAGCAGCAAGAGGGGGTTCTCTGCAGGTAGGGGTGACCCAGTCAGGGACACAGCTGGTACAAGGCACCTCTTCCCCACAGGCCTACTCAGCATTGGGAGAGGTGCAAGTGGCCTCCCCTGTGGTCCCATCCACGCAGTCAGGGGGGTGGGTCCAAAGCAGTCAATGGCCCATATGGTAGCAGTGTGGGTCTAAGGCAGGGTGGCGGCACAAGTGTGGGGAAAGACAGGGGTCTCCCCAGTGGTGACCACAGGGTTAGTACAGTGCAGTCTCTGCTCAAACAGGGGCAGGTTAAGTGCAGTGTCCGCTGCAACCATCGCCAACCTCGCGGCCATGGAATTCCACACTTGGATTGCCAACTGTGCAGACAAGCTCGCCCGCTACACAACCCCAACAAGCAATGCTCCAGGAAAGTTGCCTGGTTCACCACCAATCTCCAAGAACTCAGAAGCAGTTGCAGACGCCTGGAGAAGAACTGGAGAAACAGCAAGATGCCCGAAAACGACACCACCTACGAGGATGCTACGAGGGAATACCATCAACGCATCAGAACCACCAAAAGGACATTCATCCGCATAACCAATCCTCGCCAGTGCCAGCAACTCCAAGGAACTTTATAGCGTAATCCAGGAATTCACCAAGCCCCACAGCGAAGCCACGGACATCACCCCCTCCCAGGACCTCTGCGACAAACTTGAATCCTACTACCACCTGAAGATAAAGAACTTCTACGACAACTTCAATGACCACATGCCTGACCCAGTAGTCTGCCAGCCCTGCGGCAACGCCAGCCAGACCACCATCTCTGCCTGGACACCCATCACGACCGAGGAGACCGCCGCGACCATGAAAGGCATTCCCTTGGGAGCCCCCACAGACCCCTGACCCACCCACACGTTCCACAGAGCCGTCACCACCATTGCACCCGTGGTACAACTCACCATCAACACCACCTTCGAGACCAGCTCCTTAACCGATGACTGGAAACGCGCAGAAGTCAGGCCCCTGATCAAGAAGCACTCAGCAGACCCGACGGACCTCAAGAACTACTGGCCCATCTTGCTCTTCCGTTTTGCAGCAAAAGTCGCAGTGGAGACCAACAACGCAGAACTGACAAAGTTCATCAAAGACAACGCCATCCTCGACCCTTCTCAATCCAGATTCCGAAGCAACCACAGCACCGAGACCGCCCTACTTGCCGGTGCCGACGACATCTGCACCCTCCCCGACCAAGGCCACACAGCATCCCTGATTGTAATCAACCTGTCGGCAGCCTTCGACACCCTCTCCTACTGCACACTCGCAGCCAGGCTACGCAATGCCGACATACAAGGCACTGCCCTCGACTGGATCAGGTCAGCCAAAAGATCAGACTGCCACCCTTCCTCTCCGAACCCATGGAAATCAACTTCAGAGTTCCACAGGGATCATCACTCAGCCCAACCAACTTCAACATCAACATGGCTCCCCTCGCCCCCATCGCCCAACACCACGGCCTCAGCATAGTCTACTATGCCGACGCCACCCGGCTCATCCTCTCCCTCACCAAGGACCCTACCACCACCAGACTCAACTTCCAGGAAGGAATGCAGGATGTTGCAGCCTGAATGAGCAACAGCTGCCTCAAACTCAACTCGGGGAAGACAGAAGTCATCTTCCTTGGAACCACCCCTTCGGCATGGAACAACGCCTGGTGACGCACCGTTCTGGGCATCCCCCCGACGCCCACGGACCAGGCCAAGAACCTCGGCATCGTACTCGATTCTTCCCACTCCATGAATCGACAGGTCAACACCGTCACCTCCAGCTGCTTCAACACCCTCTGCATTCTCCGTAGGACCTTTAAATGGAACCCCCCTGAGGCAAGGAAGACAGTCACCCACGCTCTCATTACCAGCAGGCTGGACTACAGAAATGCCTTCTACGCCGACATCAACAAGTCTCTACTCTGCAAGCTCCAGACAATAAAGAACACATCCGCCAGACTCGTCCTCGGAGTCCCCCGACGCGAACATATCAGCCAACACCTACGCAAGCTCCACTGGCTCCCTGTCAAAAAAGGGTCACCTTCAAGATACTCAACTACGCCTACAAATGCCTACACAACACAATACCTCAATGACAGAATCACCCACCACATGCCCAAAGGAAACCTCTGCTCCACCAACCTCCTCCTTGCTGAAACCCAGCGCATCAGCAGAGCCAGAGCAGGAGGAAGTTCCTTCCTCTACATCGCGGCCAAGACCTGGAATGAGCTCCCCACTGACATCAGATGTGCCCCCTCCCTGAACACCTTCAGGAAAACTCTGAAGACCTGACTCTTCAACTGAAACGGAACTGCTGACCCCCCCTTCCCCAGAGCCTTGAGACCCTCCCGGGTGAGCAGTGCACTTATAATTCCCCTGATTGATTGATTGATTGATTGATTGAGTCTCCACCCTTGACGAGCCACCATGAATTTTGGGTCTACTACTGTGACTTTGACTCTGCTTTCGGCAATTGTATGGCATGTGCCTGCAGAGAGATAAGAAATTTATGTAGGTGAATCTATCGATATGTTGGATTTAAGTAATCTGATGGTCCCAGAAATGGCCAGGTCAGGGAAGGGGAGTGAGTAGAAGCCTAAATAGATGTGTGGAATGGTCCCTTAAATAAAAAATTGGGTGACCGAGATTTCCATTAATGTAGCAACTTTGAGTGAGCATAAGCTTCCCAATTATTTGGTTATATGTCCCTGATATGTGGAGCGGCCTCAAAGTTCCAAGGGTCTGCCTGTCTCCAATAGGACATGAAGCTTTGGCAGATGAAAGCTTTTAGACCAGAAATTGCGTGGGACCAAAGGGAAATTCATATTTGGCATGCTAAGTTCCACATGATTCTGTCATTGGTGAAGTCTGTGCAGTCCTTTTGGTCTGACAAAAGTTGTGGAGACAAAAAACTGGCCTTCTGGTAGTACAACGAGAAAGAATGTACCAAGGGTGCGGCATGTAGGTGTAAGCACCTCTGCTCTTTCTGTCAGACCCAAGGATAGCAAGAGATTAAGTGCTTTAAAAAGCATGGGGAACAGAGAGAGCAATCCGTCCCAAAAGGGTATCAACCCAACTAACCCTGCCAAACTCCCATCACCCGGTAGCTACCTCATGCTCACTCCCCTCCTCTGCAAGTTTAAAAGTGGTCAGGATGCTCACATTTTGGACTACAGTTTTAGGGGTGGGTTTTGCATCCCTCCCCACACCCCTCCCACACTGGTACCACCCAAGAACCAGTTGTCAGTACTGAGGCAACCTGAGGTGGTTTGAGAGAAGAATTTGAAATAGGTGTGTGCGGAGAGGGTTGCTGGACCCTACAGTTCTCGCCAATGCACCTCATTGGTTTGCTCACCCTTGGGCCTTGCTTCTGAAGGAACCTGGCATATTCTGCTTGATTCACAATCAGTCTTTTCTACTGGGGTCAGCTGTTACTGATGGCTTGGAGCAAGGTCTGTCCATGGTGCAGTTCTCCACTTTTGATGAGGCCATTGCAAAGTTGCAGAGGCTGGGCAGGGGGGTGCTTATGGCCAAGTCTGACATAGAGGTGGCTTTTCACCTTCTGCCCGTGCATCCCAAGGATCTTCATTTACTTGGACCTACCTTTAAAGGCCATTTATTTGGGTGATTTGTGCATACCCATAGGATGCTCCATAGCATGCTCTGTGTTTGAGACATTCAGTAGATTTTTTAAATGGGCAGTGAGGGACTTCGTGTCATCAGATGAAGCGGTGCATTATTTGGATGATTTTTTGTTCTCGGGTCCCTTGGGCAATCCGGGGTGTTATAGTGCCATGCAGGGCGTCTGGTGGCTAGCACTGGTCTTTGGGGTCCAGTTAGGAGAGGACAAGACAGAGGGACCCACAACATGTCTTCCTTTCTTAGGCATTGAAATAGATTTGGTTGCAAGGAAGTGTAGGTTGACTTAGGAGAAGGGAGCGGCTGTTAGGGATTTAGTCAACTTGTGTCTATCGGTTAAGAAGGTCACTTTACACCAATTGCAGGTCTTAGTGGAACAGTTGAACGATTCCCATGGGGAGGGCCTTTTGAAAAACTATTGACGGGGCAATGTCTGGTCTGCAGGCAAAGCATAACCACACTAGGCTGTTTGCAGAAATCAGAGAAGATTTGGATATATGGAACTGTTTTTTAGACCATTTCAATGGTAGCCCTTTGTTGCAGCAACCATCACAGACCAGCAAGGAGGGAGCCCTCTACTCTGGTGTGGTGGTCAACATTGTTTTTGTTTTGTGGGCTCCAGGTGGTGCATGTGGCATTGGTCAGATGGTTGGTTGGGTTGGTGCTTACACACAATGTTACCTTTCTAGAATTGTTTCCCATCATTGTTGCCTTTACACATTTGGGGTGCCTCCGTAGCCATTAGCAGAATAATTTTCTGTCAGAAAGCATGTCTGCAGTCTTGGCAATCAATAATCAGAGCCTGAGATGCTTCTAAGTGTTATGTTTGCTTAAGGCACTTATTCACTTGTGTCTCTCGCATAATGTTAGCTTTTCTGCCAGGCATGTACCTGGGGTTGATAATGCAAGTGCTGATGCTTTGTCTTGGTCTAAGTTGGCAAAGTTCAGATCGCTGTGACCACAAGCAGATGGAGTGATGTCAGAGCGGGGTTTTGGAAGCTTAGTGCCTCATTATCCTAGACTTAGTCGCTCCATATTTGGCACCCATCACCAAACGTATGTACGAGAAGGCTTTTTAGTTCAGGCAAAACAATGGAGAGGTTCACTCTGGAGGGTCTGCTGTTTTTTCTGGCTAGTCAGAAGAACTGGGGTAATTCATTGTCTCGAGTTCTGAGGCACTTGTCTGCAATCACCTACTTCACTGGGTTGAAACGAGTTAGGGAACTTACCAAGGACATCAAGGTGTGGCAGGCCATTAGCGGATGGGAGCGCATTGATCCAGCTGTGGAGGACAGCAGGAAGCATATTGATGTGGCTAGGCTAGCATGGATAGTGGGAGTACTGCATTAGATTTGCCTGTCCTAAGACGAGGTAAAGTTGTTTTGCCTTGAAAACTCTCTTGCGTTCTTCAGCGCCTTTTGGATTTCCTAGTTGGTAGTTTCCTCCAAAACATGGCAGGGAGGTGCATTTGAGGTGTTGTATGTACTCCTTGAAGGATGCACTCTCCTCTTGAAGGTCAGGAGGTCAAAAACAGATCCTATTGGAAAGGGTGCATGGGTGAAACTCCACGCGTCCCTAGGCATCTCTTACTACCCAGTGGCCTTGGCATGGGATTTCCTGCAATGGCACCCTATAGGCTAATCCCCCAATCTGTTAGTGCACATTGACGGGACACCAAATACTCATTTTCAGTTCACTTCAGCGTGCAGGTGCTTTTTGGCCCTCCTGAATAAGAAGTCATCCCAGTTTAGTTCTCATTTATTTTGCATTGGAGCAGCCACCACTGTGGCAGGGCTGGGTCTACTGACAGAGTCCATTATTATGGTAGACAGCTGGCGGTCAGCATGTTCTGAGCATTATGTGCAGCCGCATCGGGTCTAGTTGGATTAGTGTGGTGGAGCGACCTGCTAGCTATATATATATAACATAAGCAAATTTTCTCTCTTCACACAGTTGATGAACGTCGGCCAGTTCGTGTTTGTTGGTGTGGGCATTCCTTTATTTGCAGAGCGGCTCATCAGTTTCACAGTTCCAGCCATGAGAAAGCGTAGCTGGATGCGGGAGTTATGGACCACTGGTTGGGTATTGGGGCTTAGATTACAGGACCTTTTGGGCATCTCCTGCAAGCCTTGGAATAGGTGGTTTTCCAATACCAGCCATTTTGGTCAATCATGCAGGGGGGAAATAATATGGTCATATTGGGGATGCATGAAGAGAAGTTCTCCACTATGTCAATGATAAAGAATAATTTACCTGCAACTTCTATACCGCGGTATGAGGCTATTTCACGTCAGTTTGGTGTGCATGGGTTATAGTCATGGATGAGTCCGTGAAAAAACAGAATAATTTGATCCAACAAATTTTTGCTGGTTCCACCTTGGGCACTATTCAGCACAATTTGCTCCAGCTAAATAGAGTGGAACTGTTTCACAGCGATGTTGTTCACTTGTCCATCAGGGGTCAAGAGCTTTTTATTTTGACTATTCTTGGGGCGATTGCAGAGCTCAGCCAGCATTGTTGAGGAGGAGGGCGAGATCACCAGAAAGCTCCTCACTCTGTTGCAGATCCCTTGCAGATAATCAGTGGAGATGTGCAAAAATTGAGAATTTGAGAAAGGACTGACCCCACAAGGGGCAATGATTTGTTTGACTATCGGGCAGGCAGGGGATGGACTGACCTGCTGATGGTCATTTGCTCTCCTGCCCTAACCCACCATGTCTGGACAGGAACTTTGGGGAAGCTCACTGTGTTCAGGTACCCCAGTGGGCTGGTGCACTATGCAGTGCCCTAGATTTCAAGTTTTGGGACTCCTCTAGGTAGGAGGGAACGTGGCAAGTGATCACAATGGTTTTCCTGGCAATGCCTTGTTAAAGGGTGCAAAAAGGGGGTGGTGATGGACAGAGTATCTGAGTCAATCAGAACACTCCTACCCAGTCAACAGATCAGGGCTTGATCCATCACCGTTTTTTAGCTCACTGCACCATCCCAGTTCAGAACCTGGCTATATGCAAATTAGTCTGTCCCTGGCCCAGTGCATCATGGGAACAGGGCAGACCAAACTACCAAGCCAATTCTTCACTGGAAAGGAAACAAGCTTCCGGGGACCGGTTTCTGGCATTACAGCCGTCTTCGGCCCGGCTTGCTTGAATCCTGATGGTGCAATGAGCAAGGGACTCATGTCTGAGCATACCCTTCCACACTCATGGTGGCCAAAATAATTACAAAAAGGGGGTGGTGATGGACAGAAACCGGTCCCCGGAAGCTTGTTTCCTTCCCAGTGTAAGAATTGGCTTTTGTAGTCTGGTCTGCCCTGTTCCCATGATGCACTGGGCCAGGGACAGACTAATTTGCATACAGCCAGGTTCTGAAACTGGGATGGTGCAATGAGCTAAAAAACGGTGTTGGATCTAGCCCTGATCTCTTGACTGGGTGAGAGTACTCTGCTTAATTCAGAGACTCTGTCCATCACCACCCCTTGTTGTAAATTGTTAAAGGGTGCAGCAGGGTTTTAGCATGGGTGTACTGGCTGGAACCGGGGAAGGCTGATGCACGCTGGGGCATTCTGACAAATTCGCACAGCGGCTATCACAACAGGATGGGCTTGACGTGCCTAGAAAGTGAATGTGATAGTTTAACAATGTGCTTATCTGCCTTATTGCCTTTGAATACTAAAACAAATAGTTTTGTAAAAGAATACAAGAATGTTTCTCTTTCTCGTCTTGGCTTCTGAATATTTTTGTGTTGATGCACATAAAAGGCTACGCCATGGACAACCATAACGTGGATCTAATATTTTCCTTGAGCATTACAGCAAAGCAAGGGGTGTTTGTTTGAGGAGCAACTAGCACGTCATGTGCATACTATAGTTTTACTTACCTTTGTAGCAATGAGTGACAGCAGGGTAAACCAACTATCCCCATCTAACAAGCCACACCACATGCTTGCATACCATAACATCTGCCACTGGTATGGTATCTCAGCACTAATGATAGTCTGCAGGTGATAGTTCAAATGGTTTAAAATTATCTGTTAATCTGTGTGAACATTTGTTTTTTTTTCATTTTTCTCTGGCATAGTAAGGCAAAGTTGGACAATTTTGTCGTTTGTAAGGAACATTTCACATCACCCTTTTGTACATTCCCTCCAGATGGATGACCAGTGAGACATTCAACAGCAGGTAATGGTTACACCCAGGGCCAATGAAATTATGAGATTCTGCAGCCTCAACATTTCTGCATTAATATGGATTCACCACATTTACCACATAATCTATGATCTGCTGCGTAATCTGCAGATCCTAACAAAAAATAGTTTCTAGCTCAAATTGAGTAAACTTTACTAAAGACATGACGACAACTGTCCTGAGCAGTGGAAGGCCATGCGCAAGGCTTGACTGGTCATTTGTCAGTGATTCTTTGCTGTATTTGGCTCTTAAACTGGTACTAATAAAATAAACTCTTTCTCCAGAGAATTTTACAATGTGCAAACTTGATTAAATAATGGAGTAATACTATCAGAGAAATATGCTACATAATTAGCTTTGTCTTGTGGCATAATTTAGCCAAATCCTGTAGCAATATTCAAACCACCACTGCAGCATAATTCAAGTGGCCCTTGTTATAATTTTAGGAATGGTAGCATTATTAACAGCAGGAAAGCACAATGATCACCATCTGTAAAGTCACATACTTGTCCTTCCCAGATGCCAAACAATTCTGGCCTGTGACATTCGGTGTCAAGAAACTAGAAACATAAAGCTCTTTGAGACACAGTAGCTCTATGTCTGTGTGCTCAAAGCCCAGCACAGCCGTTTAACTGTGCATGACCCATTTTACAAATATTTTTTTGACTTCATAAGCTTAGCACTTAGCCCTGTTGCAAACTGTTATACTTTACAAATTACACAGCTTTAGTTGTACACTGAGTAACCCTGGGCGTAATTCATGGAGTTGCACGATGCGGAACTCAGCTAAGTGCAAAACAAAATCTGCCGCACTACGCGGAGCTCCGCAAGCGCCGGAGTACTATAGAAAAATGCCATTCGCTGAGATTGCACAGTGCCGGATGCTTGTCCGCACTGTGCAATCATTGCGAACGGCACCATGCACAGTGCAAGCGGTCCCTGCTTTTCTTTTCTGCCGCTCGAGTAGATTTTTACTCGAGCAGCAGCTTTTTCAACGCGAGCGGGCTGTTTCTCAACATGAGCGGGCACGAGCATACGCAACCACTCGCAATGAGAAACCTGACCCGTACGCCCCCCCCCCGCGTTGGGAAATCTCGCTGGGAGGTTGATTTTCCTCACTCACGGTCACCAACATGACGTTGACGAATGCAAGCGAGGTAAAAGACCCGCGCCGCGGGGCGGAGTTTTTAGGAACTCCGTGAGCTCCGCCGAATTATCAGTCCGAAAAACTCCGCAAACCCAGCGAGGGGAGTTCACCGCCCAGGGTTAACACTGAGCAACTAATAGGGGTAACTGACGTCTATGTTGGATATTCTAGACATATGCATCTCTTGTATATGTATTAGAATATTTGTGTAACACCCACACCATTGTGAGACAATTGGAGATTATTAAAGTAGAGGAGACACATCCACACCAGTTTACGAAGATCCATATGGGTTGAATTTACATGTTGTCATTCTAAGTGTGAATAATTTACATAGATAGTAGTTATCCTGAACGTCCAGTATGGATCCTGTCCTTGTGACTGTAATAGAACACCCAGGACTTGATTCACAAAGGAAAGGTTAGGAGCATAATTTACACACATGAAGATGTAAAATTCTGAACTGTTACATTCACAAAGGATAGCAATGTAATATGTTCTATGTTTAAATTGCAAGGTGATGCAGTTATATTTGCACATGCAAAAAAAGGGGATGATTGAACTATGGTGTGAAAGGCGGTTTATGACTCACAATTCTTTATTAAAAAATCATGTAAAATTTGAATATCTAGCCTTAGAGGCTACAGCATTTTAAAGTGGGGTCCATACAGTTATATCTACCTCTCAATTTTGAAAATAGGAGGCATATTATATTTAGGACATAGAATAGCAACAAAATAAAAGGATGCTCACTATTAAAATACCTATAAGATAGGCAAGTGACCTAAACTGCATGATAGAGAGAAGTATATATATGCCCACTCCTTATTTTAAACCTAGTTGTGAATGGTGAAGAACACTTAAACTGGACACTGAACAGTTAGGACTAATAGATATGTGGCAAGAGCATTACTCACTGAATAGCGAATACTCATTGAAGTATTCACAACATCCTAAAGTAGGAAAGACTATCTACTTAGAAGAGGTTACGAGTCCCAAAGACCTCATTGAAGTCTTCACAACATCATAAAGTAGGAAAGACTATCTACTTAGACGAGATTACGAGTCCCAAAGACTCTCAGAGATCTCATTATTTGGCAAGTCCCATTTGACGATTAACATTTGAGAGTGAATTATATATGGGACAGGCACAATATTATTCATGGAAATTGCAAGTGTGGGCCTTCCAGGATTCAGGTTTTATGTGAAGATAAAACAAAGATAGCACAATAATTGGCTACCAACCGAGTGTATACAGAGACTGGGATGTGCTGTGCTGTTAAGGGAGGACATTAAAGTTGATCTTTCGACAAACTATGTTTATTGTATTAATTGATGTAGCATTTCAAATAGGTCATCAGCAATATATGCAGAAAGATAAGGGAATTTGCATCAACACTACAGAAGAACCTATGCAAATTGGAAATGTATGCAAACCTATGTCCCAAAAAGAAAAAGATTGCACACTTTTTGTTAAATTTTCATGTTAGCCAATCCATCTGGTCCCCTTGAATATTGAGTGTTATTAGACATAAAGGCAGCTAGCTCCTTTATGGACATTCATTCACTGAAGTACATAACAAAGCTGAACCCATTAAGGGTAGATATAGCTAGTCCTCCTTAACTTCAGATGAGATGTATAAAAATACTTTGGAACTCATTAAGGCCTCCGATCTATGACATTGTAAAAGAATCATTTTTAATTTAATTGATATTTTAAATGTCCACATTGTCTTTGGATCTTCTTGGTTACACCAACATAATCCAGGAATGTATTTGAAATCCATTACATTGCAATTCATTTCAGACTAGTACAAAGAACATTGCATTCCAAATTATTTGTTTCCACAAATGCATCCCTTATCACAATGCCTCATTTTGAAAGCTAATGAAAATGATTCACATTGCAGAAGTTTATGACGGAATTCAGGATGTGTAGATTCCTTGTCCCACCACAAGGAGTACAGTTGTGCTATAGAAATGGTTCCGAAGGCCACGATTCTACATGATCGTATATACATGTTGACTTTAAAGGACAATTCCCATTTTAAGAAATATATTGATGAGAATTTCGCTAAAGACTTCAGAAGGTCTTCTGGTGCACCCATATTCTTTGTCCCCATTTCCTATGATGATTTGAAACCATGTGTGGATTATCAGGAATTGAACACTATCACAATAAAGAATCAAGTCAAGTCAAGTCAAGGAAAGCTTTATTTGATTGTTATTGTACCAATCATAAAAGCACATACACAACAAAAAAATTCATATAAAATTTCATTGTAAATTACACAAGATAAAAACTAAAAATATACAACAATGTGTTTGAGGTGTCATAAAACCATACAGATACGAATGCTTTATTTTAAAACCTATTCACAGGAAAGGAAGTGCCCAGAGATTACATGGCATCAAATATCATATGTTTCCGCTGCTAGATCGCCTTCTTTAAAAATGTAGCTACTTTCCACGCAATGTGTTCATCTTCAAATATCTGCAACCAGATAAAATCTGGACCGCATTGCCTTACACCTTGATGTCTTAAAAGTGGAAGTAGCCACACTTTCCTCAACTCTACATAAAATTTACAAAAAAATATCAAATGAATCGTGGACTGTTCAGAATGTTTGTCACAGAGGCAAAGTGTCAAGTTTCGTGACCAGTCCTACATAGTTGGTGTTGTCGTTATTCGGTGGACATTACCCAATCTAATCCTGTCAGAAGCATCCTTTCGAAGGCTCCTGGTACAAATAGTAGGTAAGGCTCCATTCATATACAGGAATGCGTTAGCTGGTGGTGCATGACGCTAGTTTTCGTCATTTCCCCTGCCATTCTCAGGGAGCCCAATAGTTGTAAACCCTCCATTCTCGGTGCCTTTCTCGACACGGCTAATATAGTGGTGGGATTCGTAAAATATTCCAGATGACCTAGATCCTTCATGAAACTACATAGAAAGTTAATCCAAGGGATCTTTAAGGCTCCATCCAAACCCAAACTATCCTGCATATTATCTCAATTTAACTTTGTCTGCTCCTTGGTCCAGATCCTATGCCATAGGAGTACTGGTTCCAATCTGATGAATCATTATTCTTGGCTGTTGTTATGAGTACTTTTCACGCCACCAAGATTTTGAGCGTACAGTTTAGTCTAAATCAAAGCTGGTGATGAGTGAAAAACACTTTTAACCTGAGGTATACCCATTTCGAATGTTTGGCCATGCCATTTGGTCTATGGTACGCACCAGCCTCTTCACAACATTTGGTGAATGACATAGTTTAAGGCAATTTGGCTACCTTTGTCATTATTTATCACTGGTTGACTTTAGACTTGTGTACAGCACTTTTCTGCCTATAGAAATGCCTCAAACATGACATCTTAAAATTTGACAAAAATTGGAAAACACACTAACCGCATGGACAAGAGGGTCTAAAGTGCTTCTTTATATGAGAAATTGGATGCGTGCACATTTGAATCCATGTTTTGTACGTTTCTGGGAATCATCCTATCGTCCTATCATCCTATTATACAAAGGAATTAGTATGGGTCCAAGAAAGGTCTCTGAGGTTGTGGAGTGACCCAAACCCCGCAGTGTAAAGATATAAAGATACTTTTAGGGTTTCCAAACCTTCATCCAATGCTTCTCCACAATGCTGCTACCCATCATTGAAATTACCCAGGAAAGATATTTCATTTTAGTGGAGTGCAGTGTAGCAAGAAGCCTTTTAACATTTAAATACCACATTCACTATGGCTCCTATTTAAGACTTGCAGGAAAAGGTTGGGGGCACGGCTTGCCAAGGTGGCCAAATAGACGTCGTTCCCAATCACTCCAACTATGGAGATCTGAATCCTACGAAATCCTGTGCCAACCCATGCTTGAGAGATGCTAAAATTGCAGTGGTGGTACCTCCTGATAATGGCAGTCTGGTGTGGGTCCCAAAAGTAATCCATGCTAGTCAGCAGCATTGGGCCTGATCAGGCTGGAGACCAGTGGGCATGCGGAGGGCCCAGGATGATGGAGCCACGGAGCCACAATGGCTGCTAGGAGATACAGACACAAGGGAGTGAGTGGGAAGCTAGGCGCACATGTGGTGCACAACTACCCAACCTACATGTGTGGTGAGCAGCGGGGTGTTCCCGCCTCATGGGGCAGTGATAAAGCAGATTGCCCCCAGAGACAAGAGAACAACAGCCAGTGGGAATGGGAGAGAGGGGCCATATCTGATGCCTGGCGTGTGCTAGAGCCTGATAGGGGAGTGGTGTGAGCTGGAATGAGCCTCCCGAGAAACTCTGGAGTCAAGGAGTGGGCCTGTGTGGTTGCAGGACACAGGCCATTAAATTCAAGGCTAGATCGTCTTGTTGCTGTCGTGACGTTGTAACAGATGCAAAGGCCTGGCAGACTGATTATGTTCTGGGGAGCTGTAGGAACTGCTAATGCCCCAGGAATTTCAACACTCCCATCTATGAGGACCGAGGTGGAGACATAGTGGCCACAGCCAGAAGAGGAACAGAGAGCTGAGTGTGACCCTGAGCTACTTGAACCAAAGAGCCTGGGGGAGATCCCGAGGTAGCAACTAGACACCTAGTCCGCATGAGTGGCACTGAAGTAAGAGTGGGCCAGAACCGGGTACTTGGAATGGGATGACCCCATGCTGAATGCAGCGATCTCCAATTGTCTGATCTCCCTGTGTGGGCCAAGGGAGAAGGTGTGGAAAGTGAAGCAACCTGGATTGTGAGGTGAGAAGCACAGGGCTTGGAAAGACTGGCTGTGTCTGGAGGGGGCTTTGGCATTGCGGCTAGAATAGGTGGGGAACAGCTCTTAGTCTGAGAAGTGGAGGGCTGGTTGGACTTCAAGCTAAATATATATCCATAAATGCGCCCTGAGATAAGACCACCCTGGGCCGCGGGACGTGACTCAGAGGCCGTAAGAGGGGATATGACAGTTTTCAGTGCAGCAGCAGGCAAGTGATATTGGCTAGAGTGGAGAATCCCCGAGAGCTGCTTACAACGGTTGAATCCGGCACTGATTAACAGAATTGATCAATACACTAGGACAATACTGCAGGCACTGTTGGCACACTCAGTCTGTAAACAATCCACAGGTATACCAAAGCAAAAGCCCACTGCTGTGGAACGCCTGACAGAGATTCAGGTCTCCCAAGTTGCACTGGAGGTGAAAATTGTCACAATAGCTATGAAGATTAATCATCTGCACCTGGATCTATGGAAAGTTGCAGACCACAGGGGTGGAGGATGATGTTGACGCTCTGAACAAGGAAATCAATTCACTGAGAGCTGCATTGGACGGATTAGAATGCAGTGTTATGCACATGGAGGAGCAACTGGAGGATGCTAAAGGGCGGTTGCAGTGAAATAATTTGTGTCTAGTCAACTACTGCGCAGAGGGCCCCTTGGCAAAGTTCTTCCTGGAGGTTCCAAATAACCTCAGGCCTCTGAGACTGTAATATTTCTTTACAGCAGAGAGGGATCATAGAGCCATGGTACCAGTGCTGAACCCCAGTGCACACCCCACGGGGAATGATTGCTCGTCGTTTTAACAACTGTGGCTGTGACGTTATCCTCCAGCAGGTGTGCACATGCAGCCTCCTCCAGATGTGAGGATGAGTACATTTTCATTTACCCTGACTACACTTACAGGGTCCAGACTTAATGCAACAATTTCTCAGCTGTGAAATGCAAGCGGAGAGACTGCAAGAACACAAACAAACTGCTGTTCCCTGCCAAATAGTGTGTACAGTACAATCACTGTGTTCACTTCTATGAATTCCCCAAAAAGTAACGGCGGGGCTGGACACTCTGGGACAGAAGGGTAGTGCTGGTACACCAGGGAGTCATGATTCTCAGATGGGCATGGTGCGACACTCTGCCCGTAACAGGAGGACACCACTGGAAAATATGAAGGGGTGGAAAGACCCAACTACGCATCAAATTCTCCTTTGCCCAGAGGGCACCCTGAGATCAGAGATGATGGCATCAATGGATCAAAGTGTTTTCTCACAGATTAGACTGGTGCCTAAAACACTAAGTGACAGTACGGATGCCGGTTAGGCTCTATATGTTAAGGAGGACACAAGATATGGTGCCAAGGGGGATGTTTGATTTAGATACTAGCACCATGGCTAGGGACTGTAGGCAGAGGGCTTGCTTTTGCAAATTGCCCACAATATGATCCTAGCACCCGGAAGGATGTGATGACCTGTGGAGGTCTGGTGAAGATGGAAATATGATTGCAACCTGAAAAGTTAATAATCCGTATATATGCTAGTGTTGGTAATTTGTTGCTACTTGATAGTCTAGGTTCTGCTCCCTGAGGATTGATGTGCTGCTTGGAGGCGTTGCACTCTGTACAGTTTGCAGAGAATGTATTGGTCTGCTGAGTGCCTGCGTAGGACTCATGGATCGGAGGTGACACGGCTTCTTGGCCTGTACTACACTTAATACCTGCTCTAGTTGGTAAATCAGAGCAGAGGAGGGAGAGAAGTGGGGTAGTGACCGTTAACCTTCTGACCATTTGTTGACCTAAAAGGAGTTTGGCAGATTCTGCTTGTGGGATAGACGGTGGAGGGGCAGTTGGGGAACTGTTGATTGTTGTTTTTATTGTTAATGTTCATTTGGGGAAAAGTGCTTTTCATGCCTGTAAATCTCTGGCTTTGCCATCAGTGCAGAGGCGGCCTAGTGGGAGGGTCTTGTGGACTGTGTCACAGGGTCATGCTGGGTCTAGGAAGTGATTAAAGTTCCTTACGTGGAATGTCAAGAGACTACACAGACAGGAGAAATGCCACTAAATCTTTACATACCTCAAACATTATAGGATATCAATGGCACTCCTGAAGGAAACTTACCTGTGGGGCGAGTTTATAGCCAAACCCTGCTGGAAGTGGAGAGGGAAGATATATGCAACTTATTATTCTGGCTTTACACGAAGGACCCATATATGGGTGGTCCCTGTGGTCCATTTCTTAAAGCTGGGGGTGTGTGCGGACCCCAATGCAAGGTTTGTCATCCTGCATGGTATGCTAGATGCCAAAGACGTCTGCCTGGTCAGAGCATATGCTCTCCAAAATAGATGATGGTACCTTCTTGGGGAGGTTTGGGTGGTGACACAGGGGTTTCTACCCACGGAGATGATTGTAGCAGTAACTGTGAATTGGATGGAGATATGGATTGGTTCCCCACACAACAGAATGCTAAACCTAATATGACAGAAGGTCGGTGACAAATGATGCAGGGCACTGAGATTTGGTGAAAGGCAACTTTGCCACTCAATATATACTTACACTTTTGGTATGTATGTTTTTCTTGTTTCTCTTTTTTCCTACAGAATCACGCACACCAGTACTACACTGACCGGGGGAGTATTGATGCTCACAACCCACAACCTTTTTGCACCATGTGTGAAAAGGCTGAGCCAATGTACAGAAACCCTTTGGTCGTGACGAATGCTACGTACCCTACAGGGACATGAAGGCAGAAACACATTGACCACATTTAACATGGTGGAGGGAGAGTAACGTCCCATATCACCGTTCACATCTTTTAATACCATGCATTTGCTCCCTGAATAAAAAGAGTTTATTGACAAATGTAATGGTTTTTAGATCACCTTTTCACTAGTTCACGGGCCACCACTTAGTTTTGGAAGTGCATCCCTGTCTCCAGGTGCATTGCCACCCTCTATCAAACAAAATTATTAGAGGGTGAGGACAGCCTATGATGAAGCTTGACACCAGGCAGTGTGTGAGGCTAGTCTTCCACTTTTTGTGAGATGCCCCCACTGGTGCTGCATCTCTAGGACACTCTGTAGAAAATTGTTAGAACCCAAACTAGGGGCCGTCCATTTTATGTATACATATCATATTGGAGGCTGGCTAGTCCCTAGGCCCCGTGCCTCTAGTTCCCATCCCCAGCAAAGTCTGGGGCTAGTGTGTGTGTCTCATTGAGATATGGTGGACACCGAGAGAGTCTATTAATAAATGGGGAGAATGAATCACTAATGTCAGTCAGCCAGAGTCCCAGGATGATTTTCTCGTAAATTCTCAACCACACTTTCACAGTTTACGGTGTATATTATCTCCACTAGTGAGATTTGGTGGAAAGTGTCATAATTGGATCTGTCACTTGAGGGTTCTATTCTCCAAGTGACCCTACTATCCTCTAGCTGCAGCAGGATTGTTTGGACTTTGACAACAGTGAGAGGTTAAAATGATCTTTCCTGCTCTGGGAAATTTTATCAAACAAAGTCAACAGGATAGGGATATAGTTAAATGAAAGGTCCAGTGTCGAGTGGATAAGTCACTGGTCCACAGCGCCCGGTGGTTGGGTCGACAAGTTTGGGATGTGAATTGCTCCACGCGTCCAGTTACCATCATCAGGACCAAGAATGGTAGAGTCTGAAGTTTAAAAAAAACTCCATATTCAACGTATTCACTCATCACTCTTCGTCTTAGAGCATGTTCTGTTCAAGATCAGCTGGTGTTATAGGCACAGACTTTGGCCCATAGCTTTACACAGGGGTTCTTGTAGCCCCATGGGGTATGAGATGGGGCAAGAGCAGGCTGGCAGAATATCAGGTTAATATGGCTCTAATTGAGGCTTTGACACTCCCATCTGTTGTCCTCTTGTTGGGTGCTGTGTCCTGATTGGCTATATGTTTCTAACTTTGGAGGCATCAGACTTTAAGGTGTTTTTGGGCACCTGTATCCCCTCCGGCCATGTGTGCTTCATTGGAGCCAATCTCCCTTGACCATTGTAGTGTCACTGCATCAATTTGTGGGATTGATCCAAGGTTTCCTGTTTGTGCGTTTATTTCCGGCTATGTGGCACTCCACCTGTGACCTATCAATCAGTGGCCTTGAGCGTGGGTCTTAGTGCTCGCCTGACTATGTATTTGGGTATCGGCTTTGATGTGACGTTCACAACAGGCGAATTGGTTAATAAAGAGGCAATTCTGTTCTCATAAATTAATGTATTATTTTTCATGTTAACATCAACCTTTTTCATATTGACATTAGCAAAAGAAAGTACAGTGCACTTCCAAAGAAGTAGAATATAACTCACAGGAGATGATCATAAAAGGGGATACTGTAGTATTAATACAAGATTTCAGAATCAAAATAGATTACAGCCAGGTTAAGGGATCTGCAAAGTTGAAACATGGGCAAAACCTTTTTGTAAACCGCCTTAGGTGGACTAAAGACTAACCCCATGTTAGCAAGTCATCTGAAGCCCCGTAACAAAAGTGCACATTTCCAAGCATAAATAGAAATATACCAGCAACAACAAAATGAAGGAAGAAAATATTCGGAGAAAAGGGGGAAGAGATAGAAGCAGAATGAGAAAGAAAGAAAGAAGAGGCAGTTTTGTTGTATGAAGTTGACAGGACCGTCAACACACTATCGCCTGTCCCAAAAAATACCTACAGGCACCTAGCATGTCATTGTTAGATACATGGTGTACATTATGCCATAATAACATATTGGGTGACTTGCTTTTCCTGTAAGTATTTATAGAAAGAGCCCCATAAGTGCCTGGAGCTGGAGTGCAGTCTCACATACATTATGTTAAGTGTGCTTCCAACAGAGTATTTCATGTTCCACCACTTTTTGAAGGGGATTTCCACCTTGTCAAGACCACTTAGTGCTCACTGGTATTAGTATGCCCAGCAGCATAGAATCCTGCTCAGTGAGTTCTAGTGTGGATGAATTTGCTGGTAGCCCCAAGGCAACTGTCAATAACTCAGTTTTGAAAGATATCTCAAATATATCATAGGTCAAGGTTTTAATTTTGCCCATAGGGGTTGTGTCATTTTTCAAGAGAAGAACATGTGATCTAGGAAACCTGTACCGTCTGCATATCTCCAACAAATTTTTGATTTGGATAGAATAGCCCTGTGTAATCTGGCTGGAGTCCAGTGGGTTTTATGAGTATACCAAAATCTAGTTTTTGAAAAGAAATGGGCCACATACACCCAAGCTCGACCTATTAAGCTCCTTACAGATGCTGTATGGAAGAACATATGGCCTTTCCCTTTATACTGTTGCCTTTTTTTTTTACAATGACTTGCATTCCAACCTCACAGCTGCTGTTCACTATGGGCCCTCTGGGAAAGGTACTACGAAGATTGCCCTGGAAAGGGGGGTCAGTAAGGGTTGTATTTTGCCTCCTTTTTTTATTTTCTTTATATATTAACAGACTGGATAAGGTTCTAAGTGAGGGGGGGCACTCAGCTCCTGTGTTACTCTATACCAATGATGCTGTTTTAGATAGTTTATGGATAATTTTGACCTTACTACTAACTATACCAAGTTTAACACAATGGTTCTGGGGCCATAAACACCAAGGTCAGAGGCAACAAGCTTCTTAAGGTGAAGTTGTTCCCTTATTTGGGGATCCTTTTCGACTCATCCCTCAGCTGGTTTCCTTTGGTCAGTACTAGGCGCAATGTCTTTTTGGAAGCACTGTTTCTTTTACTTAACTCTGCATCCCAGTTAGAGCATGGATGAATTTCCGCTATGCTTAAAATGTATCAAGCTAAATGCTTAGCGGTAGCATTATATGACGCTGAGTTCTGGGGCTACTGTAACTCAACGCAACTTCAAGTTGTCGAGAATACATTCCACAAACGTCTGCTCTCATTGCCTAGTAGCATGCCCATGTTTAGTGTCCATGAAGAGCTATTGATTGGTTATGTTACTGACCTAATCAAACTCCCTCCCCTCACCATGTGTTTGGCTGCTTCAATCAAGAATAAAGTCGAATTGAACTGAGTTATTATCAAATATTGTTTAAGTGTTGCCCATTTTAATAGGATTCCAAGGATTGTTTTTAAAACTTGGCCGTCCTTTCAGACAGAATCTATAGTTATGACCTATAACGCCTGGGTTCAGAATGCATTTAAGTTATCCAGGTTTCCAGAAAACGGAATTCAATCCCTGTCTATGTCTACCTTGAGATCCTACATGTTGGTACAAAGTAAACCAGTCTTTCCTTGGAACTTTATTTAAGTTATGGGCTGTCACATTCCCACTGTTTTTTGCTGCATCATTTTAGATTTAATGTATTCCATCATTTGTAGCGTGTTTCAAAGGTTTAGGCAATTGAGGTTGTTGATACTCCCTTTTAAAATGACAGTTATTCTGCTCAAGATACATGTACTTTGTTTATGTATGTCCTTTTTAGGTCGAGCATTCGGGACCTCTTGTATATACTTTAGTGGTGAAACTCCACCCATTGAGTTTATATTTGTGTTTTAGCTTGCCATTGGTTAAATCTGGCATTGCTATTTGTATGTAGTTCATTCATTGGCTGGTGGTCCAAAACATCATTTCCCTTTTGCTTCCGTTTTGCAGGAAACAGCACTGACCAACTACAGTACATTTTCGCTGCTCCACGTTATCTACTCATTTAGGGACTACTTTCTTGTTTATTTTCCACCGCCCTTCACCACTAGCTGCTGAGTTGTTTTCTGTTCCGCCCCCCTCCCGCTGTCCGTGTCCTCGTTCCCGCCCCCTCCCGCCCGCTGTCCGTGTGTTTGTTCTCGCCCATTGTCCGTGTCTTTGTTCCCGCTCCCCTCCTGCCCGCTGTCCGTGTCCTCGTTCCCGCTCCCCTCCCGCCCGATGTCGTGTCCTCGTTCCCGGCCCCCTCCCGCCCGCTGTCCATGTCCTCGTTTAACGTTTCAGCTGCTATCTTTCTATTGGATCCATGTTTAAAATGTATTTACTGCCAGGCCCCTGACATCACGGGAGGGGCTGGGGCCTACCGCCGCAGCCACGATGAGGAAGCTCCCTGCTTTCATGCCGCCATCGGGATCCACGTGGGATCCATCAATATACTGCCATCAGCCCCCAGAGCAGCGCCCGTGGTAAGCGGCCTCTGGGCATGGGCGTCCGCAGGGGAGGGCAAGGGGGGGCACTTGCCCCCCCCTGGAACACCGGTCCGTCACTATTGACAGCCCCCACAGACAGTGGTGTTTGTCTGCAGGGCCGTCAATTTTAAAAGCGTGACAAAGCGCTTGCAGTGACTCTCCTGCTTGATGAGCGGGAAAACTGCTGCTGATGGGCAAGAGAGAAGGTCCGGGCCTGGCTGCTCCCACAGCTTGAAGCAGAGGCGCACCTAGAGTCAAATTTCGGAGGAGGGGGGAGGGCACATTTTTTAAGCTAAGGAAGAGTGGAGCTGCAGGGGCCCTAGGAAGGGGTGAAAACCATCAGTAGCAACCACTGTGATGCTGCAAATTGTAAGCTTTATGACCACTACATCCTTTTGTATTTGAGGGCCCTAGTTATTTAGATAAAGCAGGATGTGAGGAAGGAATGACGTTACAGATGAGTAGTGCCTTTAATGCTCTGGAAATGCTAAGATCTCCAATCTACCTCTCTACCTCTCTCTACCTCTTTCTCTACCTCTCTCGCTCTACCTCTCTCTCTATCGCTCTAACATCTGTACCTCTCTTACCTCTCTCTGTGTCCCTCTACCTCTACCTCTCTACCTCTACCTCTACCTCTCTCTCTACCTCTCTTACCTCTCTATCTCTCTCTCTACGTCTCTCTACCTCTCTCTACCTCTCTCTCTACGTGGCTCTACCTCTCTCTCTACGTCTCTCTCCTTACCTCTCTACCTCTACCTAACTCTCTACACCATTCTCTCTACACCTCTCTACCTCTCGCTACCTCTCTCTCTCTCTACCCCTCTCTCTCTACCTCTCTCTCTCTCTACCTCTCTCTCTACCGGTCTCTCTACCTCCCTCTCTCTCTCTCTCTCCACCTCTCTCTCTCTCTCCACCTCTCTCTCTCTCTCCACCTCTCTCTCTCTCTCCACCTCTCTCTCTCTACCTCTCTCTCTCTACCTCCCTCTCTCTACCTCCCTCTCTCTACCTCTCTCTCTCCCTACCTCTCTCTCTACCTCTCTCTCTCTACCTCTCTCTCTCTACCTCTCTCTATCTACCTCTCTCTCTGCCTCTCTCTACCTCTCTCTCTACCCCTCTCTTTCTCTCTACCTCTCTCTCTACCTCTCTACACCTCTCTACCTCTAACTCTCTCTCTCTACCTCTCTCTCTACCTCTCTACCTCTCTTTCTCCCTACCTCTCTCTCTCTACCTCTCTCTCTCTACCGCTCTCTCTCCCTCTACCTCTCTCTCTCTCTCTACCTCTTGCCCCCTACCTCTCTCCCTCTCTACCCCCCACTCTCTCTCTACCTCTCTCTACCTCTCTCTCTCCCTTCCTCTACCTCTACCTCTCTCTACCTCTCTCTCTACCTCTCTCCCTCTCTCTCTCCCTACCACTACCTCTCTCTCTCTCTAACTCTCTCTCTCTAACTCTCTTTCTCTCCACCTCTCTCTCCACCTCTCTCTCTCTACCTCGCTCTCTCTACCTCTCTCTCTCTACCGCTCTCTCTCTCTCTACCGCTCTCTCTCTCTCTACCGCTCTCTCTCTCTCTCTCTCTCGCTTCCTCTCTCTCTCTACCTCTCTACCTCTACCGCTCTACCTCTACCTCTCTCTCTACCTCTCTACCTCTACCTCTCTCTCTACCTCTCTACCTCTACCTCTCTCTCTACCTCTCTCTCTACCTCTCTCTCTACCTCTCTCTCTACCTCTCTCTCTACCTCTCTCTCTACCTCTCTCTCTACCTCTCTCTCTCTACCTCTCTACCTCTCTACCTCTCTTTCTCCCTACCTCTCTTTCTCCCTACCTCTCTCTCTCTCTACCTCTCTCTCTCTCTCTCTACCTCTCTCTCTACCTCTCTACCCCTCTCTACCTCTCTCTCTCTACCTCTCTCTCTTCCTCTCTTTCTACCTCTCTCTCTCTACCACTCTCTCTCTCTCTACCCCTCTCTTTCTCTCTACCTCTCTCTCTACCTCTCTCTCTCTCCCTACCTCTACCTATCTCTCTACCTACCTCTCTACCCCTCTCTCTCTAACCCTCTCTACCCCTCTCTACCTCTCTCTCTCTCTCTCTTCCTCTCTCTCTCTACCTCTCTCTCTCTCTACCCCTCTCTTTCTCTCTCTCTCCCTACCTATCTCTCTACCTACCTCTCTACCCCTCTCTCTCTAACCCTCTCTACCCCTCTCTACCTCTCTCTCTACCTCTCTCTTCCTCTTTCTTCCTCTCTCTCTCTCTACCTCTCTCTCTACCTCTCTCTCTACCTCTCTCTCTACCTCTCTCTCTACCTCTTTCTCTACCTCTTTACCTCTCTCTCCACCTCTCCCTCTACCACTATCTCTCTACCTTTACCTCTCTACCTCTACCTCTCTCCCTCTACCTCTCTCTTCCTACCTCTACCTCTCTCTACCTCTCTCTCTACCTCTCTCTCTCTCTCTAACCCTCTCTACCTCTTTCTACCTCTCTTTCTACCTCTCTCTCTACCTCTCTCTCTACCTCTTTACCTCTTTCTCCACCTCTCCCTCTACCACTCTCTCTCTACCTTTACCTCTCTACCTTTACCTCTCTACCTTTACCTCTCTACCTTTACCTCTCTACCTTTACCTCTCTACCTCTACCTCTCTCTACCTCTCTCTCTACCTCTCTCCCTCTACCTCTCTCTCCCTACCTCTACCTCTCTCTCTACCTCTCTTTCTCTACCTTTTCTACCTTTCCTACCTCTCTCTCTACCTCTCTCTCTCTACCGCTCTCTCTCTCTCTCTCTACCTCTCTCGCTCCCTCTCTCTCTCTACCTCTCTCTCTCTACCTCTCTCTCTCTACCTCTCTCTCCCTACCTCTACCTCCCTACCTCTACCTCTCTCTCTCTCTACCCCTCTCTACCTCTCTCTCTACCTCTCTCTTTTCCTCTCTCTACCTCTCTACCTCTCCCTCTACCACTCTCTCTCTCTCTACCTCTACCTCTCTACCTCTCTCTCTACCTCTTTCTACCTCTCTTTCTACCTCTCTCTCTACCTCTCTCTCTACCTCTTTACCTCTTTCTCCACCTCTCCCTCTACCACTCTCTCTCTACCTTTACCTCTCTACCTTTACCTCTCTACCTTTACCTCTCTACCTTTACCTCTCTACCTTTACCTCTCTACCTTTACCTCTCTACCTTTACCTCTACCTCTCTCTACCTCTCTCTCTACCTCTCTCCCTCTACCTCTCTCTTCCTACCTCTACCTCTCTCTCTACCTCTCTTTCTCTACCTTTTCTACCTTTCCTACCTCTCTCTCTACCTCTCTCTCTCTACCGCTCTCTCTCTCTCTCTCTCTACCTCTCTCGCTCCCTCTCTCTCTCTACCTCTCTCTCTCTACCTCTCTCTCCCTACCTCTACCTCTCTCTCTACCTCTCTCTCTCTCTACCCCTCTCTACCTCTCTCTCTACCTCTCTCTTTTCCTCTCTCTACCTCTCTACCTCTCCCTCTACCACTCTCTCTCTCTCTACCTCTACCTCTCTACCTCTCTCTCTACCTCTCCTCCTCTACCTCTCTCTCTCTCTCTCTACCCCTCCCTCTCTCTATACCTCTCTCTCTACCTTTACACCTCTACCTCTCTCTACCTATCTCTCTCTCCCTACCTCTACCCCTCTCTACCTACCTCTACCTCTCTACCACTCTCTCTCTACCTCTCTCTCTCGACCTCTCTCTCTCGACCTCTCTCTCTCGACCTCTCTCTCTCGACCTCTCTCTCTCTACCTCTCTCTACCTCTCTACACCTCTCTCTCTCTTCCTCTCTACACCTGTCCACCTTTCTACCAGTTGAATTCCGGGAAGCCCAAACCATCAGTATTTCAAATTTGCGCATGAAACGTGGGTAAAATGAGCTGTGTAGCTCAGAAAGGGATGTTCTTTTTACATAATTTGTATTTAATAGAATTGGGAAGCAGGAGAGCAGTCTCACAGTTGAGATAGGGATTAACATACACTGGTGACAACTTTTGAATTGGCTTTAAAACCATTCAAAGATGGCTGCAGCATCTACGTGGGATGTGGTGGACTAAGTGGCAGCCGGAGCCCTATAGCACTGCTTGTCATTTAAAAAAAAAAAAAAGCATTGACATAGCCAATAGGTCCCCCTTTGGGACCTTATAAGTGTTTAGTTGTCCAGTACAATATCCTTGGTGCAACAACATTAAGTGTTGCATGGCTAAACAGTTATAAGGTCCCAATGGCGAGACCTTTTGGCTATGCCATTGCTTGTTTGTTTTTTCCTCTGTTTCATTGTGGTTGCCAGGTCATCTGCTGTGGAGCCTCACATGATTTTTCTCCCACCCCATGAGTTTCTTTTGTTATTTAAGCTTTGTCTTATTAGATTTTTTATTTGTTTATTTAATACTTGTGCTCAATCATGCCGGAGGATGGTGATGAAGTAAAAATGTTGCCCCCCCCTGGAAAAATTTCTGCGGACGCCCATGCCTCTGGGGGCTTCAATTTCTCTCTCTCCTTCCCTCTGTTTGCACCAATCTGCTCCCCGTGCCCGTGTGGCACCTCTAAGCCTCTCTTGTGTGCATTCTTCTGTGCCTCCGGCTGTGTGACCTCTGTGCCTTCCTATGCACTCCTCCTGGACTCTCCGGTATCCTCCTGTGTGCACCTAAACACCCCCGTCTAAGTCCCTCTGTCTGCCCCAATCTGCCCCATCCCTCGTGTTGCACCTCTCAGCCTCGCTTGTGTGCGTTTCTCTCTGCCTCCGCCGTGTGACCTCTGTGCCTCCCTATGCCCTCCTGTGTTCTCCTGTGTTCTCCTGTACACTCCCTGTCTCCATCCCTCTATGTGCACCAATCTGCCCCCTCCCTTGTGTTGACCCGCTCAGCCACTCTCATGTGCAGTTGTCTCTGCCTCCCGCTGTGCGCATCTCTGTGCCTCCCTTTGCCCTCCAGTGTACACCCCGTGCCCATACCTCAATGTCCAAAAGTGCCCCCTCCTTTTGCACCTCTCAACCTCTCATGTGTGCGTTCCTCTCTGTCTCCTCAGTGTTTCCTCTGTGCCTCCCTATGCCTTCCTGTGTCATCCTGTGTGCACCTGTACACCCCAATGTCTCCATCCCTCTGTGTACACTAATCTACCCCATCCCTCGTGTTGACCCTCTCAGCCTCTCTTGTGTGCGTTCCTCTGTGCCTCCGCTGTGTGACCTCTGTGCCTCCCTATGCCCTCCTGGGTCCTCCTGTGTGCTCCTGTACACCCCACTGTCTCCGTCCCTCTGTGTGCACTAATCTGCCTCATCCCTCGTGTTGACCCTCTTAGGATCTCTTGTGTGCACTTTCCTCTGCCGCCAGCTGTCCGCACCTCTGTGCCTCCCTATGCCCTCCTGTGTCCTGCTGTGTGCTCCTGTACACTCCTGTCTCCGCCCCTCTGTGTGCACCAATCTGCCCCATCCCTCGTGTTGACCCTCTCAGCCTCTCGTGTGCATTCCGCTCTGCCTCCCGCTGTGCGCATCTCTGTGTCTCCCTATTCCCTCCAATGTGCACTTGTACACCCCGTGTCCTTACCTCAATGTGCACCAATCTGCCCCTCCTGTTGCACCTCTCAGCCTCGCTTGCCTGCTCTCTGTCTCCCGCAGTGTGCACCTATGTGCATCCAGCGGCCTCCTGTGTACACCTGTACAACCCTCTGTGTTCTTCCTTCTCTGTGCACCAATCTGTCCCCACCTCCGGTTTGCACTTCACAGTTTCTCTTGTATGCATACCTCTATGCCACTGTCTGTGTGCCCTCTGTGCCTCCCGGTGGTCTCCAGTGTGCACCTGTACTTCCCTCTCTATCTTTCCCTCTGTGTGCAGCGATATGTCTCCACCCTCGCGTTGCAGCTCTTACCCTCTCTTGTGTACACTCCTCTCGGTCTCCCACTCTGTGCACCTATGCGCCTTCCTATGTCCACCCGTACACCCCTGTGCCTTTACTTTTATGCGCAGTAATCTGTCCCTCCTGCTGCACCTCTCAACCTCGCTTGTGTGCACTTGTATCTGCTCTCACTCTGTGCGCATCTCTGTGCCTCCCTATGCCCTCCAGTGTCCACCCTTACACCCCTGTGTCCTCACTTCTATGTGCAAGAATCTGCCACTCCTGCTGCACCTCTTAGCCTTGCTTGTGAGCACTCCTCTCTGCCTCCCGCTCTGTGCACCTCTGCGCCTTCCTATGCATTCCTCTGTGCACCTGTTCACCCCCTGTCTCTTTCGTGCTGTGCGCATCCATGTGCCTCCCCATCCCCGCTTGCACCTCTCAGCTGCTCTTGTGTGCATCCCTCTGCCTCCCCGTGCCCCACGTTGATGCGTACCTCTGCGCTTCCATTATTTCATGTGTGCACGTCCCTGCTTCCTTGTGTGTGCACACCTCTATCCCTTCTCTCTTTATGCATGCTTATGTCTCCTGTCCTCTCAGAGCACATGTCTGGCACACCCAAACGGTGCACACTGCTTTTCCGCCTGGGTGTATATGTATACCTCTACACATCCGGCCCTCTGCCAGGCATTGTGCGGGCATCGTGGCAAAGACAGCAACAACCTAATAAAATAACAAGCATTTGCAATACAATAGGTCTCGCATTTACGCGAGTTTGAGCTGTTGGCATTGTAAATGACAATGCGTTTTATTTATGCTTCAAAAACCAAAACATAAATAAAAGGCATAGTAATTTACAATGCCAATAGTTCAAACTCGCGTAAATGCGAGACCTGTTGCATTGCAAATGCTTGTTATTGTTATATGCAGAAACATTTTTTTAAAAACCCACCTTAGTCGAGCAAAATTTCAAGCCATCATTTTTCCCGCTTTCTAAGGAATGCAGTCGAAATGCAGAATTCAATGATTGATGATTGATTCAGCTGTTTTTAATGTTGCTTTTGTTTGTATATGGATTTGTATTGTTTTATGTTTTTTATTACTGGCTTTCAATCGAATACAGATTTATTGAGTGACTTCAAAGGCTAGTTTACAGGCCTCTTGATCTGAGCCTCACGGACAGTAGTCTCCAACCACCTTGAACCCAGTACCGGTACTCTGCTTGCTCTGTCTGCTACCCCCAAGTGTTACAACAGGTTTTAAATTGGGATATTGGTTGACTGGGGTATGAGCCCTGGTCAGGCAGCAACCACAATCCTAAGCAGGGTAAGGTACCAGCGAATTCTCAAACAGTAAAAGTGTGAAAACACCACACAAAAGATGCTATGCCAGTTAAGGAAAGAGAGAACAATGTAATGAATGAAACAAGACCAAGATGACAAGAATGTCATTAGTAATAGAGAAGATATTGAATTTTAAGGATTTTAGAGAAAATAGTGCCAAAAGAAGAAAAATACCAACTGGGGCTATCTATTCGCGCCGAAAAGGACAAAGTCATTGCAGTTTCTCTGACTTTTGAGGGAGTCACCATACTCCTCGCCTTACAGGTTGTGACCTTGGACCATTGTGTGTTTTCATTAAGATTTCCGGGACGTGGCTGGGAAGCCGATGGTAATGGCGGCGTCCTAAAAGAGCTCCAGCTCTCAGGTCCCTACAACCGGAAAAATCTGTATATCCAGCCGGCCAGTAGCAGCGCAGACGTCAACATACTGACTCGAAGACCGAAGGGATTGGTTCAACGCTAAAATTAGACATGCAGCGGCCCGAGAAAACATTTGGTAATCGCCGCAGAGTAAGGAGTGAACTGGGCCTGACCATAGCTAAAGAGCCAGACCGGGAGGAGTTGATGAGATGGCGTTGCGCTGCTCCGCGAGGCCAGCGGCAGCCATAAGAAAGGCAGGCGATCACCCCTGGCAGGGAGACATCGCATCACAGCGGGAGCACGACGGAGCGAGCAGAGACCAGGAAGGCTTTGCGGCGGTGAACGGAGCACAGCTCCTCCTCCCACCCTTCACCCAACAGCGTTGAAGCGTGATCGGGCCGGTGGCCTAACAGAAGTGCACATTGGAGATCTGCAGTACCGGTCACCACCATATATTGGTGATTGGTAGCGAAAAGTGGTGGCCGGCAAGGGATTGTGCGATCACTAGGGATGCCCAGAGGAAGGGGGCTCAGCCCGGCACATCGACAAGGTACTGCTTGAGCACCATGTACCGCCGGCAAGGGAGGTGAGGCCTAGGAGGCTGCATGAGGTGTGCAAGAGGAGAGGGGTGGCCTGGTGCATGAGACACAGTGTTGGGAGTGGCCCTTTCCCGTCGGCAATTCCTGGTCTGAGGGAGCCAGACCGGTCCAGTCGCCCGGACGTCAGGAAATGTGGGACTGAACAAGACAGAGAACGGTGTTGGTGGTCTCATGCCCAAGATATAATGTCAGAGGGATATCCGAAGATACTTAGCGGGAGTGCACGGAACAGATAAGGCCCGGGAAGCATTGATGCATCAAACTGGAAGCGAGTACCAGAGACCTGAGATCTAAGAGGCAGTGAGTACGAGGGCACTCCTGACCGTGTATGGGGAGTGTGAAGAGAGGCAAGACACAAAAAGATCCTGATGGACAGGAACACATAGTGAGCAACTATCCCACAGTACAGGAGATACAACCGGGAAGAACACACTTGACACTTGGAGACTAAAGCAAAAGAGAGACAACAAGACCCCATCAGACGGGGTGCAACCCAAAGTCAGTGATTGTACCTACAGTGTGTGAGCAAGTGGCGTGCGGTTCAGAGCAGACACTAAGGTGAAAACGAGTGTTGGATCCGGACGTGGGATCCTCATAAAAAGGTGAAAAGAGACCATAGTTCCCACAACAGAGGTCGAGACGGGGTGTTGAAGCCCTCAGAATCCCTCCATGTGGGCACCAAGATATTGAGGTGAACACCCAAATGAAGCCCAAAGGTTAAGCAGGGGCGCAGACAAATAAAATGGACAAATACGTAGTACAGCTCCAGACTGCGGCATCGCAGGGTCACTATCCAGATGAACAGGCAGAACCCTCGTTGAGCGCAATCATGGTGGCCATTGCATACCTTAAGAGTATGATTGACCCTAAAATAGATGCAGTAATGGTGGATGTTAACCTACTGAGAGCAGCCTTCAGGTAGATGTCAGATAAAGTAGCCGCCACAGAGCAAGAGCTGACCCAACTACAGACCAGCATGAAGAGTTTGGAGGAACGGGTTCAGGCTCTCATTAAACAGCAGGATGCTATGGCAGCTAATCTGGAGGACCAGGAAGGGCAGGCATGCAGGAAAAATGTAAGAGTGGTGGGAGTGCCGGAAGGTATGGAGAGACATAATGTCAACCTCTTTTTGTAGGTCCTGATCCTGAACCATTTAAAAAAAAAAAAAAACATCTCTCCAACTACTTCACTATTGAACGTGCACATAGGGCTCCCATCCCTAAGCTCAAACCCTGCGTTCTACCAAGGACAATCATCGCTAGCATCCTCAACTTCAGAGATAGAGATGCCATCCTACAACCGGCGTGTCGACAAGGGGACCTGCGCCATGGGAATGCTGTGATACGATTTTCCCCCAATTTCACACTAAACTTACAATGGCAAAGGCGTCCCTTTGAAAGGGTGAAAAAGGAACTACGTCCAAAGAATGCAGGTACTCTATGATGTTTCCAGCTAAATTGAGAGTTGAGGCCAAAGGGAAAACGTGGTTCTTCAGCTCCCCAGACGAAGCCGGGGAGTGGTTGGAGGGATGGCGCAATGAGGCTCAAGCGCTCAACAAGGAAGATGGTGAGAACAACACAGGATTGTGAGGGAAGACCCGGACTGAGAGAAAACGGAATGTTGGTGGCATAAGAGAAACAGAGGGTCTGGAAAATGGAACCTCGGCGTGATGTTGTGACAAGGTCTGTGAAGATCAGGTCATGTTACATGGGTGACATGTTGGGCATGAGGAGGTAGTAAGAATACAAACTCCCAAATATTGAGACTTTCAGCACAATTGTACATCGTCAGGGTTGCTACTGGATTAAAACATGCATATTATTGCAGAGAGAGGGCGGGATCCCGGGAAAGTGGCTCTTACAGCTCAGCACCGACCAACCCCATTTTTGTTTCTTGTTCGGTGAGACAGGTACTCTGTGAGATGGGGTGGTGGGAGTTGCTATACTCACCAGCAGGGCAGCAGGGATGAGGTTAGTGTTTTTGGGGAAATGTTATGTTTTGTATGTTTTTTATTGTTTTACTGTTAGTTCTTTAACATTGCAAAGTCAGAGCAATAGGTTGATACAACTTGCTAGAAATGTGACTCAATGCAGGAATGGTTTCAAATGTGATGGTAATATAAGCAGGGAACTGGAAAGACAGCAGCAGGGAGGCAACGGGAGGGTCAACAAGAGGCTACTAGTCTAAAAATGATGTCATGGAATGTAAATGGCCTGGGGAGTCGTATGAAACATAGTATATTGCTACAATATCTGCATCGAGACTCCCCGGGTGTTGTGTTACTGCAACACATCTCAAAAGCCACACATATCGCGCAGTAGATAGATACATATAAGCTGGTTGCCCATGCTTGTTATACAACCGGATCCTGAGGAGTGGGAATACTGGTCAAGACGGGTCTTTCCTTGGTAATTGAAAAGATCTGGTATGATCCCTTGGGGAGGTCAGTGGCCCTTGCAGCAAAACGGGAAGGGCAGGCAGTTAATATTGTCTCAAGTTACATTCCACTGGCAGTGTGGTCCAAGGCGTCCACAGCGCTGTGGACCTTACTGGTTGACCTTCCGCCTGCACCCCTGGTGCTGGGCAGTGACATAAACTCTACAATTGACCCGGGGCTTGATAGGGAAACCATATCAACTAGAGAGAGAGGGGTGGACCCGCTTCACATGTTCGTTGAGGATGTGGGCCTGACAGATCTCTGGCGGGTGCACAGCCCTGATACTCGCCAAAACACCTTCTACTCAGCCGCCCACAGTAGTTACTCATGGTTTGAACACATATTGACACACAGAGGTGGGGAAGCGTGGTTTTGTAACGCATAAATTAATCCGCGAGGTATTTCGGACCATTCTCCAGTAGAGGTAATGGTGAGGGGACCGACTTGAACATAGACTCTACCACTCAGGCTGAATTCATGGTTCTTTGGAAATAAAGAAAATACTCAAAAGGTCCGGGCACAGGCACAACTTTACTTCCAGGAAAATGAGGGGCCGGTTGAGGCAGCCTTTACTCTGTGGGCAGCATTTAAACTAGTTATGAGGGGGCATGTCCAGGCCTGCATATGAGGTAATAACAAAGAAAAGAGACTGCAGTGGGACAGACTGGAGGCAACAATAATGGCGATGGAAGCAAGCTTTCTGGAGGGTGGGAGAACTGACAAGGAATTAGTGCACCATTTAGAAATTAAGAGGCAGGAACTGCAAGACCTGGCAAATAATGCCGCAAGAGCGGCTGAACTGGCAATCCAGACACGAGTATTTGACCTGGGAGATGAAGCCAACAGAATGATTGCCTGGCTAGAGAAGAGAGACAGGGAAAGGAGTTGGGTGGCAGAAATACACGACAAAAGCAGGGATGTGCACTCTACCGGGGAGGTCATGACACCGGTCTTTGCAGATTACAAGAGGAGCTATTTGAGTCCAACCCAGTTAGGACAGACACAGACTGTTGCAAACTGCTAGAGGAAATGAGACTGCTGGTGCTGTCTGAGGAAGACAGAGAAAATATTGACAAGGGCATAACGACTGACAAAATAATAGGCACCATTTAGGATCTTCAGGCAGGGAAGGCACCGGGACCAAATGGTTTGCCAGTGGAGCTATTTAAATGCATGGCGAGTATAGTGGCCCCATATCTCCTAGGTATGTTTAACAAAGCAAGAGAGCAGGGGTGTTTGCCCAAGGCGGGCAAGCCAGCTGATCAGTGCAGTTCATACCGGCTGATATCCTTGTTGAACATGGAGGTGAAAATACTGGCCAAGGTCTTGGTCAATCGCCTTCTAGAACCAATCATGATGCTGATACACCCCGACCAGTCTGGCTGTGTGCCCCGCCGAAGCACTAGGCTTAATCTTCAATGGCTATACGGGGTGATGCATCTGATAAAGACTAACCCAGGAGTGGAGGCGGCACTACTATCCTTAGACGCCTGCATGGCGTATGACAGTAAAGAGTGTCACTACCTGTTTGAGGTACTGAAGCGGTATGGGTAAGGCCTTCAATTCCAGTCCTGGATTAAGTTGCTATATACAAATTCCATGGGCAGGGTTCAAGTGAACGGTTCAGTGTCCCGCTCCTTTGCCCTACATAAGGGTATGAGGCAGGGGTGCCCTCTTTCCCTGATTTTATTTGCACTGGCGCTGAAACCACTTGCGGCATGGGTGAGGGGGGACCCGGTGATCTCAGGCATCTACGGGGGAACAATGGGAAGAGAGAATATCGTTATACGCTGATGATGTCCTTCGGTATGTGACGAGACCACCGTGCACAATAAACTGGCTATTGCAGATTTTTAAGCTATTTGAAGGGTACTCGGGATACCAGAATAACTGGGATAAGTCACTCCTGTACATGCTATCAAACAGACCACCAATGTTACGTGGTGCAGGAACCAAACTGCAGGTTAAGGATAGCTTTAAATATCTGGGCATACAGGTAGCCTAAACAGATGCAGGAATTCTGGTGGGGAATTTACAGCCACAGCTGGAACATTTAAGGAGAGATGTCGCCCACTGGAGGACTCTGCCAATATCCCTTTTGGGGAGAGCGGTTCTCTTCAAAATTATGTTGTTACCACAAATATTGTACATCATACAAAACACCCCTTGTCCAATACCCGACAAATTCTTTAAAGATGTGCTTATCGCTGTCCCACAGAGGGGTCTGTTCCGTCAGTCTGTTAGCCCAGCCCAGAAATCGATTGGCCCTCGTCCACACATTTAGTACTATCTGTGTATGTGGTGGCATCTTTTCATTACTCCCTCGACCATACAGTGCACCTAGGTATCCTCTGGCACCCATCGACCAGTGGGCCACCTGGTATGTAAGGTAATTTCTGTCCCTAAATACCCAGACGTTGATTACCATTAGATGTGAGGCCCTGAAGTATTTTTGAAGGTCCGGAATGCCCAAACCGCCTATATACACTCTCCTTTGTAGCATAGCCAATGTGATCCGTGTACCCCACCGTCCCACAGTAGTGTCCTCAGTTCATTATCCTCCAGGAAGTGGGCAGATTGCAGGGTTTCGGTAAATGGAAACTGATAGATATAGTACACCTGGGGGAGGTGTGGCTGGGCAGGCCATGCTCCCGTTCCCCGAATTACAAAGAAAATATCAACTGGCGAACACAGAAGTATATAGGTACGTGCAACTGAGACACGCGCTGCGCAGGCACCTCAAAGAGGGTGAGAAGATCCCCAAATATAGCCCACTAGAGGACAGATAAGTACTAGATCCAGTTCCAGAAAAAACACTGTCCTGCACATATAGGAAGATTATCAATAACTCACCAGATCGCCTCACCAAGCTAAGGGAGACAAGGGAGTCTGACGTGGGCTTGCTGGAGGACCATGATTGGGTGGAGGCGGTGCAAAGCCCTAGAGAAGTGGCGATTAGGGCAATGTTTAGGCTCGTCCAACTGAGAATCCTGCATAGGTCTTACTCAACGAGCACATTCATGCTTAAATTGGGGCGCATACTCATGGAGGATTGTCCAAGGGGATGCAATCAGAGAGGTACCTTCTTCCATATCCTGTGGGAATTCCCAATTGTACAGCGGTTTGGGAGAAGGTGACGTGGGTAATGTTGGAGGTTGTGGGGCAGGAAGTTCCTGTGGATGCCAGGTGGCATGTTTTATGTGTATCTGGGGAACAGACATGGCCTAAGTACTAAAAAAAGTGGCTGCTTGTAGCTGCATTGGTGGCCAAGAGAAATCTTGCTGGGCCCTGGGGGGCCACTCAACCGCTGATAGTGGCACGATGGAAGATGGACATGGACTGGTGCCGCGCAGCTGAAAAGACAATATATTAGAGTAGGAGCTGCCCCAATAAATGGGAACAAGTGTGGCATCAGTGGGAAGTGTGCAGTGTGCAGGGGTGACTGAGGGATACCTGATTGCTAAAGTGGGAGGGGGTGGTAGACCAGGAGTATATCGGGTGGGGAACCTGCTGGAGCTGGTGGTTACTTCACAAATGTCCATATGTAAAAGAAATGCAAATTAAAATGAGATGTATGTATTATCAACCACGAAACAACAATATGAAAAAGGGGTTCTAGGGGGAATATTTAACAACCATATAATCTCTATACCCCTGATTAGATACCAAAATTACAAAACAAGAGATTATAGGTCAATTAACAAAAACTGTAATATGAGCTACAAGAGGATAAGAACATCAGACACAGATAATTTGAGTAGCCCAGGGCTTAGTGAATTAGGGCCTGATGTAGGTGGCCATTTACCGGCCGGCAACGGCCGATTTCGGCCGTTACCGACCGGTAAATGGGTTTTTGTGATGTAGGGGGTCAATTTTACCGATTCGGTAAAATTACCGAATCGGTAAATTTACCGAATCGGTATTTTTACTGATTCGGTAAATTCTGGATGTAGGTGGGACTCTTCTGAGTCCCAAAGACCTTACAGATTCGGTATTTTACCACCCAATCCAGTTGGGTGGTAAAATACCGAATCCAGGTGTGCGTGCACATGTGTGCATGCACACCTATGCCATGTGACAGACAGACATGCCCTTAGGGCATGTCTGTGTGCCACATGGCACACATGCCTGTATTTGGGGTGCTAGAGGGTGTCAAAGTGACACCCCCTGCACCCTTGCTGAAATCGGTATTTACCGAATCGGTAAATACCGATTCGGTATTGCCCATTGATTCCTATGGGCTTCAAGGCCCATAGAAATTAATGGGCAATACCGAATCGGTATTTACCGATTCGGTAAATACCGATTTTTACAGATTTGGTCATTCAATTACCGAATCTTCCTAAATCTCCCTCCTTCATATTTACCGATTCATAAATACCGAATCGGTAAAATTCGGTATTTATGAATCGGTAAATACGATTTTCCTACATCTGGCCCTAAATCCCATCAGCCCACGACTTTGGCGGAGCATCGTCATCTGGGCATTTAATGGAATGAAATCTGTTTGCCAAGACCTTAAAATGGAATGGCTGTATAACACTAGACTTCTGTCCAATAGTTGGTTTAGCCGAGGTGCTCTCAAACCAATGGTACTGATGGTGTGCAGTGCAGAAGTGAATGTGATAACTAAAAATGACTATAAGGACAAAAATATGTTTATTGGAGATCATCCCTATATCAAGACTAAAAACAACCAGAAAGTGTGAAAAAAATCACTATCCTTTGGCAATAGGTGGGAGGTCAAAATGTTTCAGCCGTGAAGGTAACAATGACCGGCTTTCGTCTGGACCTAAATTTGATGGAATGCTACTGCAATAATATATATAATGTGTGACACAATTGTTAATCAAAAAATGATCTTAAGAAAATTCAACATCAATGGTTGTGAACCATCCTACCAGAACCTGGGATACGCCATGGTGTCAGGTAGGTCCGTGTATAATCTTCTTTCCTGAGATAGTGTATAAGCGTAAAAGATAATAAATGAAAACACATCAATCAAATCCTCTTGAGCACAGTATACAGTTTAGAAGATGGTTATTAATGTTAAAAGATGGCCCAAAAGTGCCAGTACTAACAGGTCCAGCATGGCCTGATTACATTTAGCAAATCATTTAGGTACTCACCCAGCCTTGTGTGGGAGTAAGCCTCACCTCACCTGGCAACTGCTCTTTGAACGAGGCCCCCTCTATGTGTGAGTAAATCAAAGGAACACAGATCAGAAGCTCAAAATTGTTCCTTGTTGTACAGCACAAAGATAATGTGATTAAAAACCTTCATTGTTTCTAAGATTCCAACGATCCGCCAGGGAACCTGAGATCAGACAGGATAGCCATTGATATTGATGATGTTAATGTATCGAGAATTCTAATATATATAAGTAACAGATCCATGCAGGGCATAGACACCCATTAGGTGTTATGTGTATTCCAGTAAAGGCATGGAACTGTACTTGATGTTTGTTATGTAAAGAAACCTATCCTTACACTGGTGAGCAAGAGCTGCTCAACAATAGTTAATTTGTGAAGAATAACACACAAAACAACCAAGGCAGAGATTTAGGAACTCAAACTTCTATTTACCTGTTACTAACAAATGCTGAAATAGTGGATGAGTGAGGGAGAGCATTAGTGTGCTGCTTACCTGTCCGTCGGTACCTCCGGTTTGAAACCAAGCTGAAGGGGAGGTACAGAACAGGTGACAGGCCCTCTTTAAATACAGCCACTGATTGGCTCAATCACAGAAATAACTGGAGGCTAATTGGGGAAAGATCGAGCTCATGACGCGACTGGCGTCTGTGTTACTTAGCGTGGCAGTAGTCTCTCGCGCCTGCCCAGAGCGACGGATCATCTCTGAGCATGCGCATCGTATACCATATTATCCTCTGGGGCCGCGCCTGCTCTCAGAGGTCGAAAAAAGAAACCAATGCGAATGCGCACCAAAAGAGAGCAGTGCGCAATCTATCCTTGAGTGGCATTATTCTTTACATAGACTGTTAGCTACAAAACGGTCTACCATCACAGTGCGAGTGTTTGCAAAGGCTAGCTACCCTAAATATAGGGGTTTGTCCTGATCGGATAAGTGAATTTTTATTCAGATTAGTTTTTAAATATTTTTTCTACGTACCACAATAGTAATCAGTCCTACCTTTAATTTGTAGCGATAGAACTTGGTGTTTATAACCCCATGTGACATTAGATCTTTAGTAAATAGAGACGTCAAGCAATAGATATTAGAAAGTTTTAGCGACAACGCTCATAACACACAACAAGCGTATTATCGCAAAGCCTGTTCTGCAGGCTACCACAGATGGGTCTGATATATCTAGGGTATGGCTATCACCATAAAATGCCATTAGGTGATTGTTGAACTTTTATATATGAATTGTTCTAAGCAAAAAAAGGGCCCTCCATAGTGGCACTGAATTCGCGGAGTGCTATAGATGCGCAGCCCTCTTTTGTATAGCCAATGTGTTATGTCCAGGGTGATAGGTCAATCCTGTTTTAATGTTATATTGAAGCGCTTAATGTGTGCCACCTTGCGTCACATTGAATCTTGGATAGTGGAAAACACATCAAGCAATAGGTATTTTGAAACTGTATAATAATACTAATGGAACGCAGTAAGTATGTTGCGAGAAAAGCGTACTGTGCAGACTCCCCCGTATAGATATGGAATGTACCCAGGATGTAACTTTTACCATAGGGCAACATTATGCCAATCTTTCATATGTACCAAACACCACTGGGTATGGGCTCCCAAGCAGCAAGGCCAAGCCACAGCCTTATGTATTATAAACAAAAGAAGCGCCAATGCTGCCTATCTGAATTTGTTATCTCCTATGCATCTCACCTCAGAGCTAAAACATAAAGTGAGGAGACCTTAGTTTCTTGAATTAATCCTTTGTTTTGTTTTATTTTACTTCATTAGAATTCTTTGAGCATTTTTTATCAAATTTTTTCACATTTCTAAAGAAAACGTATAACAAACATAACCTATAAAACATTCTGTACAATGATTTAAAAAAACACACTCCTCCTATCATACACACTTAGTATCATACCAGATCGCTATTCAAACATACTCATACATACTCTCTTTCATACTGTTCTTATTTACAATCTTCAATCAATTTTTTATCAAAAAACTAATGTTTCACATAGCCATAGATTCTAAATTAAACACGAATCTGTAATCCATAAAAATCCATTTTGTTAGTTGATTCCTTATGGCTTTAAGAACACAAGGTCTACGTGTTGCGAACTCTTCTTATTGTGGAGTTCTCATCAGGACCACACACTCCTGTGTCAGATCTAAACGAATTATACTTGTCTTCAGTGAACACAGCGCAGGACCATAGTAATTACGTCGTGTTCGTCCACACTCTACCCTAAAAGCTCTTTCTTTTGGGTGGTTGTGGGTAGGAGGAGTTAGGTTTGTTGTTTATCGCTCCCTAAATTTGAGCAATCCTCGGCGTGACTCTGCCATTCACTCTGAACGCAGCTTCATGCTCCCAGTAAGGCCTCACGATGATTGTTAGACGCTCTTTTCCATGCTCGGCGGACAAGATGTTTAGGATAATCGTGGTCTTGTAATTGTGATGATAGTTCTTTGGCATGTTTGGGGTGTCGTTGAACAGTTCCTACGAATACGTAGGAACTGGCCCACGGGTAAATTATCCCATAGGGCTTTAGGATGGTAGCTGCCAAACGCCAGAAGCGAGTTTTTTGCCATGGGTTTTTTGAATAATTCACTTTGTAGTGTGCCGTTCTCAGGAAAGATGAGAATGTCCAAAAAAGGAAGTTTGATCTTACTAAACTCTACCGTAAATTTAAAAAATGTGTTGGTTTAACCACCCATGGAATACCTGAATCTCAGTAGTCGTGCCTCGCCATACCACTAGAATATCATCTATGTACCTCTTCCACAGCACCAGTTGATGGAAATATGGGTTGCTGTGGTTGAGGACATGATCTTACTCGAACAGATAGACATACAGGTTGGCGAGGCTGGGCGCAAAAACGCTGTCAATCGAAGTACCTGGTTCCAAGAGCGAGCCAATCCATGAAATGATGGGACGTCCAGGTGGCGGTCTCTGGCTCTTGTAGATTTTTGGCAAACAATAAAAGTAAGAAATCACTGGATGGGTAGTCACCAGAAATTTCGCTTTGTGGGGAGTAATCCAACCCTCTGCACTAGCCTCATCAATTAATTGTTTGATCTCGGAAGTGAGTCTAGATGTAGGGTTAACAGCCAGCAGCCGGTATAACTTGGTATCTTGAAGTTGTCTACGGCACTCTGATCGATAGGTGTCGTTGTCCATCATGACTGTCGCACCACCCTTGTCCGCGGGCTTTATTGTAATAGAGATATCCTTTGCCAATCCGGCAAAGGCAGTTTTTTCTCTGGTTTAAAGGTTCTGGTAGTTCTGATGATTTGTATTGCATAATGTCGTAACATCATGGGTTACCGCTTTCTCAAAGGTGGCTACTTGAGAAGGGACTTGATGTGTCAATGGGGTAAATACCGATTTTGGGGGTAGTCCAGTATTAATCAGGCTATTGTTCTGTGTGGCTGAACCCTCCTCTTTATATTTGAAAAAGAAATGGAGGCGGATCTTTCTGAAAAAATGTTCGAGTTCGCATCTCAGTTTAAAGGGTTCACCTCTGTTGGTGGGGACGTAGCCCAAACCTTTATTAAGCACCTCTTGTTTGTCTGGTGTAAGGGTGCGTGAGCTGAGATTGACGATTAACTCACTCCATCTGTGTTTGAGGTGGTCGCCTGTTGTTGACCCCTCCTGCTGCGTGTGTATGGGAATGTTGTGTCCGTCTCCCAATGTACTGTGGGCGCCCCCCTTCTTTTGCCCCGATTGCGTCCTCGACCCTGTCCTAAAAAAGACTGATCAGGGAAGAACTGTGGATGTGGTTGAAAAGGTGGTATGTGTTGTGCGAATGGTCGTGGTTGCTGGTATCCACAAAGGGCAGGTTTCATCCATATGTTTTTTATATTTAGGGCACTGCTAATAGTGGTTTTAATCTGTCCTTCAAGGACTTGGATTTCTATAAGAATGGCATCTGCGAGGGAGGAGCCAAGATGGCGTCCGGGACGGGCGCCTAGTCCCTCGGCTCCGAAGACCGTCTCCTCCTGTGCGCATATCCTGCCGGCGATCCTGCACTGAAACGACATATTGAGGAAAATGCCAACTTCCGACGACCCGCGGAGAAATCCTGAGGCTCGAGCCCACTCGCAAACGGGAGAAACATTCGGCTAGAGCTTGCGGCCCGTGGTAGCCCTGTGACCGGGGCCTCGAGTAGATATCGGGGCTGGCCACCAAGTGAACAACAACGGGCGTCTGCGACTGAGAGGTGCCGGTCGGATCATTTCTGGCGAGAAACGGCTGACTTTCGAGACACATATCCTGCTGGACTGCAGGCACGACTCCTAGGCGTGCCTGACGATTTGTTTGGGGCGAATCACACGATCGCAGGTACTTTGATCATCTGCTGCCGAGAAAACTGCTGGTGCATTGTCCCGCTGTCGGCGGGAGGCTCCTGAATTTCTGCTTACTTAACATCGAGCGGGGCTGCCCCCCCCCTTTTATAGATAGTGGCTTATCGCACCATATTGGTTTTGTTGGTCACTATTGCGCTACGCAGATATCTGGTGCTCCTTTGTGTGTTGCCTGACTCGAATCAGTGGGTCTCTGCCAATGACCGCAACGTGCACTATGGAGTGCAGCCTCGGGGAGACTGAGTCACGAGGGGGACGTGGACGTATGGAGCAGAGAGACATGATGGAGAGGGGGCACGGAAGAGACGGGTACTATGGCGGTCTTATGGCAGCTATTGTCGCCCTTCGCCACGACCTGATGCATTATGTCCGAACCCTGACCAGCAAGGTGGATGATATCGTGTGTGCACTGGGGCTATCGAGAATGGCTGCTCAACGGGTACATAGCGGCATGCCTCCCTCTATGCCCGACTACAACAAGATGGCGGCACTATGCGGCACTGACAGGTTTGAGGCCCCTAGCTCCGAAACGTCCCTTGCTGAAACTATTGCTTGCCCGGGACGACGTGTGGTCTTCGGATTGAAATCGCGACGTAAGTGCTCGCCCCAAGTTGTGCTCCCGGTCACCCGGGGGCCACTCCAGCTTTTGTTTGACACTGAGACTTTCCTCCCTGGCCCAGCTCCGCTGCGTGTCATGTGGAAGGTGTACTTTTGGCCCTGGCCGGGATCACTGGATCAGCGTGAGGAGGGTACGGCCGTGGTGTGGTTGAATCGAATTGACGCTTTTGGGCTGCTGTTCACGCTCGCTTGGGACACTTTGGTAAGCAGTGGCAGAAAAGATAAGACGGGACAGGGATGAACACTGCCCACTGCAATCCTACAGTTTCTTCGTTGCTGGCCGTGATAGATGTGCGACGTGCTGATTCCCCTGATTGCGCCATATGCCGAACTTGTGCTATGAAACTTGTTTGCTAGTGATGGTTCTTGTTACCGGACTTTACACTCTGTGCTGTTATTGACTTACGGGAGGGAGATGCCGAGGGACTGGTGGAAGGCTCCTCCCCGCTTCCCACTACTCTTATTGTAGTTATAGGTTAGGACCTTTTTCTTCCTTTCTATACTTCGGGACTCCTTTTTTGGGGCGACAGGCACACTGCTAGGGGGGGTAGGCCGTAGCCAACTGCAGGGGTGCGGGGTGGAGGGTGGGACGGAGGGTTTTTCGTTTATTTCTTTTTGTTCTATGGGCCTTCTATTCTTTTTCCTTTTTTCCTTATGCGCTATATAGTGGACTGACCTCCCGAATATTGAAGTTTAATTGGTGTGTACTACTGATCATTCATATGCTTCCTCCTATGAGGATAGTTGCAGTATTTGTATAACAAACGAAAAGTGTACTTATTTCTCCTGATCTTAGCGGCTGAACTCGATGTTCTGATTTAAATTGTCCTGATACTACTACTCCTTACGAACTGAAATTTGAAATTTGACCTCTGTAAATCTGTAACTAATCCTCTATACACTGACGTATTGCTGTGTACTGTACTACTAAGCCTTCGGGCTTTCTGTTGGGCTTTGTGTACCACCGTTATAAATAAAGGTCTTAAAAAAAAAAAAAAATGAATGGCATCTGCCATTTTTTGGTCCGTACTAATTATTAGAATAAGCCAATCGCGGGTACACCACCACGCGATAAGTGACCAGTCCCATAGAAACTCTTTGTCTGTTAAGAAGAGCCTGGGTGTATTGGTGACAATAAGACCTGTAGGCGCACACTTGCCTCGGAGATATTCAGCCATTGCCACCCCATGGATGGAGGTGCGTGAGTTGCTTTTTTTCAAATTTAATAATGTAAGCCAGTCATCTTTGGTGTTACTCGTAATCTCCAGTAAGGAATCTAAGATGCTGGGGTTATTAATCAAAATCGAATTGAGAACATCATCATCAAACACCAATCCTGAAAAATCAGCCATAGTTGAGAAGGTGGAATCAAATACAATCAAGAAGGTGAGCGAAAAAATGGGACCCAATGACTCTAGGTACCCAAAGATTGACCCGCAGCCGTGGCTGCTCTAAACACGAAACATCAATATGAAAAAGGTGGTCTAGGGGGAATATTTAACTAATATAATCTCTATACCCCTGATTAGATACCAAAATTACAAAACAAGAGATTATAGGTCAATTAACAAAAACTGTAATATGAGCTACAAGAGGAAAAGAACATCAGACACAGATAATTTGAGTAGTCCAGGGCTTAGTGAATAAATCCCATCAGCCCACCACTTTGGGGGAGCATCAATATCTGGGCATTTAGTGGAATGTAATCTGTGTGCCAAGATCTTAAAATAGAATGGCTGTATAACACTAGACTTATGTCCAATAGTTGGTTTAGCCTAGGTGCTCTTAAACCAATGGTACTGATGGTGTGCAGTGCAGAAGCGAATGTGATAACTAAAAATGACTATAAGGACAAAAAATATGTTTATTGGAGATCATCCCTATGTCAAGATTAAAAACAACCAGACCGTGTGAAAAAAATCACTGTCCTTTGGCAATAGGTGGAAGGTCACTTTGTAGTGTGCCGTTCTCAGGAAAGATGAGAATGTCTAAAAAAGGGGGTTTGATCTTACTAAACTCTACCGTAAATTACAAAAATGTGTTCTGTTGGTTTAACCACCCAAGGAATGTCCGAATCTCAGTAGTCGTGCCTCGACCATACCACTAGAATATCATCTATGTACCTCTTCCACAGCACCACTTGATGGAAATATGGGTTGCTGTGGTTGAGGACATGATCTTTCTCGAACAGATGGACATACAAGTTGGTGAGGCTGAGAGCAAAAACGCGGCCCATCGACGTACCTGAGATCTGTAGATAAATCTGGTCTTCGAAGCAGAAAAAGTTTTCCAACATGGCCATTCTGGCAGATTCCATAATGAAGTTAAATGGGGTGATAGTGTCCAGAATACGACTGTCAAGTAGGCCTCTTATGGATTTCAATGTCTCCTCTTGAGGGATACACGTACATAATGACTCAACGTCAAAACTTACCAGCAAGTCAGTCGTGACGTCAAAGTCAATCCCCGGGAGTAATCTTAGGACATCTGCAGTATCTTTGAGATACGTTGGCATTTCTTTCACAATGGGCCTTAGAAAATAATCCACAAAGGTGGATAATGGTTCCAAGAGAGAGCCAATCCCTGAAATGATGGGACGTCCAGGTGAGTACCTAAATGATTTTCTAAATATAATCAGGCCATGCTTGACCTGTTAGTACTGGCACTTTTGGGCCATCTTTTTATCTTAATAACCATCTTCTAAACTGTATACTATGCTCAAGAGGATTTGATTTATGTGTTTTCATTTATTATCTTTTACGCTTATACACTACCTCAGGAAAGAAGATTATACACGGACCTACTTGACACCATGGCGTATTGTAGTGTAGTTCCTATATTCCCAATAGGCTCTGCGCATTGGAATAATATATTCAGCAGTGTAGACGTAGGACTGAGGTCGACTAGGTCTCTACTGACTATATTAGACTTAAGGTTTGCCAGCTAGCTCAGAGGTCACTAGAAACTTTCTCGAATAAACGAGGAGTAGTTTAACCTCCCTGGATAGACAAGAAGGGATTAGCTTCTGACAACCATATAACATGACAACTTTGCTCCCTCAGAATAAGAGTGTATCTCTAGAGTCGTGTGAAAACAATAGACAGCTATTTCACTCAGTCAAGTGTGCATACTTAGTTTCACCAGAGTGCAGAGAAAAGAGAGACGGCGTTTTCAATAAAAGGTTATTATTTATTGAGCAGTCTTCTTTCTCATACAAGAGAAATGAATTGCCACAATTGCAATACTTAGCATAAAGTAAAGTGCGTACAGTAAAAGGAGTATTATAAAAAAATACTGTAAAAGCATTGATATGATTTCTTAGCCATATGTTTCTCTAAAATAGATAAAATATATACATACAAATATACATTGACTAACATACTCAACTGGTGCTTCTAATCTACGCCTACCCCGGTGTACCTGACCTAAGCCTAATATGTGGGAAGGAGTAAGTAAGTAGCAGTTTAAGTTAAGTTGGTTTTTGCCAAGGAATCTGAATCAAGAATTCTCTTAAGGGTTTAGTCAGCTCCGTACCTGGGTGTTAGAAAGCAGGAGGTCTGGTATCTCTCTCTCAGGACTCGATATCCCAGTAACCCTCGAGGGTATCTGGAAACACCGGAGCTGGATTTCTCGGCAGGAGAAAAGACAGCGTCTCTCTCAGTGCGTCAAAGGGGAGGGGCGGCGTCCATGGGCTCTCGCATCAGCTGGGCTCTCGGGCAAGTAGATAGCCGCTCTGCTCCAAAACCACCACCGTGTGTTTGCTTAAGGCAACGTTGGTATATTTATACCTGAAAGGTGCCGGGTTTTGAGGTAAGGTTGGACATAAGACGTCAATGAAGATGTCACTAAGAACTGGCCGTTCTTAGAGTGCTCACAGGAGTTCTAGGACGAAATCAAAACAGAAGCAATGGGGAATACCCAGGTTGCTGGAGGTTTGGTTTGTTTACAGAACTCGTTGTACTTTCTAGGAGCCTGGGGAAGTAGCCTTGCTTAATTTGGGCAGCATGGGCTATGACTAAATATGGATATGATTCTTATGCCTTTATAAGGATGTTATTTATTATAACCACATAAGGGCATAAATCAGGACTATCGAATATAGGGTCCTAGATAGAACTACAACAGTATACCAGGTTCTGGTAGGATGGTTCACAACCATTGATGTTGAATTTTCTTAAGATAATTTTTTGATTAACAATTGTGTCACACATTATATATATTATTGCAGTAGCATTCCATCAAATTTAGGTCCTGGCGAAAACCGGTCATTGTTACCTTCACGGCTGAAACATGTTGACCCTCCACCTATTGCCAAAGGATAGTGATTTTTTTCACACTGTCTGGTTGTTTTTAATCTTGACATAGGGATGATCTCCAATAAACATATGTTTTGTCCTTATAGTCATTTTTAGTTATCACATTCACTTCTGCACTGCACACCATCAGTACCATTGGTTTGAGAGCACCTCGGCTAGACCAACTATTGGACAAAAGTCTAGTGTTATACAGCCATTCCATTTTAAGGTCTTGGCACACAGATTTTATTCCACTAAATGCCCAGATGACGATGCTCCGACAAAGTGGTGGGCTGATGCGATTTATTCACTAAGCCCTGGGCTACTCAAATTATCTGTGTCTGATGTTCTTATCCTCTTGTAGCTCATATTACAGTTTTTGTTAATTGACCTATAATCTCTTGTCTTGTTTTGTAATTTTTGTATTATCAACCTACCATTGCTTTTTGTAATGCTGTATATTAATACTGACGACTATTTAATAAAAAGAAGTTTTAAAAAAAATTATTTCATTTATCAATGGATTATTAAATCTTCATTGAAATATTTAGTGGAGAATTTAGAAATTAATGTTTGATCATTCGGTTTCCTCCATTCTTGGATCGGTTTGCAGGAACTTTACATTGTGTATAAAGATTATCAAAATATTATATAATCCAGAACCCTTGAGTCATGAGTGGAGAATTTGCAGCAGTAACGCCAAGGATACACAACTAATAAGCCCTGAAAAGGTAGTTTGGAAGAAGTGCATTGGCTACAGCTGAAATCCAAAGATGAAAATGAAATGTTTTAATGAAAGAGTCTATGAATTAATAATCTACTTTTACTCTGAAAAATATTATGGGAGTCTGTGCATTTCACTGTCAAATTACTGTTGTTACTAGTCGAGTTATCATAAATCATAAAATCATTGGGGATGGGCGCTGAGTCACTTTTTGGTCGAAACTCGAAAGTCATATGTTCAGGCAGACCATGATGGAGCGCTGACCGGCTGAAGGGACCCAGTTAGGCTCACTGAACAGAGTACCTTAATTCCTGGTGTGCAGAGAGTTGCTTAAGTCCGTGTCGAAGATGCATCAAACATCCAAGACAATGCATCATTTCCAAGATGCAGCAAGACTGCATTGTGAGGTCCTGTTGCATCAACATCGGGTATCACATCAAAGGGGCTTGCGATGCGAAGTTTGGAGTCAGGATATGTTGTGCAGTAGGGGTGATGTGTCGGTTCTGAGGAACTGCGAGGCTGTGATGTGAAGTCCTTAGTCAGCACCAAGGCTGCTGTTGACGGCAGATGTGAGGGTCTGCACTGAGAATTCATTATGCAGCGGTGGTTCTGAAGGTGAATGGGGCTTCAATAGTGATTGGAGTTTTTGCAAATGGTCCAATCCATGCAGCGGAGAAGATGTGTCGGTTCTGCTCAGGGTTGCGCCCCACAGCTGAGAAGATGCGTCGGTTTCCCTGGATCCACAGAGACTGGCAAAGCAACTTCAGTCCACTTCCAAGGGCCAAAACTCGGGTGACATCACCTGGCAGAGTAGAAACACATATGGCAGAGCCCAGGTGCAGATGCAAGGTTGTTGGAAGGCTGTTATATCCTTGAGGCTTTAGATTAGGAGGCCAGCCAACTAGCCCTTTAAGTCATGGTGGGTTCTGGGTTTAAGATATGTAGGTCTAGTCCTTCTCACCCAGGCGAAAAGGCATCATGCAGCAGTTCAGCACAGCAAACCAGGAGTCAAGCATAGTTCAGTCCAGCTGAGTGGCAGTCCTTGAGATGCACAGCACAGCAGTCCTTCTTCCTGGCAGAGCATCCACAGGTCTAAAAGTGTATTGAAGTGGTGGTGTCTGAGGTCATTCTTTTACACACAGTTGTGCCTTTGAAGTGAGGAGAAATTGTAAAGGCTTGCCTATGTAGTACACAGATGCCCTGCCTTCCTGGACCTGATTCCAGGCTAAATATAAAGGGTATGCAGTCCCTTGTGTGGAGACATAGCACAGCCTATTCAGGTGTAAGTAAGGCTGGACCCAGCTCCTTCCTCCAACCCTGCCAGTGACGGCCCATTCAGTCAAACCTTCCCATTGTCAGTGGCTGTCTAGGAGGAATACCCAAAGCCCAACTACCAACTTCACCAAGACATGTTCCAGAGACAGGCTGAGGGCACCAATGGCTAAGGCAGGAAAATGCCTACTTCTAAAAGTGGCATTTTCGAATTTGAAATCCGACTTCACCATAAGTTAGGATTTCACATTTGGATTCCAGAGACACCATTTATCTCTTCCCAATTTGAAAATACACTTATATAATGTAATAAGGCAACTCCAATGTTATACTATGGTAGAGATAGGCCTTGCAGTAGTGACCAATGAATTTAAGAGTGTCTCACCATCAGGACGTGTCAAACTTAAAAGTACATCTCTAATTTTTCAAATACACTGCGCCCTGCCCTTGGGGATTTTCTGAACCTACCTTAGCGGTGACTTGATAGTTTAAGCTTGCAAAAAGGTTGATATTTCCAGGTCGACATAGCAGGTTAAAACTGCAAACACAGGCTCTGCAGTGGCAGGCCTGAGACATGTTTAAAGGGTTACTTAAGTGGGTGGTACAATCAATGCTGCAGGCCAACTCGTATAATTTAATTTACTGGCACTGGGAAAATGTAGTGCACTTTTCTAGGGCCTTCTAAGTAAATTGTTATGCCAATGAGGACTTAGCCAATTCTATCATGTTTTAAGGAAAACCAGCAAGCACTTTAGCACTGGTTAACAGTGGTAAAGTGCACCGATTCCTAAGGCCAACAAAAACGAATCCAGCATAAAAAAGTAGGAGGAAAGCAAAAGGTTTCCGAATGACCCAGCAGAAAGGACCAGGTCCAAAACCACCTCTGTCCTTGAACCTTGGAAGTGGGCCTAAGTTGTTCTGCCAGCTCAACTGTGGTGCCAGAAGATTCAATGCATCACCGCATCAGAGCTGCTGTGCAACACATCTCCTCACCAAACTCCACATTGGCAACTCCATGTAATGCATTTCCTGATGCAAGACATTTTATAGTCATAGCCTCCTTGGAACCACTGGTGTGCAAAGCATCATTGACAAAGGTTTTCACATCGCAAGCACCTTGTCAACGGCATTCTCAATGATAATGCAGTAATCTGCCTCACAAGCCCCTCAGCTTCCCCAGAACCAGCTATGCACCACACATCTCAGATGCAGGACTTTGCACCACAACCCCCCTTGTCGATGGCATCCTCAACAAAGATGCAGGACTTTGCATCGCAGCCTTGCAGCTACCCTCGCTGTTCGTGCACAATGCATCTTCTCTTGAGGAACTCACATCACACCAATCATCCTCATGTGGCGCCACATAAAGCTCTACAACCATGATTTAAGGTAATGTTGTTTATAAGCCCTAACTTGATCCCTGTATTCGGCCCACGCTCCATTGTAGTTGTCCCGAACTTGTGACTTTGTCCTGGTCCAACGCAACAGGATAACCACAGATGGCAGTTTGTACTTTTTTGGTGCTTAATTCACCTAAATCTTTAAAATTGCCTAGTCCAGTTCTTCTGATTGGATTTTTGTCATTCTGGTCTATTTGTTACTTGTTGTGTTTCACTTTATTACTGTTTGAAGTGCTGCATAAATATTTTACACATTGCCTGAATGCTTTTGTGCCAAGCTAACAGAGGGTTAAGCACAGGTTAACTTGGGGTTTGCTTGTGACTGCACCCTGACATGGATAGTGGTTGCTGCTTGAGTATGGTTTCACCCCCTCACCAGTAACCCAAATTCTTTCACAGATCCTCTGACCAAAGCTGTACATCCTTCTTCTCACAAACTCTAATTACCATTCAGCAAAATTATGTCATATATGGAAAAAAAGCTACAAGCAATAAAAGAATATTTTGCTCACTGACATCATTATTTGGAAAGGGTATTGCGTTAGTGACAATATGGATTGATCATGCAAATCTATGATTCTTGAAGGCCATGAAATGCACCAATTCTTTCCATACACGCTGGATGTTGTTTATCTTGAGGTTCTAGCATCAACACCCTTGTAGATCAGGTAAAAAGCCCAGGAAAAACTGATGATTTGCCAGACAATTGGAACCTGAAACACCCCACCAATGCATTTCAAATTTAGTCTCTTTAGAATGTTGATGTATCGGATTTAGAGTGTTTCTTGTCTTTTTTAAAGCTTGAGCTGCAACCCTGGAATCAACAACAATGGATTCAAAAGGAACCTCGGGGCAGATGTAGGAGCCAAAATACCGGTCGGTAACGGCCGAATTCGGCCGTTACCGACCTGTATTTGGGTTTTCAGATGTAGGGGCATATATTTTACAGAATCTGTAAATTTACCGAATCGGTAAATTTACCGATTCTGTAAAATACCGAATCAGTATTTTTACTGATTCGGTATTTCCAAATGTGGGTGGCACTCCTGAGAGTGCCACAGGCCTTACAGATTCGGTATTTTACCACCCAATCCAATTGGGTGGTAAAATACCGAATCCAGGTGTGCATGCACATTTGTGCATGCACACCTATGCCATGTGACAGACAAACATGCCCTTAGGGCATGTCTGTGTGCCACATGGCACACATACCTGTATTTAGGGTGCTAGAGGGTGTCAAAGTGACAGCCCCTGCACCCTTGCAGGATTCGGTATTTACCGAATCGGTAAATACCGATTCGGTATTGCCCATTGATTCCTATGGGCTTCAAGGCCCATAGGAATCAATGGGCATTACCGAATCGGTATTTTACCGATTCGGTAAATACCGATTCTTACCGATTCGGTAAATTTAAAAAGAAATTTACCTACATCTCAGTACTTCTATTTTACAGATTCATAAATACCGAATCAGTAAAATTCGGTATTTATGAATCGGTAAAATAGAATTACCTACATCTGGCCCCTCGTGATTGCACTATTACAGAGGTGTTATTTTTTCATAAACAGTGTATTACTACTGCTGGAAAAAGTACTGTTTTGGTTACAAGATGCACCTACACTGGACATCCAGGGGAAAGGAAAATCAATGATCCGGTGGTTAGAGATTTTTGACGACCCGCTATAAGGAGTAATGTATGCAGATAAGTAAAACAATGCTTTTTTTGTGTCCCTGATGAAGTCTTCTTATCAACAACCAACAGGCCCTGTAGTCTCCTTAATTACCTCTGAGACACCGTGGAAGAATATCTCCATGGATTTTCTTACTGACCTTCCTCCTTAGAAGTGTGGTAAGGGAACATTGATATATTATCACAGTTATTGAGGTGTTACTTACAAGACTCCATTCCCCCAGGTATTCCTGTCGAGCCCTAGGAATGCACTATGGCGTGTACATTCTTCTCCTAGGCTGTGAGTTGTAATGGTGGTTCAGGAGGCCCACCACCAGTCTTCTGGGTGGCCAGGTGGTGCCTGTTGGTCAGGGGCTTGACCCTAGTCTTCTGTCAGGTTCTGCTTAGCTGCGCCTGCATAATGCCGCTAAAACTGCATCTACCATGATCCTTTGGGTTCGTTCCAGGAAGTATCTCAGAAGATGGGACACGCTTCCTGTTGCGTGTTATTCTGGTTTCTGATACACAGAAACCAAGGAGTATCAATATTTAAAAAAAAACAATCTTTCAACAAGTCATGTGTAGACAAAGTTCATATTCAAAGAAAACTCTGTAAAGTAGGCTCTACTTCTTCTTCGATTGTTTATTTTCTTTTTATGTTTCAAATACAGCCACTTCAATTGATGATCACATATGTATATTATACAACCTACGCGTTTCGTCCTCACAGGGACATCATCAGGGCTAGAGTATTTGAGAAATTTAAATGGGGAAAATGTTCCTTTGAAATGGGAGTAAGATGCGAGAGTGGTGAGAAGTGTCTTCAGTGTCAATAGTATGCAATCGGAATCATCCAGAAATCAGTTGAAATTAATCCAACGTGGTGATTTCAAGTCCCTTATCTTGAAAGGTGACCCTAGTAAGTGTAGAAATCCCAAAGTAGTATTTTCTCTGTCAATATGGAATCAGCTTCACCCGCATCCGCTTCCTGCGACGACTCGCCTGGGAAATGTACATGCTCCAGCAGCGATTCGCTCTTATCATCGCAGGTTTCCCTTGCGGCCTGGGCCTAGAAGGTGCTAGGAAGGGGGACATACTGTCAGGTTCTGCTTAGCTGCGCCTGCATAACGCCACTAAAACTACATCTCCCATGATCCTTTGGGTTCGTTCCAGGAAGTATTTCAGAAGATGGGACACGCTTCCTGTTGCGTGTTATTCTGGTTTCTGTCCTGTTGGCGTGTGAGCGGACACTCTACACGCCGGTTCCTGGTTCCCGCAAGTAGGGAGCTCCTTGATTGCTTCGAATCCGAGGTAGGATTCCTTTCTGCTCTTCTTTGCCGGAGCGCGCTGTTCTCTGCAGCTTTTGAGTCTTCAGGCGAGTGGAGGGGACTTTGGTTCTCGGAGCACTGCAGCAGGCTGCTGAGTGCTTCCGATACGTTTCTTTTATCATTTGTAGCTGCTTCTGTTTTTGAAGAGGCGGACGCTGATTCCTTTGCTTATTTCTGACGCTACAGCTTTCTATGACTTTGCTATAGAGGGGGAACATTCTTTATTGATTTATTATTAGAGAGACTGGTGATTATTCGCGGAGCGCAGTGGTGGTCGAAACTACGCGCTACCATGATTATCGGCAATTCAGCTCTAAGGAAGCTAATGATTATATCGGAGTGCAGTGGTGGTTGAAACTACGCACTGCCGTGTTTTATGTTGAACTTTGGTGTGGAAGGGTACAGAACGCCGTGGTGGACACAACTACGCGTTACTGTGGTGTTTCTTTGATTCTCATTCATGGCTATTCTTGTTCAGAGGAAGTCTTACCAGGCATAGGGGAGCGGAGTGTTGTGGTTCTTGCCTCCTACACACTTCCGTGTCCTCATCCCGCAGTCCTGATTATTGACTTGGTTCTATTTACGTTCCTGCCATATTATTGATACAGACCCCAATTATCTCACGCTCTCAGTTCTGTCATATGGTATGTTATAGGTGGTTGAAGGAGATCAGAGGTTCTCATGCTTTAAAGTATCATATGAATGCCATCAATGTATTGTTTGTGTTTCTACAGGAGATCCATAGACAGTGGTGGAGTGTGAATAATGGACACATACAGGGGGTCTTGTTCTTTTCTTTAAGTAGGTATATAATGTTGCATTTTAGCGAGAATTCATGAGAGTAGCTTTTGTATATAACCTAGTGTTTATGAAGGTGTCTTTTGTCATTGCAGGGGTCCTGCTGACCCCTTCCTTTCCCTTTCCTTCTTTTTTTCTTCTCTTATTTTTCCCTTGCCTAATGACTCGAACACCTTGTATATAATCTCGGGGTGTTGGTGACATTTGGAGGTGGAGCCAATTATTCAACAACTGGATCCCGTGGAGATAATCCTGACAGAATAACACACCCACAAAATTTACTCTACCTGATCTAGTTGTTGCGTAATGGCTACCATGGAGGACGTGATGCAGGCTTTACTTCTGGTTCAACAGGAGCTATCCTCCTCTAAAACAGAAGCTGCTGCATTAAGGGATAAGGTGGATAGGTTGTCCAGGAATCCCTTTGAAGCCCCTTCACCTCAGAAACAGGTCACGGTTCCTCCTCCTATCCCTCTGGCTAGTCCAGAGAGATTTTCGGGCGATCCAACTAAGACTCAGGTGTTCCTAACGCAAATTATGTTACATTTCTCATGTAAGCCAGCCTCGTTCCCTACCAATCCCTCTCGGGTGGCGTTTGCCATTTCTTATCTGGTAGGTGACACCGCTAACTGGGCGGTACCCTTGGTAAGAAACGATGATCCTGTCCTTTCAGATTGGACAACCTTTCGCACTGAGTTCGAAAGGGTGTTCGACAGAAGGGCCACTACTTTCAGTGCAGATAGGGAACTGTTGGAATTAAGACAAGGCAGAAGTGACTTAGTATCTTATTTAACCAAGTTCAACAGATTGGTGGCTGAGACCTCATGGCCTGAAGAGAAAAGGATGTCTCTATTTTACCAGGGGTTAAGGGATGGATTAAAAGATGTAATAGCCCAAATCGATCCTCAACCAACCACTTGTATAGACATGGTTAATTTAACATTGAGACTGGATGGTAGAATGACTGACAGAGGAGGGGATAGGAGAAGATGGGATAGGGGCCCTTCTAGACCTGATTGGACTCCCCATAGGGCTTTGCCTTCTACCGAGAATACTACAGAACCCATGGAAATTGGGGCGGTTAGAGCCCCACTAACCAGGGAAGAGAAAGAAAGTCGTAGGGTGTCCGGGCTGTGTATGTATTACGGCAAGAAGGGCCATTATGTCAGAGAGTGCCCCTCCAAACCTAAGACATCAGGGGGATGGAATAGAAACAAAAGAGTAGCTACCACAGCATTGAGCGCACAAGACGAGGCGAGCGGGATTTCTGAAGCGAACAAAAAGGAAGTACAGCCTTGGAAAATTCCTTCTCTAACGGTATTAGCTCTGCTTGAATCAGAGTCACACCTCTTGTTGCCCATGAAGTTAGAGTGTCAACTACAGGTTCATCAAGTGATGGTCATGATAGACTCAGGGGCTACTGGTAATTTTATTAATAGCGGGTTGGTGTATTCTCTATCGTTGGACAGAGTACCCCGAGACACTCCTGAAGAAGTACTAGCAGTGGATGGGAAACCATTGATTTCTGGTCTAATTACGGAACAAACTGAGATGGTAATGGTGTCTGTAGAGGTAAAGGGAGGCAGGCACAGGGAGGAACTGTCTCTTAATATTATCGAAGCCCCTCAGTATGAGGTGATCTTGGGAATGCCTTGGCTAAGTCATCACAATCCTTCAATTAACTGGAAGGAAAAGACATTACAGTTCTTGTCCACGGAATGCAAGGCACATATGGAGAGGCATAAGAACGCTCTGTTTTCACCGACACTGATGCCTTTGTTGGTGGCTACTGCCGCGGAGAAAACAGTGAGTTTACCTGTTGAGTATCTGAGTTACAAAGACGTCTTTAGCGAAAGCAAGGCAGAGCAGCTTCCCCCGCACAGGCTTTACAACTGCCGAATAGACCTAGTAGAGGGGGCCACGATCCCATCGTGCAGGGTGTATGCATTGTCCATTCCAGAAACAACACACTTAAAGGAATATCTAGATCATTACGTGGACATAGGATTCATCAGGCCTTCCTGATCTCCTGCTGCTTCTCCCCTGTTTTTCATCAAAAAAGCTAATGGGGATCTGAGAGCCTGTGTGGACTATCGTATGTTGAACAGAAATACAGTCAGAAACAGATACCCTCTACCCCTTATCTCTGTTTTGTTGGACCAAGTAAGAGAAGCCAGGGTTTTCACCAGACTGTATCCAAGGGGCGCGTATCATTTGGTCCGCGTCCGCGAGGGGGACGAGTGGAAGACCGCTTTCAAGACCAGATACGGCTTATATGAGTATACTGTAATGCCGTTCGGCTTGTGTAATGCGCCGGCGGCATTTCAATATTTTTTGAATGATGTTCTGAAAGAGTTTGTGGAAATCAGTGCAGTGGTGTACATTGACGACATCCTGATATACTCAGAGGACACCACATTACACTACCAACATGTAGTACAGGTATTGCAGAAATTAAGAGAACACATGCTGTTTTGCAAGATAAGTAAATGTGAATTCAGTGTGTCTACGGTTGAGTTCCTGGGTGTTATGTTAAGTCATGAGAGTTTGCAAATGTCTGAGAGAAAAATACAGGCTGTTCAGGAATGGTCTACTCCCACCTGTGTGAAAGAAGTACAGAGCGTCTTAGGCTTTGCCAATTACTATCGCAGGTTTATTCTGTGGTTCTCCCAGGTGGCTGTTCCCTTGACAAGACTGCTCAGGAAAGGAGCTAAGTTCCAGTGGTCCGCTGAAGCTGCGGAAGCATTTGGGTACCTAAAGAAAGCATTCACAACAGCACCAATCCTTGCTCATCCGAAGCCAGAATACCCATATATCGTAGAAGCGGATGCGTCTGATGAGGCTATAGGGGCCATATTGTCCCACAGAGATAAAGATACAGGACAACTCCACCCAGTTGCATATCTGTCAAAGAAGCTGAGCCTGTCCGAAAAGAATTACACTATAGCGGAGAAGGAGCTGCTTGCCATAAAAAGGGCTTTCCAAGAATGGCGACAGCATCTATGGGGGGCTAAGTTTCTGGTCACAGTTTTCACAGACCATAGAAACCCTCAGTTAATGAAGACAGCCAGACATCTCACACAGAGACAGATGCGATGGATGCTGTTCTTCTCAGAGTACGATTTCACCATCAATTATTGGCCTGGGGTGGACAATCTGAAAGCAGATTCCCTATCCCGACAAGACCAGGTTGAGGAAAAAGGGGAAAAAGACACCTTGCTGGCAATTGTGGACCCAGGAAAGGTGATCTGCGTGATCCAGGCAGATACCTTCTTGGAAGTAATTCGAGAGACAAAGGACCAGAACGCCTGGGTTCTTTGGGCAACTAGGGGTAGCAATCGCTGTTTAAAGCAAGGACTACCCTTTCAGGACAATAGACTGTATCTCCCTACTCCGGCAATATGAAAGAAGGCGTTTGCTTGGTGTCTTGATTCCCCGTTGGCTGGTCATCAGGGAGTCCAAAAGACCTTGAAACTCCTGGAACGTCATTTCTGGTGGGATACTAGAATAAACGATGTGACCAAATGGATTGGGCAGTGTGAGTCCTGTGCACAAGCAAAAAATGTGACTGGAAAGAAGAAAGGTCTGCTGATACCTTTTCCCTCACCAAGAAGACCTTGGCAGAATATCAGCCTAGACTTTATCACTGGATTACCCCCTGACCAGGGGAAGTCGGCCATCTTGGTGGTCATAGACAGTCTCACTAAATTGGGACATTTCATCCCTTGCGTGAACCTACCTACAGCAGGTCAAACTGCGCAATTGCTATTAACTAATGTTATTCGGTTGCACGGAGTGCCCGAAGTTATTGTATCGGATAGGGGTCCGCAATTTGTTGCAAGGTTTTGGAAAATATGGTGTCAGGCTTTACACCTCCAATCCTCACTCTCCACCAGCTTCCATCCGCAGACCGATGGGCAGACGGAGAGACTAAACCAGATGCTAAAAAGTATCTCCGGTGTTACGCTACAGACGCCATGGATTCGTGGGTCATACACAGGAAGATTGGGGTTCATTTGCTACAGGCAAAGAAAGAGTACAAAAGATGGGAAGATCGACATCGAGTCAAGGGCCCAGTGTACCAAGTGGGTGACAGAGTGTGGTTATCCACTCGCAACATCAAGTTCAAACTTCGCAGTGTGTTTCATCCCAGATACATAGGGCCCTACACCATTGTGAAGCAGATCAACCCTGTGGCTTTCAAATTGAAACAGCCCGGTACGCTCAGGATTCATCCGGTGCTTCACTGTAATCTTTTGAAGCCGGCTTATTCTGCTAGAAGGCGTGCTCCTCCGCCTGTGCTCAGTGATGATGGGTATGAGTATGTGGTCCGGAGCATCAAGGACTCGAAGGTGAGGAGGGGTTGTTTATGGTGCCTGGTCTCTTGGAAAGGATACTCGGCTGAGGATGATTCCCGGGAACCGGTGGGAAATGTACATGCTCCAGCAGCGATTCGCTCTTATCATCGCAGGTTTCCCTTGCGCCCTGGGCCTAGAAGGTACTAGGAAGGGGGACATACTGTCAGGTTCTGCTTAGCTGCGCCTGCATAACGCCACTAAAACTACATCTCCCATGATCCTTTGGGTTCGTTCCAGGAAGTATTTCAGAAGATGGGACACGCTTCCTGTTGCGTGTTATTCTGGTTTCTGTCCTGTTGGCGTGTGAGCGGACGCTCTACACGCCGGTACCCGCAAGTAGGGAGCTCCTTGATTGCTTCGAATCCGAGGTAGGATTCCTTTCTGCTCTTCTTTGCCGGAGCGCGCTGTTCTCTGCAGCATTTTGAGTCTTCAGGCGAGTGGAGGGGACTTTGGTTCTCGGAGCACTGCAGCAGGCTGCTGAGTGCTTCCGATACGTTTCTTTTATCATTTGTAGCTGCTTCTGTTTTCGAAGAGGCGGTCGCTGATTCCTTTGCTTATTTCTGACGCTACAGCTTTTTATGACTTTGCTATAGAGGGGGAACATTCTTTATTGATTTATTATTAGAGAGACTGGTGATTATTCGCGGAGGGCAGTGGTGGTCGAAACTACGCGCTGCCGTGATTATCGGCAATTCAGCTCTAAGGAAGCTAATGATTAAATCGGAGTGCAGTGGGGGTCGAAACTACGCACTGCCGTGTTTTATGTTGAACTTTGGTGTGGAAGGGTGTAGAACGCAGTGGTGGACACAACTACACGTTACTGTGGTGTTTCTTTGATTCTCATTCATGGCTGTTCTTGTTCAGAGGAAGTCTTACCAGGCATAGGGGAGCGGAGTGTTGTGGTTCTTGCCTCCTACACACTTCCGTGTCCTCATCCCGCAGTCCTGATTATTGACTTGGTTCTATTTACGTTCCTGCCATATTATTGATACAGACCCCAATTATCTCGCGCTCTCAGTTCTGTCATATGGTATGTTATAGGTGGTTGAAGGAGATCAGAGGTTCTCATGCTTTAAAGTATCATATGAATGCCATCAATGTATTGTTTGTGTTTCTACAGGAGATCCATAGACAGTGGTGGAGTGTGGAGAATGAAGCGATACAAAAGGGGATGATGGACGGAGCGTTTGAGCAAATCAAACACTCACCCCCAGTCAACTGATCTGGGTTTAATCCATCACCATTCTTTAGCTCACTCGGCCACCCCAGTTCAGACATGGCAATATGCAAATCAGTCTGACCCTGTGCCTCATGGGAACAGTCCAGCCCGAACTGCCATGCCATGTCTTCCCTGGACCGGAAACAAGCATCCTGGGACCGGTTTCGGATACATAATCCTCATCAGCCAGGCTATCTTGAATCCAGTGGCCAAGTGAGCAAGGGACTCACGTCTGAGCATACCCTGCCACACTTAGGGCGAACAAAGCGATACAAAAGGGGATGATGGACGGAGCGTTTGAGCAAATCAAACACTCACCCCCAGTCAACTGATCTGGGTTTAATCCATCACCATTCTTTAGCTCACTCGGCCACCCCAGTTCAGACATGGCAATATGCAAATCAGTCTGACCCTGTGCCTCATGGGAACAGTCCAGCCCGAACTGCCATGCCATGTCTTCCCTGGACCGGAAACAAGCATCCTGGGACCGGTTTCGGATTCATAATCCTCATCAGCCAGGCTATCTTGAATCCAGTGGCCAAGTGAGCAAGGGACTCACGTCTGAGCATACCCTGCCACACTTAGGGCGAACAAAACGATACAAAAGGGGATGATGGACGGAGCGTTTGAGCAAATCAAACACTCACCCCCAGTCAACTGATCTGGGTTTAATCCATCACCATTCTTTAGCTCACTCGGCCAACCCAGTTCAGACATGGCAATATGCAAATCAGTCTGACCCTGTGCCTCATGGGAACAGTCCAGCCCGAACTGCCATGCCATGTCTTCCCTGGACCGGAAACAAGCATCCTGGGACCGGTTTCGGATTCATAATCCTCATCAGCCAGGCTATCTTGAATCCAGTGGCCAAGTGAGCAAGGGACTCACGTCTGAGCATACCCTGCCACATTTAGGGCGAACAAAGCGATACTAAAGGGGATGATGGACGGAGCGTTTGAGCAAATCAAACACTCACCCCCAGTCAACTGATCTGGGTTTAATCCATCACCATTCTTTAGCTCACTCGGCCACCCCAGTTCAGACATGGCAATATGCAAATCAGTCTGACCCTGTGCCTCATGGGAACAGTCCAGCCCGAACTGCCATGCCATGTCTTCCCTGGACCGGAAACAAGCATCCTGGGACTGGTTTCGGATTCATAATCCTCATCAGCCAGGCTATCTTGAATCCAGTGGCCAAGTGAGCAAGGGAGTGTGGAGAATGGACACATACAGGGGGTCTTGTTCTTTTCTTTAAGCAGGTATATAATGTTGGATTTTAGTGAGAATTCATGAGAGTAGCTTTTGTATATAACCTAGTGTTTATGAAGGTGTCTTTTGTCGTTGAAGGTTTCCCTTCCCTGCTGACCCCTTCCTTTCCTTTCCCTTCCCTTCTTTTTTTTCCTCTTATTTTTCCCTCGTCTAATGACTTGAACACCTTGTATATATTCTCGGGGTGTTGGTGACATTTGGAGGTGGAGCCAATTATTCAACAACTGGATCCCGTGGAGATAATCCTGACACCTTCAGGTCGGGCCACCTCTTTCGGATGTCCTCCTTTGTGCATGGGGTGGTACCTACAGCATTGACTTTGTTGACTATCCTTTCCCACATTTGATTCTTCAGAAAGTAAGGAGTTTGTTGCACTTAGGCTTCAAAAATCGTCTGTGGTCTACTCTAATGATTTCTTCCACCAGGATTTACGACTCGGTGTCTGAAAAACGTGGTTGTGTCTTGTGAGATTTACAGTGTGAAAGTGAGAGAGAAATTAAAGGGGTTTACAGGAAAATATTTACAAATTGTATGTGCAGTGAATAGTGCAATGAAAGTGTGTGAAGTGTAAATGTGTGGAATGGCTGGCGGCTGTGAAACAAAATACATCAGTACTGCTATAGTGAAGGGTGGTGGCAAAGGATCAGGGTCTGGTATGGGCTTGCTTTATAGTTTGAATAGCAGGAGTGTCCTCTTTGATGACTGATATCAGCTGTGTCATTTGTTGTATGTATACAATTAGTATGTTTGTGGTGCTTAGCGTTAGCAGTACTGTAGCAGCCTTGCAATGAGGTGTAAAGACCCTCTTGGAACTGGCAAGATATTGTATGTACCGCAATCTGCTCATCGATGGAACCTCAGCCAAGCCGGTGTCAGAATCCCTATCGGCTTTCTTTCCCATAGCCACGAAAAATGCAAATTCATCGCCGACCACTACATTAGGAGATTCAGTTTGCATACATCATAATACAACTGGGGGAGAAAAAGCAGACTTGGCCATCGAAATCGATTTACAGCCACAGCGGTCGGACGGTCAATCTGACCAGCATCCTAATAAGCCCCTAAATTCCTTTCTGTACTAAGTCATTTTATTCTGCTGCTTAAACTACTTACTGCTTCTCAATTAACTAATATTTTCCTCAAAGAGGATGTATGACTAATGATTTGCCATCCAAAATAATTATCTAGAGTTTCCCAGTTTATTTTGATATTTAGGAATATACTCATTCATAGATTGGGTACCATCAATTTCAAGTCTACTGTCAATCACTCCTCAGAATAACAGTCAGATTGAGGAAATAAATGTCTAAAATTGTTTTGTCAATCTTAAACCATGAACCAACAAGAACAATAGGTTTTGTGGTTCCCATTAGCAATATTTGTCTTCACAATCAATCATTTCCTGAGATTGCACAGTCCACCTCAGTCCCATCAGTTACCCTCCTTCATCCTCTATCATATATGTCATTAACACAAGCTCCTAGTTTTAAAAAAGACGATTTGTGTGGTTTTTATTTGTTTCCTGACCGCCCTTGATTTCATCCCAAATTTGCACCTACATATATGGGTAATTTTCCAGTTTTACGTTTGATGAGACAAAGTGCAGCCACTATAGATCTACCAAAGGAGCAGTGACTTCAACTGGTCTTTCACATATCTATAATGAATACTTCCACATACAAAACTATGGGGTCCATTACGATGTCGGGCGGATTTCCTCCGCCAGGCTGGTGGAGGAAATCCGCCCGACATCTATTGCCCAATTCCCCCCCGCCATATTAGGATGGCGGAGGGGACCGTGGCGGTGTGAAATGATTAATATGGAGGCGGTGTCTGTTAGACACCGCCCGCCATATTACAATGGGCTTTTGCTGATGCTTTTCCGTGGTGACAATGCCGCCACGGAAAGGCATGCGGAGACTCCCTGCGGGGGCCCCTTGCGGGCCCCCTGGGAGTCCGTGGCTAGGGGGTGCACATGGTGGGTACCTATGGTACCCCCCCAGCATTTCTAAGTGTAACATGGCATGTTGCACTTAGAAAAGCACAACTTGCACTTTTACCATTGCGGCGGGCAGAGATTTCTGCTCCGCCCGCCGCAATGGTAACTATACAGGATGCGCCCGCCTGTGTGGCGGTCGCATCCTAATGCCCTGAACGGAACCCCCGCCCTTATGGCGGGCGGTCCCGGGTCCCGGTATGGTGGCGGGCGGACTAAGTCTGCCCGTCATCATAATGGCCCCCTAGGTGTTCCTTTACTGTGGTCATCAAAGATGGTACATAGAGTTTGAAATTTAAGCTGTTATTGTTTCCAGGAGAGTGTAAGGGTAATTGAAATATGTGTTGGCCTGGAAAGAGTATAGACCAGCAGAATGCGCTTGGAAACCTGGCACATTTATTTGCGTCCCTCAATTAGTTGCTTCATTTCATTAATAGTTCCTTAACAAATCAGCATCTATAAGGGAGGACCCCAAATGGGAAGGGTGCTGTATGGGGCATGTGGACACTGAGGCTTGCTATTGGAAAAACATGTTATAAGTCGAAACAAGAATCCATATGATACTGTCATGGACCAGTCTCATAGGGGTCTGGGACTGTCATGGCAATCGAGGCCCCAGAGCTTCTAATTTGGAAATGCCAAGGGGTGAGACTTCCCGGTCATGGGTGGCAGTAATGCTTTATAGCAATTCACTTCCCTTGGGAAGAAGCCTGGCAACTTTCCTATTGTATTGGCCCCTTCATCATTGCTGTAGTTCATTTACTGTAATACCTGCCCTTGGTTATTGGTATTGAAGAAGAGCCCTTATTTCATTAAAGAAAAAGGAGGCAAATAGTATCCCACCTTCGATATACATAAATGTTTTCCTCCCTCCGTCTCTAGCAGTTTATTATATCTCTTTTGATTATTATCAATGTCGGCATTAGCATAGGGGATCAATCTGGACTATACTGATAAAAATGAATGTCTCCTGCAAGAAAGACTTTTGTACTGAGGGCTTTGGTTAAATGAAGAAGAGATTGATTTAGCTCGTCCATGTTTTTTATTATTATTTGCAATTGAATTTCAACATAGTTAGTAATCTCAGCACATCAAGAAAAGAAGAATTTATGGGGTGAATTTTTTGGGGAGCGATGCCCAATCATAGTGTTTGGTGTCTTACTTTGATGTTAATGTCTTTTTACTTACCAGTAATCTTCATTACCCCGATTAGGGTCCTCCCCGTCCCAGTCCTTACTATGTGAGGCAGTCCTGCCCTCACCCAGCCAATCACAACGCCAGTATGTTTAAACTTCATGCACCGCCCACCTAATGCCTTGCCTGTTATCAACAAGACTCCGACACAAACACAGCGGGCGGGAGGGAGGATCGAGGACTGGGACGGGGAGGACCCTAATCGGGGTAATGAAGATTACCGATAAGTAATAAGACATTATCCCCTCATGGGTCTGCCTCGTCCCAGTCCTTACTAAGTGAGGAACTCACAAGCAGAGAACCAATTAAAAAGCAGGACACCAGGGATCTATGCATGGTACAAAACTTTAATCAATAAAAGATCAATGAACAATAGCGTTCAAGACGCCAACAGAAAAACTGTCAGCAGAGGCATGTAAAACTTCAAGCCTATAATGTCGCACAAATGTGTGATGAGACTGCCAAGTAGCTGCCCTACATATCTCCTGGAAAGAGACCTCTGCCGCCTCAGCCAAGGAAGCAGACACAGAACACGTCGAACGTCCCAGTACATGAGACAGGACTTGTAAGATTGGCAGACCGTCAAATGCACCCACCGACTGATCGTGGAATCGGAAACCTTCTTCCCTTTAGCCACACCCCCACAGGAGGAGGGGAATGGGAGGAAATGCATACAGAAGACCCGAAGGCCAGGGAATCGAAAGAGCATCCACCGCCCAAGCCTGAGGACACAGTACCTCCGAACAAAACTGGGGAAGGAGAGAGTTAAGAGGAGACGCAAAAAGATCAATCCATGGAGTCCCGAACTGAAGGCAAAGGGACTGGAACAGAGGAAGAGAGAGATGGTACAGAACAGAAGATGAGAGGTTGCGGCTCAGAGCGTCCGCATGAAAATTCAACTGTCCCGGAATTTACACCACCCTCAAGGCCAACAGATGAGATCAAAGCACAAATTATGGAGGCCAACATGTTCAGAGATGCGCACCGGGTACCCCCTGACGGTTCAGGTAACAACGAGCCATCTGGTTGTCGGTACGAACCAACAGATTCGACCTAAGGAGATGAACCTGAAAGAACTGCACCGCCTCCCAGATGACCGCCAACTCCCGCCAGTTTGAGGAACGGGCGCCGTCCCCCTGAGACCACCGACCCATGGCTTCCAAGGACCCCACAGTGGCCCCCCACCCCCAAAGACTGGCATCCATCGTCAAAGCCACCAGTCCATGTCCCGAACCAGAGCATGGAGGAGAGGAACCAGAGCCTCGTAATCCACCCGGGAAGGGTCCCACCGAGCCAACAGATGAGTCACCAAGGGCTTGAGATGGAGGCAAGCTCAAGGTACCACAGCAGTGGTCGCAGCCATCAAACCCTGGACCCGCAACCAAACACGAGCCGGTGCAGAGGGACGACTCAAAAGATCCCGCAACAGAGTCTGCAGGGAAAGATCCATGCAGGAGGGAGAAACACCGCCCCCATAGAGGTGTCAAACAGACCCCCGATGAACTGAAGTCTCTGAACAGGATCCAGATGAGACTTGGCCGGATTCCCCAGCTCATGGAACTGGGACAACGTAGCCTCCACCGCCAGAAGAGCCTGAGGAAAAGAGGAAGCAGAGACCAAACAATCATCAATATAGGGAAACACACTGAAACCCTGAAGTTGCAAAACCCCCACAGCAGGAGTCAATACCTTGGTAAAAGTCCTGAGAGCAGTGGAGAGGCCATACGGCAGAACCTGAAACTGGAAAGGCCTCCCCTGGACAGCAAACCTCAGGAACCGTTGACTGGCAGGATGGACCGGAACGTAAAAATAAGCGTCCTCTAAGGGAAGCAAAAAAATTTGCCCTCCTGGATGAGGGGAATGACGCACTGTAACGTGACCATCAGAAAATGATCCAACCGCACCAATTTGTTCAGGAATGCCTATTCAATATGGGGCGGAAGGAACCATCGGGTTTTGGAACCGGAAACAGATGGGAATAGAACCTCAGGCCCACTTCCTCCACTAGAACCAGCACCATAGCCCCTTTCCGTAACAACATGGCGAAGCCAGACAACATGGCAGATCGCGCACGGGGTCGCTTGACAACGGGGTAACCAGAAAACAATCCTGAGGGGGAGGGCCCCAGAAGGGAATCTGGTAACCCCACCTGATGACAGACAAGACCCACTGGTCGGAAATCAGAGCTGACCAACGGTCCAGAAACAAACGGAGACGAGCTCCCACAGCGGCATCGTCACTTCTGTCCTGCGCCAGAGGGAGGCTGTTGCTGCTGCTGCTGTTGCTGAGACCGGGATTTATAATGGAACGCAGCACCCGACCATGGGCCGAGCCACGAAAGGGCTGAGATGACAAAACTCCTTGAAACCCCTGCTTCTGGAAGAAAGACCTTTTCTTAGGAGCAGGCTGAAAAGGCTTTAACAACTTCTTCTCCTCCGCAGAGCGCTGCACCATCGTATTCAAAGCATCCCCAAAAAGACGGGGACCCTCAAAAGGCAGTTTATGGACCAAGGCCTTCTGTGCAGCCTCAAGACGCCAAGGTTTTGTCCACCGAGACCTCCTTCCAGCCACTGCTCCCCAGCAGCTGAGGAAAAAGCCCACAAGGAATTAAAAGTGACATCCGAGAGGAATTGCGCCAAGACCTCCATTTGAGCCAACACAGGAGTAGGGTCCACCTGATCCGGAAGACAGTCAAACTGTTTCTCAAAATCCTCAAGCAGGACGTGCGAAGCATAGGCCTCATAAGTGCTAGCACGCACCACAAAGTGAGAAGCGGCGTAAGAAGGCTTGAGAGCAGACTCCACCTTACGCTCCACCTGATCAGACAGGGAACCCTCCTCCGAGGACAAAGAGGAAGAAGAGGCAGAAGCCATAGAGGACAAAAGAGAATTAACCTGTGGAATCGCAGGAAACTGTGAATCAATGTCTGCCAGGCGATACCGTTTCCCCAGGAATTGTGGAATACCCTGCTTATCTACCTCAAGCCACACCTTTGTGAGGATATCCTTCAGGACATCATGGAAGGGGAGGTCATACACCACAGAGGAACTATACTGAGTGTAAATTCCCTCCTCAGTCAGGGATTTAGGGTCAAACCCAAGCACCTCTCAAATATGAACCAGCATGTCAGAAAAAACCTTGCCCTGGTCGTACTTTCCCTATGGGGAATTGTCCATGTCTTCCTCATCATTCTTAGCCCGCTTAGCTGCAGGCTCCAGCAACGCAAACTGGACCGCAGAATGAATCAAGTCCTGCAAATCCGCCCTAGAAATCTGCAAGACTTCATCCTCCTGTAGATCCTGAACATTATTCTGCTTTGAAATCGTCTTAGCAGGCAAAGGTGAAGAAGCCCCTTCACTAATGGTGAGAAATCCAGTGTCAAACAAACAGGAACTCAACACACAATCAAAGGAAGTGCCAGAAACATCCAATAAATACTGCCCCAATCATCCAATCACGCAAAGGTGAGACAGGTGAATGAAATTAAAAAAAGGGCAGCCCTGTAGTCTCCACCCACAGCCATAGGTCAAAAGACAATGGCCGGGGGGGCCTGACGCTGCACGAGAGCCCCAGCGCCGGAACGACCCGGGGACAGAAAACCAAAAAACTCCGTGCCCCAGCACATGAACAGAGAGCTACTCTGACCCGAGAACAGGAGCGCGGTTGACCGGAATACCGGAGCGGCCGTGCCGATAAAATAACAAGAAAAACAATGCAGAAACATAAAACTGCAAATACAAACACTCACGGCACCATCCTGAAGAAAATCCAGACCAGGAAACAGGAACCTGGAGCACCAGCGTTACGACTGACATCGGAGCAGAAAAAAAACAGGCATGGCGGTAGGTGGCCGGGGGTTACGTAGTTTAAACATACCGGCGTTGTGATTGACTGGGTGGAGGCAGGACTGCTTCACTTAGTAAGGACTGGGACAGTGAGGACCCATGAGGGGGTAGTGTTTCTTTCTTGTGAATGCAGGGTTGTGGGAACTGTACTCGCTTCTTTGAATGTGCTGTAAAAAATGCAGGAAAATAGAGGCTCCTATCTTGTAACAAAATCAAGGCGTAAGAATTTTATCCAAAATAAATTGTTGATGATTATTAAGTACACTCAGTTACTTTACACTCACTAGGGACAAGATCATGTTCAATAAAAAGTAGGTATTGCCTATTTTACTACATCAACCATAACTTTTAGAATTATCAGGTGAAACAATAAACAACTGACAACTTTAACGTGCACACACTACCTTGGGAGTATACAGTTTGACATATGATAGATAAGTCATGGTAGATTTTAAGACCAGAAGCAAGTGATAACAAATCATGCAGTTTGACATCATGACTAAAATCTAGGGGCCAGATTACGATCTTGGTGGATGGTATACTTCATCACAAACCTGACCGATATCCCGTCAGCCAAATAACAAGTTCCATAGGCTATAATGGAACTGTAATTTGGCGGACGGGATCTCTGTCACGTTTGTGATGAAGTAACACTTTCCGATAAGATCATAATCAGTCCCCTGGTTCTAATATGTTGGACACAAAGGCATAGGCTGTTTTTAAACACATTGTCAAATGATAAGCATCATTTGCATTATGATATTACTTATTTACATTGCAGCATACCATGATTTTAAACAACTGAAGCCAAATAACGGAGGAGGTTGAATTTCCTCAAAATGACCAAAATATCAAATGTAAAGAATATAGAAAGCATTAAAATATTGACTATCAAAATACACTATTGTTAAATATCGTGAAAATAATTGTAAAAAAACACTTTTTAATTAAAACTAGTCATTACAATGTTAAGTATTTGAAAAAATAGATATACATTTAAAAATACTTTTAAAGAAAACATTTATTAATTGAGATTTGTATTTTTAATTTAAATATAAACATATGCTTCATATTTAAAAAAGAAAAAAAATTACATTTATTTTTTAGAGAAGAATACATTTATTTAACCAAACGTTTATTTGATATTACTATGTGAGTAAAATTAAACAATCTAAAAGGCATTATAAGTAAATAAACCATTGTTAAACAAACTACAAGATTAAATAAATTATTTTAATTTACAAAACAACAATGTAGAAACATTTACTAATTATAAATATAAAATATTAGTTATGCCAAAATATATTTTCATTCTTTAATGCATTATACAAACCTCTACCAATTAATTATAATGGCCTCAAAAAATGTAAAAGTAAAAAATATACTCCACAAACATTATAGGACATTTAATTTAATATCATAATTACATTTGCCAACCGTCCTCCAGGTCAGAAAACTTTAAGGAAACTATACATATTTTTTTAGTGGGGGCTGATTTACTCTTCTAGCGTTGTTCTAAGAGAAAATGAGGAATGAGCATAAATTTCAGAGGAACAAATGTATTATTCTATCTACAGTCCTGAAAAAAATTTGATAAGTTCATTTAATTAGGGAAGTTCAGATCTACTACTCCAGTCCCACCAAAATGTGGCAAAATGCATATAATTAGGGAACTGCAGTAAACATTGGAAAAGTGCATATGTCTGTGAGCCTTATTTTGATTTTGGGGGTGTGAGAGTGGGCCACCATGCTTGTGCCCTGCTCCCACACTGCCAAAGCCATAAGTAGATCACCTGCTGGATTCCAACTGGATTCCAGGTCGGGCGGTCCTTCGATGGCTGACCCACGGTGGTGCCTGTTTAAAGGCTCATCGGAGAGCTGTCACAGGCACTGGAATGGGAACGCCCTTGGGGGTTCCTGCAGGAAATTGACTGTTAAGTTCATGCCCTGCAGGAACTGGGGGTGTATGCAGACAGGGACCCCCTGAATACATTCCCTAGTGCAGAGGTAACAGGGGGCCCTGTAGTACCTACTTTGTTTCCTCTCTGCCACACTTTTCATGGCGGGCTCACTGCCTTAAAAACAGACAGGAACCTGTAATATGCTTGGCAGGGCTGCAGCTACCCTGCCAAGAATATTGTGGCCTCAAGACTACCACAACACCACCAGACATCTCTGAACCCTGGTGGTTGAGGTGGTGCCAATGTGGTCCAACTGCCCAAGTCGTAATGGGGCAGTTAGACCGCCAGTGCCTGCACCACCACCATGGCTATGGCATTCCGATGGACCGCTGTAATCATAATAAGGCCCTATGTCTATTAGTAGTCTAACTCTGGTACAACAAACATTGAAGAAAGTTCATATAACTGGGGATGTCCAAAATAATGTTCTAACTTTAAACACAATTTTCCTAACATTACATTCATATTTGTTAAAAATGATTAAAAAAATCAAAAAACAATCCTATCAATGTTACTTTTAAATATGATGTACTATAAAATGTATATGAAACACGCTTAGAAAATACAAGTAACATAACATTACATTAAAGGGCCCATTATGATAGCGGGCAATCCGCCCGCCATCCACTCTCGTTTTCCACCCCGCCATATTAGTATGGCGGGGGTACCTCGACGGATGGAAAGACCGTCCGCCGCTTTTCCGCCCCGGTCGCCTTGCGGCCGGGGCGGAAAAGGAATAATATGGTGGCGGTGTCTATCAGACACCACCAGCCATATTATGATGTGTTTTGGCAAGGCCTTTCCGTGGCGGCAATGCCGCCACAGAAAGGCAGGCGGATTTCACTCTGGGGGCCCCGTGCGGGCCCCCAGAGTGAAGGAGAGTGAAGGAGAGTAGGGGGGTGCACACGGGGGGTACCTGTGGTACCCCCCCTTCATTTGCATTTACAAAGCGGCAGGCATCGCGCGGTGCCTGCCGCTTTGGAAATGCAAATGTGAAAGTGCTTTTTCAGCATTGTGGCGCACAATGCTTAACATGCAGGATGTGCCTGCCACTGTGGTGGGCACATCCTAATACCACCCCCGGGACCCCTGCCCTTATGGCGGGCGGTCCCGAGTCCCGCTAGGATGACGGGCGAATCATAATTACCCCCTTAATGTTTTAAAACCTTTTAATATGATGCAAATTGACTATTTTTTTTTTACAGAAATTTAAAATAAAACATCAGCAAAAGAATTAAATAATTATAAACCTCAATATTTTTTAAAATATTTGCAATACAAATGTCCATATGTATTGAAAAATATACAAAATGATAATCTCGCATTGAAAAATATAGTATAATATTAATTACTATACATTTAAAAGAACACTACCCAATATGTCCTACTAAAACACCAGCAACCCAAAAGCATAACATGTGCAAAAATATGCTATGAAACAATATTTTAGCATATATTTATATATATCAATTCACAACAAAGATAAACACAATATGTAACACAATTCAACAATATTGACTACTAAAGTATTTTAATAAACAACATGTTAAACATCAATATTATTCTAAAAAAATATGTACGTATCCCTCAATATTTAAAATCATGATATTTTGATACTCCAGGTTATTTTGACTTTGATAATATAATCAAACAATATTTTGGCACCTTACCACAAGGGAGAGCACCTGTGATAAAGCTAAAGTTAGCCTCACCAGCAGATGAAGAAACCATGATGTAAGTGGCCCAGGGATAGAGTTAGAAGGCAAAGGACACCTTATAGCCATCCCAACGCCCACTTTAAATTCAGTTGAGACCAATCTAAACTTCGCAGCAAATGCCATAACTTTTGTTCTATAAAATAAAACTCTCTATTATGACTGAACTAAGAAGACTGTTGGGAAGCAAAATTGCAGCTCTTCATAGGTGATGGACAAGAACATTATTATTATTATTATCATAGTTATTTTATGAAGCTCATAAATATCCTGTGGGTGTCCTGGTGTTAACATAAGGCAAACATTAATATCCTAGAATCGGATTGCCAGGGATTCTGAGGGAGGAAACCTCACAATTAGTTGTATATGTGTGTTTGGAAAGCTTTATGGAACTATAAAATGTTGGGTTTGGAGCAAAGTTACAAAGGCAGCCTGTTCCATGTCTTTGCTTTAACAACTTAAAAGGCCCATCGCCCCTCCATTTTTGTTCTATGAAACTCAGGAACAATAAACATATTTGCGGATTAAGAGCAAAGGTTTCTTGAAAGGGTATATGTTTTAAACATAGAGGTAATAGAATTGACACATTTACAATCGTAGGCTTTATGACCTAGACACAGGGCCTTAAACTAGCATCTATAATGGACCTGGAGCCAATGTAACTTTCTTCCATTTGTCTAGATGTTGTTGAATTTCTGAATCCAAAATATTACCCTAACCCCTGCATTCTGGACCAACTGCAATTTGCGCACCAAATAGCTAAAAAGCCTGACATACAGCGCATTGCAGTATTCCAGTCTGCTGATGATCAATGCTTCCAATAATAACTGTGTAAACTGTTGAGAAATAATTGTTAAAATCCTTTTTATCTAGCTCAAAATCATAACACAGCTATTCATAAGCTTTCTTAATGAGTGTCAAATGACAGTTTATTGTCCAATGTGGCACCTAGGTAACAAGCTCTAGTTGTTGGGAACGGACATGGTCCTAGAGGCTGAGGGCAAAGACCAACAGGATTGCTTGCCAAACACTAATACTTTGGCTTTTGTCTGAGTTTAGTCATAAATAATTTGCATTCATTCAACTGGCTTCTTAAACAAGACAGTGTTTGAACTGGTCTTGTTGGTAGCTAAGATTACACTCCATGCAGAAAATCGGATGCTTATCATTAGCATAGCCTTAAAACTGAAAGCCAAAGAAAGCAATCAAGTCCACAACAGGGACTCCACTGACGTGAATGTTCGGAGCTGAACAATATGATGCCATTTCAACCACCTGTATTTTCCTGGCCAGAAAGGACTGCACAATTAAAACAAATTCCTTGAATACCAATTTAACTCAGTCTCATCAACAAAACCATGTGAGAGATGGTAAATAGGCAATAGTAGGCTTCTCCCAATTTATCAGTCCTTGCCGTGATAGTACGAAGTTAGCAGGAGAGAAAGATTCTAGAGCTCAGAGGTGCATAACCTACTTAACGGGGATAATATGGCCGGGGGTCTTGCGATCCCCCGCCTTCCAAAGACAGTCATGTTTCGTGTCAATGTGTCCTGGGTTAATGTGGGTCCACAGGGAGGGGGGCGGTAGCCGTCGCTGACCATGTAGAGCTCAGAGGTGCATAACCTACTTAACGGGGATCAGTTTTTTTAAATAAGGCATTCCCGTCAAAATACAATCTGGTTTGGGAAAAAACTGCAGAATGCTTGGTTCTGGGCCCGGAGCGGGTGTGGACAGACACAAAAGGTTTTGTATTTGGCTTGCTCCTCTGCACCAGCAGAGCAGCCTCTCTGTAAGTCTGCTGAACACACACAAAGCTGCCATCAAAAAGTAAGAAAAGTGCGGTCTGCACGCCGTGTCTAAGGAAAACTCAAGACAGCTGCTCTAAAATGGATCCTTCCAAAAAGTTAATAAAAATGGAGGTTCCAAAGCCTGAAAAATCGCCAAGCAAAAGTGATTTTTAATATGATATGCCCCTGCAAAGAACATCAAATGTACCTCCCAAACTTCTATTTTCTGATAATAATCATAAAAGAGGCTTTAAAAAACTTTTTCTAAAACCTGGAAACCCAACCATAAAATGAGTCTTACATTTTGCACACACGAGAAGCTTCCATCCTTAAATAAGCAGACAGAAGTCTGCACATTGTGTCTAATCAAAGAAATGCACTCCTCAAGATGCCCGCCCAAAAATGGAACATTACCTACTGGCGGTCGCCAGTAGGTATATATAGTTAGGATTTTTTCTCTATGGGTTTTTTGAAAATTCTATGTCTAATAACTTTGGCGTTTGTGGACGGAATCGGCTGAAATTTTCAGGAAAATGGCACATTTTGTTTCTGAGCAGCCCTTGAAAATTTGGGGGGGGTTCGTCCAGTGGGGGCCGAGAAAAAAGGGGGGTCCCAAAACGTGTTTTTAACATTGAGTTTTCCATAGGGCGGTTGGCCTCACTTTTAGCCCGAACGGCTGAATGGATTTGCACGAAACTTGGCAAAATTGTAGGGACTGGTAGCCCGATGTGCCTTTTGTAGGTCTCAATATATGTGCTCCAGTGGATTTTGAGAAATTAACGTTTAAAAAAAGATATATATCTGTAACAGCGGACCGGTTAGCGCTCTGGTTCGCGGACTTTTCGCGCAACGGAGCTTTGTGAAGCGAAGCTGATTGGTTCTCCGGCGTCTGTCAACATTCCAAACAGTCCGTAGCGGCCGCCATCTTGTCTCTCGGTAGGATCGAGAGACAAGAGGAGGTCAAAACAAAGGGGGAAATAACTATAAGGGGGCATAGTAGATCCTCGCTGACCCCCTAGGTTTGATGTGGAGGTTTTAAAAGGGCCCCGCGGGGCAAAAAAAAAACAAAATAATAATAATCGAACGGCTGAATGGATTTGCACGAAACTTGGCAAAATATTAGGGACTGGTAGCCCGATGTGCCTTTGCTAGGTCTCAATATATGTGCTCCAGTGGATTTTGAGAAATTAACGTTGAAAAAAAGATATATATCTGTAACAGCGCTCCGCTTCGCGTACTTTTCGCGTTACGGAGCTTTGCGAAGCTGATTGGTTCTCCGGCGTCTGTCAACATTCCAAACAGTCCGTAGCGGCCGCCATCTTGTCCCTCGGTAGGATTGAGAGACAAGAGGAGGCCAAAGCGAAGGGGGAAATGACCATAAGGGGGCATAGTAGATCATTCCTGACCTCTTAGGTTTGATGTACCATTTTGCCAAGTTTGGTGTAATTCCGTTCAGCCATTCAGGCTGTAGACGTATGTAAATGTCCTATGGAAAATTGCATGGGGAAAACACATTTGAAAGTGTTGAAATTTAGAACCAATTAAAATGTTACTTTGGTTTTGTATTTGTGTGTGATGAAAGTTAATTGGTTATGTATATATGTCAAATGAGAGGAAACCACAGCCATTTTGTGATACTACTGTCTGAGGTACATTTGTGAGGAATTTTTGGTGGTGAATTTCTGGTGTTTGATTTACACAGTACTAACACTTCTGCTACTTTTAAAAAGGTGAGTTGTTAATTTGTAAGGGGAACTATGTTGTACACTTGAAGATAATTTGAAAAATGTTTTCTGTTATTTATTTGCAGTCCTTCTGTTATACTAAATACTTGATGAAGTTAGTTTTATATTATGTATTACTAAAAACGATAAATGAAAGTGATTATTTTTTTCTGCAATTTACAGCAAGCAATTTCAAAATAAAATGGCTCACAATGAAGAGACCGTGGCAATTTCTTTTGAATTGTCCACTACATTGATTGAAATTGAGAGCACCAATAATGAAATATTGTCACAAGGAGGACATGACTTGTATGATTCCATTAGATTGATTGAAATGGACAGCACCAAGAATGAAATATTGTCACAAGGAGATGACTTGAATGATTCCACTACATTGATTGAAATTGAGAGCACCAATAATGAAATATTGTCACAAGGAGGAGATGGCTTGTATGATTCCATTAGATTGATTGAAATGGACAGCACCAATAATGAAATATTGTCACAAGGAGGAGATGACTTGAATGATTCCACTACATTGATTGAAATTGAGAGCACCAATAATGAAATATTGTCACGAGGAGATGACTTGAATGATTCCACTACATTGATTGAAATGGACAGCACCAATAATGAAATATTGTCAGAAGGAGGAGATGACTTGAATGATTTTTTTGATCAATCTCTTGATGGCGAATTTATCGAGTGTTTGGAGACCATAGAGTTACAAGAATCATCATTGCAGACTTTTAATGAGGAGATTCCAGATGAGATGATTGAAGAGGAAATTACTGATGAGGACATGTTACTAGTTGTTTCAAATTTAGAAAATTCTGAAGAATAAATTTATATTTAGAAATCAAAAATTGTTTGAGACATTATTTATTTTTATTTTTAATTTATGAGGTTGTAGCGAAGTGATTGTAGTATAAAATGAGACTTATAGTATAGAGTGCAACATTTTTATGTTACATGGTAAGTTTACTCATATTTACTTCCCTTCTGCCACTATATTATCTCCAATGTGTATTTGACATGTCTTCTTCATCTCCGGCCTCCTTTCTCTCACTGTGTGTCTCCGATGCATCTTATCGCTGGTATTTTGTGTAATTACAGAAGAGAGTAAAATAAAATAGTTCGGAACGTGAAAAGGGGGCAAAGTAGAGTACTCCTCACCCCCTAGGCCTTTTTAGGCGGTCCCAAAAGGATCAGTTTCTGCTTTCCTGAGAGATTATGGTATGAGTTCCATATACCACAATAACTTGCATTACAACATGCAAGATATCTATCTCCTATTACCAACTTTTGGAGATATTCGCGCTAAGCGCGAATATCTCCAAAAAGTAACACCTGCCCTGAGCAGTTCTTAGCCATGTTATCCAATGGGAGGTGGATAACATGGCTAAGAGTATTAGCTCGGTAATGCATGAATATCGCTGACTTTTTAGCGATATTCATGCATTGCGGCCGTTTATTATCGCATTTGCGATAAACCTTGATAATAGTAAGGTTTATCTTCGATAATTTCTGACGATGCTTAGTGGTAAAAAATTGGTTGGTAAGCATCGTTAGCGATAAATATCGCTTAACTTTGGTAATATGCCCCAACGTCTGTTAACGTTCGATTCGAAGGAAATGAGGAAGTGTTGAAAAACATTGTCTGCGCCATCTTGCCTTTTTTGAAATGCCACACTTTTGTCGTGCACGGCAGCCATTTTAGATGTCTTGACCAGACCCACTCTCTGCACGCTGTCGATTCGTAGCATGGCTCCTCACCCTCGTAAGCATCTCCCCCAGGCACTGGTCACCACCGCTCTCTGTCTTATGCATGGGCAATAAACCTTCCCCCATCTGCGCTGCTCTTCCCTGAGAATCACACTCTGTGCCCGCCCGACACCTCCCTTTCGCCCTATTCACTACCGCACCCTCTGACACTCCTCTTCCTCTGTGTCCGAATGTCCAGGCCGGTCCTAGGCTATCAGCTAGCCCTGCAGATGTAGTTTATGGCCCCAGCTGTAAAGAATCACCCCTCTTCAAAGGAGTTATAGTAGATCAAGGCCCACACCCGATGTGATCCGTCACAGCACACGCGTTCCTACTATCTGAAAACCATCCTGTATTGTGATTGGGGAGGGGACCGAGCCTGAAGCGGAAGATTCCAGGAATGACTCTTTGTACATCAAAGTTTTTACAATTATGTGTCACATTAAAAATATATAGCACTCCAACAAAGTAGTAGGAATATAAAACTTTAATAACATATAAATATATACAACAAAACAAAAACAGTAAAAACATTTAAACAACGAAGAGACCGTGGCAATTTCTTTTTAATTATCCAATAGATTTATTGAAATTGACAGCACTAATAATGAAATATTCTTGTCAGTAGCGGTCTGTTGTGCGAATAGTTCCAAGGCAGCAGAACGCGCTGAAATCTAGATGGCACGAAAGTGATGTCTAGTAAGTTGCCGCCCAGCAAAAAACGGCGTGGGGCGCCGCGGGGGTGAGTGAGTCCAGTAGGCACCACAGCTATTCTTACCGGCATTGCAGAATTACTGCTGGGGACAATGCCTGTGCTGTAGCAGGGTCACAGCAGAAACAAAAAGGATTCTGTTGAAGATGTTGTTGGTTTTCAATTTGAAAACAGTTCTGGTGTCAACTGCTATGCTAATGTAGTGGTTAATGTTTTGTTTTCTCTAGAAAATGTAAAAGAGGGGGAGGCAGTCCAAAGTTCCGTTAAAAGGGCAAAGGAAAGGATCGGTGGTTTGAACTATCAGTCAAAAAGGGGAGGGGGTGCAATAATTTTTCCTACCGGGTCACACTGTGCTTTCACCGGAAGTAAGGTCTGCAGGATTGTAGTAATTCAAAGTGAGGCTGGCGCCAGCATGGGAGCGCCGACGTCCCGCGGATACAGTTTCGTCACTCCACGGGCGATCATGGCAGTCATTCCCCATCGGGGGTCGGAGACTCCCGCGGCTCCTCTAGAATCTTCAAGGTCGTGGAGGACTACGGTGGTGGAGTCAACCAGTGACCGGGCCATTTCTTTATGTTGGGCCCGCTCTTGCCAGGTCGACCGCCATTTTGAGAGTTCGGCAGCTACCGGCGATCGCGGGGTCACATGAGCGGACGGGCTCCACCCTGCCGGGCGAGACGTTGCAGCATGGCCACAGTGGAAGAACCGTTATCTAGGTCGTTCCGAAACTGTGCAGCACTGTAGTTGTTAGGATGCCACCGCCTGGAGCGCTGAGGGTGCAGCTGGGAAGCCTCCACCTGGGGAGGCGGGAGAGGCCTGTTCGCACCGTCTCTCCCTCCCAGTGCACCCCACGGCGTCTCGCTTGAGATTTGTTATGGCCGGACCAGGCGATGAGGACGAGGGGGGGGTCGGAGGCATGTGCAAGACATCCCCCTCCAGTGTTGTCGCAGCCATTATAAAAGAAAGAAGTGTCCCGTCCGTCTTCGGGCCGGGCTTCCGGTGGATGTCGGCCGGACGCCCCTGGCTCTGGCCCCATGAACGGGTTTCTTGGTTTATCGGCTGCAGCCGGATCCCGTCGGCCTCGGCCCCCCGACCGTTGGTGGTCGGACCGGAAGAGCATGTGGCGGGACTACCTGCAACTCTCAAGGGCCACCGCGGCCGGACTGGGAGAGAGAGGGGAGGGTCGAGGAGACATTCCCCCCCCCTGCAACTGTTCAGCGTTGTAAAGGCAATCCCCTGGCCGGGTCCCGCTGGTCTCGGCCTCTCCTCCGGCTACACCCTACGTTAGGATCTCCTGGCCGAGGCGTGGCAGCAGGACCTGCCTTATATGGGCTGCTCCCGGCTGGGCGTAGCCGGAACCCTGCCCCACCTTGGAAGTTTCCAGAGTGGGGGTGGATGTTCTACTGACTTGCATTTTCCCTAGTCTATCGATTTTTTTGGCGTGGCAGGCGGTGGGACAGCGAGGGGTGATTTGGTTTCTCTTACTGTTTTTCTGGTCTCTCACCACTGGCATATTTTAACGTTTTCTTGTTTCTAGGACATTAATAGGTTTTATCATTACGTTATGTTATCGTTTCTTTGTTCGTTGTTTAATAAAAGTTCATGTTCATCAGTGGCCTACTGATTTTCGTTTTCCTATTTTTTTCTTTCCAGGTTGTTTCATGGTAAAGTTTCTGTTAACAGGATACAGTGATCACTTCGTTATTATTGCATATGTCCTTTTCACTAGGGGTGCTCTCTGGTCGGGCCAGATGACGTATCTCTAGTAAATGGTCCGGGTGAAAAAGGTGCATCAATCAGTGGGGAGTAGATAGGCATGACAGATTACAACGGGGGAGAACGGTCCGCATTACGTACCCTTTCACTACTTGCAAAGATTTTCCTACGTTTATTTGCAAACAGGGAATACCTCCAAAAAGAACTAATTCCCAAACAGTCAATGTTCGGACAATCAATCAATCAATGAGGAATGAAATAGGTACGACGTGTTAAAGGCTTGCGTTACCTACCCTTCACTATCTGCAAAGGGAGATAGAATATTCCTATTCTTCCTCGTTTGCAGGTAGAGAAGATCGTTAAGAGAATTAACTTCGAACAATTCAATGCTCGATTGAAACAATCAACAAGGGGTACTGTGAACACAAATGAACGCCGCTTATATACATACGCATTGCTATTTTCAACAGGTTGTTCCTAATGTTTCTATTTTAGCGAGGTCAAAAGAGATCCCATTAGTGGCCTACTGATTTTGCTCGATTCCTTTTGTTTTTTTACACGATTTTTCGCTATCTGCAAAGACTAAACAGAGTATTGCGACTCTGTGCTTGTTTGTAAATAGAGAATGAACCAAAGAGAACAATCAATCAAATGGAGAGAGAAGCAGGCACGACGGATTACAAAGGGGGAAAGGGCTGCGTTAACTACCCTTCACTATCTGCAAAGAGAGAGTACTCCTAATAGAAATGAGGGGTGGGGGGCAGCAATCAAAGCAGATCAGTGTGCATAAACACGAAAAAAAAAATTCTTACCACGTACTTGACATTCGACAGCTTATGATATTTGCTATTAAAAAACCATTGAAATTCACTGAAAAAACCATAGGTTATAGACCATATATAGTTAGGAATTAGCATTTACAAAACCTTGAAAATTCACTGAAAAAACCATAGGTTATAGACCATATATAGTTAGGAATTAGCATTTAAAAAACCTTATTTTACTCACACAAAACCATTGAAATTCCATATATAGTTAGTTGCACTAACTATATATTGCGCACCCGCAATCCACTGCTGATGATGTCACATATTACATCATTCATGACATGGTCAGTGACATCACTGATGACATCACTGATGACATCTCAAATGACATCACTGATGACATCACTGATGACAACATCCAGTGACTATGTTTCTGTAAAGTTAAAATATGTCTTACATATTGAAGAATGAGTGGATGTATAAGTGTCTGGACGAAGGATTTAGTAGGTGCATGACTGAATGTATGAGTGAGTGATTAAATGTGTCTCACTGAGTGCATGGGTTAGTGACTAAACTGTCTTAATTTGTGCATCATTATGTCTGTTGTTCTGTAAACTGCTGCATGTGTTGATCAGTAGCTATATGAGTAACTATATGGGTTATTGATTGATTGCCCAAGTATTTGCATGGGAGACTGAGTGTGTGTGTGGCTGGATGGGAGGTGTGTGACTCTGTACAGATCAATGTGTACTTGTATCAATGATTGTATAAGAGAGTAAGTATGTGTTAGTATATGGTTGAAAACGTAAGGTGCTCTATGTTTAACTGTATAGAGTAGAAAATGGAAGTGTGATTGATTCTTTACAGGACTGACTAGGTGTGTGAGTAACTCCATGGATGAGTGGCAGAGTGTGAGTGTCTGTATAGGTGTATGAGTGCATATGATAGTGTTGTAAAGATGAGTGATTGTATGTATGAATGATTGTATGGGTGAATGAGTGAATGTGTGTGTAGACGTAGGAATCAGTGAGTACGTATGTAGTAACTAGTATTGGTGTGTCAATGGTTTCAAAAATTATACTCTGTTTTTAACACTGGGTGAAACAGGTTATATTAAAATGTGAGGAGATGCATTGTATTGTCACATGAATGATATCATCAGTGATGTGATCATTGATGTCAAGTGAGATTTCATCAGTGATGTCATTTGAGATGTCATCAGTGATGTCATCAGTGATGTCACTGACCATGTCATGAATGATGTAATATGTGACATCATCAGCAGTGGATTGCGGGTGCGCAATATATAGTTAGTGCAACTAACTATATATGGAATTTCAATGGTTTTGTGTGAGTAAAATAAGGTTTTTTAAATGCTAATTCCTAACTATATATGGTCTATAACCTATGGTTTTTTCAGTGAATAGATATATGGATGGATTTGTCCTATTGACCCAGCACCATCAGACTGCCCCTTGTTCCTGGCTTATTTATGTTGGTGAATGGAACTTAACATCTACCCAAAAAGGAAGATCAAGGGAGTGGTAACCAAGGGGCATTTTAGCAAGAACCTTGTTAAAATTATCGCCGTTTTAGCGGCAGGAAACTGCAGCTAAAACAGCGATAATGGGCTTGCTAATATGCATTATAGAATTCCAATAGAAGAGCAGGTTAGATGTGCAGGACATCTAACCTGGGCTTCTATTGGAATTCTATAACGCATATTAGCAAGTCCATTATCGCTGTTTTAGCGGCAGGAAACTGCCGCTAAAACTGCGATAATTTTAACAAGGTTCTTGCTAATATGCCCCCTCAGGTTCTTTATTATGTATGGAGGTGCACTGCCTTAGTCTGCACTCTGGTGTACCCTTAACTAGGGTGATCGTCCAGGTGATTGACCCCGATTACAGTGAATACACCATACTCCCTTACAGCTATAAACTTGTGAATGTCTTGAGGGCAGTGCATAAATGAAAGTTGAACTGGTTGTTCAAAGTCGCCAATCTGACCTGCATTACCAAGTGAGGAAGAGATCCCTCTCCCATTGTGCTGAAAACCTCCCGGGGCACAGAAAAGCGGGTGTAGACGCCCACTGTGCAACCTGGGCTCTTTGTGTAATAGGTCTCCAAACCCTTCCAGGAATCCTAACAATAATCCCCAAACTGAAACAAAAGGAAAATTCATTGTCTGTTACAACCATTGGTGTCACACTCGCTCTCACTTTGTTAATCACGGGGAAGGTCTACGTACTAGAACGCAGCAAGGTGGAAAACATGAGAGATCATCCACACTGAGAAAATGTGTTTGCTGCCAAGAAAACCAGAGGAAATAAAAAGTATATGCAGATGCACACATTGTGGTAAACAGAAGCCAATGCAAAAAAAAAAAATCTTTTCTCATATGCAAACTTTCAGAAACAAGTAAAAGTGCGAACATAAATCAAGCTACCGCTGAATCCATAAGCAACATGAAAAAAACGATACATTGAGATCTATTTGCAATCTAAGTCAGAATTAACATTTGTGCTGAGTAGCCAGTGAGAGTGATTCTAAATAATACATGAGAATACATAAACATGTCTAATTTTGGCACCCGAAGGATGTGGAATGCTACACTCTCCTAAACATGCTGAAAATGTGTTATTATATGCAGCCCGTAATTATTCTGCTTTTTACTGTTTCACATGCGTACATCAGCAAAACCTATGGACGCCTAAATATTGATAAAGATGAGAGACAATATATCAAATGGTAACATTGCTTGCCAGCTGGGGGAGGGGGATGGGCTTTCGATTTTTAAATATCTTCAACTAAATAGAAACAAGCAACGAAGGATGAACAGTGTGATGCTGTTTAGGGCACTGCAAATGTAAGGAGATGAGGAGCAAACGAAACCTCTGTGACATCAATAACATCTGTGCCTGGTGTAGGTAGAGTTCTTGCAACTAATTTACACATTAGTTAAGAAAATGAAGCAGAATGATGGTGATTTAGCTTTTCTTTACTCTGCTTTTGCAGCAGTTGTTGCTGTGTTTTTTTTGGTGGTAAAACAATCTTATATCTATTATTGATGCTAAGCACAAAAGGAGAGTGAATCAATCAGCTATCAATTAATTATCAGCATTTTTCCAAATACTAGTGCATACATTGCTTGCACTAGATTTTGCTCTAAAATCGACTTCTGAATAATAATATTTGGTGGTTATTTCGAGGAGTGGTAGATGGAAGGTGAATATCTGCCAAATATTGCCATATGCCTACCTTGCAGATTCTTAAACCTCATGTAGATTTGGGTAAACTGCCTAGGATTACTTACCAGTAATCTTTATTAACTGTAATCCTATCACCATTGTACCAGTCATTACTTATGAGGTTGTACCTCCTCCAGACAGGCTAAATAAAGTAGAAAATGTTGTAAATGAAACTGGCCCTGGACGCCCTATACTGCTTTGTTTACCCACATTCCTCCTGTTTGATTGGTGAAGGACACTAGGATCTTCTTTCAGAGTTATTCTGCTAGTTTTTGGACTCTGCACACTGGGGCACTGCTATCTAGTGCCCAGTGTAAGTACTCAAATCCCTGCAACATGGATACATTGGCTAACTCATTATTGGCATATTTAACTTTTCTATTGGGCCTTATATGAGCGGACGTGAAAAGTTAAAAAACACCTTTGCACTGCAGCATTTATTGTCCCATCCTCTTTTATGACATAGGAAAACATGGATTCAGGTCTACCATTGTGGCATGACTGCTGAAGTGTAAGCCATGCAGTGCGACCTGTCACAATAACCCTTTTGACAGTTAAAACCTTCATCCTCACACTTACTTTGTCTTGTAGCCTATATTCTAGGATGCATGGTATTTAAAATTAAGACAAGCACAAAGATAATGCTGTCATCTCCCTACAGTGACAAGGCCCCAAAAGTGGTTTTCACAGTGGCAGGCCTAACTGTCCCGTGTAGAATATATACATTCTTATACTGTCTCTCAGGAATTGAACAGCTAGAAAATAATGAAAACACTATTTTTTATAGTTAGTATAAATCCAATTCAATGGTTAAGTTTGACTTTTAGAAAATTGCCTTCCCCCTGCCTGAAGTTTCTGGTTGGCATCAACTCTCCAGCTTCTCCCAGCCTGTGCTTAGCCTGGGAAGGGGTGTGAAAGAGGTGTGAAAGTCCTCCCGGGAATAAACAATAGACTGACCTGAAGGTGCAGAGGTGATTCCTCTGAGCTCAATAAAATATGCAGGATGTGGCTGTTGGCACTCTGCTGACAACACAGTTTTAACTCCTGCATGGCAGGTCTGTCTGAAGCACATGTAAAGGTTTTACGCCCATTGAAGGGAGCAAACAGGGTTCCAGGACAATCCTTGTATAATATGACCCTGCTTGTGTCCTTCCGGACTTCTGTCTCTGGGATTGTTGTGAGTACAGTGCCTGCTCTAAACTGGTCTTTAGCGTTATATGTGAAAGGACATTAGGATGCTACACTAAACTCCCCACTCACAGCCTCAACCTTCAGAGCCCAAGTTTAGTGTGGCCTAAGACCTTCACCATTTTGGGCCTATTTGCGGTACAGCAAACAGAAACAACTGAAAAAGTAGGTAGGCCAGGGCTGAAAACAATGACTCCATTGGTAAGAAAGTGACCAAGAGTGTCTTAGGGTGGTCTCTACCCACAGACTAGTGAGCCTTGCAAAGCAGGACCCTCATCCTGCTTTTGTCACAACACTGGCAGACTTGCAAAAGAACAACAAGCGGACTGAACCTGCTGCACCTGGCATCTGAGACATGTGAAATGACGTGAGAAAGATTGGTCCATTTTCCACTTCAAATAAAAGGACAGAAATTGTCAAGTTTGGTCTTCTGGGTGATGACTGGAGGCCTTTTTGGTGTGAAGAAAGAGCCTCTTATCTCCAGAAGCAATACCAGAAGCCAGACTGTAGCAGGAAGTCTAACAATGCTTCCAAAAATAATTCAGCAAGAAGGGTAAAAAATAATTGGAGATCAGTAAAGAATCCACTTGCTGATCAGGCTATGTGCCAGGAGATGTAATTAAGTATAACAAAATCCAGTGAGCAAGCAACGATCAGGACCAATTGTGATGTAACTTAGCCTACAATGGAACTTCCATCTATAGTGAAAAATAGGATAGGACATAGTGCCTTATTAAAAGTTTGCCGGTCCTCCTGCAGCGTTGCCTCCACCGCACTTTCCACTGGAAGACCGCCTAAGCCGCGGTTCGCCCATCTGCTGGATTACAACTGTAATCCATGGCAGGCCGATGGCGCTGTGGCGGTCTCACAGCCTTGGGCTTTAGGCTCATAGGAGAGCCTAACATACAGCACGTTTCTGCATGGTCTGGCATGCATGCCTTACTGTGCAAGAATAGGGATGCAATTCCACATGGGCACAACATGTACCCCTCTGCCTGCACCCCCAGGACTAGAAGTGGCAAGGGGGCCCTCTTAGGTCCACCTTAGTTACCTCTATGCCGCACTTTCTATGGCGGGCTGACCGGATTTATGACGTTACAACGCATGCTTTTACCACGCATGCTGTTACAACGCAAGTATTACAACGCAAACCTTTACAACGCATTTCACTTGGGGGTGCTGGATAGTGGATACTTTAATTTACTATTCCAACTCCAGTCCCGGTGGACAGTAGGGAAGGTGTTAGATAGTAAATTAAAACTATTCCCTTTCCTAGAGCGCCCCCCAGTGTAATGCGTTGTAAAGGTTTTCGTTGTAATACTTGCGTTGTAACAGCACTGCGTGGTAAAGGTTTCGTTGTAAAGGATGTTTCCCGGGCTGACCACCAGAAAAAGGGCGGCGCAGAGGCAACTCAGCGTATGCTCGGTGGTAACACTGCAGCACTGCCAGCATATTTCTGCTCCTGACCACCGCTCGACCGCTGCAGGATCCTGGATCCAATGTGGACGCAGCTGTTCTATGGTGGTCCAACTGCCACACTCATAATACCGTGGGAAGGCTCACAGTGTGACAGTGGTTCTACCGCCACCATGAGTACGGCGGTTCTATGAACCCTTGTATTGGTAATAAAGCCCATAATCTCAAAGATTTTGGACATCCTAGATTGGAAAGGCAAGTAACACATATGTAGAAAAAAATGTGTCAAGAGCAATAAAACATTTTTATTATGTGAATTGGTCACAATTTTCAATAAAATTATAAACCCTTAACCTCCATTTGTTGTCACATGTAACTAATTATAGAAAATTGTGTTTGGGAGCTGAACACATAATTGCAAGATGGCAAAAAGCAAGGACTCCTCCACATTCTTACTATTGCATGGGGCAGCTTAGGAAAGGGCTACAGCGGGGAGACCTGTACATAGACAAAGAGAAGAACCGCTGTGGCACACCTGCATTTGGCCACAGGTAAGAATTTAATCCTTACAGAATGATGGCCAAGATCATACCACTGAACCCTGGGTGGCACCAGGGGCAAACAAAGCAGAAGAGGAACTTCCTGTGAAGAATTCTAACTGACCAGTGGCAACTGAACTTGGACTGGATTTTGCTGTTGCCATGTTTCTGGCAACCAGAGAGTCCCTAACTGCTCCCTCTGAGTTCTGAATCTCTAAGAGCTCCCACTGAGATCACGGGGGCCTTGGAAGTGTACTTGGGGTTTTTTGGGCACCCAAGGAAGTTTGGGAAGTTTTTCAAATCATTTGGTGTAGAGTTTCAAGGGAAATCACTGCGAAAAGTATCTAACTGTAAGTTACACAACATCAGATGGAAGTTCAAGCTTGTCCTATGTGGAGGAGAGGCTTTTTCTCAGAAAAACAACAGAGTCCCTTTAGGTTGAGACTGAAAACCGTTTTCAACTTTCCTACTTCCAGGTCCTAGTGAGGCTACTCTACATGGTGTATCCGATCCACACTCCATTATGGTCAGCCTTAAATCGCACCTAGGTCCCAATCTACTGTAACTATTAACTATCATTGGTGTTTTGCACTTTTGGGGATATTGTCATTTAAATTATTCAAAAATGTATATCACATATTCCCCTTATTGGATTTTTGTCATTTTGGAGGCAATTTGTGCATATCAAAATTCTATTTCATAAATGGAGCATGATTTATACTGTTTTGACACTTCTAAATTCTTTAACATTTTTCTTAAGTTAAGCCTATTTGCTCTTTTCTATAGCGATCAGATGTTGAGCTCAGGGTATAGTTACAGAAATGTTTACTGGCTCTGAAACAAAGAATAGTGCCAATGTTACTTGTGGTGGTCTACCATTCACCCCAATATTCTACTTTCTCTAATTAGTATTCAGGGGTTTCAACCAGAACTTGTGTTTAGCATTAGCACTCAGCTATCACATTTGAAATAAAAATACCTAAATTGAATTGGTAACAAAATAGATTTTTGTTATTAATTGGTATTTTGCCTTTGAGTAATTTTTGTTTTTTCCAAATTATTTTTGAATCCAGTTTTTACACCTTAAAATAAGTTTAAGGTAACATGAGTTGGATCTGCCTACCCTGGCCTCCCTAACATAGGTGGTGATTAACACTTTATATAGAGAAAGGAAATTGAAGCTAGGACCCAAAGCCAAGAAGGTGGATTTCGAAAAGCGCCAGAGGGTAAGCCCGCCACGCACAGATCTCCTCTCAAGAAGAGGCAACTCCAGGGAATATAAGAGATGGGGACAGCTATAGCTATCAGATGTTGAGCTCAGGGTATAGTTAAAGAAATGTTTACTGGCTCTGAAAAAAAGAATAGTGCCAATGTTACTTGTGGTGGACTACCATTCACCCCAACATTCTACTTTCTCTAATTAGTATTCAGGGGTTTCAACCAGAACTTGTGTTTAGCATTAGCACTCAGCTATCACATTTGAAATAAAAATACCTAAATTGAATTGATAACAAAATTGATTTTTGTTTTTTAATTGGTATTTTGCCTTTGAGTAATTCTAGTTTTTTCCACATTATTTTTGATTCTAGTTTTTACACCTTAAAATAAGTTTAAGGTAACATGGAGTTGGATCTGCCTACCCTGACCTCCCTAACAGAGGTGGTGATGAACACTATATACAGAGAAAGGAAATTGAAGCTAGGACCCAAAGCCAAGAAGGTGGATTTTGAAAAGCGCCCCAGGGTAAGCCCGCCACGCACAGATCTCCTCTCAAGAAGAGGCAACTCCAGGGAATATAAGAGAAGGGGACAGCCTGTTCAAACATAGATTCTCTGGTGCACCATCCATGGCTGGAAGTGAAGTAGGCTCTGTCAGTACATGCCCTTCTGAATTCACCAAACACCAGTTGGAGCTCAGTACAGGGAATCAGCAAGTGAGCTGTAGGCATTACTGGCAGCCATAGATCTGAAAGAAAAGATACTGGCAAAAAAGCGAAGAAATTGGTCTTGGGGGATATTAAGGTCAGGCTAGGCTTGATGTACAGTGAAGACAATGGCCACATTGATGAGGCAACAGAAGGAAGCTAACAAACCAATTCTTTGCCCAAGGGTATTTCTTGTGGGGGAATGATTTTGACAAATCATGTTTCTCCTATGAAAGAGCATTGAGAAGGTGCAGTGTGCATCAACAGCACTGGGGAGCCTTACTGTGGGAGTTAGTACCAACACAGAAGAGGCATACGCTCCTGAATCAAGAGGAGAGGATAACTGGCTCACTCCTCCTTTTTGAGATGCCAATCAATTCATTCATGTTGACACATTCAGGGTCAAATGGGAACTGCATATCTTATGACATCTTAGTTTCACTGTGTTCAGAATTCCCCAGGTCACAAGTTAAAATATTCTATTGGCCAATGTAAAAGTGTGCACTAGAATACCTAAAAAGTCCTGGAGGGTGATCCCAAGAAAGGGAGTTCAGCCCCTCTAAAGGAATATTCGGGAGCTACGAGGATAAAAAGAAAGAGTTCACACAAGGCCCCTAAGAGTAAAGATAGGTGTAACTCGTGTAATTTGCTGTGGTGTAATTATGCGAAATTACAGAAAATGATGCGACATTACGTGAAATTACATGAGGAGCATAATCCAGCATTTAGCACTATTTTCTTATCACAAAATACCCCATAACGTCCAAAATGGACCCATGGAAAATAGCACTAAAGGCAACACAACAAGGAAAGCAGCCAGCAGCTACTCACTAAGCTTTGCTGTTCCTGTACTTCTGCAGTAAGATTATGTTGTGCCAAATTACTCATAATTACGCAGACATATGTAATTGTGTAATTTTCAATAATTCCAAGAGTGAGGCAAAATTTCAGAAATTACTCCGGAGTAATAACAATTTTTCCCAGGCCTACTCAAGAAGGAGAGTCCTGTACATTTTCCAAACACAAGTGAATAGGATATAAGGGGGAGAGACCATAGACTGGGGTCGGCCTACCCAATCACAAGCCAGGACATAACATAAACTCAGCTTGTTCCAAGAAGTCCCCTTATGTGGGCAGACCTAAGGGATAGAAAGTGTAGGAATGGGATAGGCATTTTCTCATGGGAAACCAGTAGTTGGACTGCAGCCACTTTAGATTCTGTGGTTGGGGTGGATATTGGTGACATGGCTGCCTTACCTTTCAGTATGGTGAGATATAGGCAATGGCCATTCATCAAAGGGACCATGCTGGAGGCTCTGAATCATAGAGGATCCAGTCCCACTGTAGTGGACAGGCTGGTCTCCTCAGATGCTCTACATAGGGTAGTCAACGCTAACAATGAGGCAACATTTTATTCCAAGGCAATGGTCACCTTTAAGTGGGGGTCTTATTTACCTAAAGAATGTAGCTGCGATCTCTGTCATTCCAGAGGAGTGTCTGTCAGGAAACAACCTACAAACGTCTTTGTGGGCTGAGGTCAAAAGAAAGATCCATGCAGAAATGTTGGGTTTGTAAGAGTGGTTATATGAGGTCACAAGGGAAGCCATGTGAGCTTGGAACAATGCCCCAGGTTACCACAGCCAAGAGGAAAGGTTTTAGAAGCTAGCCTCAATACTTACCATGGCCCAGGAGGAAGTTGCCTTTATGGGGAAGGGTCTGGAGCCAAAGAGGAAGAAACTACCCTGAGAGACCTGCTAGCACTCTCCGAGTTGCATGGGGAAGGAGGACTCTCCAGGGAAGAATTATGTAAATCACAGAGAACCTGCTTACTCCTTGAGGGTCTTCGGTACCAGGCTGAAGTACAAAGTTAGGGGGATAGTAGTGGAATCCATAGGGTTTACTGAGAGGTAGGTGTCCTATTCAGTAACACTAGGGACCCAAAGCCTGAGGTAACCAGGATATTTGCGGCCCTAACAGCACAGGGAGGTCCAATTAAACGTAGCCCATGATATCCCCTTGGCTGGGAATTTCCAGATGACCAAAATCTGGTACTGGTTGTTCTACCACTTTTACTGGCCTCAGATTTCTGCAAAGGTGAATTCTGCCACTCCTGCACCACCGATCAAGACAGTGCAAGACATGAGAGCAACCCTAGGCTTTCTTAATTGTACTATATGTGGTTCAGACACCTTTTTACACAGTGTGGATTGACATTGTTGGTCACCTGGACACTACATCTGCTCAGGGAATAGGTTCATCTTGGTGGTAGTGGACCATTCCATTAGGTACCATAAAACCATATCTCCAGGGATGGTGACTGCATTTGTGGTGGCCATGGGCCTGATTGGTATCTTTACTAGAGTAGGGTAACCCAAAGAGGCAATGTCAGATAGGGGAAACAAATGCCATGTCTATGTACTTGAAGGCTATGTGGGAGAATGGGATGATTTACACATTTATCACGCCCAAACCAATGGTCTTGTGAAGAGATATAACAAGACCTTAAAAGGTATTATTATGTGGTTGTCTGAGAAGGTTTGAAATAAGTGGTATGTCCTACTCTCATGCACTTTAGTCTGATGAATGCCCCTGCCACCTTCCTGAGTCTGATGATTATGGTACTCTCCAAGTTAGAGACCTTTCAAGCAGCATATCTAGAGGATATTGCTGTGTTTAAGTCTACCTACAAGGAACACAGTCCCACTTAAGGTACGTGCTGCAGCCCCAGTAGCAGACAAGAATGACAACTAAGGCCCACAAGTGCCATAGAGGGAACGGGTCTTTAGCGTACTTTTACCACTATGTTTGATGGGGGCATGTACAGCCTCTTCAAGCCTACATCTGACAGTCATAGCTTGGGAACCACCCACAACCGAGACTCAGTTCAGAACTTTCTTGAATCTGACAGGTTATTACGGGAGACTTATTAAGAGTATGGCAACATTGTAGCCCCCAACAAAGATTACTTCAAAGAAGCAGTGAAAGAATGCGAAACAGAGGAACATAAAAAGGCTTTTGACACCTCAAATGTGGAGCAGGGTACTGTACCTGTACTCAAGGTACCTGATTTCAGATATGTGTTTATGGTCTAAACGGTGCACAGACATAATATCGACTACAAAATATCGTTTGGACAGAATATCGAGTTTTAAATATCGTTTGGACAAAATATCGACAGGACAGAATATCGACAGCCAAAATATCGTTTTTAAGGTAAGTGAAGTAATATCGACTGTAAATAATATAGAAAGTGAAAATATGTAAGTATATAATATAGATAGTAAAAAAGTTTGTTTTTATTTTTAGGGTTCAGGGTCAGTTTTGGGTTTTTGGGTAAAGGGGTATTTTTAGGGTTCAGGGTCAGTTTTGGGTTTTTGGGTAAAGGGGTATTTTTAGGGTTCAGGGTCAGTTTTCAGTTTTTGGGTAAAGGGGAATTTTTAGGGTTCAGGGTCAGTTTTCAGTTTTTGGGTAAAGGGGTATTTTTAGGGTTCAGGGTCAGTTTTCAGTTTTTGTGTAAAGGGGTATTTTTAGGGTTTAGGGTCAGTTTTCAGTTTTTGGGTAAAGGGGTATTTTTAGGGTTCAGGGTCAGTTTTGGGTTTTTGGGTAAAGGGGTATTTTTAGGGTTCAGGGTCAGTTTTCAGTTTTTGGGTATTATTTTATTATATTTTGTTACTATATATATATGTTTTAATAAATATGAAATAAAAAATATGTATTTAACTTTCATTAATTATTTAATTATTATAAGTTAATTTAAGTAATTTTAAGTATATTTTAGTAATTAATTATTAATATAAATTTAATTTAACACTGTTTTTAGTAAATACGATATTTTTTACAACTATATTTTTGTAAACGATATTTTTAACTCGATATTTTTGTACTTACCTGTTTGTAGATAGAAACTCGATATTTTGACTGTCGATATTTTGTCAACGATATTTTTGATGGTCGATATTCTGTCCCTCGATATTATTTCGGTGATCCGGTCTAAACAGATGGTGTAAAACATGGGACTGGGGGGCGTTTTATCACAACTAAATGTTGAGGGTTACGATCAGCCACGGCCCATGCAGGTAAGAGTGGTGCGGGGGATTTCGACAGATGATAACGAGGGAAAATTAAATAGGGCTTCTAGAGGAAGTAGTTCGAATATGCGTAGGAGGCGACTTCAATGCAAAAATCGCAAACAGTGAGATGTTAGACAAGGCATTGTATGTAGATAAAGGCCCATGTAATAAGGGAACCAAACTTCTGGCCCATTTGCGTAACTCTAACTTAGTGAATGTAATTGAGATCGCAGGGGTTCCCTATAACGATGGAATAGTTATACCAACATATAGAGGGCAAGGATGCGCATTCATAATTGATTATGTGTTTATTTCCCTCCTATTGCAAGACCTCCTAGTAAAAGCTGAGGTATTAAAGACGCTTTTAGGCGATCACAATCCCATTGCCACTATCTTTAGATTTGCCCATAGACCAACGTTTATTAAAGAATGTGGGGCAAGTAATCTAGTGCCTGTTACTAATAATCTAAGAGTGGCGTGGAGAGGCATCAAAACTAACGATCTATTCTCTAAAATGGTAACATCAAACCCAAAAATTATTGACAGATGTCTGACTGAAAATGAATGTAACCATGAGGCAGTTGACTCATTCGTTCAATTGTGTGGGGGAGTCAAATCCTTGCTAACTAAACCAATGACTGAGCAAAACCAGGACCCACCTTGGTTTGATGGTGCATGTTCCAGAGCCAACAGAGATCATCGCAAAGCCTTGTCAATGAAGCCCATGAATGAAATACTTATAAAAACATTAAGGCACAAGTACAAGCTCATTACAAAAAAAGGCAAGATACTGTTTTAAAAGAGAGATGGGAAAATCTCGCATTAAATGCAAAACTCAATAACGAGACAGGTTTTTTGTTAGCTGTAAAGGCCATGACTTTAATGGGGCATACATTGACCCCAATAAGCTGCACAATTTCTAGTGAGGAATGGGTATCTAATTTTTCTAAAATTTACAAAACTTCAATAGGGAATGAGGACCCACTAAATTACCAAAGACCCAGGAAGATTGACATAACCGTCCCTGAAGTGGAGGAAGCCATACTGCAGAGCCTAGGCAATAAAACCTCGGGGTCCGATGGGCTCCCAATAGATCTCATAAAGCATGAGCTGAAATTCTGGGCTCCCCTATTATTAAATGTTTTAACAATTTAACTGTTGCTTCAATTGCTAGCACATGGTCCACCAGTATTATAGTTCCCACTTTTAAAAAAGGCGACAGTTCCAACCCGAGTTGTTATAGACCGATCTCCCTGATCGATAATACCTTAAAAATTCTCGGGAAAGTCCTGTTTAACAAAACAAGGACCTGGGCCGAGGACGAACATATTTTAAACCCCTGCCAATAAGGTTTTAGAAGCAAAATAGGCACTGTTGAACAGTGCCTAAACCTTAATCTAATCATTGGCAAATACAGCGTGGCCCAGAAAACTCCTATTTATTTAGCGTTTATGGACTTAACCTCCGCCTTCGATTCTGTAAACTGGTCACATCTATGGTCTATACTTTTACAATGCAGGTTGGATGAAATTTTAGTACACTTTTTAGCATACTTGCATAGGGATTTAAAGGCACAGGTGCGTATTGGTAAAAGCAGGGAGGTGACTGAGGACATCGTCATTGGTAGGGGCATAAGGAAGGGGTGCGTTTTAGCCCCACTGCTGTTTATTTTATATATTAATGAATTGCACAACTCCCTAACCAAACTTACAAATGATGTCCCTAAGATTAACGGTAGCATTCTCCCCACACTCTTATATGCAGATGATGCGGTCTTAATGGGCCGCACCCCAAATGCACTATGCACTTTAGTAAAGGGTTTCGTGGATTTTATGGCTGTTTTAGATCTTTGCACTAATTTTAATAAATCTTTTATAATGGCCTGTGGACCAAAGAAATATCCCAACAAATCATTTTTTATAGGAAAATACTATTCCAAGCCCGACTGCATGAACAATATAAAACGTAAAGATTTTTTAAAAAAAATGGTTATGCAGCATCTAGAAGAAATCAGATTAGCATCTGAGCTAAATAAGCAAATGGTGATTAACCACCAACTGACCCTGACAACTGTTTTTATACAACCTTATTTGTTATGTGTACAGGGCGGATATGACAGATATCTTTTGACAAGTTTCAGGTTTGGGATTTTCCACCATCTAATTTCATATCCACCGTAAACGACTGTTTAAGAGTATTATGCAAATGCCCATGTGATGATGTATCCGGTCAAAGCACCATGCATGAAGTTTTATTCTGTAAATTATATAACAAAGAGAAGAGAAGATGGTTAATACCCTTATTAAAGCGGGGCGGATGGAGACAATGCCACGCTGCCTTTATTTATTAACAGATGCTTGAAAATTATTACTGCATTGGGTCAATGGTGGGATTCCTAAAGAATGTTGTGAGGACTAGAAAAGCAGTTAACTACTGAATCAAGGGACACCTGCTCAGAGCTATAAGACAAATGGAAGAATTAAAATTATTCTGATTTTTAGTCTGATTTGTTAAATATGACTGTTGCTTACATCTTTCTATGTATAGAATGCAAATGTATTATTGATTCATGTGTATGCTTTTATGATTATTAACAATTTTAAAACCGAATAAAGCTTATTTTGAGTTTGAGTTTGATAGGAAATGATCGTTTACAAAGCACCTGCACTTTTCCTTACTTAGGCATGGTATGTGCCGCTAATGGTCTGTGGACCACTCACGTCACACATAGCAGAGGCAAATTTGCTAAATCCATCAATTGTGTTCTCTCTCTGCCCCAACCGAGAAGGTCAGAAGTAGTACTACCCATTATAAAAATCTTCAAACTACAGTGTATCCCAGTTGCAACTTATGGGGCCGAGTTTTGGGGCTACTCAGGTTGCAAGGGCATCCAAATCGAGGAGAACACATTTTGTAGAAAACTGTTAGGTGCCCCGATCACTGCATCCAAATATATTTGTCACAGGGAGCTGAATTTACCATATATTGAGGATTTCATCAGAGCCCGGCCTGCCATCCTTTGGCTCAAACTATGGCAGAACCCTGCGGCAATTTTAACATAAAGCATAATATCTGACTGCCTTAGTTGTGATAAGGGGTTGGAAATACCATGGCTTTCGGCAGTGCGAGAAAGCCTGTCGAGTGTAAACCTTGAGCATCTCTTCCCAAACCCTAGCGATCTGGGTAGTGTGAATAAAAAATCCCTGCAGGGGTTGTTGTATAAAAAGTACAACAAGCTAAGGGAAGCAGAAGAGATGCCCAAACAATAAGTGGGAAGGCATATGTTGATAGGGAACACCCCATCTAGCTTACCATCAGGCTACCTTTTAAAGAGCATTAGCCGCTGGGAGAGATGACTATTGTTCCATTTAAGAGCAGATACTATGAAATATATGCTGTGTTTTCCACTGGGTTTCACAACCAAACCTGATTAAATGATGTGCCCATGTGGCATGAGCAGCAAACAAACAATGGTACATTTTCTTATTCTTTTGTAATTTTTAACAACTGTACACTAAACTGTTTTTAATTCCGTTCTTTAAGGAGACTATGATTATTGACCACAAAAAAGCTTACATCAAAATTTTGAGTTTGGAAGAAGATGTTTTGGTCATTTGAGTATGTTCCTTTCTGAAAGCGGCTCTTTGAGCATGCTCTACCATGCACAATGAATGAAGGCTAATCTTTAGTATTTACTACCTAAAAACGGATTTAAGTAAACAATAACTACTTTGTGTATAATTCTTTTGTTCTTTTAAATTATTCTGTCTTATACTGTATCCTTTTATGCATTTTATAAGATTTTAAAATGTAATGTAAATTGATGGATTGGACCTGTGCTTTTATGGATTCGATAAATGAATCCGAATAAAGATTTATTGAATTGAATTGAATAAATAAATATTTAATTTTCCCTCATCATTGCTGTCAAACTCCACCCCTTCACCCGGCCCCACCACCCCGCTGGTCAAGATCAACCAGTTATGTTATTAGCACATGACTATTCCTCAGAGAGCAGAGTCAGGGGGCCATAGAGAGGGAAGCTGTGGGATATTCATGTCTATGCCATACATTCTTGCCTCAGTTGTTTTATGTTCCCAGCTGATCAGCCAGTGTGAGGTAATAGAATGCGCCTGCAGCTATAGCGTTGATAACCAAATTAACATATAGAACCCACATCTCCTTATTATCTTTAAACAGGTCCACAGGAAGTCTACATAATCCTGGGACTTTTCCCAGCTTGATGGTGTCTATGGCTTTTGCAGTTTTTTCTATGCAAAAATGGGTCTCATGACCCACAATGTTTACAGATCCGTAATGCTCAGAAGTAGTAAACTTAGAACCAGAATATGAGTTGGTGAAAACTTCAATCAAGGCTGCAGGATCCAAGTGGGCTACTTTGTCCTTGCTACCAAGCGCCACTATTTTCCAGAATTGTGCCACAATATTAGATTTTGCAGCCTAGAGGAGGTCCATCAAACCGGCTTCCTCCCAGTTCTTTCTTGCAGTGGGCAGTATTTTCCTATAGCTGTCCCTAGCTCCCCTTATTAATTGGGCGTTTCCATGTTTTAAGTTCTCAAGTAAAAGTATTTTGGCCTTACTGCAGTACGGGATATACTGATGTAATTGTTTTATTACATCTTACAATTATGCTTGGGTTTCTTTCTAGCGGCTCTAGTGAGATGGGGTTCTAGTTTTGTCCCCAACAATTGGTGCATTGCGATTACAGAGGTTTCACTTGATTTTAAAGAGGAACATACTACCTCAGCAAATACCTTATACATTTCAGTCATGATCTCGATATTATCTGTAATGTGTTACCATTTGAACACTTTACGGTTGTTTCCTATTAAAGGCTGAGTTTTTGGCAAGCTTATTTCAGATAATTGATTCCCTGTTATTTCTAGGCAGAGAGGATGGAGGCTACTGTCTTGCATCTATCTTTAAGCTCAGGATGCTACTCCAGCTATGCGTACTGTGCATGATGTATTCTATTTTTGATTGTGAATTACCATGTTTAAATGTACATAAGGAGAGGATGTCATCCCTGTTATGTTTTAACCTTCCATCACAAACCTTTAGGTTGTGTTCTAGGGTAAGCTGCCTTAACGGTATTGCAGCATTAGTACACAGTTCTTATGGTCCTGTTTTGGCCATATCCTCTTTCTCTGTTAACCTTTCCCAGACCAGGTGACTATTGCGGCGAGTCAGGCTGCTTGGAAATCACTTTGCGCTAGCCTCCTCTGTGTGTGTGTTTATTTGCTATGGTGTGATAATCGACACTTTATGCATATTTTATTACTGTTTTTACTCACTTACCTGCTGCCTCATTTGCGCCTGACCCCGTTCCGCCGCGGCTGTGTGCCGATCGAGCGGAGGGTCACTTAGCGAGCAACACGCCCACACCACTTCCTGCCTGCCATGCTGCCGACGTAGGTCAGCGCGCTAGTTGTTGCATAGCTTTAGGCTACTTTAAGAGGTGGGTTCTCAGCTCCTGGTGACTATTGCGGCGAGTCAGGCTGCTTGGAAATCACTTCGCGCTAGCCTCCTCTGTGTGTGTGTTTATTTGCTATGGTGTGATTATCGACACTTTATGCATATTTTATTACTGTTTTTACTCACTTACCTGCTGCCTCATTTGCGCCTGACCCCGTTCCGCCGCGGCTGTGTGCCGATCGAGCGGAGGGTCATTCAGCGAGCAACACGCCCACACCACTTCCTGCCTGCCACGCTGCCGACGTAGGTCAGCGCGCTAGTTGTTCCCTCCCTTTGGCCTATTTCAGATGGTGATTTGGCGGAAGCGCCAAAGTCATGCCCGTCTGCGCCCGTCCGCGGCCGGTCACGCCCAGCGGCCACTCCTCATGCCCATCTGACCACCTACTCCCACACGGACCTTCTAGCCCTTCAACATTCATACTCCCTGGACTCTCGTGCAGCTGGTGTTGCCCAAAATTGTGGTATATTCATCTCCCCGGACTTATCGCCTGGTATTCGAGATTTCTGTGCCCCGACACAACACTCTTTCTCATCCAACCATCTTATCTGGTGTAGGGTCCACTGGCCCGCTCTCTCTAGCGGTCGTATATCTCAATACCCGTTCGCTGGTGAAACACCAGCTTGAGATATTCCAGCTGCTGGATGATGATAAAGTGGATATTCTCTTACTTTCTGAAACCTGGCTTACGGATGATTCCGCCCCTGACATCCTTGCGGCTATTCCCACTGGTTACTACATCTTACAGTCCAATAGGTCCGGGGGGAGAGCCGGTGGCGGGGTTGCTGCTATCATCCGATCCCAGTTTAAGTTCACCACCATGGAAACTCTCACCATTGTCAAAACTGACTGCCTCACCCTTAAATTTTCCTCTTCTAGGTTCTCTTTTATTTGTGTCCTGGCTTATAGACCCCCTCACAGCACGCCTCTCTTCCTTCAACAGTTTGGCGAACTGATCTCTAGGCTAGTTATTAACTCCGTCAAAATTCTTATTATTGCCGATTTTAACTACTGGCCAACCGACCGCCGGGAGAGTAATAGCTCCGAGGATTTCACTGATCTCCTACTTGGTATGAATTGCAGCCAACATATCACTGTAGCCACCCATAACAAAGGTCACATTCTCGACCAAGTGTGGACGACCAACCTTGACATCTCTTCCCCCTCAGTGTTTCCTTGCTCCTGGTCCGATCATTCTTTCATCTCATTTTCAATTAACTTCACTTTGCCTGCTCTCCCTATCCCCTTACCAATTTTACTGCCCGCAACTGGAAACGTGTTAATCCTGCAGAATTCCATGCCATCCTGGCTTCTACTGCCCCTAGGGACCAGGCCTCGCTGTCCGATCAGGCTTGCCTCTTCGCGCAATGGCTGGTATCTGCCAGTGATAAAGTGGCCCCCTTAAAAACTATAAAAAACAAATGTCCCCATGATGCTCAGCGTTGGTTTACAGACCAATTAAAATCGGACAAACTGGTCCTCCGCCAAGCGGAGCGCCGATGGAGGCGCAACTATGATCCCACATCCAAAACGGAGTATATGGACCTATTGAAACAATATAAAAAATCTATTTTATTGGCCAAAACCTCCTATTTTTCCCAGAAAATCTTGGATTCTGCTTCCAAAGCGAAGGATATTTTCGCTATAGTCGAGGAGCTTACCCTGCCGGACCGTGTTACGGCCCAACCCTTACCTACCCAGGCTCTTTGCGACTCTTTGAATTTGTATTTCACCGAAAAAATTGTTACCATTAAAAACAACATCCCTTCCCCGTCCTCTTCCGTTCCACCTCCTCTGCCCCCTATGAACGCCTGTCGATTTGATGGTTTCCCTCCAATTTCCTTGGCCGAGTTCACTTCTTTGTTACATTTGGTGAGCTCTGGCTCCCCTAACGATTGCTATCCCCCGCAAATACTTAAATATATCTTTCTGGCCTGCCCTGACCCCCCTTTGTCACTGCTCAATAAATCCCTAGCCTCTGGCATCGTCCCAGCCTCCTTCAAACAGGCAGTCGTATTGCCCATATTAAAAAAGCCGGGTGCTGACCCCTCGGTCATGAGTAACTTTCGACCGATTTCCCTCCTGCCCTACCTGGGGAAAACCTTGGAGACCTACGTCACCCGCTGCCTCAGTGCATTCATCGAGAGCTCTGCCTTTATGGACAATCAGCAAGCGGGCTTTCGGCCAGCGCATTCCACCGAAGCTCTCATTGTGGCTCTGATGGATGCACTGAGGCAAGGCGCCAACAACAACATTGCCCAAGCCCTGGTGCTGCTGGACCTGTCGGCGGCGTTTGACACGGTCGATGACGCCATCCTGATCGACCGTGTCAACAACGCGGGCATTCAAGGCGTGGCTCTCTCCTGGATTACATTATTTTTGCACCAGCGCCCCCAAGCAGTTCATCTATCCACTTGTTCTGCTTCTTATTCCCCTTTATCCTGCGGAGTCCCCCAGGGCTCTGCGCTGTCGCCACTTCTGTTTAATCTCTATATGCAGCCCCTCCTGGCCTCCCTTCATCACACCCCGTTACTATTTTTTATTATGCGGATGATTTACAATTGATTTTTTCACTTCATCCTTCCCCCTCCTCCTCTTTTAATTTCCAATCCACCATGCTTGTGATCTCCGAGTGGATGCACTATAGTAAGCTTAAGTTGAATCCTAACAAGACTGAGGTGGTGTTGACGGGCGGGCCAGCCAATCCCTGGACCTCCAGCTTTTGTCCGCATTCCCTTGGGCCTTCGCCCTGTCCCGTCAACTCGGTAAAGAGTCTAGGCGTTATTATATCTAGCGACCTGTCCATGAGGCCTCAAATCAATGCAGTAACATCCTCCTGTTTTTTCCACGTTCGCAGGATCTGCAAAATTCGTAGATTTCTCAATACTGAGGCACTCACTCTTGTTATCATTGCTCTGGTCACCTCACGTATAGACTACGCCAACACTCTCTATGTGGGTATTCCTGCCTACCATCTCCATTGGTTGCAGCTGGTGCAAAACCAGGTGGCCAGACTGATCTTCCATCAGCCCAAATTCCAACATGTCTCGCCCCTGATGAGAAGATTGCACTGGCTCCCCGTGGCCTATAGCTGCCTGTTCAAACTTGGCTGTACTGTTTTTAAGGCCCTCACTGATCTTGCCCCGGCCTTTACTACCTCCAGCCTTCAGCGCTACACCCCCTCTAGAGACCTTAGGTTTGCCTCTCACAATTTGCTGCTGATCCCAAGGTTTAAACGTAAAAAGCATGGAGGCTCATGTTTCCCCTTTCTGGCCCCCACCATGTGAAATTCCCTCCCTATCTCCCTTAGGCTCTGCCCTCGTTATGTTTGCTTCCGCAAACTACTCAAGACTCACCTCTTTCAGTTAGCCTATTGAGTTTCTCTGTTGCCCTGCTCTCCCGCATATGTTTTGAGTGCCATGAAACCATTTGGTGGCCGTGTGCGGTACAAAATCTTTTAACACAACATAACATAACATAGCATTTAATGGCTCATAAGTGCAGTTGAGGTCACCACATACAACTAATGTATCATGTGTGTTTACACAGTCAAGAGCACTGCTTAGTAAGTCAATAATCTGTGAGTTTTCAATTCTGTGTAGCTGATCTAATATAGAAATTAAATAGGTGCAATTCTGCTTTACTGTTAGTATTAGTATCTAGTCATACAGCAAGTATACCAGGTGAATTTATGTTATGGATACTGTTTCCTATTGCCAGAGTAAATTAAACCCAGATTACAAGTCTCCCTGAGGGCCTGCCTCTTGGAGATGGGATAGCATTTTTATAGTACGTTTTGTTCCCTAACTTACACAGTGGAGTTGCAAGACAAATAGCTCTATATAGTTTTGCCAGCTTGGGTGCTCAAGTTTGTGTTTTAGACCTGTGACATTCCAAGAGACTATAGCTAGGAGTGTGTCTCCTTCTTCCAATACTTTGTGGGTGCCTGGTGGTCCGTCCAATTTTGGTTCAACATCTCTAGTTTCATTTATTTCCTCGCTTCCTAAGTTCACTGTTAGATGGCCCCATGTATCTTCCTTACTCATGATGCCCCGATAATTCCCTTTCGGGTTTAGCTTCTTGTCTATCCTCATGTGTGGCTGATCTACTGAGGTCAGTCAATCTACATTTTCGAGGTTTGTTGTGAGTTGGTTGTGTGTTACTTTGTTAACAGAAGCGAGTCTGTGCCTTATTCGTGACAGTAAGGTACTGGGTGGCCTACAAAGTCTAAAGTGCAGGGTCAGCCCCACTAATCACACTTGTTCTTAAATCCATTGTGTTGGAACCTAAATATGTCAGGTCACCTAGGGTAGCCTGACCTAGGGTAAGACAAAATAACTATAGGCACATGTGTAAAGGTTGCAGACCACCCAGCAGTAATTCAATGCAATAACACGCAAAAATGACACTACACCAAAATTTGTGTAAAAAATACGAGCTTGTTTATAAAAATATTCTCTGCTCTCTTGTCTTCAGATATCACAGTTCAGTACATTACATTTATCCATGAAATTATGAAGATTTTCAAAGTTGCCAAAATTATGTCATTAATCAGCATTAACAGCACATTACATTAGTCTCCAAACTTTGCTAGACTTGACTCCTCTGAAGGGTTTTATACCTTTACCCCCTCTCCACCTTTGACTCCAGAAGAATGGGCTAGCCTCACTCACTTTAGTTTCTCTAAGCAAGGGGAGGTTGGAATATAGTTATTTAATCACAAAACGGGGAACATCCTACATTCAAAGTTAAGTTTCAGAAGATCCTTTCAAGAACCTAGATGGGCATTACCCAGTACTAGCCCAATCCTAATATAACCAACCGGAAGTCTTTGCTCCTTTAAGAGAGACGCTAAAGCCTCCAAGTTCCCCCTCACGACTTCTCCTTACTTTGTTTTATGTTGGGCCCACCGGCCGGTGTCTCCGTTTGCTGGGGGGAAAAAGACAAAAGGACCCAGACTCCTCCGGCTGAAGTTGCGGCCCCTCGTCCCTCCTCCTCGTTAGCGCGGAGTCAGGGAAAGAGGACACACCAGTCGCACCTCTCCGCTTGAAGTGCGCTCTCCTTTGGAAACCGGGCCGCCCCGCTCCCTCTCTTCTCAGAGAAGCAGGGGCCCCCCTTGATGTAGCTCCCAGCGCTTAAGCGGGAAGCCCGGTGCTCGGCGACTGCTCCCCGAAGATCTCCTCACCGGCTGCTGACAGGATTTCCCCCGCGAGGACGCAATCGCGCATGCGCGGGGAGTAAGCGGATCAGCCAACAGAGTCTGCTCCGCAGCGGCCTGCTCGGTCCTAGGCCCCTCCTGTGATGGATCACCAGTTCAACTTGGAATATGCGCAGTGGCGCCGGGCACTATACCGCTAGTCCCCTTTTTCTCTTTCTTAAAGCAGCGCTGTCACGGAAGCGCGATCAGCGCCCCAGGGGTCCCGCTCACGGCGGAATCAGGGAAGACGGCTCAGCCCCAATAACCCTGTCACCCCACTCTTTCTCCTCACGAGTGGGGAGGTTTGCTCACACGCTGCAGGACCAAACACCGGTAAGGGGGTCTCGGCGTCACGCAGGGCAGGAACCTGCTTCACACCATGGAGAGAGGGGGTTAGAGGTGGAATCCCTCACATTTGGGCCCCCAGATCTCCAGTTACAGCAGTAATCCACTAACCCTCCATACTGGACAGGAACAGGTGCACAGGAGAACTCCTTGTTTGGTTCCCACAGCAGGGATCTCCGCAGCTCCACAGTCCACTGGGATTGACCCCTTCACCTAACTTGGGCACCTCCCTGACCAGGGTCAGCAGGACGAAACTAACTCGGCTAGGACAACAGGAATGGGGGGCGGGGAACCCAGACAGAGGGCAACCCTTGTAGAGCAGTCCACCCTTAAGGACTCTACCCCTTCCAGACCTCAGCCTTCACTCTAGCTATTCCTCACTGGCAAGACAAAATGGTTGCCCAGCATTCCGCCTTTTATAGGCTGACCCTCAGAGGTCCAGAAGGGACCAGAAGGTTCTGGAATGCCCTATTCTATCCTATGGGACAGGTTCTAGGTATGTCAGTTATGTCAGTTGGTAGCCACCATTTTGTGACTCCAAAGAAATTCCTGTCAGGAAAGGCCTCTAGGCCTGAGGTGAAAAACTATAAGGGCGAAAGAGCACCCTTCCCCTAGACCAACACCTTGAAAAATCTAGTGGACACAAAAATGAATAAGGTTATGAGGGGCAAAAAGGGAACAAAATAAATAATAAATTGGAGGGACTACGCAAAGGGCCAGACAGGTCTAACACGCGTCCCCCCCAGCTGAAAGTGGGGAGAGCTACCCAACCCCTTGGGAGTCCTCATCACTAAGGCGGAAATACCTGGAGAGACCGTCTGCATTGGCGTGGTCCACTCCAGGCCGATGTTCCACCCGGAAGTCCATTCCCTGTAGGGAGATGGACCATCTCAGAAACTTGGGATTCTCCCCCTTCATCTGCATTAGCCAACGAAGGGGTCGGTGGTCAGTCTGAACCAGGAAGTGTGAGCCAAACAGGTATGGCCGCAGCTTCTTCAGAGCCCACACCACCGCAAAAGCTTCCCTTTCAATGGCACTCCACTTCTGTTCCCGGGGAAGCAGTCTCCTAGATAGGAAGACTACAGGCTGATCCAGGCCCTCTTCATTCAGTTGCGATAACACTGCCCCAATGCCATGTTCTGATGCATCTGTCTGGACTATGAACTCCTTGGAGAAGTCTGGGGCCCTCAGGACCGGTGCTGCACACATTGCCTGCTTCAACTTTTCAAAGGCTTGCTGACAAGCCTCCGTCCAAACTACCCGTCGAGGTTGTTTCTTTGAGGTGAGCTCTGTAAGGGGCACTACAATAGTGCCATACCCCTTCCCAAAGCGACGGTAGTAGCCTGTGAAACCCAGGAAAGCTCGGACCTCAGTCTGTGTCTTGGGGGGTTCCCAGGCCATGATTGCCTCAATCTTTGCCTGCAGGGGCTGCACTGTCCCCCTACCCACCAAGTGTCCTAGGTACACAACCGACCCCTGCCCAATCTGACATTTGCTGGCCTTGATTGTCAATCCAGCTTGTTTCAGGGCCTGGAGAACTGCTTGCAAATGTTGCAAATGGTCCTCCCAACTGCTACTGAAGACAGCAATGTCATCCAGATAGGCAGCGGAGAAACCCTCCATTCCGGAGAGGACCTGATTCACCAGCCGCTGAAAAGTGGCAGGGGCGTTTTTGAGCCCAAAGGGCATCACACAAAATTGGAAGTGTCCCTCAGGCGTGGAGAAGGCTGACCTTTCCTTTGCTCCATCTGTCAAGGAGATCTGCCAGTACCCTGAAGTGAGGTCAAAGGTACTTAGGTATTGGGCAGCTACTAGCCGGTCAATTAACTCATCCGCCCTAGGGATCGGATGGGCATCAGTTTTTGTAACTGAGTTCAGTCCCCGGTAATCCACACAGAACCTCAATTCTGGCGTGGTGCCTGGTGGAGCGGCTTTTGGCACTAGCACCACCGGACTGGACCAAGGGCTGTTGGAAGGTTCTATCACTCCTAGCTCTAGCATCTTGACAACCTCTCCATGGATGCTAGCCTTCACCTTGTCGGACAGCCGGTAGGTCTTTGACTACACTGGTGGGCTGTCCCCTGTGTCCACATCATGGTTACACAGGTGAGTCCTTCCCGGGACAAGGGAGAACAACGTAGAGTACTGCTCCAGTATCTGGCGACAGTCTTCCCGCTGTTCAGGAGTTAGGGTGGGAGAGAGAATCACTCCCTCCACTGACCCATCCTTTTCTTGAGACGAGAACAAGTCTGGGAGAGGTTCACTTTCCGCTTCCTCTCCCCCATCAGTCACCATCATTAAGATGACCTCGGGCCTCTCATGGTGGGGTTTGAGTCGGTTGGCATGAAGCACCCGTAGGGGCTGTCGTGGGGTCTTAAGGTCCACCAGGTATGTGGCCTTACCCTTCTTCTCCAACACCTCAAAGGGGCCTGTCCAGCGATCCTGGAGGGCACTAAGCTCTCCAGGCTCCATCACCCACGCTTGTTGGCCAGGCTCCAATTCCACCTGGTGAGCATTGTGGTCATACCACTCTTTCATGACTGCCTGGCTGGCCTCCAAGTTGTCAGAAGCTTGCTTCCACAACTTCGCCATTTGGCTCCTGAAGGCCAGCATGTAGCTCACCACATCCTGGGGGGGTTTCCTGGGAGACTTTTCCCAACCATCCTTCACCAGGCTGAGAGGACCGCGTACAGGGTGCCCATACAGAAGTTCGAAGGGGCTGAAGCCCACTCCCTTCTGTGGCACTTCCCTGTAGGAGAATAGCAAACAGGGTAGGAGGACGTCCCATTTCCTCCGCAGACTTTCAGGCAGACTTCTGATCATGCCCTTCAAGGTCTTGTTGAACCTCTCGACCAGTCCATTGGACTGGGGGTGATAGGGAGTGGTGAACCGGTAGGTCACTCCACACTCCTTCCACATTGCCCGCATGTATGCTGACATAAAGTTGGTCCCCCTGTCGAACACAACTTCCTTGGGGAATCCCACTCGGGTAAAGATCCCCATCAGGGCCCTAGCCACCACAGGTGCAGTGACAGTCCTCAGAGGAATTGCCTCTTGGTACCGTGTGGCATGATCCACCAGAACCAGGATAAACCTGTGACCAGCTGTTGTTGGTGGATCCAATGGCCCTACAATGTCGATGCCCACCCTTTCAAAGGGGGTGCTAACGACTGGAAGTGGTTCCAGGGGAGCTTTCAGCTTCACCCCTGTTTTCCCACTGGCCTGGCAGGATACACATGTCCGACAGTAAATGTTGGACGCCACTTTCATCTGAGGCCAGTAAAAGTGGGGGACAAGCCGAGCAAAGGTCTTGTCCTGACCTAAGTGTCCTGCCAAGGGTATTGCATGAGCCAATTCCAGCAGAAAGGCTCGGTATTGTTGCGGGACTACCAAGGCCCTTGATGAACCAGGTAAGGGTACCTTGGGTTCACTGTAGAGGAGTCCATCCTCCCAGTAAATATGGTAGTGTCCCGTAACATCACCTGCTGCCTGGGCTTCAGCCTGTCGCCTCAGTCCCTCCAGGGTAGGGCACTCCCTCTGCCCCCTTACAGAATTCCTCTCTAGTAGGCCCCCCCTCCACATGCCACTCAGCAGGGATGGGTAGGTCCTCCAGAGAGACTACTTCCCCCCCCACGGACTCCTGGTCCACCACCGCAGGTGGCCGATCTGTCACATGGGGTGTGGAAGTCGAAGCAGGCTCTTCCTGTCTTCGGGTCTGTCCCTTTTTGGCAGCGGGTTGGGCCTTTGTTCCAGGCTCCAACCCAAGCGAACTCCCTCTCCGGGCAGTCGCAGACCTTGTGCTCACACAGGCCCAGTCAGGTGTACCCAGCATCGCAGAGTGCGTCCTGTATTCCACCTCTCTCCAAGCGTTGTGCTCCATATTATTCCCCAGCAGACAATCAACTGGCACGGCAGGGCTTACGGCAACTCGAAGTGAACCTGCAACCCCTTCCCACTCAAAGGGAACCTCAGCCACGGGATAGTGGCCCATTCTGCCGTCAGCCATCGCGGCGGGGTGGAGTACATTGGGAATCACCTGCTCTGGAGACACCAGTTGACTTCTCACCATAGTCATACTGGCTCCTGTATCTCTCAGAGCCTCCCCTCTCTGGCCATTGATGGTGATCCATTGCCCATACTTAACAGTATTTGGGGGCACCTAGATCTTAGGAACCATCTCCCGTTCCCCCAGGGACATTAAGGTGACACCCGCCCACTCACCCCCCTTATCTAAGGGCAACTCCTCCCCGAGCGCTACACTAGCTACTCCCGGTGGTTTTCCTCCGGTGGGAGGGGGTGGTCTCTTTGGGCATCTGACATCTCCCTTATAATGTCCAACACCACCACACTCGAAGCAGTGGAGAACTCTTGGCTGCTGGCTTTGGCCAGGATTAGGGTTCCTGGGCGGGTTTGCCTTAGGGGTGAAACCTGTTCCCTTTCCCTGGAAATTGTTTTGGGGACCTTTAGGGAACTCCCGCTTTTTATCTCCCCCTCCTTCTTCTGAGGGGCGCCCTGTCCGGCCTTTTGGGAATCCCCTCCAGTCCCCTTTGAGGATACCCGGGTACTTGCCCAGATGTCCGCCTCCTCTGCAAGCTTCCGGGGATTGGTCGGCTTGCTGTCCACCAGGTGTTGGCGCAGCTCGGGAAAGCATTTCTCGAGGAGGTGCTCTTTCAAAAATAGATCATACAACCCCTCATAATCCTTCACCTCACTGCCCTTGACCCAGCCCTCTAATGCTTTTCTTGCATAATCAAGGAAGTCCACCCAGTTCTGGGTGCTTAACTTGTGGCTCCCCCTGAACTTCTGGTGATACCTTTCCGGGGTAAGCCCAAACTTCCTGACCAATGCTAGCTTCATGGTGGGGTAGTTGGTCTGCTCCTCTGATTCCAAGGCCAGCAAGGTGTCCCGACCAGTAGGAGGCATGTACTTATACAACCCACCCCCCCCAGTGCTTCTCCTGGATCCCATGGGCTCTTAAGGAGACCTCATAGGCTGCCAGCCACTTGGCTATGTCATCCCCCTGACTATAGCTGGCAATTATATCCTTAGGCAGGTAGGGTCTGGACTCCCTGGTTGGTTCTCTGGTTTCGCTGCCACCATTTGGAGTTGGAAAGGGTCCCCGTTGCAGGGCCTGGAGTTCTAACTCTTTTAGTTTGAATTCATGAGCCATTCTCCGCTCTTCCTTCTCCTGTTCTAACCTCCTCCCCTCCCTCCTTTCTTCCAACTCCATTTTTGCTATTTCCCACCTTAACAGTCTATCCTCTCTCCTGTCAGCTAACTCGGTTTCTGACAACCCTCTCGATGACACACTGCTGCCCTCCCGTGAGGTTGCCTTGGGGCTGATTGACATCTCACCCACCCCCGGGGGACATTCCGCAGTCCTATCAATGACAGTACCTCTGTCCGATTCCTCCTCTTCCACCGTTCCCTCCTCATTGCGCGCTTCCACCCAAGCCCTCAAACTGGTCTGGAATTCCCCCTTCTTGGCACCACGCTTAAAGAACACTCCCAATTGTTGACAGAAATCTTTTAGCTGGGCCAATGAATAAGTGTCCAGTTTTTCCAGTGCAAATTCCATTTTGCAAAAGGCAACACAAGGTTAAGCACACAAAAAGAATAGAGTGGCAAGGGCAACCTGAAGCTACCTCCACCCCACCACCAGGAACAAATTTGGAAAAACAAAAGTAAAAATTAGGAGGGCCGCTAGGAGAAAACTCCAGGTGTAGGCTAGTGGATTACACTAAATTACTACAGAGTAGTTGCAACCACAGTCAAGATCCCACCGCTAGACACCAACATGTTGGAACCTAAATATGTCAGGTCACCTAGGGTAGCCTGGCCTAGGGTAAGACAAAATCATTAGAGGCACATGTGTAAAGGTTGCAGACCACCCAGCAGTAATTCAATGCAATAACACGCAAAAATGACACTACACCAAAATTTGTGTAAAAATACGAGCTTGTTTATAAAAATATTTTCTGCTCTCTTGTCTTCAGATATCACAGTTCAGTACATTACATTTATCCATGAAATTATGAAGATTTTCAAAGTTGCCAAATTATGTCATTAATCAGCATTAACAGCACATTACATTAGTCTCCAAACTTTGCTAGACTTGACTCCTCTGAAGGGTTTTATGCCTTTACCCCCTCTCCACCTTTGACTCCAGAAGAATGGGCTAGCCTCACTCACTTTAGTTTCTCTAAGCAAGGGGAGGTTGGAATATAGTTATTTAATCACAAAACGGGGAACATCCTACATTCAAAGTTAAGTTTCAGAAGATCCTTTCAAGAACCTAGATGGGCATTACCCAGTACTAGCCCAATCCTAATATAACCAACCGGAAGTCTTTGCTCCTTTAAGAGAGACGCTAAAGCCTCCAAGTTCCCCCTCACGACCTCTCCTTACTTTGTTTTATGTTGGGCCCACCGGCCGGTGTCTCCGTTTGCTGGGGGGAAAAAGACAAAAGGACCCAGACTCCTCCGGCCGAAGTTGCGGCCCCTCGTCCCTCCTCCTCGTTAGCGCGGAGTCAGGGAAAGAGGACACACCAGTCGCACCTCTCCGCTTGAAGTGCGCTCTCCTTTGGAAACCGGGCAGCCCCGCTCCCTCTCTTCTCAGAAAAGCAGGGGCCCGCCTTGATGTAGCTCCCAGCGCTTAAGCGGGAAGCCCGGTGCTCGGCGACTGCTCCCCGAAGATCTCCTCACCGGCTGCTGACAGGATTTCCCCCGCGAGGACGCAATCGCTCATGCGCGGGGAGTAAGCGGATCAGCCAACAGAGTCTGCTCCGCAGCGGCCTGCTCGGTCCTAGGCCCCTCCTGTGATGGATCACCAGTTCAACTTGGAATATGCGCAGTGGCGCCGGGCACTATACCGCTAGTCCCCTTTTTCTCTTTCTTAAAGCAGCGCTGTCACGGAAGCGCGATCAGCGCCCCAGGGGTCCCGCTCACGGCGGAATCAGGGAAGACGGCTCAGCCCCAATAACCCTGTCACCCCACTCTTTCTCCTCACGAGTGGGGAGGTTTGCTCACACGCTGCAGGACCAAACACCGGTAAGGGGGTCTCGGCGTCACGCAGGGCAGGAACCTGCTTCACACCATGGAGAGAGGGGGTTAGAGGTGGAATCCATCACATTTGGGCCCCCAGATCTCCAGTTACAGCAGTAATCCACTAACCCTCCATACTGGACAGGAACAGGTGCACAGGAGAACTCCTTGTTTGGTTCCCACAGCAGGGATCTCCGCAGCTCCACAGTCCACTGGGAATGACCCCTTCACCTAACTTGGGCACCTCCCTGACCAGGGTCAGCAGGACGAAACTAACTCGGCTAGGACAACAGGAATGGGGGGCGGGGAACCCAGACAGAGGGCAACCCTTGTAGAGCAGTCCACCCTTAAGGACTCTACCCCTTCCAGACCTCAGCCTTCACTCTAGCTGTTCCTCACTGGCAAGACAAAATGGTTGCCCAGCATTCCGCCTTTTATAGGCTGACCCTCAGAGGTCCAGAAGGGACCAGAAGGTTCTGGAATGCCCTATTCTATCCTATGGGACAGGTTCTAGGTATGTCAGTTATGTCAGTTGGTAGCCACCATTTTGTGACTCCAAAGAAATTCCTGTCAGGAAAGGCCTCTAGGCCTGAGGTGAAAAACTATAAGGGCGAAAGAGCACCTATCCCCTAGACCAACACCTTGAAAAATCTAGTGGACACAAAAATGAATAAGGTTATGAGGGGCAAAAAGGGAACAAAATAAATAATAAATTGGAGGGACTACGCAAAGGGCCAGACAGGTCTAACACATTGCAATTATTCCCTGTACTATTTCTTTCTTGACAAGAGTCAACTAGATTGCATATAGGCTCTCCTTCCCCCTTCAAGTGCTTAGGCCTTACTATGTCTGAGCGCACAATTGACAATGTCGCTTGTGCTCAATTCAATGGATGATTTTATTTTTAAGTGACTCTTCATGCTCCCTACCCCCTTTGACAGTCTTGGGTACATTAGTTAGATATATATTCTGACCGAGTTCCCTCTGTTGTGGTTTGTCATTATGCACTAATTTGGGTATTTGGCCACCCTCTTGTGTCCTCAGTAGTGGCATGCACATTTGGTTTTCTCAATTTATCCTACGGACACCTCACTGGATTGTGTGTGGCCAATCTTGGCACTATGTTAGCAAAATTTCACATCCTTCTAAGTGCCTGATCTTGTTCACACTATTGCCTACGTAGCCTAGCCTGATCTCCTTCCCCCTGTTCCCCGGAGGCACCTGCCTACCTCCAAATTTCTCAAGAGTCTTGTTTTGTGAGGAGTTATTCTGTTATCTGGATGTTAAGTTAGTTGCTACTTTATGTTCGAGCAATGGATTAATCAGTTGTGTTGGAAATTCCATTTGTCCTACATGTGAATTAGTAGAGTATGCAGCAGCAGTAGTGAGTCAGCTGCATCTTCAGGGAATGTACTAGAGTTTTTAAGTCCTGCATATCTTTTACTAAAGCACAAATGTTTCCTAATAGTTCCTGTGCCTCCCTGATAGTGTACATACAATTGCATCCATGTATGGGCTGCATGGGCTCTTTGTCCGCCACAGACTCTTTTTCTGGCTTGATTATCCCTCTTGAACTGGCGTATTGGGGGTTTCCTCAGCTAGGGGTGCAAATCTATTTGCATGGGCAATTCCCATGCTTCCCCCTCCTCCCATGATCTACCTTGCAAGTTGGTCACCTTGCATACTTTGGCACTTGTATTATAAAATTGTAAAATGATGTAGCTGAATAGGATGCATGCTAGTTTGAGAATTACACAATGCTCACACCAGGTCCAGAATTAAACAAATCTAACTATTACTCATAACACATCATGATGTGCTGAAGGTCATGTTAAAAACCAATGTACAATTAATATTAATGTTAATATTGAGACATACATCATGTCACATACAAATGCTCATTGCACACTGATGACAATTTAAACTTTAATTTACATCATATGTCCACAACCCGAAGAGTCAAATAAAAGCTGTATGCAAGTTGTTTGGCCATGTACCACATTTAGCATATAAAGTGCCATTAAAACATTGAGGTCATTCCATTTGAGAGATACATACTCAGAATTCACACAGCACAAGACTCCATATGGCCATATGACCTGATTGGTACCAGTGATGACGCCCATCAGAGATTATTTATCCACAAGTCATAACACCTTTGAAGGATTTGGGTGTTCCTGATTATTTATGGTTGGAGAATGTGGGATCACTAGACTCCCAATGTGTAGGCACATGACACCATGATTTGCTTTTGCACACTCAGATTGCCTTGTGAGGATGAGTGTAGACACTCACATTTGATCCCTACAGTTCTACATTTAACTCCCTTATGCATGCCACCAGCCAGTGAATGAGTGTTTTGAAACACTATTGAAGAGGAACCATCAACTGCTAATGCACACTGGCCAACTTGTAGCCACTAAAGTATTCTACACAAAATTACAAAATTTTAGTAGAAAATTGTTTCTTTCTCTTACATTTTTGCCTAATAATGCTCATAATTAAAATAGGTGATCTATATCTTTAAAAGTTTATAAAAAAGCTTTCTTGTTATTTGCAGCTACTTTTACTGGTAGATTACAAGGTAATGATCAAACTAGATCTTTAAAAAATACAAATCAACAGGTTACGCGGGATGTTTGCACTCTCATTTCACTGTATGACCAGTACTTACCAATGGGAACTGTTGTACAGTCTCTCCATCTACTGTGCACTCTATATCATGTCACACGTAATAGGACCATCGACACATGAGAGACAGTAGTGAGGGAACATCAATCCTCACACAAGAAAGACAACTGGCAGGTGTGGTAGAATTGTCATCCAGATTATCTGAGAACATGAGATGATCACTCACTTTAATCAGCCAGGTGTTTACTCAAAAGGAGAAAATTCGATGTGGATACTACTCTGCTGTGTTTCAGGTCAGAAAAACAATAGTCACAGCACAGCAGCATGAACCTACTACTGAGACCAATATTAACAATGACTCATCTTGTGCGTGACACAAGGGGGCCACCACCCATATGGGATGGCAATATAACATGTATGACTCTGGCCAGGACTCACCCCCATGTAGCTGCTGTTCAGCCCTTAACTGTCCATCAAGCTCTGGGTAGACTCCCACCAGTATGTTGGCCATCAAGGGGTTATGGGGGGCATGCTCCTCTTCCATGTTGGAAACTCTTCCCCAGCTAGACCTCCATGATCGTCTGGGTCCAGCGACACAAAAAAAGTGATGGACAGAATGTTGCACATTGTCAAACATTCACTCCCAGTCACAGATCTGGTTTTAATGCATATTTATTTGCTTGCCATGCCATTCCAGTTTGGACCCAGCCATACGCAAATCAGCACTTGACCCTGTTCCCTATGGGAACAGTCGAGCCCAAAATTAAACAAGCATGCTGGGACCGGTCTCGGGGTAACACCCCTCATCAGCCAGGCTAGCTTGAATCTAGTGGCAAAGTGAGTAAGGGACCCATGTCTGGCATACCCTGCCAACTTAGGGTGAACAAAGCAAACACAAAGAGAGGATGGACGGAGCACTGACATTTTTTAGATACTCACCCCCATTCACAGATCTGGGATGATTTCATCATCATTCTTCAGCTCACTTCACCACCCCACTTCAGATCCAGCCTGTTTATCATACTGTCTGTGTTAACCTAGAAAGTGTTTCCTATAGTTGCACTGGCCAGTTTGTCATGCGAGATTAAATGACTGTCTAATTTTCTGCCTGAAGCTCCAGTAGGCTAAGTAGCATTAGACTGCCTGCTGTTGCCTCCCCATTAGTGTGTTCCCCTTATAGTTACTGCTGTCCTGCTGTTCCAATTTGCTGGAGTGAGCCATGGCCCTTAAGTGTTGTTTGTGAGGATATGGGAGTGTTAGAAGTGACCAAAAGCAACTGTTCTAAATTGGATTTATAAAACCTTTGAGCTATGTAGGATAAGAGATTACCACCTAAGGCTATCCTCCTAGATGGGACCTCAACGGGCATGAAAATCAGGTTAGTCCCACACACAGCTTTTTGCCAACTGAAAGAATACTTCAGCAGAACCACATGGTTAATGTATCTCGATTAGGTTCCACTTTCCAGGCTATAGTTCGGTTCCTGCAGGTTTTGAGCTCCCAAAAACCAAATTAAAGCCAGCTCTAAAGATTGGCAGACAGTATAATCGGCAGGAAATTTGATGAAGTACCCTTTTTGTTCAAATTAGGGTCAGGAGGACTGCCACCTTTATTTCAATGATGCCTCCATTGACTCCATCGACAGAAAGCTTCCTTTAACAGCCTGAGAGAGTACTAGCCATTGGACGAAGGACATTATACCACCACCTTATTTAAGGTAGATGGTATGATGGTGAGAAGCCTGACAGTAAGAGACAGAAAAAAACAAATAATGACCACCAATACCCAAAGAAACAACTCTCTAGGTGTAGGGATCATTTTTATTTTTTTGTTTTGCAATAAAAAACTCCCACTTTGGGAGTTTGGTTTTGAAAAACAACAAATGTATAACGTTGATGGATCAACAGCGGCCCGCCAAGCAAACTTTTTTCCCTTGAAAGGAACTGCTGTGATGGTGGACAGTAGTTTTGATCAGGGTGGCGAGTTTTGTTACATGTTAACATTTCATGACAAAATCATAGCCACGTTGTACATGCACATGCTCAAGATATGAATGTAATAAAATAACACATTCAAAGGCAGGATTTTGGTGACTTGTAAAGTTAGGCTGGGCTCTAGGGGAAATTAAAGTTGACAGCTGCATGTAAAGCTAGAGATTTCCAGTAAATGCACATTGACTCTCCAATGAGCTAGAGCCTCCTATCATTGCAAATATTGACGAGTTTCTTCGTAAGCTGAATATACCTGCACTCTTAAAGCTTAATGTAGATACATTTGAGGGGAAATCCAGCTCATTGCAATTCTGAAATGGTTAGGTCCTGATAGCATCCATGCACTGGAAAATTATATCAGCTGTTAAGGGATGAATTTAACATAGTTTCCCTCACAGAGTTCAGAATACGTGTCTTTTCATGATGTAGCAAACATCTGAAACCCTGTGATTAGAAAGGATCTATTGATCTACGTAAACTATAAATGTAGTTCTATGCTGGGAACTTTGCCAACTACTGAGATGAAGTTAAGAAATTCTTCTGTTGTCCGAACAATGCTATCATTTTAAAGATGTGTCTATCTGCTGACAACAAGTGAGTGGTTTGCTATGTCTTATCTCTTGCCAACTAACCCATACTTAATAGAGGCTACCGGTAGGCATGATGGCTGTGGATATGGAGTAGACCTTCGCATGTGTTGTGGGCCATCCTTTTGCCGACTATGACAACAATATGTTTGGATCAAAACATACAGATATGCCTCAGTCACTCTACAGGGTCACCTAAGCATCCCTTGTGTGAAGTCTCACTCTGTTAGAAATTGGGTTACTGGTTGACTGGGGTGTGAGTCCAGTTCAAAAAACAATGACAATCCTATCAAGAAAACCCCAAATTAACCTGTTCTCAACCCCCTGGTAGCCGGACACAGAGAAGTCAGGATTAATTTAGAGGCAAAGTGTAAAGTGTCTGTACAACACTTCAAATAGCAAAACAATGAAAACACTACACAGTAAGATCCAACACCAGGTTAGAAAACTAGAGCTTAAATTAATAAATGAAACAATGTCACAATGACAAACATCTGAACAATTGTACAGGAGTTATGAATTTTTAAAGAATAAACTGTAATGTAGCTCCTAAAAGCATAAAGCGCCACCTGCAGATATCTGGTCATGCTGGACTGGAGCAAAGTCAAACGTTGGAGGTGACCCTGATGGAGAATTGGTTGGATACAGTCCCAGATCAGTGCCACTGAATCTGTACCTTCTTAGGTTTTATGCCAAGAGTCCTGTTTGCATTGGAGAGGGTTGCGAGAAGCAAGGGCTGCATCACGGGAGGCTGAAGATTGATGTTGATGTTGTTGGCCCCCCATGGGCTGTCGATGCTGCTCTGTGAAGAGACGGGCTGGAGGCAGCGGGCTCTGATTTTTGGAGCAAGGGCACTGTTCTCTTGCTCATGGGCCCATTTGGAGTTTCAAAGAGCCCAAAAGCTTTATTTCAAGAGCTTGAGAACAACATCAAAGATCCAGGACCTGTGAGTCACCACTTGGGGTGGGGAACTTGGTGAAGGCGGGTCCAGGAACTGTTAGAGAGCCTTTTATGTCCCTGAGGTAAAGATCAGGAGGCCTGCAAACTACTAAGGTCCTGGGTTCAAGATGAAGATGCAGATCCAGTTCTTCTTCCCTAGATAAGAGAGGAGCATGAAGCAGGTCATTGCAGCAGGGCAGAAGTTCTTTTAAAGCAGCAGTCCTGCAGAGTGGCAGTTCTTGTAGCAGCACATCAGTTCTTCTTCCTGGCGGAGATCCACTGGTCCAGAAGTGTACTGAATTGGTGGTGTCTGAGGTCCTTCTTTTATATACAGTGCCTTTGAAGTGGGGAGAAACTTCTAGAGTCATGCCTATAAAGTGCACAGATGCCCTGCCTTCTTGGCCCTGGCTCCAGACTAACTACATGGGTTAGGCAGCTCTTACTGTGGAGACAGGACACAGCTTATTCAGGTATCAGGGAGGCTGGGCTCAGCTCCTCCCTCCCATCCTGCTAGTGATGGCCTATTTAGTCACACCTAAGCTCCTATTGTGTGCTGCTGTCTCTGACGAATACACAAAGCCCAAAAGCCAACTACACTCAGTCATGTGACCAGAGATAGGCTGCAGACCCCAAATGACTAAGGCAAGAAGATGTAACATTTCTGAAAGTGGCATTTTTAGAAGTTTAATTTAAAATCTGACTTCACTGTAAGTTAGGATTTTAAATTAGGATTCTAGAAGCACGTAGCATGAAATAGTTATCTCTTCCTATTTGCAAATTACACTGTAATAAGGCAACTCCAATGTTATCCTATGTGAGAGATAGGCCTTGTAGTAGTGAAAAATAAATGTGAGAGTTTTTTACCGCCAGGACATGCAACAAAATTAAAAGTACATGTCTAACCTTTTAAACACACTTCACCCTGCTCCTGGGGCTTTCCAGAGCCTACCTTATGAGGGGCTTACATGTATTACAAAGGAGGTTTTGGGTCTGGCAAATGAGTTTATTTTGCCAATTCAACATGGCAGGTTAACACTGCACACACATTCTTTGCAAAAGCAGGCCTGAGATATGTTTATAGCGTTACTTAAGTGGGTGGCACAATCTGTGCTGCATGCCCACTAGTAGTACTTCATGTACAGTCCATGGGTACATATAGTGCACTTTACTAGGGACGTAGAAGTAAATTCAATATGTCGATTGGGTATAAGCCAATATTACCATGTTTTGAGTGAAGAGCACAAGCACTTTAGAACTGTTAAACAGTGGTAAAGTGCTCAGAGTCCTAAGGCCAGTAAAAACAAAGCCAGGAAAAACAGGAAGTCTGACGGCAAAAAGTTAGTGGAGGGAAAACCACGCCAAGGATGCCAGGTCCAACACCCTCCCTTCATTTCATCCCATGTAAAACTAGCTAAGGATTCCCCCAGTAGTACCTGTTCTAGGTAAAGATGATTGAGCTCCTCTCTGTTTCCTTTGGTATGACAGTAGATTAAGACTCTTCCATGTTGATGCGTATATAGCCAAAGTCACAGCCTAAATGAAAGATGCCTGTTGTATGCCAGCAAAATGCTAGATTCCTTCCTTAATATCACTGATTCCCATGCCTCAGGATCGTGACTCAAATAGGAGAAAATCACAAATCTTTCCATTTCATCACAAGCCAGTTGATTTTACTGGGCCGTATTTATTCCTTCTCAACTCCTTACCACTCTTAATAAATTGATTGCCAATTTCTAGTGATGAAGCAGAAGACTGTCAACTACTTTCAACATGCCTATCATAATGAGCCTCTTTGAGGTCCAGGTCAAGTACATCGCCATCAAAGTCATCATCCTTGTTCTTATAGAAGACTTTTTTTATAAATAGTAGGTCTAAAAGCCTATTGGTTCAGTAACATTGCATTTTTTAAGTGTGTAGGGAGTACTGCAGAAGGTAAATGTATATTTTACCTGAAGTAGTTAAGTGAATATCTCAACACTGTTCCCACTTGAATTTGTTAACCTAATTGATGAACAGTAACTCCTATGCACATTAAACCTAACTTTCTCACTCAAATCGCACATACAAGGATTTCAAATCATTTCTATACAGTTTAGGGGAGCAGTAGGGGAGATGACCAATAATCTTAAATTCTATAATTCGAGACTTGCACAAACCGTTTGACAACTTAGGTATAATAAAGCACACCACTCAGCCATTTTTCTTCAGTACATGCAAATGTTGCTCTTCTCCAAGGGTCAGCTGCCCATGATCCGAAGAGTCAAATGTAATTACGAAGAAAGGAGAGGCAACAAAAAAAATAATCTCAATTCTTCAGCCAGAGATTTTGAGTAGTCAGAATGGATTTATGTATTATTCTTCTGATGCATAATAAAAAAACAAAGAACATCCACACATTGTCCTCAAAGATCAAAAGCACCTCATCGGGGCTGTAAATTTTAAGATTACAAACAATTTTTAAAACAATACTTTTTGGGGCAGTTTTTTTTATTGATATTCTAGTGTTTTCAATAGTGCACACTGAAAGAGGATACATTGTTATCAGCTTTTTTGCATCATGATTTTTCTGTGGGCAACAACCAGAAAATATAATGGGAGTAAATCTGTGAAAAGGCAAGATGTTTCACTGGTTTGCTAGGACAACTAAATATTGATTTATTTACTTTAGATCATGATAAAGTGCATCCTGACCCTAGGTACCGGGTGCCTGAGTACTTTGTATCATACTGGAGTAATACAATGTTGAGGTGGAAAATTCTGCAATTGAGATTATCAACAGGATTTACAGTAAAACAGTGCAAGTGGGTGTTACCTCTTTTGTATTACCGAAGGAGGTGCAGAGGCATAGACATGCTCAAGAGGCCTACTGACTGTGCACCTCCTATACATTAAGAAACAAGACGATAAACCCAAAAGTCAGCCTCAATTTAAAAAGAAGAAGGCAGCTCACCTTAAAATAAGAAATGCCCAGGCTACTGCGGGCTCATCTACTGATTATGCTAGACCACGCAGCAGAATGAACAATAGCTCACCAGAGCCTGATGGGATTTCTGGTGACTGCAGCGTTGAAAGAACATATCACAGTGGAAGCAATTGATACCTAGGTAAGTGTCCCACATTGGTTATATGAAATAACACTCCAAATGGAGGGGGACATATCGAGGTAAGTGAAAGGTCTCCTTTGGAGAGAACCTGACATCTGGATACAATATCCTATTGGTTGAAAAAGATTGGCCACCTGAGATCATTATGGACTGTCCAAAAGGAGAGCCTTCTCCGATCTCATTCCAGAATCAATTAGACTCAAAAACGCGCAGGAGTGGGCAGTAGCGCTAGCTCAAGCATTATACGACAATCATGTTAGATGGGGTGCGGAGTCACGTCACCATGAAATCCCAGTAACAACTACTCCTACACCACAGAGGCAATATCCAATAAAATATAAAGTGAAAAAGCAAGTCAGGGAGATCTTAGATCAAGTTAAAAATCAAGGTGTTATTGGAAATTGCACCTCTTTCATGAATAATCAGTTTTTTCCCATAATAAAACCTGACATTTCGTACCATCTAGTTTTAGACTACAGGCATTTGAAAATATGCATAAAGACATTTGCGGTATAAAATGCACAGAGTGCCGCAATAATGAATAACATTGTGTGGAAGAAATAAAAAAAAACACAGGATATCTCAAATTCATTTTTTTGACAGCATTTCCGGCCCTAGGCTCTAATTGTCAATTCTGTAGATTTCCCCAAGAGTATAAGAACAGCACCGGGTTGTTCTCGGCAAGAGTAACAGAGCTACTTCAAAATTGAGATGATGAGGCATTTTACTATGTACATGATATTGATCTGATGAACGATTAATTATTGGATCCCTTGCACAGGGTGAACAACATAATTCTGGGGTTTGCCTTTGAGGGCTACAAATTTAACTTTAAAAAATCCAAAATTCCCCACCTCAATGTCCTAATATTGACATATGAGCTCTCAAGTGAAGGGAAAAGCCTAGCAGCTATTTTTTTTTAGAAAACTGTGTGCTGTTCCAACCTCCAATGACTCTGAAAACTTACAGTCCATTTTGGGATCCCTAAATTTTGTCGGAACATACATTTTGGATTAGGCAGAAAAAGTAAAACATTTCTACGACTTAATTAGACCTGATTTTTCAGTCCGCCATTTGACACAGGAATGCACTGAAATTCTCCATTCCTTACAAGCTGCCATGATAGCTTCCAAGGACTTGCACACATGTGTAAACAACATGAATTTGGTGATCCATGTAATAGCGGGTCAATTAGGATACACCTGCCTAACCTTCAATGAAGGTGAAATGGTACCAAATGCATACAAATCACATTTGTATACAAACGCAGAAATGCGTTTTGCATCAACTGAAAAAATATTGACTGCAGTACGGACTGCTGTAGTAAGAGAAAGAGCACTAGCTCAGTGGAAAGAAATAATTGTTGTGACTCTAGTGCTAACCTTAGAGGCTGTTACAAAAGCAAGCGTTCCGAAGGCTAAAGCACTACATCTGCGATGGATACAAGGGACTAATTCTCTCAATGCAACATTAAAACACATGCATTCCTGCAGTACGAACAAGAATATCCTGTCCAGAATGAAATAATACCTCTCGTTCAGTATGAATACATCATTTACAATGGAGATGTGGCAAGCTGGCTGTAGGAAGTAAGCAGCACTACAGCGCCGCACGTGGGAATGAAAAAGAACCGTATGCGGGACAGCAAGTTCCATCCTAGCAATACGCAGATCCAGTCACTAGGAGATTGCACGGCACAGCAGGCAGACCTAAAAGCCCTGATACTGGCACTAAAAAGTATGGATGGAAAATTCCCCACACTAAGGGCCCTATTAGGATGGCGGACGGACCTGCGTCCGTCCGCCACCCCAGAGGTGGAGGGACCGTCCGCAGGGGCAGCGGCGGTCCCTCCATGCAAATTAAGATGTGACCGCCACCCTGGCTTGCAGCAGAACCCGCCGCAATGTTAAAAATGCAAGCAGTGCATTTGCATGCACAAAGCGGCAGGCACCGTAGGTACCCCCCATGTGCACCCCCACACCCCCTTCACCCTGGGGGCCGGCAATGCCTTTTCGTGGCGGCATTGCCGCCGCGGAAAGGCATATCAAATTGCACATCCTAATATGGCTGGCGGTGTCTGATGGACACCGCCACCATATTAGAGCGGTCTCGCGGCGGATAAGCGGCGGATGGTCTTGCCGTCCGCAGATGACCCCCCGCCATCCTAATTCGGCGGGGGGTCATTTCTCTGACCGCAGCGGTGAATCCGCATCCTCCGCCCGGGGGATGCGGATTCACCGCAATCGTAATCGGGCCCTTAGTGCGTGCTGTTCATTTACTGTGTCCAGTAATACAACGAATATCTTCACTAATGGGACCAGAATGGGTTTCAGAGTTTCCAAAGGTTCCACAATTAAGCACAAGAGGCTTTAGGAACAAGTGGCAGAATAGAAGAAAAGCTTGCCAAGGGCTCATGTAATTCACACATTGAGTCATCAGTGTGTCGGATTGCACATTGAAGGGAATTCATAGGCTAATGAAGCCAAAGGGAATTGACATGCTGATGAAGCCGCTAAGGAAACACCGAGAACTGCTGCAGTTGCTGCAATCCCTCCATCTAGCATGAGAATAGACAGACAGATAATGGTAGCTGTCAGTGCTATGTGTAATACCAGCTCAGCCTTGCCAAAAGGTTTTCCACTCAAGTACTCCTAAATGTTAGATGCACAAAATATTCTGTATGCTCAAATTGCAGGAGTGCAGAATAGAGTACTACAGAACATGGGGTATGTTTAATACTAGCTGCACAAGAGGGTCTGGGTTCAGCACACAAAGGTATTACTGCAACAGTTTCACTATTGAAACACCGATATTGGTGGGCAGGTCTCACTAAACAGACCAAAAGCTTTGTCCTTAACTGTGACATCTGTCAGCAGATGAAAGGTTCCACCGTAGTCCACCACAGACACCATTACTGATATCAGACAGACCGAGGCGTTATTGAGAGCATGCCTCATTCCAAATTAGATTATCTTCCCAAACAACAGAGTGCAAAAGACTTCCTGTCTTGGACTAGCCACGGGCAAGGACTTGAACACATCACAGATTCCCTTGCTTTCAAACTTTGAGGGTTGGTAAAATGATACATCATGCTGTGAGGACACATTAGATACACTCTTAAATACTTACAATTTAAGAGACCCCAATTGGAAGGGATGGTTGGTTTGGCCTATCAACACAAATAGGTGTCAGTCAAGATACAGGGGAACCAACGAAGGGTTTAGTATTGATGGAGCAAGGTGCTTGGACTCAGCCCTCTCGAAATAAACTGTAATACACTAATAAACATGTTTCGTCTTACTAACAATGCACCACATGACATTTCTAGTATCTAGGGGAAGCTTTTCAATGTACCTTTACTAACCGTAACTCGAATGCATTAAAATGGCTGCCGCAACGCGGGAACTTTTCTGCGCAGGCGTCTGTCACACTCACATGACATGACGTACTTACTGCTGGGTGGGAAAACTTTGCTTCTGCGCACTAGAACTAAAGATGGCTGCTCTATGTTTTAACGTGCTAATCCTTGCATTGCTTCCTTTAATAAGTTGTTCATTCTGCATAATCCCTAATGCTGTAGTTAAAATAAAGCAATGGGAATAGAGTAGAGATAAGTGGTATACAGTGCATTCATTTATAAAAGTTTCTATAACTGTATCTCTTTGACTTTGCTATTAGCTTGTGTTCTGACCAATCGAGTATAATGATGTTCCATCTTGGGTCCTGAAGCTGGGCATGCGCCAAATTCACACCAGAGTCTACAAGCCATGGCATTGAATCCATGCCAACTCCTGACTTGCTAAAAGATGTTCCTGGGAATCCGACCTCTTGAACCTCCAAGAGGATGTCAAATTATACATTTTATTATTGGAACATTCATTGTTGGGTGGAATAAAAGTGCATGGGAAAATAAAATATTGGGCAGGAACATGGATCTGAATATTGAAGAGCATGACCTCATAACTGGTATGGTGTGATGACCTTGCCTCGTCTTTTGACCAATCAAATTGAGGGAATTCACACATTTGCAACATTGGGGGGTGGTACATTGCCCTGGAAAATTGTATATCTAAGGTAGGCTTAGCTAGTTAGATTGTCCGACTTGTCCGAATAGCTGACCTGTCACTGACCCCATGCACTCAATAGGCGATCGAGAGCAGAGATGTTCGCGGAGCACTCTGTCAGAAGATTTGATAACCCAATCGGGGTTCTGGGAAGGAGTTCGATAACCCAATCAGGGTTCCTAAGGGAGAAGATTCCCTAGCCCAATCGGGGTCCGACTGTTAGCTGCAGAGAGGGGTGTGATGCTGGCGTTGCACTTTAGCTGTGGGTGCTGATCCTGACCTGCGGTGGTCCTGTCCTGATCCAATTTGGTCCGTACTTATCCTGATTTCTGGTCTACACCTGTGAGGAAAATTTAGAACCACCACAAGACTTCTGAGGAAGATGAACTCTGACCTTGTCACCAACACATACACGTGTGTGGGCAACGGCATGTCTGGAATCAAAATACTCCTTTCTCTTGATACACTTCAACTTTTGTGATTCTTGCAAGGGTACTACATCATAAATCACTTTTCAATCTACATTCATACACTTGTCTCTCATCCATGATTGAAACATGTGGGTGTTGGGACTCCGTCCCCTAAACAGTTCAAAAGGAACTTTGTTCGTAGTGGAGCGAGGCGTGAGACAGTAAACAATCACACGCTCCACTATTTCAGACCTCCATTCCTTTCCTTGAGTCTTGGACAGTTGTATAGACTCCTTTAGGACTACATTAAACCGCTCTACCATCCCATTGGTTTTGGGATGAGAGAGAGCACAACGCTTGTGTTTGATCCCCTTCTTAAAAAAATACTCTTCCATCTCCCTCGAGACTAGTTGGACTCCATTGTCCGTCAACAGACAGTCAGGGAGTCCTTCTCTGCAGAAGATGTCGTCAAGGAATCTGATAACATCTTTAGTCTAAGTGCTTTGAGTGACTGTGATTTCCGGTCACGTGGAATACATATCTATCAGCAACAGAACAAAGAATTGACCAGAACTGCTTGTAATCAGCCCCAAATGATCCAGAGCTGCCTCTTCCCAAAAGCAAGAAGGAGTGTCATGTATGATCTTAGGTTGAACTCTTGTATTATATATCTTGTCACACGCATTACATTCCATGCATTCTCTTACCATGCGTTCTACATGAAGGTCAATGCCAGGCCACAAGAAATGTAAACAAATACTCTCCTTTGTTTTCAATATGCCCTTGTGGCCTTAATGTGCTTGGGAGCAATTCTCAACCTGACAGATGAAGGACGAACCAATCTTGTGCCCCTCCAAAGTAAACCAGTGCTAACAGACAACTCATCACGAACATTCCAAAATTTACAGACCTCCTCACTCAGAACCTTTATACCTTTCCACCCTTCGGCTACCAACTGACACACATCCGGAATTGCATCATTACTCTCCATGGAAGCTTTCCATTCCTCCTCACTTAAGACATCCACCATGACCTCAGATACTTTGTAATCATCATCTTCCTATAGGTCCTCCAAGTCATCAGAGGTATTACTCGAAGTAACTTGAACAAGTCAAGAAAGACAACGACTTTGTTCTCTGTACCAGGTATGTAATTTACCACAAAGTCAAGTCCTGAAGTGTGACTATCCACCTACAAATTCTTGAGGAAACAGCATCTAAAATGTTCTTGGTGAACAAGTCCTTTAATGGTTTGTGGTCAGAATGCACCACAAAAAAAACTTCTCCAAAGGAACTTCTTGAGCTTTCTAATGGCCCAAAAAATACACAGAGTTTCTTTTTCAATGACCGAGTATTGTTTTTCAGGTCCTACTAACGCTCTTGAGAGGAACATATTAGGTATTTCTTTGCCATTTTTAATTTGTTTGAGCACAGTGCCCAGGCCCTTGGAACTTGCGTCAGTGATAAGGATAGAGCAAGCAGCAGTATCAAAACTTCGGATGCAAGGTGCACAACTCAAAGCATGTTTGACATCACAAAAGTCTGCTTGGCAATGCGCTGACCAGCTAAATTTCACACCTCTCTTAAGAAGTGACCTTACAGCAAAAGTGGGTGAAGCAAATAGTGGAACGAATTTATTATAATACTCGGCCATACCAAGAAAGATGACCAGGTTATCCCTAGATTCTGGCACAGGGAGACCATCAGTGGTTTTTACCAGGTGATCTCTTGGTTTAATACCTTCCTTTGACAACTTATGTCCCAAGTAATCAATTTCTGAGAGATTAACTCTACACTTATTTTCAGGCAAGGTCAATCCACGTGACCTAAATTGCCCCAAGACAGCCCTCAGCCTCTCATCATGAACCTTTTGGGAAGAGCCATATATCAGAACATCGTCTTGGTATATTTTAACATCAAGTAATCCATGTAGAACATCCCCCATGGCTCGCTGGAAGACAGAGGCGACGGAATTCAAACCGAAAGGGAGATGTGTGAATTTGTATGTTCCAAAAGGCGTTATAAAGGCTGTTAGATTTATAGAGTCACCATCAATTCTGATCTGGTGATAGGCGGCTCTAAGATCTAAGGTGGAAAAGATCTCGGCCTGCTCTAATTGGGTCTGCAACTCTGCAATATTAGGGAGAGGGTATTTGTCAGAGATGACAGAACGATTGAGGGCACGAAGATCCACACACAGCCTTATCTCACCAGAGGCCTAACAGGTGAGAATCACAGGAGCCAACTAATCACTTGCTTCAGTCGCTACAATGACACCTTCTTTTTTCAACTTTTCAAGTTCATTCCGCATAGGTTCCCTCAGGGCTAAGTGTACACTACGTACCTTACACGTGACAGGGGTGACATCAGCTGTAAGAGTGATTTTGTGCATATAGCCTGATAAACAAACTATCTTTTAATAAACTTTTTGAAATTCACTACACAAGTCACCCACTTGGTCATTTTTAACAGGTCCAGGAGTATCAACACCACTTGAAAATGATGGAGATAGTCTGTCTTTTAGTACAATACATGGATCGCCACCAGGAATCAGAATCACCCCAAGATCAGCTCAGTGAAACCAGGTCACGAGTCTTCTCTGGAAGAGATATAAATGTTCCCAGCAGTAAGCCTCCCTTTATATTCTATATCGCCTACAAAGTAACCGAATCATTTTATGATTTGACCACCATATGCAAGCGGTTTCATAACTGGTTAGAAAACCTTCACTTTGTCACGCAAAGATGTGTCGCAGAAACTTTTTGGGACTAAGGTAATTTTCGCTCCAGAATCAAAGAGCATTTTAACAGAATGACCTTTCACCTCAACATTGTCTATTGGATTCTTACTTTTATTTTGAGTAGAGTGAACTAAAACCTCACCACAGTGTAGATCATCAGAGTCAGAATCAGTTTAATTTTCTATCCAAACTTCTTTCACACGTTGTTTTCTTTAAAAATGTTGTGCCCTATAAGCTTTGGCCACATGTCCTACTTTCCCACACTTATGACACTTTGAAGTTAGAGCAAGATATGACTTGTCATTGGCTAAATGACCAATATTGTTACAGCGATAACACTTTACAATAAAATTCTTCTTGGTTTTTAAAGAAAGGGGTTCACCTTGCTTGTTTGTTTTTGTTTTAGTTATACTTTTACTTTTTCTCCAGTAGAACTATTCTCTTTCTTAATAACCTCAACTCAGGCAAGGGAGTGTTCAATGCGTTTTGCAATCAGAATGACCTCTTCTAGTTTAGGGTAATCTTTCTGCCACAATCCATCCTTGACTTTCTCTATGTTGCAACCGAACATAAATTGGTCACGAATACGGTCATCAAGGGAACCTTTGCATTTACATGTTGAAGCTAATTTTCGTAAATGTGTAACATACACCTCCACAGACTCTTGAGCCAGTTTGTATACACTTTCCAAAATGGCATCTCTCTAAAATGGTGCTCATTTTAGGGAGGTAATGTTTGTCTAGTTTCTTTAGACATATTTTGAACTCATTAAGGTTATCAGATTCGGTATCACACAGATCAGGTAAGTGTTCAAAAACCTCTTGTCTCTCGGAGCCCAAACAGTGTAAGGGCAAAGCAGACTTTCTCTCGGCACTAATAGAAACTCCAAATACTCTTGAGTAATTAAGAAAAACATTTTTCCACTTAGACCAACGAATGGGTGGTTCACCTGGATTAGAGAGAAAGAAAGGGGTGGAATGACATTTTGCATAGTTAAAGTTAAATAGGTACAAGAAGAGAAGAATTGTCTCAGTAAATCAACAATGTGGTAAATGCCACAGAAAGTGTGTTTCCCTTAAAAGAAAATGAGTTGAAAAATAGAGGCAATTGTAGAGGAACAGGTGTGGCTACCACCGTAGAAGATGAGGTTTATAGTAAAATTCGCAGCAGAGAAAGTGCCTTGACTTGTAGTGTGCTTATCACTGATAGCGAAAGCACTTTTGACTTGTAGTGTGTTTACCACTGTAGTAGATAAAATTGTTCCAGGTCGTTTAATTCACAATAGATAATAAAGAGACTTCAATTCATAGTGTGCCTATCACTGCTGGTGAGAACCGATTTCATGTCTTTTACACCAAAATTATGTATAGCGGGGCCCATCAGCGAACTTTTAACATGTACTGTGCTTATCACTGTAAGATAAAGCACATTTGACATGAAGTGTGCTTATCACTGTTGCAGAAAAAAAGAATTGTTCCAGGTCTTTTAATTCACAATAAATTATGTGGACACGTTAGTTCATAGTGTGCCTTTCACTGCTGGCGAAAACCGCTTTTATGATTTTACACCAAAATTAAAATTTAAATTATATATAGTTGTGCCCATCAGTAAAGAAAGGCACTTAGCATTGAAGACAAATCACAGTGCAAGAGTCAAAACATGCAGGAGAATCAGCACGCTTGAGAGAAAAAAAACACTGGGAAGTGCAGCGATATAGGTGTGGCAGAGCAGGAGTAAATAGAGCAGAGTGGTTGCCTAGGCAACAGATAGACACAACGTGATGTGTGCAGTGACGTTGGATAATGAATTCCAGAGGTTGCCACAGGGACGCTGGGAAACAAAGAGATGAGCGTCGTAAAGCTGATGTAATACGTTGGAGGATTTCAGACGTTGCCACAGCGACATTGCAAAGCAAGGAGATGAGTGCAGTGATGCTGACATAACACCGCTAAACAATGTTAAGAATGCGGAGACTACGTTGCTTGAGAAATGCTGTTGCGGTGACAACCCCGCGGTAAAGTGTTCGCGAGGCGGAACTGGCGCGAGGGATAACGGTAGGCTTTTGAAGTCGAACTTGTAAAAAGTTGCTTTAAAGGGTCAAATATGGGCCGATACTGCGAACCTTGCGGAAACAGTACCTCAATCCTTAGAGTTGACAGCAGGGTAGGGAAGTCGGTAGAGTCGTCGTGTACACAGCCATGTTAGGATGTTTCTTTTTGTTGAAGGTAGATGTTTCTGGGTCTTTTTCTTCTCGTCAGATCATCACTAGTATAACATAGTGGGTCAGTACACTTAGGAAGGTTAATAAAGTCTTCTTTGTTAAAGTAAAGCATCTACAGATTAAAACATTCTATACTGGCAAGATGGTCGCAAGGTAGGAGCCCCACTCGGGAGCTCCAGGGTTAGGGATAACTTATATGGTAAAAATCCCTGTTTTTAACCCTGCCACCCACCAGCAACAGATACAGCGACCAACAACACCAGGAAGCATCAGGCGAAAAGAAGAAGAAAATAAAAGCTTAAGAGATAAGGAAACAACACTTACCGAAAACACAGCCGGGCGGAGACATCCAAAAAGGAGAATCGTCGGAGAAATCATCGGAATGTCAAGGAGCGCCGGGGATGTAATAAGAAGAAGGAGTGGTGTTTATCTCGAAGGAACGTCAAAGAATACTGCAGCGGACACACCGGAGGGAGACGGCGGTATTCAAGAGCCGTGCTACGGTATCCGGGAGAGCAGGAATGCGGTATGAAGAGACGGAGGCGCGATAAGGTACAGGAGCACGCCAGAGATACTGCAGGAGACGGAGGAGCGGAGCGGAGAAGAGGAACAGAGGAGCCGAGACATCGACCTACGGTGAGGACGAGTAACGGTGATACTTGGTGGCGGAGGACGTCGGGGAAGGAGGAGGTGAGAGTCTGATTCGTCTCTAAGCGGAGGACAGCCTCTGTGCCGCCGGGGCCACATGGTACAGAATGGGTGTAAAGCGGATGCCAGACATTGTGAAAGTATAGTTACGGGGAATAAAGGAATTAAATATCGGCCTGCCTGACCTCAAAATGGCGGCCATAAAGGACAAGTAGATAGAAAAAATGAGGGCCATCTTGAAGAGAATAGAAGAACTTTATCGGCCTGCCTGACCTCAAAATGGCGACGATACAGGACACCTAGCATAGAAAAACGAGAGCCATCTGAGGATAATCTGCAATAGAAGAAATCACCCGATAATGGCAGAAAGTAAAAACCGGAAATGAAAGGTAAAAAGGACATTGGGAAAATAGAAAAGGAAAAGGGAGCTCACAGATCAGGGAATGAGGACTAGTGCTACACTAGAAAGAGAGAAAGTATCTTCAACACAAATAAAGACTGCTAATGTGGCAGACATCTTGAAAGTGCTGCCTAAAATCTGAACTGAAAAGGGGAGAAGGGTATACAGCCCTCAATCTATAAAAGATAATCAGATACCACTACGGAAACATCCATAAATAAATAAATAAAGACTTTGGAAGACTGAAGGTTACTATAAGGTCAACACAAGCTAGTAATTAGACAAAATTAAATTGATAAACTGATATAAATATATATTCAATCTAAGATTCTCCTTACCAAGAAAAATATGACGGACCACTACTTAGTGCGGGAAGGCTCGAAGGCCCATACCATTAAATACCCAGCCAATCTGTCTAAGAACGCAGCCAAAAAGTTCAAACATAATCTTCTAAGAAAAAAACCGGACACGCTAATCCTGGACCCATCCTATAGCAATGATAAAGGTACTATAGTGAATGATTTGATATTCTTCACTAGAAGAACGGCGATTTGGCGTAATACCTTCACAGAAATGCTTAACATAAAAAGTATAAAGAACATCCCACATGGCACAAAACTTATGAGCCAACCATCACATAGATGTAGAGCGGGACTATGCATAACGATATTTAAGAATGGTATAGTACTCATACAAGCAACTGATAGCGAATTAAACAAATTTGACAAGATGTTCTCAACCTTAAAAGGATGCGTAATAATGGCAAGACCCCAAAAACACCGGACTACACAAGACAACACTATAGATCATCACAGAGTTTCCAACTCAGACCGCATACCGGACACAAACCAGCGGGATCCACTACCTCCATTACACCAAAGTGACATGAGCGGAACAAGAGGACCCCAAACAAGGAATATCACAGTAAAAACCATCTTGGACACTAAAGGTGCTAACACAGACCGGAAAATCTCTCAGATGGAAGATTCAACACAACTTCTCAAGACCAGAAAGGACACAGGAAGAGTTGAATTGGATACACGTACTGCGAATGCCACCCTGAAACCATATCAGAGGAAAGACTCGACATCTATCGTCATTTACAGGTCATCACAGTTGAGTAATACACCAAATGAGAACTCGGAAACGAATGAGATGGACAACAACATGGATGTTCACGACATGGACAGAGGCGGAGCAGACTACCAAACTAAGGATGATATAGAAGAAAACACGGCTGCACACGACAAGGACAGAGGCAGAGGAGACAACCAAAATAATGTCAACATAGAAGACAACACGACATGAACAGAGATGGAGCAGACTACCAAACTATTGATGATACCGGAGACAAACCGGCTGTCCGCGACATGAACAGAGAAGGAGCAGACTACCAAAGTAGTGACAAAAAGGGAAGAGGTCCGATGAAGAGGTCAAAAATCTAAAGCGTGAAAGCAAAACAAGGTTATAGAAAAAGGAAGACGAACGCGCTTAACACATCATTCCAAACTCGAAGAATAATCAAAGAGCTTGAAACTCAGATGGTCAGTATTCTAACTACGGTACAAGAAAGAAAAAGATGCTGGAAATCACTGTTAGCACCCATAACAAAGTCGAGTACATCAGAGAAGTTCTTCTTAAATCTCAAAAAGAAGGAAATAAGATGGCATTACCACTATCAAACAGACAAAATCGACCAGACAGGAACCTCAACCATCTTACGGAAGAAGAAACTCTATCGTTACTTCAAGAATATGAGTCTACTGACCCTACTGAAGGCGAAAAAAAAATCAAAACAGTCCAGATCGATGCTAACAGAACTTCAAAACAAAATCAAAGGAAAACCAATCATAACAACCTAAAACAAGTACAAATAATCACGGAATCACATGTCATGAACACAAGGATAGCAGGGAAACCTTTAAAATGCCTACTCCTTAACTGTCGGTCGGCAGCAAAACATGCATATGACATAGCTGATCTCATATTAAACAAAGAAATCGATGTGACAATCCTGACGGAAACATGGCTATCGGAATCCTCGTCTTCTAGTATGGACCTACTAGTACCCCCACAGTATAATATTGTGAGACTCAATAGACAAAAAAAGACAGGGGTGGGGTTGCCTGCATCTACCGATCGGAAATAAAAGTCAAACATGTGCCATCAGAACATCTCGAATTCTGTGAACACCTAAATTTCAAGATTAGATCAGCAGATAATCAAATATGCAATCTACATGCACTTTACCACCCGCCAGGCAATAATACAACCTTCATAGACAATTTAATGGAAATCATCACCACCAACTCCAACTCTGAAAATAACAACATTATCCTGGGAGACTTTAACTTACACTGGAATGACAACCAAGACAAACAAGTCAACGCTCTGAAAGACCTCCTAACGGAGTTAAATCTTAACCAAGTTTGCACAGAGCCAACACATGAAAAAGGAGCCACGCTGGATTGGATAATATCAAAAACTAACAATACCTTGTCAAAAAGCCAAATCTACGTCGTTCCTTACCTTGAGCTGGGACTGAAGATCTTGAACGACGTAGAAGTTTTTTCGCAGAGACGCAAGGGACCAACTTCCCAGAAATCTAACTATAAACTTGCTGTCTTAAGATTACTCACAGCTAGATTAAACTTAGACTTTAGGGAGGAGGGCCGGTACTGGACGAGATGGATGGTGAAGGGGCTTTCACTGTCGACCTGTGGAATAACGAGTAAATTACATTTACTATGGGTCTTCCAATTAGTTATCCTGGTTCCCTCCTAAATCCCTCCTATTACCCTAATGCGCTAGTTCCCCAGTCTTTCTAGTATCCTACCTGCGATCAGTGCCAACTGTCCTTCGTCCAGTATTTCTTGTCGTGGGTGGAGTGGTTGTCGAGGAGTCGAGGAGTGGAGTAGAGGAAGTCCTTTGAAGAGGCGTTGACGTCACGCTCTCAGGAACTAAAGAAAACAAGAGGTGAAATTACTAGATGTCTATAACCTAATTAGTCTAAATTCCCCTTTCTCGACTCAAACTTACTTGACTTATTTGAAAGATGTGAATTGAAGGTGCTATCCTCTTTCTTTTGTGTTCAAACCTGTTGCAACACATAAAAGATGCACCTACACTCTACCAATTTACTCCCCAAACACTAGAGCACTAATGTATTATAAACATTGACCTTCAAAGAAATACTTAGTACAATGTACACATTGACCTTCAAAGAAATACTCAGAACGTTGTACACAGTTGCAAAAGTAACAGATGAGAAACACCATCTGAATAAACCAACTGGTCTATTCTCAGAAATAAGAAATATTATTCTTCCAAAAATCCTGAATTGCAAGTAGTCTCTGTTTTTTCCTAGAAATAAGTTCCCAAGTCTTTGCTTGTTCTTTCTTTCGTTGGGCGCCTAAATTAGAAGAATCGAAAATAACACTTAACTTGTGTCTTGTCTTTCTTTTAGGCTTGATCCGTGGAATTCCTTTGAAGTCGGATGATTCAGGATGACTCAGGGCGTGGCTGGTGGCGAAGTCCCTGAAGACGCGATGAAACCAGCAGCGCGATCCTTCCGGGAAGCGAGCAGGAGGCAAAGCGCTTCAGAAAACTTGGGTGCGGTTTAAATAGGCAACCGCACCCAAAGATGACGTGCGCACGCACGTGTCTGCTTTCCGAAAGCCGAACGCGGCTTTCAGGAACAGAGTCTTTCCCTCGTGTGCGCTCACTAACAGCAGAGGCTGCATTCCGAGGGCTGAACGCGGCTCTCAGAAACCTGGCTCACTCTTCTGCAAGCCTTACGCTCTTCTGGGTTTAAGGAAGGAAAGATTATTAGCGTGAACAATAAAGACAAAATATACATAAAAAACACGGAATGTATTCAGTTGAATTCACACCTGAAAATACACTGTAATCATACTGACATTGACCTTGAGGTGCTGGTGCACGGGACAGGGGTGGGTTTTATGAAAACAAAAACAAATAAGCCCCTCATAAGCCCCTGATTGACCTAAACAGGAGGCACCTAATCAGGAGGTCGGGGTGAATCATGACAGTACTCCCTCCTCAAGATCCCCCCCAAAACGAGTGGGATAGGTTTTGGTTTATCTGGATGACGAACATGGAATGATCTCACAATCCTAGGGGCGTTTTTCAGATTCTCCAAAGGTTCCCATGACCTCTCTTCAGGACCGTATCCCTTCCAATCCACCAGATAAAACAATCTTCCCCGAATTCTCTTTGAGTCTAAGATTGATTTCACCTCGAATTCCGTGTCTCCATCGACTATTAAAGAGGATGGGGGCTGAATTATTCGAGTCTTTGGATTGAAGGGCTTGACTAAAGACACATGAAATACAGGATGGATTCTATATTTTGTGGGAAGAATCAGTTTGACACACACAGGATTTATAACCTTTTCTATAACAAAAGGGCCGATAAATTTTGGGTTAAACTTTCGATTCCCCTTAATCCTTAGATTTTTGGTGCTTAACCAAACCTTATCTCCAGAAGCATAAGTTGGTTGTACAGTTCTGTGTTTGTCTGCGGATTTTTTCTGAGATTCTTTTGCTTGTGCAAGTTTGAACGCTGCTAATTCTTGGATTGAGGATAATTTAGAAACATAACTGGTCATGGCTGGTACTGTATCTAGTGTCTTTATCTCCTCAGGGAAACTCTTGGGATGGTAACCATAATTACAAAAGAATGGGGACATCCCTAGAGAAGAATGATTTACATTATTGTATGCAAATTCCAATTGACTGAGTAAATCTGACCATTCTTCCTCTGCACTTGTTAACATACAGCGAATAAACTGTTCAATGGTCTGATTAGTGCGTTCAGTTAAACCATCCGTTTGAGGGTGGTAACTTGAAGATAGGCGGACCTCCATGTTTAAAAGAGTACTCAAATTCTGCCAAACTCGAGATACAAACTGAGATCCTCTGTCAGAAATGACCACCGAAGGAATACCATGTAAACGAATCACGTTTGTCATTACCAATTGAGCTAGTTCAAAAGCAGTAGGTAATTTCTTTAAGGGTACAAAATGGGCCATACGTGAAAATTGGTCAACTACGGTCAAAATTGTGGAGAATCCCTTTTTGGTAATAGGAAGTTCCACAATAAAATCCAAAGAAATAGTGTGCCAAGGTTGAGGTGGAATTGGGAGTGGGGTTAACAGTCCACTAGGAGCTTGATGTAAGGGTTTGTTTTGAATACAGACACTACAAGTTTCAACAAAATCTTGTACATCCTTAAACATGGAAGGCCACCAAAAGGTTCTTTTGATTAATTCGTATGTTTTCATCGCACTAGGATGAGCAGTCAAAGAAGTATCATGGTGGAAATGAAATATCTCTTCCCTGATCTTTTCAGTGGGAACAAAAACGAGATCTTGCATGAATATCAGATCGTCTCTTTGCTGAAAAAGAGGGTACTTTTTTTTCCATTCTTCAAGACCTTTAGAAGTCAGTTCCCTTTTGATATCAGAAATCACTGGACAACAAGATATACTAGCTTGAAAGCGAGAGTTAGGAATTACAGGTTGACTTTCCTGAGAAGATTCAGTTACATTGTACCCAATTCTAGATAAAGCATCTGCCTTCAAATTTTCTTTTCCTGGACGGTACGTAATCACGAAATCATAATCATTAAAAAACATTGACCACCTCAACTGTCTAGCGGATAAGGCTTTTACTGATCTTAATGCTTGAAGATTCCTATGATCTGTGTATATTGTGACTGGGTGTCGAGCACCGAGCAGGTAATGACGCCATTCTTCAAAAACTGCTTTTATGGCTAAAAGCTCTTTATCAGCTATGGCATAGTTCAATTCAGCTTCGGAGAGCTTCCTGGAGTAGAAGGCTATGGGATGCATTTGGCCAGTGTCAGTATGTCTTTGTGATAAGATTCCCCCAAGCGCCAACTGCGAGGCATCAGCTTCAACAATGAAAGGTTGACTGGGGTCTGGGTGACTTAGGATGGGAGCGGAGGTGAATCTTTTTTTCAATTCAATGAAGGCCAATTCAGCCTGATCTGTCCAGACGAATTTTGCTCCTTTACGCAATAATTTGGTGATAGGAGTAATGACCTGGGAGAAATCTTGGATGAAACGGCGGTAGAAATTTGCAAAGCCCAAAAAGCTCTGAACCTGTTTCACTGAAGAAGGGCTAGGCCAAGAATTTACCGCCTCTACCTTCTTGGGGTCCATTTCAATACCGTTAGGGCTGATGATATACCCAAGAAAATCCACTCTAGAAACGTGAAACAGGCTCTTCTCCAATTTTATGAACAAAGAGTTGGAAAGCAATTTTTGAAGAATAGCCCGAACCTGCTGTACATGTTCTTCTTCTGAGTTGGAAAAAATCAAGATGTCATCTATGTAGACAACACAACAAACGTCTAAGAACTCATGTAGGACTTCATTTATAAAAAATTGGAAAGCAGCAGGGGCATTACAAAGTCCGAAAGGCATCACCTGGTATTCAAACAGGCCGAATTTGGTTCTGAATGCTGTTTTCCATTCGTCACCTTTTCTGACTCTAACAAGGTGATAAGCCCCGCGTAGATCCAATTTAGTATAAATAGTGGCCTTTTTAACTTGATCTAATAATGTAGGAATCAGAGGTAAAGGGTACCTGTTCTTAATGGTCACATTATTCAGAGCCCTATAATCGATGCACGTGCGCAACTCCCCCCCTTTTTTAGGAATAAAAAAGAGAGCAGAAGACACAGGCGACTTGGAGTGTCGGATGAACCCATTAGCCAAGAATTCATCAAGGTATTCCCTAAGGTGTACATTCTCTTTCTCCGTCAACGCGTAAATCCTACTACAGGGCAAGGTTGCTCCTGGTACTAGGTCTATCCTGCAATCAAAATCCCTGTGAGGAGGAAGAGTGTTAGCCTTTTTTTTGTCAAAGACGTCGGAAAGGTCGGAATAAACAGAGGGAACCCCTTCCAACATTAATACACTAGTGGATTCAGTGCAAAAGTCATGTCCTTGAATAACGTCCTCATCTTTCTTTAAAAGAAAGCATTGATCAAGGCACTTAGAAGATTTGAAAGTCAAAGTCTTGGCTTCCCAGTCTATCTGAGGATTGTGTGATACCAACCAAGGAATTCCCAATATCAGTCTGAATTGAGGTGCATCGATTAAGTCAAAAGTTATTCTTTCTCTATGTATTGCAGAACAATCCATTTCTAAAATCTCAGATTGTTTACTGATGGGCCCGGATGTTAACTCTTTCCCATCTACTGCTCTCACTATCTCAGGATGATCCTTTAGGACGGATTTGAAACCTAACTGGGAGAAGAACTGAGAGTCTATAAAATTTCCTGTTGCTCCTGAATCAATGACTGCTTCAACTCTTTTTCCAAGAGAGGGGGAAAAGAAACTCTTTAATTCTACTATGATACAGAAGTGTTTACAACTAAATAGCGGAGCAATAGAGGCCAAATTAACAACAGAACTCGACAAACTGACCTCTTCATTAGTCGAGTTTTCTAGTTTTCCGAAGGCTGCTGAACTGCCGCAAAGTCAGAGGTTTTAATCTTACTTTTAACAGGTCGAGTAGGACAATCTTTAACAAAATGACCAGATTTCCCACAGTACAAGCATTGATTCATCTTTCGTCTCTTATCTTTTTCTTCCTTAGTAAGGGGACCCCTAACTGTTCCTATCTGCATAGGTTCTGCCGCCTCAATTCTAGAAGAAACCTCACGAGGCGCAGAACCTCTATCCTTGATGAATATCAGTTTGTTGTCACTTTTTCCTTTTTCTCCTTTTCTTTCAATTATTCGGCTATTCAGTTTTACCACTAAATCTATAAAATCAGTAATATCGTCGGGGGGTTCCAGGATTTGAGTGACCATATCTTTCAAATCGTCCCTCAAGCCTCTGTAAAAAATAGAAACCCTCTTATCATAAGGCCATCTTGCCTCAAGAACTAGACGATTAAACTGAGAAATATAATGGAGTAAATCTGAAGACCCTTGTTTTAAACCTAACAACTCGTTATCAGCAGATTGAACAAAAACGTGTTTTGCGAAGATCTTTTTTAGAGCTCGTTCAAAATTAGCCAAATTGTAGAGAATCGGGTCATCACCCTCTACCAAGGGAATGGACCAAAGGGCCGCATCTCCTCCAAAATATGATAACATAAAAGCTATCTTGGAAGAATCATCCGGAAAGGCAGTCTTCTTAGCCATAAAGTGTAGATGGCATTGTTGAAGAAATATCGAAAACTTATTACAATCTCCAGTAAACCTTTCCGGAGGTGCCAATGGAGTGGGCACGGGGGTTACCACCTGGATTTGAGTGGATGTTCCGGATTCGGAAACAGGGCTTTGAAAAGTTGCGGGTGACAAAACGGGCTTCCGTTGAATGGTCTCCTGTAAAACTGACATATCCCTACGTAAGGACGTGTTCTCATCTCTAAGATCCTTCAAAATAGCTGCAATATCCTGCAAAGTTATTTGGTCCATTGCGTCTGGGCGAAAATGTGTTCGTGGGCTTTGCCTTCTGTCAAAAAGCCAAATCTACGTCGTTCCTTACCTTGAGCTGGGACTGAAGATCTTGAACGACGTAGAAGTTTTTTCGCAGAGACGCAAGGGACCAACTTCCCAGAAATCTAACTATAAACTTGCTGTCTTAAGATTACTCACAGCTAGATTAAACTTAGACTTTAGGGAGGAGGGCCGGTACTGGACGAGATGGATGGTGAAGGGGCTTTCACTGTCGACCTGTGGAATAACGAGTAAATTACATTTACTATGGGTCTTCCAATTAGTTATCCTGGTTCCCTCCTAAATCCCTCCTATTACCCTAATGCGCTAGTTCCCCAGTCTTTCTAGTATCCTACCTGCGATCAGTGCCAACTGTCCTTCGTCCAGTATTTCTTGTCGTGGGTGGAGTGGTTGTCGAGGAGTCGAGGAGTGGAGTAGAGGAAGTCCTTTGAAGAGGCGTTGACGTCACGCTCTCAGGAACTAAAGAAAACAAGAGGTGAAATTACTAGATGTCTATAACTTAATTAGTCTAAATTCCCCTTTCTCGACTCAAACTTACTTGACTTATTTGAAAGATGTGAATTGAAGGTGCTATCCTCTTTCTTTTGTGTTCAAACCTGTTGCAACACATAAAAGATGCACCTACACTCTACCAATTTACTCCCCAAACACTAGAGCACTAATGTATTATAAACATTGACCTTCAAAGAAATACTTAGTACAATGTACACATTGACCTTCAAAGAAATACTCAGAACGTTGTACACAGTTGCAAAAGTAACAGATGAGAAACACCATCTGAATAAACCAACTGGTCTATTCTCAGAAATAAGAAATATTATTCTTCCAAAAATCCTGAATTGCAAGTAGTCTCTGTTTTTTCCTAGAAATAAGTTCCCAAGTCTTTGCTTGTTCTTTCTTTCGTTGGGCGCCTAAATTAGAAGAATCGAAAATAACACTTAACTTGTGTCTTGTCTTTCTTTTAGGCTTGATCCGTGGAATTCCTTTGAAGTCGGATGATTCAGGATGACTCAGGGCGTGGCTGGTGGCGAAGTCCCTGAAGACGCGATGAAACCAGCAGCGCGATCCTTCCGGGAAGCGAGCAGGAGGCAAAGCGCTTCAGAAAACTTGGGTGCGGTTTAAATAGGCAACCGCACCCAAAGATGACGTGCGCACGCACGTGTCTGCTTTCCGAAAGCCGAACGCGGCTTTCAGGAACAGAGTCTTTCCCTCGTGTGCGCTCACTAACAGCAGAGGCTGCATTCCGAGGGCTGAACGCGGCTCTCAGAAACCTGGCTCACTCTTCTGCAAGCCTTACGCTCTTCTGGGTTTAAGGAAGGAAAGATTATTAGCGTGAACAATAAAGACAAAATATACATAAAAAACACGGAATGTATTCAGTTGAATTCACACCTGAAAATACACTGTAATCATACTGACATTGACCTTGAGGTGCTGGTGCACGGGACAGGGGTGGGTTTTATGAAAACAAAAACAAATAAGCCCCTCATAAGCCCCTGATTGACCTAAACAGGAGGCACCTAATCAGGAGGTCGGGGTGAATCATGACATACCTCAATTATAGCAATTGAACCATGCGACTGGTCAGATCACCATGCCATAACTTTCTTGATAAACAATATGAAAAAGAACAAGACGATACAACCTAAAAGACACAAGACATGGCTGCGAGATACTAGAAATCCGAATATATCATTATTAGTGGAAAGCTGTGAGATAAAACTGACTCCACCGAACAACTTGCAAAGTGTGGAGGAACTTACAGATCACTACACTGAAACAGTAACGAATATAGTCAACAATACAATGCCTCTGAAACTGAAAAGAGTCACAGAGAAGATAAAAAACCCATGGTTCAGTGAGACTCTAAATGAAGAAAGGAGGAAACTAAGACTAGCGGAAAGAAGATGGAGACAACACCCAACATCGCCCGAACTGAAATCACTTAGAAGAATTAGAAGCGAATATAACAAAAAAATACTACACTCCAAAAAAGAATTTATCAGATCTGAGCTAGATAACGCCAAAAATAGACCACGGAAATTATTCGAGATCCTGAAACAGCAATCCAATAAATTAGCTAAAACCGACCAAGAAACCACAACAACGCAAAAAAGCTGTGAAGAATTCGCAACATTCTTCACAGACAAGGCCAACAAACTAGAAAGAGAGCTCGGGAAAGAGGCTGATAACATTGGCAATATGGACAGACAAAACATCAACAGCACCATAGAAAACACCCACAATAGGACAAAAAACAAGGCTCAATGGGTTAACTTCAAAGTACTGGATCAAAGTACCATAGCCAAAACACTATCAGACATCAAACCTAACAACCACTATAGTGATTCTCTACCTGCTAAATGCATCAGAGACATAAACCATATTGTGATTCCCATTTGGACGAAAATAATAAACGCCTCCCTATCACAAGGGATCCTTCCAGATTGCCTAAAAACAGGTCAAGTCGTCCCTATCATCAAAAAACCAACGGCGGACCCAGCAGATCCAAATAACTTTCGCCCTGTGACCAACATCCCTATACTTGCCAAACTAATAGAGAAATGCGTACAAAATCAACTAAGTCAACACATCACGAAGTTCGCACTACTAGACGACTGCCAATCAGGATTCAGGACAGGACATAGCACAGAAACAGCAATCCTACATATTGTCGATGATGCACTACAGGCACTAGACAGTAATCAAACATGTCTACTTATCCTCGTGGACCTATCATCAGCATTCGACACGGTAAATCATGAAAAATTACTAATCAGGCTTCATGATAGGATGGGAATAACTGGAAACGTGCTAAAATGGTTTGAATCCTTCCTGCAGAATAGAACGCAAAGATTCCTGGTCAATCAAACACTCTCACCAGCATGCCCTAATTCACTGTTCAACCTTTACATCGAACCTCTCACTGAAATCCTTCGAAAATCTAATATTTCCTACCACATGTACACAGACGATACCCAGATTTACATCAAGATCACATCCAGGGAAGACATCATGAGAATGAATGAGACCTTAAAACTGACATTGCAATGGCTATCGAGCAACCATCTGAAACTAAACGCAAAAAAAACTGAATTCTTGCTAATATCTCCACCAAAGAAACACACAGAAGTGAAGGAATGGTCCAATATGATAACAGCATTAAATTGCACCCCTACTCTAGTTGGCTCAGCGAAATCTCTAGGAATCACTCTAGATGAGAAACTAAACATGAAAGCCCATATCAACGCAATGGCAAAAAGCGCCTGCTACCATCTGAACTACATCAGAAAAGTGAAACCATTCATATCCAAAGCAGACCTCAAACTGGCAGTTCAGTCACTAGTTATCGCGAGGATTGAATATGGATGCACAACGCTAGCAGGTCTACCAAAAATTTCAACAGCTCCCCTGAAAGCATGTCTCAATGCAGCCGCACGACTGATCACTGGATCAAGGAAATTTGACCATATATCGCCACACTTGAAGGCATTAAACTGGCTACCGTTCGAAGCAAGAATCCAGCTAAAAATGGCATGCATATCACATAAGGCGCTCCACCACAATACACCCAAATACCTAGCTCAGAAAATTAAGCTATCTGGAGGTAACAGACCAACCAGGAGCATAAATGAGCTAATGCTGAGACCCGCCATCTTCCGGAAGAAGAAAACTTACGACAGGGCTTTATCAGGAGCAGCCCCTAGAATCTGGAATTCACTTCCTTCAAACATCAGAAAGATTGAAGATACAGCAACCTTTAAGAGGGAAACTAAGATCTTCCTAATGAGTAAATTCCTTCCATAGAAGAGGCACGGGAAGTCAGAAATCTTGCTTAAGGACTGGAGCTGAAACATACACAGGAAATAGTCCATTAGGATTGATTGACTCTTTTACACATTATATGCTACTATTTACTAAAAGTTACGTCATACTATATGCTATTACTCTTGTAGAAATGTTATTGATATTGTCGCCTTTGTATAATTTATGTACCTACCTCATAATACTGTGAAAACTACGTTGACAATGCAGGACTATAACTACCTCATGTAATGTGAAGCGCTCTGATACCCAAGGGTCTTGTTCGCGCTATACAAAACTCTCCATAAATAAATAAATACATAAATCCACACAGTGCCAGCACCCACTGACACGCTATAGTTCTACAATAACTTAAGCAGCATGAACACTCTGGAATAAAGAACATTCACAACAAATGTGGGAAACATGGCATGCTGGTCATTACACCTAGGTAGCTTCACAACCTTTTACCTTCATTTGTCCTACCTTGCTCTGCATAACCGTTCTAGCACTGACCTTTTACCTAGTTAGGTGCCAAATCAATGTTGTGTGGTTTTCTTTGAAAACTAACCTCATTTATTGCGCATGAGGATTCTCAGTATGGCCATCTTCTGCATAATAACTCTGTACAAAAGTCACTGCTATCGTCATCCTTGGACGACAGGCTCCCAGTACCATAACACATCTAGGTAGAAACCCTAAGGGTACCTTTCGGGCATTTAAGTACCACATATTCGCTGGGCAAACCAGAGGAGAAGCTTCCATGCTGACACAAGACGCTGAAGTTCCTGCACGCAGACATCCCTTCACACAGTGGTCTGACATTCCTTGTGGGGTGTCCAACTTGAGACCAAGACAGGGTCCTTCATTATGTCCCATCAGGTAATAGAGTCGGATCTTTCCTAGGGGGATTCTTGACTATACACCTACATACATGCTAGGTACATTCAGGTACATTTAGTTAGGGTGTGCATTTTAGGAGTACTCATGATTACTGTTATGAATCATATGCCTGCATATATTCAGTGTTTTAGCACCACGGTAGAATTCTACTTTTTATTTACTCTGTTGGTACTTGTAATCATAAATATCTGTTTCTGTCTAATGGTTGTTGCATCACACATATTTTGTTTTAGAATGACGCTGCTTCAAGATATGCTTATTGAAAACGTCCCCTCCAGTTTTATTCTGTATATCTCTCTGAAATCAAGTGTGCATGAATGACTGAGCGAAAAGTAGTACACTGTTTCCACAATCCCGGAGGGGTTAGGGTTGTCATGTTCGATAGTTGCCAGAAACTATTCATCCCTTGGTAAGGTTAGGGAGCTTATAGTGGCACTGTGAGCTAGCTGGTCTAAAGGCTAACATATCTTTTGGGGGAGTCTGGAATCAGTCTGGACACCAATCCCTTAGTTTATGTTGTCTAAACACGCAGATCCTATATAGATTTGTAGGAACTACACAACACTACTGCTACTTACCTGCATCATCGCCATGTGCATCTTTAAATATTCTCTCTCGTGGCAATGTTACATGGAGAAAGCAGTGGAAATGTTGAGTTTGACAATTGAAAATTGGCACGAAGGGTCATTAAACTATCTGGCCATTAAAAATACAATTATTAAACAAGCTTTCCAACAGTCGCACACAAATGACCTAGTGGAATATGTAACAGGAAGAGGTCCACCAGGGCTGTTATCATCATATGCAGGGCACAAAATCCAGCCCTATCTTAATCAAGCTCGAGGAAGGAAAGGACTCAAAAACATTATATGGGCCAGATTAGTGCCGCTCCCAATTAAAGAATTAAATCCTGGGTGGAAGTCCCTTGAACACAAAATCAGATGTAGAATCTGCAACTTCAAACATAAATCTCTGCTACACTTGATTTGTTGCTGTCCTTGTATGCTTCAGCCCCGTCAGAACCTTTTAAAACAAATATAGCTGCGTAACAAGGTCCGGACAGTAAAAGAAGCCGTTTCGGTACTCTTTTCCTGCATTCTACCGCCAGACTTGGCCAGGTTTGAGAGATACGTGGCCGAGCTCCGACTTAGGCTTATGGAAGAAGAGGGGCCAGGCAATACGAAAGTCAATCTGGTTTATTAAATAATTTGTCTCCAGTAACTAGCCGGTAAAGATGTCATTTTAACTATTAAATCTTAGAACTTGTATGACATTTTGCAAAAATATTGAACTGGCAATCTCTCGTCGTTTTACTAATGTACATATTCATCATTTTACTTTGTTTTGATACTGGTATGTAAATGCTTTTTTATGAATACTTTTTAAACTGGTTGCTCCAACTTTCTTTTTAATTGTATGTAAGTTGTATTGCACATGGTTTTAAGTTACTGCAATATAAATAAATAAATTCACTGTCAGAAATATTATAATAATAATAAAAAATATTCTCTCTTGTTCCCTGTACTCCTCCAAGCTCCGCTCACCACCCCTGCACTTCTCCCTCCTCACAGGAACAACTTATTGGCAGCTAATGCATGAACTCACGCATTGGGTTCTCCACTGGCTTGCTGATGATGCACCAACGGCAAGGCGGACTGCGCCTGTCCACTCCCGGACCACACCCAGCACCAGGAGCCCTGATCCTCCCCAGTCCCGCAACTACCCCCCACTCTCCTCCATGCTCTCAACCCTGGCCGCTACTCGCCGCACTCCTACCATGCTGCTCTTCACAAGATGGGGGCAGTTTCGGCTTCCACATTCCCATGTTTCACATGCACCACCACCTCAACACCTACAGCAGCAACACCAACAGCATGAACCAATACCGCTCCTCACCGCATTCAACAATACCATTCACAATCCTCAACACCTACTCAATCAGCCAATATGCGATGTTGATTTAAGACCTGGTGGATGACCCCTCCTCTGACCGAATTTTTCTTAACAGAAGCATCAACACCAGACATTGCCACAGCAATCGCCACAGGTAACAAGATCATCAGGCAGGACTTCCAACACAGAACTGGAGAAGGAATAGCCATAAAGTTTAAAGGCACTATGGTATGCCTCAATTTCAAACAACAAGTCACAGGCATTTTCACAATAAGAGTAACTCTGTAATACCGACCCCTAGGACCCTGTGCCAACTTCACCAGCAACATCTCAGACTTTCACGCCCATCTAGCTATCAACTCTAGTGCCTACATACTTCTAGGAGATCTCAAATTCACCTAGTCACCTTATTTACCCCAACTCAGCCACACTCCTTGATAGCCTCGGAAACCTTGGACTCACCCAGCACGTATCAGTCCCCACCCATTAAGCTTGATGCATCCTAGACCTCGTCTTCACCTCTTTAAATGATATCACAACCAACATAGGCAGTCTTGCCAGTCCATCTGTATCAACCAGACCATTGTCAGCTTCTCAATCAACACTCTCAACTGAAAAAGAACCACCACGACAACCCTTGACCGATGACATCAATCTAAGGTGAACTGAGCATCCAACCTCAACTAAACACAACCAAACCACACAGGAAGCCTATCACATAACATAACTAACTGTAACAACTGGATCACTGCCTGCCCCCCCCAACAAATAAACCATGCAAAAACAGGCCAACTGGTGCATGGAAGAACCTAGAGTGACCAAGCTGCACTACAAACAACTGAAAAAGAGATAGAGAGCAAGCCTGGACCCCATCAACTTTGCAACAAGCCTTGTGGCATCACACAAAAGCAACATTCTGACAACATGGAGCCCTATCATCACACTGGAAACCCACAGCAATCATGAAGATGTCCACTCGGGGATTCTGTCCAACCCTTGCCCCATCAGCAAATCTTTCACCCCGATTCTAAATATCTTGATTGAAAACAGCCACATTTCCACAAGCCTGAAAGCACGCAGACTTCAACATCCTCCGGAAGAGTCCCTAAGCAGACACATCCAAACTTGTGAACTACTGACCAATCTCCCCTCTCTCCTTACCCTGCCAAAGTCTTTGCAAAGTCCATAAACAGATGCCTCGCTGACCACCTTACCAACCACCGACCACCAGCTTCTCAACACTCTATGCGGAGATAACCACATCACAGAAACAGGCCCCATAGCAACAACTAATGATGTCCGGGTGGTCCTCACCTGAGGACAGCAGCCCTCATCCTACTCAACCTCTTTGAAGCCTGTGACACAGTCTTCTATCCCATCATGATTAGATGACTTTGTGAGGTTGGCGTCCAAGTACCCACCCTTCTATGAATATGCACTTTTCTTAACGGAAGAACACACACAGTCAAGTTGCCAACGTACTTCTCAGAAGTTCAGAAGCTCGTTTGCGGAGTTCTGCAAGGTTCAGCCATTAACCCAACTCAACCCAACCCTTTTGAACATCTACATGATGCTGCTGACATGTATCATCCACACACACAACATTGACATACTCACCAGCGCTAATGACACACAACTGATTTTGTCCCTCTCGGACTCGGACAAACACCCAACACCAGGAACAACTACACTTAATGCAAGACCAGAGTGGCCATATGGATGAAGTCCAACTGCCTCAAACTAAATTCAGATTAGAAAGAAGTGGTAATTTTCAGACAGGATGCCTCACCATTGGACTCCACCTAGTGATCTACGGACCTAGGACCCATTCCCAATCCAGCACACAAGCAAAAATCCTTGGGATCATCGTCAACAGCAAGCTGAACAGGTTTGCCCAAGTCAATGCTATCACTTCAGCCTGCTTCCATATCATGAGGATGCTGAAAAATATATAAAAGTGGCTAGCTAACAACACCAAGATAACTGTCACCCAGGCCCTTATCACTACCAAACTAGACTACGGGAACACCCTCTATGCAGGATTCATCAACAAACTCACAAAGACACTCAAGACCACCCAAAATGAAGGAGCATGACTGGTCCCTAACCTCCCACTATGGTCTCACATCACTTCTCATTCTAGGTGAACTACACGGGCTCCCATTAAATCAGCGCTCACAACTCATGCTCCTCATCCATGCATACAAAGCACTAAACAACACAGGCCTAGCTTGTCTGGACAGATGATTGCTGTTTCACCAACCCTCTGGGAACATCTGCTCAGCCGGACTCTCACAGGCTCACATACCACACATATGCAAAAGTCGGTCAGGAGCATGGAACGACCTCCCACTCAACATTAGGGCCTCCTCCTTACTTTCTGAATACCACAAGAAACTGAAGACCTGGTTCTTCACGTAGGCCCCTCAAGGCAAGTCCTATGACCTGCAAAGCACAAGGATACGCACATGGATTAAAAGGCGCTATAAAAGTCAGAATAACTTAACAGATTCAATGTAAATGCTTACTGCAAATGGCAAGTAACTATGTAAAGAGGCATAGTGGCAACATTTCTGAAAATTTGCGTGAGAAGCATAACACAAAATTCCTGAAATAACATTAATTACACCAGCGTAATTTAACTTTGACTCAGGCCTAATTGTAACTTGTATGAAATATAGGAACTGGACCCGTTGAGCATGCCCTTTCATTATCCATTATGTGCAAAGAATTGTCAGGAGGCTTTAATGTGTGACAGTATCAAAGAGTGTTGACAGTTTAGAAAGGATAAGGTGAAAGCAGTTTCCTTCCTCAAATAACCAGACAGCATCATCTACAATTTTGAGAGGGATGCTGTAGGTCTGTGACGAGATCAGAACCAAACTGGCATCGTCTTCTAGTTTGTTGGTGTAACAAAATGGGTTATTAGTTGGGGAGGATGTGAGTCCTTCCCATTTAATAAGTCCAAGTCAGGACAAGTCAGGTCAAATATACAGTTTCAATAATTTAAATTTGGGCTCACCCCCTGACAGCTCTGACACAAAGCATACAAGCTTTACTTAGGAACAGAATAAAGCATTTAGCAGCATTGCAAAACATGAAAAAGTCGACACACAAGGCAATAACAATCACACAACCAATTTCTACAACTCAAGAATAAATAATTCACATCAATGAACCAAAATGATTAAAATTTGCTAAGAAACAGAGATATGAATTTTGCTCTATCACCTTGATGAAGGTGCCAGCTGCCAAACTGAGAAATGACTGCTAAGCATTGTCAGCAACGGCTTTGATGTCAACATGATGGAGTGGGGACGCCTTGCTGGATTTTTATTCAACCCTTTGGGACAGACCTGCCATTTAAACCTACTTCTTGCGGAACCCGCTCCGCGGGTCCCGCTGCGTGTGGAGTTGTTGTCTGCAGCCTCTTGAAGGGGAAGTCGAGGGAAGTATTGAACGGGGCTGCGAGCGAGTGCGTGTGCTCACCAGGGACTGCAATTCCCAGGAGCACCCGCCAGCCCTGAGCAGCAACACCTGGGCCGCTCTCCCCGACCCCTCCTACCCTTCCACCGAGCTCTCATAATCAGCACCCTTTGAGGCAGTGAGTGGGACGCCTTGCTGGATTTTTATTCACCCGTTTGGGACAGACCTGCCATTTAAACCTACTTCTTGCGGAACCCGCTCCGCGGGTCCCGCTGCGTGTGGAGTTGTTGTCTGCAGCCTCTTGAAGGGGAAGTCGAGGGAAGTATTGAACGGGGCTGCGAGCGAGTGCGTGTGCTCACCAGGGACTGCAATTCCCAGGAGCACCTGCCAGCCCTGAGCAGCAACACCTGGGCCGCTCTCCCCGACCCCTCCTACCCTTCCACCGAGCTCTCATAATCAGCACCCTTTGAGGCAGTGAGTGGGACGCCTTGCTGGATTTTTATTCACCCGTTTGGGACAGACCTGCCATTTAAACCTACTTCTTGCGGAACCCGCTCCGCGGGTCTCGCTGCGTGTGGAGTTGTTGTCTGCAGCCTCTTGAAGGGGAAGTCGAGGGAAGTATTGAACGGGGCTGCGAGCGAGTGCGTGTGCTCACCAGGGACTGCAATTCCCAGGAGCACCCGCCAGCCCTGAGCAGCAACACCTGGGCCGCTCTCCCCGACCCCTCCTACCCTTCCACCGAGCTCTCATAATCAGCACCCTTTGAGGCAGTGAGTGGGACGCCTTGCTGGATTTTTATTCACCCGTTTGGGACAGACCTGCCATTTAAACCTACTTCTTGCGGAACCCGCTCCGCGGGTCCCGCTGCGTGTGGAGTTGTTGTCTGCAGCCTCTTGAAGGGGAAGTCGAGGGAAGTATTGAACGGGGCTGCGAGCGAGTGCGTGTGCTCACCAGGGACTGCAATTCCCAGGAGCACCCGCCAGCCCTGAGCAGCAACACCTGGGCCGCTCTCCCCGACCCCTCCTACCCTTCCACCGAGCTCTCATAATCAGCACCCTTTGAGGCAGTGAGTGGGACGCCTTGCTGGATTTTTATTCACCCGTTTGGGACAGACCTGCCATTTAAACCTAATTCTTGCGGAACCCGCTCCGCGGGTCCCGCTGCGTGTGGAGTTGTTGTCTGCAGCCTCTTGAAGGGGAAGTCGAGGGAAGTATTGAACGGGGCTGCGAGCGAGTGCGTGTGCTCACCAGGGACTGCAATTCCCAGGAGCACCCGCCAGCCCTGAGCAGCAACACCTGGGCCGCTCTCCCCGACCCCTCCTACCCTTCCACCGAGCTCTCATAATCAGCACCCTTTGAGGCAGTGAGTGGGACGCCTTGCTGGATTTTTATTCACCCGTTTGGGACAGACCTGCCATTTAAACCTACTTCTTGCGGAACCCGCTCCGCGGGTCCCGCTGCGTGTGGAGTTGTTGTCTGCAGCCTCTTGAAGGGGAAGTCGAGGGAAGTATTGAACGGGGCTGCGAGCGAGTGCGTGTGCTCACCAGGGACTGCAATTCCCAGGAGCACCTGCCAGCCCTGAGCAGCAACACCTGGGCCGCTCTCCCCGACCCCTCCTACCCTTCCACCGAGCTCTCATAATCAGCACCCTTTGAGGCAGTGAGTGGGACGCCTTGCTGGATTTTTATTCACCCGTTTGGGACAGACCTGCCATTTAAACCTACTTCTTGCGGAACCCGCTCCGCGGGTCTCGCTGCGTGTGGAGTTGTTGTCTGCAGCCTCTTGAAGGGGAAGTCGAGGGAAGTATTGAACGGGGCTGCGAGCGAGTGCGTGTGCTCACCAGGGACTGCAATTCCCAGGAGCACCCGCCAGCCCTGAGCAGCAACACCTGGGCCGCTCTCCCCGACCCCTCCTACCCTTCCACCGAGCTCTCATAATCAGCACCCTTTGAGGCAGTGAGTGGGACGCCTTGCTGGATTTTTATTCACCCGTTTGGGACAGACCTGCCATTTAAACCTACTTCTTGCGGAACCCGCTTCGCGGGTCCCGCTGCGTGTGGAGTTGTTGTCTGCAGCCTCTTGAAGGGGAAGTCGAGGGAAGTATTGAACGGGGCTGCGAGCGAGTGCGTGTGCTCACCAGGGACTGCAATTCCCAGGAGCACCCGCCAGCCCTGAGCAGCAACACCTGGGCCGCTCTCCCCGACCCCTCCTACCCTTCCACCGAGCTCTCATAATCAGCACCCTTTGAGGCAGTGAGTGGGACGCCTTGCTGGATTTTTATTCACCCGTTTGGGACAGACCTGCCATTTAAACCTAATTCTTGCGGAACCCGCTCCGCGGGTCCCGCTGCGTGTGGAGTTGTTGTCTGCAGCCTCTTGAAGGGGAAGTCGAGGGAAGTATTGAACGGGGCTGCGAGCGAGTGCGTGTGCTCACCAGGGACTGCAATTCCCAGGAGCACCCGCCAGCCCTGAGCAGCAACACCTGGGCCGCTCTCCCCGACCCCTCCTACCCCTTCCACCTATCGTGTGCTCACTCCATATTAACTACCAGTACTCCCGCAGCGTGGGAGAGCGCGCGGGAGAAGCCCGGGACAAGGGCGGGACCGTCTGTGGCCGTCCGGGGCCGAACGAGGCTGGGCTGGGCCAGGTCATTTTCATTTTGCACTGGAGTTTTGTGTTAGTGATCACCTTAACGTTTATTTTTGTTCCTGGGTTGTGTATATCTAATCAGTCAGATTTGTCATGAGTCACTCCGCCCCTCCCGGTGTAGGAACATCTGTTCTTGGTCCATTGGACAAATTTTTCAAAAAATCTATAAAGGACTTAGATAGGGACCTTCTCTTAGCAGAGAGAAGAGCAGAACGTCGACGATCAGTTGAGCAGTTAAAGAAAATCTCACTGCAGTCACAATCAGTTTTAAATTCTACTCATGATATGGCTGCTCAAGGGTTGAGCTCAATTGAGGCCGATACCACTGATATTAATCAAACCCCAAGTATATTTAGATTTCCAATCATTTCCCCGCTCTGTGTTGATGTCACCAGCAGAGACCATCTGGGCTGTCCGCCAGTGGATCACTCTAGTTTTTTGGTAACAAATATCTCATCCAACAATATTATTGATTTGGACCCTTGTCCCATGTTGCCCAACCCCCCATTGGTGGGTATAGACCCAGGCGAGTCTATATCTTCAATGAGTAAACGCAATAGTAGATCTAAGCCTGATGAGGCCAAAAGGGTTGTGCATTCTCCACCAAGGAAAAGAAGGAGGAAGGGTGGGGTAAAAAGGAAAGGATATAACGGCCAGTTACCCTCACCAGCCCCGTCCAAGTCTAATACAGAGTTGGGGTTACCATCTATTGTAGCGCCAGTGGTTTCAGACATACAGGGGATGGAAACCCCGGAGTTACCCAGTGAAGAGGTCCATGAGGTGTCCTACGCTAACATAGAGAAGCTTATTAAATCTTATATGCTTCCTGTGTTGGAACGTGTTAGGAGACTGGGAGATAAATTGGACCGCCTAATGGCAAACATTGAACCTATAAACGCACCTAGCGTGGATATGGCCAAAGGTCCATTGAATATACCTTCCGGTCCACCCCAGGGTAGTGGCATTAAAATTACCACTTCTAGCAAACCTACTAAAAGCGTTGCTAACAATGCTATTGTGATTACTAATAAAGTACCAGTCCTAGCAGTCAAACCCCCCACAGCGGCATCTAATGCCAAAGCAAATCCTAGGGTGGTAGCAAACAAACCTCTTGGAAAGGGTGTTGTGTCACAGTTAAGGAAAGGGATGGGTAAAACAGCTAACCCCTCTGGCATAAGCAACAGACCCCTTCCCCATAAGAAAAATGTAGATTTGCCCCCGGATTCCACAAACTATGTCATTGTTATGACGGGTGTACCACCAGTTGCGGAAGGGGATAGGGAAAACAACGAAAGCTTAAAAAACAAAGTCATCTTTTGGCTGAAAACAAATAGGCCCCTTCCTTCACATCTCAATGGGGACATTGTTACAGTCAGAAGATGTCGGTGGGTAGGGGTTCGCCCCAAGGACATAGAGGGGGACATAGTCATTATTAACTTCAGGAACCATAAGGTAGTATCCCATCTGTCCGATTGGTATGTGGGTAGTAATGAGGGAGGGATTTCTACGAGGAATCTTACATACTTTTATCCCGAAACCCTGATCAATCCATCGGATCAGCATCCTGCAAATAACTATAATAACACCAAAAGCCTCCTTAAATGGACCAATTTTTCTACTAACCATCATGGATTCCAATTTAACCCTGAGGCGCAGTATCGTTCCTACATACAATCTAACTACAATTGCCCCATACAGACTCCGGGTTGGGCCAAGATCAACACCCAGCCCAAGGGCCCCCCAGTTTTATCTGATCAACCATTCCCCAATAACTACCAGCTTCCATTGGTTTCTATGCCACCTGCTTTTATACAGACACACCAGTACCCAAGTTCCTTGCCAGATTACCCTCTTTCAAATAGGTCTACCCGGCCCCAAGAGCTCTGGAATATCCCTTTGAGAAACTTGTATGACCCATTATCTTGGTTGTCGACGAACGATTGACCAGCACGTTCGTCCGGGGTTGATGTTCCCAACCACGAGTGTCTGAGGGGGGGAGTTGCCCCGGGTATTCCTACGAATGTGTCTGAAAGTCTGGAACTCCAACTCTATCATCCTGTGGAGAGCTGTCTCTCCTATAGAGGAGAGCCAGAAATATCTATTTTGGTATCTACCCCTCCTTTGATTAATGATGTTGATATTGTTGGAGCAAGCTCTGGGTTAATGAGTCAGGCAGGGTCAAAGTGTCTGTTAACGGATGGTTCGGCTACAGATGTAGTGGGGCATGTTGAATCTACCCCCCTGTCTAATGTATCTTATTCTAATGTTGTAACCAAAATCTGTGATCATTTATGTAAAAAGGGTACCATCCTGGGATGTTGGAATGTTGCAGGAATTGATTCTTGTATTTGTATCCCCGATTGGGCTGATTTTATTCGACAGGGTGATGTCTGGTCGTTCCAGGAGACCTGGGCGATCAAATCAGTGTATTTTCCAGGCTTCCTGAATTTTAATAAACCAGCAGTTAGAGGCCATAGAGGTAGGGCCATGGGTGGCCTCACCATATGGGTACGCCAGGTAGCAGGTGTGTCTGTGAAGGAAGTTTTTATAGACTGCCCGGACATACTGATAATTAGTGTGAAAACTAGTAGTGGGCTGACCATACTGCTTATCAATGTATATGTAAGAGGTATAACGGGTGGCCGAGTGTCATCCACCCTTACTTGTTTGGATGACTTCCTGGGTTCTACTCAACTATCTGGTCATGTGGTTGTTATGGGGGATTTTAATACCTGTTTTGAACCCCTAGGTATAGAGGATGGACTACTGACCGAGGACGAGGATCTGACCTGGGGGATTCCCCAACTTGACCTACCCCCGATTACTAAGTGGTCCCAGGCAGCTACATTTATTAAAGGTCTCTGTTTAAATTGGGGGCTGCGTGCCCTTAACGGACGTGTAGCCTCTGATAGGGTGGGTAATAATACGTTTTTTAATGGCAGACATAGCAGTCGCATCGATTATATCTTAGTTGATATTAAAATGTGGCATTTAGTTCAGGACATGTCAATCAAGCCGCGTCCAGAAAGTGACCACGAACCGCTTATAGCGGAATTGAAGGATTCCAGTTTTGCAGGGCCAGTCGATCCCCAGCCTAACCCCGTGCAAGAGGGCGTGGTATTAACAAATGATCTGAGGAGGGTGCGTTGGCCAAAGGTTGCTGTGGATATTGAAGCACGTGCAAAAATTAGGATCCTGGTATCAAATTCCGTTACGGAGATTGACAATTGTGAAAACCAGGAAACGACAATCTCAAAAATCACAGATATCCATGCTGGCTTATTCCTGTCCCTAAAAACTCTGTTTGTTAAATTGGTTGTTGTTAACAGGGGTAGGGGGAAGGGTAAGAAGCCTGCAAACTGGTATAACGAAGCTTGTCGAGAGTCCCAGCTGTCTCTGTTTAAGGCCTTGAAATCAAAGAACCAAGCCTTAATTAAAAATTGTAGGAAGGCATATAAAGTAGCTAAACTTCGGGCTAAAGCTACATGGGACGACGAGCGCTGGAGCCTCTTAGCTGAGGCCTGTGGCGCCAGGAACCTCCAACACTTTTGGCACCTTCTTAGGTGGGGTCAGTCCCAGGATGATCGCCCTAGCCCTGCATCCATCGAACAAAAGAAATGGGTGACATATTTTGAAGAACAATTCAGTTGTCATGGCATTACGCAAGACTCCATTAGCTGGCCAATTACTATCGATACACTTGTGTTTACAGCTAAAGAAGTAGAATCAGTCCTGAAAGCCATCCCTAGGGGTAAAGCGCCCGGTCCAGACTGTATTCCAGCGGACCTATTCCAACAAGATCAAGACTTATGGGTACCGTACTTAGTACGATTGGCTAATGCGCTGGTTATGGGCGCCAGGATCCCTGACTCATGGGCAGGCGCTGAAATACTGCCCATCTTTAAGAAGGGAGATCGGTCGGTTCCTTCAAACTACCGGCCGATCAGTTTAATTGACGCGGTCCAGAAGATCATTAGTCGTCTTGTTCTGTTAAGGGTTCAGGCCTGGATTGAGGAATTTAACATTCTTACTCCCCTTCAAGCTGGGTTTAGACCTCGTGTGAGTACCCTGGACCAGGCGTTTCGTTTCATGCTCCTACACTGGAAGACGGTCACCTTGGGCAAAGGTAATCTATATGCCGCCTTCGTGGATCTTCGGTCAGCGTTCGACCTTGTCCCGAGGGCTGGGCTTTGGAACTGCCTCTTAGATATGGGCATGCCTCCCATCTTGGTGCGTCTTATAGTGAATCTTCACACTGAGACATTTGCGTTTGTGCGATGGGGCAAACCGGGTGAGGTGACAGAGAATTTTTCTGTGGCAAAGGGTGTCAGGCAAGGTTGCGTCTTGGCACCTACCTTGTTCTCTCTATATATCAACAGAGTTACCAAGTACTACGACAACTTTTCCACGGATGCTCCAACCCTGGCAGGCATGAGAATCCCCCTGCTCATGTTCGCTGACGACACTCTCCTGATTTCAAGAACCAGACAGGGCCTGCAACGTGCACTGTCAAGGTTCGAGAGTTTCTGCAGCGATCATGAGCTGGAGGTGAATGTCTCCAAAACCAAATTTATGGTTTTAAGGGGGCGTAAACAAATAAATGCAAGGGTTTTCATGGGGGATAACCCCCTGGAGCAAACCAAACACTTCACCTATCTGGGTGTCACCTCTAGTGACACCTTGAGTTGGACCCATCAGATTGAGCTTATGACCCTGAAACACCAACAGTTGGGCGGAGCACTGATTAAAGAACATAAAGGATCTTTTACGAGGCCAATGTCTCCGCTTATTAAGATCTATGGTGGTAAGGTTATCTCAGCCATCTTGTATGGTGCGGAACTATGGGGTGGCAGCAATTTGAACTCATTAAAACTTGCCCAAAACAAATTCCTAAGATTGTCCACAGGTCTCCCTCAGTCGACCCCAATAATTCCCCTCCTTTATGATCTAGGGTGTCAATCGGTGGAGGTTCAAGCAAGATTCCGCCCTCTCGCATTCTGGCGCCGTTTGTGGACAACGCCAGAACTTCACCATTACGCAGCAGCCTGTCTGGAGGTCAAAAATAGTCCTGGTGCCACAAATATAGGATGGTTCAGAGATCTTAAGAGTACCCTATTAGCCTTGGGCCATGGCGATTTGTGGCTTTCGCCTGAATCAGCTAATTTCCCCTCTAAAAAGGATCTCAAAAGTTGTTATTGGGACTGGGTGACCCACAATATGTATATGGAAACAAATCCTAGTAGCCTTACTGGACTGTTTATTGTCCATAAGGACATACCCAAGTTAGAGGGGTTTTGGGACACCATAACTAAACCCTTGGACCGCAAACTATTTTTCCAATTTAGATGCGGTTCTCTTCCTATCGGGGAGTTTACTAAAAAATGGGGAACTGAAAGGTCGGGTTTTTGTCCTAACTGCAAAGATATTAGGGAAAGCCTGGATCATTTGTTGTATGTGTGCCCATTATACTCTGTCCCCAGAGCCAAATGGCTAAAATCTGTTTGTCGCCAGCTAGGAACCAGATTGGCTGTAGAAGCAACCAGACTGTTAAAAACTAACCTGGATCCGCTTATTGTTGTGGGGGTCGCTAAATTCCTCGGGTGGGCCTGGGTGCTTAGAAGTAGGTTCATTAATAATAATTAATAGGTGACTGTCTAGTATTTTTCAACTTGATGATGCAATGTCTCCCATGTGTTCATATGTAAAGTTTTGTATATATGTATAAGAAGCTGATTAGCTTGTCAAATGATTTAATAATTGTATTATCTGTTTTTATGTATATATTGCATTTTATGTCTTTTATGATGAACTAATCGAATAAAGACTTCTTGACTTGACTTGTAAACTGGTTTCTTTTTTATTTTCAAAAAGAAAATCCCAAAGAAGGATTTTCTTTTTGAAAACAAAAAATAACAATCTTCCATCACTATGGAAGGAAAGCATTTAACAGTGTTCACTGCCCCTTACCACCAGGGTTTTCCGGGCAGTGACAGGCAGTAAAAACTGACCTTGAATTCTGCCAATCTAAATCAGGTGGGCAGAATTAGAGGTCCGCCTCGGACGGCCCTTAATCTGTAGGACCATCAGATGGGTTTAAAAACAGCAAAGACGGAGTAGCCTTTGCTGTGATTAAACCTGTTGTTTCTCCACATCTAAATCAGGCAGGCAAACCTTTATCCTGGCGGTATGTATACTCTGCCTCTGCAGAGATAGAGTATACATAACCCCTAGATATAAATAAGGGCGTTTGGTTTTTTTTGGAGGTTGAAAATCTCTAGTGGGGCGATGACTCTGCATGGACAGGAAACCAGACATCTTAGCTGTGACAATGTTTCCTTTTGGTGAGAAAAATCTCTGAGTGAGACTAACCTGATTTTCTTGCCGAGGTTAAGTCTTTGGTAGATTGCCTTGGGTGGTTAGTCGGGCAACTAGAATGAAAGGTTTTCTGTGTCCAAACTTTTACATCTTTTTGGAGTAGCTCCTCTTGGCAATTCCCAGTACTGCTGGTTGTGAGGGAAGTTAATTGTATTTGTAAAGTGCAGTATCACCCACAAGCACTTAAATCCCAGGCCCACTCTAGCAGAGACCACTAGCACAGTCTAGTCTGAGTTCAGTTGCCTCTGGTCAACTGTTCAATCCAGGAAAAGGCCTCTTGCAGTGGTTGGTGTCATTGTAGAACACAGGAGGTCAGCCAACAGACTCTTGGAGTCCATTTCTGAGGACAAGTGGAGGAGGTCCGGCCCTTCAGGGCTCCAAAGAGGTCCTAGACACCAGGCGTCTTCCTTTTGTGTTCTACCACAGTTCGAGAAATGTTCTAAGAAACTGAGGTGGAGGTGCTACTTTTGTTCAGCTCACTAACCAATGGGTGGTGATGACTCCTGGAAACTCCCTAATCAATTGGTAAAAGGTTTGCAGGTTAATAACTCATTATTTTCTAGCACATCCTCTTTCCCATAGTGTAAACTATCCACAGTGCACGATTTCCAGTGAAATCCTGCATGGCAGGACTTATCTGCTTGGAGGTTTATGATACACCTAAAGGTGAAACTAGTATAATGAGCAGTCTCCTCCCATTCATCCACTCCAAACTTTTTCTGGGACCTGCTTCCTCCTACAGTGAGGCTGCAGGTGGGAGGGTAAAAGTATATACTGGGATCTTCCCCGAGCCCCTTATCACAAAACTAGAAAAGTGCAGGACTCCCCTTGGTCCTTTTCATGGTAATACATTACCTGGACCCTTTACGGCTGTCATTCGTAGGCTAAACTCAATCATATAGTTCACCAAGGTCATACTATCAAGCAACTGTCTTCACTCTGGGAACAGTATTTTACACCTCATGAAGGGGAAGCAGTGATCGAGCCATCTGCAGGCAGGCTTATGCTTTTGAGCCTGCTTAGGCAGAAAAAATATATAATGACCTAAAAGGTACTGTCTCCTTATATTTCATAAAAATCCATCTTAACCACTGAATTGTATTTTTAATAAACATTGAGAGTAGTGGTTGAATGAAATTAGTAACTGGTTCTAATCCAAAGATTGAAACAACTGTATTTGAATTGCATTTTAACTTTTCTTATGAAGAAACCACAGACATATTGAGTGAAAATACATTTTCAGGGCTAATCACTGTAGGAAAAATGACACCCCTAATTTACTACATATTTCATGTTTAAACACTGTGCACCCTAACGTGTCTGCTGCAAGAACCTTTTAGCAGTGACATGTTTAATATTTCAAAGGAGGGTTCTTCCCTGTCAAGAAAGGGTTATTTTTACAGGTCTGCCTGCAGGTTTGAAAGCTGCAGCAGTCAGGCTACACATGTAGGCCTTAAGCCATGTATTTCTTACCAGACTAGTCAATGGCACAGTATGTGCCACAGTCAAAATGCAGCATTTAACTCCAATGCGGTTGGTGTGTTTTCTGCACCCTATGGTAGGGCTTTACTGGAAAGGCAAATGTGCCAAATGGTGATGAGCCAATTTTGTCAAGTTTGGGAGTCAGAGAACATGCAATGGGGACTGGACGACTATGTCTAAGTGTACAGAATACAGCAACATCAGCCACCAAAATATGGGGCTGACCATGAGCATTGTGTTTTATGTCACTGTTGGCAACACATTTTTGTAAGCTCTTTGAGAGGAAAAAGGGGCCAATGATGAGGGGTATGGTATGGGATGGGATGGAGGTTTGAAATTACTTTAGATGGTTCGTTTTTATGAAAGTCTTCACCAGCATTTCATTGGTAATGGAGGGATTTCTATTTTTGAAATTTATGTTGTCTATTACATTGATTTTGTTGGGTGAAGAGGGAATTCAGATCATTTAATTTAGATTCCATGGGGTAGTTACTGAAGGGTTTGTAGATTCTTGATGAAAGATTCTAAAAAGTACTCTCGAGTGGGTGGGCGCGCTCACGAGTTTCGATTCTGGGCAAAACTGATTTTACACAGTATATCACTTGCAAGTCAATTTATACCTCTGGTAATATGATCACAGACTGAAAATATTTATGAGGCTTTCAGTAAGGAATAACAATATTTAAGTGGTGTTGTATATCGTAATATTAAAATAATACCATATCAGTGTCATGTCTGTCTATTGAGCTGCATTTCTTTCAGAAAAGTGTCCAAACAACGAATTCGCCATGTTTTATCTTTTTTTAAACACGTATCCCTATTTTCTACTATCTTCATTTATCTGAGGTCTTAATTCAGTTGACTTACTGCCGTTGTTTTTGAAAAGGCCATGGGGCATATTACCAAGCGGCAGCGATAATTATCGCTGGCCCCGCTTAGTGAAAAAATAGTTATCGCTGGCTATCACAGAAATTTTTTGCCCTGCAAGCGCTGTATTAACAACGCATAGCGCAATGGCGATCATTTCCCAGCGATAGCGGTGTTTTCCATGGAACATCGCTGGTTTTCCAGAGATGTTCCATGGAAAACGGCGATAACCTTGCTGATACGACCCTGTGGTCGTATCAGCATAATCCACCCCCAATGATAAGTATGGCTAAGTCTGCATTTTAGCAGACGTAAGTTTTTCGCGAAAACAGTGTTTTTTTCCAAAAACTAACGTCTGCTAAAATGTGTGGGCAGCCTTGTAAATATTGCGATGTGCAGATCAGCGATATTTACAAGGTTGTACTTCCCAGTGACGCCCACTTTGCATCTCATTAGAGATGCAAAGGGAGGCGTTGGGTAAAAGGGTGCTAACATGCGCTAATGCATGTTATCACCCTCTTGTAAATAGGGTGATATTTTTCTCTCCCCTTTTTTGGCTTTAAAAGCCAAAAAAAGCGGAGATATGGCCCTTGTAAATATGCTCCCATGTTTTTATTATATTTTTTCCTTTGAAGATAGCACAATGGTGAATCACACCTAGCCCCACACATTTTTTAAACTGTTTCTTGTTCCTGCTTAAACAGAAAAAGTGCCACCATTTTGGTTTATGAAAGTAAATATAGCCAACTCGAAAATTACCTGCTCTTTTTCATTTAGAACTTTTTGAAAAGTAGTCAAGTATATTGGACAGTATCAAAACAGCATTTGCATTTTACATTTATTTATGAACAAAGCTTGAAAGTGTGCATCATAATCCTCACGTAACATTATGATGCATTCATGAAAAGATCAAATTTTCCTCACGTTTTTGGCCATTTGCAATCATCCGCCTTCCATATTTTTCACAATCTTCTTATAAAGATACTGATTCCTATCTAATGCATTTCCATTTACCACATCAAGCGTGTCATTAATCAATCAGAACACCATTCCTGATTCGATCCCCTTGTGGCAAGAAGGCAATGGCATAGAAATAAAGTATTTAATGTGCTTATCTCTCAGCTCGGCTCCTAGTCCTCAGCTCTTTGTCTCTTAGCTACAATAGCTTCACAATGATTAGATGTGCATGCTAGAATTTCTATTAAACCTAGACTCAATTAGAATGATTATGCTGTTCAGAATGAATAGATATTTGAAGCTCAAAAATATCTGTGCATCAGTGATATGATATTTTTTTCTTGTTGTCTGACATTTAAATCAGTCTGTGTTTAAACTAAAATTGTCTGCTTAATCAGAGTCATTTGTTCTGATGCATAATTATTTTGCTAAATTAGGTTTCTATACTATCTCTTTTCCCGTCACCCTCTCCAATGTGTATTTTCTGATGTTATGACTGTGTGAGGGGCAACAAAGCTTGGTGATTTTATATGAAAAAGAAAAGGAGTGCAAGAAAGAGAGAAAGGAGAGGCCAGATGAGAGAGAGAGGCGCGACAGACAAACATAGAATGACAGACCAAGCAGAAGTCAGTGAACGAGAACGAGAAGCGGATGCGCAAGAGAAAGAGAGAAAGAGTTGGCATGTGGTGAGTGAAGACAGAAATAAACTGCAGCACGGAGTCGTTCATCCACAGAAGGGCACAGGCAGGCAATGGTGGCCAGTGCCCTGGCATTGGTCCTTTGCATTGTGGTATCAGTAATCGCAGGTCAATTACCTCACCGATACCTTTCTACACTTTATTATAGATGCTGCCTGTGTTACATGTAGTGGTCTATTTCTGGAGTGCATGTTGCTGCTGGGATATGACCCACAGGAATGTCCTGCTCCTTCACACCTTTCCTCCCGAGTCGCTTGGTAAGGAAGGGATGTCCATGTCCTGGCAGCTGATCTATCCTATAAAGTATTTGTGGACTCAACACATGACAGCTCCACCCTCCTTAAAGAAAACAACACATATATGATATGATGTCATCCCGTGTCTTGCTGAAAGATGATTCAACGTTTCTCCCCAAATGAGTACAAACAACCTCAGTGTCTTTCCATTTATTTGTTGAGTCAGTCTAGCTGCTCCTGACTCTGGGGGTTGTGTGTTGGTCAGGTTTTTGAATGGATCCAGCTGTGGGGAGTCTTTGAGGAAGGAAGCTGAGATTTGTATTAGTTCATCAGAAAAGTGTATGCTCCTTTCAGAATGAAAGATGTTCACTAAGTGTTTTGTGTTTTGGTGGGATTGGCTGCAGGAATGATTTCTTTGTGCTGGGTTTCTGGCTGCTAGGTATGTTTGTGATGTTGATCTAACAGTTGATGAATTGATCCCCAAGACTATGATGACATACTCTCTGATTCATGTCCTCAGTTGAAATTCAGTCAATTTGATGGACTTTAGGCCCAATTTTGATAATGGTGGGATGCCCTTTCCTCAGTCAGGGAGATGAGAAAATCATGCTGTCACCATCTGCCTCATTTAAAAGTGCCAAGCTGGGGGTCATTTCTAAATCATTGGCAGGAACTGTCATCAGGGTGGTTCCTGTCAATGCTGTTTATAGTTTAGTGCAGTGCTCTGTCAACACGAATATTCAGGTGCACCATGCCAAGAGGAGTATTTAGCAGTTTGAACTGCCCCTTACCACCAGGGTTTTCCTGGGAGTGACAGTCAGTATCAACTGACCTTTAATTCCGCCTATCTAAATTAGGTGGGGTAAGGGTTGTCTGAAGAGTTTACTCATGGTGGAGATAAGGTAGCCTCTTCTGTGATTAAACAGAAGGTCCACCTGCATCTACATTTGCGTGTTTGACCACATTTTTTACAGTAAGGATACTCCATCATTCTTGCGATGAAGTATCCTTATCGGCAAGAATTAAATCAGGCCCTTAGTCTATGAAATTAAAGTCAAAATCATCCAGCGGGGCAAGGCTGCAGGCTGCATCTGGTGAAGTCCTTTTAAACTCAGATAGCCATTGTACAAGGTCCCTTTAAAATCATTGGTTTTAGTGGGAAAAGCTCAGAGAAGAAAACTTTAAAAGTCATGCCTGCAAAGTTCTCTCATCAGTCGGGTACTTTTCACACCTTCGCCTAGTCAAGATTTCTATCTTGAGACTTAGGGCCAGATGTACAAAGGGCCTTATTTATGAAGGCCTTGCGCTGCCGGTGCGTCACTTTTTCCCATTTTAAAAGTGACGCACCGGCAGCGCAAGGACTTCATAAATAAGGCCCAAAGTATTTAAAGTCTCATACACTGCATTTGGCATTTGAAATCATTAAAATGCATTCTTCCATGTACTAATCCAATTTTAGGATTTGGAAAGTTTTTTGATTCCTAAAATGGCTTTTCAAATAGATACCAAGTAGGCATGTGGAAGAGGCATGAATGACCCTTGCAGTGACTAGTTCAAATTAAAGTAATAAAGTCTCTTTAACGTAATCACAGGTATTTTACAATCACCAATCACGCCCTCTCTAAAAAGTTCTTAGGCTACTTCAGCAGCAAGTTTGTTATATCTAAAAATAAAATCCCCCTACCGACGTGCAGCATGACACGATGATGAAGTATGCCACCTAGCTCGGTGAGGGTCTGTGTATCCTGAAGAAGAGGTACTCTTGATCAGAAAGAAGGTAAATTAAGGAGTGATTTTCTTAAGTAGATTCTAAGGATCATCACTTCTAATTTGAGAAAATGTGTGGCAGACTGTAAAAAAATCCCCTCTTCCCTTCTTTTGGTTATTAATATTTATCTTGCTAATTAGTCTGCTCACTGTTCTCACACATACCTATAGTGCTGTTCACACAGAACACTTGCAGTCCAAGACTGTATTCCTGTAAGATTTAAATATATTCCAAATGAAGTAATAATGGTTCAGCAAATTTTACATTATTCTGGTGGCATTGTTCACACTAAAGTGCTTATTAAATACAAACTAACTCAGATATGTGTAAACAATATGGACAGAGTAATAATGGTAATATAGAAATTACATTTTACTTCATTTGGGGTTGTTTACATACACAAGACGATGCCCTGCAAGGTACCAATCCTCTCCTTCAATCATCAAGCCTCTCCTTGATACAAAATGCTCAGAAAGGTCCTGTATCTTTTTTAATTCAAGTGAGCCTTAATTGATTACATAATGCAGTCAGCAGTGAGGCAATAATCATTGCTAGTCCAAAAATACATTTCAATTCACGCAAATCTTAAAGGGAGAGCGAATGAGTAGGCGCCCCCGCGCCTAGTGGAGGGGTGCCCTCAGTCGCGCCAACGTACCGAGCCTCCTCAAGTGGGGCTTGTTGAGGAAGGGTAAGGATATCACAGGTGACGTAGGCCTTAGACGTATAAGAAACCAAAACATACCTTCAGGTTATATAAGGCGGCGTCCCTGGGGTCTCGTCCTCTTTGTCTTCTTGGACCCCAGGGAAGTCGCCGGACGTCGTAAACGAGCGAGGTGGCATGGCACGGTGGGTTTCAAGGAGGCCTGGCGTAGTGTTTGTAAAAAGCGAGCCGTTAGATCAACTAATTAATCTCATAGTGCCCGGAGTGCAAGTTCGTGGGTTCGATGCCTGGTATCAGTTTAGCAGTTACATCTCAATTCATGGAAACTGCATGGATATATTATGTTTGTGCAGTGGCGGTAAACGGGGTGAAGTTCGCCGGGGTTCGTGCCTCAGTGTGCGGAGAGATGCGTCTTGGATAAGCTGTGAGGCTGCTGCAGTATGCAGGGGTCCGTCCGCCCATTGGTGGGAGGCAGGGCCACGGCTTCCTGCATTGTAATAAGCAGTTACCTGGACTTGGATCTCGCAGCGGTGTGCAGGCAGATCCAGCGAGTGCAAAGGCCTGCTCGTCTTCGGATGTGGGCGAGGCTTCTGCTACCGGGATATGAATAGGTAGTGGGATATGAATAGGCAAAATGAATATGAATTGGCAGCGTCTTTGAACTGCGACCTAACACCACAAGTACTACAGGGCAAAGAACTCCGGAAACACATTCTTAATTAGACAGGAATGGCTCAATTGCTGACCATGATTGTCTTGCAGTTACAGCTGTGGAATATTTGATACTAATGGCAGTCAGTTCCATCATAGATTGGAAGCAATAGCATTAGCGCAGTGGTTCTGTCTGGCACCTTCATGAGTTTGCCTTCATGAGTTTGCAGTCATGAGTTTGATTCCTGCCATCGATTAGGCGGGAAGGTTTTAAAAAAAAATAAATAATAACAGCATTTTATATTGTGTAATTTGTAGCCCATGAGGTTACTTTGAGAAAATGTTTTTATGATGATAGTTTAAATTTCATTTTTGTGTACATTAAGGGAAAATGGGGGACACTTGTAATGTATAACGTCTTTCCATGCACTCGCTTCTTTGAGCAAGTGTGATTGGACTGAATAACACCTTTTTAAGCAAGCTTTGATATTTCCAGCACGTAGGTGGTGCGTTGGGAGGGAGGGCGAGGGGGGGGGGGGGTTAAAGCAGACCAGAAACTGAAGTGTGGAAAAGGCCGCTTTAATAGGAACAGGCGCACATTACAAATCATAAACCTCGGCAACGCCTTCCAAAACTAGACCTCACTAAATAAATAAATAAACCGACCCCCGCTGCCACTCCCTCCCCTAAAATCTTTATGTCCCCACCCCCACCCCTGCAATACAACATTTAAAACATTATAACAACATTATAAAATATTACATCATCATTAATAAACATAACGTCATCATATCAATCCCAAACTTACCCATACCAGGCCCATCCTCAACCAATCACCTGCCTGCCCCTTCATCTCTGTCAAACCCTCAAAACATATGATCATCCAACCAATGACCAACTTATCCTTTCCCTGTCGTTAACACAAACCTGAACAGCAATCAACCAAAATCTGACACCAAACTGCCCATAAACAACTAGACCCGGCACTGCACCTGCTCCCAGCGACAAATTACAAGTATAAAAAAAAAAACCCTTGCACCCCTGTTCCAAACAAAAATGCCTTGCACAAGAAAAAGAAGAATCGAAGCAAAAGAACGGAAACTATCCAAACAAATTAATAGGGAGGGAGGGAGGGACAAAAACTAAGCTAAGCCTCCAGCCACCAGGTCACCAAACCTAAAATGGTGCCGGAGGGGAGGAGTCAGGGGAGACTTATATATTGGGCTGCCAGAAACCAACTAAAAAGCAGCCCAACAGAAACTTCTAGAAGTCTCTGGAAAGGAGGAGAACCCCCTCCCCCCCCCGGGGCCCTCCCAAACAGCCCGGGGGGGAGACCTCCCGGTGGTCGGCACCCCCCCATGCCCCTCTTGGGAGGGAGGGCGAGGGGGGGGGTTAAAGCAGACCAGAAACTGAAGTGTGGAAAAGGCCGCTTTAATAGGAACAGGTGCACATTACAAATCATAAACCTCGGCAACGCCTTCCAAAACTAGACCTCACTAAATAAATAAATAAACCTGACCCCCGCTGCCACCCCCTCCCCTAAAATCTTTATGTCCCCACCCCACCCCTGCAATACAACATTTAAAACATTACAACAACATTATAAAATATTACATCATCATTAATAAACATAACGTCATCATATCAATCCCAAACTTACCCATACCAGGCCCATCCTCAACCAATCACCTGCCTGCCCCTTCATCTCTGTCAAACCCTCAAAACATATGATCATCCAACCAATGACCAACTTATCCTTTCCCTGTCGTTAACACAAACCTGAACAGCAATCAACCAAAATCTGACACCAAACTGCCCATAAACAACTAGACCCGGCACTGCACCTGCTCCCAGCGACAAATTACAAGTATAAAAAAAAAAAACCCTTGCACCCCTGTTCCAAACAAAAATGCCTTGCACAAGAAAAAGAAGAATCGAAGCAAAAGAACGGAAACTATCCAAACAAATTAATAGGGAGGGAGGGAGGGACAAAAACTAAGCTAAGCCTCCAGCCACCAGGTCACCAAACCTAAAATGGTGCCGGAGGGGAGGAGTCAGGGGAGACTTATATATTGGGCTGCCAGAAACCAACTAAAAAGCAGCCCAACAGAAACTTCTAGAAGTCTCTGGAAAGGAGGAGAACCCCCTCCCCCCCCCGGGGCCCTCCCAAACAGCCCGGGGGGGAGACCTCCCGGTGGTCGGCACCCCCCCATGCCCCTCTTGGGAGGGAGGGCGAGGGGGGGGGTTAAAGCAGACCAGAAACTGAAGTGTGGAAAAGGCCGCTTTAATAGGAACAGGTGCACATTACAAATCATAAACCTCGGCAACGCCTTCCAAAACTAGACCTCACTAAATAAATAAATAAACCTGACCCCCGCTGCCACCCCCTCCCCTAAAATCTTTATGTCCCCACCCCACCCCTGCAATACAACATTTAAAACATTACAACAACATTATAAAATATTACATCATCATTAATAAACATAACGTCATCATATCAATCCCAAACTTACCCATACCAGGCCCATCCTCAACCAATCACCTGCCTGCCCCTTCATCTCTGTCAAACCCTCAAAACATATGATCATCCAACCAATGACCAACTTATCCTTTCCCTGTCGCTAACACAAACCTGAACAGCAATCAACCAAAATCTGACACCAAACTGCCCATAAACAACTAGACCCCGCCACCCAGGAAGGAGGGGGGGGCAACACCGGCCACCCCCCCTTTCTGCCCCCCCAACAGGAAACAAAGGGGATATGAAACCAAACCCTCAATGCTGCATAGACAAGGCCCTTGCCAAAACTTCTCGTAATTCTAACAAATACAAGTCCATGCCTATTCTGGAAAGATGGACCCCATCATCCCTAAAAAACTCTACCGACTCAAAACGAATCTCTCTGTTGTAAAGTCTCCCAAAACCCAGCTGACGGCAAAAATGAGAAACCTCGGTATTCACCTTCTTTCTGGCCCTGTCAAATGCTCTCGTATTCACCGCTCTACGCCAAATCCTGCGGGGTATCAGTTCAGTCCAAAAAACATGGCAACCAGCTCAACGTTCCTTAATGAAACTTAAATCCCTCTTCATGGCCCTCAACAGAACAACCCCTTTTGTCGCAGAAAGATCATTTTCGCCTAAGTGGATTACCAAAATATCTGGACAACTATTTCCAACCAAACTTTTGTTAAGACACGGAATTAATTCATTCCAAAGCATCCCCCCTTTACCCTTCCAAACAATATTAAACATTTTATCATTAAATCCCAACAATTCTCCAAAATAACTTTGGGCAGCCTGAACCCGGGCCCACTTGACGAAAGAATGGCCCACAATCCACACCGACACCGCTTGGGATCGAGGCCCAGCCACAGAACCTGTAAAAGAGAAAACAATGAATGCTCAAGGAAAAGAGGATGACGCATGCGCCTCCCCCGCATCTCCCCGCACATAACGCTGAAAGCACCTAAATGACCAGCGGCCCAATTTCATGATGTCCCCTTCAGACCATCCCCTGTTATGCGCTTCTGTTGCCGCACCAATACGAAACGAGTGTGTCCCGAATCGGTCCCCATCCAAACCAATGTGCTGCAGCGCTTTACGCGAAACCATGCGCAGTTGGTATGCTGTAACCGGAGCGTTGGTAATGTGCTGGAAAACAAGATCACCGTCAGAACCCCTTGATAAATTGCGCCAGCGGCGAGCCAACCGCAACGGACATGTAATCTTAGGGGAACGAGCTTCCAACCACACCCCTTTGCCCAATTTCCTTTGATCAGTCTTGGAACAAGAAAGCCACACGTGAACATCCTCTTCAGAGCAAAAGACATCTCTCCAACAGATACCAACCTTAGCCTTCGACCCCAACAATTCTGAAACAAGAAAAGCCCCAAAGAACATGAAGGCCATTAACATGGAAAACAAACAAGCTTCGAAATCATCACTACAAACAGAAGGCAGGACAGCTAATACCCGAGCCAATGTCTGCCAAGATAAAGCGGCCCTAGACATTGTGGAACCTCGCCGTTCCCTGGCCCAACCCTCCAGCATTCTCTTGCCAATCTCACCAGCTGAAGGAGAATATCCCGAAAAAAGTTTACCCATGAAGGATATCCCTGCCAACTTGCCTGCGATGGTAACTCTAGACAAACCTTTATCCATGAGGTGTAAAATAAAGTGGATCACATCCTCCGAACGGCGCCAAACCTCTTCACGCCTGGACGCCCCTGATTCCAGGAACTCCTTCTAAGCCAAAGAATAAGCTGAACGCGTGGACATAGACAAAGAACCTACCACCAGTTGTAATACCCGCTGTTGCCTACGTGCCACAGATGAATCGGCATTGGGGTCGGTGATCTGTCCGCCTCCCTGGCCAGTCCACGGAATCTCCCCCACTGCGAACGAGACAAAGCATCCGCTATGTCATTGTCCACACCAGGAATGTGTAAGGCTCGAAATGCAATATCATGCTTCAAACAACCCAACACAAAGACTCTCATTAGCTTCAGAACCTGCTCGTCTCTGGCTGACTGCTGGTTGACAATTTCGACCACTGCCATGTTGTCCACACGAAAAAGTACTTTTTTGTGTGCCAAGTCCTCACCCCACAGAGTCAAAGCCACCAGCAAAGGAAAACGCTCAAGAAATGTTATACTCCTTCCCCCATTCAACCATTCTTCCGGCCATCTCTCCGCACACCATCTCCCATTCCAATACAGGCCCAAACCCTCACTGCCCGCAGCATCAGAAAACATCTGCACGTCCCACTGAAAATTTATGTCTCGAACCAAAGGCACACCATGAAAAGAAGTAAGGAAAAATTTCCACATCCTCAAATCTTCCTTGACCCCTGCTGACAGACGCACACGATGGTGCGGCAAGTGTCGTCCAGCTAGAGCCCTGCCGAACCGCCGACAAAAAGTCCTCCCCGCTCTCACCACTCTGCACGCAAAATTAAGGTGCCCCAACAACACTTGAATCTCTTTCACCTGCACCTTCTGTTTCAACAACATACCACTCAATAGTTCTAGCATTTTTGTCTTCTTATCCTCCGGCAGGCGAGCCTGCATCGTCACAGAATCAATTTCAATGCCTAAAAATGATAAAACTGTGGCAGGACCCATAGTCTTCTCAGGAGCCAAAGGCACACCTAGTTCCTCCATGAGCCCATGAAACGTGTCCAGAGCTGTCTGGCACTCCGCGAAGCCCGGGGAACCCACAAAGAAGAAATCATCTAAGTAGTGCGTAACCAGGGAGTACCAGAATGGTGGGTGAAATGCCACTGCAAAAAAGTGCTGAAACATTCAAAAAGAGCACATGACATGGAACAACCCATCGGCAATGCTTTGTCCACGTACCATTTTCCTTCAAAATGGATACCCAGAAGACACCAATCATCTGGATGGACTGGAAGCAGCCGGAATGCAGACTTAATGTCACACTTAGCCATGTCAGCAGCTGCGCCCGTGGTCACAACAAGTGACATGGCCACGTCAACTGAGGAGTATGACACCGAAGCAGCCTCCTCGTCAATGAAATCATTCACAGAAGACCCCTCCGGCCATGATAAATGCTGAATAAGTCTGAACTGTCCCTGCTCCTCTTTAGCGACAACACCAATTGGTGACACAATCAAATTCTGGATCGGCCAGTCATGAAAAGGGCCTGCCATCCGACCTTCACGCACTTCTTTAATAAATTTGTCTCGCACCACTGCCTTATGCTCGAAAGCTGACTTTAAGTTGTCTGCCCATCGCCTCTCCCTTGGCCCCAAGTAGCCCAAACGAAAACCAAATTGAAAGCCCTCCAATAACTTCTGCTTAACAGCGGCATTCTCATATTCCTGAAGGGCCCGTTGTAACTGAGGCAGCCTAACTGGTGTATGAGCCCTTTGGCCCAGAACCCTGCGCGCCCCTACCTCCCCGGCCCCCTCTAAACTGCTGTGACGATCCTGCCGCACCTGAGCTTGTCTGATTCCCCTGTTGCGCACCTCCCGGCTTGGGCCCCCAGTATTTAGACAAAGGGTGTCGCCTTCCACAGCCCGAGTACTCATGCCTATATTTGCAATACTCTCTGGTGCACAACCCCTTATTGAAATCCCAGCAAGCACCATTTCCTGAGTGTGAACCTGAACCACTCCCCACCCCTCCCCACCCCTCCCCGGGTGGGCTTCCCCTGAAAGGGCTGATAAATTAAAGGAAGACCACTGGCCGTAAAAATGGTCTTGCCCCCAGAGGCGGCCCCCATCGTATGTTGCCATAAATCAGTATCTAACTCTCCCCACTTTGCATCCGAGTCCCATGCCATCCGTGCCCTGAATTCTTCATCATACTGGGCCCAAGCGTATCCCCCACCAGTAAGCTGCGCTTTCCGAATCACATCCATGTATTTAAATATAGAAACGCTGCGCTCTGGAAATTTCTCACAATAAACACTTGCATAAATGAGAAAAGCCGCTGTCCAATTCTCAATCGTCAGTGGTACCTTTGGGCGTTTCACCAGCTCATACTCCTCTTCCTTTGAGCCCTGTTTAGACCTAACTTCACGGTGGAGGAGCTTCAATATCTCCACATACTCACCCTTCCAAATGCGCTCTTTCGTCGCTAACATAAGATGAGCGCCCAAAGGTTTAGTGACTCCCATATATGGCAGTTTTTTAAATTTCAACTCTTTACTGTGTAATGAGTCCTTAACTCCTTCCACAACCTCCGTATTGGTACCACTTTCAGTCTTACCTTCAACCGAACCAAAACTGGCCTCTGTACCCACACCTGTATCCTTAACATATCTCCCTTTCAACAATCTCCCTTCCCCAACCCCCCCAGCCCCCTCCACTCCCGACACCATGTTTGGTTTGGCCTGTGTAAGTGCTCTCTCACCTGGCTCTAATTGAATTGTCTTTGCCGCCTCATTCCGTGGCGCTGAGAAATCTAACATGGTCCTTCCTCGAGGAGCCCTACTGGATGTGCCATGCTCTCGTCTCTCCCTCGACTTTGCTGCAACTGACGACACCTGAAAAACACTACGGGACACATGAGAGGACTCCCCCTCCGTCCCTTCACACAGTTCTCCTTCCTCAGGAGTGTCATCATCATAGTCCAAGACCACTGGCTCCATCTCCAGAAGCCCCACATCATCATGTACTACAGCACCTCGGGTCTTACCTAACCCGTCATTAGAAACATTAACCTCAGACTGAATAGAACGGCTTCCTGGAGGGGGAGCAGACTGTACACGCCTGTAACTTTCCCCGTGCTGACTCTGTAGCTCCATAGCCGACGGCAAGGTCGACCACCTAGACCTGCTATTCGTTGGGGCCAGCGAGGGTGCGCCGTCCCTTCGTGTGCTGACCGCGACGGGATCCCTCGGTGGAATAGAGATCGCCGCGCTAGGCTCTCTCCTCACTTCACCTCGGCGAAATTGGACTGGACCGCACCCTACCGAGTCTGGACCGCCGAAATGATCCACCACCTGAAAAGAAAAGGTTTGGACTGGTGTGCTGGGGCCCCTCATAACAAAACCTATGCCAGCCCTAGGCTGCTGCAAAACCACTGGATTAACCGACCTAGCCTGCAACCTATCAAGAGACAAAACCCTACCCTTAATCCTCAAAGGTGCCTCCTTCACAGGAGAATCCAGCACCACATCCTCATCGTCACTCGAAACCATTCCTGTAGGCGCAACCACCGAAGAAGACACTCTACCTGAATTACTTTCAGTCAACCCCCGCTCCCCACCCTCTCTCTGCAGCCCACTCCTATCCATGTGCACCCTTCTAAAACGTTCCCCACCACAAGGCTGATACTCAAAATGTGAGCCAACCATACCCACTGCAACACCAGGGACAGCCTCTGAAGATGCCCGAACCGAAAAACTACCCTCCCGCCCAAAACCCCTACCATACTGTGAAAATGTAGAAGGAACCACATTCCTAACACCAACATGTGAAACATTTTGCCAAGCCTCAGAAAAATTTGCTACCGCCAATTCCCCAACAGGTACCTGGCCCACACCCCGCTGAGAAAAACCAGACATAGGAGCACCCCCTTCCCCCACCATACCTCCTTCACTCACACCCCTTCCACTACCCAAAGCTCTAACAGGAAAAGCCTCACCGTGCCCCACATTACCGTCAACACGAGAAATGGAGCAAGGTACACCCTGTGAAACCTCACCTTCCAACTCGCGTAATACAACATCCTCATATAAACCTACAACTTGACCACCAGCCCCTGACCTAGCAACCCTCCATCAAAAACATTACCCGCACTGACACCCCCCTCCCCAACTTGAGCCCACTCCCCTTCCCCTCTCGAGCTTCCCAACACAGACACCGCCTCTTCATGCTCCAAAGGAGGACCAGAAAACAATAAGGGGCTATGCACCAAAGCTGCCCCCTCATATGTCCCCTCCTCATGTGGAACGTCTATATTAACAGGAACCTGGGCTAACTTGTCATGAGGGACATCATACACCGCCATATTCACAGCAGCCAACAAGTTTTGATCCAATTGAAAACGACCAGGAGCCAAATGATGTAAAGAAACATCTTCCTTGCCTACAACAAAACCACCCCTCCCCTCACCTAAAGCAATCGAGCCTCTACGTGCGCTGCGCTGTGGAGCCTCGTCACACAATCCCCCCTGCCGCTCCATAACCGTCAGTGAAGAAGAGCGCTTCGCGCTCCTTTTACGACCTCCACGGCCGCAAACAGCCGCCAGGGAAAGTCAGGCATGCCAATACCCACATCGCCCACAGCGCCTACAGACGAGCGCCCGGTCACCTGAGACAACGACACGACCCCCTCTCCTGCACCCATGGGGGGCGCGCGAAACACCCGACACCTCCGCAGTCCCCGCACGCGCCTTTGCCGACGGGGCCGCCTTCCGAGTCCGGGAGCGGCCCCGCTCACTTACCCCTTGCGACCGGCGCTTCTTGGCCGACGAACAGGCCGCCACCACTGCCGCCACACCAGCCGATCACGAGATCCATGCGGCCGGCCTCAGACAACAGTCGCAGAGCCTCCAACACGCGGTGATCCTCCATTGATGCGATGACAAAGAAAATATATTAAAGCTAAATATAAAGCTAAATATATAAAAAATATCACCTCACAGGACCTAACAAAAACTAAGCTAAGCCTCCAGCCACCAGGTCACCAAACCTAAAATGGTGCCGGAGGGGAGGAGTCAGGGAGACTTGTATATTGGGCTGCCAGAAACCTACTAAAAAGCAGCCCAACAGAAACTTCTAGAAGTCTCTGGAAAGGAGGAGAACCCCCTCCCCCCCGGGGCCCTCCCAAACAGCCCGGGGGGGAGACCTCCCGGTGGTCAGCACCCCCCCAAGCCCCCTTCTAGATTTCAAGAAGTATTGAAATTGACAGCAGTAGCTTGAGCGTGACGTGAGCAGCTGACCTGAGGTCCGAGAGTGCCGAGAGTCTGCACGCCGCCGGAGCTGCCTGAGCTACCGAGAAGTCCGTGGCGGCTGGACCCTTCGTGAGCCGTTAGGGCGGCTGGTCCAACTTTATTCTTTCCCCCCGGCGGGGCGGAGAAGCCTGTAGCGGCCGGAGCCAAAGGGGAGCCTCCAGGTGCGGCCGGAGTCGCCTCTAGCTCCCCGCCTAGGCGGGGCGGATCCCGTGAAGCAGCCTCCCATGGCTAGAACCGCAGGGGAGCTCTCACTGCGACGGGACTATCCCTCTACCTTTTCGCCCGGCGGGGCGGCCGGAGCAGCTCCCATCTTTCCGCCTGGTGGGACGGGGAAGCCTGCACCAACTGGAGCCGCAGGGGAGCCTCCAGGTGCAGCCGGAACCGCCTCTACCTTTCCGCCCAGGCGGGGAGGGTTCCATGGAGAAGACTCTCGTGGCCAGATCCGCCGGGGAGCTTCAGCTCCGGCCGGACCCTTTCTCTACCCTTTCTCTACCCTCTACCCTTCCTGCCCTGTGGCACGGCCAGAGCCTCCTCTACCCTTTTGCTGTGGAGCAGTCAGCCGCGGCTTGTACTGCGGCTGGAACAGCTGGGGAGCCTTTGCTGCGGCCGGAGCCGCCTTCTACTTTTCGGCCCGGCGGCCTGGCTTCCGACGCCTCTACCTTCTCACCCGTTGGGGCTGGTACCGCGGGGCACCCCGCTGCGGTTCAAACCGGTGGGGAGCCTTCTGTGCGGCCGGAGCCGCCTTCTCCCTCTCCACCTGGCAGGGTTGAAGACGGGGAGACGCCGGGGAGCCCCCGGACTGCCGGGAACCGTTTACAAAGCTGCATATTAGACCAAACACCCAAATTCCCCCAAATTAATGGTACACGCAGGCCACCTCAGCCTTTTATTCTTGCACAAAACACTCGAAACTCAGCGATCGTAATCTCAAGGCTCTGAGAGGTCAAGTCATGGAGTGAGAGCCCTGAAAGTAATCCAACAGGACTAATAAACCCAGTGATTGTTAGTACAAGGCAGTGATAGATCAAGCCCAGATCCGCTCCCACACTAAACTCCAACTATTTCCTCTACTGGGCCAAAGAGACAAAACAAGACTATTTCTCGCAGTACGGCATACAAAAAATTGAGAACACGCACAATTTATATGAAAAGATTAGAGACCGAGCAGGCGATAAGAAGGAGTGCCGGAAAGATGACGCGTCCTCAAAAGTCGGAATCACCGTCTGGAATAACGAAATATTTTTTAAAACAAAAAAATAAGGCCCGGAGCAAAATCATAATAATCAAACAAAAGAAGAACAAAACAAAGAAATATAACTCCTGAAAAAGAAGAAGACCAACAAAGGCAGGAAAACCCTGAATATGATATTACTTGCCCTGATATAAACCTGAAAGATCTGGTTTTTAACATACCGCGTCAAAAGGAGTAATCCAAAATCCAGAACAGCACTCCGTTAAAACAATTCGACCCACAAGATTCTTTCTCACAAACCCCGGATTTCCTATTCTCAAAATCTATTGATCCCTCCCATGAAAAAACGCTGGTGTCCAAAGCCCTAGTCACAATTGAAAGAATTTTGGAATCTGTTCTCTCTCATCTAGGGAACATTCTGGAAAACTCTGACCAGATGTTGGACACACAAATAGGAATGCTAAATTATATGGTCGAGAAAAAAAGGAGGAAACAGCATAAAAAATTACTGCAACCTGGAGAAGTTGAAGAAAGACCATATGACGGCAAATTTAATGTAACGCAAGCACCACTATCAACAGTAGAAGTTTTACAGACAAAGGTCGACATGGCCACTCAAACTGGTCATGGCAAACAAAAAGGAAAAAACAAAAAGAATACAAACAATCAAATCTACTTATTAAGGAAACTTTTCAAGGACCCGAAAGAGTCCAATACAAAAATACGGACCATAGAATATTGAACAATTTCAATAAATTAAAGACCAAAAAGCCCATCAAAGGTGTTAAACATAACCAAACAAAAAATAATAGCAACCCCAATAAATAAGTCACCACTCTCCTCACCCCGTCAAACAACAGTAAACAAGAGAAGAACAAATGTCAATAGCCGGAAGCGGACAAAGAAAAGAGAAAACAGAAGGATTGCAAAGCAGAAGGTCCGAAAAACAAGATTTCCAGAAACACTTCCACCTAACCCAAAGACCACAGAAAAAAAGGAAGGAAACAAAATTAACCACACAATGAAAGAATGTGACCAGATTTCTACCTTAAATAAGCAATTGGTAAATGCTTCAACCTTAAATCCTACCACCCCAAGTTTTGTCCCAAGATTCTCAGAAAGTGAATCAGGTACTCAAAAGGAAATCCAGCAACCAGCTATACCGATTAGGAAGTTGCCTATGCAAGCGCAGAAAAATTCTATATGTAGAGTGGAATTCTCTGATCTATTTCCCTCCGGCGAAGACCCCCTAAATCGAGATAGAATAATAAATCTGCTGCAAAGGATACAACCATTACAAGCACTAGAAAGTAACAACATCAAATTAGTGCATTTTCCTGATAAGACCAAAACAACAACAGCTATAGCCGAATTTTGGTCGCCAATAATCCCCGCACTTAAAGAAATAGAGACCCTCCACAAATGCGGATTTGACGTGGCCCCAGAAAAAGGGATCAAACGGGAAACATCAGAAACTCAAGCAACTAGAAACCACCAAGAAGTAGCAACGCAGCAATGCAATAGGATCTTGACATATCCGCATAAAGAAGCTATTTCAGTCTCAATAACCAACGGAATCAGGCGAAGCTGGACCAAGAATCCTCAGAAACAGGACAATACACCTAATGATAACACATGGGCGTGGATTGCAGAGAATCTCAATGGCAAAAAACGGGATTATGTAATTAAGCGCCCCTTTTAGCAATGGTTTATCCATCTGTTCCTGGAATATCGCAGGGAAAACCCAAGAGAAACTAGCAACAATCACGCAAGACCGTCCAGGGATAGTGACATTGCAAGAAACATGGACAACAACAAATTTCGATCATCCTGATTATTTTGTTTATGACATTCCAGCCGAACCAGTTTCCCACGGGCATGCCAAAGGAGGGATAGCAATTCTACTTTCTGAAGAATACTATTGGGCCCAGGAAATCATACCTAGATACTCTAAGAACTTCCAATGTTTAAAAATTAAAATAGGGGCAGATAAGATCAAAAGCTCAAATGAAATGCTCATTTTTAACGTCTACATACCCCCGGGAGCGAAAATGGACGCACTAGGGTTAAACATTCTAAAGGATATAGAAAAACTGGTAGAAGAACAGGATTACCCGCTAATGTTCCTAACAGGCCACTTAAATGGGCAAATCTCTAACGATCTTTTGGAAAAATGGGAGTCGGGAGAAAGTGAACACGCGTTGGCAATTCCCACTCCACAACTTCCCTTTGGAAGCAAATCAAACAAGAGAGGGAAAATCATTCTATCAATACTCGCAAACTTGAACGGAGTAATACTAAATGGTAATGTCAAAGGTGATATCCCAGCTTCCTTCACAAGAAAGGGCGGCCTGAAAGAATCAATCCTCGATTATATGATTTGTAGCTTAGGTCTCTTTGATCTGCTCACTAACTTAACATAAAGTTTGAGACAGGAAGTGACCATGCAATTCTTCAACTAACAACCGGTCTAATATTGAAACGAACATCTCCAGTGCACATAATGGAATTGCAAAGTACAGCACTAGTAAACCCTGTTCAAGGTCGGATAACGTGGAACTCTAGATCCTTCGATAAAACCATCCAAATAAACGAGAATCTAAATTTATTAACAACTTTCCACTTTACAAATCAAATAACACATTTTAAGGCAGTGCTTAAGAAACTGGTCCACATGTTACAAGAAAGCGTAAAACAATGATCAACAAAAAAACAAAGTTTCAAAAGATGGAATACTGAACCCAGCACGAAGGAATTAAATAAATTAATCAGGGAATAATTCCTTCAGTTCTCTGAGGTAAGAAAACAGGAAATCAATAAGCTAAAAAATGATCGCAGAAGACAAAAAACAAAAGAAAAACAAATGATCCAGGACAAAAAATGGGCAGACTTACAGATTGCAGCAACACAAAAAGACAATCGTTCCTACTGGACCATAATAGCGCTAGAAACGGGATAAAAAAAACAGATAAAAGCAAATCCTGTACCACCCTCAGAATGGGAAATTTACATATCCGACTTATACAAAATAAATCAAATCTCCAACCCCGACTCACTATTGCAAGCTAATAGAGGACAGGAAAAAAGTACACACATCATACCTCCATCGCCATTCCAAATAGAATACTACATAAAAAAGGCAAGACCATCGGCTGCAATGGGTCTAGATCAAATCCCAATTACGGCCTTAAAAAACAACCCAAAGAAATGGAGTAAGCTTCTAGCAGGCCTTTTTAATTACCTATACAGAACAGGAAAAACCCCAAAGTCCTGGAAAGGAAGTATTGTAATCCCAATATACAAGAAAGGCTGCAGGCTGCTCCCAAGCAATTATCGTCAGATCGCTCTCCTGGACGCATCCGGGAAGATCTTTGCAGCCGCTGTTCTAGACCATCTAAAAGAATGGGCTTTTTCTATCTGCTCCATTCCATTTAACCAAGCCGGGTTCAGATCCAAACATTCGGTGACAGATAACATTGCAGTACTTCAAACACTATTAGAAAAATATGTGATCAGAAAGTCGCAGGCGGTGTATGCAGTCTTTGTAGATTTCACGACCGCCTTCCATAGGGTTGACCGAGACAAACTTTGGACAAAATTGCAGCAATTGGGAATCTCACAAAATCTCCTTTACATAATAACATCACTGTACTCTGGGACTTGGTGCCAGGTCCAAATGGGGAGAGAGAAGGGCCTTACTAGCCCAATACCAACTTTAAACGGTCTGCGTCAAGGTTGCCTTTTAGCTCCATTATTGTTTTCTTTATATCTGAGCGACCTACCGGAAAATCTTAACCAGGTCAATAACTTTCCGCCTAAGATTGCAAATTTTAAAATACACTGCATGATGTACGCAGATGACGTAGTAATCTTAGACCTGACCCAATTCAGGCTCCAAAGAAATCTGCTGGCACTTACCAAATATACTGAAGAAAACTACTTAATCCAAAATGTCACCAAAACAAAAATAGTACCATTTACAGGAAAGAAGAGTTATGTGAAATATAATTGGACATTAGGGGGAAAACCATTGGAATTTGTAAAAGAATATATATATCTCGAGAGAATTTCCACTCAGACCCTGCACAACCTGTCTCATCTGCCAAAAAATGGGTCGAAAAGCAGATATTCATCTCGGAGCCCTCCAAAGATTGTATTCCTCCACCGGCCAAAGACACTTCTCTTCTTTGTTACAAGTGTATAGCTCTAAAATCCCTGCTGTCTTATCATATGCAATAGAACATATTCCAATCAAAGAATGGAAACAAATTGATATCCAAGAAGGGAAAATTCTCCAGGAAAGTAACCAGGATGCCGCAAGCTGTGCCTGTTCAAGCTCTTCGGCTAGAATTATCGATAGTCAGCTCTTTTGCCAGAGGGATTACAAATATAATTAGATAGGCATATAACCTGGTCCATGTCAATCAAGGAACTTTAAGAGCTCTGTTAAAAATCGAAACACTTGAGCCAGACTCTCCAAAGTATGTGTTTTAAAAAAATGTATGCACAGCGTTCAAATTATCAACCGTTACCTTGGATATGTTAAAATCTTGGTCACCAGCCCAACTGAAACACTGCCTAAAGTACCTTACTCCCAGGATAAGCATGAACTTAGACATGCAACATTGCTCTGAACTCTCAACGTACAAACAGTACGTGGACACAAAAAAAATACAACAATATATATTTTTTTATTTAAATCACGGAGTTAGGCATTGTATTATTTTACTACGACTTGGGATATTACCCCTGAAATCACACACATTCAAATGGTTGCCAAAAGGATGAGAGTCTAACCTCTGTGACGTATGTAAAGGTGGGGTGCAAGACCTGGAACACGTTCTCTTTGCCTGTCCAAATCCGTCTATTGTTGCCACAAGGAACAGATACATAACACCGATCAAAACTAAATGCAACATAAGTTCTGTTTAGAATTTGATTACCCTTTGTAATGCTCCACCTAATGATTTTGTGTGTATTAACGTGTATAACTTTTTTAAATCATTTTTAAAATTATATTAGAATGATAATTTTAATAGCAAAACTGTTATTTTTATTGTTAAACATTTTGTTGTTTTCATAAGAGAACTAAATCAAATAAACTTGACTGACAGCAGTAGCTTAGTAAGTCAACAGAAACATAAGTACAATATCACACGTTAAGTAGGTACAAAACCAACTGACAAATTGTGCCTTAAGCTGATTTGTAGTGATGACATTGAACGATAAGGACAAATGATAATTTATTTCTTTACTTTTTGTTAATTTGTAGTAGACACAAATTGAAGACGATTGAGGTTCGTGTATTAAACTTTTTTTCACTTATGGGTGGTAGAGCACTCACGTTAGGTTATGTGGTTGTTGTTGGGATTTTGTATTTACTAATTGGTGCAGGACAAATGGTGAATAGTCACATAGTAGACTTTTATGTAACACATAATACACAATAGTTTGGTTGAGATTTAATAATGGCTTTCTTGTCACCAACCTATTTTGGAATATTCATGTGCAAGGTGCAATAAAATCATAAGTGTGATGTATCGATGGCATGTTCAGTTCAAAGTATATTAAGCTGAAATATATATGATTAAGAGGTTATCTTTAATGTACACACGCATAACAGTGTAATGTGATTTAATGAGAAACACTTGTTTTATTGTGCAGTGCTTTTATAAGAGATATGTTTTTTAACCTATGTACTCTTCACGGTGGAGGAGCAGAGGTGTAATCTCTTAGAGTCATATACTTGTGAGTGATGCAATAATAGTGACTTTGGTCTATCTTTCATATAGCCTTGAAAAAGTTGCATGTATATGTAACAGAAGTGATGAAGCACGTGTTGGCTCTCGACCTGTCACAGAACTGACACATGAGAAGAATCAACCAAAAGAATAAAAGATTGAAGATTCTAATTTTGACTTGCACATATGTTTGTGTTGACTTTCTAAACTATTGCTGTCAATTACAATACTTCTTGAAATCTTACGTGTGCTTGTGTATTTGCAAATAATAGAGTTGCAACTTACGCCAGAGGATTAGGAGACCTAAAACAACGACACAGGGTCGTGACTCCGTACCAGTAAGGCTGAGCCCAATTTAAGTACACAACAAAACAAGTGCCAGTACCGGATGAGACTTCACTAATTTCAAAAAGACCTATATGAAAGAAAGCATAAGGGTCCGTTTTTTGAGTTTACATCACTAGTTTATTTATTTATTTTAACACTAGTGGGAACTTTTTTCTTTGACAACCAACTTAATTATGGTGTATATACAAATAGAACGAAAAAAATGCACACTAATATTTACACATAATTTCTACAATAACAATTTACAAAATTTACAGTACATCCAACCTTACATTCTGGCCAAACCATTCATCCATCCACAATCATACAAAACAACAAAGCAAATATACAGGGTCTGATGTCCAAAAAACTATATATATATATATACTTTTGTCGTTGTATATGTACACTTGCAGGTGATTTGATTGATACTTTGTAAAATACACAGGATTTAACCTATTAGTACACCCTATTTACAAGCATTATTTTATTTTTGACAAAAGCACCCAGAACCGGGTCGACGCGTTTCGAACTCCCCAATGCGGAGTTCTCCTCAGGACCAACAATCTACAGAAAATAAACAAAAAGCTTTTTAAGTGTCATTACTTGAAAAAAACATTCTCAAGAATATGCTAGTAATTTAGCGCCTCCTGTTAAGCACCTCTCCACATACCTTTAAGAGAGTGAACTAAGCACTCCACCAATGGATGTTAGGTAGACGATAGACAGCTAAAAATGAGAAGACATAACATGCATTTTATGGACACATCTATTCACAGCTACCATATGACATAGCTAATAGTGCTCTATTTTACTCATGTGGTCAAAGCGCCCACTTACCTATGTTAAGAAGTGAGTAGCCATATCTGAAGGTTAAAGAAAAAATGTTTGTCAGAACTTGCAATGCTTTCTGTTTTCTGGCCGTATTACGAAGAAGCATTGAGGAAAGCCACTCACCATATGTTTTATAAACTTCTTGCAAAACCGGGAGCAGCGTGCTCGAAGTTAAATTGCCCGCTGCCTGCACACAAGAAAAGAAAACAACGCACGGGGTTTAGAACTAATCCTGGCGGCTGTCTGCTAAAAGAGCTCGATTTTGTCAAGCACCTCGTTCCCGCTTACCGTTAGTGAATGAATTTGTCTCCTCTCTTTGGAACTGCCGTGGTGTGCGATAACAGAGGATTAGGAGAGGCAGGTTGTTCTCTGGTCCTTTTAGCACCGTATGAATATAAAACACAAAAATATACATTAGTGAATATATCCTATGGCGCCTTCCCGATGACCAATACCACCAATCTCATGTTTGGTGCATTTTAGATGTATTGGCGGGCCCCTTAGGGTGATAGGGATACTGTGGGCAGGTGGGATGTAGCATAAAAAAACAAATTTACTTTAGCTTTACTCTTGGTATGTACAATAATGTATTCCCTTTCCGACTAGTTGGCTCAAGGCATGGCACCAAAGCGTGCAGACGCAAATCCCGGAATGCCTGCGTCCCTTGAGGATTTCCTCACCCTGAACGAACTTTGAAAGGCGGCAAAGCGTCATGGCTTGGAGGCAGCACTAAGGAAGTTGGCGGATGAGCCATAGCAACAGCTACATGTGGGGGCACCAAAGAGACAGAGTAAGGTCCTGGCTCATTATAGAGAGGGGCAGCAGGTCAATCCCTGAGTGCAACCTGCATCTGTAGCCACAGTGGGGGGTGAGTCACTTGCTCTGAGCATGGCCGCTCACAGCTCGGACCAGGCAGAGCAGGGGTCAGCACTAACCATGAGTGTGGGCGCTATGGGGTAGAGCGAAATGGTGATCTCGACAATAGCAGCAGCTGTGGGTTCACCACAAGTAGGGGTCTTGCCAGTTGTAACGCAAGCAGCAGGGAGTGCTGCAGCCCACCAGCCCTTGGTAATGAGGGGGGCGCATGTGCCGCCTGTTCATGGGACAGGCATATCGACAGGAGCACAAGTGTGGTTGCAAGCACAGGGAGCGTGACCGCCTACCAGGCTCTGGTAATCTTGGGGGTGGGGGGCACCAGTGCCCTCATCACCAGGCCAAGTTTTGGTCAAGGGATCTCAAGGGGGGGTGGCAGCGCAAGTGTGTGCACAACCTGGGGGGGTCGCCAGGAGTTTCGGGTGTTGCTCAGCGTTCTACCACACTGGCAACGGCGGGATGAGTGTGGTCCAATCACCTCCTGTGGGTGATGGGATTTTCCATTCATACAGCGATCCTGGCTGAGAAAACACCATTGTTAGCCCCACAATTATTTGGGTACATGTCTCTCATACATGGGGCGGCATCTGAGTTTGAAGGGTCAGCATGGATGCAGTACGACATTACGTTTCGGCAGATGAAAGCGGTTAGGCCTTAAATAGCATGGGACCAGAGGGAGATCAATATTTGGCATGCAGACTTCAATATGTCTCAAGCACCGGGGAGGCTGGCTCACTCCTTTTGACTCGACAGAAGTTTGGATGACAAAAAAACTGGGCTGCTGGCACTACACCAAGAAAGAATGTAGCAAGGGGGCAGCATGTAGGTTTAAACACTTTTGCCCTTTCTGCGGTGGGCAAGAACACCCAGAGTTCAAGTGTTTCAAATAGATTGGCAAGCACAGAGAGCAAACAACCCCTAGGAGTCGACTACCCAATTGATAGTGCAAAGCTCCCTTCCCCAATTTGCCTGAATGGGCTCAGCAAATATACAAAGAACAGGGATGCACACATGCTGTACTATGGTATCAGGGACGGGTTCCGCATTCCTTCCCGAACACCCCTACATCGGTCCCACCAAGGAATCAATTGTCAGCCTTGAAGCAGGAGGAGTTGGTCCGGGAAAAAATTATGAGGGAGGTGCAATGAGGAAAGGGTGGCGGGTCCTTTTAGTTTCCCACCATGTGCTTCATTGGTATGTTTGCCACTGGACCTGGTTCCAAAAATGGAGCCAGGCAAATTCTGCTTGATTCACAACCTCTTTTACCCCACTGGGTTATCAGTCAATGATGGCTTGGACCCCGCACTATGCGCAGTGCAATACATCACCTTTGATGCCATTGAAAAACTACAGAAGTTAGGAAGTGGGGCCCTGATGGCAAAGTCAGATACAGAGTCGGCCTTCTGCCTTTTACCCGTCCACCCACAGGATACTCGCGTGTTAGCTTTCACTTTTGAAGGTCAGTACTTCCTTGACTTATGGATGCCCATGGGGTGTTCCATAGAGTGTTCTGTGTTTGAGATGTTCAGTTAGTATGGGCGAATTTTGCGAATTCGCAGTTCGTAAATTCAGGTGAATTCGCAAAAAATCCGCAAATTTGCAGATTTCCCTGCGAAATCGCAGATTTCTTTGCAATTGCACTATACTCAACTGGTGTAGTTTCTACTGGCTAATCAGTAAGTGCTACCTCGTTGGGTAAATGTATATTGCTTTTCCTACCCTGCAGCTGCGTAAAGGGCAAGAAGATTTGCACCTGCTTTATTTGTATCTGTAAGTGTTTCCTGCTGAGGTTTAATTTTTGTGACAGGAGCCTCGTTGCCTAATTGTAACTATTCTCTGACCCTGCTTCGAGGGTCTGAGCTGACTTTGAGATTCAACTCGGGCACCTGCTTTATTTGTATCTGTAAGTGCTTCCTGCTGAGGTTTAATTTTTGTGACAGGAGCCTCGTTGCCTAATTGTAACTATTCTCTGACCCTGCTTCGAGGGTCAGAGCTGACTTTAAGGCTCAACTTGGGCACCTGCTTTATTTGTATCTGTAAATGCTTCCTGCTGAGGTTTAATTTTTGTGACAGGAGCCTGGTTGCCTAATTGTAACTATTCTCTGACCCTGCTTCGAGGGTCAGAGCTGACTTAGAGGCTCAACTTGGGCCCCTGCTTTAATTGTATCTGTAAATGCTTCCTGCTGAGGTTTAATTTTTGTGACAGGAGCCTCGTTGCCTAATTGTAAGTATTCTCTGACCCTGCTTCGAGGGTCAGCGCAGGGTCAGAGAATAGTTGCTAGTAGGCAACGAGGCGCCGTACAGGAAGCACTTACAGGGTTACAGCTGGTGCCCAAGTTGAAGTTAATTTCTTTGTAACCCTTTTGTAAATGGTTACAAAGAAATTAGCTTCAACTTGGCAACCTGATACTGTAACCCTGTAAGTGCTTCATGGAAAATTTGTCGCGCTCACGAACTTGTGGATTTTTCTGCGATTTCGCGAGATTCGCTGATCGCGAAATTGCAGAAAATCCGCAAATTCCGCGAGCGAAACGAATTTTCGGCACACACTATGGGGCCGATTAGGATGGCGGACGTAAACGGGTTCCGTCTGCCATGGTCGTGGCAAAATTACTCCCTACTGCTCCGCGGATTAACCGCCGGTGCGATTAGGATATACTTGTCAACACGCACCGACCGCGGTGGAAGGATCACACCAAAGACCGCCGCAAGCGGACGGAAACACAGAAACACCGTCCGCCGCAGATGCAAAGGCCGCGGAAACAGGCTCATCCGCCGCCATACCATCGGAGGTTCTGGACGCACGATTAGGATAACCCCGCCATCACAACGGAACTCACCAACTTCCACGACCGCCGCGGAAAACAAGTATTGACAAATGGAGCTTGGCTGCGGAAGGACCAAACGAACATCACCCCTGCAGACAAACCGAAGCAAAAATGGCGGACGGAAGTAAATAGCATAAACATAACTTAACAGAAGACACACCCACCTGGAACACCCACCCCCAACAACTACACACTCCAGTGACACCCCCCCAGCACAAACAAGAGCACCCAAGTCAACACACCCACAAAACATCTGACCGCCATAAACCATTGGGACACAAACACCACACAGAGTATAAAAAGAATCGCTCCCATTACCACAATCCTTTGCATCACAGCACAGCTGGAACAAAGAGGCACAACATCAGAAACAACAGAGACACAAACACACATACAACCTGCACACCAACACACCCACCACACCAACCCTCACAGCATCATCCCTACATCCCACACACCTGCACACCCCACACCACCAACACCTTGCACATCACACACCATGGCACCCAAGAAAAAACCCAAGTTCACAGAGAGTGAGTTGAAGGTCATGGTGGATGAAATATTTTGTGTCAAACCACATCTCTTTGGCAACCTAGTCCAGCAGACCACCTTGGCAACCAAAACCAACATGTGGAACAGGATAGTGACCAGAGTGAAGGCGTCAGGGACCGTGCCACGCACCAAACACGACATTCAGAGGCGGTGGCACGACCTCAAGACAAGGGTGAAGGGCATCAGGGCCAAGAACCACATGTGGGCACACCACACTGGCGGCGGCACTCCTCCAGGGCCTATCCCATATGCCGAATGGGAGGAGAAGGTACTGGGCATATTGCACCCTAAGGAAGGAATAAAAGAGGGGCTCGAGGCTGGTAAGTACAAACCAATGACCACTATGACACTGTCATGGTCTGCCTTGCACAACTGCCAACACACATCTCCCAGGCCCCAATCCATAAATGTCGACCACACAGTAACCCAAATGTGAAGTCCTGCCCTCAAATGCAAACACCATGAACAATCACAAATTTTGCCTCCTACCTTCCCAGGCTTGCATGTTGTCAAAGCAGCCAACACCACAACTCCCAACAGGCCCCCATGTCTCCAGGGAGGGTAGGGGTGTGTGGGGGTGTCCTGCACTACAACTCTCAACAGGCCCCATGTCTCCAGGGAGGGTAGGGGTGTGTGGGTGTGTCCTGCACTACAACTCCCAACAGACCCACATGTCTCCAGGGAGGGTGGGGGGTGTGGGGGTGTCATGCACTACAACTCCCAACAGGCCCCCATGTCTCCAGGGAGGGTGGGGGTGTCCTGCACTACAACTCCCAACAGGTCCACATGTCTTCATGGAGGGTGGGGGTGTCCTGCAATACAACTCCCAACAGGCCCCCATGTCTCCAGGGAGGGTGGGGGTGTGTGGGGGTGTCCTGCACTACAACTCCCAACAGGCCCCCATGTCTCGAGGGAGGGTGGGGGTGTGTGGGGGTGTCCTGCACTACAACTCCCAACAGGCCCCCATGTCTCCAGGGAGTGTGGGGGTGTGTGGTGTGTCATGCACTACAACTCCCAACAGGCCCACATGTCTCCAGGGAGGGTGGGAGTGTGTGGGGGTGTCCTGTACTACAACTCCCAACAGGCCCCCATGTCTTATCCCAGAGCAAGATGCAGTCTGCACACCATATGCTGACCAGTGCATCTCTGCCTTAAATTCTACAGGTAGTGAGCCATCTTCACAGGGTCACCATCCAATAGCAGGACTGGAACACACATATCCAAGTATCGTCTCCCCACCTCTACACCACCATAATGCCCTGTACTGTCTACCACACCATCACGATTACACCAACAACCATGTCCTGATTCCATCGTCATATGTAATGTAACAACAACAAAACTGTCATGTCCACAGCATTGATTCTGAAATTCTTGTCCCTCAGGTGATTGCAACTTCACAGGCGAAACCAGCAACCGCCAGCACCAGTCGCCACCCTCACACCCAGGTCTCTCCGGAGAGGATTCCCAGGACACCTCGGGTGCAGAGGACGATGCTGGCCCAAGCAGACTCCCAGTGCCACCAGCCTCCCAGGACATCCCTGCCTCCACCACCTTGGCCAGTGGTACTACACCAACACCTGCCATTGTGAGCTGTGCAGCTACCACCAACACCACCACCACCACCACTCCTGCCTGTGCCACCCTGCCTGACCCATCGTCCGATGATGGGCCATCGACATCTCAGGCTAGCAGGGAGAGTGGACGGGGGAGGACACAGGTGAGGCCACAGCTCACAAACAGGAGTGCAGCTGCTAGGCGAGCTGGGGAACGAGACCCAACTCATCCTGGGACCAAGACCCTGAAGGCCATCGCCAGAGTCCATGCCTCCTATGAGCGGTCGCAGGCACGGGGGATCGGGCTCACCAAGACGCGGTACAAAACAGCCAGCTGTTGCGGTCCATTGACACCCGCATGGGCAAAATTGTTGACCTCATGGGGCAGCAAACTGCTCTTTGGAGGGAGTGGTTATCCCGCGCCACACCACCTCTCCCTCCCCCAAGTGCCCAGTGGGACAGGTCACCAACACCACCGCCACCATCCCCTGAGGGCACTGACAGGGAGGTCGGCCCTGAACAACCTGCCCCCCAGCTGTCTCTGCTCCGGCTCCAAGACGGACGGGCCGTCCGAGGCTGGAACAAGCTGAGAACAGTGGCAATGCACCATCCACCCGCTCGAAGAGAGGCCGCCACTGACTTCACCCTTCCTTGAGCCTGCCATTCACTCTGAGAACTATCCTGCCCCACAATGCCAAGCATTGGCACACGTCTGTTGGACTAGGTGTACATCACACAATGTGGTGTCACCACAGTGTTTTCATCTGCCATGACCTTCAACTCACACTTCCCCCAACACCTATTTGTAAATATGCACTATCATAAATCCACAACCTGTAAATAAACACCACGTAAACACTCAATTCTGTGTGACCTCCATGTTATAATCACATGTTTGTCTAATTAGTTGTCATTACCAGGTGCAGGGATCAATGTTCTTGAGAATCGTGCCTCTGTGGGAGTGACCTAGGGATAATGAGAGAACAACTAGCACTGGTCAGGAAACTGAATCACACCCATCAAACCACACCGTACTGCAACATCCCACAAACCACACTCATCAGTACTTAAGTGGATCACAGGACACACATCAGGGAGCATTGCATGTACACCATCTCACACACCCATAAGTGAACTGAACATACCAGAACAGGCTGCATTCACACACCACATCCACACATCACCAGCAAACACACATCACACATTCACCAGCAGCACAAGAGGTAGTTACTCACATTCAATGAAAGTAGCGAGCAATGAGCTGACGCCTCTGGTCCATACCTTCTTCCTCCCCACTATCCTCATCAGTGGACATGGGTGGGATGGGAGGCGAAGCAACCTGTTGGTCTTCAGGGTCTAGGATCAGTTCAATATTATTACGCAAGGCCAGGTTGTGGAGCTTGCAGCAGGCGATCACAATTTTGCAAACTTTGCCTGGTGAGTATGGCAGGGCAGCTCCGGTTTTATCCAGGCAGCGAAACCTAGACTTCAGCAGTCCAAAAGTACGTTCAATGACCCTACGTGTCCTCCCATGGGCCTCATTCTAACGCAATTCACCAGTGGTAGTCGGATTCCATATGGGGCTCAGCAGCCATGGGCGGTTTGGGTACGCAGAGTCACCTAGGTGGGAGGATAACAGACACATACAGCATTACCAGGATTGTTTGTAACAGCATGGCACACATACAACACAGTAGTCATCACAGCACACTCACCTACAAGCCACGCACGTTCTTGACGCACATTTGCCATCATTTGGGGGACCATGCTGCTCCGCAGGATGTGGGAGTCATGTGCCGACCCTGGAAATTTGGCACACACATGTGAGATGATGTTGTCAGCTTGCACGTTGATCGAATGATAGTGCTTCCGATTGCGATAGACTGCTTCACGTGCCTGGGGTGGAATGAGACCAATATGTGTGCCATCAATGGAACCCACTACGTGTGGGATCTGACCCAGGGCATAGAAGTCCCCTTTGACTGCAGCCAGATCTGCCGGACGTGGAAAATGGATGTAATCATCCTTGTACTGCATCATGGCATCCAGCCCATCCCGCAGTACCATGCTGAACATGGATTGAGACATCCCCCTGGCATGACCAACTGTGTACTGGAAAGTGCCAGTTGCAAAAAAGTGAAGTCCCGCCATCACCTTTGCTGTGGGTGTAAAAGCTCCTGGATATGTCCTGCGTGGCTGCATATGAGGTGCCAATTGGGCTACAAGCTCCTGCAATCTATGTCGGTCAAGCCTGAATTTGCTGATCACCTCCTCGTTAACCATGTCCTCCAGCACAGTGTAGGGTCGATGCGCATTTTGAGCCCTCCTGTGTGGGAGTAGATGGGAGCACATGTCAATTGACCAACACGCATAGCTGTGCCAACTATCACATCTTGACCAACACAATACAAATAATACTTCTTGCAGACACTGATTGTATGTGTGACGTGACTGAAATATGAGGCAGTGGAGCTAACTACACACACAATGTTCACCCACAAAAAACATCCTGTGTGCAAACATGTCCAATGTAACGTGCACACATGTTGAAAGAACAGCTAACAGCACATGACTGATGGCTCAAGTGTGGTCACGCGTCCCCACAGACACACAAGGACGTGCACACACAACATGTACATGGAACACACCCTCCTTGTCTTCATGCACCCATGACCCCACCTACAATGCTGTGCACCCTCACATGACATGCATGGACACACAACAGGCGACACATACGCATACACAGCATGCATGTATAGCCCCATCATTGCTACTTGCACACACAAACAACACACTCACAACAGCTTCTGACTGTGGGTATACAGCCTTGATGTACTGTGTAGATGTGTACAAATAGAAATGTGTGTCCGCAAAACCAAGACGCAACACATGGACATGCACATCTGATGGAACTTGTGTGCACATCACTGGCCTTTGGTACCCATTGCCAAGGTCAATAGTATGACCACACATGCAACAAATAGACATGAATGACACACGTGGACACGGGCCATTGAATTGACATAATGATTCTTGATGCATTCCGGACATGTCCTGACATACAAGTTCAAACATGAACATTACATATGTGCGGAGACATGCAGTGTGTGTACACACGTCATCCGGGGACGCCATCCCCCAACACAGACAATGATCCTTGATAATGCAATTGTGCATAACATATGCTGCATGGTCAAGGACCATCACGGTCACACACCGGCAACCGCATGTGTGCGCTACCGCCATGGTGCATCACTTGAAATTACTCACTCACTGGCGTCGCTATGGCAGAGCACGCATTCTGCGGGGGCTGGGCAGGCTAGCACATACATTTGAATATACAAGTGGAAATGGCAGTTGGTAACCCCCCAGACAGTCACATTGCAGCACCCACCGCAGACCGGCGGCCCTGGCCGGTCACCCACCACCGGCCCTGTCACCCACCGCCGGCCCTGTCACCCACCGCTGGCCTTGGCCGCTCACACACCGCCGGGTACTGGTGGTGGGTGACCAGCCAGGGCCGGCGGTGGGTGATAGGGCCGGTGGTGGGTGACCGGCCAGGGCTGGCGGTGGGTGACAGGACCGGTGGTGGGTGACCGTCCAGGGCCGGCGGTGGGTGACAGGGCCGGCGGTGGGTGACCGGCCACGGCCGGTGGTGGGTGACAGGGCCGGCGGTGGGTGACCATCCAGGGCCGGCAGTGGGTGACAGGGCCGGCGGTGGGTGACTGGCCAGGGCCGGCGGTGTGTAACAGGGTTGGCGGTGGGTGACCGACCGGTGCATTGATGTCACCCTGGCATGGATGGCGCTGGCCAGTCACCTACCACCAGTACCCAGCGGTGTACGAGCGGCCAAGGCCGGTGGTGGGTGACAGGGCCTGCAGTGGGTGACCGGTCAGGGCCGGCGGTGTGCGGTGGGTGCTGCAATGTGACTGTCAGGGGGGTCACCAACTGCCATTTCCACTGGCATATTCAAATGTATGTGTTAGCCTGCCCTGCCCCCGCGGAATGCGTACTCTGCCATAGCGATGCCAGTGAGTGAGTAAATTCAAAAGATGCACCATCGCGGTAGCGCGCACATGCGTTTACCTGTGTGTGACCGTGACGGTCCGTGCACATGTAGCCAATGGAAACAGCTAACGCGGGGCGCGTAGACGCATTCAAAAATAGCGGAAGCCGTGCTCCGCCACACCAGGGCCAGTCATTGGCTAATTTTGAATGTGGCATCCCGGGAAAACCAATTGCTGCAGACGTGTGCCACTGATGTGAGCTCAGGGCCCTATAAATGTGTGAATTTCAGCAGCACACATTCACTGCTACCAGCCACTGCTGCCTGCACCCATCAACTCGACCTCCTGCTGCTGAGCTATCCAACAACTGCTGCCTGCACCCGTTACCTCAACCTCCTGCTGCTGAGCTATCCAACAACTGCTGCTGTAGTGCCACAGTCTTAGACCTTGCCATGTCGAGAGTGCGAGAGATCCAGTCTCGTCCCTTACATCCAGCGGAGCTGGATGTCCTTGTGGACGGTGGGCTCCGCCACTATGAACGGCTGTACTGTGCCCCCGGACAGGTGGTAAGTGCAGTGAGGGACTTGTTGGTGTGCATGAGGTGGTCACTGACTCCTGGCTTCTGCACGCTTGGTGGTGTGCTGTTGGACCTTCACATATGTTCAGAGCACAAGTCCTAACAAAAGAAGTGGGGTGATGCTGACATCACCACAGGAAGTGACGTCACGAAAGGTGGCTTGCAACATCAGAGTCATTGTCTCCTCTCGTTCACCCCTTAGATGTGATTGCATGAGAGAACCCAGCGCGTGAGCTGCGTTCAGAATGAGCTCCGATCTTGCCCCCGAGAGGCCAAAGAGTGAATGTGTGGCTCCATTTACTGCAGTTATCGAGGTCATGGTTAACTAAGTGGGGGGACGCCGTCCACACACATAGTACCCCGACTCATGCCCTGCATGTGTTGTACTGTGCATGGCTGCTGACAGATACCTGTTGCTACTCTGTATGTGAATGTCCAACTGTCCAGTGACGTTCCACTCTTGTCTCCCATCATGGTAGGTTAAGCTGCACCTTCGCAAGGCCGTGTGGAGGACCATAGCACGTGATGTACGGGCAGTGGGGGTGTGCAATAGACGACACACACACTGCCACAAGCGCTGGGACGACATCTCCAGGCTCAGCAAGAATGTGGCGGAGATGACACTGGGGCTGATTCCGAGAACAAGCCGGCTTGCACGACGCACCATGACCCCTCTAATGCACCGTATCATAGCTGTGACGCATCCGGACCTGTCCGCCCGGCTGAGAGGGGATCAACAGCAAACTAGCTGTAAGCAGACTGTATGTGTCTGTGACTTGTGAGTGCATGCATGTATTGGTGCTCAGACACAGTAGTGACATCCGTTGTGCGTATGTGTTGCTGCAATTACATGTTGGTGCCATTAGCGGAGTGAGTATAGCATCCATGTCCGCCAGGTTTACATTCCAGTTGCATTGTAGTGCAGGATCCCAGGACATGCCGTTGAGGTCTGGGGTCCCATGGCATCACATGTGTGGTGGTCTGCATGCACTTTCCCTGTTTGTTTGATGTACATGTTTCACAGGCACACCCGGTTTTTGAGGATGTCTGGTAGGGGTGGTTCGTGTGCAGGATGGGTGCTACATGTTAGGCGACTGTGAGGAAAGTTGTGATTTTATAACCTTCAGTACGTGAGTGTGGCACTTAGGTAAACCTCTTTTCACTCTCTTTCAGATTTGGCCGAGGGCACTGACCCACAGACGACTGAGATGAGTGGTGCCAATGCATCCGGATCAGACATCACACACACGCAGACTGAGACTGATGAGAGCAGCCCCGGAGAGGGGGACAGAACTGTCCCGGAGGACTCACATGTGGAGACACCATCGTCCTCATCTTCAGACAGAGGTGGTGAGTCGGCACTGTTGGTAGACACAGGGAGTGGGCAATCAACACCTTCAGTCGGTACACAGCACACAGGGCCCACACTGCCACCAACTGCAACAAGTACTGCTCGTGCTCGCCAGAGTAGGGGGAGCAGAGTTGCCTTCGGTGCAGGCACCGCTGCCCCTGCCCCTGTGACACAAAGTGCACTTTGTGCTGAGGCGGTTGATCTGCTGTGACAGCTGTGTGTAGGGCAGACCAACATGATCAATGCATTCCAAGACCACGATAGGAAGTTGGGGCAGGTGGTGGCATTCATGGAGGGGATGCATGGCGATGTTGCTGGTCTCAACAGAACAGTTCAGTCCTTGGCAAACACAGTGTCTGCAGCCATTGTACAGTCGCATGGACAAGGTTCTGCTTCAGTTCCCCATCCACACCACTTGATGTCTCAGGGGAGAGTGACATTTCTGGCCAAGCGTCATTTTCTGGGTATTGCACTAGAAGCAGCCACAGGCAGCAAGGCAGGGCACGGAGGGCACAGACACCATCCCCGAGGACAAGAAAATCTTTCCCCGAACACGACATCAACTTCCCTGGAGTTGACACACAGGATCCTCAAGGGGTGTTGGGGGACATGGATTCACATGTAACACAGGCATCCCCCTCAAAAGGTACTTCCAAGGCCAGGGACACTCCCAGGGACAAGGACAGTACAAAGGAAAGAGCACCTCCCAAGGGCAGGGACACTCCCAGGGACAAGGAAACTACAAAGGAAAGGGCACCTCCCAAGGGCAGGGACAATCCCAGGGACAAGGACACTACAAAGGAAAGGGCACCTCCCAATGGCAGGGACTCTCCCAGGGACAAGGACAGTACAAAGGAAAGGGGACCTCCCAAGGGCATGGACACTCCCAGGTACAAGGACAGTACAAAGGAAAGGGCACCTCCCAAGGGCAGGGATACTCCCAGGGACAAGGTCAGTACAAAGGAAAGGGCACCTCCCAAGGGCAGGGACACTCCCAGGGACAAGGACACTACAAAGGAAAGGGCACCTCCCAAGGGCAGGGACACTCCCAGGGACAAGGACACTACAAAGGAGAGGGCACCTCCCAAGGGCAGGGACACTCCCAGGGACAAGGACACTACAAAGGAAAGGGCACCTCCCAAGGGCAGGGACTCCTCCAGGGACAAGGACACCTCAGAGGAAAGGGCACCTCCCAGGGCCACGTGTTCTCCCATGGACACCAGCTCCGTCAAGGACAGGCATACATCACCCCTGCCTGCCTTGAGGCTGATGTTGTTAAAGGAACGTAAAACACATGCGTCAGCGGTGGAGTCCCCCATACCTCTATTCCCATCCACACCCCGCAGAAGCAGAGGAAGGAGTACACTGTTGTTGCATCCCCCATTACACATGATGCAGAGGGCAGGGCCCTAGCAAACGTCAAGTAGGGTTCAGTACGTCCCCAGAGAGCAGACCCCGAACAACACATGATCCACCTTTTAAGGGTGATGTTTCTGATGAGGCCACACCACTTACCAGTCCAGTCATGTCCAGGGTGCCCCCACATATCCCAAAGAAACGGAGACACACACCAGTGACACCTGACCACCACAATGTCGCTCCAGTACAGCTGTCACCAGCTCCCAGAGCCACCCTGCCCCCTGACCCATACAGCCCTGTGTCTCATCATTTCAGTGGTCCTAGTGGGTCAGCTGCTGTTCACTCTCATGTGTCAGATAGTGGCACTGTGTCTGTTGCTCGCTGTCATGCCTCATGTAGTAGCACTGTGTCAGTTGTGCCCTCTCCTGTTTCAGGTACTGGCACTGTGTGTGTCCGCCACTCTCATGTCTCAGATGCTGGCATGGTATTTGTTGGTCACTGTACAGGGACATGTCCTGGCAGTGTGTCTGGGTCTATGGCTCATGTGTCAGTCAGTAGATCTGTGGCTGTGTGTCACACTCCTGTATCTGGTGCTGGCAGTGTGTCTGGGTATCTGGCTCATGTGTCAGTCAGTAGATCTGTGACTGTGTGTCACACTCCTGTTTCTGGTGCTGGCAGTGTGTCCGAGGCGACTAGGTCACGCAGTCCACCAGATTCTGTGCTGTGAGGTGTAGCTCCCATCACTCACATGTCATTTCACTTGGTGTCTAGATTGTCCATTGTTGACACCCTTGCATTATTTATGTCCATGTTACGGGGCGCTTCACTGACGTACTTGTGTTGCCTCTGCTGTACCTGTGCCTTGCATGCTGTTGATGCATTTAGCCCCTCTCATGTGCTGCCTCTGATGTAGCTGCTCTGTGCCGTGCCATGGACTGTTGTTGTTATTGCTGTTATCTGAGGTTTGTATAGCGCCAAATCACTGTCAGGTCTCTAGGCGCTCATGACAGAAGCAGTAACAACAACTGAGTAGGTAACCAGGAGGTACAGATATACTCAAATGGAGCAGAAAGCGTCCCTAAACAAAAGTGTTTTCAATGATTTCCTAAAATACAGAAGATTTACTTCTTTGCGGAGAGACTCCGGTAGTTTGTTCCACATCTGTGGGACCTGGACAGAAAAAGATCCCCCTCCCTGGTTGCCATTTTAAAACGCGGACAAGACAACAATTGGGAGTTGGAAGACCTCAGCGCTCGTTTGGGATTATAGACCCCAAGCCGTTCTTTTATATAGGCAGGCGCATGCCCATAGATTGCCTTATGGGGAATACATAAACTTTTTAAATTCCACCCTTTGCTTTATGGGGAGCCAATGTAACCTGTGCAGTGTTGGGGAGGCATGGGTCTGTCTAGGTAATCTAAAAATCAATCGCGCTGCATCATTCAAAGTTACCTACAAGCGGTTGATCAAGATTTTTGGCAAACCTAGGTAGAGCGCGTTCCCATAATCTATGTTGTTGCAATTCGCCCCTCTCATGTGCTGCCTCTGATGTACCTGCTCTGTTAGGAACACTGCCCTGTTGCTGTTATGATACTGCATTGTGCCCTCAAGTGCTGCCTCTGATGTACCTGCTCTGTGCCTTGCCATGGACTGTTGATGCACTTAGCCCCTCTCATGTGCTGCTTCTGATGTACCTGCTCTGTGCCTTGTCGTGGACTGTTGATGCACTTAGCCCCTCTCATGTGCTGCCTCTGATGTTCCTGCTCTGTGCCTTGCCATGGACTGTTGATGCACTTCGCCCCTCTCATGTGCTGCCTCTGATGTACCTGCTCTGTGCCCTGTTGCTGTTATGATACTGCATTATACCCTCTCATATGCTGCCTCTGATGTACCTGCTATGTTCTGAAGATTGCCCTGTTGCTGTTATGATACTGCATTGTACCCTCTCATGTGCTGCCTCTGATGTACCTGCTCTGTTCTGAAGTCTGCCCTGTTGCTGTTATGATACTGCATTGTACCCTCTCATGTGCTGCCTCTGATGTACCTGCTCTGTTCTGAACAGTGCCCAGTTGCTGTTATGATACTGCATTGTGCCCTTATGTGCTGCCTCAGATGTACCTGCTCTGTTCTACCCAGTGCCCATGCTCCTGGCTACTCTAGGATTGAACCACTATTATGTGCAATAAAGAAAGTCAATTGTGTGTAGTGGTTTGTCGTTGTCATTCCTGGTTGTCTCCTTGCATTGTTGATATATTGGTGCTATCGAAAATGGTGTTTCCCCAACATGCCCCTCCCCTCCATACGTCACGGCCCCGGAAGGTACTCCCCTTCCGACGGCAATAGTTGTGTTTGCCTACCTGCGTCGTTGGCGGCGACAGGCCATGACTTGCTGGTGGTGGAGCACGAAGAGTATCGGAAAAGCGTGTAGCGCTGGGTCCATGACGGCGATCTGCCTGTGGTGGGTACCTCTCTGCAATGTGTTGTGTCTCCTCTGTGGTCACTCCGCCGTGTTCAGCCAGGTTGTTTTTTCGCAGCGATTTGATGTGTGTTTTCTGCCATTGTGATTTAGAGGACGGTCGGAGACGTCATTCCGTACGGCGGTGTCTCTGGATTGGTTACGTCCGCCGCGGGGACGGGTGCAGTTCCGCGGCGGTGCGTGCTCTTCCGCGGCGTACGGTAATTTCTTTGACAGTGTTTCACATCCTAATATGGCGGATCGACTGACCGCGGCTGGTGGACTGTAAAAAGGCATTTTCCACCTACTCCAGGCTGGCGGTCGTCCTTCCGTCTGCCATCGTAATCGACCCCTTAATGTTCAGTAGATTCCTTGAGTGGGCGGTGAAGGACTTGGTGTCATTGGATGATGTGGTGCATTACTTGGATGATTTCCTGTTCATGGGTCCCTCTGGTGACCGGGCATGTGGGAGGGCCCTACAGGGTTTCCGACAGTTGAGTCAGGCATTGTGGGTCCCATTGGCAGAAGACAAAACGGAAGGCCCCACCACCTGTTTGTGCTTCCTGGGTATCAAGATTGATTCCATGGCAGGGCAGTGTAGGTTGTCGCAGGAGAATGTGAAGGCATTCAGGGATGCGGTTACCACCTGCATAACGGCCAGGAAGGTTACGTTACATCAGCTGCTAGTCTTGATAGGCAATTAAATTTGCCTTGAGAGTGATTCCCATGTTGGAGAGTTCTTTAAAAAAACATAGCGCAAGCAATGACCGGCCTACGGGCAAAGCATTACCACATTAGATTGTCAGCAGAGGTCAGAGAGGACTTGGAGACTTTGAAGGGGTTCTTAGATAATTTGAATGGAACTCTATTATGGCAGCAATCAGCCCGGAGCAGCAGAGAGATCACTCCTTTCACAGACGCAGCAGCCAGCATTGGTTTTGGGGCATTGTTGGGCTCTAAGTGGTGCATGCAGCATTGGCCTCGGGAGTGGATTGCATGTGGGCTCACACGCAACTTTACATTTCTAGAATTGTTCCCCATCATTGTCGCCTTACACATCTGGGGGGCATCAATTTCTACATAAACAAAAAGAATCCTACTCACAGTGATAGGGACAGGGAGTGTACCACAAGTGTGGGGACACTCAGTGTTTTGTTAAATACCCCTCACACACCAACAGGCCCCTTGGTGTCATGCTTCATCATCGGGGTCTTCGCACCCCTCTAACGGGATGCGGCGTGCTGCGACCTACGACTATGCGGGAGCACTCTGAGTTGGACTATGTGTGGTGTGTGTGATGCAAGTGAGGGGGTATTGAATGTGAGTGGTGGGGTTTGGTGAAGGTTAAAAAGTACCTGGCTCGTGGGTGTATGGGGAAAAAACTTTATTCACAACCCCGGGCTGGTACTGTTAAAAGGGTGCAGAGTGAGGTAGTTATCTGTCGTGACTATGAACAGTACCTCTGGTGTGCGTTTTTCCCCATACACCCACGAGCCAGGTACTTTTTAACCTTCACCAAACCCCACCACTCACATTCAATACCCCCTCACTTGCATCACACACACCACACATAGTCCAACTCAGAGTGCTCCCGCGTAGTCGTAGGTCGCAGCACGCCGCATCCCGTTAGAGGGATGCGAAGACCCCGATGATGAAGCATGACACCAAGGGGCCTGTTGGTGTGTGAGGGGTATTTAACAAAACACTGAGTGTCCCCACACTTGTGGTACACTCCCTGTCCCTATCACTGTGAGTAGGATTCTTTTTGTTTATTTAACAGTGCCCGTGGAGTAAGAATCCAACACCTATACTCTACCTACCTCCTATTGTTTTTTTCATCGGGCATCAATTTCTAACACCAGAATAATTATTGGGTCGGACAGTATAACTGCAGTTATGGCCCTAAATATTCAGAGTGTAAAATGCCTTTGGGTGCTGCGGTTGCTAAAGTATCTTATTCGCCTATGTCTCTTGCATAACGTGCATTTTTCTGCCAAACATGTACCAGGTGTAGATAATGCGGTGGCTGATGCTTTGTCTCGATCTAAGTTGGCAGAGTTCAGGGCACAGTGGACGCAGGCGGACGAAGTGATGGCGGAGTTCCCAGAGGATTTATGGAGGCTTGGTGCCCCATTGCAACATACCTAATTGCAGCAGCGCTGGCACCCAAGACAAAAAGTATGTATGAGAAAGCTTGGGGGTGTACAACGCAATGTTTGAATCAGGCACTGATGCAGACAGGTTCTCTCCGGAAGGAGCGCTGGGTTTCTTGGTGAAGCAGAAGGACGGGGGGAAATCACTTTCGCTATTGCGCTGGCAACTGTCCGCCATTGCTTTCTTTGCTCGATTACAAGGAGTCAGGAATCCCACCAAGGACTTTAGGGTACGGAAGGCCATCAAGGGTTGGGAACTCATGGTACCTGGTATGCAAGACAGTAGGCGACCTATAGACATGGAGAGGCTAGGGAGGCTTTTGGGGGCTTAACAGCGGGTGTGCCGGTCCCAATATGAAACACAGCTGTTCAGTCTGGCCTATGTGGTGGCCTTCTTTGGAGCCTTATGCATCTCCGAGTTGGTAGCATGGTCAAAAATGGGTAAAGGGGGGTTAGGCATAGCAGATGTCTGCCTGGAGGTAGGGGCAATACATCTCAGGATCCATAGATCTAAAACAGACCACAAGAGAAAGGCACATGGGTGAAATTGCACGCGGTGCCCAACATCGAGTTCTGTCCAGTGGTGTTGGCAAGGGATTACCTCTGGAGACGCCCCGTGGGGACCTCAACCAGGTTTCTAGTGGATAAGGATGGGGCACCATTAACACGATACCAATTCACTAAGGTAGGTGGGCGATAGCCTTCCTAGGCGAGGATTTAGCACAGTTTAGTTCCCATTCCTTTCATATATAGGGGTAGCCACCACGGAGGCCACTAGCCTGCCAGCAGAAGCAATCAAGAGGGTGGGTCGATAGCGGTCAGTATGTTTCGAGTGGTACATGACGCCCAATCTAGTGTAGACAGAGAATTAAGCCCTGGGGCACAACAGTCTTGGTGAGAACTGCAATTCTTTCTCTCTTGCAGTTGATGCCCGTAGCCCAGTACACATATGTTGGTGTGGGCATTCCTTCATTTTCAGAAGTGAGCAGCAATGCCGCGGGTCCAGTATGGTGGAAGCACAAAAGGCTGCGGGGTTTACACACCATTGGTTTGGATTGGGGGGATCATCTGATATTGCAGGATCTATTTGGTCAGTTTCAGCAAGCATTGCAACCTGGAGCATTTCCCCACTGGGACATTTTAGTCATTCACGCTGGTGAGAATGATATAGTACCCCATGGCAGGTGAGGGGTGAGAGTAGGCTTGTTTGTAGCCATGGCTAGGTTTAGACAATGCTTACCAAAAGCAGCAACATTATGGTCGGAGGTAAGACCATGGACGGTGTGGGCCAGGGGAGCTCCGGTGAAGGCCAAGAACCAATCTGTAAAAAAGTTGAACCATTCTATCAAAAGCATATTTGCGAGTTCCACCATGTGTACAATTAGGCACAACTTGCTACATCCCGGAAATAGGGAGCTGTTCCATCAGGACGGGGTGCATCTGTCGGCCAAAGGAACGGCGATCTTTATCCAGACTATACTGGGGGCCATTGTGGAGCACAGTCAGCGCCAGGTGTAAGGGGGAAGGGCGAGGGCGCCACGGAGCTTCTCACCCTGTGGTGGAGCGCTGACAAGTAACAGCAAAGGGGCATGTGCAGCAATCGAGGCTCCGTGACTGGATTGACCCCTGGAGGGGGTAGGATGGAACTGTGCAGAGGATAGTTGGGGAGGGGACTGCGGTCCTGGACTCTACTGCTGAGGGTAGGTGGGGAGGGGACTGACCTGCCGGTGGTCCTACACTCTACTGACCTAACCTGCAACATATGGACTGTGTAGAATTTTGGGGAGGCTGTCCGTGTTCAGGTACCCTGGTGGGACGGTGCGCTCTGTGGTACCCTGGATTTCAAGTAATGAAAATGTTTGCTGTAGCGCATTGGGGCCTGCTGGAACAATGGGCGCAGCTGAGTGGGTCAGCCGAGTCAGCCAAAAAATTGATGTACAGGTGTATGGCGTAGCTGAAGTTCAACTGTTATGTCGTGCCTAATGTCCTTTCTGCCTTTAACATGTGGATGTCGCTAAAGTCTGAAGCTGTGAATAATGATATATATCCAAGTAGATCACTTTACTCTCGTAGTGGTTTGTGGTGAATTATATGATTTGATGTGAATAAAAGACTATGTCTTGGACAATACAACTGATTCTTGAAAATTCTTGGGCCCCGGCGGGTGCGGAAAGGTTTCAGGAGTGGGGAGAGTGAGTGTTACGTTGTGTTACATTGTGCGCTTACTATGTAGGGGCCAAAAGCTCTCCAACCGAGCCGGAACCGGAGTGTTTTCCGACCAAGCTGTAAATCCTGGAGTCCGACCGAGCGAGTATGATGCGGCTGCATGCTGCCGTGCACGGTTTGGAAGGACTCCCAGAGAAGTCAATGGGAGCCGTTTGTATGATGCGTACATGGGCTTCCATTGACTGAATGGGTACGTCTTGCACAAGGACACCCCCTACAGTAGGTATGTGTCGGTGCTATCAGCACCGTACATGCCTGTGTTGGGGAGACCTTTGGGTCTCCCACTATGTCCGAGTAATAAGGCTGCGGGTGACCGGGGGTCAGACACGGACCCCCAAAGGCAGCTTCTCGGATGTTTTGCGAGCCGTAAACTCCGGCGCGAACCGGCTGTCCGACGTGTGCATCGTACTGGCTCGGTTGGAAATCGCCTCCATTGCATGGCACGGTGTGCTTATGGCGAACGGATAGGTTCGGACCCAGAAACAATTCGTTCGGTGATTTTGCGTTTCTAGCATCGTACTTGCTCGCTCGTACAGCTGTACGGGTCGGGTGGAGAACACACATACGGCTCGTAGTTTTTTCAGCCGGATTGCGTTTGGAGCCCTTCAAAGAGAGATTGGAATTGGCCCCTTAGTTTTAGCAATGCTTACCCAAAACTGTGAATCAAAAACATTTCCGATTATTCTTTTCAATAATGTAAACATATCTATTTGATTGCTAAGCCACTTGCCTCAGTTCCGAAGACCTCAGAATTCATTTTCTGGCAATCCAAGACCTTCACTGATGTTAAAAAAATAAAATGTAAGGTCCTGTATACCACTGCAATCTTGTGATTCAAATTAAATCTTGAGCTGCTCCAGGCCTAAATATCTTCAAGATTTAGTGACACCCTATAAACCCAATCAAAACTTTACATCTGGTGATGCAAAGCTGACTGTAAAAATAATTTCAAGCATATGAACCACTGAGAGGGATTTATGCAGCTCAGTGCACTTGAATTTGGAGCTTCCTACGCCCTGATATCAGAAAAGTTCTAGCCTAACAGTGTTTAAGCAAAAATTGAGAACACGTTTATTGAAATAACCTTTTTCTTCCTGCTTGCAATTTTTATGGAACTGTAGCCTCTTCTTGTAGGTATTGGACCCTTGAAGAATGCCAAACAAGCCACTGTCAAAGATTAAACCACAGCAACCTTCTGTTGACTCTTTTTCTGCAATACATGGATCTCTAAGATGAAAAAATTTGCATGGTGGCTAAGATCTAACATCCACTTTTTTTTTTTTCTCTTTTTTTTCGTCCTCAACATGCCACCAGTAGATGTTAACTCTAGATGAGCTTACTCCAGGCCACCAACACTACCACCCTTTTCCGCCCTTGTGTTGTGGAGAGCCGTTAGAGATTGCCCAGAGGTAGGTCAATTCCACTCCAACTCCCAATTCAGATGTTGCTTGCCACTTTGGGAGGATCGGACCAATTAACCTCTGGCATAATCATTGGACTTATGGATATCATTTCTCACACCATGTATTTAATACTGACCACAGTTTTGTTGAATTTGCCCCACCACACAACAAATCCAAGCGGCTTATTGCCATAATATTTCTTAAACAGTCTGCAAATTTTGGAGGACTTTCAGATTTCCACTCCCTACAAATCTCCCTCCTAGCAATAACAACTACGTAAAAAATAAACTGTGTAATACAGCTTTTTATGTTATAGTCATGTGAGAGACCAAATAAAACTAATCTAGGGCTATAGATTATTGGTATTGATAACAGTTCTTCAAGAAACCCACACACCTGCCTCCAGTACGTAGCTATTTCTGAACATTCCACAAACATATGACCATCATCCGCTGCTGGAGATTTGCATCTTGGGCATAAGTATTCTTCCGTTGCAATTTTAGAAAGTTTCGCAGGTGTCCAGTACGCCCTATATGACGTAAAAAGATGGTTTCTTTGCAAATTTGAAGGTTTTATGATTTTTTGAGACAGGGTAAAGGAATCTGTCCATACTTTTAACAAATCTCCTTCGATGTGTACAGTGGAATTGTCCCATAGCTTAATGATTTCCGCTTCTTGGTTATCCCCGGTTCCCACTAGAGTCCTATACCATAGTGCAACCTCGCCTTTCCATCCCTTCTCTCTACTAATTGGTTCGAAAATGGAGCTCTCCTCCTCACTAGACCAGTTCTGATTTTCCCACCAGGCAGATAACTGATAGAATTTAAATCTGGTCATAGTTCCTCCTGTTAGATTTGATAGGGATTCCCAACTCAGTAAAGAGGAATTGATACTCAATTCTCCCCAATTAGTAAAACCAGCTGTTTTCAACGGAAGGGCATGTTGATCCTGTAAGCATTCCGGGGTGCCAGGAGAATCCCATATTGGGGTGTGAGAATGATAATATGGGATACCTAAAATTCTGCGTATTGATTGCCAGTTGTCTAAGGCTGCCCGTAAAAGCTTCAAACGAACTTTCTTAAAAAACTTCTGATCTCCAAATTTATAGAGAAAGAAGTCTGGGCCGTATATTAGGTCTGATGTCATTGCCCGAAAGAGTTTACCATGCGATGAAGAGTCCAATTTATTAGCTAAGAGTCTGAAATTTTTAAACTGAAAAGCATAGCAATAAAAAAGTAAATCCGGAAGAGCCAACCCCCCCCCAGTTTCAACCCCCTCCTCAATTTCTTCCAAGCTATTCTTGGGGATTTTGAGGCCCATATAAACGAACCAATCCTCCCTTGCAGGTTAGAAATGTCTTTTTTGTCAAATTTTAAGGGGATAGAATTAAAAAGGAAGGAGACCTTTGGCAATATAATCATTTTGATTAGGTTAACTCTACCATAGATGTTAAGAGGCCGAGTGTTCCATCTAGTCAAAAGCTTCCTTATTTCCTTAATAACCATTGACCAACTAGTTTTTGGGATTTCTTCCAACTTGTTTTAAGATAAATCCCTAAATATCTAATTTTTAATTTTGCTTCTGGGATTTGGACTGTCGTCCAGGCTCTTGTGATCTCCCGTATCGACTATGGGAATGTGCTTTATCTTGGGGCCGATAAGGCCACTATAAATAAGCTTCAGGTGGTGCAAAACTCGTCAGCTCGCTTATTGTGCAATGTACCCCGGAGATCTTCCGCAGCTCAGGCTTTGCGTGACCTTCATTGGCTTAAGGTTCCGAACCGTGTAAAATTTAAAACCTTATGCCTTCTCTTTAAAATCAGGCAGGGTTCTCCCCCTAAATACCTACAGAACCTGGTTCAAGTCTATAAGCCTGGTCGCACTTTAAGATCTTCCACTAGTGGCGATTTTTCTGTTCCCAGAATTAAACTGGCCAAAATGGGTGGCCGCTCATTTTCTTATCTTGGCCCAAAGATGTGGAATGCTCTTCCGCCGGCCTTGAAAGCCGAGACTGATCTCCTCCCTTTTCGTAAAAAATTGAAGACCCTTCTGTTTAATTAATCCCTCTGCACTGTTTGTTCTGTTTTGGGCCTTTTGCTTGTTTTTCTTTCTTTTATCTATCCCTGGCGCCGGGAAACCCATTGAGGGTAGCTGTGCGCAATATAAGTTTAAAAAAAAAAAAAAAAAAAAAAATATAAATTGTTCTAACTCATTATATCTGTTTTGTCTTTATTTATGCTGTATCCCGATACTGACCCAAATTTTTTAGCTAATTCAAATAGCCTTGGGATAGCCTCAATGGGATTGGATGTATAAAGGAGGAGGTCATCGGCATAGAGGGCAGTCTTAAGAGTCATATCTCTCATTACAAATGGTTTAATCATTGGTTCCTGCCTCAGGGAGCAGACAAAGGGCTCGATATAGATATCAAAAAGAAGAGGGGACAGGGGACAACCCTGCCTTGTTCCCCTAGAGATGTTAAGCCATTCAGACAGGCTGCCATTAACTAAAACTTTAGCCCGGGGGCTCCTATATAAAGTTTCAATGCCTTTAATAAATATGTCTGGGAATCCGAATTTTGTCATAGTCTTCCATAGGAATTGCCAGTTAACTTAGTCAAATGCCTTTGCAGCGTCGATGGCCACTATGGTAAGTGGCATCTTCTTTTCAATTGCTATATCAATTGCGCCAATTACTTGGAATGTCAGTTCATTCAATTGACGGCCAGGAATAAACCCCCTTTGGTCTGGGTGGATAATGGACTTAATGATTTTGGCCAGCCTGGATGCTAGTATGCCGGAATAAATTTTTGAGTCAGAATTTAAAAGGGAGATGGGTCGGTAAGATTCTATTTTTTTGGGGTCTTTGTTTGGTTTAGCTATAAGGGAAATTGTGGCCTCTGACCATGAGGCTGGAATACATTCCCCCTGTAAGAATATTTTATTGAAGAGTCTCAGTAGTGTAGCAACCAATTCTTCTAGGTTGTCTTTATAAACTTCTGATGGCAGTCCGTCAGGGCCGGGGGCTTTATTTCTAGCCATTTTTTTCAACTGAGATCTTACTTCTCCCTCAGTGATCTCAGTGGCTAAAAAAGTTCTATCCGAATGACTCAACTGAGAAAGGTCTCTCAAAGCCCACCAGGTTTCTAACTCTTCCAGCCCTTGTGTATTCTTTTCCTGATAAAGTTCCTCCATAAAGCCTCTCACCTCTTCCTTTATCTCTGTATCTTCTGTTAACGGCAGCCCCGTGTTCCGCTGTGTTAGAAAACTGATGTTATTTCTGCTGCGTTCTGACCTTGCCTTCCAAGCTAGCATTGAACCGCACTTCTCACCGTACTCAAAATTGCGGAGCTTACTCACTTCCCATCTGTCTCTGATTATCTTGTCCGCTCGAGCTTTGTATCTTGCCTGTAGATCTAATATTTCCTTCTCAAGACCCTGTATACTATTCCTATCATTTAACATGGCCTGCTGCAATAGGAGTTCCTTTGTTTTTATTAAGTTTAACTCCTGAGTATCTCTTTCTTTCCTAAGTTTCCTATTTAAAGCCATTTGGGAACTAAAGATCCCCCTTAAATATGACTTAAGTGTGTCCCATAGTATTTGATCTGAGGTCATTCCCTCGTTAAACAAGAGAAATTCCAACACACTAGCCTTGATATTATTTTTAGTCTCATTATCTAATAGGATGGTCCTATCCAAAGTCCACCTATATTCTGAATGACTAGTTTGAAGAGTTAATTTTAGTTCGATCACTGAATGGTCTGACAGTCCTACTGGAATATGTGAAATTGAGTCTATATTAGAGAAAAAAGATTGATCTAACAAAAAAAAATCTATTCTGGAAAATTGACTGTACTTTTTACTATAAAAAGAATACTCTCTAAGATGACCATACTTAACTCTCCAGGCATCTTGTAATGAAAAGTCTTTCATAATGTTCTTTAGAGCTGAGAGGGATTTGTTTGGAGTGTTATATTTAGCTTTGGAGGTGCGGTCTAATTGCAGGTCCAATATAAGGTTAAAATCACCTCCCAGTTTGACTGGTACTGTGTAGTGTATCAGGTACTGCTCCAGTTTTTGGAGAAAACATGCATTGTCCTCATTGGGACCGTAATAAACTGCACACAAAAAATTAAGACTACCAATTGAAAGAACTGCTGCTAACCATCAACCAGTCTGATCCGTTCCCCAGTCGTGGATCCTGATCCCTTTATTAGCTCGTAGTATTAAGGCTACCCCTCTAGTGGAACCAGTTTGCTTAGAGCAAAGGATTTCCTGTACCCAATTAAGTTTCATGAATACTTTCTTACACTCTTCCGCTTCCAGATGTGTTTCTTGTAGAAGATATATACATGCTTCAGAATTTTTCAAAAAATCACAGACTCTTTGCTGTTTCTTTCGGCTCCCGATACCATTCAGGTTCCAGGAAAGAATTTTACTATTTAATGCCATATTTAAAATTATGTGACTGTAGTTCTACACCTAATAGCAGTAGTGGCCTGTGGTCGAGTTCGAATTTGGAAATATATGAACTTATGGGCAGTTGAGGACATTTTTAATTGTTTTTCCCCTTCCCACCTGGTACCCCTCCCTACCCGCCCCCCGAGGAACCCAACCCTTCTGTTTGGCGTACTCACGCCATTGGGAGCCTCCATACCCCTAGACACCTTCTATGTGTAATATAAACAACAGTGCTTTTCCCAAAAGAATTTTTAAACACGCACAATGTTTTTTTTTTCTTTAAGCCAGAATATTTATTTTTTCAACTTTCAGTTATTATTTTCAGTTATTATTGAAATAATAGTTTTTCAGGACTACAGTAAGACTGATTAAAGGAGATTCGGTGGGCTCCTCCTCTACTACGGAAGAATTAACTACTTCTCATTTTTACTAGTATGTCATCGACTTCTTCTGGGAAATGGCAGGTGAACATCTTATTATTCCACATTATTTTCAATAATGCGGAAAATTTCATTTGAACCTGGGCCCCTAGTGAGCGTAACTCTGGCATCCTTGAGCCCAACTCCCATTGTCTCTGAGCAGTCTTACCCCCAATGTCAGACCTAACTTGATAAGGATTTGCATGATAGTGAAGAGAGGTACGTGCCAAACACCTCCCAAGAATTAGTTCTTTTACACTGTAAGTTTGAAAGAAGACCAAAATCTTCCTCGGTGCCTTACGATCAGGGTGAAGTCTATAGGGGTCTCTATGTACTCGCTGAATTTCGGCTTCAAGGTCGATATCTGGCCGATCCTTCAATATGTCCTCCCGGAGCAACCTACAAATCAACCCCTTAATATCTTCCACCTCTGCTCCTTCTGGAATTTTAAGAATTCTAAGGTTATTGCATCGTGTCTGAGTTTCCAATCTCTCCAGATCCATCGCGAGTGTTCGGTTTTGAGCTTTGATGGCATCTATATCTTTAGAGTTACCTCTTGTGGCCTCTGAGAGTGTAGTAACTTTGCCCTCCAATGTAGTAGTCCTGGCTACGATCTCCTCTAGCTTAGTCTCTAGAATGTCAAATCTGTCATGTAGTCCCTTTTGATTTCTCTCGGAGATCTCAAATTTACTCCACAGGTCCTCTCTAAGCGATTTAAACAAAGAGCCAAGCCTATCACTCTCAGTCTCGGTCTCAGTTCCAATTCCAGTTCCATCTAATCCATTAGCTCCGTCAGGTTGAAAGGTCCTACTGCATGTGTCAAATGTTGGTTGTGGCTGTGGCTGTGGCTGAAGGGAAGACTCAGCATGGACAATAAGGGCAGGAGGGGGGAATCACAACAGGACTAAATAATTTCATTGTTGGGTCAGTATGTAGGGCAGGAGTTTCACTTGTCGTGCCGGCTGGATAGTCTATATCCCCAACTGAACCTACATCTAATCTTAAGCCTGGCCCACCCTCATGCTCAGGAGTAAGAGTGGTCTGTGCTGCCGCCCCCAGTTCTCCATCTCCATCACCGGTAGCTGACTCCAATACAGCGTATTTATTGCAGCGGGGTAGTGTCTGAGTCAATGGAAGAGAAAGTAGCTCTTTCTGTGGGACTTTGTCTGCTACAATAGAACTTAAATTAGTTCCTTCATTATTTTTTAAGCTCTCCTTAGAGTTTACTGCTTGATCCATTATTTTGAAGTAGCTTTTGAGTGAGGGGGTATTTTTTGGTGTCTGTAGCTGTAATTGCTTCGTAACCTTTACTGTTCCGCCTTTTCTCACCCCCCCTTCCTTTTTTGTTTGCGAGGGGTAATAGGTGTTGGCCCCCCTCTTTCAGTAGTTTCAGCAGAGTCCCAGTCCCAAACACCCTGTTTCTTTAACTCCTGTTTTGATCTTAACTGGTATCGTTTTCTTACTTCCCCCACTCTTCCTTTAATTGCACACTCAGGTTTAGGATAGTTGAAAACAGACACCCCCTCTGCACCCTCCTCTATACTATCAGTTTTGGTGAACTTTACTAATTTATCACTCTCGTTTTGGCAGCTTGGTTTAATGATAGCTGCCTCCATGCAATCTTCCCCACCGATATCCACCTTACCGCTGTTTAAGATGACATAGACTTCTCTGTCTACCGGACCTTTTCCTCGACAGAGCACCTCCCTGGAGCGAAGCCAGAGGCTCCTGAGACTTGCACAGAGCTCCCGTTCGTCGCGGTTGCACTCGGCGGTCCATTTTGCAGCAGCCTCCGTCAGTCTTCGACCCTGAATCCGATACAGCCGGCCGGTCTGTGCGTTGGTAGCGTAGTATCTCACTAGCATTCCGCTGGGTCCTAGCGCCCTATGCGCTCGTTCGTTTCTGCCAACCACCAGACCTCTGAAGAAAACAACAAGGGAAAAATTCTCTTACATTTTGTTAAGTACTAACAAGTAAGAGGTGCTCGCCATTCTCACCGCAAAATTGAAATCAGTCCTCTCTATTTTTCGGGAAAAGATCGTCTGAATACTGCCTTAGGTGCTTCGGAGTGCAGGAGCTCTGCGGCAGCCGTCAGCCTACCGCCGCCATGTTCCTCCTCCGGTCTCCTGACAGCAGGTCAGTGTTCTGGAGATCTAACCTCAACGAGAAATATCACTAAAATGTGTGTCCTATTACAAGCCAGTGCTTTAAAAAGTCACTAAATATATAAATATAACTCAAATCAATAAATAAGAGCTGAGATTTATACAGAGTAAATACATGAGTTGTAAGCAATTACACTTTATTTAGGTGGAGCTATTTCCATAGCGCAAATTGGGTTCTGAGAAGTTGACACTGCAGAACTTTTCCGAGCATTTTTCATCAAGGAGAGACTTGATAATTGAAGGAGAGGATTACTACCTGGCAGGGCATCTTGCTGGCAGTTGAATACTCATATGGTAATCTCAAAGGGCTGGTAAATATTCAAGGATGATAAGTACGTATTGTTTTATGATGTAGCTGTATGGTCTGCTGTGTCTGCAAACAATAACATATGGAATTATTGATTATTCTTTTTTGTCATGGGAGATCACAACACAGGTCTTCACAACCTCCCTGAATACCAGGTGGCTTTTGATTGATTGTTATTTTCTTGCCTAGAAAGGAGTTTTACAATGTACCCACTTGCCCACGGTTGAAGATCCCAACAATATAGTCTTATCTTTTGAGCTTTATTTAGATAGAGGTTTTGGCCTGTACCATTAGTGGCAGTATGGGCGATTCACGGGGTCTTGAATTTTGAATGTCCAGTGTTAGAGAGCCAATGGAGTGCTTCTTGAGAAAGTCAAATGTGATCAAGTTAATGAAGGTGTAGTAGTTGTCCTTCTACAGTGTTTTGGATTCTTTGTAACTATCATAATAACCCCTTCTCCTGTAATGAATGTCTGCACAGACAAGACATGGTATAACAATGAAGATAATTACCTGTAGCTTCTGTGATAGTCCTAGATGTAGGAAAAATTGATTATGTATAAACATGCCATAGATTGGGGGGGCGAAAATTGTATAATTTCCTAAAGATTCCACTGCATTGCTCTTGAATTACATAGGAAGAGCAATTCTGTGTTTAGTGCAATATTACCCTGTTCTGTGCATTTTCAATGCGTTAACTACATTTTGCGCTTTGAAATAGTGCTGAATGTAACAGAACATGGATAGCAAGCCTCAGTGCCCTCACGTATGCGCTAAATATACTTTTGGGGTGGGATTTTTCCCCATTATGCTACTGACATTCATGGCTATATTCTTAGTACAGAACACAGCCTCGTATCCAAAATGGATGCAGGTATGCATTTCGCACTAAGAAATATAGCTAAATGCAGCAGAACACAAATAGCGAGCTCAAGCTGCCACTTGTGCTTCCTAAATGTGCAATCACATTAGGACTATTTTCCCCAAATTACTCCTAATTATCGACTTAATTGAAATTCTGTCCAGACCTAGTGTAGATGCTGTTTTGTATGATGTGGTTCGCTTGGGGAACATGGAATAGGTAGGAATAGATGATTACTCACATATTCATCATTATTGTCAATTTTGATGATGATGGTCTTAGTTCCTGTGTCCAGACTGATCAGGATGTTGGTTCATGCAGTCTCTGCATGTCAGGATCTTCGTGTTGAATTAGATTTCAGGTCGTTAGTCAACATTTATAGGTTGACAGCTCGGAAATATTAGCCTAGTTCTAATCGTCTTCGCTTTTTCAGTTTTAAAATCCTATGAGTTTCATCAGCCTAGTCGTAGCATGTTAGGTTGATAGATTTGATTAGATCCATTATTGGAGACAGAAAGACACTGGAGAGGTGTTGGGTAATGATTGATCTTTGAGATGTGGCTACCTTGATATTGAAAGGCAGTGACATCAGTGAAGGAGTGAGATAATGCTTATCAGTTGTATTTTTTTAGCTCAAAATGGGTCCATTTGGTACAAGGGTGCATTTTGTTCTAAGAAAAATGCTTGGTTACACTTCTCATGTAATTACATATCATTTCCCATAATTGTACTGTAATTCTACCTAAATATGGTACAGCAAATTACGCAAGTTACATCCACTCCAAGAGAAAAAGTGCAGTGACACCATGTCTGTTGGCAATTGACATCCGGTCAACCCAGACAGAGATTCATTCATATTCCATATATCTCCCGGAGAGGAACACATTTTATAGATTTGAAAACAACTTTTTTTATCCAAAGAAGTTTCAAATCTAACTGCAAGCATCTCATTTATTTTTTCTAAAGAATGGGTTCTTCAGAATTGGCCTATAACTGTCTGGGGCTGCTAGCTCAGAGTTGGTCTTGTTGACTAATCATATGTAGGTTATCTTGAGTTCAAATAGGTGGATGCCACATGACAAGGAGATGATCATGATACTCATTGCTAGGGTTGCAGGGGTCAGTGCCAGGGTGATATTCTTGAAGGTTTGTGGACTGCAGTGGTTGGGAAAAAATGCCTGTAGGTCAACTAGCCCTCACCAGGTGTGGAATACTGAGGTTGAAAGCTTCTTGAAAAAAGCAAGTGTTGGATCATTGTTGTATGAAAAAGTATTCTTTTTCTTGGTTTTTGGACTGCTGTGAGCCCAGTCTCTTTTTGGCAAGATTAAGTTCTTGGTTCTCAAAGTGATCTGTGATGGGATTACAGAGGCCTTGAGATAGAGTAATCTTTCTGTTGAGGATCCTCTGGAGATCACTTTTAAGGTATTTGACCTTGGAGATCTGGTTGTATAAATGTAGCAAGTTTGCTTCCTAGATGGAGGCTTTGTAGTGCCAGTTGTGTTTCTACTAATGTGTTTTCTCAAATGTGGTTCAGATTTACTTCCTTTGGTGTTGGAGTGTAGAGATTCGCAATCTGAGCTTCTGTATTCTTCTGTTCATCCAAGAAATGCTATGTCAATTGTAGGGTGCGTGAGTGTTTTAAGAGGGATGAGTTTAAGAACGTTTTGGAGAGCCAGTTGTACAATTGTCTTACATGTTTAAATTGGTTAAATTGTTAGTTGAGAGAAATGAGAGGTGAGAGTCGAGTTCTTCGATGTTGAGTTTGTTCGTCGCCAGTAAGTGGGTAACATCAGTGCAACCCAAGTAATTTTTTCCCAAGGGAAGCTTAATGTGAAAGAGATTAGAAGGCAGTCACTCTAGAATATAGGCTAATTCCACGTGGTTTCGATGGATGAGCGCCGATGGTCCAGAGCGTGTGACTAGCTGTCTGTGTAGCCCCAAAGATTATCCAAGATAAGTAAAGAGTCTTCACTTTTGTTGTAATGTTTCTTTGCTATCCAGGAAAGCCCTTGTGAAAGCTCCATTGTTCAGTGTAGGTAGGTCTGCATTTGGGATTGTGCATACGACGATAGAGGTGGGTGTCCAGTAAGTCAGTACTCAGAATCTGTAATAATAGGTTTCAGTGTTGGAGGTTGGTACTGATTCTTTGAAGATCAGTCCAAAAATCCTCTTCATTTACAATTACTCGTGTTTGCATGCTGGTATTCTCCGGAGCCTTCTGGGGAGGCGACATCTATGAGCGAAATTTCGATCATACACGTACAAGTTAAACATGTCTCAAGATGCATTCAAAATGTTGAAAAGTTTCGTTTTTTCTTTTGACTTTTTTTAACCTATTTTTTCATTAAATAACTCCCCTGGCTACACCTATCCCAGAACTGGCTTACATCATGGCACTTTTCCGCCTATGTTGCAGGACTCTCAATATATTTGGTGTAATTTAGATGAGCTGAAAGTGTGGGAAATACATGTACCAATATTTTAGTATCAACGCTAAGTTAGGGCTAAGCATGCGCTCACTACAATTGAAAAACAATACCCTTGACTGCATATTTTGGAACATTAATGAGAACATCCATTTGTTTAACAGGTTTAAAATTACAAATACATGTTTTTTGAAATCTATGAAAATACAGCAAGGATGTTAAAGCCATACCTTTTAATATGTTTAACAGTTTGGCATAAACTGTGTATGCCTGTAAAATGTCTTTCTCTAGGTGTAAGCAAGGATTACAGTAGGAATACATTTGTGGTTTAAGTACATTGCATTTATCAGACATCAATGCCAGTGTTCCCTTATGCCATCCTATTAAATTATTGCAGATGCAAGTGTTTGTTTGCTTATTGGCAATTGTTTGCCTTCTCAAAACTACAGTTGTGCTTGGTACAGTTGTTTGTAGTTGAAACTGGCTAATGGCACCCCATCTTGATAAAGGTTGAGCAATGATCTCAGTCATGGGAGGTAGTCAGAACATATGTTTAATAGGAGTTATTTAGATTTCTGAAGAACAGAGTTCCTTACATATTTTTCCTAGGGAAGTGTTAGTCATGCATAGTTTTCTCTATGTATGAAGAGTAACAACATACTCATCCCACATAATGAATTGATCTAGGGGATGGTGCTAAACGTGTCACCACAGTACCCCTGATCTTTAGCAGATCAGATTGGAAAGGTATGCAAATTGTGTGTGTATTCTGATTCAACATATATATATTCAAACATGGTGACAGAGTTTGGCTTTGGAGCTGAAAGCACCGCACAGAAGGTGGCTACCACAGAAGCAGTGATCTTTCTCTGGTAACTCGTGTAGGCTGAATTTCAACTCAGCTTCGTCAAGTGCTGAGCAATCACATAAACAAAACAATGGAAAGATATATGTACTGACATGAGAGAAATGAGAACGTACTGCAGGATAATATAGACTGTTTAATCAGTACAGCATGAGCATGCAACAGTAAGAAGGTGACCCGCTCAACTGCTACCCAGCATTTACAGTGGTGATATCCTAAAACATTTAATGACTTCATTAACCCTATGTATATTCCGCACAGCGAAAGATACAACAGTGATCTTGTTGCATTCAATGAGGGGCGTAGCCAACCTCCAAAGTAGATGGCCGTGGACATGTTGAGGTCCATCCAGTGCCTGCAATAGAATCCTGTCATATGCACCACCATCCGTCTTGAAAATTACCAAGTAGACATGGTGTAGAAAGAGTATAAAGCTGGTGGGTGGCTACAAATTCGGCTTTGACAGCTCATTTGGGGCTGATTGAGACTATAGATTAGTGGGTATGACAACTCCGAATATTTGGTAAATGTACCACTATATTGCCTCTCTGTTACTGCCACATGAACCGTTCATGGTGGTATGATCAATTGTTGAGTCTGTTGATAATTTATATCGCACTAGACTTTACTACCACTGATGGAGCAAGGCTTCACTCGTAAAGAGACTTGCTTGGATTCAACACTCTCGAAATAAACTGTAATACACTAATAAACATGTTTTGCATTACTAATAATGCACCACACAACATTTCTAGTATCCAGGGGAAGCTTTCCTATGTGCTTTTTTACTAACCGTAACTCGAGTGTCCTAATATGGCCGCTGCAACACAGGAATTTTTCTGCGCATGTGTCTGTCACACTCACGTGACATGACATACTTTCTTCTTTGGTGGGAAAACTTTGCTGCTGCGCACTAGAACTAAAGATGACTGCTCTATGTTTTCATGTGCTAACGCTTGCATTGCTGCTTTTACTAAATTGTTTGTTCTGCCGAAATCCTAACGCTGTAGTTAAAATAAAGTAATGGGAATAGAGTAGAGATAAGAGGTATACAGTGCATTCATTTATTCTTTGTTCTAAAATTGTTCTTCTTTGATTTTGCTATTAGCTCGTGTTTGGACCAATCAAGTACAATGTTACTCCATCTTGAGTCCCACGACTGCGCATGAACTGTGTTTTCAAGAGTCCACAAACCCTGGCATTGAATCTATGCCAACAACAGTCTTGCCTGCGATGCGCCTGGGAAAATGAACTATTGACCCATGGAAAGGAAGACAACTTACCAATCTTCGTATACATTGCATTTGTTATTGAAACATCCATTGTTGGGAGGAATAAAAGTGCATAGGAAAATAAAATCATGGGAGGGAACATTAATTTTAATATTTGAATGAAATGACCTCATAACTAGTGTGGTGTGATGACCTCTCCTCCTCCTTTGACCAATCAAATTGGGGGAATACAAGCATTTGCAACATTGGGGGGTGGTACACTGCCCTGGAAAATGGTATAACTAAAGTAGGCTTAGCTAGTTAGATTGTCCGACTTGTCCGAATAGCTGACCTGTCACTGACCCAACGCACTCAATAGGTGATCGAGAACAGAGGTGCTGGCGGAGCACTCTGTCAGAAGATTCGGGAGTATATGTGCTGGCGGAGCACTCTGTCAGAAGAATCGATAACCCAATCGGGGTTCTGGGAAGGAGTTTGATTACCCAATCGGGGTTCATGAGGAAGAAGATTTGCTAACCCAATCGGGGTCCAACCAGTAGGCGCAGTGTGGGGTGTAGCGCTGGTGTTGCACTTAGCTAAGGGTACCAGGTTTCAACCTGAATCAATCCTAATTTGGTCTTCACTGGTCCTGATCTGTGCTGTCTTGCTGGCTTCTGAACTACAAGAAGTCCTGTCTTTTAGCCCAGCCCGTGGCCGAGGGTTGGTCTTAAAACCATTCTAGGTAAATATAAAGTACATGTGGGTATGTCATTGTGCTGTTTCCTTTTTCTTACCCTTCCTATGTTTCAATGCTTAAAGAAAGTTTCATAATATTTTTGCATTATTTTGCTTTGATTATATTCTTTCTAATTGAATGCGCTTTAATTGAATTGGTATGGACTCTGACATTTAAGAATTGACATAGATAAAGTGTTTAAATCTTTCCCGAGTCTGTGGTTATTTTATGAGTGAAAATGTTTATTTACTGCCTATTTTCTTGCTAACTTCCTTGATCCCTTAGGTACCGTTGACTAGGATTGGTAAGTCAAGGTATAGGTCCTAAAAAGGTTAAAAAAATCCTGATTTAGCGTAGGTTTATCTGTTCAAAGTGTGTATGTTTTATGGGTCCAGGTGAGTATGGTAAAATCTCGAGCAGGTGAGCCAGCGCTCTATCAACACTAATGACTGTCTCTATGATTTATGGATATTAGGTGAGGGAATGAGGTCCCGTTATCTGTGCCCAGATATACCCTGACATGAACAGGTGTTCAACAATGCAATTTTGCTGCTCGTTCTCTCGTTTTAATCAGGAGACTATACCGGTAGTCTGTTGGATTGCAAACTACCTTTCAAATGATCCTTGGGGAAGTTGATGTTTGTTACGTTTGACGTCACTTCCCCCTAGTTCCTTTCTTTTTCAACCTTTCAGTCGCGCTGCCCCAGCCTCTTGCCAAGACCCCGACATAGTGCGGTTCTCTTGGACTGTGATAAAGGGTGAGTGGAAACTTCATGATTTGACACCCGACCCGTTACAGACATTGAGCGAGGTGGTACATGACTCTTACCGGTTTGTAGGATTCCCTCAATATTTCCAGAGTGTAGTTTCACTATGCCCGCAATTTCGCAACCGATAAGTGACTTGCCCTTATAGCTTGATGGATACTCCACCATGTTGATGGGGGGATAGGGCTCTTGTCACTTTGATGTTTAGTTGTGCGTCCCATTATGTGTCCCATGACTATAAACGTGTCATACACCTTTCGTTTCGGCATGTGAGCCCTGGGCTTGTGTCTTTTGTATTTCTAACTGCATTTACCGTCATGTGCCAAAACAAATTTCACTCCCTTTTTTCCTTGAGGTATTTGCAAGAATAGCATGTTCTCATGATGAGGTCCTAGTTGAATTTATATGTAAGATATGGTGCATGCATTCCTCACATACAGCTCTGAATTTTGAACGAAACTGGTGGTGTGATATGTGTCTTACCTAGGTGGGCATTATTGTTTTGTTTCAAGACGTGTGGGATAAGGGATAATACACACTTGGATGGGTCAAATATTCCTCACTTGACACTCTCATGTATCATGAGATAATCATTTGATAATCCTAAGTGGTCCATCTCTCACACATCACTGCTATGTGTTTTTTCCTTCTTTCTTTTTTAAGTAGCCGAGACTGATGTGGGGTAACTTATGGCTGCAGAGAGGTGAACTTAATCCCTCTATCAGATAACCTTGGTTCCTTTGTTCTGGCTTCCTTCTTCCTTATTATGCACTTTTGTGGGTAATTAAGAGGGTGCTTTAAAAGCACACTGTTAGTAATTAATACATAAGGTTATTCTTGTCATCATTTTTCATATGAAGACTGTGTACTAATCACCCGTCTTATATAACCGCTCTAAACATTGTCGGCCAGTATAATCATCTGATGTAAGCAGAGTGACTTGCTGTGTTTACAGGTCCTGAGGAATGCCCATGAACTCCGGCTGGAGTCGAGTTAGGCCAGGAACATGAGACAGTTTTAAACATTTCATATATTTCTTTTCCACTCTGCCTCTCACTCACTTATCTCAATGGTCTTCCCCATTGAAACACCTCCGCTCCTCTCCACAAAATATGTTTTGGTGGAGAGTTTCAACCCGCACCTGGGACCTTGCAGGCCCGGTGTGAGGAGGGAGCCCTATGAAGAAGCATGACACCTTCGGGAGAGTGAGGGTTCTCGTCCTTAAAGAAAAGATCTTTCTTTAATCCCCCACTTTTAGAGAAAATAACTTTTTGTGAGTTTAATACATTGACAGGGAGTGGTATGTTTTTTTAGTGGCATCTCCCTTAGATTCTAAATGTGATTTTTATTGAGACAATGCCGTGACTGATTCAGGGGCCAGGGTGGCCTGTTGGACTCCATTGTCGAACATGCATATAAGGTGACAAGATGGGGGAACTGTGGATGCAGTATTTTAAAGGTGGAAACTAGCAACCGGAACAGTGGCATCTGGAGTGGAGGAGAAGCTGAGCCGAACCTGCCTTGCCACTACCTTGAGTTGTTCACCCTACAGCTGAATTTCCTGTACACTGCACCAGTACAGAGAAAGGTAATGTGCTGTGACTGTCCCCAAATGTGTAGACAGTAAGCATCAGAAGCTTAGCGATAGCACAGATGTCCCATCTGGGCACCGTTTGATGGACACGGGACCCTAGAAGAGATGACACTTGTGGAGGTCGCTGATATTAACACTGATTTCTACCTCACAAGAAGACAAACTAAAACAGCGGAGAACTCTGATGCCTTTGAAGGCCTTTATGGTGGAGAGATGCCTGCAGGTCTTTCTGTTGTCCCGGAAGCACTGTTGTGGTGTCTTTTCTACATAGTGGTGCTGAGATAGCAAAGAAGGGATGTAGAACTTTCAGATGTTGGATGAAATATGAAACTGGCTGGATGAGTGGCGTCCAAAATCCCTCAGTGACCTTGGAGCAACATTCAATTAAAAACTTTTATGGAATATCTTTTATTTATCAGATCAATCTTTGTTTGCCTTGTATTACCAAATATATATACAATGATATTCCTGCTCTTCATTCCATATGGACAAATTATTGACACACTGAAATAATACTTATCTTTTGGGCAATTCACAAATAGGTACAGTACTGCTTTGCACTTTCAAAATTTCTGTACTGACAAACTCTTTTTATAGCAGTCACTACCCAAAACTATGAGGCTGTTGAAGCAAGGGAACAGACAAGCAACATGACAAGTAAGAATTCATAAAATGATTGAGTCCTATGAGTCCTTCAAAAGGTGGTGTGATTAGAAATCTGCATAAGAACAATTGACAGGTGATCCCTAAGTTCCCTACCCCCAAACTGCAAATGCTGAAAACGTGTGTAGATGTGTAGAGAAGAAGAACCAGAATGCAGAATATGAGAAATGGATTTTCGCATGAATCATGCCTGGTTCTAGAATATTTATATATGAGGCTAGAAACTACATGGTCTCTAGAACAAGGTGTGCACTTCTGCTAGAACAGGGATTGCCTAGTTGGCTGAGGTAGGTACCATAGGCCAAGTAGAGACCCTCGCTTCCACGTCAGGGAAAGAAAGGACACCTTTTCATATAACACCTGCTCGCTTCCTTGGTAGCTTGGCTCTACAAGCCAGGCTTATCGTCAAGGAAAATGTGTAAAGTATTTGCAACCACGCTCCCAGTGCTTCAATGGGCACACCACAAAAGGACTCCACACGAGTTTCATATAAAAACAAGTATAAGTTTATATAAAAAGATATACGATGAGACCACACAATAAAAATCCAACATATGCGCATTTGTAATATACATCCTGGCCAGTTATTAGGTCAGAAAGCTCTTGTAAGTTCTGAGGTTATCCTATGCAGTCCTAATGCAAGGCTATGCAGTTCGTAATGCTAGAATAAGGCACTTACAATTTAAGAATAATGCAGTTTGTGCTGCAACCTAATGCTATGCGCAATACAACCCTCCGGAAGTTTGTTATTAAGAAATATTTCAATGCATAATACAACAATCAGGTAGTTCGTAATGCAGAAATAATGCAATGCGTAATGTAACAATCAGGTAGTCTGTTCTGCAAACAGATGCAATGCCTAATACAACAATCAGGTAGTTTGTAATTCAGAATTAATGCAATGCATAACACACTCCAGCACCGATCACGGTGCTTCAGGCCGTCTCTCTGCCCCTCTTACTGACTCGAGGTCAGTTTCCGTCACCATATGCCCCCAACACAGATCTGATGTAAAACTGAAAACCACAGTGCAGCTCCACGCTTCGGCCCCAGTAGTGCCACTCCTTGGCACATACGGGCAGCGACACGATCTGGGACAGAGGCTCACGCTACCAGAAGGGGAGAGGACGAGAGCGCCTCTCTCCAAGCTCGCACCCTGCCCCAGGCACCGACACAAGTTACCTGGGGAGGTGCGACCTCGCTCTCCTCTCCGCCTCTTGCAACTTGGGTCTCCGATGAGACTTGGTTGATTCCGGCCCAATGATAATAACAAAGATCTCATGCTGCAACAGGGCACACTCACACAGCATCGCTGAGACTCCCTTGAGCCCCGGGTGTGCACGGCCACAGGGAAATCCTCACGAAGATCTCAGGCTGCACCAAGCATACACACACAGCATCGCTGAGACTCACTTGAGCCTTGGGTGTGCATGGTCACAGGGCAATCCTCACAAAGGTCTCAGGCTGCACGTAGCACACGCACACAGCACTGCTAAATCTCACTTGGACTCCTGGCACCCCTGTTCACAGGGCAATTCTTCCAAGGCACTCAGGCTGTAAAAAGCACACACAGACCGCGTCGCTGATACTCACTTGAACTTCTGGTGCCCACGATCACAGGGCAATTCTTCCGAGGGTCTCAGGCTGCAAAAAGCACACACACACACAGCGTCGCTGAGATTCACTTGAACTTCTGGTGTGCATGGTCACAGGGCAATCCTCACTAAGGTCTCAGGCTGCATCAAGCCCACGCACACAGCGTTGCTGAGACTCACTTGGACGCTAGGTGCACATGATCACAGGACAATCCTCATGAAGGGCTCAGGCTGCAAAAGCACACGTGCACAATGTCGCTGAGACTCGATTGGACTCCAGGAGCCCACGATCACAGGGCACGGCTTACGAAGGACTCAGGCTGCAAAAAGCACATACACACAGTGTCACTGAGACACTTCTGGAAACCTTTGTGTTCCTGAGTTTCCACAACAGGGAGCCCGCTCACCTCGGGCTCTTGGGGTTAAGTTACTTCAGGACACAGCATAGCAAAGTCCTTTCAATCAGGGGGACCCAGCACACAGCAAAGTCCCTTTAGCCTCTCCTTGTTTAACCCAGCAAACTGCAGGCCAGTCCCAGAACACACAGCAAGGGTCAGTCCTTTCCTTCAGTCTTTTCAGCTGTTTCTTCCTTGGCAGAGGGCCCTCTTGACTACGAAATAGTTTCAGTCCTGTTCAGTCTTGAACATTCCCATTCTATTTCATTCCATCGCTCAGAGGTTTCAGCTCTCATAGTTTTACCCCTAAATGTCTTTGAAGTTTTTGTGTTCAGTTCAGTTCTGTCTAAACCAGTTCTAGGTATCTCCCTGCCAGTGACACCTTCTTTCTTGGATAGTGGGGTCTGGATCCTTAATCACTCAGAAGAGATGGAGCCATTGTTTTATGGCTGCAGCCCAGGCCTCTTCTCCTCTAGGGGCTACCCTTCCATCCTACACTCCAGATGCAGGTCATCCTGTTACTGTCTCACCTCCTCCCCTGGGCCAAGATATTCCCCAGATCCTATCACTTTAAAATCCAGACAGTCAATCCACATCCTGGCAGAGAAAAAAAGAACTGTTAGAGCACAAAAACCCAGCCACTTCTAAAAGAGGAGTTTCTAAACACACAGTGCAAAAACCACCTTCCTAAAAAGACATGTTATTAGATTGTGAGTGATAAACTTCACCTCTCCAGCCTAAGCCTTTGGGAAGATAGGCTGGAAAACATATTACACAGCCTCCACATTCTGTCCTATAGGCACAATGGCGTTTCAACAGTGAAAAACAAAATGGAGAGTATTTCACTGTCAGGACATGGTACACACCTCATTACATGTCTTACCTTTCACATACACTGCAGCCTGCCCAGGGGGTACCTTGGACCTATGGTGGATGGAAAAACGAGGAGATATAAAGATATTTCTCCCCGTTGTGCCTCCCTTACACCTCCCTTGGGAGGCGTAAGCTTTTGGCACTGCCTTAGATTTACTATTTCTCGCAAATCTGGGGCAGTGTGAAAAGGCCATGGATGTTGCTGGGAACGCCCCCAGCAACACTCATTGCACGCCCCTTTAACGCAGAACACTGCGCTAAAGGGACTGATATTTATCAGGCAGCAGTACGCCAACAAATGTGGTTTAGTGCTACCTGATAAATATCACGCAGGTTTCTGCGCCACGGAACTTCACAAAAAGTGAAGTTCCGATGGCGCAAGGGGACTCATAAATGAGACACGGTCATCTTATGCATACCCTCAACACACTGGGGATCCACTGTTCAAAAACCATAAGTGGCTGCAAGAAATACTCCCCTTGGTGTGAGAAGTCCCAGATGTTGACAAGGGCGGTACCGGACGATAACTGATGGGTACTTTCATATCTTGGAAGTATCTTGTCGTGCTTGAATCACATTCTATGACCCATAGTTATAATTACTAAGGAGTTTCATGTCAGACGCAGAATAGCTGGTAGATTGCTTAGACCCACAGTTACTTTTTGTTTTTCTACATTGTCTTCTTTGGGGGCTGTATCTGTGCCAGGTCTTTAAACATTCCCTTGGACCCTCTTTTCACAGTTTTTTTCACATTTAAATATGTACACAACGTTGCTTGAATTACAGTTTTTGTTGTGGTATAGTGGAATTTTCTCCCGTGAACCTGGATGGTTAAGTGTGTTCCCTACTATCACATTATTACAATGAGTGCAGTTCAGGCATTTATGCATCACTCAGAATTTTGTATCATGATCTCTCACCTGTGTGGAAAGCAATTCTTTAATGTTGTTTGATCTAGTGTATGCGAACAGTGTTTTTTGCATAAACTGATCTCTCAAGTCAGGTTCCTGTTGTAAAAGTTCCCAATGGTTTAAATTGATCCTCTTGATTTTTTGGGAATTAGTAGAAAATTTAGATACGAACACCAATCTATTTGTTTAATCTTTAGGTTTGTTCTGTAGTAATTCCTGGCGTTTTAGCAGCAATGCCTTTTGTTCCATGTTGTCCAGTACATCAGTAGAATAGCCTTGGTGTTTATAGTTTTCCTTCAGATTTGTCAATGTCGTTCTTCATTCATTAATGTCGTATGAAATCCTCCTTGCCCTAAAAAACTGTGAGTATGGCAAATTCTTAATCAAAGTTGGGGGGGGGACTTTGGCACAACAACAAGTTGTTTTTGTCTGTCGGTTTTTTGTACATGCTCGTTTGAAGAACGTCTTCAGTCACTCTAATCCATACATCCACAAAAAATATCTCAGTTTCGCTGATGCAATGAATAAATTGGATTCTCTGATTTCTAGTGTTGAGCTGATTGATATTGTCCAATAGTGTCTTCTGCGAATTTGTCCAAACCAAAAAGATGTTGTCTATATATCGATAGAAAATGAAAAAAATGTAGGTCCATTGCTTTTGGTTCAATGCATATTCATCCTCTAAATTTGTCATGAAGGTGTTTGCACAAGTAGGGGCCCCTGAAAACCCTATTGAAGTTCCACTTAGTTGTAAGTAAAATTCTTTTTACCACTCAAAGTAACTGTGTTGGAGGTAAAAATGCAGTAACTCTAGAAAGAGAATTTTGTTAGTCCCAATGGATTCCTGTTTCAGCATGGCCTATTCCATGGCTTCTAGCCCTTCTGAGTGAAAGAAGGATGTATATAATGAAACAACGCTGATCGTACAGAGTAACAAGCTGTTGGTATCTTTCTGTGGGATCATTTCCAATTTTTTCAAAAAGTCAGTAGTGTCTTTGATGTAAGTCCGCCATGATTGGACAAAAGGTTGTAAAAATCTGTCTATGAACCTCCCAATGGGCTTGAATAATGACCCACATCCTGACACTATAGGTCAAAATTGTGGGTTGTACTTATTTCTGTGAATTTTGGGGAGCATGTATAATATTGGTCTTCGTTGGTGTGGAGTAGTCAAATATTGTTTTGTGTTCCCATCAATCCACTCCATGTTAAGAGTGTTCTTCAAAATCTTCTGCAAAAGATTCATGATCTCAAAAGTAGGATCTGTGTCAAGTTTGTGTTTTTTTTAATAATATTGGCCATTTGGACATATCATTTCAGATTTGACCTTTTTTAGGATAGAGGACTGACCTTAAAAACATGGTGGTAAATACATAGCATGTCCAGGAGGATTCTCATGTAGGCGTACCACTTTATGATTACAATTTTGTGTGTGTTTGTTTTCTTACCAGGCAAATAGACACGAGAATTCCATATGGTTATTCATAGGTGTTTAATATGGCGTCTATTCAAGTTTGTATCTGCTTAAAAGAACTTGGGTTCATGAACTAACTAGCAGCGCTGTCAGCTCCCAGTTGGCATGCATCTTTGATTGAAGCGTAAACTCCGATGTCCTGGAGACTTTATTGTTTGGTGACACAAGCTTGATTCATAAATTTAGCAAGTTGTTATCATGGTTTATACGCTTTCATGTGCTTAGTTTAAATCAGGGGATCACTACAGGATACGTGGTATGGTTCTCCCTACGATGTTGCGTATGCACAACATTGAGTATCAGTACACTTGTTAACACATGACTTTGCACGCACGTCGTACAACGTGTACATCCAGACTATTGTAGTGATACCTATGTAGTCGTGTCTAAGTAGGTGCACAGTCTTGAAGTAATCAACCGTACTTCCGGAATAGTGTGATTGGTCAAGCAAGACTCATGCTCTAAGTTATGTATATATTGATGGCCACCGTTAAATATCTCGTCGGAGAACTTCCCAGAAAGCTTGGATCGTTCGTGTCACCGGTATGTTGATTGACTAGTTGGAATTAGAAGCAGAGCGATTGTGCTTTTGTTAGTAACTAAGGTTTGGATATTTTCATGTCTTACAGGGAAAGCAGTACCATTGTGCCAATTAAAAAGATTGCTTGTAAGCTGGTTTAACCTATGTTAGTGTATAATAGATGGTTTGCCACAGCATTCTGTGCCTGATAACCGTGATTTACCATTTTTCGGAGGTCTTGGAACATCATGTTCAAATCTTTTGGTATGTAGTTAACTTGACTATTGTCATGCAGTAATTCACTTGAGAATACATAAGGTAAACATTGGATTTTTTACTTTTCTGCACCGTATTTTGCAACTATCTCGAGGTAGTCAAGGCATTCGTGAAAACAGCACTTTAGATCTTCATGTTTTTTGTGTGAGTAGTGCTATGAGGCGATTATAGATATCTCTTCACATTGGAATGCACTGGTTAATGTGTGCACTTTTATGGTGATTTCATATTTTCAGACATAATGACTATGACGATTATTAAGGCACGCCATACACGGTAAAAAAGACAGCTCAACGTTTCAATGTATAATGACCACTATTACCAGAAAAAAATTGAGGTATTAAAGAAGCAAACAGACTTTGTTTTCTTAAAAAACTGTTTATTGATCCACTGCTGCACTCATATATTTGTTTGTTGTGTATTTTCTTACAGCAATGCGCCTGATGAAGGCACAAGGGTCCCGAAATGCATTGGTCTTATGTTCACAACATTCAGGACATGAATTATTTAGATGACTGATTTTGTTTAGTATTATTTAATGTTGTTAGAATACATATTTGTTGGAAAAACTTCTGAGAAGTAATAATGTTTATGTTTATTTGAAGTCGTATTAAAACTCAGGCTACATTAACGGATGATATTGTATTGAATTTGTATGTCACTTATAAGTAGTGCACACCTTGTTCTAGAGACCATGTAGTTTCTAGCCTCATATACATAAAGACATGGTGTTTGGTAGACACAAGTGAAAGTGTAACACACAGATCATTCAACCTTTTAAATCTGAGCTAAAATTAGGAAATATAAAAGGGAATGCACAATCTACTAGCACAATATAGTTCTAGACAATAACATGTTTTGTGCATTAGTAACAATTTTAAACTGAATTTGTGGTTCAACTGAAAGCCAACATATGCCAAGCTTAGGGGCTTATTCACAAGCCCCTTGCACCACTGGTGCATCACTTTTTCTCATATTCTAAAATGTGTTGGACTGTGATGGTCCAGGGACAACAGGATTATCTGAAGTCTCTGAATCTTCTTTGCAGAGAGCTCAAAGTAGTAGACATTTGCATAATCTAGCTTACTCTCAACATCACATTCCCAGGTGTTCGAAGAGAAAATGCGGATTATTTTTCTATATAGAATAAACAAAAATAAGTCAATGAATTGACATGTTACTTCAAATGTTGTTCATTAACAAAATAAAAAAAACATCTGTGTGGCACAGAAGCATGAAATCGCGGACTGTTTTGGTTGGCAGTTACTTCATGTTGCCCATGCCAGCATTGAATATGATGTTGATTGTTTGCAAGAGAGTTGAAGAACTGACCTTGCTTTAGACTTATAGGACAGTTTCTTATTGTTCGGAAACTGATAGGCTGATAAACCATAGTTTTCTAAAACTGCTCACAATTACTGATTCACAAGGGTTGTAGCTAATTCTCTTGTACATTTACTCAGTCTGCAAAACAGCTGTTCCAGTTTTAGCCACAGTTCAGAACCTCTTAATTAAATAGTAATTGCTCAACATTAGTATTACTGTCAACCATTTTCACTGTATTTAGAGGACGGCCATAAAAGTAGGAGAAAACTCTGCAGTGCCACTACATAGAAACTTGGGTGCCTGGCTTATGTACAACAGTCTCCAACGCCTTAAGTGAGGGGCCTACATCCACAGACTTATACAGGATATATTGGTGCAATATTATTACAGACAAGCATTTGCAATGCAATCGGTCTCACCTTTGGGATCTTGTAAGTATTTAGGTATGCAGCTCATTAGCCTGGGTGCTTACACATCTATTGTTCTTTAACATGGAGAGAAAGTAAGAACCAAACTGTGTGACACGCCAGGTATGGAAACACATTGAGAGAAAAATTGCCTTTCAGCGGGAAATGGTATAGTCCAAAGCTCTGTTTTTAAAATACAATCGGTGGTTATATCACTGAAAATACAAGATTTGAAAAAAATGTTATTGTCTACGGGTACTCGTGGAAGACAATTTCTAAGATCTGGAATCAAGATCATTGAGCGTGGAGAAGTGTGGCTCAATGGTTAGAGCGGCAGACCCTGATGCAGAGGTCTGACCAGGGTTCAATTCCCACCTTGGTGGGTCTTGGGCTCAATTTCCTCGGACCTGATAATTCTCGCCTCGGTGCCTATTCTAATTATTGGTCCAACTCTGGGCAATAGCTTGCTTAATCTCCACAACGGCCCCAACAGCGCTGGGATGCCTGGCTTCACCTTGGGGGTGCCCAGGAGTGGGCATTTCACAGTGAAAAGCCAGAAGGGTTCAACAGCGGTATGCGTACAGCGCCAAGACGCCTCAGGGTATGAGTGCGCTATACAAGTACGAATTCATTTCATTTCATTTTCATCTCATTTCAAGAGAATGCTAAAGTGATTCTGGTATATTGCTGACCTCTGCTTGTCGTTTTCTATCAAGAAAGTAAAATAGAGGCAGTTGCCAGAAAAAATTAATAAAATTAAAGTCTCTCAGCAGAAAGCAATTCTGGTATTTTACTGACCACTGCTGGTCGTTTTCTATCAAGACAGTTAAATAGAGGCAGTTGCACAGAAAAAAAAGTCTCTAAGCGGAAGCAGACAAGTCCCAGGGCCGATCTCCAGAGCCCACAAAGTACTCACATATACAAGTATATAATAAGTATATAATAAAGTATATACAAGAGGTCTTGAATGCTCTACCTAAAAAAGATGAGTCTGCGTTTAGAGTTCTGAAAAATGCGATTTAGATGCGTTAAGCGAGTGGAGTTTTTTTTGTATTCCCTTGAAAAAGTATATTTCATTATATATGTTTTTATAGACTGTTTCTTACAAGGCGTTGCAACAAATGCTAAGGCCCCACTATCTGGTGACTGCCAAAGCTTTCCAGATACAAAGCCTGAACGTTCCACGGGAAATGTTGAAAAGTAACTCTATTTATTAGGTTATAAAGCCAGCGACATCTAGTTAAGAAGGTAAAATACTCCATTATGAAAGACAAACTTCAACAGCTATTTGAGGTGTTATTTGTACACAAGAAACAACTTATTGATTTCTCTTGACATATATTAATTATAGTGTTTTGGGTACAGCCATTGGTAACAACAATTTCAGAAACAGTTGCATCAATGCAATTCTCACGTCAATTTAAAGCAATGGATTCCAAATTCAAACTTTTCTTAACATACAGTTAAATGTTGGCTTTTGCTTAATCCTGGAAAAAGTGATGTACTTTGGAGATCTAAGCACATTGGAGGTACTGTTATACCTGTTTTTTTTTTAAACAAAGAAGACTACTTGCTGAGGAAAAAATAGAGTTATGGTGAAGAATTATGTAGCTATGTAGCTTATTTTGACCTCAACCCTGAGATTTTGCTGACCCAAATTAGCATCGGTGTTAATTGCAATTGCATGTGGCAGTAATCGTTAGGCAGATGGCATATGCATGTGACATATTTATTGTTGACCTACATTTGTTTACACTAGCTATTTTCAGACACTGTGAGTTGTTTAGTGGTGCAAACATCTTGCTGCTCTTCATCTGTAAGTATTACCTCTTCATTTTCAAGTATGTCATTCCCTGTTATCTCCTCATTTGGCAAGTTCAGTGTTGTGCACTCTGTGTTCTGTAATATGCTGAGGTGACAAAGGCCAGTTACCAAAAGACACACAACTGATGGGCGGGATGTGGAACACATTAAACCCCAGTCAAGAGATCTGGGTTAAACTCATTGTTCTCTTTTGCTCACCATGACACCCCAGTTTAGACCCAGCCATGTGCAAATTAGGCTTGACCCTTCTCCTCATGGGAACAGTCCAGCCCGAACTGCCAAGCCAGGTCATCCCTGGAACGGAAACAAGCATCCTGGGACCCGTGTTAAGTTATCACCACTCATCAGCAAGGTTAGCTCGAATACAGTGGCACAGTGAGCCTTGGACCCACATCTAGGCATACCCAGCACACTCAGGGCAAGAAAGCAAAAAACACACAAATAACAGCAAGTTACTATCATTGCCACAAGCCAACACCCATAAAACTGTGGTTCTTAACCTGTGATTTGTGGAACCCTGAGGGTCAGCGATGCCTACTGAGGTAGTCCGTGACTGCTTAGTGAATAACTAATATTAACAGATTAATAAAGTGCACATAAAAAAGAAGCAGAATTGAATATTTCTAAACATTGTATATATGTGAAGGATTTTTAAATTAGAGGGTAAAAATTAAGTTGGTATGATTCGATTGATTTGTCGGAGCAGCGCAATTGCATCAAACAGAGGATAGTATGGACAATAAATGGAAGAAATGAATTAAGAAAAGCTGCAACCTGCTCATTGAAATGAAACTGTTGATTTATTTATATGTGTGAATTAAATTAAATATTTCATCATATGTCTATTTGGCTGGTGAACGCTTGTTTTTGTGTATATTGATTTGCAGTTTAAGTCATCATAATTGCTTAGATCGGGGTCCCCAGATTACAATGACAACTCTTATGAGGGCCCCATATTCCAATAATGATTCTGTGGGGATCCCCGGATTCCAGTAGTGACTTACTTGGAGTCAACAGAAGTCAAAGGATTAAAACAACTTTATCTTAACAGGTAATAGCGTAAGGGCCGGACTGGCGAACAGCAACCAATCCTGGCAGATTGCTGCTCAACCGACCCAGGGAGCAGGGGGGTGGTGGTGCTAGTAAGAAGCACCGCTCCCGCTTTTCATACAGGGGGCCCATATTGCTGCAAAAGTGGCCCCAGTGACAACTCTGGCCACCATGGCCACAAAACCAGGCCCCCACCCCTCCGGTCCACTAGGGAAATGCCAGTCCGGCCCTGAATAGCATAGCTGGAAATGTAACCTCAATGCTTGATCATCTGCTTTTCTCCTCTAGTTCATGTCCTACTCTTCGTAACCAGGTGTAGTCTCACTGCCTTTGGGAAACGATCCACAATGATCATTACATTCAAATGATGAGGTTAAAGGACCTGGGGATCTGGGATTTGAGTCTCAGTAACGACGCCAAAAACCTCCTGTGATTCAGGGCAAATCACTTAATCTCCCTGTGCCTAAAATCTCCTCATGTAACGTAACTGGTGCTATGTAAAGCGCTCTGATACCCGATTCAGTTCGGGTCTAGTTTGCGCTATATAAAACTCTGCAAAAAAAATTAAATAATAATTAAGTGTAACGCTAGAGCTCTTTATAATATATCCATCCTCCAGTTGATCAATGCTGTCATCTCCCTGAAGGCTTTCTATTTTTTTTTCAGAACCCCATATTTCTTGGTCATCTGGTTAAATTGTTTTACTGAGCCTCCACCACGGCTGAACTATTTGCAGTGCTTCATTTGAGTCTGTGATTGCCAGTGGGGCCACTGACACTTATTTTTGGGTACCGGTACTTATTTTTCCGCATGATAGCCAGAGGCGAAACAACACAGAAAATGAAAAGACGAAGGAATAAAAAGATGGAAAAATCATCAAAAGGTGAGAAAGCCAGAACCTGATCGAGTGAGATAAATGGGCAGGAACTGTCTGGTGGTGGAACAGAGGTATAAGGTGGGTGCCTTGGTATTCAAAGGTGGGTGCCTTGGTATTCAGTGTGCCCACATTTCATTGCACCAGCCACGGACATCTGGGCAGAGCTCTGGGCACTGAAACTCATTCTTTTACATATTAAGAACTCGCTATGCGCCAACGGAACGTCACTTTTTGTGATGTTCCGTGGCACAGAAGCCACTAAGCCACTTTTTTTGTCTTACTGCTGCCTGATAAATATCAGTCCCTTTAACACAGTGTTCTGTGTTAAAGGAGTGTGCAATGGGTGTTGCTGGGGGCGTTCCCAGCAACATCCATTGCCTTTTGACACTGCCACAGATTTACGAGAAATCGTAAATCTTAGGCAGTGCCAAAAGCTTACGCCTCCGCAGGGGAGGCATAAGGGAGGCGCAACGGGGAAAAATATCTTTATTTCTCCTAGTTTTTCCTTTTTCTATGTGTGCTGCATTCTGCCGCACACATAGAAAGGGGAAAAGCCTTTAGTGATTAATTTTGTACAGAGAAGTTTCCCTTCCTGTACAAAAATAATCATGCCCACAAGGCAGGCACCCTTGCACCATTGTGCAAAGGTGCCTGTGTTGGCGCTCGGCAGCCCACTGTGCGCCGGCGCAGGGGAAAAGGACAGGAATACGCTGTATCTTATAGATACGGCGCATTCCTGCACTTTTCTTTTTCCCTAGGGAAGCACAGCAGGTCCCTACTGCAAAACCTCATAAATGAGACCCTGAATGAGTGTCGTACATGTGCTCCTAAAAACGATATCTTGGATAGATGCTCACCTGTGAGGACCTCAGATTCGTGAACTCTAAAGTTTAACCTTCTCCTTCTTTACGGCATTTCGTAATATTTTCAAGTTAATTGACTCTTTTACAGCCATTCCACTACAACTTACTGCTTCTTAAAAAATGTCTCTAGTATTCCTCCTGCACACTCACTCCACCAGCATTAGAGCTGCTCCCAATGATAACTATTGTTAAGCTCCATACCGGAAATTCCACATTCATACCGTAAAATTACAGGCTACCTCATAGCAAAGGATACGTTAAACCACAGCAAAAAGGGAGGCAATAAAGCACCCTAACTAAACTAGAATTTAAACCGTAAGGAAGCATGGAAGATATATCTGAACATTTCTTGCTGCTTTTTGCGGTCAAGGTGTTTCTTTATTGACCGTGCTCTAACTCCACTGCTAACCTGTTTATGGGAATTGCACTGGAAGCACTCCATTGTTTTGTTTCTGGCTGCATACTCAGGCTGCTGGTGTTTTTCTGATTTTGTTGTATGAGTATTGAACACATTGAATCATTTGCTGACCGTTCTTTGCTGGTGTAGGTGAAGCAGATATGCCATCGACATTGACCCTCCCTCCATCAGAAAAATATGGCTGAAGAAAGATAACAAAAATCATTTTAGGCACTGTCTAAGCATACGCGAGAAGAAATCGACAAATGAAATACAATGGTAATTTCTTACTTTTCTGGTGACTCCTGTGTACATCTACACTTCGTGTCTCTTTTAGAGTCTTGTGGATTACTCAAGGTAATGAAGGAATTTGTGGGCCAGATGTACTAATGCATATTCTTGTCACAAACCCTATGAGTCAGTAAATCGCAGGCTTTTCAAAAATAAAATAGGTTTTTCGAAGCTACTGAATCCATACAGCAATACTGAATCGCTAAATGGGTTCAGGAAATCATTAGGAATCACTATTTCCAAGACTGTGCGTAGGTGTCGCTTCCAAATTTTGTATAGCATATGTAAGAAATCGGGTATTAGTGGAGAGCGGTGGTAGTCCCACTCAAATAATAAACACAGTCATTGCCAGGGTAAACCACTGAAGTCACTACATAAATCTGTGCTTCACCCACTAATGGCTAAAATAGAGGCAATGTGTAATTTATTTATGCATCACTCAAACAGTAATAAAGTGATAAGATGTTACAACACAATTCTCACACCCATCATGTTGCTGAATAAAATGATCCCAAAATGACAAAATCCAATCGATGGAACTGGAGATAGGAATTATTAACGTTTTAAGGGAAAAAAGCTCCAAAAAACACAAAGTGCCACGCATTATATAGTCAAGCTGTACTGGGGTAAAGTCACAAGTTCCGGCTGACAGCAATAGAGTGTGGGTCAGCTACAGAGACCAGGTACATCCAACTGAGGATTTACCTTTTCAAGTCCACACGAGGAGCTGTTTTGACATTGGTGGGGGCCACAAGGCTGTCGTTGCTGGTGCAAAGCGTTGGTTGGGTGTCATGGACAGTCGCTATTTTGATGCAAGGCAACACAAAAAGATGATGTACAGAATGCTGAACATTGTCAAACATTCACCCAAAGCGACAGATCTGGTTTTAATCGATCACTATTTTGCTCACCGCACATTTGAGTATGGTCCCAGCAATACATCCAAATCAGTCTTGATCCTGCTCTGCATGGGAACTGTCCAGCCCGAACTGCCAGGCCAGTTCCTGCCTGGACCAGAAACCAAAAGACACACAATTGATTGGACGGAGTGCAGAACCAATCAATACATTCACCCCCAGTCAAGAGATCTGGGTTTAATCCATCATTCTTTTGCTCACCATGCCACCCCAGTTTAGACCTGGCCATATGCAAATCAGTCTGTGCCCAGTCTGTGCCATGCGCCTCATGGGAACAGTCCAGCCTGAACTGCCAAGCCAGGTCCTCCCTGGACCGGAAACAAGCATCCTAGAACCGGTTTCGGGGTTTCAACCCTCTTCAGCCAGAATAGCTTCAATCCAGTGGCACAGTGTGCGAGAAAGCAAAAGACACACAATTGATGGGCGAAATGAAGAACCAAACAATACATTCACCCCCAGTCAAGAGATCTGGGTTAAATCCATCATTCTTTTGCACACCATGCCACCCCTGTTTAGACCTGGCCATATGCAAATCAGTCTTGGCCCTGTGCCTCATGGGAACAGTTCAGCCAGAGCAGCCAAGCCTGGTCCTGGGACTGGTTTGGGGGTATTACCCCTCGGCAGCCAGGATAGTTTGGAACCAGTGGCGTAGCGAGCACGGGACCGACGCCTGGGCATACCCTTCCCACTTTAGGTGAAAATGCAACAAAAATAGATGATAGACGGAATCCTGAACATTGTCAAACATTGTTTGTTCTGATGCAATGAGCTCATTGCAGCTGAAGCTTCACATCAACAGTCAATGCATGCTGTTTGTCAAAGTTCAAGTATCGCTAGAGCCTCATGATGGCAGTTGACGTGGATGGTTGCTGTTGTGGTAAAGTGCCTGTCCCACTGGAACTTTGCATTGGTGTTCATTGTGGCCATTAATTTCCCGGTGCAAACAGCTGCTTTGTGGTCATGAAGTGCCCAAAACTTCACCATTGACACCCTGAGTTTATGCAGCGTACACTCTGATGTCAGCCAAGGGTCCATGATCCAAGGGGCACCTCTTAGGGCTCAGACTCACTTTAACAGAGGCCAACAGCAGGGCATAGGCAGGTCTGGTTGGTGCTGATCAGCTGGGCAGTTGCAGAGAGGTGTCTGGAAGTTTGTTTTGTCCCTGTAGACAAACAAGAGATCAGGGAACTGAATCTTGGTGTCATTTCTGTGGAGCCTGAGTTTAAGGCATGCAGGTCCAGTCTTCCTTCTTCAGATAGCAGTGTAGTCCTTCTTCTGAAACTTCCACAGGTCAAGGAGTGGTCTGATGAGACGGTCTGAAGGTGCCACTTTTATCCGCAGTGCCACCCTATGATTGGGAGTTTCCCCCTTTGCCTAATCTTCTCACCTTCCTAGCTTAACTCCAAACTGTCTAAGGTAACAATAGGCAGGCAGACCTAGGTTTGAGTTGCATTTGCCAGTGGCAGGGCAGGTTGCTCTTAGAAGTCAGACAGAGGGTGGGCTACTCTATGAAGGTTAGACAGGCTGAGTGCAATCCCCGAGGGCATCTTGCTAAGGAGGTGAACACCCTGCCCTACACCCAAGGCTTTTGTTTCCCTAGGTCTGGAAGGAATACACAAAAAACAGGAGAGTCAGAGCCATGTGACCCTGGACACTGGCAGAAAGGCACATTTGATTGAGGCAGAAAATGCTAATTTTCTAAAGGTGGCATACACGAAATAGTAACTTAACATCTGACTTTACTATTAAAGAGGATTACAATTCATTTGAGTGTAAACAGTTATTAATAGCTATTAAGTGTATAAGGTAATCCACTGTCGGTCTATGGGAGAGATAGCCTCACTACAGTGAAGAACAACTTTAGGAGTTTTTCTTTGTCGGTACTATTAAAGCTTAAGAATACATGTCGTACTTTCTAAGTATCATGCACCCTGCCCTGTGAGCTTTCGGAGCTTACTTAGTGATGAATTGTAAGTAATAAGAAAAAAAGTTTATGCCTTGCAAAATGTTTATTTTACCAGGTCAAAATGGCAGTTTAAAACTGCACTAAGGCTACAATGTCAGGCGTGAGATGTGTTTTACAGTGCTACTTTAGTGGGTGGCACAATGTTAGCTGCAGCCCACTTGCAGTATTTTAATTTACAGGTACTGAGAACATGTATTTATGTACTAGAGACACATATGAAAATTAAGATGCCAATTAGGTGTATACCAATGTTATCATTTTTAAGGGCAGGAGCACAAGCACTTTGCAACTGCTTAACAAAAACAGGCTCAGCAAAGAAAGTCAAGGGGTGGCAAACATCTAGGGTGATACTGCAGAAAAGATCAGGTCAGCAGTATGTGTTAGAGAGGACAATGTGTTGTGCCTTCCTACACTCAACCCATTTTTGCTGGACCCAGGATATTATTATTAAGGCAGGTTACCACCACCCTCAACTAATACTCCAACCTCTTACAGTATCTATTAATGTTTAGCAAATGGGAAGAGGTCCCCAAAAGACCCATTCAACTTAGTGAACAGTAAAAAACATATTTTTGGAATAGACAGTGGCACTGCCTATTGTTAAAAAATAGTTATAAAAACGTTTTTTAAATAGTGATGTCAATAATGTACTTTGAGATGTCAGTGTAGTCAGCAATGATGTCATTGAACATGTCATGAGTGATGTAATATGTGAGGTGTTAAGCAGTGGTGTTGGCCACTTGTATAGGCCACAAATTAGGGCCAAGACAGAGGCATTCTTCCAGTCCTGTAAGTCCTGTTACCTTTCAAGCAAGTAGTAAAACAGGGAAAAACCATAAGGCTCCTTTGCAATCTTCCCTGTGGTGGGAACCTCCTTTGAGAGAGTAGGCATTGATATTGTCAGGCCTCTGGACTCCAGAACAGCCCTAGGCAACAGGTTCATCGAGAACCCGGCAACCATTCTGCTGAGGTGAGTGACTACACCCATAGAGGCCATGGCACCGATGTAATTTTAACCAGAGTGGGTTTCCTCAAAGAAGTCATGCCCGACAGGGGAATCAGCCTCCTATCCGACTACATAAAGGCCATGTGGCATGATTTGGGGCAGCCTACAAATTCTCCATGCCATACCACCCCAAACCTATGGAAACAATGAAAGATTCAGCAAGACCCTTATGCACATGATTACCGGCCTATCAGAACCCATGAGCCATAAGTGGGACTTTTTTATATCATGTCTTCTGCTTCTCTACAGAAAAGGAACCCAAAAGGGAGTGGGTTTTAGCAATTTAGAGCTTCTATTTGGCCACCCTGTGAGATGACCTCTAGCCTTTTCAAGGCAGGGTGGCAGCGAGCTCCGGTGAAACAACATAGGATGTAGTGATCTATATTTTGGCCTTACAGGCTCAAATGAATCACTTCTGGAGAGAGGCCACTGAGAGCCTGTAGGCAAGTCAGGAGGTGATGAAGGGGTTGTATTACCAGAAGGCCACACAGGTAGAATGCAAATTAAGGGTTGGCGGAGTTCACAGAGTATCATTACGTCAAATTCTGGGGAGTTGCATAAATTCTCTGTAAAAATTCCGTGGAGTTCCACTCCACCCTAGATATTCCTTCATACCAACCACGCTATGAAAATAGAGAGTCATACCACTCACTGCACAATAATTTCTGATCTGAAATAACAGCCTTGATATTAGTTTGGCCACAAGTGTACAATGTTGGTCAGCGAAGACCACATGCATAACATATGTTTGGTAATATGTATCCACAGGAGATAAAAGTAAAGGCAATTAATCTAAACAGTAGTGCTGCTTTATGAAAATGCAGAAGTAACCCTCACTGCCTCCTGACCCTTGGGAAACAAAATTAAACAATTCTCAGAGCACCTCTCAGCCACCATGGTTAGTGTACAGGGTGCACTGACATCTCCCCTACCTGCCCTAGGTACTCCTGGTGGGGGCAGGTATTCAAGCTTGACCTGCTGGGGGTTGTGCTGCTTCCTCCTGGACATCTCTCTGTGCTCGGCTCGGTTCGCTGCTGCTATCAGGGTGGTCTAATCCCACCCCCCCCAAGCAGTACCAGTCTCACAGCTCCCAGTTTGTGGAGTCCAAAATGCATGCCATCCTTGCGTGAGGGCCCTCTACAACCCAGACTGAGGTGAGGAGCTACCTAAGCCTCACTGGAACTACTGGAGATTTGTCAAGGTGGTATGGTACATTGCCCCCCCTTGACAGAGATGCCTTCCAAGAAGCAGCCCAAGGATGAAGGTGGATCAAAAAACCTTTGACACACTGAAGGAGGTCATGTGTACAGATCCAGCATCCAAGCCACCTCACTTCTCAAAAAAGTTCCTCATGCAGACAGATGCTTCACAGCACAGGATTGTGGCTGTTCTCTCACAACCGAATGAAGTAGGACAGGACCAGCCTGTAGTATTCAATAAACAGGAGGTTACTACCCAGGGAGCAAAGATGGGATGTATTTGAGAGTCGAGCATTTACTGAGATTGCTGGGCCCAGAAGAAACAGACTATACCTGTCTGAGACTCATTCTTTAGTTCAGACAGAGCATAGATCCCTCAAATGGCTGATGCAAATGCAGGGTTAGAATCCTAAACTGTTGAAAGTGGTCCATTTCTCTATAGGGTATGGACTATATGGTGAAGCATCTCCCTGGGACTGACCACACTAATTCATGTTTTTCCATCTCTGTGGTGAGAACTCCCATGGGGGTGGTTAGTGCTCCTTGTCTTCTGCTGGGGAGACTCATATTGGAGAGGATTATCATTTGTGAGGTAGTTCCTCAGATTTTTGTCTTCCTACTCTCAACTCGTTGTCCTTACCCTAGGACTATGAGCACTTTACCCCTACCAACCAGAGGTAAAGTGCTTGTGCTCTCCCTTTTTAAACATGGTTAAATTGGTATATACCTAATTGCCACATTTACCTAGAGGTGGTCGGAACTCCCAGTGTTTCATTCCACAAACTTCCACAGAGTTACATGAAAACTCCACGAGATTCCCCAGAATTTCCTGAACAGGCTGATATCTGCACATTGCTCAGATTTTTAGCACCAGGGGCTTATACCACGCTGCAAATTCAGCCTGAATGGCACCAAACAGAAGCTTTGCTTCTTTGCTGCTGCTTAAATAGCAGTGGGCAGAACTCGAGCGGTTGCACTGTGTGGAATTCCATGGAGTTACATAAGAACTCTGTGAGATTCTGAGGAGTTCCACCCACCTCTAACTTAACAACATTCATGTGTGACACCAAAGAATGTGATGAAATTAAAATTGCCATATCAAGCTAAGAAGCACTCCCTATTAGCTATTAGAGAGGTACTTTGGCCTGATTGCATTTCCAGATTACACATGGGCAAAGGGCAACAAATCGAATTCGGATACCAGCTATGAACCCCTCATTTGGAACTGGTATCCTGTTCTCTGAGACAAATTTTAAAAAACATATAGAGGGCAGGTTAGGGAGTCCCTCCCCCCTAGGTTTGATGGGGCGGTCACAATTCTTTAGACCCCATTGATCCCATCTACTGGGGCCCATTTTTTCGGGGGAGGGAAAATTGGACCCCCTTCCTAGCTGTAGATCAACCCCGGGGGGCCCATCACCCAGGGCCCAATACTGGTGCATTATCCTGGAGACCACATCCCTCGGGATGCGGTGTTCCCTGACCAGGAGATTGCGAGCAGGGAATATAATCTTTATTACCTACGTGCACTCTCCCAGTGGTTGTTTTGCTAATGCTGTCTGGCAGTCACTTGAAGATTTTCTTCAGCATCCTTAGGGTGCTGAAGCAGGATGAGGCCACTGCATTAATTTGGGTAGCCATGTCCATGTTGTTGTCTATGATGACTCTGAGGTTTCTTCCTTGTGAGCGAGGCTTAGGGCGGGGTGGGGGGGTAGGTCTTCGGGCCAACAGGTGTAGTCCCATTGTGAGGCCTCTTACCCAAAGACCACATTTTCACTCTTGTCTGAGATCAGTTTGAGGCAAGTGGATTTCATCAGGCAGCCACTTTGATTATGCATGTGGTGCTCTCATTCCTGGTGTTGGGTTTTTGTCCAAGAGGGACAGTCTCAGTTGTGTGCCATTGGTGTGTGAGGATGTTTATATTGTGAGTCGGTATGACTTTCGCCAGTGGAATGATGTAGATGTTGAAGAGCATCGAGCTGAGCGAGGAGCATTGTGGTACTCCACAGATGTGTTCTTTTGCTTCAAAGGAGAATTGTATACAATGTAGACAAGGCTGGATAGAGTGGCTGATAAGGAACAAGAGACCAGGGGCCAGATGTAGGTGAATCTTATTCTCCGATTCTTAAATACCGAGTCATACCGAATCGGTATTTCAGAATCGGAAAATGAGATGTAGATAAAAAATCGGTAACAATTACCGAATCGGAATCAGTCGGTAATCGTAATCGGTATTTACCGAGTCGAATATACCTACTCGGTAAAATCCGAATCGGTAAAACCCAAACTTACCAACGGTTCCATGGCCCATAGGAATGAATGGGTAGTCCCGACTCGGAAAATACCGAGTCGGAAAAAAACGACTCGGTATTTACCGAGTCGCTAATATCCGACTCAGATTTTGAAAGTGACAAACATGTGAGCCTGTTAACCAATCAGGTACTCCAACCACACCCAAATCCAAAGCCACTGGGGAACTAACCAATCAGATCCAAGCACCACACCCCAGTACCTGGGACAGGCCACGCCCATGCAGGTGCAGAAACCAACAGTCAGGAGAGCAGGAGGACAGAGTGTGGAGCTGCCTTCCCTGAGTCAAACAACACAGCAAGATGGAGAGTCAGGAGGCACAGAGGGATGCTGCAGAGCGCAAAAGGAAGCAGAAGTTCAGCCAGGAAGAACTGCAGGTGCTAATTTCCGAGGTAGTAAGACATTACAGCAACATTTTCGGGAAGCAATCTCTGCATGTAGCAGAATCTATCAAACGCAGCACCTGGTTGGAAATACAAGGCAAGGTAAATGCCATTGGTGTCACCCACCGTGACCTTGAAGACCTGAAAAAACGGTGGTATGATATCCGCATTATCACAAAGAAAAAACTTGCTGCCCACCGCAAGGAAAGTGCTGCAACAGGGGGAGGAAGAAACAGAGCCCCTAGACTCAGCGACATCGAGGAGATGGTGGCATCCACCCTTGAGAAGGAATGCATTCACGGCATCGGAGACGCTGACAGCTCAGCAAGAGGCGCAAAGAAACAAGGTAAGATGCAAGTACATTGTCATTTACCCATTTACCTATCCCCCTCACAGGACAAATCAGACTCCACAACAGGTTTAACTAATGTCTTGCAATGCATCCTGGGAAATGTAGTCATGTGTAGATACCTCAGAGCAGTCAGCATGCATTGCAGCAAGGGGAGCAACAGACAACTAGCATAGGCAAATGAGAGACAGGCAAAAGTGCAATAGAAGTGTGTTTTATCATGAGACACAGGTGAACAACTCCACTGACACAATGTCCATGTCTGTCCACAGGAGAGTCAATGCGCAGCACAGCAGAGGTTAGAGAGAAGAGGAGGGAAGGAGCCGGACCAAGCACATCACACGGAGGGAAGGACCAAGAGCAGGCAGCCCTGATACCTGAGGAGGCAACAGCACAAAATCCACAATCCCCTCTCCTATTTGGTAGTCAGGACACAGGAGCGGCTGAACAATCACCCACCCCCACAACACCATCCCCAGTGCTGGGAAGGGTAAGGTGCCATGATGTGCCCCCTCGCAGAATACTGGAAACATCGTCGGAGGAGGAGGTGGAGGGTGACACACAGGACAGAGGCAACACCGAGCAGCAGCCCACTCCCAGAGTAACGCGGGGCAGTGTCCGAGGGCGACGGCCACGGGAGGCAGAGGATGTGCGTGAAGTTCAGGGTGTCTTCTGCGGACTGGAGGCCACCATGGTGAAAGTGCAGCGCCTGCAGGCAAAAGCGATGATGGGGGTTCAGAGGCAGGCACGCACAACAAATAACAAGCTGGATGCAGTAGGCAAGGGCATAGGGGAAATGGCAGAAAGCATGCAATCTATGGCGTCAGGAATATCTGATATTACACAGTGCATGACTGTCCTGTGTGACAAGTTGGACAGGGACCATTTAGAGAGACGCAAGGCCCGTGTGGATGTGCGTCAGCAAACAAAGGCCCTGAACAGGTTTGCCACTGCTACCACTGTGCTGTGCAGATGGTCAGTGACGATGCAGGATGCCATAGTGCGGTGCTGCAACAATTTATCAGAAGGTATGGCCAGGATGACCTCTGCTATGGAGCTTGTGCTCGCGCATCAGACTGGCACTGGAGGCGACACTTGTGCTTTGGAAAGCGAGGGGTCCACCAGCAGGAGTGGTGCAAGCACTCCTGTGCAAGACTTACGGAGGAGTGGCAGGCGTCGGGGAAGTGTTACAGGCCACAGTGAGAACATTGATTCACAGCCACAGCAGCCCCGCCCTGTGGTCCGTGGCCACAAGCAATGACTTTGCCCTCCACCCAAGGCTGTAGTCACGGTGGTGTTAACCGTGACAACACACTCATGGAGTGTTTGATATTGTGAGCCCAATGTGAGCTATCAATGCTGTGGCTTAGTGAAAATTAAACTACTTACACAAAGTTACATTCATGCCTGTGTCTCTTTACTCAATCAGAAATATTGTTGTGTAACCTCTTCCCATCTCAGTCTCCCATCTGTAGCTGCTGCTGCCACCGTAGCATGGGGCTCTTCCTCCTCTGGGCCGCCATCAATGTCCTCATGATATGTGATCTCCACCTCTGTGCCTTTCTTGGTGGCGAGATTATGTAACATTGCACAGGTCGCTATGATCTTGCAGCAGATTAAAGGGGTGTACTGCCGTGCCCCTCCACTCTTGTGGAGGCAGCGAAACCTGCTCTTAAGGAGTCCAAATGTGCGCTCCACTACGTTTCGTGTAGATCTGTGAGCCACATTGTAGCGCCTTTCACTCCTGGTGGATGGGTTGAGGTAGGGAGTGAGCACAAAGGACCGCAGGGCATATGCACTGTCGCCTAGGGGGGAGAAAGAATGACATTAATTGCATGTACATGAGACGTAGATCTGCTGTGAGTGTCATGGTGTGTCAATGTGAATTACCTAGCAGGTATCCATTTCCAAATTCTCCGGCAAGTAGGCGTGTGTATATTCCACTATTCTGGAATATATATGAATCATGGGTACTTCCGGGGAACTTGGCAACGATGTCTGTGATGAGATTCCCTGCGTTACATATGACCTGGACGTTGATGGAGTGCGTCGACTTGCGGTTTCGGTATATGTGCTCTGTGGCTGCAGGTGGACAGAGTGGGACGTGGGTACCATCGATGCAGCCTATCACTTGAGGGAAGTGTGCCAGGTGATAGAAGTCTGTCTTGGTTTTGGCTAAATCTGCTGGTGTTGCAGGGAATGAAATGTAATGCCCCATCCTCTGCATCATTGCGTCGAGAAACCTCCTGAAGAAGCGGGACAGGCAGCCCTGGGACACACCACCGACTGCAGCTATCACACTCTGGTAGCTCCCAGAGGCCAGCAGGTGTAGGCTACATAGCACCTGGACATGGGGTGGGATGGCGTGGGCCCTGGGTGTTGGGCGCTCCAGGAGTGGTTGTAGGTCCCTGATCAAGTCCTTGATGGTTTGGGGATGTAGCCTGTACCTCTGGAGTATTTCAGGCTCTGTCAGTTGGAACAGTGTTATCCTCTGCCTGTACACTTGTTCCTCCCTTTGCCATTCTCTCTCTCCTGCTGCCTGTAGTCTTTGCCGTCTTGCTATGACGTAAAAAGCCGCCATTATGGTTCCAGAGGTGCATTTTGGGTCTCTTTTTATGGCCCTCCCCTGGTTACCACCTGCATTCAATCCATGGTAAATACCGACTCTTAAATATCGATTTTCTGCAAAATCGGTATTTTTGGGCTTTCCTACATCTCCATGGCCTGTTTTTACCGTTTCTTATTTACCGATTCGGAAAATAAGAATTCGGTATATTAGGATTCGGTAGATTCCGCCTCGGTAATTTACCGATTCATATTTACCGAGTCGGTATTATTTCGACTCGTATTTTCCGATTCGGTAAATATTGGGCTCCTACATCTCATTTCATGGATTCCGGTCGGTAACGGCCGATTTTACCGATTTTCGGCCGTTACCGACCGGTAAATGCCTACCTACATCTGGCCCCAGATGTATTAATTGTTTGTGAGTAGCAAACCAGTAGCAAACTAACTAATGCCCAACATTTCTGAATAATAAAAGTCATAAGCAAATTTGTCATCACAAATGTGCAGCAGTGCAAATGAATAATGATTTCTGTAAATGCAAATACAAATAGCAATTTCTAATTTGCAATTCCTGTATAGCAATTGCAAAATGGTAATACTAAACATTTGCATATTTTGAATTGTCGTGAAAACAATGGAAGTAGGTTGTAACTAGATGCAAAGTATAAAACCTTGCCCAAAATGCAATGCAAATGTTTATAATATTAGACGAGGATAGAGAGAATTGTCAGACATAGGGTCACACTTTTGGCTGCTAAGAAAGTACATATGATGTAGTACATATTATCATAAACATGTGTGTGTGTATTTATCATTATTACAAATGATAAATATCCTATTCCAGATGGCAGTGAGTATGCCCTACTTCCATGGATAATAATACCTTATAACAAACTAAGGACATCTAGGCAAGGTTTGTGTAATGCTGCTCACATCAAACTAGATCAATCATGGAGCTAACATTTGGATTGCTCAAAGGCGGATTCTGCTGTCTGAATAAGAGTGTGGGTGTCCATTGAAAATGTGCCCTTTCTGCAGGATCGTACCAGTTTTTTGCCTTTCAGAGCTGAAACCATTTTTGTTGGCCAAAGGACTGTGCATACTTTACTCTGGCAAACAATTGGTAAAATACTTGCGCTCTCCTCGCTAATCATGTTAAAACTGGTAAACACCTGATTGCCACATTTAATTTACTTAAGTCCCTAGTATATAGTACTAGATGTAACCAGGGCTTATAAATTAAATGTTACTAGTGGGCTACAGAACACTTGGTGCCACCCACTAGAGGAGCACTATAAAACTTGTCTCTTGACCCACCCTTGCAGCCTGTGTGTGCACGTTTAAACTGCCATTTTGACATGGAAAATAAACTGTTTGCTAGGCCTAAAACTTACTTTTCCTGTCAGTCAACCCTCCCCTAAAGGCATTTTTTACTGTTACAAGGCTGGATCTCCCATTGCAAAACAGTGGGTTAAATTATAACACATTATAATGCTTCACTTGAGTTTAGGAGCAGCTAGAAAAATGGTCAAAGTTATCACTTATCAGTAAATTAAAATTCAACTGAATGGTCAAGTTAGATGAACAAGTTACTTACCTTCGGTAACGCTTTTTCTGGTAGATACAGTATCTGCCTGTGGATTCCTCACCTTGTGAATATCCCCCTTGCGTCAGCAACATTCGGAATTTTTCTTCGTAGCAGGCCGGCGTGAACGACGTCATAGGAGCACGGCATCGCGCGCGACTCCGTCTGACGTCACCGACTCCTTATTAGACCCACGTCGGCATGATGACGTAAGTTCCGCCCTTTTTTCCGTGCCTTCGAGGCACTCGGACAGACCTACGACAGTAAATATACATATATACAGTGTACACAGTACATACAAATCAAAACTGGACACAAAGTGCGCAGCAAAAGTATCAAAAACCAGAAAACATAAATACATAAAACCAGGTATAGCAGAGTGGACAACGGGGAGGCGGGTGGGCATGTGAGGAATCCACAGGCAGATACTAGATCTACCAGAAAAAGCGTTACCGAAGGTAAGTAACTTGTTCTTCTGTTAGATACATCTGCCTTGTGGATTCCTCACCTTGTGAATAGAGTCCCACAGCAGTCCCCACTCCCGGAGGAGGGTGTCCACTCTGCTATACCAGAAAATCTTGGAGGACAGAGCGTGCGAAGTGGCCGTCCCTCCTCACCTCGGTATCCAAGCAGTAGTGCTTCGCGAAAGTGTGGAGGGAGGCCCAAGTCGCGGCTCTGCAAATGTCCTCAACAGGAACAACTCTAGACAAAGCAGATGTTGCAGACTTTGCTCTAGTTGAATGTGCTCTAATACCCTCAGGAGGGTCCTTACCCGCCAGGGAGTAGCAAATCTTGATGGGCAGGATTATCCACCTGGAAAGTGTGCGCTTGTGCACCGCTCTGCCTTTCTTGCAGCCAGCAAAACCCACGAAGAGCTGATCATCAACGCAATAGTCTTTAGTCCTATCGAGATAGAAACTGACTGCTCTCTTTGGGTCCAAGCGATGAAGTCTCTCCTCCTCCTTGTAAGGGTGAGGGGGAGGATAAAAGGTAGGGAGGGTAATGGATTGTCCTAGATGGAAGGGAGTTACCACCTTAGGCAGAAAACCAGCCCTGGTCCTGAGAACCATTCTTTCAGCATGAATGGTCAAGAATGGGGGCTTGGAACTAAGAGCCTGAAGCTCACTTACCCTCCTTGCCGAGGTAATTGCAACCAAGAAGACCGTTTTAAAAGAAAGAAGCCTCATGGGACACTTGTGCAAGGGTTCGAAGGGAGAACCCATCAAATAGGTCAACACAAGATTCAAATCCCAATGAGGAACAACAAAAGGAGTAGGAGGGAACCTATTAGTGGGACCCTTCAAAAATCTTAAAACCACAGGAGACTTAAAAAGAGAAGGCTGATCCGGCAAACAGAGAAATGCCGATAAGGCTGAGAGATACCCCTTGACCGTGGCAACAGCAAATCCTTGCTGCGCCAGAGAAAGAGCAAACTGCAAAATGTCAGACAAATGGGCTTTCAAAGGGTCAACATCCCACTCCCTACACCAAGAGACAAATTTAGACCACCTATATGAATAAATGGACTTAGTGGAGTCACGCCTGGCAGAAAGAATGACATCCACCACATCGTGAGGGAGAGAAAAAGAATTCAAGTTGCCCCGTTCAATCTCCAGGCATGAAGGTGTAATGTCTGGAGGTGGGGGAGTAGAACTTGCCCCTCCATTTGAGAGAGGAGGTCTTCCCTGAAAGGGAGACGGAGCAGCGGGTGAGAGGAGAGGTGGAGAAGGTCCGTGTACCACACCCTTCTTGGCCAATCCGGGGCGACCAATATGACTTGGGCCCGGTCCTGGCGAATCTTCCTCAGAACCCGAGGAATCAAGGGTATGGGGGAAATGGGTAAAGGAGTTGATTTCCCCAACTCAACTGAAACGCGTCCCCCAAAGCTCCTTGGATTGGATACTGGAGACTGCAGAATGACAGGCAGTGAGCATTCTCGCGAGTGGCGAACAGGTCCACCCGAGGAGTCCCCCACATCTGAAAGATGTCGTGAACCACCTCCGGGTGAAGCCTCCACTCGTGGTCGGCAGAGAAGTGTCGACTGAGAATGTCTGCAAAAATGTTCAGAACTCCAGCCATATGATTTGCCATCAGACAAATCTGATGATCCTGAACCCAGGACCAGAGACGCAGAGCCTCTCTGCAGAGACACTGCGACCCTACTCCTCCCTGCTTGTTGATGTACCACATCGCGGTCATGTTGTGCGTCAGGACCTCAACCGACTGACCGCGAAGGGAAGGGAGGAAGGCCTTGAGCACCAGACGTATCGCCCGCAATTCTAGAAGGTTGATATGAAGCAACCTTTCCTCTGGAGACCAAATACCCTTGATCTCCAGATCCCCCAGATGAGCACCCCACCCGAGAGTGGATGCATCTGTTAGCACTGTGGCAACAGAAGGAGAAAGATGGAAAGGCTTTCCCTGAGACAGATTGTCTTCCACACTCCACCAAGACAGATCCGCTGCAGTTTCTTTGGAGATCCTCACTGACTCCCCGAGATCTCCGTTGTGTTGAAACCACTGCCTGCGGAGGCACCACTGGAGTGCCCTCATGTGCCAGCGTGCATGGTTGACCAACAGAATGCAAGAAGCCATCAGACCGAGCATATGAAGGACCTTCAGGACTCGAACAACCGCTCCATTGTAGAATAATGGAATCATTTCCTGTATGTCGCGAATCCTTTGAGGTGGAGGGAATGCACGACATACAGTAGTGTCCAGTACCGCACCTATGAACAGGTTGCGCTGGGAGGGCACCAGGTGAGACTTGGGTACGTTTATCGAAAAACCCAACCTGTGCAACAACTCAGTTGTCTCTTGCAGATGATGGAGCACATTCTCCATTGACTCTGCTTTGATCAGCCAGTTGTCTAGATACGGGAACACAGGAATCCCCGACCTCCTGAGATGCGCAGCCACCACTGCCATCACCTTGGTGAAAACTCGAGGCGCAGTAGTAAGCCCAAAAGGAAGGACCGCAAACTGGTAGTGCTGCGATCCCACCGTAAAACAGAGATACTTTCTCTGCGACTTCAGAATGGGGATGTGAAAATACGCATCCTGCAAGTCGATCGACACCATCCAGTCTTCTTCCAACAGCGCTTGAAGAACCTGTGCAAGTGTGAACATTTTGAACTTCTCCTGCTTGAGATAGAGGTTCAAAATCCTGAGGTCCAGGATTAGCCGAAGCCTGCCATCCTTCTTGGGGATCAGGAAATACCGGGAGTAGCACCCCTGACCCCTTTCCTGCTCTTGAACCACCTCTATCACACCTTTTCGGAACAGTGCCAGGAATTCTTCCTGCAGGAGAAGCAGGTGGTCCTCCGAACAATAACCTTGGCAAGGAGGGTAATTGGGAGGGAACTCCTGGAAGGGAAGTGCAAACCCATTTTCTACGAGATTGAGAACCCAAAGATCTGATGTAACCGATTCCCAATCCCGTAGAAAATGAGTAAGCTGACCCCCTACCGGACCCGCATGATCCAGAATGGTGGATCTAGGGCTGCTTTGCTCTTGCAGGTGGGGGGTGGGTATTATTGGAGGAAGTAGAGGAGGAGGAGGCTTGGCGTCCACGAGCACGGCCCCTCTGTTTACCTCTGTAAGATTTATACAAAGGGTTCTGCTGCTGCTGCTGTTGCTGCTGCTGGCCTTGCTTATAGGAACGAAAAGTGGATCTACCAAATCCCCTAAACTTCCTAATGGCAGAACCTCTAGCCTGAAGACCCAAAGACCTCGCCGTAGCCCGGCTATCTTTGAACCTCTCTAAAGCCACATCCGCTTTCTTCCCAAAGAGGCCTGTCCCGTCAAATGGTAAGTCCATTAAAGTGGATTGTACATCTGCTGAAAAATCGGAAGATTTCAGCCATGCGGCCCTTCTGGTGGCAACAGTAGAACCCATAATCCTGGCAACAGAGTCCGCCGTGTCCATCCCACTCCGAATTACCAAGCGGGCTGCAGCCTGAGTATCGGAGACCACTTCATTGAATTTCTTTCTATCATCCTCTGGAAGCTTAGATGACATTTGTTTCACAGAGTCCATCAATGCATGAACATATCTCCCTAACAGGCAAGTAGCATTAGTAGATTTGAGAGCCATGCTACCTGAGGAGAAAATCTTTTTTGCAGACTGATGCAATTTTTTAGAGTCCTTGTCTGCCGGTACTTGAGGAAATGAACCTGCAGACCTGTTGGAACAAGGCGCCTGTACCACCAGACTCTCTGGAGAAGGATGTGAAGAGAGAAACTCAGGGTCACCAGGTGCCACCCTGTAACGTTTTGCCACAGACCTGGAAACCGCAGGAGCAGTCAATGGTCTCTTCCAGACCTCCATTATTGGTTCAGTCAAAGCCTCAGTGAATGAAAGTGTAGGCTCTATTATAGATGAAGGAGAGTATAAAACCTCTGTGAGGATGTTAGGTTTGTACTCAACAGTAGGTAAGGTCAGATTGAGAAGATCCGCAGCCTTCCTAATTACAACATGGTAGGGTGCCACGTCCTTAGATGGTGCATCAGAAACTGATGGTAAACCCCACTCAGGAGAGTTCCAGACCACTAGCACTATGCAGGTCCTCAAAACAGTCCCCTTGATCTAGAAGTTCACCTTCCTCTACATCAGAATCTTCATACCTCTTTTCCTCCAAGAGGCACTGAGCTCTGCGTCTCGACCACTCCATACGAACCGAAGTCGACGGATCCGGTAACGACTCTGACGGAGCCGGATCCGGCGTCGAACGAGGGCCGGGAGCAGCTGGAGGAAGAGACTCACGAACCGGCGTGGCACCACGATCCAAATCACGAGGTCGATCCGGAGCCGGCGAAGCCATATGCGGAGTCAAAGACCTCGGTGGAGCCGTACCGAGCCAAGGTGTATAAGGCGCCGGCATAAACGGAATAAAAGGAGCCGGGGCGTAAGCCTGAGGAATGCCCAAGTTGTAAGACAATGGACCCATGGCACCAGCCGGTGCACCAGTGGGGTACATTCCTCTTGCATAAACTCCAAACATCGCATTAAGGAAATGCGAGGGGTCCTGTCCAGGACCAGGAAAAGGAGGGTACGAACCTACTGGTTGTTCCGAAGGAGGTTGCTCCGGCATCAGTTCATCCTGGCCCTCTTGATTTACAGGGACTTCTACCGGAGTCGGAGTCCGAGGAACTTCCTCTTCTTCTCATGCTCCGAAGAATGATGCGACTCCGGATCCGGTTCTTGCTCCGGAACCGGGGAACCTCCAAGATATTGTAAAGGAGAAGGAGATACGAAGTCTTTATGATGCTTTCGAGACTTCTTCTTCGAATCCAATGACTCTTTTCCAGAGTGATGTCTCGAGCTATGTTTTCTCCTCTTGTGCTTCTTCTTCAAGGAGCCCGAAGCATGACCCGAAGCCGACTTGGATCCGGACCTCGACCTCTCTCTGGATCTCGACCTCGCTCTGGACCTCGACCTCGAAGCCGATCTCGACCTCGACTTCGAACGCGACTTCTGTCTCGACATCGAGCGTCTGGACGTCGACCTCGAAGATCTCCCAGTCTCTCTTCCCTTTACCTTTGCAAGAAGAAGTTTAGCTTCACATTCTCGTAAGGCCTTAGGATTCATTTTGAAGCAGGATCGACAGTTTTTGACATCGTGGTCCGACCCAAGACACCTCAAACAATCGTTATGCGGATCGGTAATAGACATCATACGAGCACAAGATCCGCACTGTTTGAATCCCGTCTTCCTCGACGACATCCTCGATGAAGAAGAAACACTTAAATTAGAAACAGTAACACAAAATAGTAAGAAGTTACTATGTGTCGCAGAAGATCCCAGAAACCGTTCGCTTCGACGACGCAGAAAAAAGGGAACTGACGTCATCACGCCGACGTGGGTCTAATAAGGAGTCGGTGACGTCAGACGGAGTCGCGCGCGATGCCGTGCTCCTATGACGTTGTTCACGCCGGCGCGCTACGAAGAAAAATTCCGAATGTTGCTGACGCAAGGGGGATATTCACAAAGTGAGGAATCCACAAGGCAGATGTATCTATCAGAATTTCTATTACTTTTTTAAAATAACACTTTCAGAAAGTTTTTATTTTCCTGCCTAAGCCAAATGAGCCATTGTCCAGTGTCACTTGACTGTTGAATGGATTCCCAGTCATGAGATGCTGTTTGCTGCCAGACAGTGTACAAAAAGGCTTGGGTATGCATCGTTGTTTAATCAGGATGACCTGGGTAGCTATACCCAGCCCCTGCCTGAACTTCAAATGCTGACATTGCTCATAACCTAGGCCTGCCTCTCTTTGTCTTCTTCTTCAGGTTGGCTCTAAATCCAGTGGTAGGTGGGAGCTGCCCCAGGACTGTTTTTGAGTGACCACAATGAAGGGTGGGCACTGGGAGCACTGACTAGGGGAAGGATGGTTCTTGCTTGTTGGATTTAGGTTGAGAGAGACACTCTGGAATAGATTATTACAGTAAAACACCCAGTAAGCACTGCAAAAGTGGGCAAGGCCTCGCTTGGGACATTTTACTCCATTGCTTAGGGAATAATGAGGAGTTTTCCCTTCTCACAGGCTGGCGCTGTTCATAAAAGGTGGCATTACCAGGACCCTCCTCAGAACACTCCTGAACCTGTGAAGAATCAGAAGAAGGACTGCCTTGCTGTCTGGAGAATCAGAAGGAAGAATGGATCGCATTGCCTTGACCTCTGAACCCCAGAGGGTACTGCAAGTGTCAATTGTCTGACTAGCTGTTTGGGAAACAGGGACACAAGAAGCTTCCTGTGGCTTTTCATGCAGTTGTCCAGCTGCTGGCCACTGCTGAGGTGATTCTTGACCTGCTGTACTGACCTAAAAGTCCTGGAACCTTTGGTGGTGTCAAAGTGTACTCCTCTATTTCCTGAACCCTGGGACATACACACTTTTTGCCAAATTTCTGCTCTGAGTACTGAGGGGGCACTGGGACCAACCTGCTAAGTGAACCAATGAAGGTGCATCGCTGCTGGGCCACAGATTCAGTGTTCTCCCACTACGTTCTTCTCCGTAGTAGCAAATCCAATCCAGCCGACTTCACGAAGAAGGGGTTGAGACTGCTGGAGCCCTCTTCGACTACAATATGCAGCCTTGCCCCACTGAAACAATCCAAGCTCAAAACAAGTGTCTAAGTGTTAAGGGAGAAATTGCCATTTTGTGAAGGTGGAATTTCTCCTGCTCAGAGTTTTGCCAACAGAAGTCAACTGCATAATGAAGACCTTGTTCAGCAGCTGTGACATGGAGCCCTCTTCCTCCACAGCCTGCTACCCTGCCCCTCTGAGGGTTTTTGACTTCCATCTCAGAGACTAAGGGCCTGATTTATATGGGTGATGGATATCCCATAAGCCAAATTATAAATTCCATTATATTCTATGGGATTTATATTTTGGCGGAAGGGATATCTGTCACCATTGTGATGGAGTAACCAATCCGCGAAGGTCTAAGGGGCTGATTACAATCTTGATGAATGGGATACTCTGTCACAAATGTAACAGATATCCCATTCACCATATTACATTTCCGTGCATTCCTGGTCCCTTTATTCAGTATGCGCTCCATTGCGTCTGGCTTTAAACCTTACCTTGTCCCAGTCAAAGGCAACCAAGTGACATTTTATAAATTATCATGTTCTCTATATTTTCTTAAATTGGTTTGAGATTTTTCTTGTGTTGTGTTTGCACTTTATTACTTTGTGAGTACCGTATATAATATTAATATTTGAGGTGGTGTCTCACCACTCCTACACTAGTACACTAATTTGTTACAGTGCCTTGAGTATGATCCTGCCATGTTGCACAATAATTGCCACATGGGAATGCAGTAGAATATTGTCAGAAAGTGCCTTCCAATGGGTCCTCAAAGTGAGGACATTGATGATGATAATGATAATGGAGGTGAAATCACACCCATACTCATTCCCCATGACAAAATGCCATAAGATCTTCAAGCAGACGCGCATGCCGGGGTGATGTCACCAATGACTGCTTCTGATGTAAATGTTTTATAACAGATATATGTATAGATGTGTTCATATAACTTGTTTTTGAATAGTGAAAACCTAGCCAAAAACAGTTGAATGATGTACAGTGTCATAGTGAAAACCCATCCAAAAGGCAGTGGAATGATGTACAGGGTCAAAGGTAAACATTCAGTCAATGTTGGATTCTGGGATTTGGATTCTGGGAGTTGAAGTGCATGTTTGCTGCATTGTGATGTAGTGTTCTTGTGTAATTAACTATGACAATATGTGCAGTTTTAACATGTTGTCCTTTATTAACCGCTTTAAATGAGAAACATTGCCTATTGGTTGTGTTGCATATTTAAATATTATTGCATTTTTTAAATAGTTGTGAAAATATAATTGAAAAAACTGTTAAATGTAAATATATCTTGTTATGATTGCTCTCTCTGTGATATGCTGTGTTGTATGTACTTATCCTTCACTACTGTGCCTTTGTGTGTGTCTTGTAGAGCCTGCCATGGCCACAAATACATTGCTGTAGGCTTCCCCACTTTCACATGAATCCTTGCAACATTACCACTGTGTTGATCAAATTTTACTGTAGTAGTATGTCAGCCCTTTGGGGCCAATTTACAAGCCCCTTGCAAACTTTACGCCGCCGTTGCATCACTTCTGTGATGCAGCAGTGTTGTAAACAATGCGCCACAATGCAACATCTTTACAATGTGACGCATCTAGGGAGATGCGTCATGTTTTAAAGCCCTGCGCTACATTATACCTGCGTCTGGTATAATATATGCAGGGTGGATATTCCCTCGCAAGGAAGCCTCGTAAAAGTGACATGGTGAAATCTATAAGATTTCATGGAGTCACTTTTACGACACCACAGCTTCAAAACCTTGCGCCTGATTGAAGCAGTCGTAAGGAATGACGCAGCATGATGGGAATAGGCATTCCTGACCATTGCTGGAGTAGCGTTGTGCTTACGACATGACACCAGCTTTGCGCTGCCTTTCCGCCAAAAGATGAGTCACAAATCCGTCTATCCTTGCACCATGGTGCGCCACATTTTAAATGCGACGCATCCATAGTGGTGCAAGGCTTTTTTTCTGTCACGCAATTTAGCTGACGCATCTCTGCTAAAATGCAGAGATGCGCCAGTTCTTGTACATCTGCCCCGTAGTGTCAGTGGCTGTAGCTAACTAATCTGTACTACAATCAAATGCCTAGAGATAATTAACATTGTGATGTTGATGACACCTGTGTGTTGCAGAGTCCTCTGCAGTCTGTCTACACATATTTTAAGCAGCTGGGGTTAATTCACAAAAGCCAGCTCATATGACTAATTTCCATTTGACTTACTACTGAAGTAACCCTGCACTGTTTTTGGTGTACCTTTACCATAGATTGTTCCAGCGCATGGAATTCTGCAGCTCTTAATGTACGTTCCCTTTATGTGTTTTGCTTGAATCTCCAATTTTAGGCATAATTCACAAATATCAATATAAAATTACTTGTAGTGAATTTAAGAGCAAAAGATTCTGTTTTAAGAGTCTCTAGCCCCCTATGTAAGGGGTGGAGACTTGTTAATCGTACTACTGAGTACATATTTCACCCAGCATTGGTGAATCCTAGAAGTGTGAGAAATTCACATAATTTGCTTTTGCGTAGTTACACAATTATTTTTTAGATTACATGAAACTTCACGTAATTATGTGAATTGCATTCTGTTATTTTGTGCTTTATTTTAGCAAGAAATGAAACCTTGACACCAGGATGCATTTCGAGGTAAAAATTCCAAATAGTGCAACAAAAAAAAAGAGCGGCAAACAACAGCTGTTGCATTTGCTGCAAAATGTGGTACATAATTACATAAACATGGTATGAAGGCATAATTACAGGAATTTCACACAACAAAGGTACTGCTAAACTCCCCAATTACGAAAATTACTCCAATATAATAAAAATGTTGCCCAGGCCAATACCATCTGGGTATACAGCGCAAAATAAAATGAGGTGGCAGAAATCCACATCTGCCCCTAAACTTATTTATATCATGACCAGATATAACATCCTCAAAATATTGCAACATAGTTTAAATTTACATACACATTCGTTATTACTGAATATCATGGTCACAAATATTAAAAATATATCATAAAAAATTAGGTAATTCCATAATACATTATTCCATTCCAAGATGCATTAAGGGCCTCATTGTGGTGCGGAGGGAAAGCCATGGTTACCCTGTCGGTGGAAGTCCCACTACCATCAGACTGAAATTGACTGCCTACCACATTATAATGGTAGGCAATCAGAGACACTGACCGCCATGGATCCGACGGGTTCAAGGAGCCCGTAAATTCGTCTGAGGGACTTGTATCCCTACAACTGTGGCGGTGCCTGCTCAGGCACCGCCGTAGGGATCATAATGCCCCTTTCTGCCTCCCATGAGAAGGCAGTCAGAAAGGGACATTGGGGGCGTGTAGCAGGCCCTCCTCCCCCCAGGCCCTCTGACATGGGAACTGGGGGGGCACTATGTGGCAGGCACCAAATGGTGCCTGCCACATAGTGCAGAGCTATGTACAGAGTGTATCCTTTATACCGCGACATGTGCTGCAGCCTGCAGCTCACGCTGTAATACAAAAGATACATATTGCGGCCGTCTTGAAGGTGGTTGCATACTAATTCCTATGGCGGAACCGCTAACAGGCAGTCGGGCAGTCCCATTTGCGAAAGGATGGCGGTCGGACGAAAGTCCAACCAACATCATAATGAGGCCCTAAGTACCTTAATAACATGAAACCGTAATGGCTAGCCCCTCTTTGTTTTTATTTTAGTCCATTTGACTATTCAAGGCATTTCCAATCCAAATTGTTTATCAGTACTGGGATGAGGACAAAAGGAGAGGGATTATAAAAGAAGTCAACACATGTTTCACTGAATCTTCCTACCTCCTCAGAACACTGCCATTCATTCTTTAGTGTTTCCAGCTTGCATGAAAACATGGGACAACTGTATACTTCCTCAAAGGTGTTTGCACAGACTATTGAAAAAAAAAAAATGTGATCCATAAATATTGTGTCAAGAATATCGGGACAACATATATTATTTAATATCGTTCTAACAATATATCAATGTAGTAAATATCATTGTGTGCAATATCGGTTGTTAGTGTTAATTAGTATATAATTTATTGTGCTGTGTATTATTGTATGTGTTTTTATATTTGTGTACTTAACAAAGTGTTTTTTAGAAATGTGTACATTTAAATCTGTTTTATGTATATAAATAACAGTTCAACATTTTTTTTAGTAGAAGGAAAATTCATTACAAGAACGGAGGCTACATTATACCCTCTTTTCAATGCATCTCCAAGCAGATAAGATTGTTTTCCTTCATTACCATTATTCATTTTTATCTCTATTTTGAAGTACCCTTGTGTGTGGATTAACACCACCCCACCTTCCTACTGCCTCTATACTGATCTCCAATTTATGGAGATCTCCCTACACCCCCTTCCCTAGTCCCATCCTTGCGTGACTGACCAGATTAACCTAACTTTTCTTTCAGTTTATGTACTATTTCTAATGTGTGAATATATTTAAAGATTTTTAGATGTTTAATCAAACCTTAATATTTAGTTTTTTGTGTAAACGATTATTTCATCCTTGTTCTACTTCCTAATGCCATAATGAGCTTACCTAATGTCTTCGTTTAACTCCAGTTTTTCTCCTCTTTCCACCGATGCAGGCTGCACACTCCCACGCGTCGCTGCATCATTACCTTCTATTATTTCGCATTTCATCCGCAAGTAGTTATTGTTTTACAAACGTATTCTTTAAAAAAAAGGGTTTTAGCAGGAAATCCTCATTTAACTGGCAGGCCTTTTCAAAATTCTATTACAACATTAATTATAAAAAGAGAGGAGTTATTCGCTTGACATTCCTTCATCTATAAACCTTGTCACTAATATTAAGGGAAATCCTCCCTAATTATCTTTCCTTAAAGAGCTTTACCACTTTTTACAAGTTAACATTTCCTACATACCATGTCTGACTCTGACTCAGACAAGGCTTCTGTCCCTACTCCAAACATACACAACAAAGCCCGGCAAAAAACCCTTCATGAGGAATTGAGGTCCTGCATGTTTGAGACCTTAAGTTAGATCATGTCCTCTAAAAGGTCATTCCCTGATGAGGACGAAATCTCAGAAATTCCAAACCCCTACTCTGACAAGATCACTGATTTAAGGGGTAAAAGACTTAAGAAAAGTAAAAACATTGATAAGAGCAATGTAGGAGGTCCAAGCACCTCATCAATTCAGGGAGGTCTTAGCACCTCAACTTCTAACGGAGGTCCTCGTACCTCAAACTCCCAAGGTGTCCCTAGCGGCACAACTAATCTGGGTGTCCTTAGCGCCACAATTTATCTAGGTGTCCCTAGCGGCACAAAATATCATAATGCTCTTTACAATTTGGGAGATAATGATTCTAATGATATAGAATCCTCATACACACCTGATGAGTATGTCTTTGATCTTGATGAAGATGATCAAGAATTTTACAATCCATAAGATGAACTACCATCATCCTCTAATGACATCATTCTTGACCCCTTAGGGGAGGAAATGTATTCCCCATTAAATCTGAAACACCCAAGAAGTTCTGAGTGGTTCCCTCAGGACCACGTCACAAAATTCATCAAAAAATGGATATGAAACCTATTAGAAAGGGGCACTCGTAAAACCCTTAGAGCTGAATGCTCTAGACCTTCTACTGAAGTAGCTAGCCTGGTGGCTCAAGAACCTAGACGTGTGAAACGGAAAAGCAATCTTTGCTTCAAAACCAGAGTTTGTTTTAGAATCAGATGTGAGCATTCATGGCTGGGGAGCTTGCCTTCTCAATCAGAACACTGGTGGTATCTGGTCACAAGGGCAATCATGTCACCACATAAATTATTTAGAACTAACTGCTGGGCTTTATGCCCTCATGAGCTTTAAACACTTTCTCCAGGGGAAGTCAGTCATTCTAAAGCTGGACAACATGTCAGCGGTTGCCTATATAAATCGTCTAGGAGGCACCAAATCTGCAGATCTCTCGAATCTAGCAAAGAAACTTTGGATGTTCTGTCTGGAACACAAGATCGCTCTCAAAGCGGAATACCTTTGTGGAAATCGAACATCTTTGCAGACAGGAATAATGGTAATGAAGGAAAATTAGCTTCTCTGCTTGGAGCCGCATTTAAAAGAGGGTATAATGTCAGCCTCCGTGTCTTTAATGAAATTCAGATTCTCTAGTCATGTTAATATGGGAATCGCAATTGTTTTTTGTGGGATAAGTGTGGGTGGATTTTATTTAAATGTATATTTTTAATTGAAATGTATGTCATTAATTTTGAAAATATGCAAATTAAAAATATGGTCTTTTAATGAATTTTGTATTATTAATATTTGTTTATGCATTTTTATTTTCACTATCATTAAGCTACATTTATAATAAAACAAAATACTTTTTTTTAAATAACATGTTTTGTAAAAAAACTTTATATTTTTTGAATTTTTAAATTTGGAATAATAGTTTCTTATTTTATGGCTTACAGTTTAGGAATGCTAGAAAAAAATAGGAAGTATTTAAACTAAATTGTAATAAATATTTTTTCTATTTTAATATTTAAATTTGTATATATAGGTTTGTAGTCTACGGTATTTTGAAAAATAATTCTTAAATGTATTTTATAGTAAAAAAATACATGTGTTTGAGTGTGTAGCATTTATTGGGTATTTAAGTTGTTCAATATGTATTACGTTGTTTAAAATTACTTATATTGAAGTGCCTATAGTAAATGTTACCTCTTATTATATCTCACCCCTTTAGTGTCCAGCACCTTCCACAAATTAGTTTAGATTGGAGTGGGAATAGTGAATGTAATACCCCTTTAGTCTTCAACACGGTCACCCATTTATTGTCCAACACTTTACACAAAATGGTTTAGATTAGAGTGGTAACAGTAAAGGTCACGTTTTTAGTGTCCAACACCTTCCTGAAATTGGTTTGAATTGGACTGGTAATAGTAACTGTTTCTCTTTAGTATCCAACTCCTTCCCAAAATTGGTTTAGATTGGAGTCAGAATAGAAAATGTAACCTGTTTAGTATGCAACACCTTAGGCAAATTGATTTAAATTGGAGTGGGAAGAGGAAATGTAACCACTTTAGTGTCCAACCCCTTATCCCAATATGGTTGGATTGGAGTTGCTACAGTAATTGTCATTGCTTAAGTGTCTATCACATTTTCACTTTAATTTGCATATTGTAGAAATAGTTTGTGCTCTTCATTACAATTGTTGGTCATGGGAAATATAATAAAAACACAATTAACAATATCTTTGTATGGAAAAATATTATCAATTACATTTTTTTATGTAATAAACACATCACACATTTTAATCTTTAAAGGCGTAACTATGATGTTGGTCGGACGAGAATCTATTTTACAATTGCAGCTTAAGCAAAGGGCGGAAAGCCTACAGCACAAGCTACAATTATAACATGGATGTTTGCAAACATCCCTGCACACAGAGCAGGGATTTTAGGGGAGCATCATAATTGCCACCCAGCCCTCATACCGGAGGGCTAGGGTTGAAGGGGGTCCTGTTAGGGGCCCCAAAAGTCACTTTCTGCCTGCCTTTTCATGGCGGGCGGACTACCATGATAGGGCAGCAGGAAAATGACATCATAATTCTGATGGGGGAGCCAACGCTGGCTCTGCTGTCGTTATGGGATTATCATTCTACTCATCGGAAGGAGAGCAGAATTCCCCCTCTGGTTTCCAAGTGCTCGGTTGGATGGCTTTACACACAACAACATAAATGGACCCTTAGTTATTTTATCATACTTTATTCATTGTATATTTTGACTTTTTTTTATATATTTATCAAAAAGAAACATTACTAAAAAATGAAGTATTTAAAACATTTCTTTTTCTTTTTATTAATAAAAAGTATGTAGATTGTATATGCATAGGGGCTTATTACGATGTTGGTTGGAGTTGCCTCCGATTGACACCGTCTCGGGACCAACCATCCTCCAGTGGGTGGTTCCGACCACCTGATTACGATGCGACCGAACACTGTTTGTTCGCATACTTACTTTTCTCTATGGGAGCTTGTGTTACAGCCATAAACTGGCCATAATATAGGCTCTTATAGGATAATGGGTGTGTGTGTTAAACCCTGTACCCTGTTAACACATACCTCACGCTGCCTGTCACACAGTGCAGAGTTTTATAGGGGGTACCTAGCCCTTGACCACCAACCATAGGCCACGGAGAAAAGTGGGCCCCCAAAGTCACTTTCGAACAGCCTTTCCGAGTCGGAAAGTCCGGCACGGAAAGGCTATGGGAAACCGACATGATAATCCCTATGGCGGTAATCGGGCACTCGGACCGCAAACCAACCATGTCTGTCGGAAAAGCCTCCAACTGGCGGTCAGAGGCTTTCCTACTGACAGCATAATCAGCCCTATTTAAATGCATGTTCTACATTTTTTACTTTTGTTTTACATGTTTAACAGTTCATTAACATCTCTTATTTTTTTAAATATACACATTTTCAATATTATTTCATCTTACGTTTTACCTCAATACCTCAAGGTATCTCAACTGTGCTTTTGCTATTATGCTGCCTACCTACTTTCCTAACATTTAATCCTCAAAGTATCAGAGACGCTGGTTTGCAAATGTTTATTGTTGCATATAAGATCACATGTATCAATCTATATTACATGTCACATGTTAGAATGCTGTCTGTAAGTGTATAAATATAAAAATATCATCCAAGGGCCAATGATATAAATTAATCTGCAAATATACACATATATACATATACATATACAGGTATGTTACACCAACCATTTATCATGTGTTGGGGAGTTTAGATTGAAATGACTACAACTACCTTAAGGCTCAGTTACTGTATCTCTAAATAAGATGCAATAGTGCAATAGTGATCTTGCCCATTCTCACTAGTCTGCCTAGTTATAAATGTAGTTCACTTATCATTTAGGTTACCATTTGTCAAGTTTTGAGGCGTTCAGATTGAAATGACTTCAACTACCATGAGGCTCTGTTACTGTAACTCTAAACAAAATGCAATAGTGAGCTTGCTCATGCTTACTAGTTTGCCCTGTTGCAACTGATGTTCACCACTCATGGTGTAGTGAGGTTGGTGGATTGACTGCAGACATTGCTAAGTTAGCGCAAGTTTGTCTGCCATGCTGCTGCTGTTGCACACGTTACTACATGACTTTATTTTCACTAAGACTCTGCTTGTGCCTGCTCACATGAGAACTAGCCGCCCTTCGCATTCCTTGCTGTCCTCTGTGGTTTTTATCTGTACATGATGTGCAAGGTCGAAAAACAATGTCCCTTGTTATTCTGCTTTGGTCAGTCCCCCGCACCTAGACATAACACGAAGCACAGCTGCCCTCATGAAAATCGAATGCTTCTAATATTGCATGCATGCATGTTCAAGGCACTTGGAGAAAAACCTATCCAGAGAGAAGAGCTGTGCTTGTCTGGAGATGTAAACCTTTACATCTAGACTTGGAGGTATGGGGTCCCCCTGACAAAGCACAGAGGTCTTCTTTTTTTAAATTATAAACTAGTTCCTATCCAGCCCTGAACAACTCAAACCCCCAAATAAATCTAAATCCATTCAGATATTGGAGACCAAATCTTCACTCCAATTGCTCTTTTCCTTCTCCCTTTAGTTTTATAAATTGATAGCTCTAAATTGTACATTGCTAGCATCCTTGAGCGCTAATTTATAAAAGTGGGTGGATCAGGACTAATCCAATTGTTAGTAATACAAGCATGTGCCACCACCATACTTATAAATAAAAAAGAGATTGTAGCTCTAGGTCTTGTGTTTGCCACATTATCTGACCCTACCCCAATTAAAACTAATTCTTCCGTTATTATCACAGGGGATCCTATTATAATTCCCCAAAACAACTCAATTTCCCTAAAAAAATCCCCTAACTTTGTGCATGAAAAAAACATATGAATTGAGTCTGCAGCATATACGCCACATCTATTACATTTGACACCAACTGATGTCCCCCATTTTGAAATCTTCTATGGTGTATAGTATAAGTCATACAGGGCCATATAATGTTGACTACACGTTCTCCCTGTCATCAGAACTTGATTAGCAAGCTCAAGAGATTCCTTTATATTAACATCCACTATCTCCAATTTTCTTTCCCATTTCATTTTACAAGAATCTAAATCATCAGGAAATGTTTCTACTAATTTTAAATAGAATTGGCCAATTGGTGTTCTTCTCTTCACTTTTTCAATTAACAGGATCTTTACAAACTGTTGTTCATTTCCAGACCTTTGCCTAGCAAGAAAACTACGGATTTGGAGATATTTGAAAAAATCATGTTTGCCTAATCCATAACTCTTCTGTAGATCTGCAAATTCTACAAATTGGTCATCATCACTCAAATCCTACAGACGTCGTATTCCTTTTAGGCCCCATCGATTTGACACATGTTCCCGAAAAATTATAGAAAGCAGCCCAGGAGCTGCGAATGGGGTATAGGCGTTCAAATTTGAGACCCGTAACTTTCCTTTAACTTGCTTACAGGCTAAATAAGCTGCCTTCAGTATTTAGATTTTTTTTTTTAAATAACTGGGTTTGATTACCTTAACTAGGCATTCATTAGTCTCATCCCCCAACCCAAATTCATATATTGATGGTCTATGACATGGCAAAAGCTCAGCCCTATCCCTGACTACCAAGGGACTAATATATTGCATCATTGCTGCCCAGTCATACAACATAAAATGTGGAATGCCACAGCGATGTCTTGGTAGCACCATCTTCTTGAATGCCTTTCCGTGTCTACTGTACCACTATAAGAATCTAGAGCAGATCCACTCTAATTTGTTAAAACATGACAAAGACAACTCTAGGGGGATTGCTCTAAACATATATAAGAATTTGGGTAACACCCGAATTTTTAATACGTTACATCTCCCGTGAAGGGATAAATGAAGATGGTCCAGCCTCTCCAGTGTTGAATTCACCTTCTCCATCACTGGGTTAATATTCAATTCTGGAATATTACCAACAGACGTTGTAATTTTAATTCCAGATATGTTACTTCTGGGACTATTACCATATTTGCCGGGGGGTCACCACCTGAATAGAGGAGTTGAGTTTTTTCTATATTTAATTTATAGCCAGATAAACACCTGAACTGCTAGCCAATGTCTTAATTGCGGGAAGTGCAGTAATAATATCCCTTGTGACAACGACTATGTCATCGGCATAGGCTACCGCTCTATACTCCATATGCCGAAGTTGGACTGATTTTATATCTGTATGGTGATTTAATTCAATATATAATGCATATAAAAGAGGGGAGCACAGGCACCCTTGCCTTGTGCCCTTGCTGATATTAAATGAGCACAACTCTTGTCCAGAAATTTGAATAATGGCTTCCGGGCAAATATATAATGTCTTAACTGCTTGACATAACTGGGGGCAGAATCCTTTCAATCGCAAAACCTCCCACATGTATGGCCAGGAAAGCCTGTCGAATGTCTTCTTGGCATTCAACAGGATTACCCCCAATGTAGTCTCAGTTGCTTGTGCCCAGTCAATGAGGGATATTACTCATCTCACGTGTTCTGCAGAGTCCCTTCCTGGGATAAACCCATGTTGAAAGTTAGAAACTAAGGCAGAAATAACTAATACTAAACGCTGAGCATTAACCTTAGAATAAATCTTGCTATCAGAATTGATTAAGGAAATCTGTCTATATGATGTTGGAAGTTAATCAGGCTTATCCTTTTTTAAAAAGACAATAATAGTTGTTTTTCGCCAAGACTCTGGCGCGATTCCCCCTTGAACGGCCAAAAACAGCATCATATGTTCTGGTCTTAAAACTTGACGAAAGGTCCTATAAAATTCAAGGGGGATGCCATCCGGACCCACAGCCTTACCTGCTGCAAGTGACATTATTGCCCCTTCTACTTCTTCCCAGGTTATATCTGCTGCTATTTCCTCAGCTTGCTCTTGTGTAAGCTTTTTGACTTCAATATCCAAGTTAAACTACTTCATTTTCTCTTCTGGCTCTATCATTTCATCTTCTGAGTATAATTTGAGATAACATTTGCGGAACTCATTGAGCACTTCCCCTGGGGTATCTTGTGCCTGGCCAAGATGATCCTGAATCCTATTGATCCTATTTACAATTTCCTTCTGACGTAATATTTTCGATAGGATCCTGCCAGAGTTTACCAGCTTCATAAATTTCGGATCTATGCATAGCGATGTTTGTCGCTAATTTCATAGCAAATATTGATATATCTTCATTTTTTGAACTGCGATATCTTTTACATTTTTTCCATATTTTGGTGCCTGATTACCGCCCCCATAAGTTCTGTTTCTAATAACCTTAGCTTATTCATCCCATCCTGAAATTCACCACACATTTTACACTGCTTAACGAGAGAATAGCATAGTGTTTCCCCCCGGATCCCGGCCTTAAATGTGTCCCAGACGATATCAAGTGAAGTGGGAAACTTGTATTAATTTTGTGTTGGTATATTGGAAACCCTGCCCATGTATATATTTCTGATATTGTTTCTTTCTTTTTATCTGCTTTTCTTTTTATGTGCTGTTTATGAAAACTCATGTATTCTCTTGTTTGTCCGAATTGTATTATAACAGTGTGTTGCCATCATTATATGCGCTGCCTTGAATAAAAGGGGTAACATTTCAATAAAAATATATTAAAAAAAACATAATAAACTTGTTCCTAGCACGGGGAGGGTGGCAAGGCACAGTAGGCTGTTTTTCACCAGTTTTATAAAATGATATCCCTGTTCATATTCTATGGAATTGTAACAATGCTCACTATGTTGTTTTATGCTTTCTACTGTTAGTAATAGCATGTGTACTGCATTTTAGGACACGTTAGTAAAATAAACATTTTAAACAATACAGTGTCTCTGATTACTCATGTTGTGCACAAGTATGAGTGATTGAGCGAAAGAGTGTTCTTTCTCCTGCGATTCTGAGAGAGTCGGAGTGACATGTTCTGGGTTGTCTAATCATTGGTAGCTTCGCTGTAGTACAGAGAATGAATGAGACACTATAGCTAGTCGGATTGGGATTTTGGGCACTAAGGTGGTTAGTTGGTACACCACTATACACGAGGTCTTGGTTTCCTGCGCATAGTTCTGTATATCTGCAGAATCACTGCAACATGGTGCAATCAACGTTTTGTCTGCTTCTTATTTGCGAGACCGTTGAGTAGTGCTTGTGCTTGTCCACAATTCCCTCACTTCTGTTTCCGGAAACAGCTGTGATGGTGTAACCCCCTATGTTGATATTTTCATAGGTTCTTTTAAGATTGATGTTATTAAAAGGTTTATTTATTATTTCTTAAGCCTTTGTTGCGCTGCCACGCATTAGGTTGTTAGACCATCTTTGTCTTCATGGCTGCGGTGGATAATGCCGCGCATAGCCGCGGTGCACTCCATCAACATTTGACCGCATATGGAGTGCAAAACGAGGGTGTCGATCTTATCTTTGTGGTAGAAGCTGATCCTGCTCACCACTTTGAGCTTTTTTATTCTTGGGTCACTTCTCCGGTGGTAGATGGAACTTATAATTTTTTCGATGTATACCATTTTATTACCTTTATTTTGGCCACTAGGGCCATGAAAGTGTAAGTCAATAAAACCAATAATGAACACTTTTAATTAAAACTGTGAATGCCTCACAATCATCTCCTTGTACAGAGATCATCCCACAAAAGAAAAAGAAAAAACACACAGTACATAAGAGTTACAGCAGGGATATAAAATTATACATGATCCTGTCTTCAAGCCGTTAAAAACAAAATAAAAACAACCATCCGAGGATAAGTTGTGATCTAAAATTTTTACAGAAGATAAAACTATAGGATTGAGGTGCAGAGCCCAAGCATGAGCACACAGTTACTGGACCAGCGCAAATTCACTGCATTTGTTCTTCCCCATGGGATCTACTTTAAACAGGCCCGCCGAATATGCCGCTTGCAATTTAAAAATCGTCATACAGCAAAGACAATTGGTGGATGGGTGTCGTACTTTAAAACTCTGTAGGCCTCTATACCGAGCACAAAGCGTGAATTCTTACATAATTGGATTAACCAATGCTTGCGCGGCAGCCGATAGACAGGACAGGGGAGCAGGACATGTAGTTCAGACTCTTCCTTATAGTTACATGTAAGACATTCACCAGTTTGCTCTTTCACCCATTTACTAGTATACGCTAGTAGTGTAAGAGTCGCAAGTCTGAGTTGCACATACAATTTCCTGGCCAATGGGGGTTGGATGAAATCCAGAAAAATTTCCTTGCTGTATACATCTTTTACTAGCATAAAGTCTGCTGTAAAACGACCACATGAGGCACTTTCTTGTATAGACATTAGATTAGCTAAACTATAACATTTAACTAGTTCCAACCTAGAAATCGTGGCACATGATGCCTCGGGCGTTCTCCAAAGGTCCGGCTTGCCTAGCTTAAAGGCCAGGTCCCTTTTGTGACAAAGCCAGGGAATTTTCTTTATGGTGCAGACAGATAAGAGCTCTTTTAGCTCAGCCCTGTAGACAAACAGCTCTGGGGTCACCCGTAACCTCCACCAGAAAGTTAATGGTCTCAGGGCTATCTCCTCATCAAGGGGCCTAATACCCTGGTCCATGCGAAGGGGTGTAAGGGGAGTACTACGGGGTAGGCCTATGAGCTGATGCATAGTTGTTCTCCACCTTCATTATGTTGATGGTAGGGCAATGCCCCCACAACCAATGTTGCCTCTATTTTTTTTCCTTTGTGTGCGGCAGTGGAGGGTCTCTGTGCAGTGCAACCATGGCAATGTGCGCCAGGAACCAGACCGCAAGTGTGTGCAGTGCCAAATGTCACTCTAAACGTTTTCTTAAAAAAGTAAAAAGATGGTACATTACTTGAAGATACATTTAAACAAAACACAGAACAAGCCATGGTAGGGCGGCCTATTCAAGGGAGTTCCTCAAATACTAAATTAGATGCTTTCATCTTATTTTGCCATACAAAATAGTTCAAGAAACGCATGCCTTTGAAAACACAGAACAAGCCATGGTAGGGCGGCCTATTCAAGGGAGTTCCTCAAATACTAAATTAGATGCTTTCATCTTATTTTGCCATACAAAATAGTTCAAGAAACGCATGCCTTTGCCCAAGTAGCGTGGTATTAGCAGACCCCAGACCTTTACTATTTCATCTTTTTCATGTAATTCAGCTACAAATTCATGCTCCCTATCTTCTCCAGATGGAACTGAAGTGCTGTTTATAGAAATAAGCAAAAAACACAGTTGGTGGACAGAATGTAGAACAATGTCATACATTCACCCCAGTACAAGGATCTGGGCCTAAACCCATCGTTTTTTTGCACTCCACAGCACCCTGGGTTATACACTGGCTATATGCAAATCAGCTCTGACCCTGTGCCTCATGGGAACAGTCCAGTCCGAACTACCAAGCCATGTCTTTCCCAGACCGGAATCAAGCATCCAAGGACCGGTTTCTGGCTATCAGCCTTCATCAGCCTGGATAGCTTGACTCCAGTGGTGTGGAGAGCCTGGGACTCACGTCCGAACATCCCCAGCCCCGCTCGGGGTGAAAATTGCAAAAAACACAGTTGATGGACAGAATGTAGAACAATGTCATACATTAACCCCAGTACAAGAATCTGGGCCTAAATCCATCATTTTTTTGCACTCCACACCACCCTGGGTTAGACACTTGCTATATGCAAATCAGCTCTGACACTGTGCCTCATGGGAACAGTCCAGTCCGAACTACCAAGCCATGTCTTTCCCAGACCGGAATCAAGCATCCAAGGACCGGTTTCTGGCTATCAGCCTTCATCAGCCTGGATAGCTTGACTCCAGTGGTGTGGAGAGCCTGGGACTCACGTCTGAGCATCCCCTGCCCACTCGGGGTGAAAATTGCAAAAAAGACAGTTGATGGACAGAATGTAGAACAATGTCATACATTCACCCCAGTACAAGGATCTGGGCCTAAATCCATCGTTTTTTTGCACTCCACACCACCCTGGGTTAGACACTGGCTATATGCAAATCAGCTCTGACCCTGTGCCTCATGGGAACAGTCCAGTCCGAACTACCAAGCCATGTCTTTCCCAGACCGGAATCAAGCACCCAAGGACCGGTTTCTGGCTATCAGCCTTCATCAGCCTGGATAGCTTGACTCCAGTGGTGTGGAGAACCTGGGACTGACATCTGAGCATCCCCAGCCCACTCGGGGTGAAAATTGCAAAAAACACAGTTGATGGACAGAATATAGAACAATGTCATACATTCACCCCAGTACAAGGATCTGGGCCTACATCCATCGTTTTTTTGCACTCCACACCACCCTGGGTTAGACACTGGCTATATGCAAATCAGCTCTGACCTTGTGCCTCATGGGAACAGTCTAGTCTGAACTACCAAGCCATGTCTTTCCCAGACCGGAATCAAGCATCCAAGGACCGGTTTCTGGCTATCAGCCTTCATCAGCCTGGATAGCTTGACTCCAGTGGTGTGGAGAGCCTGGGACTCACGTCTGAGCATCCCCAGCCCACTCGGGGTGAAAATTGCAAAAAACACAGTTGATGGACAGAATGTAGAACAATGTCATACATTCACCCCAGTACAAGGATCTGAGCCTAAATCCATCATTTTTTTGCACTCCACACCACCCTGGGTTAGACACTGGCTATATGCAAATCAGCTCTTGTGTGAGGGGTATCGTGTTTATATCCACCCACTTCTTTAAAGTACTTTTACTTTATGTCTGTAAGTTATACTATTTTAACGTGTACGCCAAGAAATAATGGTGTAATTTCTGGTATTTATAGGTTTCCCTTGACTTCCTTGCTCGATTTTGCTTGCGTTAAAGTGTCACTCAGTCGTTGAAATGTCACTCATAATTACACTGAGATTATAAAATGTCACACATGGCAATCTGAAACCTTGGCAGCTATGTATTCATGTTAATCACAGCCCCTTCAGGAGCTGTGATTAACATGAATACTTAAGCAAAAGCCAACAATCTTCCCCGCACTTTACTAACAAAAGAGTAGAGCAAGTTTAAAAACAAAGCGTGTACTTTCAGAAAGTACACGCTGTATTTCGCGGTGTGGGGAAGACTGCGGGCTTTTGTTGAAGTATTCACGTTAATCACAGCTCGTGAATGGGCTGTGATTAACACGAATACTTAAACAAAAGCCCACAGTCTTCCCCGCACAGCGCTGTGCCAAAACATTCAGCAAGTGCCCCAAGCCAGCCTTACCTGCACTACTGCTGGCAAAAAGAAGTGTTTTCCGTGCCGCTCGCTTTTTAAAGTGGCAGCGCAAATTCTTTTTCGGGATGTCCTGTGTGAGCGCGTTCCGAACACGGGAGTGCGAGCTCACAGGAAGAGAGGTGCACGCGCTCACACCTTATCGGAAACAGTGCCCACAACTCCACCCCGTATAATGTGGCACCATTTGCTTGTGCTTTGTAAATTTCCACCACGGGGGCGGCTGGTTTAAAAACTGAGGTTCTGTGTAATTTCATTATACCGCCCACTGTCTGGTTTAGCCTGAGTCTTGCTTTGTCCAACTGTGGACCCCATTCAAAATGCTCTGACAGGGTAAATCCCAGATAATCAAATATCTTCAATCTTTCGAGAGGAATGCCGTGTAAAGAAGGGTTGTGTTGGGAGGGTTGAAGACCATATATTTGTTTTTTGTTAAGTTGAACTCCAGCCCTTGTAGCTTACAGAAATTGGCGAAGCCATCAAGAGTGCGCTGAATACCCACAGGTGTTTTTCAAAGTAGCAGGGTATCATCTGGAAACATCAGCACAGGGACCTTCTCAGGGACTAACTTGGGGGCACCATTGTCCCCCTTTTTTTTAAGATGGTCAATAAGACCATTGCTAAAAAGACAAAATAAAGTAGTGGCTAAAACACATCCCTGCCATACCCCTTTTTTGACAGGAAAAGAAGGAGTTGCCCATATTTATTTGCATCGTACTTTTGTAACATTTTCCAAGTAAAGCCTCTCTAAAACATTTAAGAGATAGGGAGGGATCCCGAGGTCGCTCAAAACCTCCCAGAGTTTCTCCCTGGGTACAAGAACAAAAGCCGACTTCAGATCGACAAATATTAGATAGAGGCTGCTAAACTTTATAGTCACTGTTTTCCAGAATAATAGTTGCAGTCAGAATATCTGGTCTACGGTTTACACATTTGTTCTGAAGCCTGCCTGGTAGGGACTTAATATTTGTTCTTCTTCCAACCAACCCTGAAGGCGGTCCAGAATCACCCAGCCAAAAAGTTTTTGGGTAATATCAAATAAACTAAGCGGCCTATAGTTGGAGGGTGAAAGGGGACATCCTTTTTTGAATATGGGAACTATCTCAGCCCAGCGCCAGGTATCGAGGGGATCCATGCCCTACAGGTTGGCGTTAAATAGGGCACACAAGTATGGGATCCATATTTTGGGTTCCTCATGAAAGAGGTCCCCCGGTAATTTATCTAGACCTGGCGCTTTATTACGGTGATGCCCACTTGTAATCTCCATGTCCCCCAACTGGTGGCACTCCAGTGCCATGCTGGTACTAACGATGTTAACAGAACCACCATCCCTAGAAGAGTACAATGACCCAAAGTGAGTGCCAGGCTTCAGGCGCTATTTTGGGCTCAATGGCCTATCTCCCTTCCCTGTCACCCGAGCTTACTATTGTCCAAAAAATGTTCAGATCTTTATCATTCAGGGCAATCCTGAGCATTTCCCACCTCTGTAGTTCCCAGGTTTTTTTTCCCTGCTAGATGGTCCGTTTATACCTGGCCCTAGAAAGTTTCATTTGTGGCCTGTCCTTCACCTTCACTACATCCAGAAGGTCCTGCTTTGCCTTACAACACTTGTCATAGAACCAAGTGCATTTTTTCAGTTACTTTCCCTAATACGTACAACTGGGAAAAATAGTTTCACCAGTTTTGAGGTAAGCTCTGCATGTATTTTCCCTGCCTTGTCTAAATCCAAGGTGGGATCCTCCACCTATGTTGCCTCCCACATTTTAGTTATAAATGGAATTGCTAGTTGATAGACTTTAGCCAGTTTGAAGGGAGACTTTTGTATGTCGCCCCATCTGACATTTCTTCTGTTGTTTGTCACTGTTTTGCACTGGTCACATTTAGAGGGACAGAAGGAGGTTTAGAGAAGGCCATTATTTTATCAGGGCATTGTGATCACTATCCTGCCTTTGTGTGATGTAAAAATCAAGAATCTTATCTCAAAGTCTTGTTTCCACCGTGATGTAGTCAACTAGGGAGGCTTGACCTACTCTATTAAATGTGGGCTGCCCTGGCTGGTCGGATTTAGTCTGACCATTACATGCCTGTAACGATAGAGCTAGAGTGTGTGAGTTGAGCTGCATGGCCAGTGGAAACCATGCTTTGATGGGAGTATTCAGGGGATCGGGTATAGACCAGTAAAGATCTTTTCTGTTGGGACAGAGTAGGATGGATCGGTGAGGGGTTCAAAATGGCAGTTAAAATCACCCCCTAGAATCAGCCATATCCCTGGATCCAAGGTTGGGATAAAATGTCCCAGATGGGCAATGGTGCTAGATTCTTGGCTGTTATTAGCAGGACGAGAATACACGTTGAATAGGGCAATTTTTGTCTTTGTGGGAAAAGAGAGCAGGACACACTGGATGTCATTTGTGGGGGTTATTATCTGCTCTGCTCTACAGCCAAGGTGGGTGCCCACCCAGATGGATATGCCGCCAGATGGTCTCCTCCCCCCTATGGTTGCTACATTATTGAATGAGGCAAAACCCACCCGCTGAAAGTGTTCCCTCGCCCAAGTCTCCTGGAAGATACAGATATCATGTTTATCGACAAACTCACCCCATTTGGGGCAGGGTAGTTTGTTTTTAAGACCTGCCATGTTCCATGATAGTATCCTCATCCTGTTTTCATGCCCACTTTCCCCACTCACAACCTCAGAGGCACTAGAACTCTGTGATGGAGAGGCACCTGAGTGGCCTGCACAACACCTATCTAGTACCCTCTCCGGTTCATTTTCTCTGTTTGTGTCACCTAGTAAAGCGTAGAACATAACATCAGGGGTCCTGCTTAATTTAGTTCTACCTCCTTCCGGAGCATTCCACTGAGGGGGGTTTAAACTACTACCCCTAGTAGTTCGTTTCAGGCCGCACCTCACTATGCCCGTGGTGTCGTTTCCTACCGTTTGTGAATCTCCACCATTAGATGGTCCCTCCCCCAGTCAATCTACCTCCTCCAGAGTGTAGTATCTGTTGTTCACTGCGATGTTAAGTGGGGGATGCCTATTGTGGGCAACACAGCTTCCCTCGTGTGGGGCCCTAGGCCAGTTACTGGAATTAAAGGAGGTGCAAAGCTTCTTATGTACGTTTGGTGTTGTAAGTAGAAAAAGTGTAAACAGAATTGGACTGGCCCACTGTGTGGAGATAATGGAATGTTAGTTGGTATTCCAAGTCACTTGTAAATTGAGCTTACTCAGCTGGGCACAAGAGGCTTTGTTTATAAACCCCTCACACACCAACCTGGTTGGTGTCATGCTTCATCATCGGGGTCCAACCAGGCAGTCGAGTGCCGCCTGGTTGTGCTTCAACGCCTGACTACAGCGGAGCAGGTGTGGTGCAATTGTGTGATGTGGTGAAGGTGAGTAGTAAAATACATCTCTGGGGATCCTTGCCCAATATTTTATTAGTGGCGGCCCAGGGTGTGAGATAAAAGTATGTGGTACAACTACAAGTAGAAAAATTAGGACTACTTAGTTGTCTAGGTGTTGGCGGTCTACATGTTTCAATCCCTAAGGAAGAGTTTACGGGACTTTCATCAGGACCAGGTAGTGAGTGGCAAAAAGTGGTGCCACGTGTGAATAATAACCTACACACGCGCTAAGGTGTGTGGAAAAAGGTTAAAAATGCAGTTTGTTAGACTTACATGTACTGCAGTGAAGCGAGAAAAATCCTGTAGGGAGGAAAAGAGAACAATGCACAATAAGACCTTATCAGGATATGCTAAAGGCAGTGCCAACCATATAGGATCTGGTGAGGTATGGCATGCATGACTGTGCCTATGTTGTTGAGAACAAGTGAGGATCGCTGGAGCATGCGGTGAGGGCATGCTGGCTAGAACAGGCTACATGCGTAGTACACAGTGAATCACCATCAACTCTCGGCGTATTCAATCATGTTGCAAGGTCTAGTGTCTATCTATCACAAGGCTGGTCCCTGCAGTGAGGGAGACTGGCCTTGGTGTCGCTATTGATTAAGGAGTAGATAGTCAGACAATACAAACATATAGAAATTACGTGCTATCGGCATGCGCTGTAAATATACAGTGAAACAGACACACAAATAAAAATTATGAAAGTTAAAAACATTGCACCGGTATTTACTTCGCTAGGGGTTATAGTCCAGAAGATCGGGGCGGGGGGAGAGGTACTCCCGTATATTATCTGGAGGAAAGGAGGGGCGTTTGGGGGGTTAGCGGGCAAAGCCACTTCCTGCCAGGGGGTAAAGTTTGGTCCGCGATCGGTAGGACCGAAGACACTGCCTTACTTGGTAATTAGGAGTCCTCTGCATTGAACCTATTCTGGTGCCCACGGCTTCCCGGCTGGTAGTGAGCGGCCAAGGGTCGTTGCTTAAATGCTGGCTGCGTTTAACCGTTTGCTGGTATGGCCCGTGGGAGAGGAGGGCCCATGTTGGTAGACGCATGCGTGTACAAAGGTACACTATGTCCGCGCATGCGCGGTGCGTGTAACAAACGCGAGAGCAGCGGCCATAATGGACTGGGCTGCACGCTGGGAATGGGGTTCGCGCCTGCTGTGGGAACCAAGGTGGGGAACCATATAAGATGAAATTTTGCTACTGATATTGGTATGGTAATTAGTAAGGTAAATTAAATAGAAAGAAAAAATAAAAATAAAAGGACAAAGGAAAATAAGCCCAGAGGAGCAGGTGTGGTTGATATTGATACCGGTATACTGGGCTGGGTAGAGCCTTACCAGTAAGTTATTGAAGGAACCTTTAAACAACGCCTGCTACTTACTAGATAGAGAGGGGCATAAGGGGAGGGAGAGGATGCTGGTCCTCATAGTAATCGGAGGATCTACCCCCTGTTTATCATGGTGTCCACATAGAGCGGGATTCAGTAAGTGCTTAGATTGTTCCACGGGATATTGTCGTTAAGTCCTATCTTGTGGGTCGACAAACGGTAGATCCACCGTTGTTCCTTGTTTAGTAGCTTATCTTGAATGTTGGGCCCATTGGGGTTGATGCTCTCAATTACCACCCAGCGCATGTCGTTGGTGGTGTGTCCCATTTCTAGGAAATAATTGGTGAGTTTGGTGGTGTTCTTCTTACACCGAATCGTGCTGTGGTGTTCGCATATGCGTGTCTTTATTTTCCTGCTAGTCATCCCAATGTACCACAAATTACATGGGCAGGTAATGCGATAGATTACGTGGGTGCTGTTGCAGTTGGTATGACTGCGCAGTTCCCACTATTTCCCTGGTTCCAGGGCTAGTGTTTTAGTCGTGTTGGTCAGGTGGCACACGCTGCAGTCCCCACAGGCATAATGGCCTGTGATGTTGGGGAGACCCCATGCGTTGGTGATTGTCTGCTTGGGTGGTTGTTGAGGTTTTGGTCTGGTTGAGACTATTGTGTCTTTGATAGATCTGGCTTTCTTGTGTGAGATCAGAGGAGGGTCCCATTGCAATTTCCCTGTGTTAATTATATTCCAATGTTTTCTTATGATCTTGGATACCTGGGTAGAGACTGTGTTGAATGTGGTCACGCATGTCAGTGGTATAGGTGTTGTTTCTCGAGTACATGTTTCAATGAGTCTCTCCCGGTTTTGGTTTCTAGCGCGCTTCTGTGCTTTCTCTGTGATCTTTTTGGGATAGCCTCGTTGTTTTAGTTTTGTACTGAGGTCTTTGTCCTGTGCTTTATAATCCGAGGTCTCGCTGCAGTTGCGTCTTAGCCTGAGAAACTGTCCATAGGGTAGGTTTTCTCTAAGCGGTCTGGGGTGAAAACTTGAGAAATGTAAAAGGGAATTGCGGGCCGTGGGTTTGTAGTGAGTCTTACTTGTCAGGCGGCCTTCTGATGCCTCTATGTCGAGGTCTAGGAAGGTGGTCCGGTGTGTGTCAGCGTTGTGGGTGAATCTTAAGTTCCGGTCACACGTATTAAGCCATTGGCAAAAGGCGGTTAGTGACTCCATGTTACCTTCCCAGATCAGTAGTATGTCGTCTGTGTACCGCTTGTAGAAGGTGATTTCAGGGAACTTAGGCACATTGTTGCTGAACAGATGTGTGGATTCGAAATGATGGACATACAGCCCCGCTATGCTTGGTGCGAAGACACTCCCCATTGATGTGCCGTACGTTTGTAGGTACAGTTTATTTTCGAATTCGAAGAAGTTTTCCTTTAGGGCAAGTCTCGCACAGTCCCATATAAATTTGGTTGATGTGCGGTATGGCCAAGCAGTGTTTGCTAAGGCTGTCTCTAGCACTGTGAGGGTGTCGTCCTGAGGTAGACTGGTGTAGAGGCTTTCTACGTCAAGGCATACCAGCAGGGATGTGGCTGGGTTGTAGTTCAATCCGTCTAGAAGCTTGAGCAGGTCTTTAGTGTCCTGCAGGTAAGTGTTGGTAGACTTCACTATGGGCTGGAGGAAGAAGTCGCAATAGCGTGATAGTGGTTCCAATTGGGAACCTATGCCGGAGACTATAGGTCTCCCAGGTGGCGGAGTCTGGTTTTTGTGGGTCTTGGGAACGATGTAGAAATAGGGGATTTTCCCTTCAGTGGTAGTGAGAAATTTTGCTTCACTGGGTGTTATCAGGCCCACTGACTCTGCTTCCTCTACTAGGTTGGTAATGGTCAATCTCAGCTTGTTGCTTGGGTCTTCTTGGAGTCTTCTGTAGTTCTTGGTATCGTTGAGTAATCTGGTACATTCCTTTCTGTAGTCATCTTTATTCAGTATGACTGTCCCTCCCCCCTTGCCGGCGGGTTTGATGATGATGGCCTCGTTCTCTCTGAGAGAATTGAGGGCATTGCGTTCTTTGCTAGTGATGTTTTGGAATGGGTGGCCTTCCTGGAGTTCCTCAATGTCCTTGAACACAGCTTGTTCGAACACTGATATCTCCGCTGGGATCGCCGTGGGCGGTGGCATGAAAGTTGATTTCGTCCTGAAGGTGGTATCTCCAGCCTCTTCGCTGAGGGTGTCAAAAGGCGATGTTTCAAAGAAGGCCTTTAACTTTAGTTTTCTAAAGAATGCGGCCAGTTCACAATGTAACTGGAATTTGTCGAGCCGGGCTGTGGGGACAAAGCCGAGTCCTTTTTCTAGCACCGCTTGCTCATCATGAGTGATCACGTGTGTGGACAGGTTGGTGACCAGGCTTACCTCGTGCTCGGTCCTGGCTGTTGGTCTTTCGCTTTGCTCCTGGTTACAGCCCCGTCGGTCTGGTCTTCCCAGTGCACTTGGTTGCCTTGGCGTCTTTTGCCTCTGCCTCGTGGGCCTCTTCCTAAAAAAGGAAATCTCTGGTTGTGGTTTGGGAAGGGCTGGGGAGGTGGGGGTCCATATGGCATGCCCCATCCATATCCAAAGGGCAGGTGCATGGGTGGGTATTGACTCGGGAAGTGTCCTTGTGGACCTGGGGGAACAGGGTTCCAAGGTGGTTGCCAATTAGGATTCCTTCCTCTTGCTTGTTGTCTGTTCTTGTAACTGTTTGTACTTGAGGTGCTGCTACCGGATGAGTCATCATCTGAGGATGCTCCTGAGGTATCGCTCTTGTTTGTAGGTTTGAAATCAGGTTCGGAATACGGATATGTCTTGGCGTAGGAGAATTTCTTGAGGTCCTTATGGAATTTGTTTATCTTGCTCTGGGTCAGGGTTTCCTTATATTCGTTAATTTCCTTATTCATCTCGTCCAGCCGTTTTTTGAAGGATGTGATGGTCGCCTTGAAGTGTGCTTCCGTGGTTTGGATTTCTACTAGGATGGCGTCTGAAAGTCTTTTCGCTGTTTGGATTATGAGAATTATCCAATCCCTCGTGCATCTCCACGCGATTTGTGCCCAGTCTTTCCTAAAGGTGGGATCGTCTAGGAAGATGCGGGGCGCGTTGGTTACTATCAGGCCTCTGGGCGCTGTGTTGTTTCTCAAATATTCAGTCAATATGACTCCGTGGAGAATGGTGCGTATGCGGTTCCGCTTTTTTTCATTCAGGCTCTCCCAGTCGGCTGTTTGAGCAATGGTATTCCCCGTATTGAAATCCGCCATCAGTGGGGGATTGGATAGAATGTTGTTGACGTCGTCTAGAGTGAACCCCAAGCCTGGGTTTTCAGCCATATTTCAATGGTAACCGGTGCAAAAAAGTGTGTTAAAAAGGTAGGGTATTAAAAGTCGTACAAGCTGTGTTCAAGGACATTGAGGAACTCCAGAAAGGCCACCCATTCCAAAACATCACTAGCAAAGAACGCAATGCCCTCAATTCTCTCAGAGAGAACGAGGCCATCATCATCAAACCCGCCGACAAGGGGGAGGGACAGTCATACTGAATAAAGATGACTACAGAAAGGAATGTACCAGATTATTCAACGATACCAAGAACTACAGAAGACTCCAAGAAGACCCAAGCAACAAGCTGAGATTGACCATTACCAACCTAGTAGAGGAAGCAGAGTCAGTGGGCCTGATAACACCCAGTGAAGCAAAATTTCTCACTACCACTGAAGGGAAAATCCCCTATTTCTACATCGTTCCCAAGACCCACAAAAACCAGACTCCGCCACCTGGGAGACCTATAGTCTCCGGCATAGGTTCCCAATTGGAACCACTATCACGCTATTGCGACTTCTTCCTCCAGCCCATAGTGAAGTCTACCAACACTTACCTGCAGGACACTAAAGACCTGCTCAAGCTTCTAGACGGATTGAACTACAACCCAGCCACATCCCTGCTGGTATGCCTTGACGTAGAAAGCCTCTACACCAGTCTACCACAGGACGACACCCTCACAGTGCTAGAGACAGCCTTAGCAAACACCGCTTGGCCATACCGCACATCAACCAAATTTATATGGGACTGTGCGAGACTTGCCCTAAAGGAAAACTTCTTCGAATTCGAAAATAAACTGTACCTACAAACGTACGGCACATCAATGGGGAGTGTCTTCGCACCATGCATAGCGGGGCTGTATGTCCATCATTTCGAATCCACACATCTGTTCACCAACAATGTGCCTAAGTTCCCTGAAATCACCTTCTACAAGCGGTACATAGACGACATACTACTGATCTGGGAAGGTAACATGGAGTCACTAACCGCCTTTTGCCAATGGCTTAATACGTGTGACCGGAACTTAAGATTCACCCACAACGCTGACACACACCGGACCACCTTCCTAGACCTCGACATAGAGGCATCAGAAGGCCGCCTGACAAGTAAGACTCACTACAAACCCACGGCCCGCAATTCCCTTTTACATTTCTCAAGTTTTCACCCCAGACCGCTTAGAGAAAACCTACCCTATGGACAGTTTCTCAGGCTAAGACGCAACTGCAGCGAGACCTCGGATTATAAAGCACAGGCCAAAGACCTCAGTACAAAACTAAAACAACGAGGCTATCCCAAAAAGATCACAGAGAAAGCACAGAAGCGCGCTAGAAACCAAAACCGGGAGAGACTCATTGAAACATGTACTCGAGAAACAACACCTATACCACTGACATGCGTGACCACATTCAACACAGTCTCTACCCAGGTATCCAAGATCATAAGAAAACATTGGAATATAATTAACACAGGGAAATTGCAATGGGACCCTCCTCTGATCTCACACAAGAAAGCCAGATCTATCAAAGACACAATAGTCTCAACCAGACCAAAACCTCAACAACCACCCAAGCAGACAATCACCAATGCATGGGGTCTCCCCAACATCACAGGCCATTATGCCTGTGGGGACTGCAGCGTGTGCCACCTGACCAACACGACTAAAACACTAGCCCTGGAACCAGGGAAACAGTGGGAACTGCGCAGTCATACCAACTGCAACAGCACCCACGTAATCTATCGCATTACCTGCCCATGTAATTTGTGGTACATTGGGATGACTAGCAGGAAAATAAAGACACGCATATGCGAACACCGCAGCACGATTCGGTGTAAGAAGAACACCACCAAACTCACCAATCATTTCCTAGAAATGGGACTCACCACCAACGACATGCGCTGGGTGGTAATTGAGAGCATCAACCCCAATGGGCCCAACATCCAAGATAAGCTACTAAACAAGGAACAACGGTGGATCTACCGTTTGTAGACCCACAAGATAGGACTTAACGACAATATCCCGTGGAACAATCTAAGCACTCACTGAATCCCGCTCTATGTGGACACCATGATAAACAGGGGGTAGATCCTCCGATTACTATGAGGACCAGCATCCTCTCCCTCCCCTTATTCCCCTCACTATCTAGTAAGTAGCAGGCGTTGTTTAAAGGTTCCTTCAATAACTTACTTGTAAGGTTATACCCAGCCCAGTATACCGGTATCAATATCAACCACACCTGCTCCTCTGGGCTTGTTTTCCTTTGTCCTTTTATTTTTATTTTTATTTTTATTTTTTCTTTCTATTTAATTTACCTTACTAATTACCATACCAATATCGGTAGCAAAATTTCATCTTATATGGTTCCCCACCTTGGTTCCCACAGCAGGCGCGAACCCCATTCCCAGCGTGCAGCCCAGTCCATTATGGCCGCTGCTCTCGCGTTTGTTACACGCACCGCGCATGCGCGGACATAGTGTACCTTTGTACACGCATGCGTCTACCAACATGGGCCCTCCTCTCCCACGGGCCATACCAGCAAACGGTTAAACGCAGCCAGCATTTAAGCAACGACCCTTGGCCGCTCACTACCAGCCGGGACGCCGTGGGCACCAGAATAGGTTCAATGCAGAGGACTCCTAATTACCAAGTAAGGCAGTGTCTTCGGTCCTACCGATCGCGGACCAAACTTTACCTCCTGGCAGGAAGTGGCTTTGCCCGCTAACCCCCCAACCCCTCCCTCCTTTCCTCCAGATAATATACGGGAGTACCTCGTCCCCCGCCCCGATGTTCTGGACTATAACCCCTAGCGAAGTAAATACCGGTGCAATGTTTTTAACTTTCATAATTTTTATTTGTGTGTCTGTTTCACTGTATATTTACAGCGCATGCCGATAGCACATAATTTCTATATGTTTGTATTGTCTGACTATCTACTCCTTAATCAATAGCGACACCAAGGCCAGTCCCCCTCACTGCAGGGAGCAGCCTTGTGATAGATAGACACTAGACCTTGCAACATGATTGAATACGCCGAGAGTTGATGGTGATTCACTGTGTACTACGCATGTAGCCTGTTCTAGCCAGCATGCCCACACCGCAAGCTCCAGCGATCGTCACTTGTTCTCAACAACATAGGCACAGTCATGCATGCCATACCTCACCAGATCCTATATGGTTGGCACTGCCTCTAGCATATCCTGATAAGGTCTTATTGTGCATTGTTCTCTTTTCCTACCTACAGGATTTTTCTCGCTTCACTGCAGTACATGTAAGTCTAACAAACTGCATTTTTAACCTTTTTCCACACACCTTAGTGCGTGTGTAGGATATTATTCACACGTGGCACCACTTTTTGCCACTCACTACCTGGTCCTGACGAAAGTCCCGTAAACTCTTCCTTAGGGACTGAAACATGTATACCGCCAACACCTAGACAACTAAGTAGTCCTAATTTTTCTACTTGTAGTTGCACCACATACTTTTATCTCACACCCTGGGCCGCCACTAATAAAATATTGGGCAAGGATCCCCAGAGGTGTATTTTACTACTCACCTTCACCACATCACACAATTGCACCACACCTGCTCCGCTGTAGTCAGGCGTTGAAGCACAACCAGGCGGCACTCGGCTGCCTGGTTGGACTCCGATGATAAAGCATGACACCAACCAGGTTGGTGTGTGAGGGGTTTATAAACAAAGCCTCTTGTGCCCAGCTGAGTAAGCTCAATTTACAAGTGACTTGGAATACCAACTAACATTCCATTATCTCCACACAGTGGGCCAGTCCAATTCTGTTTACACAATTACATATCTGGGGACGGGACTCGCCCCTAAAAACCCTCGCTCTCTCCATTGATTAGCCTGTAAGTAGAAAAAGTCCAAGGGGCAACGGCTCATGCCTGTTAGAGCGCTGTGGCAGTTAAGGGTAGTTTTAAATAAGTTGGTAACAGTGTTGGGGTTTTTGAAATTAATAACTACACATTCACCCAAGTCGCTTTTTCTATGATTTCCTACCCACCCTACTCTTCGAACCATTATAATCTCCCCTGCTCTGGCATAGCCAAAATGCTTATATCTTATGAGCCAGAACAGGCATTTGTTTCTCAACTCAAATTGGCTTTCCTTTGTGTTGGGTTCGATAGGCGGGACACCTGTCAGAACAAGCAGGAGGAAGATTTATATTGAGCAGGTTTGTACTTGGACAATCGTTCCTCCCCTCACTATATTCCTGCACTAGTTGTCTACTCACGTTTCTAGTTTGGTGACTTGGGCTTGAGGGCTAGGAATGTCTTGATGCCTGGGAGGGGATGACCTGTTTTAGACTCGAAGCTAGTACTCCTGTCTCTCTAGTGCCTCTGAACGCTCTGGTTCCCTATCAACCACCTAGGCGAGGGGCCATATGTGCATGCATCTCCAACCCAGGCAGAGGTATTAGACCCACACTATCCGTCTGGCAACCTATATCAATCCCTCTTGTAGCCTTGCCGGTAGAGTGATTTTGTGGGTCAATTGGTCTGGTCTCCCCTGGTGCCAACGCTTTCTCCAGTTTATCTAGCTGACTGATAAGGGGGGTCAATTCTTCTATGATGATGGCCCTCAGATTATTCTGTTAATCTGCCATTAGATTCAGGGCCCACGATTGATAGGTCTTATTTGTGCTAGCTGATGGCGATCTACCCGAGGTATGTTCTTGCTCTTCACCCCCCTCTGGGCTGACTATATTGCCCTCACAAAATTTCTTCTTTTTAGGTCCAACCTCAGATGTTTGTTGGCGCTTTCCGTTCTTGGGAATACTCGTAGTGTTTCTACTCTTGCGCAATGCTTTCTTATGAGTTACAACCTTCGGAAATGGCAGTGGATAAGCCTCTGGCTGGGATTGAGGCGTGTTTGGCAGCATGATCGAATTGCATGGAGGAATAAGTAGATAAATAGATCGGGAGTAAGTGATAGCCGCCTTTCCGTTAACTCAATTTTGGAGTCCACCACCCCTATGGCCTTCTGAAACATGTTATCTATTGATGTTGGAGGGAGTGAGGATGTACTTGCAGTTTTGGCTCGAGCTCCTCCCCATTTTGTTGCCAACTGAGAATCTGGCACCCCGGCTCACTCCACACTAGTTTTCAGCATCACTCGTCTATCATATTACACCTGTAGTCCGTTAACAAGTAAAAAGATGCTGACCACCCCGAGACCACGCCACTATAGCATGACGAGCCCAATTTCTGTTTGATTAGAATATCAATACAGCCAACTATTCATTGGGGCTCCACAATTCGGAGTGTGGGCGCCTTCTGATGACAAAGGAATCTCGATAGTATTGGCTAGGTGCTGTAATGGTAAAAAGATGGTAAAAGTCTTATCCGCTGGTGCTTCTAAAACATATCTCACTACAGCCAAGGGGGGTAGCCCTGCCCTGCCTCTTCCTATCGATGACGGGCCCGCCCTTGGCTCAGGCAAGGCCCACGCACGTCCAGCGCCGTGAGGGAAGAGGCAGCGCTTTATGCGCGAAGGTGTGCTGGCACCTCCCCCTGACTGGCAGCACCTGTGGAGGCAGCAAGGCACGCTGGGACAGTTAGTTCCCTGCCTGGATAGTCAGTGCCTCTGGGTTGCACGGTGCGCTGGCGTGTGGGTGCCCTGGAACCTCAGTCCCACCAGGGCTGAAAGATGAAGTTGGCAGTGTCCCCAGGTAAAAGGGAAAAGAAATCTGCTCCCCATCAATACACGGCCATGGCCCTTCCTAATGTTTATCGACCCTTTTGAAAGTTCCGCTAGCAGCATGGCAAACGCCAGATTTGGCTTAATGGTGCCCTTCCACACTCATTGACTCCGATCCATTTAGGCCCTTTATCTATTGATGGGGCCACTTGGCCCATTTTGGCTGGGTACACCCCACACCCACGTTATCTGGCAGTTCAAGTGGTGGAACTCCGTGTGATGCACAACTCTTTGATACAGGTGCACAGAGCTGTTGCACGATACGTCACACGCAACGTCCAGGTGGGACCACCTGGAATTGCTGCACAACCAGCTGGACCTGGCGTTGTTACTTTCAGTCCCGTCATGGTTAATTCGGTAATGGGCACAAGTCCGAATAAAGATTATTTACCTTATTGGCTTGCTGAGAAATTTGATCAGTTGGAGGCAGTATTTCCGAATACTTCTCCTGTGGCGAAACATAGGATATTGACTATAAGTTTGCAGAAGGAATTAATTCCTGAGTTAAACAATTGTAACAATTGGGGTAAGGTGTTCGCAGCAGTATATGCAAAGTGTTTCGGCACTCCATCATTGACAGTAATCCCCTCTGTGATTAAGCATGTTCAAGATGAACAAGCCCTGAAGCGGCTTTTGAGTTGGGGATGAGGTTAGTGGGAGTGTTCAACGTAGTTGCTGATCTCATCATTGCAAACATGAAGGGGGATGCAGTCAACTTTCAAGTAGCTAATGCTTTAGCACTTGTCCCAGAGGATGAGAAGCCACGTGAAATACCAAAAATTATTGCACAAGCTTATAAAACCATTGGCCACAGTAGTTAGGGTGTTAAACCTTTTTCTAAAATACCACCACAAACGCAAACACAACAAAAGTCTCAGTCTGATAAAGACGAGTGTCCAATCTTTTCTAAGAATTATTGGACAACTAAAAACAGTGAAAGCAACAACAGAAACAAGGGTCACATGCTGCGTTGCCAATATCCGAAGCTTCTGAGCGCACTTATGATTTGAGCGACCTCGCGAGAATTAGGTCTCCTGACAGGTTTTAGGTTCCTGATCAGCTTTCTCCTCGTTCTTTACAGGACATATCAGGCACACATCAGGCTCACAAGGCGGTGGAGGGGAACGCCAGGATGACGGCAGAGGTCGGGGTGCATCACAAGGATATGAGCAGCCTCGGCAGATTGAAGGAAAGGGAAAACAAGACGAATTTCCTCGTCGCCAACCTCAGTTTCAGAAAAAGAAAGTTGCTGCTTTAACAGCTAGATATGCCACAGACGGTGAGAACCCGGCTCCTGAATTTAACATGGGCCGTGACTCTGCTCGACAGTGCAGGGAAGTTACCATAGTATGGCAGGCACTACATCCATTTCTGGAGGTGACAGCAACTGAAATTTTTCTTACAGTTGAAACAACTGACACTCGAGTGACTCCCCCTGATAGACTATATGATATAGTTCTTCTAATTGAAGGTGACATACAACGTGTACTTAAAGGGATTTTTTGGGAGAATCTATCATCTTCTTATGACATTTTGTTGTCGGAGGCAGATTGGCCCCCACTGTTTATTTTGAACGCCCCAAAAGAGAAGGAGGTGATACTTCTGAGTTTTTCATGTAACGTCCCCCGGGGGCATGCAGAAGTTTTCGCAGAAAAATGGTGTAGTGTAGTTCCTATTATCCCAATAGGCTCTGCGCATTGGAATAATATCTTCAATAGTATAGACGTAGGACTGTGGTTAACTAGGTCTTCTACTGACGATATTAGACTTAAAAGTTATGTGTGTGCCAGCTAGCTCAGAGTTCACTAGAAACTTTCTCGAACAGGCAAGGAGGAGTTTAACCTCCCTGGATAGACAAGAAGGGATTTAGTTTCTGACAACCATAGAACATGACAACTTTGCTCTCCCCTAATCAAGAGTATATCTCTAGAGTCGTGTGAAAACAAAAGAAAACTTATTTTACTCAGTCAGTACGTGCATTCTTAGTTTCACCAGTTTGTAGAGAAATAAGAGATGGGCGTGGTTCAATAAAAAGATGTTATTTATTGATCAGTCTCTTTTCTCGTACAAGAGAAATGAATCGCTATTATCGCAATACTTATAGTTAAGTAAAGTGCGTACAGTAAAAACAGAATTATAAAATAATACTGTAAAAGCATTTATATGGTTTCTTAGCCATATGATACTAAAATGGATAAAAGTTATATACATATATACATTTGACTAATCGTACTCAACTGGTGCTTCTAACTACGCCTACCCCGGTGTACCTGACCTAAGCCTAATACGTGGGTGGGAGTAGATAAGTAGTTTAAGTTAAGTTTGCTTTGCCAAGGATCTGATTCAAGAATTCTCTGTGAGGGGTTATTCAGTTCAGTACCTGGGATTTAGAAGGCTGGAGGGCTGGTATCTCAATCTCAGGACTCGATATCCCAGTTGCCCGCAAGGGCGGCTAGGAATGCCAGAGCTGGATTTCTCGGCAAGAGAAAAGGCAGCGTCTCTCTCTCAGCGCGTTAAAAGGGAGGGGCAGCGTCCGTGGGCTTTTTCTGCATCAGCTGGGCTCCTCGGCAAGTATCGCTGCTCCAATCTCGTCACCACCGTGTCTTTGCTTAGGGCAATGTCGGTAATATTTATACCTGAAAGGTGCCGAGATTGACGTAAGGATGGACATAAATACGTCAATAAGAATGTCATAAGAACTGGTCGTTCGTACATTCTTTACTGGAGTTCTTGGTTAAATCAAAGCAATAGCTGCGGGGGATTTCCCAGGTTGCTGGAGGTTTGATTTGTTTTGAGAACTCGGTATGCTTTCTATGGGGGCTGGGGGAATAGTGCTTGCCTAACGTGGTAGCATGCGCTATGACCTAATCAGAAAGCAGGTTTGTTATGTTATGTTATGTTAAATTAATTTATTAAGCGCGCTAACACCATTAGGTTCCTTGGCGCTATGCGGAGAGAGCAAAAAGGAGAGACAGGCAATAACATAACAGGGGAGACCAGCTAATAATATACTTCAGTGAAGAGGAGCATTTTAAGGGAAGATCTGAATCTGGAATAAGGGGAGGACAACCTAAGAGAGAGAGGTAAAGAGTTCCAAAAGGACAGGGCTAAAAATGAAAACCTAAGGCCACCGTGTTTCTTCCGCTTAAATCTAGGGACAGACAGTAGAGCCATCTGAGATGACCGGAGAGTGCGGGAGGGGACATACTGATGGAGCAAGGAAGAGATGAAGGAGGGACTATGGCCAGTGAGAGATTTGGAGATGATGCAACCAAGCTTAAATTTACAGCGGGCAGAGACCGGTAGCCAGTGGAGACTTTTTAGAAGGGGTTGAACATGTTGATCTCTGGGCTGATGGAATATCAGGCGGGCAGCCTGATTTTGTATCAACTGGAGTCTCCTGAGTTGGTATGCAGGAATGCCTACGTATAGTGCGTTAGCATAGTCAAGCCTAGACATGACTAACGCAAGCAAAGCCAAAATAAGGGCGTCGGTGGTAAGTAGGGGAGAAATTTTGCGTATTTTCCTGAGCTGGAAGTGGCTGGAGGAAACTACAGCGCTGATCTGGGGTGTCATAGATAGATCGTTACTGATGACAACTCCCAGACTTTTTGCTGAGTTGACGGGACAGGGGGGGCTGCCAAGGCTGGCAGGCCAAAAGGAAGAGTGCCAGGGATTGGAGGGTCCCCCGACAAGCACCAGCTCGGTCTTGTCGGGGTTCAGTTTCAGGTGGTTTGTACCCATCCAATCGCTGATAAAACAAAGGGTGTTTTGGAAAGTGGAAATGGATTCCTCCCCAGAGTCGATAGTGAAGACCAGTTGAATGTCATCCGCGTAATTAAACGCGGAGACATTAAATCGACGGAGGGAACAAATTAACGGGGCCAGGTACAAATTAAAAAGGAGAGGGGATAAAGAAGAGCCTTGTGGGACACCACAGGTCAACTCGACTTGAGAAGCAGAAAACTGGGACAGCCTGACAGCTTGATGGCGGTGGGTCAGAAAGGAGCGTACCCAGTCCAGGGCAATGCCCTGGATGCCAGCCTCTCTGACACGGTCGACCAAAATGTCATGGTCGACCGTGTCAAAGGCGGCCGACAAGTCCAGAAGGACCAGAGCCTGACAGGTGTTAGAGTCGGCGCCCCTGCGTAGTTCATCCATCACAGAGAGGATGACTGCTTCTGTGGAATGCGCAGGTCTGAACCCAGCCTGTTGGGGGTCCAGGGCACAAGAATCTGTGCCTTTGTATGTATTTCTGTGCCTTTGTATGGCCACTATTGATATATTAACCGGACAAGGGTCAGAAACAGGTATATTGGTACAGTTCCCATAGGAAATACATCACACCCACTCCACGGAATCTATGTCCATATTTACTAACCTAAGCATAGTAAACATAACTAATATTGCATGTGTATTCAAACCCGCCCAAAATACATTAATTTGCATTAAATTTGGATTAGCGTAATACATGAAAATGAATATAGTTACTGTATGCATTCAAGCAGTGTAATCATTCAAAGAGGATGCATTTTTATATCAGTACGAATGATTTGCGGAAATAACACATGAAATGGCTCTTAATACAGAAGAAAAATTGCGAGTCCATTTCATCACATAGAAATACAATCGCATGTGTAAATAACCTAGAGTTCGAGGTAATGTCTCCTAGAGGTACCTAAAAATAGAAGTGTCTGTTCTCTAAGAATAGTTTACTTTAAGCAGAAGATAAGTGCCTGAAAGGTAAATATTTTGGATGTTTGGAGAACGTTCCTGTTTGCAGGAGCAGACTCGAAGAATTCTTAGTGGCTTTATTTTTAAATTTGAAGGCCAAATTCAGAGTTCAGGGAACGCTGTGTGCACGTTTGCTCAAAGTCATTCTTTCTGTTCTGGTGAAAACATCATATCATTTAGATGTTCAAAAAAACAGTCAACAGCTTCTGGTGAGAGTTCGACAAGGTTGGAAAATGACGCTACCATGCAGTCATGAGCATGATTGCTTTCAGTGATGGTTTGATCAGCACAGCTGACAGATGGTCGTACCTGATCGATGCTGCTTTCATCTTGTACTTCACTACCCTTCAATCGCAGTGGTGAAGTCTCCACGAATGCCGTCATCAGGATTGGTAGCCGCTGGGGACAGCACAATGCATGAGCCTTAACTGGACTCAACAAAGTTTCTGCATCCAATGGCACTTCTGATTGTAGTGTGAGACAGGTGTCCAACACGCATTCTTCGCCGCATAGCAAGCACCTTAATACAGGCATAACACAGGTCTGCCACAAGGGTCTGAATGAAAGAAACCAAGTCATATTTAAATCGCGTAGCCGTGCTAATCCAAGGACTTTAGTTATGCGGTCCCGGTAGTGGATAGCTAGGATCGTTTCTTCCATTGTTGTTGGAGTCATGTCTGTGACACGGTTTGCCATATCGAAGCAAAAGTAGCAAAAATAGTATGCCTGCTACTAGTCCCAACAGGAGAGGTAGTCCGCCAAAGAGAGAATGGACGAAGTTTGGAAAAATACCCAGGATCGCTTTGAATGGTGTTAAAGCGCCTGAAAAAACTGTCTTAAATACACTGGCGATACCACTGGTATCAGAAATATTTAAGATTTCGTTTAGTATTTCTGCGAAGTGTAGGGGGCTATTCGTAGATAGCAGTGAGTGAATCTCTGCCGTTGTCCTTGCAACTTGAAGATCATACGTTTCTTTTGATGACGTCAACCTGGTTGGTGTCTGTAGGAGCACAGTCTTCATTCTGCTTAAAGTATCAATTCGAATAGAAGAGAAATTAAAACTGGGCCATAACCTTGTCTCCCTGTCTGGAGTATCGTTCGGGAACAATACTCTTTCACAGCACATGACCCTGGTAGTCACGCTCACGAGATAAGGTTTTCCGGGCAGTAGGCTGCAACATCTGCGATCTACAATTAGAATGTAACTCCAGTTCAAGAGTCTCCTAAAGAATGGTTCTATCCGTGTTGCAGGTGTGTCTACCTGGTGACATGAAAGGTTATTTGAAGTCCCTTCACAGGCCCCATGCAAACTTAAACCCTGACACAGAAGTATACCACTTAGTGATTTTGCACAATTATTGCCACTAAGAAATACACTCTGTCCTTTGTTACTAACACAAGTGTGTGTATAGGGCAAGTCCCATGTCGACTTAATGTATCCTTTACCCAACCTTTCATACTGGCCTGCCTGTATATATTTTTGGCAGTATTGAAACTGGAAAGTTGTTATCGGAATATTTATTATCCCATGTATTATCCATTCAATGACAGGTCGTTCTGACATTGTCAATGGTAATCTCTCAAGTTTTTCAATGCTCAGAATTGTATAGTCAGCACCCTTCTGTGCCAAACTGATTTGTTTATCAGTAAGGTTAAAGATATTAAATAATGACGTTGTGTTGATTAAACGGCAAGGCACATAGCCTGAACGCAGATTTTGTAACGTCCAGCCAAGCTGTACAATAGAACGCAATTGAGACTGACCGTGTTGTAACATCAGTAAGTCCTGCTCTATTATATCGATTGCTGAAGACACAATACTGTCCAGTGAATATATTCTGGAGGACAGAGTCATTAACCCATTGTCTACAACAGAAAGTGATTTTTCCAAATTAACACGGTCGATTTCCCGTATTTTTTCTGCTGTCTCAATTTGAGTCACTTTCCAAGCTTCATTATAAGCTGCATATACGGAGGCCGCTATGAAACGTTTTTGAAGCTGTTTGCGTGGTCCCATAATGAAATCGCGCAAGTCAGCACCTTCTTTAAGTAAAGTTAGGTGTTGCTTAATTTCTGCCAGTGTGGATGTATGTAGCCATTGAAGGCAGAGCTTTCCCACACTGTAAGTAGTTACAATCCCTGGATGTTGTCTCTGGGAGTATCTTGGGTCTGGCCTGGTCAATGTGAAACCCTGTATTTTGTTCAGGAATCTGTCTTGACAGTTATTTGTGTCTGTGGGCCAGATCAACCATTGTTTCCATTCAGGATGTGTTCTGTTTTGGTTTAAAATAGTGGTTACGTCTATCTCAACATCAGAGGTGCTATTACTATCCATAGTTGGCTTTGGAATAGACGGTTTGTTTAAGTCTTTGATTTTGGCTAGACCAAGACAGGTGGTCTGCTGAATTGTGTCATTCAAAAATATAATTTGTTCTGGGATCATGCAGGCTCTAAATAAAGATTCTATACCTTGTACTTGCCAATCTTTTGTGCCCCAGATCGTTTTTGTTTCAATGTTATCATTCCAGAAATCAAAAACCAAATGTATTCATTTTTTCAAAAAATGAGTCTGAATATATCAATTTCGTGTTTGTAAGCATGGTTTTAACCCCTGTCTTATTTAACAATTTGAAATAGAATATTTCTGCATTACTTGTGTTAAACCCTGAAAAGTATGAATATTTATCATAAAATGTTTTTTAACTGCCTTTTGGTGGAGTTGCACAATGTTCCCATTGGTTAAAATTTAAAACATTTCTAGGCTGAGTAGATTTATGCAGATAATGGTTACCATAATGGTTATAGCAAAACATTTGATCGTAATTAGATGAACCTTGTAAATAATCATGTTCTGTAAATTTAGCTGACATCACTAGATCAAACATCATATCATTAATACTTTCAAAATCCCAATCATCAGCGAATGTGCTTGGTTTTACAAAGTCACTTAATGAAATCTTAAATTGGTGTGGATACTTCAGGAGTTCAACCGGACCATATATTTCATATTCAGTTTTGTCCCATGCTACCCCGCCGGGTATAGGATTGGCTGTGAAGTTTACAGACGAAAGTTCTCTTTTCTCGACGTGTGAAGATGTGTGTGGTTTAAGGACCAAGTTGATATTCTGGCTTGCTGTGTCCATTTTAGCATATTTTCCCTCAATGAAATGTCCCAAGCATAGTACCATGATGAGCCAAAGTATGAGGATAAATGCACCAAATGCCACCCAAATTTCAATCCATGGAGAAATCAGATAGGTTTCTTTCAGTTGATGAAAAAGTTTCTTTGCTTTGTCTTTAAAAGTTCTTTTTGTTGGATGATCGTCAGGTTCATTCAGATCTTCAGAAAAAGCATCGAAATTGATGAAGTAGCCGGATGCCGTTCTGTCAATTGTTTCAATTGCATCTGGATTCCTTTTTGTTTTTAGGATTTGCTTTGTTTCATTAGCATAGTCCGTTACATCATTGTAGAGTGGAGTTTCTTGATGTAAAGGTTTGATTTGGGTTTTAAGAGGTTCAAGTTCTATTGCTTTGTTGCATAGTCCTTGTTGGTTCACTGTAGATTTTTCAACTGTGATCAGTCTTTCAGTTGGAACCTCTGTGGATGTAGCAAACTTAGGTGTTCTACTACTTCTTGGGAGTCCACTTGGCCTACTACTTGTTATTGGCCACATGATTGTGGTTTAACCAGGTCGATGGATACAACTCGGTTCTCCTTTTTACCAGCAAGGGGCGGTAATACTACTGATCTCGTCCCGTTGACAGACAAGACAGGAACTGCTTTTCTGTAAGAAGGCCCAAATTCCTTCTTTACCGCGATCTTCTCTCTGACCAGATCCCCGATTTTTGGAATCCAGACAGGCCTTGCTGGGACAGGTGGTTTCTCTTCAGTGGTTGTTGGCTGTTGTTTCAACTTTATGTTGCTCAGGTCTCTTCTTGTTTCATTTATGTCCTGTAAAATAGCCAAGCGATCTTTGATATCAAAGCATTTTTCTTTAACCACTGAAGTCTGACTATCTAAGTCCTGGACTAACATTCTAGTCCCAAACAATAGTTCGTACGGACTGAGACCTCTCAGAGAATTTCTTGGCAGATTATTAAGACTACGTTGGACACTTATTAAATGTTTGACCCACCCAGCTCCCGAACCTAATACCTTTGCTGTTATCGATTGCTCTATGCCTTGGTTTTTTCTTTACACCATCCTGTTTCCCTCAGGAAGGAAGTGAGAAGAGTCCCGCAATGCAATGCTCATCCTTGCCAAGCATCCTCCCCCAAGCTTTTTCGGAGCTAAGGTAAAGATTTTGGTCAGGACGTAGCCTGCTTCTAGCGTATATGCCATTATAGACTCGCAAATCTTGTTATAACAGTTCAGACGTCAGCCGAAAGTTGGGGTCTACATTACAAGTGAAAAATAGTCTCTACATGTTAATAAGACGCATTATTCATACTGGGTGAGTTAATGTTGTTAGCTTATTCCTTATTGAGAAAAAAGCCGTGGGAATACACCGTTTCGTTCACCACTGCGATCTCTGTTGCAGTTTGAACAGTTTTTCGCGAATAGGTGTTGGTCCAGACTCATTCCTGGCCACCAGTATGTTGATTGTAATTCTACTAGAGAATCCTTAATTGTGCGATGTCTAAGACCCTCGCCAATATGTGCGTCTACTATTAACAAGACTCTCCTGTTCATGTTTGGAATCACTCTATCCCCCACTCCAGGGATTCGAGCAAAAGGAACGGAGTTTGCATCGATTATATATGTATAATTGAGTGGATAGTTGATCGGTAAAGCTGAGCAATCGCCTTTTGATGACGTTTTCACCGCCAGCACTGTTTCACCGTCAATGTATTTTACTGCACGCTTTTTTGTAGCTACGGAAGCCGATTTAGTTGCTACCGCTGTGGCTGTCTCAGCCAATGAATTCCCTGCAACGTGAACGCCATCACGTTGATGACTCAGTGAATGTATGATTTGACGCAGTAATACGAATCGCACACTATAAGTGTCGGGAATTCGCGATCGGCATTATCTAGCGCCATTTTTAACGCTATTATTTCAGTTTGTTGTCCTGAGTTATTTTCCACTGAGTGTGTTTTTGTAAATAGAGGTCTCAGTTTACCTCCGCGCCATACGTCTTTTACAATCTCGCATGTGGCGTTGTACGCTTGCTCTCCCCATACTGAGGGTTGAGCATGTCCGTCTGTATAGATTACACAGGCGTACTGTCGTAAAGGTAGAATGTCGATTGGCAGAGGATATTCTCTCTCATATTCTAGATATTTTAATTCATTCATTTCTGGATCAAAATAGTATTTTATTTTGTCTGTAGCAACAGAATTTACCCACTGTACCCATTCTGGATTCAGTGCCGTTGTTGGTAAGTTACATGGGGTTGTTAATGCCTCAAAAGCTGATTCTGCTGTTCTGACTGTAATACGTCTACCGTCAGCTTGGTATTTGTCTCTTGCTACAGCTGTTTGAACTGCATGAACAATGTTTTCTTTAATGCTGCATCTTTTTACAGCTTCTGTGTACAAATGTGATTTGTATGCTATCTGTACCTTTTCTCCCTCATTAGAGGTCAGGTATGTGAATCCGCATCTTCCTGGGATGACTCGAATCACAAGGTTGCGTGTGTTGTCACGTGTTTGTAGTTTTGTTTTAACTAACATGTCTGTTTGTAAAGATCTCAAAATTTCTGTGTGTTTTTGAGTCCAGTTGATTCTTTTAAAATCTGGTTTTATTAAATCATAGAGGGGTTTAACCCTCTCTGCATAGTTTATAATGTAAGTTCTTCCGAAATTCAGGAAACCTAGAATTGATTGCAAGTTTTTCAGTGTCCTAGGTGCTTGGATCACAGCACATTTCTCTAGGAAATCTTTAGCCAGGCTTTTGCCTTCACTTGATTGGGTACTGCCTCTGTGCAGTAGGTTGTGATTTTAACTGGATTTTGTGAGGAGGAGAGTCCTCATCCCATCCCACATGATTTTTATATAATGCAGGAGCTTGGGCTACTGCCCACTTTCTTGCAAGTGTATACTTTTTATGTATTGGAATATGATTAGAGAAGGCAGGCATAATTATTTCTTCGCCATGAGGGCACTCCCTGACAAACTCTGGTGGCCAGTCTTTTTCAGCTAGAAGGATGTCATAGCCTTTAGAGAGATTATCCCAAAATAGACCCCTTATTTTCCTAGTCTTATCCCCTTCTATACGCAATGTTATTTCATATATTTTATGAGGTTTGCTAACTCTGGTATCTGCAGTTTCCACCTGAATGTACTCATTCGTGTCCACTGTCTCCAGATGATTCATCAGGATCTTGCGAGCTATGCTCACTTCTGCTGCGCTGTCTAGCATTGTCTGAGCCCATTCTCCGTTTTTCAGTTGTGGCCTCAGTATTCTCGGCATGGTTGATTACTTTAATACTGGCTACCTTCTTCTTTGGAAATTGTAATTTTTTATTTGGATGAGGAGGTTCCTTGTATTTGGGCTTTACGTGCTCTTCCCTCTGTTCTGATCGTCCTCTTCATTCCGATTTCTGCGAGGAAGTCTGAAAAGATTGAGAGGGACGTGTATCAATATCTTGATATCTGTCAGGTTTCTTTATATTATCCCTATTTCTAAGGTTGTATTTTTTCACAGAGGGCTCCCTTTGGGGAGACTTGCGTCCTTGGTCCGGAGATCTTTCTCTCCGCCGAGGAGACCTTCCTCTGGTTTAGAATCTTTTTTCTTTAGGAGTTGATTGTTTATTTCCATCCCAGCTCTTTTTTTGAGTGTTTAGATTATTTTTAATAAATATTTTTTCAGGATTTTCAATTAGTTGGGGTTTCACAGGTATTCCACCCAAACTATCTCTTCCTAGTTCTTCATAGGATTTTTCTATGATTCTGGCAATTTCAAATGGTTGGTCTGCTATATCTGTCTCTTTCAACCTCTGGCGGATCGCCACATTTGCTGCTTCTCCCTTTATATTGGCTAGTAATATTGCCGAGACCTGCTTGAAGTCTTTTAGTAATTTCATACCAAGAGTTAAGGCAGGTTCTGGACCGTATTCATCTTGAATTTGTTTTAGCACATCTGGTATTACTGACATGGATGGAACACCATGTGTTTTTGTGTAAACGGAAGCAAAGACTGTACCCCAAGTGTCACAGTCCTCCACATGTGGTGCGATTCCCATTGGAAGACAGATAGTCAGAATCCTGTGTTTCTCAACCGGGGTGGTATCCGGAAATACTGCCTCTATTTGAGTGATTTTCTGTGCTAACCAGAATGGAATTTGTTCCCGTTTTGCGGGTACTTTACCTAAACAGGACTGTATGTTCTGTGGTGTAATTTTATTTGTGTTCCCCTGATGAGGGTTCAGCTGTGGAATTTTATTAGCTGGTTGGACTGTTGAAGTCCGCATTATATATTGGACTAATTGTCAGTGTATTTTAATCAGTTGTTTTAGCTGTGCTAAAAGATCTGGTGCAGACATTTCTTCAATGTCTGGATGTGGTGTGTATCCGGCTAGGACCGGCCACGTTGCTCCTGGTCTACCTAGTGGACCGAGCCTGGTGATGTGATTATTATGTTTTAGGGCGCCATTAAACCAGAGCAGGTGCTCTTGGTATTTGAGTGATATCTCCACTTCCTCGAAAGGAGTGTAGATATCCGGTGGTTCCTCTATTTTATAATAGTGGAACTCTTTTGTTACAGCGTTTGCTGCTGGAAAGTTTATCCATGAGTAGAATACCTCTGTCTGCCGATATTCGTGTGCCTCAATTACGAATATGACTGTACCACCTCTTGGTGTCAGTCCATTTTCTATAAGTTTTAACGTTATAGTTTTCCTTATGTTGACCGGGATTAGTATTGCCTCCGGGTCTTGTTGTAGGAGACTATTGTCATTTGCTAGGAATTGAGCTGCTATTCTAGCTGCCTCCCTATCTTCTTCAGTTTCTGACATTTTACTGTCAGGAAGGTTATTTTGTTTATTTGCAGATCAGGTTTCTATGGAAACAAAGATTAGATGCACAATATTTTTGGAACAGTGTATCCTTCAACGTTGAATAAACCAAGAACCATACATAGGAGTCTCCTCCTACTAAGTTTGGCGGATTTAACCTTTCACCCACTCCAGACGTCTTTGGAGTATTATGGGAGAAAAGGGTCTACGTGAAAAAGCCCGACTGAGTTACTCTAATGTCTTGCGTTAGATTTATCGCCTATCCAAACGGTTGGGCGCCATGTAGTGTAGTTCCTATTATCCCAATAGGCTCTGCGCATTGGAATAATATCTTCAATAGTATAGACGTAGGACTGTGGTTAAGTAGGTCTTCTACTGACGATATTAGACTTAAAAGTTATGTGTGTGCCAGCTAGCTCAGAGTTCACTAGAAACTTTCTCGAACAGGCAAGGAGGAGTTTAACCTCCCTGGATAGACAAGAAGGGATTTAGTTTCTGACAACCATAGAACATGACAACTTTGCTCTCCCCTAATCAAGAGTATATCTCTAGAGTCGTGTGAAAACAAAAGACAACTTATTTTACTCAGTCAGTACGTGCATTCTTAGTTTCACCAGTTTGTAGAGAAATAAGAGATGGGCGTGGTTCAATAAAAATATGTTATTTATTGATCAGTCTCTTTTCTCGTACAAGAGAAATGAATCGCTATTATCGCAATACTTATAGTTAAGTAAAGTGCATACAGTAAAAACAGAATTATAAAATAATACTGTAAAAGCATTTATATGGTTTCTTAGCCATATGATACTAAAATGGATAAAAGTTATATACATATATACATTTGACTAATCGTAATCAACTGGTGCTTCTAACTACGCCTACCCCGGTGTACCTGACCTAAGCCTAATACGTGGGTGGGAGTAGATAAGTAGTTTAAGTTAAGTTTGCTTTGCCAAGGATCTAATTCAAGAATTCTCTGTGAGGGGTTATTCAGTTCAGTACCTGGGATTTAGAAGGCTGGAGGGCTGGTATCTCAATCTCAGGACTCGATATCCCAGTTGCCCGCAAGGGCGGCTAGGAACGCCGGAGCTGGATTTCTCGGCAAGAGAAAAGGCAGCGTCTCTCTCTCAGCGCGACAAAAGGGAGGGGCAGCGTCCGTGGGCTTTTTCTGCATCAGCTGGGCTCCTCGGCAAGTATCGCTGCTCCAATCTCGTCACCACCGTGTCTTTGCTTAGGGCAATGTCGGTAATATTTATACCTGAAAGGTGCCGAGATTGACGTAAGGATGGACATAAATACGTCAATAAGGATGTCATAAGAACTGGTCGTTCGTACATTCTTTACTGGAGTTCTTGGTTAAATCAAAACAATAGCTGCGGGGGATTTCCCAGGTTGCTGGAGGTTTGATTTGTTTTGAGAACTCGGTATGCTTTCTATGGGGGCTGGGGGAATAGTGCTTGCCTAACGTGGTAGCATGCGCTATGACCTAATCAGAAAGCAGGTTTCTGTGCCGTTGTATGGCCACTATTGATATATTAACCGGACAAGGGTCAGAAACAGGTATATTGGTACAGTTCCCATAGGAAATACATCACAATGGGCTTTGGTGCTTGCACTGGCATTGTACCGTACTCATGTGGGATGGGATTAAGATTCTCCACCCCATGAGATACCATTGCGGTCAATGCCACAGCCTCAACCCCAATATCCACTCTGGCGGGAAGCAAAAGGTCCTGTATCTGAGATTCTAACTCAGTTGGAGTATCAAGGAGTGATTGATACTTGTGTGTCACCGATGAATAACCCTCTTTTTACCGTTACCAAACCTGATAGGTCGTACCGCATTGTTTTGGATTACCGCCATTTCAACTCTCATTGTCGCACTTTTTCGGTACAGAATACCAATAGTTCTGCTCTTGTAGACAGTCTTGTGAGTAAAAATATAAAACGACCCCGGACATTTCCAACGGCTTCTCCAGTCACAATCCATCCCCTGCATGCAGTCAAGGACAGCATTCACAGCTGGCGGGAAACAAAAATAATTCTGGCATTTAGCAATAATCTATAAAAATAGCCGAGGGATATCTGCCGCCCATGTTGTCTCTTTACTAGACAGCATAGACCCAGATGCGTACTCATACGTTGATGATATTTATCTCACAGACAATGAGTTGTGGCTGCATCTTTGCAGAGTCGACCGCATCATTATTTTGTTTGTGGACTATGGTTACAAATATAACTTTGCTAAATCACACATCACAGAGTATACAGTGTTGTTTTTGGGCTATGAGCTCAATAATGAAAGTGGAGGCTTAGCACCTAATTTCCTGGGGAAACGTGCACATTTGCAGCCGCCCACAAAAGCGGAAAAAATGACAGTCTTTGCTTGGATTTTTGAACTTTGGGCGTTCTTACATTCCCAAATACACCCACCGTATCAAGCCGCTTTATGCTTTGGTGCAACGACATTTTCGAAAGTCAGTTGGTTACTGAAACATTCTGCTATTTTACTCCCATTACAATTTGATTTCCTTGAATCAAAATACTTGTTAAAACATAATAACCACACAAACCTGGTAATATGTATTGTGCCAGGCACAGTGGGTTTTACTTACTTAACGTTTAATGAAGGTGACACAGTACCTATTGCTTACAAATCACATGTATACACTTCTGCCGAGTTGCGGTTTTCCACTGTTGAAAAAGTCTTGACAGCTGTACAAATGGTGATCCTGAAGGAACACGCACTGGCGGCACAGAGGAAACACATTTTGGTGGTAACACTATATCCTGTGCTTTAGGCAGTGACAAAGGCAAGTGTACCAAACTCTAAGGCTTTGCAACCCTGTTGGATATAATGGGCTACTTCTTTGATGTCTCCAGATGTCACGTTTATCTTTGACTCCTATCTTCAGACTCAGGAGTTCTTGTAGTATGAATTTATTCATCCTCCTCCTCTGTCTATGCGCCCGCTTGAGGAGTAAGATTGTATTATTTACACCGATGGTTCGGTGCAACCGGCCACTGGGTCTATGCATGTTTATTCGGCGGCCTGTGCTATTGTGGCAGGTACCATGATGAACGGTGAGTTCAAGTCCAGTGTTGTCCATACGCAGGCGCTAGGTGACTGTACCTCACAATTGGCCCAGCTGCACACTTTGGTGCTTGCTCTCGCGTTTGCTGATTCTATTGTGACTACTCTCATTGTGAGTGATTCCTATTACTGTGTTCAGTCTTTCAATGAGAACGTATTCTTTTGGTCCCAGAATTACTATTGTGATTCCAAAGGCAGCGTAATTAAGCATCAAATACATCAGGTGTGAGGGGCAGATCTTAAACAACGTCTGCCCCTCACACATGTTATATATACTCTTGGCCACCATTGTGTGGGAGCACACACTGTTGATAACAGTTTGGCTGATGAAGCAGCTAAATCAGCAGTAGCCATGTGTTTAGTTGCAGCTGTTACAAAATCCATGATTAAGATATATAATGAAATTTTGGCAGCTATGGCCTGAGAGCCACTCAATTGTTGAGCGAATGAACCATGACTTAAAGAAATCCTTGACAGCTAGAGTCTTAGGTACTGGCAAAAACTGGCTAGCCCATTTGTATAGGGTGCAACGTCCACTTAATAATCTCCCTAGAAGAGCTCTGGGTGTGCGGAACCCATACAAAATGCTCTTTGACATAAAAATGTTTGTGCCAGATCTTGATGGTCTAGATACGGCGGCGACTGCCACAATCTTTGACGTAGATAATCATTCTAATATGTTACAGGACTTACAAGAGACCCGTGACAGTCTTGCAACTGAGCACTTATCCTCTGCCACAGAAGCTGCACTGCAGATTCTGGTAGCCGGCTAGCTACCCAAGTTGGAAATCTGGTTCAAGAGAAGATGGAGAACAAAAATAAATTTGGCCCCTCTTATCGTGCACCGGTTCCAGTGATTGGCATGAAGGGTACTCGTACAGTCATCTTACCACCGCTTCCTGGTCACAAAGACAACAGATACATCTCAGTGGACAATGTCAAGCAACAACATCTGGCCGATTCTAAATAGTGTAACACCTGCTTTGTCATGCCCAGCAATTTCAAGGAATCCTGTGAGTGGTGCATCTGACACTGAGCAAAATGACACTCCCATCGATATGTACTCTGTTACTAATCACTTGCTAGTCCTGCAAGCTTGGCCCAGTAACAAAGAAACTGAATATGCTTATCCCACAAGCGAGTCATTGCCTGATTTACAAACAACTACACTCAACCAGTCACGTTTTTCTTTCGACTCGACCTCCACCTCATCATTTGGCCCTACACATTTCGGTGTTTTTGTCTCCTGATTTACACAGACGTATTTGGTCCCTCCTCGGACATACATCTGGCTGGTGCTGATCCTGACTTTTTTATTCATGTCCATTGGTTTTGTGACAGTTTTTTCAATACTCATTAATGGTCACTACTTGCCAGAACACTCTGCTGTTCAGTTGGTTGATAGAACTTTGGCTCCACATTCGTCTTCTCACTGCATGAAACGAGATCAGGCTCTTGTTAACATTACCGCCTTTCTAGTCGCTGATGGCATCGTCTGGGATGCTGTGGATTTCCAAATTCATGGCCCTTCCCTCCCGCCTCGTTCTGACGCCGGTGGTTAGCGCCGTTTGTGCAGAGGGCGTGGAGGGTCCGAGCCAGCTGCTTCCTGGAGTCCACCTGCAGCGCTCTAGTTGTTGGGACGCTGGGGGGGATATAAGGCACCAGAATCCGCAGTTCCTCGTGGTAAGTGGGCAGTGGCAGTGTCCCTACCGCTTTTTAAACTGCGCTACGGCGTACCTGTGAGCAAGACTGATACGCTGCTACAGCGCTGTGACCACTTTTAATTCACTTTTAAAACTTACTGAGCACTGGTGTGGAGCGGAGCGGGTCGTTGTATCCGCGCTGCTTATATCGCGCTATTGCAGGATTAGTACAGTAGGACTAGCCGCATTCCATAGTCTGTTGTGCTGAGGCACCCGGAAGCAGACAGGCAGCCACAAGAACCTATCAGAAGGCGCTGGACTCGCCCTTCCCTCCCGCCTCGTTCTGACGCTGGTGGTTAGCGCCGTTTGTGCAGAGGGCGTGGAGGGTCCGAGCCAGCTGCTTCCTGGAGTCCACCTGCAGCGCTCTAGTTGTTGGGACGCTGGGGGGGATATAAGGAGGATGTGTTATAGGCAGCGCAGCGGACGAGCGCAGCGGGCGCGACGAAGGCGCGCCGGAGTTGCGCCTGAGTTAAGCCCGTCTGCGCCCGTCCGCGGCCGATTGCGGCCCAGGGCCAGAACCCCTGGCCCTCCTGCAGCACATATTCGCTGGAGTCGAGAGGATCTTCTTCTCCTCCGTCGTGACCACCTGGGACCTTGCTTACAAAGCATGGAGGCAGGTAACAGCGCGGGCTGCAACTACTGCAGTTTCACCTTCTGCACAGGGGAAACTAAAATCAGTGCCCGACACCCCCTGCTGTGCGGCCTGCTGAACGTACGCTCTTTACGGAAGCACTGCCTTGATATCTATGACCTCCTTGCCGGGAAGCAATGGGACCTACTTTTCCTTACGGAAACATGGTTGGATCTGGATTCCATGCCGGAAATCATTGAAGCCATCCCAGAGGGCTATTGTCTGCAAAGACTAGATAGAATAAGAGGGAGAGGGGGGGGCATAGCCATAGTGGCTAAACAGGAATACCAATGCCAGCTGGTACGCACGAACATTGAGGGTAGTGAAGCGGGTGCCTTCTCTATCTCGATAAATGGTAACTCCACCTTAAAAGGCCTTTTGATTTATCGCCCGCCTGGCCCTCCCACAGCCTTTATTGAGAAACTAGTGGAAGACGTCACTGAAGCTGCATTAAGCACGGACAAATTTCTAGTCCTGGGTGATCTAAACTTACACCTAGACACCCCAACGGACAAGGCAGCAAACGATCTCTGTCTTACAATGGCAAGCTTGCAGTTCGAACAGAAGGTACAACACCCTACCCATAATTTGGGTCACCTTCTTGATCCAGTTTTCGCAAACTGGAATCGAGTGGAAGCTCAGACCCCAGTCCCCATCCCATGGTCGGATCACCATTTCATCCCATTCACCATTGGGAGTCAGGAACCTGCTCCGATCGATCCTCCTGCTGACAAACACCCTAGGCGGAGATGGGCAGCTTTTTCCCAAACTCTATTCAATCAGGCATTAATTGCGAAAGGTCATCCCGGTGGTGTGGGTGTGGAAGATATTAATTCCAACCTAGACCGACGTATTACGGAGGCCCTGGACCTGGTGGCTCCACTAGGTGCGGCTAAAATGGGGGGTCGAGCTCAAAGATCTGCTCCCTGGTTCAATGAGGACATGCGGGTGGCTAAAGCAGCGTGCAAAAGGGCTGAAAGGCAATGGAGGATTGCCTATTCCACCTCCGCCAAAGCAGAGTACATAGACTGCAGGCGTAGCTATCATAAGCTGCTACGAAAGGGCAAATCAGTGTACTTCTGCACTAAGATTGAAGAAGCCGAGCAGTCCACCAAGGAACTCTTCTCAATCTACAAATCTATTGCTGTAGGGAAGCCTGCTGTGTGGCCCACGAAGCTCTGCACTGCGGAGCGCTGCGACCGTATTGCAGAGTTTTTTGCTAATAAGGTCATCAACATCTACAACTCCTTCCCTCAGCGGGCTAATAACTGTCTCCCACGTGGGGAGGGTGCTAAAAATAAAGGAGAACGACAGCTCATCTCCTTTACCACCCCGCCTACTGACGATTTAATTCGTATCTGTGGGTCAATAAAATCCGGCTCCCCAAGAGACTCGACGACTCCCAGTCGACTCAAGGGCAGTCTGCAGGTACTTGAACCCAATGTCCGCCATCTACTTGATTCCTCCTTCCAGTCCCAGACTGTCCCCAAAGCTTGGAAACAAGCAATTGTACTTCCCCTGCAAAAAAAAGCCAATGTGAATTTTGAGAAATTTGACAACCTCCGCCCCATCTCCCTCCTGCCCTACATGGCCAAAGTAGCGGAAAAAATAGCCAATGTGCAACTTATGCAGTTTGTGGAGGAGGCTTCGCTACTCCACAACTCGCAATTTGGCTTCCGTCCCCGTCATTCGACGGAATCGGCATTTCTTGTGGCGGTTGAAGCACTTCGGCAGGGCGTGGATGAGGGCCAAACCATGGCTTTGATCTTGCTCGATCTAAGCGCAGCATTCGACACTGTAGCACATGCCACCTTGCTACAGTGTCTGAATGAAGGTGGTGTTACTGGTGCTGCGCTTGGCTTGATTAAGTCCTACCTGTCTGACAGGTGCTTCCAGGTCAGGCTGGGTGAATGCTATTCGAGGGAGATTGAGTTGGGCCAGGGCGTGCCTCAGGGTTCGTCCCTGAGCCCAACCCTATTTAATATCTATGTCTCCCCCCTAGCGGCCATCGTGGAGGGACACGGCCTTCGCCTGGTGTCCTACGCTGACGACACGCAGTTGGTCGTCTCCCTATCGCGTGCCCCCGGTCTTGCAGCGGACATCTTCAGGAATTGCATGCAAGACCTTGCAGCCTGGATGTCCGCAAACTGTTTAAAGTTGAACGGTAGCAAGACTGAGGTGCTAGTGGTGGGGGGCGGGCCCTCTGCGTGGTCGTCGGCGTGGTGGCCACCCTGCCTAGGGGAGGTCCCCATTCCTTGCCTAGAGGCCAGGAACCTTGGCGTGTGGCTGGATAAAGATCTTACCTTTGGTCCCCAGGTCAGCCGGGTGACGGGGACGTGTTTCGGTGTCCTAAGAGCGTTAAGGAAAGTTTTAGACCTGCTTCCCATCTCTGCTCGAAGGACCCTGGTGCACGCCTTGGTCACCTCGCGTCTTGACTATGGGAATCTGCTGTATCTGGGGGCCTCGGGCAAGGTCATGGGTCGCCTCCAAGTGCTTCAAAATGCCGCAGCGCGGCTTGTGCTCAGGCTCCCCAGGAGGTCACCCTCCAAACCCGCCCTTCAGGCTCTCCACTGGCTTCCTGTGGAGAAGAGGGTTGAGTTCAAGGCCCTCTCAACATGCCATCGCATTCTGAGTGGCAAAGCTCCTGTACCACTTCAGAGTCTGGTGACCCATTATGAGCCCACTCGCAACCTACGTTCCTCTCAGACTGGGTTACTAAGGGTTCCCAGAGTAAGGAAGGCGCGAATGGGAGTGGGATCTTTCAGACATCTAGCCCCCAGATGCTGGAATGTCCTACCACCAGAACTGCGTCTTGAACCATCGGAAATCCTATTCAGGAAAAAGCTTAAAACTCACCTTTTTAGCAGGTAGCCTTAGAGGGAGGGGGGGACAGCAACCACTCACTTATCATAGCGCGGGGACACGCCAGTGGCGTCACCAGGCGCTTTATAAATGCCCTATAATAATAATCAATGTACCAAATGTACTTCATGTGTCCATGCGAGATGTGGTGAAACAGAACATACGTTCAGATGATTGGGATGTGCAAGCAATACAATCTTTATTTTCAGATTTGGAATATTCTGCTGTTTTTGATGCTGAAGATTTGTATTTAAATACTGCTAATTATGCGGATTTATATTGTTACCAGCATTATGAACACCATTACCTGCTTAAAGCTAATACATTTAGAAATGTTTTTAGGTACACACAGTGGGAACATTGCCCAGCTCCATTGGAAGGGAGCTCAAAAACCCTGTTAAAGAAATGTACATATTTTACGGATTTTGACATGTCCAAACCAGAATCCTATTACTTTAAATTAAATACTTCTTCTACCTCTAAATTAATGTTGACCCACACAAAACTATTGTATTCTAATTTGTTTATTGCTAAATTAACAAGAGGTGGCTATGAACACTGGAAATCCACCATTGATTTAAAATCTGTTTGAGCCTCAAAATCCTGGCAGGTTCGAGGCACTGAAGCGTTACATCATGCGTGTCTCATCCCAACGCAATTTCTAGATTTAAATAATAGGATTTAACAAACAACTTGTTTTGGTTTGGCAGCAGCAAAACAAATAAATGCCCTTGCAGTTCCTGCTCTGGCTACCTATCATAACTGGAGCTTGCTTACAAATGATTCCATTGAGGACCTGCAAGCTTTAATTAAAAATAGCACATTTACAGCCTGATTCATCAAGCTGATTTGCGCTCGCAAAGGGCCAGATTCGGAGAATCTGGCCCTTTGCGAGTGCGATTTTTGCATTTGGGATTCATCATCCCAAATGCAAAAATCACTATTACCGAAATCGCATATTTGCGAGGAATTGGATTTAAGGAATCTCTAATAGAGATTCCTTAAATGCAATTCATCAACCAATTAGAAATAGCGAAATCGCAATATTTGGTCTCAATTTACCACCAAGTCTGACTTGGTGGTAAATTGCGAAAATAGTGTAAAAAGCACTTCAGTGCATTTTTTTCTTTTTCATGTTACACACACACATGTCCTTTGGACATGTGTGTGCGCAACACCTGTTCAAATGTGCATTTAAGGGGTGCTACAGGGTGTCCTTTGGACACCCCTGGCACCCTTAAAATCGCTATCTTATTTGCGAGTAGCAAATTGCTACTCGCAAATAAGGGATACTCCCCATTCATTCCAATGGGCCTATTGGCCCATAGGAATGAATGGGGAGTTATTCCTTATTTGCGAGTAGCAATTTGCTACTCGCAAATAAGGAATGTGTAGGAATCGCTATTTATTTAGCAATTCCTACATGAATACCGTTTTGCGAGTCCTCAATAGCGATTCGCTATGAATCGCTATTAGGGGCTCGCAAAACGGCCCGTTGATGAATCAGGCTGCTGATGTCTCTAGTTTGGATCCTGTGGGCTGGTTAGTTTGGCAAACGTCTTCTTATGCCTGCCAACTACGTTTCCATAACTCAATCCCTGGTAACATACAGGATTTTCTAACACACATTTGGTTACAACCTATTCCGTGGGTAAATTGTGACAACAGTGGTTGCAGCGCTCAACACTATCGTCTGTGAAACAACATTTATTGTAGTTATCCAATAACAACGATTTGGCCTACTTTATCAAGGACTCGCATGATCTTTTGGCGTTTGCTATCGTAATTTATCTAAGTAGGATGTATGAATGGAAAAATGTCTCACAAAATATGGAATCATAAATTTGCAAGTCCCTATTTTGCGATTGCATTTAAGGAACCGCACATTGCGATTCCTTAAATGCAATGTAAGAGGCCCAGAAAAAGTGCAATTTGGCCTTAAGGAATCGCAAATTACCACCAACTTCCAGTTGCTATTTCTTTGAAAAATGCACTTTTTAGCATTTTTCAAAGTGCCATGTAGCACACATAAATTCCCTTAGGGCAAGTATGTGTGCCACATGTGCATACATGCACATTTCAGGGCTGCAACAGTGTGTCCTTTTGACACCCTGGCACCCTTGAAATTGCATTCTCAATTTGCGATTCTCTAATTGAGTATCACAAATTGAGAATGTCTTCCCATTCATTCCTATGAATGAATGGGGAGGTATTCCTTAATTGCGGATAGCAATTTGCAATTCGCAATTCGCAATTAAGGAATATGTAGGATTCGCTAAATTATTTGCAAATCCTACATACATAGCATTTTGCAATTCTCAAATAGCAGTTCTCAAAAAAAATTGCTCCTTGAGAATCGCAAACCAAAGTTTCATAGGTATGGCCCAAAAATATTTATTTATGCAGCTTACATTGAAATATGGAAGCTTTCACAAATTGAAGCAGCGTCACGTTTGAGAGAAATAGATCAGGCAAATCTAGAAAAGGTACTTGCTGTTGTTGACAATAGTATTAACACACTGTCTTCCCACATTTACACATTGATAATATTGTTTCATCTGTTGTTGATATTGTACAAGATGATGTGTCTGTGTTATATCATGGACAAAATCAATTGTGTTCTGTAATGCAGTTTGCATTGACTTTACAGACTCAAAAAAAGGGGGACGTACCATGGGATTATTTAAAAGCATTATTTAAAAGCATCTGCTTTGTTTTTACCATTTAATTTGACAGACAACCAGCAGTTTATTTCCATGAAAGATGCAACATACACGTTTCTACACATAGAAAAGATAGACCCTTTGCCCTTCTCCGTGGCTGAGACTGACTCTGCTGTCTGGCTCATACATGCTGTTATCACTTTACCGTTCTCATTATTTAAATTTAGTTCCTGCATAAAGCATTACCCGCTAGGCCGCTATGAACCCTTAGGTGGCACCTTTCTGCATGAAGTGTGGTCAGTGCCTTTCACATACAGATGCCTGCGGGATGACAAAGAGGTATACCTTACCGGGGAGTCCTGTGATTCTACAGTAGGTCGTTCCCTTGTTTGCAAAAACATACAATTACACGGACCCTGCAGTCTTACTGCCCAGAACCTTCCATGTGTTTTAAAAGGTAATCCAGTCCCAACTATAAAGCCCACTTTCACGCTGCTTGCTAACGGTAGCTATCTTCTTTTAAATAACCAAGAATGTTGCAGTTTGCTTGCTGGCATACCGTACACTGTGACAGTTTCACAGTGTGTAGTTTGCTGTATAAATATGCTTTTTCCACCCCCACATGGGAAGCTCGATAACTCGATTTGGCCTTTTATGCCAACTTCAAAAGCAGACTTCAATAAGTTGAGCAGAATAAGAGCGCTATTATTCCAACAGGAATTAACCCTTACTTCTGGGCACGAGACCTTCGTGCTGCAGGTGGCTAGCACCCATTCGGAGATATGGCCATTCTCAATACTAACCTCCCACTGCATTTCGGTGAATTGATTAATCAAATTTTTAATGTGTCTGATACACATGGTCTGGCACATTTTTTTTAAGGTTGTTGGCTCTGGCCTTGTGATCTCCTTTCAGACTATATTTGGTATAATAACAGCATTTATTCAATCAATTCTTTTCAGCGTCTTCAGTGGCTTGCCCTTAATACTTGCCATAGCTGCTGGAATCCTGTTATTGATTTGTCTGCAATGTAATGGCTGCTTCTCTTGTGGTCCTGCATAACCCAGGCCGGCTGCATATGCTCCGGAACAGTGTGCGACACTCAGCGTGGCTTATGGATTATCCGTTTTGCATACTACACTTGCGTGCAACCCGTCTTCTCATGTTTACAATATCCTTTTTCATGGGCGTTGGATATCTGCCTCTCCAATACATCATGTTCAATCTCGGATTAGGACCTGGTAATGGGTCCCTCAGTAGCCCATGAACAAGAATGTTCCAGAGTTTCACTAATGGCGGGTGCGGCTGCACTTGGAGTGTTGGCACAATGGGATGTCTGTGTGGCTGCGCAGAATTTCCTAAAACACAGCTACATTGAATATTTTGCAACTTGCCCTGCAATGCTCATGGAAGCACCCTTTAATGAGGAACATGAATACTTATTCAGCTTGCTGAATCGGATGGCATCACTTTTTGCTACCAATACAATGATTTCCTTTTGGAAGCTGTTGCAGTTTATTGCGCATACACTCTGATGGATTAATATGGCTGGTTTACCATTGTAGCCGATTCATACTACATTAGGACAGGCCACGATACGCCAAGACGCCGGGTCCCTCTCACTTTCAGGTTTTACCACTCACGTGATACATACTCCGGATTGTCAGGTATCTGAATATTAACACGCACATTAAGACATACCCGTCCTCCATAGACCCCGTGGTCGGCCTCTCACTTGCCCACTGTTTATTGTACAGCAGAGCTCTTTGATTGTACGGCAATCTCGATATTTATCTCCAATCAACTTTGACCCCAACCGGGTTGGAATTATCACCAGTTTTGGGATCAACCACAACATCTATTAGGATTTTGCACTGAAGAGTCAGCGTGGAATATGCTCTGATGAAACACGTGTCGGCTGGTGTATATGTAAATAAGCATTAAAACGACAAGAAAAGACGTGGGGATAAAAATGTTTCTTCTTGTTCTTTGATTGACATATTATATGTTGTAATTTTATGTGCACAGGTCCTTGGTTTCTATTTTGTAGAGGTTTGGAGTTCCAAACATCAGTTTAGGGGTTGTTAGGGTCACCCCATGCCTGTTAGCACCATATTACTTGATTGTCTGTTGTTTTTATTAGTCAGTTATCCTGCAGAGCGCAAGCATCCCCTTTACACTAAAGAACCCTTGCAGTGGATACTACCATTGTGGTCTGTGTTCGTCCTATGCCTACATCCAATGGACTTACCAGGGGAGGGTGTAGTGAGGTTGGTGGACTGACTGCAGACAATGTTAAGTTAGCACAAGCTCGGCTGCCATGCTGCTGCTGTTGCACATGTTACTACATAACTTTGTTTTCACTAAGACTCTGCTTGTGCCTGTGTCACATGAGAACCATCTACCCATCTGCCCTTCGCGTTCCTTGCCGTTCTCTGTGGTTTTCACCTGTACATGAAGTGCAAGGTCAAAAAACCATGTCCCTTGTTATTCTGCCGGCAGAATAACAAGGGACATGGTTTTTTGACCCCCACGCCTAGATATAACATGAAGCACAGCTGCACTGCTGAAAATCGAGTGCTTTTAATATTGCATGCATGCATGTTCAAGGCACTTGGAGAAAACCCTTTCCAGCAGTGCTTAATTTGTAAAAAATTATATGCCGGGGCTCTTCTCGAAAGGCCAATGCAGCCAGAACCACACATTGCCCCTGCCAGCACTGCCAATGACAGTAACAACATAACACCTAACCTTCACACTCCTACAAGTGTGACGTTTCAGACTATTTCAGGCCACACAAATCATAATAATGGCGTGAGAGGCTGAATTCATGTTCAATCCATTTGACTTAATAAAAACAGTTGTCATACAACTCAATGGTACTGATTGAAAGGATGAGAAGCCGAATTGGCTGCCTTCGAATTAGACCCGGGCTGACAGGCACAGTTCTCTGTTTCAGATGTGGTTAACTTCTGAGCTATCAGCCTTTAATTACATATATGCCTATATTGGAAGTGCCTGTGGAAGGAAAATGATAGGTGTGCTACAAAAGCAAACTGGACCGCCTGCATTAGGACTTGAGAGATGTATCTCTGTTGAATGCATTAATTAATGCAATATTTATTTTTGACTGTCTCTATTAAGGGTTTAATACTTTGAACACGTGTATATATGTGCTGCCACTGCTATGTTTGTTTATGTTAGCGTGCACAAGATATATACTTGATTGTGTGTGTGTGTGTGTGTGTACATGGCATACATAGTAGTGTGTGGGTTCACCTTTGCTGCATGCAGCTATTGCTCTGCGAAAGTGCACGAGTGTGCAAATTATGCTGAAAAATGTGCACAAGCATGGGGTGAAATATTTAGAATGTGGGTGTAGCTACGTGTCTAAGGCATTCTTAGGTGCCTCTGTTTGCGAGCGTGTGCATGCTCTTGTGAACGATGTTGAAATAATGGTCATGTCTGTGTGTGAGCTAAGTGTGTTTGTGTGTGTGCATGCCCATTTGTGCACATATGTGTTTGTCTGGAAGATTATGTTTGTGAGTGCAGGAGTTTGTGCACATATTGGCACTCGCAGCCACAACACTCTTCACCTGGGGAGGTACAACACTGACTGTGGTGGGTCAATGACGGAAATATATTTACTTTGCATGTCATGTGGCATTCTGGCTGATGCCTAGTGTAGACACGGCCCTTATGAATAGCACCGGCCCAAATTAAGCACTGCTTTCCGGAGTGAAGAGCAGTGCTTGCTTGCGGAGATGTAAACCTTTTGCATCTAGACTTGGAGGTATGGGGGCCCCCTGACAAAGCCCAGAGGTCTTCTTTTTTTAAATACAAACTACTTCCTAGTGCGGGGAGGGTATCAAGGCACAGTAGGCCGTTTTTCACCAGTTTTATAAAATGATATCCCCGTTAATATTCTATGGAATTGTAACAATGCTCACTATATTGTGTTTCTGCATTCTGCTGTTAGTAATAGCAGGTGTACTGCATTTTAGAGTACGTTAGTTAAAATAAACATTTTAAACTATGCAGTGTCTCTGATTACTCATGTTGTAGACAAGTATGAGTGAGTGAGCAAAAGAGTATTCTTGCTCCCACGATTCCTGAGAGAGTCAGAGTGACATGTTCTGGGTTGTCTAATCATTGGTAGCTTCGCTGTAGTACGGAGAACAAATGAGACACTATACCTAGTCGGATTGGGATTTTGGGCGCTAAGGTGGGTAGTTGGTACACCACTATACACCAAGGTCTTGGTTGCCAGCACATAGTTCTGTATATGTGCAGAATCCCTGCAACAATGGACTGTGCAATACACATAGAATGCTCTAATCAGAGACATGTCTGACTACTTTGCCTGATGTTGCCCTGGTCTCCTTAACTGAAACTATTGATGACATGAGTGATACCTTGCCAAGTGTGTACCTCCAATATATGTAAGGCATGAAGGTAACTCAGCTGATAAGAAGTGACAGATGACCCATTGACTCTGCACTGCTCACATGATGACTAATGCTAGATATACTTCAAATGTGTGTGTTAACCTGTATTCTATACAGCTAGGCCTTGGAATGGTCAAAGACACACGTTACTTCTACACTGTTTTGCCTGACATGTTCTGGAGATGTCATATTCAATTATCATTCAAAATGCTACATATCAGCACATCAAAGCAACCGGCAGGAGCCTGTCCATCAAGCAGGCTCCCACTCTAGCCCAGAATCACACATATTTTGCCTTTATGCACAGTAATACACTAAACAGAGGATTTTTGAATTGGAAATTACATGGGATTCGAGTATTTCAAATGTAAACACGTGAGTCCTAATTTGCTGTGGCGGTTACGCAATTAACAGTCACCAATACTGTACTTTCAACCGCTAAAATAGTGAATGCCTGACCTCATAAGTAGGCCCTTTGAAACTACTGGCACCAGCAGAATTGGAAAAAACGATCACTGACACCCACACGACAGACACCTGTAGAACACACAGGTGACACAGCACTCTTCCTTCCACTTCCACTTCCTCCACCTCCCAAACTCAACTCCTTCCTGAATATCCTACTAATTTTCCCCCTGAAGTCTTGTTTACACTTGCCCTTTCCCCTGTGCCAACCAACCCCCGTCACAAAGTCAAAAAAACTCTCCCACCCCATCGCATGGTTTTTCTCTTCAAAATCCTTTTTAACTTCATTTATATGCACTGCACAAATAATACCATCACCCAAAAAAATCCATCATTGATTTTTCATGTCTATTACTAGGTGGGAAAATGGTCTTTTTTTCTCTTCCCCCCGTCGTGATCTTTGTGACCTGGTCGAAACCTGATCCACATGACTCTCCTAGTGATCTAGAGGTGAAGTGGTGTGAAGGAAGGATATCCCAATGATGACACTGACCACACTGGTAGTTGATGGAAATCCTATCTTTTTGCAAAGGTCTTTGCTTTTTCCATCCTGATGACACTGACCACACTGGTAGTTGATGGAAATCCTATCTTTTTGCAAAGGTCTTTGCTTTTTCCATCCTTGGGTTGCAGTACTTGTTGTGTGACTTGGTAATTCAGTCTTATCTCCTGTATGTAGACCACTAGACTTATTTGCTGTTGTTAAAATTAATTCTCCTACCCATCTTGAAAGCTGAGTTATTCCTGTTCTTGGCAGGAGTATCGTTCGAGCAATTTCCAGAGTAGGAAGTAGCCAGATCGGAGTTTGTGAATGGCCACAATTGAACATTGAAGTGGGGGTTTAAAAATGTACAAGGCAAACCATACAATGCATACATTACAGCCTTGCTTGGAATTTATTACTACAGATTACCCTATAATTGCACAAGAATAATCATCAGTAGTTCAATAATTTAGGACAGGTATCCTTTTGTAAGTTTCTGGCTGGTGTAAATGTAATAACGTACGTTTGAACATTAACCTATGTTTAGCTAAAGTACCCATGTGAATGCTGTTTTTCACAGTACTTAGTAACAATAAAGTAAAAAAATAAATCAGACAATATTCCCAAACTGATATTGTAAAAAGGAAGACAATTTAATTATTAAAACACTCAAACACTAAGGGCCATATGTATCAAACACTGATTTTTCTATTCTCAAATTTCGATTTTTTTGCGAATCGCTATTTGAGAATAGCAAAATGCTATGTATGTAGGATTTGCAAATAATTTTGCGAATCCTACATAATACTTAATTGTGAATTGTAAATTGCGATTCGCAATTAAGGAATACCTCTCCATTAATTCCTATGGGCCTAGAGGCCTATAGGAATGAATGAGAAGATATTCTCAATTTGCGATTCTCAATTAGAGAATCGCAAATTGAGAATGCAATTTCAAGGGTGCCAGGGTGTCAAAAGGATACCTTGTTGCACCCCTGAAAAGTGCAAAAAAGTGCATTTTTCAGAGAAATCGCAAATTACCACCAACTTGAAGTTGGTGGTAATTTGCGATTCCTTAAGGCCACATTGCACTTTTCCTGTGCTTCTTACATTGCATTTAAGGAATAGCAATTTGCGATTCCTTAAATGCAATTGCAAAATAGGGAACCATAAATTTTGTGATTCCTTATTTTTCGAGGCAGTTTTTCTTTCATATGTACCACTGAGCCTAATTTGCGATCGCAATTTGGAATGATGCATATGGCCCCTAAACACCAAAACTAATGAGGTAATCACATTTTTTTAGAAAATTTGACAGCATCCTAAAATAAAAAATAAAACTGCTAAAGTTAAAGGTATTCTTGGAAGCAGATTACTCACCGACAGTGATGGATCAGTTATCAAGTAAGTGCTGGCAGTGTGCCCCTATCAGTAGTTTTACTTTCCCAATGAGCAGTGTAAATAGAACTTAAAATTTTACTCCAGAATATAGCTGGTTGCTGTAGTAAAAAATGGCTTCTTGAGTTCATATACCTTCTTTATATATTCCTGTGAGCCTGAACTTTGCACTCAAATGCTGCAAGTAGAAGAACCCTGGGAAAAGATGTGGCATCTTTTTCAAGTAGGCTTTGAATCTTTGTCTCGATTACCCAGAAGATATTTATATTTTAACCCGCAACTTCACAAAAGTGAAGTTTCTTTCCTCTTCTTTTTTCTAGACCATCCAATTGCCCCCAATCTTTTAAAGGCACATCTACAATTGCCATGGCAGAAATTTCAGAGAGAAGATTCTAAGTGCTGACTTCAGCACCACAGCTAAGAGTTCAGTTTCTACTTGATCCAAAGCTGCAAAGGGCACACTGTCCTAGGACATTCTTCCCCATTTACAGTCCTAATCACTTTTCTTGCTGTTGGATGGAAGAAACGCAGCCTCCCTGAATCCTGAGATTGACTTTTAGCTGTGGAGACAAAGAGTAGCAGATTTTCCTCAGCCATTTCTCAATTAACAGGAGAACGAGAGTTGTAAACCCCTGCTTTAGCAGCTATAGCGGGGGTGGAGTTATTAATGGGCCTCTTCTATCTGCAACTCCACAGACAAAGGCTCATAAATAATGTAAAAGGGTGGTGAGTGAGTGAAAGGATGGCTAGATGGATGTGCTAATGAAAGGGTGGATGGATGGGGTGTCAAAGGGTGGCTGGCTAGTTGAATGAATGAACAGATGGATGTAAGGATGGATGAGTGAAAGAATGAATCGATGGATGAGTGAGAGGGTGGGTGGATAGATGAATAAAAGGATGGATGATGGTTCAGTGGAAGAAATGATGAATACATGAAAGGGATGTTGGATAGATGGATGAGTGAAAGGGTGGATGGATGATAAGAGAGAGTATGGATGCATGAATGAGTGAAAGTATGGATTGCTGAGTGAAAGGATGGATGGATGGATGGATGGATAGATAATGGATAGATGACAGAAGGATGGATAGATGGACGGATGGGTTGAAAGGGTGGGTGGAGTGAAAGGGTGGATAGATGGATATGTGAAAGAATGGATAGAGGATGGATGGAACGATGGATGAATGAATCCTGGAAAAGTTGTGAAACCCCAACTTTTCCAGCTACCGCGGGTGTTAGGTTTGTGATGGCCCTCTTCTGTCTTCATCCTGGCAGACATAGGTGAGTGACTGACAGAATTGATGGATGGACAGATATCAGGGAAAGGGTGGATCGATCAGTGAGACAAAAGATGAATGTATAGATGGATAGATGAATGAAAGGATGGACGAGTGAGTGAAAGACTGGATGGATGGATGAATGAAGGGGAGGGGGTGGATGATGTGATAAAAGCTGGATGAATTGATCAATTGATGAGCGAGTGAAAGGATAACATAAGTTAAGTATTTGTAAAGCACACCACTACCACTAAGGGTATCTTGGTGCTGAATAACAGATGTTTGTTGTTTCCCAACTTAAAGGAACTCATTTGATCGACCTCAGATGGATGAAAGGCTGAATGGACCTGCCAGGATTTGAACCTGTGACCATGAGGTCAAACACAGGCCCCGGCAGTGGACACATTGGTCCACTGAGCCACCAGACCGGGCTGGATGGCTGAGTGAAAGGATGGATGGATGGAATGAGTGAAATGGAGGCAATATGAATGGAGTGAAAGGACAGATGAATGGATGAGTTAAAGGATGAATGGATGAGAGAAAGGATGGATGGATGAGAGAAAGGATGGATGACTGAATGAAAGGATGGATGAATGGAATAAGTGAAATGGAGGAAAGATAGATTGAGTGAAAGGACAGATGAATGGATGACTTAAAGGATGGATGGATGGATGAAAGAAAGGATGGATGGATGAGGGAAAGGATGGATGAGTTAGAGTGAAAGTGTGGCTGGATGAGTGAGGGAACGAATGGGTGGATGAGTGAAAGGGAGGATGGACCGATGGATGGAGTGAAACAATGGATGGATGAGTTAAAGGGTGGACAGATGGATGAGTAAAATGGTGGATGGAGAGATGGATGAATTAAAGTGTGGATGGAAGGATAGATGAATGGATGGATAGGTTTGTTTGGAGATGGACAGATGAGTTTAGATGTGGATAAGTAGACAGATGGAATGGTGAAATACTTAATGATGGATGAAAGAAGATGCCAGAATTTAAAGGTGAAATGCTGGATATCAGCAGATGGATGGAAGTGTAAAATGCTGAATGGATAGATGCTTGGATGGAAGTGACAAGAGAGCTTTTCTGGGGAGGGTCCTGATTATTTGCTTCATTGGCTTGGCTCCATAAGAGCTTTGGTTTGAAGTGGTGGGTATTTTAATTTTCTGGCTACTCCCTTGAACAGGAGTACAATGTCTGTAGCTTTTTCTTGACTTTCTAGCTTCCAAGCCCATTCTAATTTTTAGGTCCAGCAGGTCCAGCATTAATTGGCAAAGACTCTAAACCTATCACTGTGAAACCTCCACATAGTTCTTAACATTGTATCCTCCTGCATTATGTATGATTTCTCATCTTTATCTGGCAGAGGCTATCCCAGGAACTACCAGGCAAATATTAATTAAATAGCAGAAGGCAAATGTCCTTGCTTGGGCTCTCTACATGAGCCTACACATGTTAATCTAATCTGGCTTTCTCCCCATTAAAGTAAAACCCCACTCGCCATACTGGTTATCTACTGAGTCCCCTACCCCATTGAGTGAGGTGTCAGTGGGAAAGCCACATTCAAGGGCATTCCCTAACTGGAGCTTTTGTGGTTTAGAAGTGTCAATGACAGAGGGCCAAGCTCTGTGTAGTCAAGATGTCAAACTTCAACTTTATCCTCACGTCATACTAAACACAGGTTGAGACTGTGCCTGTAAATGTGCATTCTTTTAATAAGTTCTCTTGTCTTACTGATGAAGAATCCTATCATCAGCCCCCAAATCACATCGGGCAGTAACATCTGCTCTCGGAATGTGCATGGCCTCAGCACGAAATTAGAAGAACTAGATTTCATGGAATTCATCCCCAAGTATAACATCCTTCTCTTCCAGGAAACATGGCGGATAAATCTTTCTCCAATCGTAGGGTATAAAGAACTTTTTATACCTGCAAAGCAATCAACAATATATGGGAGAGCAAAAGGTGGCCTTTCTACTGTCATTTTTACCGACATTCCAAGGCAGGCCTCAGCAATAGACCTTGAATCGTCCTGGATGCAATGTACACATGTAATTACCCGTCCAGCAATAGCCTGCTAATATTGAACATCTTTATACATCCTGCCTCCAATCAAAAGAGGTCAAGAATTGAGAAATTAACATCAGATGCTAACATAATACTATCAGGAGATTTTAACATGAATCTACTTCACAACACCAAAGAAAGTACAGTAGACAATTTATCAGCCCCAAATCGAAGCGATAGACATCGATCACCCTTGAAACCTGAGAGATAATTTGCCTTATGGGCAATACGTGAGGCTGAAAAGAAATTGTTCCTGTGAACAACTGCTGGAGGTCAAAGAAAACTCAAGGGAGTCAAATAACATTGTCTGCATCACTACATTTAACACTAAGAGTAACGACATCAAGAAGATTGTTAAAAATTACTGGAACTTGGTCGCAAGTGAATTAGACACAAACACGGACCCTATGTTTGCCTTTAAGAGGGGAAGAAACATCAAGGATACAGTGGTTAGAGCTTTCCTAGAACCCCCAAACAACAGGACCTAGAGAGCCAACTAGGTTTGGAACCAGTCACCGGGCATCATAATTGTGGCCAATGCAAAGTATGTGATCTGTGTCATGAGGGAACAAGCTTTACATACAACACCAGAACTTACAAGCTCCCACACTTCACCAACTGTAGCACCTCTCATGTGATATACGCCATCCTCTGCCCTTGTGCCTCAATATATGTTGGACAAACAACTCAGAAAGCGAAGGCTAGGATCCTACAACACATGAGCAGGATAAGATGCAGGGCACAGGGAGCACCCATGGTCAAGCACTTTGTGGCATGGTGGGTCATAGAAAAAATCATTACCAAACCAAGGGGTGGTTCACTTGCCAGGGCCATGAACTACAAAGAGTGCAAATGGATCCACTCTCTCAAATCAGTACAGACTGGGCTGAACGTGATGGAGGAAACTGCAAAACAAATGGGACAGCTGTAACTTAGTGGCCTAACTGACATCAGGACACATTTTATTTTAATAAATGTTCCCATTGAAGAGCCACATATACGGTCATGCACCATTTGAAACTGTGAATATTGCTAGACCGTATACCATATGTTTTGTTTACATGTGTGCACATTACCATTCCTGTTGTCTCCAGAGAGACTTTTTGAATAAACCCCCTGTATACAATATGTTAACATCTCGCTGAGCACAACACCTCATAAACCAAATGCATCTGTTACATGCGCATAACTATGGCAACCCACATATGCAATTGGTTATTAGAACAATTGTATCTGCCGATTGGGTACAAGCCACAATGTAACAAAGTTGGCATATTGGATGTACTGACTAAGAATTGTATTTCACTGTAATTACCTTGCACCTTTTATGTGATATCGCCAAAATGTTTTTAATCACACTGTATATATGATCCACTCCTACTTAATCCATGTAAAACGGTTGGCATTAACTATGTTCCAATTTTTCCACTAAATATATGGTTTACTACCTTTCTTAACCAATGGTATTTGGCTGACAGCAGCCTTGAACTCAGAGCCAGGTGGTTCCAGACCATCACGCTGTGATTAAACAAAGCGCACACTATGGTACTCGGCTGAGAGCAGCAGTGAACTCTGAGCAGGGTGGTTTCAGACCATTGCGCGTTCAATCACACAAAGCGCACAGTGAAAAAGAATGGACTAACACGCTGTGATCTAACAAAGCGCACACTTCAATATGCGACTGTGAGCAACATTGATCTCCTAGAGACGTGGTTTCATACCATTGCGCGTTGAAATAAAGAGCACTGAAAAGCTTTTTCTAAAATATCTCATGTGATTGATTTTATTTGATTTTTGGATTTATAGAGCGCAACGATTGCCCGGAGGCGTCTTTGCGCTAAGGTCTCAGACATGTGTGAAGCTAGCATGTGAATGAGCATTAGAGGTCAGATTGGAATAGCCAAGTTTTTACTGCCTTCCTGAATGTTTTCAGATCTCCGCTGTTTTTAATTGCTAAGCGAAGAAGGTTCCAGGATTTGGCAGATCTCAGCAAGAAACTCCTGCCTCCCCATCGTGCTTGTTTAAACCTATTAATTTGCAACAGTTTTTGTTGTGTAGATCTAAGGATCCTAGACGGAGCGTAATATTTTATACGCGCTGTCAAGTACGAGGGGCCTTTCCCCTGGAGTGCTTTGAAGGTGATACACAAAGCTTTAAATACTATTCTTTTCTTGACTGGTAGCCAGTGCAATGCATCCAGCTGCCTGGAAACTGACTCATATTTAGGCATATCCAAAATCAGTCTAGCCGCTGCATTCAGCAGTTGTAACTTTTTCAAGAATTGAGTTTGGATCCCCAAATAAAGTGTGTTGCCATAATCCAGCCTGGAGATGGCAACGGCAGTTACCACTGTTTTTAGAGCCTCAGGAGGAATAAAGGCACAAATCTTCCTAATCATTTTGAGGATGGCCCTGGAACTGGAAGAAAGGCAGTTGATTTGTCTGTCAAACGTCATCCTGCAGTCAAAGGTAATCCCAAGGTTTATTGCCTTTGAGACGGGTGTAGGACATTCACTCAGCTCTGAAGGCACCAATTCGGAGACCAAGCAATTGGTTTGGCACCCAGCAGCAATACTTCGGTCTTACTGCCATTAAGTTTGAGACAGCTGGATTGCATCCAAGAGTTAACGTGGCGCATACAGTTATTGAAGCGATCCGCAGTTTCCTCCACATTATTAGTTACTGAGATGACTACCTGCATGACATCAGCGTATGACTCTACCGAGGACCCATGCTGTCTTATCAGCGCTGCCAAAGGTGTCACGTAAATGTTAAATAGCGTAGGGCTTAAAGAAGAGCCCTGCGGTACTCCATATTGCAGTTTGAAAGTTTGAGAGCTGGATTCATTAAGTTCGACTCTGAAGGATCTCTCAGAAAGATAGGATGTTAAAAGAGACGTGGCAGAATCTTGAATGCCCATTTCAGACAGTCTGGAAATTAAGATGTTATGATTGACGGGTCGAAGGCCGCTGACAGATCTAATGGTATCAGGGCGGCCTTCCTGCCTTCATCCAGTGTCTTGCTGAGCTCCTCGCTAGCAGTAATTAAGGTTTCGGTTCCATGGCCCTCTCTAAAACCAAATTGTGAATGGTCGAGTAAATTATTGGTGGAGATGTAAGCCAAAAGCTGGATGTTCAGCAATTTTTCCAGGATCTTAGAAAAAAAAGGGATTCTGGAGATTGGTCGGTAATTGTTGGGTCCGGCAGGGTCCAGATGAGGTTTTTTCAACAAGGTAGTACAGAAGCTATCTTCCATGCTTCAGGATACTTCTCATGAAGTATGATGACAGAGAATAGCTCAGTTAACTGTTTGCTGAGGATATCTGGTAAGAGATGGAACATTTTTGAGGGACACAGATCAGATGGTGCCCCTGATTTAGTTTAATATAGTTTCAGTAATCTGTTCTCTGGTTGGGGAGGGGAAGGAAAAGCCAGATGAATTTGGGGCAGGGTCGCTCCTATTGGGAGGTGAGTCGTTGGGGAGATTGGAAAAAGTTCTGTAGACCATCTCCACCTTGTCCACGAAAGCCTGGCCAAGGATGTTGCAAAAGTCTGGATTATTGTCAGATTTAATTTTGGACGGTAGTTTTGCTAATTTTCTGACAGTAACAAAGAGCTCTTCACTAGAGTTTTTAGAAGCCAAGATTTTCATAGTAAAATAGTTACTTTTTTCCTCTGTGATCATTTTTTTATAGGTGGCTAGTACCATGCGTCGAGCTTTTTCAAATCTTTACTATAATTTTATCTCCATTGTTTTTCTGTTCTCCTACAGAGCTGTTTTTGTTTCCTTAGTCTATCCAAAAACCATGGCTCGGAATGTTTATTCCTTCTCGAGACAGTGGTCTTTAGAGGGGCTATGGTATTGGTTGCATTGGTAATCCAGGAAGTTATATTCTGTACTGCCAAATCTGTTTTAACCTGTAGATTATGTCTGTTTGTTCGTAGAGATGCCTGAAGGCGGTCAGCATCAATTTTTGCCCTGTCACAGTAGGTGTGTGTCGATGATAGATTGGTCTCTGTCTACGGCTGATGTGCGGCCTTGACAGTAAACATAATGGCTCCATGGTTTGACTACACCACTGGTAAAACCTCCCTAATTTTGATGTTGGGGTTGGAGGTGAAAAGGCCGTCCAATGTATGTCCAGCGATATGAGTGCTCTCTTTGTATGTATGTATGTATGAATGTATAGGCGTTCCTATATAGCGCTAAATCTGTCACCCGACAGGCATCCTGGCGCTTAGACTGTAATGACACATACATGATGTTTCCAGCATCCGGTCCATTTACATTGTTCTGGGGAACAGATAGGTTTTTAAGGCTTTTTTAAAAGAGTGGAGATCTTCCAGACCCCTCAGGCCCTGCGGAAGGGAGTTCCACAGTCTCGCTGCGGTGAACCTGAAGGACCGGCCGTCCATCCGGGACCTTAGAATCTTAGGTACTACCACCAAGTGGGCCAAAGCTGATCGGAGAGGTCTAGGCGGGGTGTACCAGGAAAAAAGATCCTGCAGAGGGGACGGACCTTGTCCGTGTAAAGCCCTGAATACCAGGCACAGTGCTTTAAAATCAATCTGTTGGAAGACCGGCAGCCAGTGGAGGTCCCTAAGTGCCTTGGCAAAAGAGTCCAGGCGTCAGCGTGAGAGGGCCAATTTGGCGGCAAAATTCTGTACCCCCAGAAGCAGTGCGTTACAATAGTCGATTCGACTTAAGATTATGCTCCGCACTACCTCTGGTCTAGCCTGTGCCGGGAGCAGGGGTAAGATCTTACGCAGCGAGCAGAGCAGTGCCATACAAGTGGCCACCGTTCTATTCACTGATACATCAAGCTGCAGGATGGAACCGAACATCACCCTCAGATTGAGAACGGATTCAGAAGCCAGGCTAGTGCCTTGAAAATCAAGAGGCCAGAAATCGTGTGGGAGCGGTCTGGGGGTACGATCCAAGGAGCAATGTAGCACCTCGGTTTTCGAGCTGTTGAACTGCAAGGAGTTATTAGCCAGCCAATCAGCCGTAGTGTTCATACAGCGATGAAAGACCTCCTGAGACACCCCATCCTTACCCTCAAACGAGAAGATAAGTTGGGTGTCATCGGCATAATTGGTGACTGTTGTGCCAAAAGATTTGATCAGCGTGATCAGGGGGCGGAGGTAAAGATTGAAAAGAATGGGACTGATGGCTGACCCCTGGGGTACTCCCTGACTAACCCTCCTGATGTTAGATTTAAAGGGTGGCAGGGCCACTACCTGGTGCCTATGATCGAGATACGACACCAGCCGCTCAAGGGCTAAGCCAGATACTCCAACCTCTGCCAATCTCCTGATCAGGATTGCATGGCTGACCATATCGAACACGGCCGACATATCGAGCAGCACTAAAAAGGCTGCTCGACCTTGGTCGGCCCGCGTCCAAAGGTCATCAAGAACAGTCACCAATGCTGATTCTGTCCCATGTGCTGGTCTGAAGCCAAACTGGGCCACATCCAAACAGTCGGTGATCTCAAGAAAGTTGGAGAGATGTTTTGTGGCCAGTTTCTCAAGAATTTTAATAGGGAATGGCAACAGAGAGATGGGTCTATAGTTAGCTGGGCAGGCGGGATCTAAATTTTCCTTTTTAAGTAATGGGGAAACAACCGCCAGTTTCCAGCTGTCTGGGACCCGTGCCGATCTGAGGGACTGACAGCAGATGGAGAAAAGTGGGGGAAAAGCTCTTCCCGAAACAGTTTCCAAAATTTTGGTGGAAGAGGGTCAGATGGTGAGCCTAAAGATATTCTGTCAGCCAAAGCACAGAAATCCTTGAAAGGCAAGTTGTTCAATTCAGCTGGCTTAGCACCCTCCTCCCAGTTCTCAGTGGAGATGGATTCGTGCACAACCTGACCAGATGACGAGGCAAGATTATTTAAGATGGTAGCAATCTTGTCCTCAAAGGCTTGTGCCAATGAGTCACAGAGAACCATGCCTATTTGCTCCATCCCTAAACTTGACATGGTGTTGAAAAGCTCAGTATTCTTGGAGTCCAGAATTTTCTCTAAGTGGTGTTTGAAATTGCCTAATATGGTATAATTTATGCTAGTTTCTAGATAAGGAGTAAGTTTGTCCACCAGAGGTGCCTGAGCTCTGGGTGGATAGTAAATTAATAGGCCTTTCCATGAGTCATAAGGACTGAGGTGTATCTGAAAAGATAGCAATTCGCAGTCCTGAGTGGTGCCTAATGAGGATGTTGTTATAGATATACCATCTTTGACAATGATGGCTAGTCCACCTCCTCTATTATTATTTCTATCTGCTCTGATAATCTGGAAACCAATAGGGAGTGCTTGTAATAAATCTGGGTCAGATGCATCATTGGCCCAAGTCTCAGTTATAAAAACTAGATCCAGGCAATGACTGTCTATCATCTCAGCCATCTCTACATTATGTTTGATTAGAGAGCGTGAGTTGATTAACTAAGCTTTTATTTCTCTGGCAGTTTCTGACTGTTTTACTTTGGTTGGAGGTAATATCTGTTTAAAATTAAACTGCAGTTTGCAGTGTTCACATTCTTTAGGTTCCAATGATAGGTCTAGTTTGGAGCAACAGTAGGGAGCAGACCTAAAGCTCAGAATAGTTAGGTCCTTGCTTGCGGAGATGTAAACCTTTTGCATCTAGACTTGGAGGTATGGGGGCCCCCTGACAAAGCCCAGAGGTCTTCTTTTTTTAAATACAAACTACTTCCTAGTGCGGGGAGGGTATCAAGGCACAGTAGGCCGTTTTCCACCAGTTTTATAAAATGATATCCCCGTTAATATTCTATGGAATTGTAACAATGCTCACTATATTGTGTTTCTGCATTCTGCTGTTAGTAATAGCAGGTGTACTGCATTTTAGAGTACGTTAGTTAAAATAAACATTTTAAACTATGCAGTGTCTCTGATTACTCATGTTGTAGACAAGTATGAGTGAGTGAGCAAAAGAGTATTCTTGCTCCCACGATTCCTGAGAGAGTCAGAGTGACATGTTCTGGGTTGTCTAATCATTGGTAGCTTCGCTGTAGTACGGAGAACAAATGAGACACTATACCTAGTCGGATTGGGATTTTGGGCGCTAAGGTGGGTAGTTGGTACACCACTATACACCAAGGTCTTGGTTGCCAGCACATAGTTCTGTATATGTGCAGAATCCCTGCAACAATGGACTGTGCAATACACATAGAATGCTCTAATCAGAGACATGTCTGACTACTTTGCCTGATGTTGCCCTGGTCTCCTTAACTGAAACTATTGATGACATGAGTGATACCTTGCCAAGTGTGTACCTCCAATATATGTAAGGCATGAAGGTAACTCAGCTGATAAGAAGTGACAGATGACCCATTGACTCTGCACTGCTCACATGATGACTAATGCTAGATATACAACAAATGTGTGTGTTAACCTGTATTCTATACAGCTAGGCCTTGGAATGGTCAAAGACACACGTTACTTCTACACTGTTTTGCCTGACATGTTCTGGAGATGTCATATTCAATTATCATTCAAAATGCTACATATCAGCACATCAAAGCAACCGGCAGGAGCCTGTCCATCAAGCAGGCTCCCACTCTAGCCCAGAATCACACATATTTTGCCTTTATGCACAGTAATACACTAAACAGAGGATTTTTGAATTGGAAATTACATGGGATTCGAGTATTTCAAATGTAAACACGTGAGTCCTAATTTGCTGTGGCGGTTACGCAATTAACAGTCACCAATACTGTACTTTCAACCGCTAAAATAGTGAATGCCTGACCTCATAAGTAGGCCCTTTGAAACTACTGGCACCAGCAGAATTGGAAAAAACGATCACTGACACCCACACAACAGACACCTGTAGAACACACAGGTGACACAGCACTCTTCCTTCCACTTCCACTTCCTCCACCTCCCAAACTCAACTCCTTCCTGAATATCCTACTAATTTTCCCCCTGAAGTCTTGTTTACACTTGCCCTTTCCCCTGTGCCAACCAACCCCCGTCACAAAGTCAAAAAAACTCTCCCACCCCATCGCATGGTTTTTCTCTTCAAAATCCTTTTTAACTTCATTTATATGCACTGCACAAATAATACCATCACCCAAAAAAATCCATCATTGATTTTTCATGTCTATTACTAGGTGGGAAAATGGTCTTTTTTTCTCTTCCCCCCGTCGTGATCTTTGTGACCTGGTCGAAACCTGATCCACATGACTCTCCTAGTGATCTAGAGGTGAAGTGGTGTGAAGGAAGGATATCCCAATGATGACACTGACCACACTGGTAGTTGATGGAAATCCTATCTTTTTGCAAAGGTCTTTGCTTTTTCCATCCTGATGACACTGACCACACTGGTAGTTGATGGAAATCCTATCTTTTTGCAAAGGTCTTTGCTTTTTCCATCCTTGGGTTGCAGTACTTGTTGTGTGACTTGGTAATTCAGTCTTATCTCCTGTATGTAGACCACTAGACTTATTTGCTGTTGTTAAAATTAATTCTCCTACCCATCTTGAAAGCTGAGTTATTCCTGTTCTTGGCAGGAGTATCGTTCGAGCAATTTCCAGAGTAGGAAGTAGCCAGATCGGAGTTTGTGAATGGCCACAATTGAACATTGAAGTGGGGGTTTAAAAATGTACAAGGCAAACCATACAATGCATACATTACAGCCTTGCTTGGAATTTATTACTACAGATTACCCTATAATTGCACAAGAATAATCATCAGTAGTTCAATAATTTAGGACAGGTATCCTTTTGTAAGTTTCTGGCTGGTGTAAATGTAATAACGTACGTTTGAACATTAACCTATGTTTAGCTAAAGTACCCATGTGAATGCTGTTTTTCACAGTACTTAGTAACAATAAAGTAAAAAAATAAATCAGACAATATTCCCAAACTGATATTGTAAAAAGGAAGACAATTTAATTATTAAAACACTCAAACACTAAGGGCCATATGTATCAAACACTGATTTTTCTATTCTCAAATTTCGATTTTTTTGCGAATCGCTATTTGAGAATAGCAAAATGCTATGTATGTAGGATTTGCAAATAATTTTGCGAATCCTACATAATACTTAATTGTGAATTGTAAATTGCGATTCGCAATTAAGGAATACCTCTCCATTAATTCCTATGGGCCTAGAGGCCTATAGGAATGAATGAGAAGATATTCTCAATTTGCGATTCTCAATTAGAGAATCGCAAATTGAGAATGCAATTTCAAGGGTGCCAGGGTGTCAAAAGGATACCTTGTTGCACCCCTGAAAAGTGCAAAAAAGTGCATTTTTCAGAGAAATCGCAAATTACCACCAACTTGAAGTTGGTGGTAATTTGCGATTCCTTAAGGCCACATTGCACTTTTCCTGTGCTTCTTACATTGCATTTAAGGAATAGCAATTTGCGATTCCTTAAATGCAATTGCAAAATAGGGAACCATAAATTTTGTGATTCCTTATTTTTCGAGGCAGTTTTTCTTTCATATGTACCACTGAGCCTAATTTGCGATCGCAATTTGGAATGATGCATATGGCCCCTAAACACCAAAACTAATGAGGTAATCACATTTTTTTAGAAAATTTGACAGCATCCTAAAATAAAAAATAAAACTGCTAAAGTTAAAGGTATTCTTGGAAGCAGATTACTCACCGACAGTGATGGATCAGTTATCAAGTAAGTGCTGGCAGTGTGCCCCTATCAGTAGTTTTACTTTCCCAATGAGCAGTGTAAATAGAACTTAAAATTTTACTCCAGAATATAGCTGGTTGCTGTAGTAAAAAATGGCTTCTTGAGTTCATATACCTTCTTTATATATTCCTGTGAGCCTGAACTTTGCACTCAAATGCTGCAAGTAGAAGAACCCTGGGAAAAGATGTGGCATCTTTTTCAAGTAGGCTTTGAATCTTTGTCTCGATTACCCAGAAGATATTTATATTTTAACCCGCAACTTCACAAAAGTGAAGTTTCTTTCCTCTTCTTTTTTCTAGACCATCCAATTGCCCCCAATCTTTTAAAGGCACATCTACAATTGCCATGGCAGAAATTTCAGAGAGAAGATTCTAAGTGCTGACTTCAGCACCACAGCTAAGAGTTCAGTTTCTACTTGATCCAAAGCTGCAAAGGGCACACTGTCCTAGGACATTCTTCCCCATTTACAGTCCTAATCACTTTTCTTGCTGTTGGATGGAAGAAACGCAGCCTCCCTGAATCCTGAGATTCACTTTTAGCTGTGGAGACAAAGAGTAGCAGATTTTCCTCAGCCATTTCTCAATTAACAGGAGAACGAGAGTTGTAAACCCCTGCTTTAGCAGCTATAGCGAGGGTGGAGTTATTAATGGGCCTCTTCTATCTGCAACTCCACAGACAAAGGCTCATAAATAATGTAAAAGGGTGGTGAGTGAGTGAAAGGATGGCTAGATGGATGTGCTAATGAAAGGGTGGATGGATGGGGTGTCAAAGGGTGGCTGGCTAGTTGAATGAATGAACAGATGGATGTAAGGATGGATGAGTGAAAGAATGAATCGATGGATGAGTGAGAGGGTGGGTGGATAGATGAATAAAAGGATGGATGATGGTTCAGTGGAAGAAATGATGAATACATGAAAGGGATGTTGGATAGATGGATGAGTGAAAGGGTGGATGGATGATAAGAGAGAGTATGGATGCATGAATGAGTGAAAGTATGGATTGCTGAGTGAAAGGATGGATGGATGGATGGATGGATAGATAATGGATAGATGACAGAAGGATGGATAGATGGACGGATGGGTTGAAAGGGTGGGTGGAGTGAAAGGGTGGATAGATGGATATGTGAAAGAATGGATAGAGGGTGGATGGAACGATGGATGAATGAATCCTGGAAAAGTTGTGAAACCCCAACTTTTCCAGCTACCGCGGGTGTTAGGTTTGTGATGGCCCTCTTCTGTCTTCATCCTGGCAGACATAGGTGAGTGACTGACAGAATTGATGGATGGACAGATATCAGGGAAAGGGTGGATCGATCAGTGAGACAAAAGATGAATGTATAGATGGATAGATGAATGAAAGGATGGATGAGTGAGTGAAAGACTGGATGGATGGATGAATGAAGGGGAGGGGGTGGATGATGTGATAAAAGCTGGATGAATTGATCAATTGATGAGCGAGTGAAAGGATAACATAAGTTAAGTATTTGTAAAGCACACCACTACCACTAAGGGTATCTTGGTGCTGAATAACAGATGTTTGTTGTTTCCCAACTTAAAGGAACTCATTTGATCGACCTCAGATGGATGAAAGGCTGAATGGACCTGCCAGGATTTGAACCTGTGACCATGAGGTCAAACACAGGCCCCGGCAGTGGACACATTGGTCCACTGAGCCACCAGACCGGGCTGGATGGCTGAGTGAAAGGATGGATGGATGGAATGAGTGAAATGGAGGCAATATGAATGGAGTGAAAGGACAGATGAATGGATGAGTTAAAGGATGAATGGATGAGAGAAAGGATGGATGGATGAGAGAAAGGATGGATGACTGAATGAAAGGATGGATGAATGGAATAAGTGAAATGGAGGAAAGATAGATTGAGTGAAAGGACAGATGAATGGATGACTTAAAGGATGGATGGATGGATGAAAGAAAGGATGGATGGATGAGGGAAAGGATGGATGAGTTAGAGTGAAAGTGTGGCTGGATGAGTGAGGGAACGGATGGGTGGATGAGTGAAAGGGAGGATGGACCGATGGATGGAGTGAAACAATGGATGGATGAGTTAAAGGGTGGACAGATGGATGAGTAAAATGGTGGATGGAGAGATGGATGAATTAAAGTGTGGATGGAAGGATAGATGAATGGATGGATAGGTTTGTTTGGAGATGGACAGATGAGTTTAGATGTGGATAAGTAGACAGATGGAATGGTGAAATACTTAATGATGGATGAAAGAAGATGCCAGAATTTAAAGGTGAAATGGTGGATATCAGCAGATGGATGGAAGTGTAAAATGCTGAATGGATAGATGCTTGGATGGAAGTGACAAGAGAGCTTTTCTGGGGAGGGTCCTGATCATTTGCTTCATTGGCTTGGCTCCATAAGAGCTTTGGTTTGAAGTGGTGGGTATTTTAATTTTCTGGCTACTCCCTTGAACAGGAGTACAATGTCTGTAGCTTTTTCTTGACTTTCTAGCTTCCAAGCCCATTCTAATTTTTAGGTCCAGCAGGTCCAGCATTAATTGGCAAAGACTCTAAACCTATCACTGTGAAACCTCCACATAGTTCTTAACATTGTATCCTCCTGCATTATGTATGATTTCTCATCTTTATCTGGCAGAGGCTATCCCAGGAACTACCAGGCAAATATTAATTAAATAGCAGAAGGCAAATGTCCTTGCTTGGGCTCTCTACATGAGCCTACACATGTTAATCTAATCTGGCTTTCTCCCCATTAAAGTAAAACCCCACTCGCCATACTGGTTATCTACTGAGTCCCCTACCCCATTGAGTGAGGTGTCAGTGGGAAAGCCACATTCAAGGGCATTCCCTAACTGGAGCTTTTGTGGTTTAGAAGTGTCAATGACAGAGGGCCAAGCTCTGTGTAGTCAAGATGTCAAACTTCAACTTTATCCTCACGTCATACTAAACACAGGTTGAGACTGTGCCTGTAAATGTGCATTCTTTTAATAAGTTCTCTTGTCTTACTGATGAAGAATCCTATCATCAGCCCCAAAATCACATCGGGCAGTAACATCTGCTCTCGGAATGTGCATGGCCTCAGCACGAAATTAGAAGAACTAGATTTCATGGAATTCATCCCCAAGTATAACATCCTTCTCTTCCAGGAAACATGGCGGATAAATCTTTCTCCAATCGTAGGGTATAAAGAACTTTTTATACCTGCAAAGCAATCAACAATATATGGGAGAGCAAAAGGTGGCCTTTCTACTGTCATTTTTACCGACATTCCAAGGCAGGCCTCAGCAATAGACCTTGAATCGTCCTGGATGCAATGTACACATGTAATTACCCGTCCAGCAATAGCCTGCTAATATTGAACATCTTTATACATCCTGCCTCCAATCAAAAGAGGTCAAGAATTGAGAAATTAACATCAGATGCTAACATAATACTATCAGGAGATTTTAACATGAATCTACTTCACAACACCAAAGAAAGTACAGTAGACAATTTATCAGCCCCAAATCGAAGCGATAGACATCGATCACCCTTGAAACCTGAGAGATAATTTGCCTTATGGGCAATACGTGAGGCTGAAAAGAAATTGTTCCTGTGAACAACTGCTGGAGGTCAAAGAAAACTCAAGGGAGTCAAATAACATTGTCTGCATCACTACATTTAACACTAAGAGTAACGACATCAAGAAGATTGTTAAAAATTACTGGAACTTGGTCGCAAGTGAATTAGACACAAACACGGACCCTATGTTTGCCTTTAAGAGGGGAAGAAACATCAAGGATACAGTGGTTAGAGCTTTCCTAGAACCCCCAAACAACAGGACCTAGAGAGCCAACTAGGTTTGGAACCAGTCACCGGGCATCATAATTGTGGCCAATGCAAAGTATGTGATCTGTGTCATGAGGGAACAAGCTTTACATACAACACCAGAACTTACAAGCTCCCACACTTCACCAACTGTAGCACCTCTCATGTGATATACGCCATCCTCTGCCCTTGTGCCTCAATATATGTTGGACAAACAACTCAGAAAGCGAAGGCTAGGATCCTACAACACATGAGCAGGATAAGATGCAGGGCACAGGGAGCACCCATGGTCAAGCACTTTGTGGCATGGTGGGTCATAGAAAAAATCATTACCAAACCAAGGGGTGGTTCACTTGCCAGGGCCATGAACTACAAAGAGTGCAAATGGATCCACTCTCTCAAATCAGTACAGACTGGGCTGAACGTGATGGAGGAAACTGCAAAACAAATGGGACAGCTGTAACTTAGTGGCCTAACTGACATCGGGACACATTTTATTTTAATAAATGTTCCCATTGAAGAGCCACATATACGGTCATGCACCATTTGAAACTGTGAATATTGCTAGACCGTATACCATATGTTTTCTTTACATGTGTGCACATTACCATTCCTGTTGTCTCCAGAGAGACTTTTTGAATAAACCCCCTGTATACAATATGTTAACATCTCGCTGAGCACAACACCTCATAAACCAAATGCATCTGTTACATGCGCATAACTATGGCAACCCACATATGCAATTGGTTATTAGAACAATTGTATCTGCCGATTGGGTACAAGCCACAATGTAACAAAGTTGGCATATTGGATGTACTGACTAAGAATTGTATTTCACTGTAATTACCTTGCACCTTTTATGTGATATCGCCAAAATGTTTTTAATCACACTGTATATATGATCCACTCCTACTTAATCCATGTAAAACGGTTGGCATTAACTATGTTCCAATTTTTCCACTAAATATATGGTTTACTACCTTTCTTAACCAATGGTATTTGGCTGACAGCAGCCTTGAACTCAGAGCCAGGTGGTTCCAGACCATCACGCTGTGATTAAACAAAGCGCACACTATGGTACTCGGCTGAGAGCAGCAGTGAACTCTGAGCAGGGTGGTTTCAGACCATTGCGCGTTCAATCACACAAAGCGCACAGTGAAAAAGAATGGACTAACACACTGTGATCTAACAAAGCGCACACTTCAATATGCGACTGTGAGCAACATTGATCTCCTAGAGACGTGGTTTCATACCATTGCGCGTTGAAATAAAGAGCACTGAAAAGCTTTTTCTAAAATATCTCATGTGATTGATTTGATTTGATTTTTGGATTTATAGAGCGCAACGATTGCCCGGAGGCGTCTTTGCGCTAAGGTCTCAGACATGTGTGAAGCTAGCATGTGAATGAGCATTAGAGGTCAGATTGGAATAGCCAAGTTTTTACTGCCTTCCTGAATGTTTTCAGATCTCCGCTGTTTTTAATTGCTAAGCGAAGAAGGTTCCAGGATTTGGCAGATCTCAGCAAGAAACTCCTGCCTCCCCATCGTGCTTGTTTAAACCTATTAATTTGCAACAGTTTTTGTTGTGTAGATCTAAGGATCCTAGACGGAGCGTAATATTTTATACGCGCTGTCAAGTACGAGGGGCCTTTCCCCTGGAGTGCTTTGAAGGTGATACACAAAGCTTTAAATACTATTCTTTTCTTGACTGGTAGCCAGTGCAATGCATCCAGCTGCCTGGAAACTGACTCATATTTAGGCATATCCAAAATCAGTCTAGCCGCTGCATTCAGCAGTTGTAACTTTTTCAAGAATTGAGTTTGGATCCCCAAATAAAGTGTGTTGCCATAATCCAGCCTGGAGATGGCAACGGCAGTTACCACTGTTTTTAGAGCCTCAGGAGGAATAAAGGCACAAATCTTCCTAATCATTTTGAGGATGGCCCTGGAACTGGAAGAAAGGCAGTTGATTTGTCTGTCAAACGTCATCCTGCAGTCAAAGGTAATCCCAAGGTTTATTGCCTTTGAGACGGGTGTAGGACATTCACTCAGCTCTGAAGGCACCAATTCGGAGACCAAGCAATTGGGTTGGCACCCAGCAGCAATACTTCGGTCTTACTGCCATTAAGTTTGAGACAGCTGGATTGCATCCAAGAGTTAACGTGGCGCATACAGTTATTGAAGCGATCCGCAGTTTCCTCCACATTATTAGTTACTGAGATGACTACCTGCATGACATCAGCGTATGACTCTACCGAGGACCCATGCTGTCTTATCAGCGCTGCCAAAGGTGTCACGTAAATGTTAAATAGCGTAGGGCTTAAAGAAGAGCCCTGCGGTACTCCATATTGCAGTTTGAAAGTTTGAGAGCTGGATTCATTAAGTTCGACTCTGAAGGATCTCTCAGAAAGATAGGATGTTAAAAGAGACGTGGCAGAATCTTGAATGCCCATTTCAGACAGTCTGGAAATTAAGATGTTATGATTGACGGGTCGAAGGCCGCTGACAGATCTAATGGTATCAGGGCGGCCTTCCTGCCTTCATCCAGTGTCTTGCTGAGCTCCTCGCTAGCAGTAATTAAGGTTTCGGTTCCATGGCCCTCTCTAAAACCAAATTGTGAATGGTCGAGTAAATTATTGGTGGAGATGTAAGCCAAAAGCTGGATGTTCAGCAATTTTTCCAGGATCTTAGAAAAAAACGGGATTCTGGAGATTGGTCGGTAATTGTTGGGTCCGGCAGGGTCCAGATGAGGTTTTTTCAACAAGGTAGTACAGAAGCTATCTTCCATGCTTCAGGATACTTCTCATGAAGTATGATGACAGAGAATAGCTCAGTTAACTGTTTGCTGAGGATATCTGGTAAGAGATGGAACATTTTTGAGGGACACAGATCAGATGGTGCCCCTGATTTAGTTTAATATAGTTTCAGTAATCTGTTCTCTGGTTGGGGAGGGGAAGGAAAAGCCAGATGAATTTGGGGCAGGGTCGCTCCTATTGGGAGGTGAGTCGTTGGGGAGATTGGAAAAAGTTCTGTAGACCATCTCCACCTTGTCCACGAAAGCCTGGCCAAGGATGTTGCAAAAGTCTGGATTATTGTCAGATTTAATTTTGGACGGTAGTTTTGCTAATTTTCTGACAGTAACAAAGAGCTCTTCACTAGAGTTTTTAGAAGCCAAGATTTTCATAGTAAAATAGTTACTTTTTTCCTCTGTGATCATTTTTTTATAGGTGGCTAGTACCTGTGCGTCGAGCTTTTTCAAATCTTTACTATAATTTTATCTCCATTGTTTTTCTGTTCTCCTACAGAGCTGTTTTTGTTTCCTTAGTCTATCCAAAAACCATGGCTCGGAATGTTTATTCCTTCTCGAGACAGTGGTCTTTAGAGGGGCTATGGTATTGGTTGCATTGGTAATCCAGGAAGTTATATTCTGTACTGCCAAATCTGTTTTAACCTGTAGATTATGTCTGTTTGTTCGTAGAGATGCCTGAAGGCGGTCAGCATCAATTTTTGCCCTGTCACAGTAGGTGTGTGTCGCTGATAGATTGGTCTCTGTCTACGGCTGATGTGCGGCCTTGACAGTAAACATAATGGCTCCATGGTTTGACTACACCACTGGTAAAACCTCCCTAATTTTGATGTTGGGGTTGGAGGTGAAAAGGCCGTCCAATGTATGTCCAGCGATATGAGTGCTCTCTTTGTATGTATGTATGTATGAATGTATAGGCGTTCCTATATAGCGCTAAATCTGTCACCCGACAGGCATCCTGGCGCTTAGACTGTAATGACACATACATGATGTTTCCAGCATCCGGTCCATTTACATTGTTCTGGGGAACAGATAGGTTTTTAAGGCTTTTTTAAAAGAGTGGAGATCTTCCAGACCCCTCAGGCCCTGCGGAAGGGAGTTCCACAGTCTCGCTGCGGTGAACCTGAAGGACCGGCCGTCCATCCGGGACCTTAGAATCTTAGGTACTACCACCAAGTGGGCCAAAGCTGATCGGAGAGGTCTAGGCGGGGTGTACCAGGAAAAAAGATCCTGCAGAGGGGACGGACCTTGTCCGTGTAAAGCCCTGAATACCAGGCACAGTGCTTTAAAATCAATCTGTTGGAAGACCGGCAGCCAGTGGAGGTCCCTAAGTGTCTTGGCAGAAGAGTCCAGGCGTCAGCGTGAGAGGGCCAATTTGGCGGCAAAATTCTGTACCCCCAGAAGCAGTGCGTTACAATAGTCGATTCGACTTAAGATTATGCTCCGCACTACCTCTGGTCTAGCCTGTGCCGGGAGCAGGGGTAAGATCTTACGCAGCGAGCAGAGCAGTGCCATACAAGTGGCCACCGTTCTATTCACTGATACATCAAGCTGCAGGATGGAACCGAACATCACCCTCAGATTGAGAACGGATTCAGAAGCCAGGCTAGTGCCTTGAAAATCAAGAGGCCAGAAATCGTGTGGGAGCGGTCTGGGGGTACGATCCAAGGAGCAATGTAGCACCTCGGTTTTCGAGCTGTTGAACTGCAAGGAGTTATTAGCCAGCCAATCAGCCGTAGTGTTCATACAGCGATGGAAGACCTCCTGAGACACCCCATCCTTACCCTCAAACGAGAAGATAAGTTGGGTGTCATCGGCATAATTGGTGACTGTTGTGCCAAAAGATTTGATCAGCGTGATCAGGGGGCGGAGGTAAAGATTGAAAAGAATGGGACTGATGGCTGACCCCTGGGGTACTCCCTGACTAACCCTCCTGATGTTAGATTTAAAGGGTGGCAGGGCCACTACCTGGTGCCTATGATCGAGATACGACACCAGCCGCTCAAGGGCTAAGCCAGATACTCCAACCTCTGCCAATCTCCTGATCAGGATTGCATGGCTGACCATATCGAACACGGCCGACATATCGAGCAGCACTAAAAAGGCTGCTCGACCTTGGTCGGCCCGCGTCCAAAGGTCATCAAGAACAGTCACCAATGCTGATTCTGTCCCATGTGCTGGTCTGAAGCCAAACTGGGCCACATCCAAACAGTCGGTGATCTCAAGAAAGTTGGAGAGATGTTTTGTGGCCAGTTTCTCAAGAATTTTAATAGGGAATGGCAACAGAGAGATGGGTCTATAGTTAGCTGGGCAGGCGGGATCTAAATTTTCCTTTTTAAGTAATGGGGAAACAACCGCCAGTTTCCAGCTGTCTGGGACCCGTGCCGATCTGAGGGACTGACAGCAGATGGAGAAAAGTGGGGGAAAAGCTCTTCCCGAAACAGTTTCCAAAATTTTGGTGGAAGAGGGTCAGATGGTGAGCCTAAAGATATTCTGTCAGCCAAAGCACAGAAATCCTTGAAAGGCAAGTTGTTCAATTCAGCTGGCTTAGCACCCTCCTCCCAGTTCTCAGTGGAGATGGATTCGTGCACAACCTGACCAGATGACGAGGCAAGATTATTTAAGATGGTAGCAATCTTGTCCTCAAAGGCTTGTGCCAATGAGTCACAGAGAACCATGCCTATTTGCTCCATCCCTAAACTTGACATGGTGTTGAAAAGCTCAGTATTCTTGGAGTCCAGAATTTTCTCTAAGTGGTGTTTGAAATTGCCTAATATGGTATAATTTATGCTAGTTTCTAGATAAGGAGTAAGTTTGTCCACCAGAGGTGCCTGAGCTCTGGGTGGATAGTAAATTAATAGGCCTTTCCATGAGTCATAAGGACTGAGGTGTATCTGAAAAGATAGCAATTCGCAGTCCTGAGTGGTGCCTAATGAGGATGTTGTTATAGATATACCATCTTTGACAATGATGGCTAGTCCACCTCCTCTATTATTATTTCTATCTGCTCTGATAATCTGGAAACCAATAGGGAGTGCTTGTAATAAATCTGGGTCAGATGCATCATTGGCCCAAGGCTCAGTTATAAAAACTAGATCCAGGCAATGACTGTCTATCATCTCAGCCATCTCTACATTATGTTTGATTAGAGAGCGTGAGTTGATTAACTAAGCTTTTATTTCTCTGGCAGTTTCTGACTGTTTTACTTTGGTTGGAGGTAATATCTGTTTAAAATTAAACTGCAGTTTGCAGTGTTCACATTCTTTAGGTTCCAATGATAGGTCTAGTTTGGAGCAACAGTAGGGAGCAGACCTAAAGCTCAGAATAGTTAGGTCCGCTCTAGAGTATGTAATACGTGCTGGGATTTGTGGGGCAGGGGTTGTGGCCCTCAGCCCGGGCCAGGCGCGGACGGGTGCAGACGGGCTTGCCTTTGGCGTGCACTCGATTGAATCTATTATTAGTAAAGAGAGATTTCCGAATTATTTATTTATTTGCTTTTTTAGGGTGGCAACATGCTCATTAACTATGGAAACAAAATTACAATGTTACTCTGCTGTTAAGCGTCCCACCCTGGAGTGCAGTGATTGCGTAAGACTAGCTGTCCTTATTTCTCCATCAAAAGTCAGTTTATTTTAAAACAAAATGTCAATATAACTTCTGTGAATATCAAAAGTAGTAAGTTTAGAATGTTGCCTTAAGTTATTTCTGTGAATCGGGCCCCGAGTAAATTGATATTGTGCCTAGTAAAGTGCACTAAGTGTGCCAATCAAATGCTACCAGTGGGCTTATAGCACTGATTGTGCCACTCACATGAGTAGCCCTGCAAATATGTCTCAGGCCTTTCACCGCAGTGCCTGTGCGCAGTTTGTTAATTGCCATGTCGACTTGGCAAGTGCACGCACATGCCAGGCCTTACCCTTCCCTTTTCTCACACACAGGACACCCCAATGGTAGGCCCAAGGTACCCCCCTGGGCAGGGTGCAGTGTATGTGAAAGGTAGGACATGTACTGGTATGTGTAACATGTCCTGATAGTGAAATATTGACAATTTTGTTTTTCACTACTGAAAGGCTATCCTGCCCATAGGACAGAACAGGGAATGCTTTGTAACATTTTAAAAGTATATCTTCCCATAGGGATAAGATAGAGACATGGAGTTTAGTACCCCTGCAATCAGAATTTAATAGCACATCTATTAGTAAAGATGGTTTTTAAACTGTTTGTTTGAAAATACCACTTTTAGAAAGTGGCTATTTTCTTGTTCGACCTTTGTGTGTGCCTCTGCCTGTTTGTGGATTAACCATCTGGCTTTGGAGTGACAGGGGCTGGGGAGTTGCATTGGCTCCAGGAGTCTGTATGAGTCAGCACTAGGCTGAATAGGCCTGATTGGTCTTTGGGGTGGTGGGAGGAGTAGCACCTGTAACTGAATAGGGCTGTGCCTGCCTTCCACATTGCTGGTTCTGCCCCACTGTGGTGTGTCTGGGACCAAGGCCCACATTGACAAAGGATATTGTTGTGGACTGGCAGAGTACCCCCAGAACTAGTTTGAACTGGGCTCAGAGCCCCTTGCACAAAGAGAACAAAAACATTTTGGGGTATAAGTATTAGACCGAAAACCCCTGAACTTTAGATCATTCCTCGAATTCAAGAGGATTCTTTGCCAGGGAGAAAAGCTGGAGAGACTGAGGAGAAGTACTGCCCTTGCTGTGTGTCTGGAGTTGGCCTGCAGTTGCTGTTTCTTTTTTTTTTATATAGCGCTCAGCTACTCCAAAGGAGTGTCCCGGCGCTTTAACAGAATTGGGAACAGATGACCAGGAGCGGAGAGACAAGGCAGAAATTATTGCACAAAGAGCCACGACTTTAGCTCTTCCTGAAATTAAAGAGGCTGGTATTTAATCTCAGGGAAACAGGCAAGGAGTTCCAGATGGCGGAAAGAACGCCCGCCCAGCCGGGCCCGTCTGGCAGGAGGAACAATTGCCAAGGCCAAGGAAGCTGACCTTAGTGTTCTCAAAGGCAGATAGAAAGCAAGTCGGTTTCTGATATATTTAGCTCCTGTGCCATGGAGCGCCTTGAAAGCTAGCGTGAGAGCCCTAAAGGCCACATGTTTTTCAATGGGGAGCCAATGAAGTTTTTTTAGTAATGCAGTCGCGCTTGGTCTGCGATGAAGACCGAAAATGGCTCTGGCAGCAGCATTTTGCACAACCTGGAGGCGAGAGATGAGAAACTCCGGCAGGCCCAGGTAGAGCACATTGGAGTAATCCAGGCGGGAGCCTATCAAAGCCTGAACAGTCAGTTACCGGTGGCAGAGGGACAGCATTGGAAGGAATTTTTTAAGCATTTTTTATGATGCCAAAACACTTGCCGACAAGGCCCAGGATCTGAGGTTTCAGCGTCAGTCCATCAACGATCTGCACTCCCAGATGCTTGGCCTTGGGGGAGACAGCATTGGGAGGGAACATGTCCGGTGGCCACCAAGACTGCCATCTGGGGTCAGCTGGACAGCCAAAGAATAGCAGCTCCGATTTATCGGAATTGCATTTAAGACTGTGTTGCTCAAACCACTTAAAGACCGCCCCTAAACAGCCTCTGATCTGCCCGCCATCGAAGTCAGCACCCTTCTGGCAAGTAAAAAGAAGCTGGGTGTCATCAGCATGGGACACGACCTGGGCACCATAGGACTCCGCCAGAGCCGCCAAGGAAAGGAAAAGGACTTTGCTGTGTGCTGTGTCCCCTGCTTGAAGGAGAGCTCCAATGGCCTGAAGAGAGCTGACCTCCTGTTCAGAAGTCTCAGGGACACAAGGACTTCACCCCCAGCTCCCCTGAACTGTGCTGTCATGAGTTCTGACCTGCCTTGAGGTGCGTGTGCCAGTTTTGGGCCTCTGGAGGTTGTTGCTGCTGTTTAGGAGCTGGAAGAGAGAAGAAACTCAAAAGAACTACAGAAATTGACTCAACATTCTTCTTGTGGCTGTTTTTCTGAAGCATCTTCATGGTGCAAGAAGAATTTCTACGCATCACTGTGCCGCTGCGAAGACCATTGCAAGAACACCGACGCATCGATCGCCAACGCATCCCAGATTTCCACGCATTGTACCTGTGCGACACGCTTTCCCGATGCATCACCTGCGGACCGGAACCGGCACAAAGAATCGACGCATCACTCCCCATACAGACCGGAATCAAGGCAATCCTTCCTCTGCTTGCAGCGGGACTGTCGCATCGCCTTCTTAGGGTCTCAGGAGTGTCGCATCTCTATGTTTTCTGATGCTGCGGCTGCTTGGCTTGGTGACCTTTGATGCAACTCCAAGTACTTTGGTGAAAAGTCATGCTTCCATAGATTTCTATGGTATAGGTTCTTGAAACCTTTTGAAAGTCATATTTTTACCTGTGTATGTTGGATTTTTATCGTTTTGGTCTTGTCAAGTTTAGATAAAGATACTCTATTTTTCTAAACCGGGTTGGTGGTGTCAATTTGTGGTGTTATCACTGTGTTATTGTGAGTGTTGGTGCAAATACTTTACACATTGCCTTTGGGATAAGCCTGTCGGCTGGTGCCAAGCTACTGATGAGGTGACCGTGGGTTATCTAAAGTGTCTATCCCCCTTACACTGCCTAGAAGCAAGGGTTTCTATTTGTACAAAAGTACCTACCTCTGCCAACTAGAGAGCCCCATTTCTAACATGCATGCATGTTAACATGATGAGTTTTAATTTCAGGTGCCTATTGGAAATGTAACGCCTGATATTCGCTCTTCTACCAAAAAAACTGAATGGAGGCCTCTCAAAGAAAGTAATTTGTATTTTTAGGAAAACAGCAAATGTAGGGGGATAGGCTAAAATTGTTAATCTCTCCTAACATCACTCTTGGTATATAACAGATTTAATTGTCACAAATTAAGTCATTCTACTGTTGAACATGACAAGCTTCTGTTATTAACGCTGTGTGGGATGATAGCAATGGGCACTTAAAAATGGAAATTTAACTCAGCATCCATGTGAGCCAATCATTTGTCTTACTGTCTCATACTCATGAGGTAATACACATGATGGGGTAATATGTCAGGGAGATGAAAACCTGAGATTTACAAGAATTTAATATTACCAATATGTGGCAGAGCTGAAACAGTTCTTTGTAACACAACACTGTGTTGCAGTTACCCGCACTGTTGGGAAATAAAAAGCAGTTGTTGGGCCAAGTCCTCTACTGCACATCATTGTATGATTAAGCAAGGCAATCTGGTTTTAAAGATGACCAAATAGTAACCCAAAACTTTAGTTGAAAAATCACCCCAACCGACCTCATCTATCAGAAAGCATCTGATGCTCTCAATCAGCAGCCAGTGGTGGTACAATAGACCCTCACAGCCCCTGCAGTGATGGGGGGTGGAGAGCTGGAGCTTGTGGTAAATAAATAAATAATACCCTATTTTTGACTGGACTTATAGCATAACAGATAGCTCAATAAAATAAGAGTCAAAATTCGAGGTAGTAGGAGTTTCTGCAGGTTTATTACAGCATAAGGACAGGATCAGGACAACCTGCATAGGAACAGAATGACAGGGCCCAGCAGGACAACTGGGGCCCAGCAGGGGAAAAGAGGCCCAGCAGGACAACTGGGGCCCAACAGGGGAAAAGAGGCCCAGCAGGACAACTGGGGCCCAACAGGGGAAAAGAGGCCCAGCAGCTGCTGGGGCTAGGTCTGGGATGAGCGCGCTAACATTCAATAACAAAACACAGGCATATATACATAGCGCGAACACATAGCATTACATTGCAGTAGGCGTAGCAGTGGGTGGAGCAGAAGGCGTGACGCGTAGCAGTCGCGAGAGATAACAGTAAAAAGAGGTGTAACTGGGAGTATACTTAGACATGTGATGCAAACGTAACAGAATATGTCATGAATGGGCGGAAACATAGGAGGGGGCTACCTAAGGAGCCGGGACCTCTGACCTAATGGTGCGCGAAAACTAGCAATGACGTGTTACTAGGAGAAGCTGGGGGCTACGAACTCTGTGCTAGGAGCAGAGACTAGAGTCTGGAGGGTCGGAGCGACATGTACCTAAACCCTATCTGGTATCTAATGTTTAGGGAACATGTTGATATAAACTAGAAGTCATGAGGGGAAAAGCTAACTTGACTCTAAGACTGGACCATGCATTATTCTACATGTAGTGCGTGATGAAGAATATTAAATGACCATTAATACAGTATTTCTCTAACGTGGAGCCGAGAAGGCTAGACAATGACGGAAACTATTGATGCAGTTCAGTAGCTTAGGAATGCAGAAGAGGAGGACTGAACTGATAGCTGGAACTATAACATACTTTTGGCAGACTCAGAGGCAGAGCCAAGCTGCACCGGGCACTGCGAGGCAGGAAGTAAGTGAAGGGTCGAGGATACAGGTGGGGGCTGTATCGCTCCTCAGCGAGGCTTTCAGGAGACAGAAGCTGAATCCAGGGTCCGGGCCCTTTTGAGGCCTGGAAACGGGGACTTTATAATGGAATAACGTGCACACTGAGAAACGTGGCAACATTACTTTACATAGGCCTGATATTCGTAGTATTCACGAGGACTGGAAAATGACATACCAGAGGTGGACACAACTGTAATTGCGTCTTTAATCGGACATGGGGAATAACATATGCATATTGGTCATGCACACATAACATATGATGGATGAAGCGTAGGGACACAGAACATGGCAAAATTTACTTTTCCACATTCCCTCCTTGTCACTACGTTTCCATCAGGAAACATCAATTTTCATGATACCATCTATCATTTCATACAGTACCATTTGCTCGTCTCGAATTGTCTTGGAACGGGATTTAGAACGAGGCTTGGGACTAGGAATACAAGAGGTAGCACACATGCTGCAAATCGCAGGGCCACATTGTATACAGAGGCAGCAGCTAAATATGATCGCTACTGCAATACCTAGAAAGGACAGGACTTTCCATCCCCATGCGGAAATTATATTCCAGAACCAACCGGACCATGTCCAGGTGCCTGGATCTTGATGTAACAGATGGGCAATTTTATGGAGTCTGGTTATAGCTGAATAAACAGACGGCGCGTTATTTGGAATGAAAATGCAGCAACTAGATCCGATGACTCTACAGGCCCCGCCCCTATCGGCCAGTATGACGTCAAGGACGAGACGATTTTGCAAAACGACAAATCTCATAGCAGATTGTTCCTCGGTTAGGTTACCTAGAGCAGAGGCAGTCTCATTAACTACAGCTTCAAGGGTTCTTGTTAACCTACGGATCAGTTTACTATTCTGGACAGGTCCTACAAAGAAAAAGAAACCTTTATTGAAATCTGTATACTGTTTTAGAGTAGTTTCAGTATAATCGACAATTGGGGACTCCCTTCTATGTCTAATGTGTACTAGATGTGTGTTTCTGTGATAATCAGATGGGGCTAGGAAAACAGGTGGCAGTAGGAAAGCAATGTAACAGGTTCCCTCCCAATCGAGGGGCAGACGGACATATGCGGTTTGACCACAAATAAAATAAGAATGACGTGAAGCTTTGAAAACAGATTTCCCACTGTCACTATACTTGATAACAGTAGTACATTCACTATGACCTACATGTACGGAACCATAACTACGGACACATAATTCGCCTTTGACAGGTAGTACTGAAATAGCAGGTAAGTCTGGAGTAGTATCAGACTGAACATTCAGGACCATGAAATTCGACGAATAATTACCTAAATTATATACTTCATTTTCTAGATCTAAACCTGTTCTGTGGGGGAAACCTTGCTTGTCTGAAAAACATGTACTGTTAAGGAAAGACATATCTGTTGAGGATGACGTTAACGTGGACCATGCTCCACACGAACCATTATGTGAGAATGGATAAGGGAAAAGTGGCAGAACTCCCTTCGGTGTCTGGAAAGGGGGGAGTCGACCACACACCCAACAATTAGTGGCATTGCTGGTCTGGAGACATATTTACATGAGGAACTGGAAAACACAGGAAAAGTGCGTAACTAGTGCAGGAAATCATTATGCTGAGAAACAATATGAAACTTAGAAAAACGATACATTGAAGTGAACTTCGACTGACTCTCTCACTATGGGGGTCTATTTTATACATGTCAGAAACAATCTAACCGTTTCACCTAGGGGAGGACTTATACAATCAAACTGACTGACTTATTTTACTAGACCTTAATTTGAGCTTATACTCCTGTTGCGGAGTTTTCTCTAACAAGGGAGGGGTTGTAATAATGTCTTGTGCGGGACAGTCCTTTAAAACAATGTTCTGGCAATCTTTCGAATCCTGGCAATCCTTGGAAATGTTCTTGGAGACTGATTTCAATCCATTGAAAAGTTTTACATGAGAAAGGTGGACCCACCCCTTCCTGCCTTCCAACTTGACGGCAGTACGGGTGGTCAAGAGGACCTGACGTGGCTCCTTCCAACGTGGTTCCAGCGGACTTGATCTGTCGAAATTTCGGATCATTACAAGGGAGCCTGGAACGATCTTGTGCGGTGCCACCTCGGTATTGTCTGGAAATGCGGCGGCAACCTGTGAACGACATGAGTTGAGGGCAGACATCAAGGAAGCTAGGTAATCTGTCAGCATATTACATGAAACATCGGTAATACTTCGGGGTCTAGGAGTACCCCACATGTTAGGGGGGCGGCCGAATACGACCTCGTACGGGGACAGACCTGATCTGGAATGTGCGACCATGCGCATATAAAACAAAGCGACTGGCAGAGCTATTAACCAGTCCACACCTTTGTCTTTACAGACTTTTGCAATGCGGATTTTCAGAGTCTGATTATGTCTCTCTACGAGACCGGCTGCTTCAGGATGGCGTACACAATGGAACTTCCACTGGTACCCTAACAAAAGGGAAACGTGCTTCATTAACTCTGAGGAGAATGGCTGACCGTTATCAGAATATACGACTCTAGGGAGTCCGTATCTAGGGAAAAATTCACGAACCAACTGCTTGGCAGTGGTCGCGGCTGTATAATCTGGGACTGGATATGCTTCTGTCCACCTGGACAAAGCGCATACAACTACAAGGACATACTTGAAACCTCGACATCGCTCCATTTGAATATAATCCATCTGGAGGACCTCAAAAGGGTGGTCAGGGGGCTGGAAACCACCTTGTTCCACCGGGACACTTTTACCTGGGTTAAACTGACAACATATCATACAGGTACGGACTTTCTGCTTGGCTGCAGCTCGTAAATGCTTATTGAACCAAATGTTCTGGATACTGTCTAACATAGCTTTTTCTCCTAAATGGGCTGGACTATGTGCGGTATTGATAATGACTTGAACCATAGAATCGGGGAGAAACCATGTGGCTCTACCCTTCGTTAACCATCCTTGATCTGTCTGGACCCCTCCTTGTTCAGACCATTTCTTGATTTCATCGGGAGTAGCATGTAACTGGATATCTATGACATCTTGTGTAGGGTCCTTAACTGTCATGCATGTAATCAGATCTGGGGTATGTGTCATGTTAACTGGAATGTCTGGAGTCTGTGCTGTAAGCTTGGCTGTGCGGTCTGCTAGATCGTTACCTTGAGAAATAATGTCAGTAACTTTCGTATGTGCTTTGCATTTCATGATAGCAATAGATGTCGGTAAATGTATGGCATCTAACAGGGCTTGAATAAGGAGACCATGCTGAATCTTGGTTCCATGAGAAGTCATGAAACCTCTCTCCTGCCAGAGCACTCCGAAGTCGTGTACAACTCCGAATGCGTAACGTGAATCTGTGTAAACATTTACTTTCAGGTTCTTGGCGTGTATACAGGCTTGTGTCAGAGCGACTAGCTCTGCTGCTTGAGCGGACAGTGTGTCAATACGGTGCGTTTCAATAACTTCAGTGTCAGTAGTCACTGCATACGCGGCGACTAGTTCTCCTGTACTAGTTCTCATACATGAACCATCCACATAAAGTGTCAGGTCAGGATCTGGTAACGGAATGTCTGTCAGGTCTTGTCTTGGTTTTGTCGTAATGTTAACTACTTCCACACAATCATGTGGGTCTGGATTTGAATTAACTGATGGTAACAGTGTAGCAGGATTCAGAACGTTGCAGCGTCTGATTTCTATGTGTGGCTGGAACAGTGTCAATTCATAACCTGTTAAACGTGCAATTGTCAAGTGCTGAGTTTGTGTTCGGTTTAAAAGAACTTCTACTGAATGTGGGACTTGTACTGTCAGGGAGTGTCCTAAAACTATGGAATCACTTTGTCTGATAGCTAGTGCTGTGGCTGCAACTGACTTGAGGCACGCAGGCAACGCCTGGGCGACTGGATCTAATGTGCTCGAAAATAAGCACAGGGCTTGTATTGTCCTGCTTGATCTTGTGTGAGAACAGACAATGCTGTACCTTCGCGTTCAGTAACGAAAAGTGTAAAAGGCTTACTGTAGTTCGGTGTAGCTAGAACTGGAGCTTGACATAGGGCTTTCTTTAACTCGTTGAAACTAAGTGTATGGTCAGATGTCCAAGGGAGGACAGTCGATACGGCTGCCTCCTGTGTCGTTAACTGTATCAGTGGCTTGGCTAGAAATGCATACTGGGGAATCCATTGTCTACAATAAGAAGTAAGGCCGATAAAGGCACGTACCTCCTTCTGGGTTCTGGGCTGGGGAAGACTCGCTATTAACTGGATACGGTCTGGTGTCAACTGCCTACCCCTCTTGGACAGCAAGTGTCCTAAGTATACCACTTGCTGGACACAGAATTGAAGCTTCGAAGGTGACACCTTGTGCCCCATCTCGGCTAGAAAATACAGAACTGTAAGTGATGCTCGCTCACAGGCACATTCAGAACGGGCAGTGATCAGTAGATCATCGACATACTGGAGCAGGGCAGTGTCAGTTGGCATGTGAATGTTGTCTAGTTGTCTCTTAAGTGCTTGACTGTAAATACTAGGGCTTTCTGTGAAACCTTGAGGAGCGCGTGTAAACATATAGCTCCTTCCATTTAAACAAAATCCGAAAAGAAACTGGCTGTCTGGATGAATTGGAACACTAAAAAATGCATTCTTGAGGTCTATGACAGTGAAAAACATGGCTTCGGAATCAATGGCTGTTAACAGGGAAGAAATATCTGGGACAACTGGGTACTGAGGAATAATACATTTATTAAGCTCTCGTAAATCAATCACTAATCGATATACTGGGGGTGCATTTGGATCAGTACGTTTCATGACTGGAATGATCGGAGAATTACATACATTGGAGTCAGTTTCTACAACTACTCCTTGAGCCATGAGCTCGTCAATAATTTTGGATAAGGCTGCTACAGCCTCAGGTGGCAATCTGTACTGTCTGATTCGGGGTAACACTACACCTGGTTTAAGAGTCACACGATGGGGTGTGATTTGCATATAACCTACATCAGTTGGACCTTGCGCCCATAAATGCTGCGGAACATTAGACAATCTTGAATCAAAATCTCGTAATACATAGTGACCCTTAAAGTCACGTAGGAACAGACGTATTCCCTCTGGGGAACAGCAAATAACTGCACCTAATTCTTTCAGTGTCTTAATGCCTAATAGATTTTCTGGACATGACTTAGTAAGTAACAGATCAGTAGTACGGGACAATGGACCTACCTCTAGAGTGACTGGCTTTGATATCTCGTTAACTATTGGTTTTCCTGAAAATCCAAGGGAAACATTTCTTGAGCCTGAGAGCGGAGCCCCTGGAACTTCGGCGTGACTAATTGTGGTCCTACTTGCCCCTGTATCGATCAAAAACTTTCTGTCTTTCCCTAATACTTGACTGTGAACATAGGGACCTTCTTGATCCACAGGTATCTCGATGAGAGGCAAGCCTACCTCCCTCTCTAGGCTGTTTCATGAATATGGCTGGTACTCTGGATACTCGGACTGTGCATACTGGTACATCTGTGACGTAACGTGCTGTGTTGCAGCAATAGGCTGCGGTGCTGAAACTGTCTGTTGTGCATTCTGTGGCTAAGGAATCTGTGAAACTTGTTCTTGTCTAGGCGGACGTGGTCTTTCTTTAGTCTTACCAGTAGCTATGTTGTGTTTCAGAACTGCACACTCGTTTATAAAATGACCTGGCTGTTTACAATAATTGCAGTTCCCTTTAACGGGAGCTGCAGGATGACTGGCTTGATTCGGACCCCTCTTCTGACTGTCTTGAGGAACAGATTGTGCAACTAGCACTTTCATTTTCGTGTCTTTCATACGTTTTCTCTCGTGTTCTTGCTCTTCTCTGATTCTATTCTGGTGATACTGGAGCATCTGGAGCATCTGGGACGGGGTATTCGCTTGCCAGGTGCTTTCGACTTTCAAAACTCGATTTTTAATTTGCGGACTTGAATTCTCGACTAATTTGGTGACGAAAAGATGAGGGTATGACTCACTACTCGTCTTGAGACCACTGTTAATACTGAAACATTTCTCAAATCTAGAATAAAAATCACTAATATCTTCATCTTGTTTCTGTTTACAGGCTGAGATTGCATCCCAGTCTTCTTTTCTCGTTGTTAATAATCTGGGTAAAACTTGAATCAATAATTCTGGTAATTCTTTACATTTATCTCCAAGACCGGTACCTGGTACTCGTGCCTTGTCTTCAGTTTCTAGAGCTGTCCAATCGATCTTTTTCTCTCCCACCTCCCATTCTTTTTCCTTTAACTTTTCATACACCCCTGCGGGTAACAGGACTTTTAACATTTTAATGATGTCTGGGTAAGTGTATTCTCCCATACGGAGCATGTCTTTTAATTCTCTATGGAACCCTGCTGGATCTTTGTCATGACAGGGAATTAATTTCTTCATTTCAAGAAGTTCCATCTTTGATATTGGAGTGTATACAAACACTCGTTGCATTACGCCACCCGCCCCTTGGACTGGGTGGACTTCTCGTAACGGATTCTGTCTGTCTATGTAAAACGATTTACTTTCTGGAGGTGAGACATGAACAAAATGCGGGTTCAGGAACGTTCTATATTTGTGGCGCTGTTCTAGAATGACACTTATTAAATCAGTACCTAAACCTCTCCATCTATACTGGAGTAACTCGTTCAGAATATCATGCAACGGACCTGGATCAGAATGTTGACCCTCATACAGAGTAATGAGGTGCTGGATCATATACATTCCCACCAGTCGTTGCTCGGCTGGGGGCAGTTTCAGAAACATTTGTGCCACTATTTCGTCTGGAAAAGTGGTAGAATCAGTAATCCATCGGACTGCTGATCGGGCTAGTTCTTGTTCATGCATAGTACTTAATTCACTGTAACCGACTCGTGATTTCAGAATGTGATCGGTAGCTTGAAATACTTGTTCTAGAGAACCTTGTTCTGGTGCTGGATGATGAAAAATAGACTTGGGTTCTAGACGTAAATGGCGATCTGGAAATCTGGATTTTCCTACATACGCTATTCTGGCGGGATTCTCGTTCTCTTCCTCTTCAGGATCAGAGATACTTTCTTTCTCGCTTACTTGTGCTGCTTTACGCTGGTCGTGTAACCTTATTATTTCTTTACGAATTTTCTTGTACATACTCTCCATGGCACCGACGGTCTTGTGCTTACCCTCGGCTATATTATCACTCCACCTTGTCAGGATTCTCATTTCGGCGGGATCTTTAGACGGGTAATCTTGTTCTCTTATTAGACAATTGATCAGGAACTTTAATATCATGAGCTGAATCTCGACTTTCCTTTGAGACATAATCTCGCCAATACTTTCTGGATCATCCCCTGTACGGATGAAACGATATATTCTGTCTAGATCTTCTTTCATATTCGGCAGGGTGACTAGATACTCGGTCACTCTCCTTACACGTAAGGAATATAAAACCATAGTATATTCGCCTGGGACTGGATCATAGACACATTCGTTAAGGGCTTGCCTGATTTCTGTGACAGACTTATTACTTTTAGGAGTACGCTGTGATGCTTGAGCATGTAATTCGAGTGCTGATAAACGCTTGTGTGGCGGCGGGGTTTGAGGAGTAGCTCCTCCTGCGGCCCCTAAACTGGAGTCGTCTACTGAGGCTCTACGTCCTGGCAGAGTGGGAAATGGAACTGTAGGCTGGACCGGGGGTACCGTAACAGGTACTCCGGTGTCTGGAGGAACATGAATTACCTGGTTTACAGGGACTGGCGGAGCGCGAACAGGATTGGCATATTCGGGGACTGTGTCGTCCAGATAGGACGAAATAAAAATATCAGCTGCGGTCGGTTTGTGACGTAGTTTGGTCGGAATTAATGGTGGCGGGAAATTACTGGATGCCTCTGGGGTCGCTTTTGGCACTCCTTCGGCAAGAAGAGGATACATACCCTTAATAAGGGCATGCCTCTGTCTGTCTGACTGTTCGGCTTTGACTTGTTCACCTATCTCGATTAATTCTCTTTCTTGAGCTCGTTCTTGGGATTCTCTACTTAACTCTGACTTTCTGACTTCCTTTTCCGTTCTTCTATGCGCCTCTTTACGCCATAACTCGATGGCATCTTTCTGTGACTGTCTGGCTTTCTTTTTCCATAATGCTTCTTCTACTCGCATGATACATTCGGCATCCCATGTACCCGATACGGGCCATCTATACTTTTCTTCTAACTGTTTGGTATACTCTACCCATAAATCTAGATACATTATGGCGCTTATGCCATGTTTCTGATACATAAAATGACCTGGACTGTCCCTAGGCGGGACAGGAACTGCTTCCTCTAACAGACCCTTTCTAGTTTTTAACTGACGTAACTTGGAAAATATAGGCATGACTGAACTGTAATCTGGACACAATACAATACACAATGAAACACGAAATCACATCACACTCATACCACAACATTAAAAATACATGAAGAACATTATGAAATAACAGTTTGAACAGAATATTACCTGGAATACTGAGAACAGAAATAGAACAGATTTTCTCGAGAACGGAACAGACTAGAATTACTGGATGCACTGCTATAACAGTACGGAACATACCGGTCCCAAAAAGGGACGCATCAGGACCCGTGTCCACCTAGGTGAACACTTCGTTTGTGAGTCTGGGCACCACCAACCCACGGACCAGGAGTCAATTTAGATTGGTCCTGTCTAGATACTACCCCAGCAATGGTACTCACCGGGCAGCACGGAACGGAAGGCCTCGAACGGGACTGGACTGCTACGACGACGGACGACGGACTTCGGACTTCGGACTTCAGTTACAGGTGGGCCTCCGGATACCTCGGACCTTGGACTCTCGGCTTGGGCTCTGGTCGGGACTCGCCGCGTTCCTCCACCGTCTCGTTCGGATGCTGGACCGCCTCCTCCGTCTCCTCCGTGGGCCTGAGGGATACTTGAGCAGAAATATCTGCCACTGCGCAGAAGAGTTCCGTCACGACTGCAGAGGGTCAGGGGGTCGGCGTGGCTTCACCGACGCGTGGGGAAAGGGCAAGTCCCTATTCGGGCGCCATTATGTGGTAAATAAATAAATAATACCCTATTTTTGACTGGACTTATAGCATAACAGATAGCTCAATAAAATAAGAGTCAAAATTCGAGGTAGTAGGAGTTTCTGCAGGTTTATTACAGCATAAGGACAGGATCAGGACAACCTGCATAGGAACAGAATGACAGGGCCCAGCAGGACAACTGGGGCCCAGCAGGGGAAAAGAGGCCCAGCAGGACAACTGGGGCCCAACAGGGGAAAAGAGGCCCAGCAGGACAACTGGGGCCCAACAGGGGAAAAGAGGCCCAGCAGCTGCTGGGGCTAGGTCTGGGATGAGCGCGCTAACATTCAATAACAAAACACAGGCATATATACATAGCGCGAACACATAGCATTACATTGCAGTAGGCGTAGCAGTGGGTGGAGCAGAAGGCGTGACGCGTAGCAGTCGCGAGAGATAACAGTAAAAAGAGGTGTAACTGGGAGTATACTTAGACATGTGATGCAAACGTAACAGAATATGTCATGAATGGGCGGAAACATAGGAGGGGGCTACCTAAGGAGCCGGGACCTCTGACCTAATGGTGCGCGAAAACTAGCAATGACGTGTTACTAGGAGAAGCTGGGGGCTACGAACTCTGTGCTAGGAGCAGAGACTAGAGTCTGGAGGGTCGGAGCGACATGTACCTAAACCCTATCTGGTATCTAATGTTTAGGGAACATGTTGATATAAACTAGAAGTCATGAGGGGAAAAGCTAACTTGACTCTAAGACTGGACCATGCATTATTCTACATGTAGTGCGTGATGAAGAATATTAAATGACCATTAATACAGTATTTCTCTAACGTGGAGCCGAGAAGGCTAGACAATGACGGAAACTATTGATGCAGTTCAGTAGCTTAGGAATGCAGAAGAGGAGGACTGAACTGATAGCTGGAACTATAACATACTTTTGGCAGACTCAGAGGCAGAGCCAAGCTGCACCGGGCACTGCGAGGCAGGAAGTAAGTGAAGGGTCGAGGATACAGGTGGGGGCTGTATCGCTCCTCAGCGAGGCTTTCAGGAGACAGAAGCTGAATCCAGGGTCCGGGCCCTTTTGAGGCCTGGAAACGGGGACTTTATAATGGAATAACGTGCACACTGAGAAACGTGGCAACATTACTTTACATAGGCCTGATATTCGTAGTATTCACGAGGACTGGAAAATGACATACCAGAGGTGGACACAACTGTAATTGCGTCTTTAATCGGACATGGGGAATAACATATGCATATTGGTCATGCACACATAACATATGATGGATGAAGCGTAGGGACACAGAACATGGCAAAATTTACTTTTCCACAAGCTCGGGAGCCATCCAGCACTGTGCATGGGCAGGCCTGAGACCTTCTGACTAGCTCCACAGCCACCTCAAGTTTTGTTACGCTCCTGTCACCAGCTAGACTGAAACAAAACATTCCAGGTCCCTAGTAACAGAACATACTTGACATTACTTGAAATTAAAATACCACACTGGTCAGCCCTTTTTAAGATAATGTTTGCAGTTCTATATAGCATGAATCAAGTCCAAGGGCGTGTGAGCACTTTATGTGGCACAACAGACTAAACAACTTAAAGTCAAATCCAGGTTTTTTTAAGGCATGAGGAGTTCAAGTGATATGCTCAGAACGACAGGATGTGAAGCCAACACTGCAACCCAAGCCAGATTCCTAAGTTCCAAAGTCAGCGAATTTGGCCGTTAAGCAGCATCTCCTCCCTACCATGTTTAGTGTATATGACAGCAGCACCTTTGTTGCCTACATCGCAATGCAGTACACCTTAGTGAGAATCATTATTGCTCCTTTGCTCTCAATCTCTAGTCTGACATTTATTCACCACAACAAATGAAGAAACAACACTGTCAGATCATGTTTAAAGATATATTAAAATTACTGCAGGTAAATCATGTTGCACATGGCCTTCAAATGCCTAACCTACCCTTCAAACCATATGCTGACATATATGCACTATGTGTTGGACCTGGTTCTCTCCGCAGGATCACCCCTAGGCTTTTTACCTTCACCGCTCTTTTTTTTCTGAACTAATTTATATTGGCTTTTAGGACCACTGCTAAAGTGCTTGTGCTCTTAATTTTAAACATAGTAAAATTGGCTTACACCCAATTGTCTCATTTAATTTACTTATAAGTCCCTAGTAAAGTGGTTGTGCATCTACCAGTAACTGTGAATGAAATGTTCTTAGTGAGCTTGCAGCACTTATTGTGCTACCCATTAAAATACCCCTTTTAAACAATTCTCATGCCATTGATTGAAGGGAAACCATAACGACCCAAAAAATTATCGGCTAGTGGCCCTGCTTCACAACGGGGCCAAATACTTTGCAGGACTCCTTCTAGAGGAACTGTCATCATGGGCAGCTGAGGTTTCAGCAATCCCATACAACCAAACAGTATGGGTACCACCACCAACATTTGAGCTCTTTCTTTATTACTCTATGCCGCCCTTGAAGGGAAACAACCATTATTTCTGTGCTATATTGACTACAGGTCATCTTTCGATCATGTCAACAGAAACCTTCTGTGGGAAAAATTTAAAAAACTGAACATCCCCCCGTTGCTCTTAAACCAACTAATCCTCCTGCACAGCGAGACATGGGTCTAAGTTAAGGTATGCTTTTGCGAATACCTAACAAGGAAGATCTCAACAAGCACAGGGGTAAAACAGGGCTGTGTACTCGCCCCAATACTTTTTAATCTTTTCATGGGAGAGCTATCAACGCTGCTAAATGAATGCAACTCGCACGCACCAAAGCTAGGGGGCTCCCAGCTGTCGAATCTCTTTTACGCAGACGACCTGTTACTTATCAGCCGGACCCCTGTAGGCCTGCAGCGGCTGCTGGACATTACTTCAAGATACTCTGCTGCTAACAAGCTTAGCATCAACCGTAAAAACTCTAAAGTTATGTGCATTAACCTCCCCAAAAAGAAAATAACACGGAATTGGCTCTTGGCATCCAGGAAGCTGGAAGCAGTCTGTGAATATCCATATTTGGGGGTCATCATAGACTGCAAGGTCAATTTCGAGCCGCAATGTGAAGTTATAAAAAGGAGAGGGCTAATGGTTACGGTGGCACTAAGAAACTTAAAAAACGTAGTTTCTGGCCCATGCTTACTAGCTCTCATAAAGGTGATTCAGGCAAAATTAATCCCACCCATCACTTATGGCAGCGAATTGATGAGGGGAGGGACGCTTCCTCAGTAGATGGAACGGTAGCAAAGGCACTACGCATGACCTTTGGCCTTCATAGGTATACATTGCCTGCTCAGATGAGACTAGAATTTGGGCTACCAAAAGAAGAGCTGACACTTAAAGGAACCTACATAAAAAGCTGGCACAAAGTAAGCAGGGGAGAACCGAAAACTCTAAATGGTCTCCTGTGGAAGGGACTTCAAGATAAAGAAACTTGCCCTGCAGGGCAGTACTTGGAGGCCGCTATTGATGATCTTGGCTTACGGCAACTATGGGACAACAAGACAGTCCGAAAAGAATCATTGCTGCAGGACAAAGCCGCCCTGACAAAGCGTGCTCACGGCTGGCTTACAGTTCAATCGTACATTAAGCCCTCGCCCCAACCTTATCTACAAACAGGCTTTGCCCAAAAAATAAAAGAGAAGTTCCTGAAATTTTGCCTAGGACTATTGCCATCAGCGGCCCACTTACCCCATGGTTACGGCCGCAGCTACCAATAACATGCCAACTTTGTTCGAATGGTAAAGAAAACACAGTTCATCTGATCGCCATCTGCAGCGAACTCATTCAAGAACGTCGCTCCTTCTTGAGACCACTTTTCAACAATTGTAGGATACGAACCTGCAGGCAAGCAGTGCTTGCTTGTTTCAAAGTCGATGATATCCAACTGAGCTGCAGAATGGTAAAATTCCTTGAAACGGCAGAAACCCGCTTCAAAATGTTGAAGAAAACCCAAAGAAACTAGCAGCACCGCGAAGGACGAGAGGATTAATCCACCGGTACTTTATTTTAACTCTGTTGCTGCTGTCTTAGTACGTTTTTTATTGAAGGAATTATTGTCTTAATACGTATGAATTTGACTTATGTTTTATTAATTGAACTTTTTTTCTATATTGTAAAGGTTTTAAATAACCATGTACAATAAAGTATTACCTTACCTTATCTTACCTCATGCCATTGATTACAGCCTCAGTGCAGTTTTTAACTGCCAAATCTACTTGGAAAAATAAACCTTCTGCCAAGCATAAACCTCAATTTTCAATATATATATATATGTGTGAGCCGTAGGATCAGCCCTAAACAGCCCATAGGGCAGAGTGCATTTTATTTAAAATGTTGAATATCTACTTTCAAGTTTAACATGGCCTGGCAGTGAAAAATTCACAAATTCATTTTCCACTTTTGCAAGGCCTACCTCTGCCATAGAGAACATTGAGTTACCTTATTTCATTTGATAAGTGATAACTTTTGTATGGAAGCAGGTAGAAATATCATGTTTTGTCTTTGAGGAATTAGCATTTAAAATCCTCTTAATGGTAAAGTTGGATTTAAAGTCACAATTCTGAAAATGTCACTTTTAGAAAATTGGCATTTTCTTTCTCTGACCATTTTCTGTCAGTGGCCTGTTTTATGGTCACATGACTAGGTATAGTTGGCGGTTGGCCTCCCAGACAGTTTCACAATAGTTGCCCTTTATGAGGGAGCTGGAGCTGTCACCTGTTACACTTACACTTCAAAGACACTGCCTCAGGCCACACACAATTTACTTCACACTAGCCTCTTGTGACTGCAGACAGACTGGGACCAGGGCGGGGAGGCAGGAAATTCCAATCACTGCTGAGGGAGGAGAGCTCCAGGAGCTTCTCCCATTTCAAATCTAGCACCAGGTGTAAAAGTAGGGCCATAAGATCCACTCTTTAGATCACTGCTGGACTTGTGGAGGACTCAGAAGATGGGCTGCTCTGCCGCCTTATTGTTGGAGGACTGCCCTGGTGCAAAAAGGACCGCCCTGCTGTGTGAGGAAGGAAGACTGGGTCTGCTCCTTGAACGCAGAACCACCAGACTCCAAGGGCTACCTACTGGTCTCCTGTTATGAGCTATAGGGGCATACCAAGTTCCAGAGACCTGCACTGAATCTGCCCATACTCAACTGGACCTATTTGAGCCCTGCTGCTGACCTCTGTTGGAGGGAGTCCTGATTCCTAAGAGTTGGCCCCTCAGGTCCTTGGCATTTGGCTGGCATCAGAGTGTACTCCTCCTGGCTGAACTGTGGGCTATCTCAGAAATGACACAGCACTGCACCAGCTCGGTGCAGCATGATGCAGGACCTCACATCACAGGACTTGCAGCCCCTGAAAGGTGGTCTATTTGGAACAGACTCAGAATAATACTACTTAGCACAGAACATTGCATTGCAACCCTCACAGCTCCTCTTCAGAACCGACTCAGCTCAACGCAGGACATCACAACTCAGCCCTTGCAGGTCCTCATCAAAACCAAGGCAATGTGATCCAACCCGACACATTGCAACCCTTGTAGTTCTTTGGAACCAATGTAGTGCAACGCAGTGCTCCCCATCCAATGCGACTAGATAACCACATTTGGCACTTTGTGCCTTAAGGAGCTGTGTTTCCTTAAATCTTTGAGATTGTATATCTCTGGTTCTACTGACTGGATTTTTGTAATTGGTGTCAAATAATGTATTAAGTGTTACAGATTTTATAAATTGATGTGGGATCTATCTTGTATTGTGTTTTCTTTTTATTGTTGTTTGTATGCTGCATAAATACTTTACATATTGCCTCTAAGTTAAGTCTGACTGCATTTGTGACAAGCTACCATAGGCTACTAATTTGCTGAGCCTTTGTTGTTCACCCTGACAAGGATATTGGCTGTTTCTTGAGAACAGCCAAATCCTCCCTCAACCAACAATCAAGGGCCTCTTTTCTGAGGTTTTGCAGTAGGGGAGCACAGCAGGCCTTCCTGTTGGGCTACCCTACGGCAAAAAAAAGGGGAGGAATGCTCTGTATCTATAAGATACGGCACATTCCTGTCCTTTTCCTCAGCGCCAGCCCGCAATGGGCGGCCTGCGCCAGCGCAGGCACCTTTGCACAATGGTGCAAGGGTGCCGGCCTTGCAAGGATGATTATTTTTGTACAGGAAGGGAAACCTCTCTGTTCAAAAATAATCACAAGAATCTTTTCCTCTTTCTATGTGTGCTGCAGTGTCAAAAGCACGCCTCTTTAACACAGAACACTGCGTTAAAGGGACTGATATTTATCAGGCAGCAGTTTGCCAAAAACGTGGCTTAGGGCCATATGTATCATAGTTCCGTTTTGCGAATTCCAAATAGCGATTTTTAAGGAATCGCTATTTAGAATTCGCAAAACGGTATGTATGTACAAAATCGCTTTTTTATAGCCATTCCTTACCATTCCTAATTTGCGATTAGCAAATTGCTAATCCCAAATTACCCATTCATTTCTATGGGCCAGGTGGCCCATAGGAATGAAGGGGCAATTTGCGATTAGCAATTTGCTAATCGCAAATTAGGACGTTTTTCAAGGGTGCAGGGGTGTCTCAAGAACACCCTGCTGCACCCCTGAAAATGACATTTGGGGGCATATGGCGCACATACATGCCCTAAGGGCATGTATGAGCATCATATGGCACCTTTGTTTTTTTTTAAAAAAGCATTTTTAAAAGAATTCGCAACTTACCACCAACTAGAAGTTGGTGGTAATTTGAGAAACCTTATGGGCATTTTTTGAATATTTTTTCTTCGATACATTGCATTTAAGGAATCGCAAAATTTGCGATTCCTTTAGTGCAATTGCAAAATAAGGAATAGCAAATTTTGCGATTCCTTATTTTGCATCAAACATGTTACATACATACCATTTTGCAAATTAGCATTTGCAAAGGCCGAAATTCGCAGAATTTCGGCCCTTGCGAATGCTAATTAGCTTGATACATATGGCCCTTAGTGATGCCTGATAAATATCACACAGGCTTCTGCGCCACGGAACTTCACAAAAAATGAAGTTCCAATTTCTCACGCCTGCTTTGGGGCAGAGTCATTGAAACAGGGGCCACTGAACAACTTTCAGAGTTCAGTCCACGATCTCTGTCCCCAGGCCCCGTCTACCGGAATGAGTGACGTAGATTGCTGTTCGTTCTCACTGTTTAAGCTCCCTAGGAAGCAGCTGTTTTACAAATTGTTTGTGTAGACAGTATAGAGAACTTGAAGTGGAGGAGTAAGGAAAGTTTTTTCAACACACCATTTTTTCACAAGCTGGTTTTCTGTGGTAAAGATTTGTCATGACATTGCTTAACGTCACCGAACATTACTTTATCCCTGCTGGATTAACCCACCCTTACCCTTGACGTGCTTCGCAAACATTTATCTTAGTTATAAAACCACTTGAAATGCACTGCGAATGTCAGAAAACACGTGCTTTGGAACAACTGTCGCCAATCATACTATTTGTGCATGAATTCCGGTGTTATATCCCATTAGGCTGCTGCTGCGCGCACTTATGACTAATATGTGAAATCAGAACAGGAGCCCTCGATATTTGTCTCAGCAAAAGGCCTCGTGAAATTGGAGTTTTACGTCAGCAAACATTTTACTTTTCCACAGAGATGGGCAGATATGCTACATTTTACCCTGCCAGCGTTATATTAATTATGTGCTATTTTTCATCTGTGAATTGACATTTCACAGGATTAAGAGCTTCATGTGCATGGTTTTCCAATTTATTGCAACGGTAAATGTAGAGAGACAATCGTAAACCCCCGATTTCTGGGAGAAGCTTTTGGAGTCTGCCTACGTGACTTCATTGTGGTTTTGCTTTATGTTTTGAATCTGCTAAATGTGCATGGATATCTACTAGCTAGCCAATTACTTTTGCGAATTTGCTACGCCCTTGTCTGTCTCTCACAGATGGAGTGTTTCCAGTAAACAACATGAGACTATCAGTGGGAGGGAGGAGCATAAGCAGTCGAACTATTGCTGCCACCACTGTAATCAAGAATATGGCTGCCACTGCAAACACCTTTTTTCGCTTCCTAGCGACACGCCGTCACCACGGCGACGCAAGTATGAGATGAGTCTAGCAAGGTTAACACGCAGTCATTTACATCTAATAATATTTCACGTGTGTGGCAGCGCCTCTGTTAGAAGTGTCTGTGTTCTGCATACAGCAGTATGGGAAGGGGTGTACCTATTAATATCAGTAGATGTCCTGATGAACGACATTCAGGAATGTCACAATCAATGTTCCTTGTCTATGTGCCATCTGCTAGAATCCGAGAGTTCACTAAACCACAATCAATGGATTTACATCAAATTGTATCTTTCACCTATGGGTACTTTGTAATATCACACCTTCTGCGTCTACTGAAATGCACTATTGTGGATGGAGCCTAGATACATTTTTGACTGGATTACCACAACTCACTGCTGTATTTTGAAATGCTAGCAGAAAACGTGAATAGGTTGCAGACGTGGGCTAGTAAATGTTGAAAAAGCTACACATCAGCTATTATGTACTGTTACTCTGGGTTCCTGTCTGGAGAAGAATTTGGTTTAAAGCATTTGTTTGGTCCACATAGTGTTTATCTACTGTGACCTATTTCTTCAAAACATAGCAACAATATACTCACCAATGAGGGTGTCACGTTCTAGTTTATGCTAGGCCCTGGTCATTCCTCGAATTAGTAAATTTAGGCCAACAACCACTTTAGAATTTTAAGGCAAATTTTTTTAGAATGGACTGCCATTTGGTTGAAGAAATTAGAAGCTGCAGTGTTGTTAGTAGAAAAGCTAAAGACCCATTTTTTGCCCAGTTATTTAGGCAGTCCCAGTGAATAAATATCAACAGCTTTAAGAAGCCACTTGCTTTCAGTGCACCCCTTTACAATCCAGTAGCAGATGGCATGGATCGGGGTGGGAGGGAGAAAAGAAAAAAGACTTACCTCTACATGGCCGCATCACTACCCCCGCTTCTCTTCCCAATGAGTCCCGGAATGGAAGCAGGAAGCACGCAGGCTCCTCTAAGTCAATCACGACGCTGCTGTCACCATGACAGCAGTGTCTTGATTGGTCTGAGATCCGTAGTTCAGCACTCAGATGGGGACTCTATATAGCGCATGTTACCCCTGATGGGGTGTTAAAGCATTTTTTTGACTAGCAGGCTACTCCAGAACCCATAAAGGATTAGTGTTGAATTAGTATAGTGAAATATGAAAGTAATTTGAGTGGTAGATATTTTACTCAGTTATATGGATTAAAAAGGGTAGCAGAGGGATAGGAGAGGGAAACATTTTTGCATTTCCATAGTGCTTGCTACCCCTGATGAGGTGTTAAAGTGCTTTTTCAAAAAAAGTAGCATGCTACTCTGCAGCCCATTAAGGATTAGTGGTGAATTAGTAGAGTGAAATATGAAATTTGAGAAGTGGACATGTTAGTCTGTTCATTCGATTGAAAAGGATAGCGGAGGGATAGAATAGTAAAGATTTAGACTTTTTTGTGTGTGTTTGTATTTGTTTTGGAGGTCATAGCAGTGGAGGAAGCTTGGGATGAGTAAAAAAGGATGTGGAGGGGAAGAGTCAGAGGGATGAGTTTAGAAAGGCTTGTTTTGGGGATCAATATAGTAGAAGAGGTATCAGATGATGCAAGGAGCGGTAGAGTAGGGGAGAGTCTAGAAAGGGCTATTTTGGGGATCATAGTAGTCGTATGGGGTTTGGGATCAATGAGAGAGAGGATGTAGATGATATATTGATAGAGGTATGGGGTGAGAAATAGGGTAGTGCATTGGAAAGAGTAGTAGAAAGAGGTTTAATATGAATCAAAGAGTTGAGGTAGAAGGTATATTGGGAGAGGTATATGATGAGAATAGGGTGGTGTATTGGGTATGCTGAATTAAAGAAAAGTAATACATATATAAATTCATAAGTCCATGGAAAGTAGAAGAATGCATATTGGAAGTAATTATATGTAGATTAAATAGACTGATATAGGTATAGGGTGAGAAATAGGGTAGTGAACTGTATTCTTTTTTAGGAGAAAAGTAATAAATATATAGTTCCAAGTACATGCGAGTTATATAGATGCATAAAGGAAGTAAGTATAAGTATATTAAAGATGCATTAGATAAATTCTGGTTTTCAAGTGTTGTTGTACTTGTAAATTTATTAACTATTATTTTTTAAAACTTCATTAGTCTAAATGTTTATACAAAGGAATACACATATATAAGTACTTATCTATATTACCAGTAAATGCTTATATTTAAGCGGGATATGCTGTATATTTCTGTTTGCGTATGGAGCTTATGTGGGGAAGAGCCAAATCTTGAGTAGATTTCTGAAGATAAGTTTGTTGTCCGTGGATCTTATATTGGGGGTAAAGAGTTCCATAATTTGGCTGCTTGAACAGAGAAGGATGTGCCACCCATGGCCTTTTTTTGTTTCTTGGGATTTTGAGGTGAGTCACCATTCTAGAGCGGAGGTTCCTTTGTTGAATGTATTTGGAGATTTTATTCCTGATGAAGAGCAGTCCCATTCCATTTGTGGGTGATACAAAGAAAAGCTTGGATTTGGATTTTCTGGCAAATGGTAACCAATGCAGGGCTTTCAAGGCAGGGGAGATGTGGTCTCATGGTTTGATATGCAAGAGTAGTCTGGCAACTGAGTTCTGAATCCGTTGTAGTCTTTTAATTGTCATTAAAGGTGATCCATGGTAGAGGCTATTTGCAGGTTTGGACAGAACAAAGGAGATGCTAGCTTGGATCTTGTGTGGAAATCCCAAATGGGGGAAGATTCGTCGCAGAGTTTTTAAAGACACAAAGCTAGATCTTGCTAGTTTGTCCACTTGGGCATTCATCGATAGGTTGGAGTCCATGGTCATTACCAGGTTTCTTACTTCTTTCGATACTTTAGGCGGTGATCCCAGTTCATCAGGCCAGGCGGCAAGTGGGTCATAATATTTCCAATCCACACACGTTCAATTTGAGATGGCTCCAAGTCATCCATTAATCCACGGCTCTAAGACAACTCAAAACAGAGTTTCGAATTTCTTTGGAGCATTCCAGTTGAAGGAGTATTTGCTTGTCATCTGCGTAGTTATAGCACGTGAGGTGATATTGATTGATCAGTACCGGTAATGACTTCACGTAGATGTTGAAAAGCATGGGCAAGTGGAATGAGCCTTAAGGGACCCCAGCTTTTGTGGAGAACGGTGTGGACGAGAATGGTGGAGTATGGATTGCATTAGTTCTGTTTTGATGATAGGACGCAATACAGTCTAGAGCAGTCCCCTCTATGCCGACTTTGTAGAGTCTTTGTATTAGAGGGTCATGGTCAACCATCTCAAAGCAACTGAGCGGTCCAAGAGGAGTAGCGCAACAACCCCATTGCGGTAAACTGTGTTCTACGGGTCATCCCAGATGGCAAGGAGGTTAGATTTGGTGCCTCTTCCTGGACAGAATCCTGTTTGGAATTCTGTACGTATGGCATTCCCTTCCATTAATTGTGACATCTGGGCGAATGCTGCTCTTTCTATCACTTTGCCCAGGAAAGGTCCATTTGTAATGGGTCTGTAGTTGTCACGGTTGAGTGGGTGAAAGTTTGTTTTCTTCAGTTAAGGGCATATGTATTACTTTTTGAGTTCTTCTGGAAATATTCTGGTAGTTAAGGAATTGTTGATGATTTTTCTTACTGGAGTGACAGCAGAGGTTGTTAGAAGGATTGGCTAGGAAATTTGTGGTGGACATGGGTCATGGACATGTACTGCCGGCCTGCCTGCTTGCTTTGACCAGGTCCATAAATTCATCTTGTGAAATGTGTTGGAAGGAGCAGAGAGGCTGGGTAAGAATATTCTTGGATTGTTGTTATGTAAAAGGGTTAGTGCTGCTGCTTAGTCTCTGTTTTAAGTATGAGTCCAACGTGTCTGCTTTGTCTGTGTAATGATGTGCCAGTTTGTCTGTGAACTCTTGAATAAGGGATGAGTTCCTTCTAGGCAATTTGGTTTATGAAATTCATTTAGTATTTTATAGAATTCTTTATTTGCACATTTAGCATTTTGGAGTCTGTCAACTTTAGTGATATGTAATATTTGCCTGAACACAACAGCTAGGCTCCCTCCTTTTTTGCCTTTACAATTTTGGGTGATCATTTGATACCCTGGAGGAATGGCCTCATGCAGGACTGGAGCCATATCATCACCCTGCCATGATTCAGTTATGAATAGTGTGACTGGTTTTGTGTCAGTGTGAAGGTGAAAGATGTGACTTTTTTTATAGAGAGCGATCAAGTATATATTAGTACATAGTTTACAGAATGTGCTTTGGTGATAGTGAGACTTTGTTCTGTAGAAGAGTGACCAGTATTGTGTGGGTTTGTAGCAGGTGTGTTTTTAGTGCTGGTATTAACTGTATTAGGATAGCAATTGTGTAGCTGTTCTGTAATGTGGTCCTCGTCCAGCAGGTTAAGAAGGCATTTTGATGGGTATGAGTGTGTAGGTGGTGGATATGGTGTTTGAGAGTGAGTTGGTGTGCTATGTTGTTTTTGTGGTGTAACCTTGTTGTGCAGTGGACATGAAGAAGCATGATGCAAAGTTGTAATGTGTGTCACGTTGCTTATATTGTTTGCGTGTCTTTAGGGCAGAAGGTGTATGAGTTAGGGGTGATGGTGCAGCATGTGGGTCATGTAGTAAGGTTCTAAATTGTCCAAAGGGTGAGAGGTGGTTTGAAGAGAGTTGCTGTGTTGCTGTATGTGTGTTAGGCATGGTGGAAGAGAGAAAGCTTGGCATTGTCGTTTGCTCATTTGTGTAGTTAGAAAGGTGGGTGTATGATTGTAATTTGTGACTGTAAGTATTATGAAGTTTTGCTCTTGAGAGATTTGTGTTGTGCTGGTGTGCGTGATATGTTTTGTTTTTGAGGAGGAGTGAAAAGAGGTGCTGATGTATTTGTTTTATGAGATAGATTTGTTTGTATAGTATTGTTAGTGGGTGGATGTTGTAAGGTAAAGGGGTGGTAATGTGTTTGTGAGTAGAGTGTAGGTTTTGTGCAGGACAGAATGAAGTAGAGTTAAGACTGTCTTAGACTTGTTTGCTGCAAGAGTTGCTGCCAGTGATAAAAAGGAGGTCTGTTAGTTGTAATTAAAGTGGAGAGTGAGTGTCTGGATGGGTAGTAGCTAAGTATGGTATGGATCTTGGTTGTGTTAGTGATGAGTGGATTGGTTAGTGGTATAGGGTAGAGTTGTGTACTGTTTGTAGGTGATGGTGGAAATGTGTGAAAGCTGGGATAGATGGATATATAGGTGTGGTTTGTATGGTTTTGTAGTGTATACTGGTTCATTGATTTGTGCATAGGGTTGGTTTGTAGTAAATGTGTGGAGAACATTTGATGTGAGTGTTTTACACTGTGGTTATGGGTGGTGTAGGGTGGGTATTAGTGTATGAGGAAATGGGCAGCATTTCTGGCCCTGATTGTGACCAGTCTCAAACAGGCTCATACAGGTACTCATCCTTGTCCTCTCCAACCTTAGCCTCGATGTCTGGGCTGAGATGCCCAACGCCATGGCCTTTTATAGCTTTAGTAGTAAGGGGACCCCTTCAGCCAATAGGAACCTTAGCCCTAACCCTATCCAATCACAACACTAGCTCTAAACTCCAGAGCCAATAGGAGACAAAGTCCTTACAGCAAATCACAGCCGTAGTCCAAGCACTCAATAAGGCATAAAACCCTAATCCCTTCGTCCAATAGAAAGCCTAACCCTAGCCTTAGTCCCAACCCTAGTTCCAGCAAGCAATCACACAGGAAACTCCAATCCCTACTTCCAGTAAAAAGCCTAACCCTAGTCCTACTCCCACACCTAATCCAGCAACGAATCACGCAGGAAACCCTAATCCCTACTTCCAATAGAAAGCTTAACGCTAGCCCTAGTCCCAAGCCTACATTAAATGAATCAATGACCCAGAAACCACTCAGAACCCTCAAATAACCAACCAATGAGAACACTAACCCTAATGTAATAGAAACACCAGATACAACCTGCAATCAGCCCACACGTGTTCCATACAATAGCAGACTATATAGAGTCCCAGCGACCTAAGACAAGGTTTGCTGGCCAGGAAGTTGGAAGGTGCTTCTCAATTCAGAATCTCCTAGGCGACAGACAAGCTCAATCCACACTTCGGACTTCTTCAGGTAGGGTCCTCTGACAATACTGTATATATATATATATATATATATATATATATATATATATATATATATATATATATATATATATATATATATATACATATATATATATATATATATATACTACCTACTGGCGGTCGCCAATAGGTAGTTATAGTTAGGATTGTTTTCCATAGGAAATCCGCAACATTCTATTGGGAATAACTTTGGCGCCGGTGGACGAATCTTCGCGAATTTCTCAAAGAAGATGGCCCGCTCCGCTCAGCTCCTTCCCTGAAAGATTGGGGGTGATTTGTCAAGCGGGGGCCGAGATATTTGGGGGGTCCCAAGACATGTTTTCCCTATGTTAATTTCCATAGGGCGGTTGGACTCACTTTTAGCCCGAACGGCTGAATGGATTTCCACCAAACTTAGCAAAATTGTAGGGACTGGTAGCCCGATGTGCCTTTGCTATGTCTGAAGATATGTGCTCCAGTGGATTTTGGGTAATTTAGGTTCAAAAAATATATATATCTATAAGCACGCCCCGGTACGCGCACCAGGGAGCGCACCCAGCGCGTAACACGAGTACGCGAGCGGAAAGCTGATTGGCTCTCGGGTGTCTGTCAACATTCCAAACAGTCCAGAGCGGCCGTCATCTTGTGTCTCGGTAGGATCGAGACACAAGAGGTGGCAAAAACAAAGGGGGAAATGACCAAAAGGGGGCAGGATAGACCCCCCTGACCCCCTAGGTTTGATGTGGGGGCCATAAAAGGGCTTCGCGGCGCACCGGGGAGCGTACCGGGGAGCGTACCATGGGGAAAACCCAGTGAAACAGTAAAATAATAATTTAAAGTGCTTAGAGGTAGGGTAGCTCTGAATAGAGTTGTTGTGTTGTGTGGGTGATTTAAGTACCAACATGTAGGTACCAATGCAGAGTCTTAAATTCAATGTACACCTTCTTTTCTGTAGATATCTTGCATGTTGTTACAGAAGTTATTGTGGTATATGTAATCCTTACCATAGTCTGTCAGGAACGCAGAAACAGATCCTTTAACGACTCCCTGAGAAGGCCTAGGGGATCATGGGTAGTCTACCCTGCTCCCTTATGATGTTTTAAAATTGCACAGTATACTGTAAGTCTCACTTTATATTATAATCATTTTGGTACTACTTCATTAATTACATATAAAAATGAATAATGTCTCAAACAATTTTTAATTATTAAATAAAAATTTATTGGTTAGAATTTTCATAGTTTAATAAAACTTGCAGCATCAGATGATCTGGAATCTCCTCAAAATTGCATGATTCAATTTCTTGTAAATAGTCAATAAATTGTTGGTCCAGAGACTCATCTATAAAATCCTCGTCAATATAATCTTCATGAACAATCTCTTCATCAGTAATTTCGAAAGAAATATTGTTGATTTCTTGTTCTCCTTCCATTTTCTTGCTGTAAATTGCATAAAAAATACCTATATCAGTAGAGTTAGGGCACTGTTGGGTTTAAGTTCAGACAGGTACTTATGAGTTTTTAACAGTGAAGTTATCTTTGGGCAGTGTATGGTATCAGGCAGGAAGTAGAAATATAAAAAAGTGCATGTGAGGAAGCCTAAGTAAATTCATAATTATACCAGAGAAGCCTAACTCAATCCATAACTATAACAGAGAAGCCTATCTCAATCTATAACTATAACAGAGGGACAGTAAAAAACTATCAGAAAACCTTTTTCCAATTTAAGTTAAAGTGCAGAACATAGTTGCCCTTACAAATTAACAACTTACCTTTCAGAAAGGAGTTGATGTTTTCAGAGGAAATCTTTTATAAATGTACCTCAGGTAGTACTAGTCAAAATGGCCGTGTTTCCCTCTCATTTTTAATATATATTCATGTCTATAACCAATGAAATGTCAGCACATAAAAATACAAAATGAAAGTAACATTGGTTGCAAATTCTAACACTTTCATATGTGTTTTAGTCATGTAATTTACCTCAGGATATTCGACAAAATTTGGGAAAATGGTAGGGACTGGTATGTAGTAGGGCCTATTCTATATTTGGTGAATATCTCTACAGGGGTTTTATGTAAATTAACTTTTAAAATTTTTGGGAGTGCTTACCGGTGAGCGCCCCGGTACGCGTACCGGTAGCGCTACGGAAGTCCTCCATCTTGTGTTTTGGAAGAATTGAGACACAAGATGGAGGACAAACAACGTTGGGAATGGGTAAAAGGGGGCACGGTAGACACCCCGTGACCCCTTAGGTTTTCTGAGGGGGGCTTAGGAGGACCATATAGGCCCCCCCCAATTTTTTTAAAAAAAAATTCGCAGGGGGAGCGCCCGGTACGCGTACCGGGGAGCGTACTTTGGTGAAAAACAGTGAAAAAAGTTAGAGTAAAATAAACATTTTGAGTGATCAGAGGTAGGGTAGCCCTGAAAAGAGCTTTTGGGTTCTGTGAGTGATTTAGGTACCTACAAGTAGGTTCCAATGCACAGTCTTAAATTTAGGAGGAATATTCTATTGCCCTCCTCTGAGAAGTGCACACCATCTCCTCTGTAGATATCTTGCATGTTGTAACGCAAGTTGTTGTATATTGAACCCTTTTACCAGCGTGTGGCGCTATTTCACGAAGTGTGTGTGTGGTGGCAGCTCCTCTGTTTTAATCCTCCCGTTTTGTATTTACTTTAATTTTGTTTAGGGCATTTATCCCTCGTTTTTAATTGTCTGGCCCGCATACCCCCACCTCTGCCATCCTAACTTGCACTCTAATTGGTGAAACTCACCGCGCTTTGCGGGTCCTTCGCCCGGTCTCGAGGCGGCCATCTTTGGTGAGTGGGATCAGCGTGCAAGAAGTCCTTTCTCTACCTTGCTCGCTCTGTATTTAGGCAGGCGAACTCGGTAAGCTCGCCCTTTACCAGCGTGTGGCGCTATTTCACGAAGTGTGTGTGTGGTGGCAGCTCCTCTGTTTTAATCCTCCCGTTTTGTATTTACTTTAATTTTGTTTAGGGCATTTATCCCTCGTTTTTAACTGTCTGGCCCGCATACCCCCACCTCTGCCATCCTAACTTGCACTCTAATTGGTGAAACTCACCGTGCTTTGCGGGTCCTTCGCCCGGTCTCGAGGCGGCCATCTTTGGTGAGTGGGATCAGCGTGCAAGAAGTCCTTTCTCTACCTTGCTCGCTCTGTATTTAGGCAGGTATGCTGTCGCGCAGCGGTCACGCGCAGCGGGGACGCCGAACTGACGCCGGAGTTACGCCAGAGTTCAGCCCGTCTGTGCCCGTCCGGGCCCAGACGGTCCTAGGGCCTGTCGTTATACCCGTCCCTTTGGCGCCACCTACTACCGGGTTCCGGTATGGGAGGGAGGCTTTAATTTCTTGTCGGCCGCCCCATCCTACCATATGCAGTTTTGCACAGGAGGGCACTATTCCGTTTTTAACGTGCAGAGCCTGTATTACCGGCCATAACTCTGCTTCTGTTAAATCTGCTCTTTCCATTGCGTTATTGAACTGCCGGTCACTGCCGAGTCATGCTATTGAAATCAACTCACTCATTTTGGACCATGAGCTGGATGTGTTATTTCTTACTGAGACCTGGCTCTCCCCCAGCTCAGGCCCTGATATGGTCAGAGCACTCCCTCCAGGATTTCTTATATCCCATCTTGATAGACCGGTGGGGAGGGGAGGAGGAATTGCTATCCTTTACAGAGATACGCTTGCGTGCAAGGTTCAGAACGGAGGGGTGAGTGACTGTGAGAGCTGTCAGTTCTCCCTTCGTTTGACATCTACTGTGTCTCTAGCAGGCCTTCGGATCTATCGTCCTCCTGGATCCCTGGGAAATTTCCCCAACTCTTTCTTAGAAACAACCGCACTTCTGGCCTCCTCAACTGCCAACTTTGTTGCCCTTGGGGACTTCAACATCCATCTTGATGACCCCTCTAATCCCCCGGGAGTAGATCTGCTGGATGATCTCAAAGCCTTTGGAATCCATCTGGCCAACTCGGGTGCGACTCATGAGAAGGGCCACTTGCTTGACCCCATACTTTCAAATCTGGACCACCTTAATTCATCTCCTGCGCTAGCCCTGCCCTGGACAGACCACTTTTTGGTGTCCGTACTGTGGCAGTACGACAGCCCAGCTGCGTTGGTCCCTAGGGTTCACACCATGGAAAGAGCTTGGTCAAGGCTCCCAGTTGACACCTGGGCGGTACATCTGGAGGCAACGCGGCCTCCCCCTGGATCTGACCCGTTAGTCGCCGATGCGAATCTACACATTTGGCTTACGGACTCGTTGGATACCCTCCTACCCAAAAAGAAACAACTCTCGAGGGGGAAGAGAGTGGGCTCGGCGCCTTGGTATACATCTGAGCTAAGAACCCTGAGGAAGGGATGCAAGAGGCTAGAGCGGTCCTGGAGGAAAGATTGGAGCGAAACGAGCCGGAAAGAATATCGGGCGGCTCTGAGTAGCTACAAATCTGCTATTCGGGTGGCAAAATCCGGATTCTTCGAAGAGAGAATAGGCTCTGCGGCCAACTCTTCTAAAGAGTCATTCAGGGTCATTAAAGAACTACTGAAAACCCCCGAACCTCAGGTTATTTATGAGGACCCACACAAAAAATGCACAGATTTGGCTTTCTTTTTTAAAACAAAAATCGATAAAATTCTGGCATCCCTTCCCAGGCTAGGTGAGGAAGCCTCCTTTGGTAGCAACTCCAGCTCTCAGCCGGGGATGCGATCAGTGGAGCTGGTCTCTCTTGGTCCTGTTACTTTGGAGGAAGTTCTCTCGGTGTTGAGGACCATGAAGAGTGGCTCCCCGAAAGACCCGGCACCTATCAAATATCTAAAGCAGGTGGCATCCACCATCGGCGGCCCAGGGACGGACCTAATTAATCTGTCCCTCACTCAAGGTGTAGTGCCCCAGAGTTGGAAAGGTGCGGTTGTTAAGGCTCTCTTGAAGAAGCCTAACTTGGACCCTGCCGACCTTGCCAACTTCAGGCCTATCTCCCTGCTGCCGGGTCTCAGCAAGGTGGCTGAGAAGCTGGTGAATAGCCGCTTGTCGGACTTCTTGGAGGCTAACTCCCTCCTGGGCGATTCCCAGACGGGTTTTCGTCCTGGTCAGGGGACTGACACCGCCCTGCTGGCGGTCGTGGAGAATGCTAGGAGCATTCTGGATTCGGGGGGATCAGTGGCAGTGATCCTCCTGGACCTTAGTGCTGCTTTTGACACCGTGGACCATCAGGTGCTTATCCAACGGCTGTCGGGGGTAGGGGTCACCGGTTTGGCCCTCAAGTGGTTCGCTTCCTTCTTGGAAGGCCGCACATTTGAGGTGTGGGAAGGCCATGAAAAATCATCTTCAGTCCCTCTCCAGTGTGGTGTGCCACAGGGCTCTTCGTTGAGCCCCACTTTATTTAACGTTTATATGGCCCCCCTGGAGAGTGTGGTACTGCCGCTGGGTATTAAGATCATCAGCTATGCTGATGATACTCAGCTGGTGGTAGGCCTTTCCCAGTCGGCTCACCAATCCGACCGGCTGCACTTGTGTCTGGATAAGATCTACACGTGGATGTGCAGCTCAGCACTAAAGCTTAACGGCTCCAAGACGGAACTGATGCTGCTGGGGAACTCTTCTCCATCTTTATCCCCCAGCAGCTGGCCTGATTGCCTGGGACCAGTTCCCACCCCCAAGCAGGAGATCAAGAGCCTGGGGGTGTGGCTCGAGCAGGACCTTTCATTTAAAACTCATGCTAAAAAGACAGCTGGCGTGTGTTTTGGCCTGCTTCGATCAGCGCGGAAGATTCTACCGCTGCTCCCAGCGGCTACTAGGAGGCTTCTCGTCCAGGGGCTTATCATCTCGCGGCTGGACTTCAGCAACGCGTTGTTCCTGGGCACACCAGAATCTACCCTGAACAAATTGCAGCAAGTGCAGAACGCGGCCGCCAGGCTCCTGACGGGTCTTCCCAGGCGTCAGTCGGCTCGCCCTGCGTTGAAGGCGCTGCATTGGCTCCCTGTCAGGGACAGGGTGAAATTCAAGTCACTCTGTATCGCCCATAAAGTCCTGCAGGGGGCAGGTCCACCCATTCTGGGGGATATAGTTCAGCCCTATAAGGCCCCCCGTTCTCTCTGTTCCGATCATCAACATTTGTTGCAGGTCGGGAGGGTGCGGAAGGCAAGAACTGGTGGCAGAAGGTTTTCGATAAATGTGGCCACCTTATGGAATTCTCTTCCTCTGCACTTACGCTCTGAAGCCAGCCTCTTTCGGTTCCGCAAACTTTTAAAAACTTTTTTGTTCTCTGCTTAACGCCTGCTTCAGTGTGGTAGTGTTTTTTTCTCTGGTGAGCGCTGGGATGCCTACTGGTAACCAGGCACTATATAAAACTCACAATAATAATAATAATAATAATAATAATTCCATAGTCTCTCATGTAAGCAGAAACAGATTTATTCACATGTTTCCGTGCTTTCTCAAATTGTGGTCAAAATTGGTTGGACCACTTCCATTTCTGTCTTTGGCATATATTGGAATATACCAAGGCAGTTTGTGGAAAAAGTGTCAGCAATTGCCCAAAGGTGTCCTTTAAAAGCATTTCCAGACCTACCCCAGTCAAAGTGCCTAGGTCATTTCCACCACAGTGCAAAATTATCAGGTCAGGGTGTGGCAGATGGTAAAAGGTTTTCACCAATGGTATCAATTGATGACATTTCAATCCTCTCTGGCCAATCCACTTGATGTCTACATTTGGTAAATCAAGGTTGTGAACATTTCTGATAGCTGCATACCTTTGAGCCCAGTGGATGTAGCTATGTCCAATAATCCAGACAGAATACATGGTGAGAGGAGGTTCTGGTGCAGTCAGATGAAGTGTAGGAATGAAATGGCAGTTGGAACAGTAGGAGTTTGCAAAAATAAAACTGTGGAGTTTAAATGCTCTTGAATCACAAGCAATGATTGGTGGATTCAGATAGTTGAAAACTGAAAGTTAGGGTGCATGTAAATGTATGTATTGCGACTTATATAGCGCACGTATCACCCGAAGGTATCAAGGCGCTTGCTTAGGGGACCCGTCCTGGTATTCCCCTGTGAGATACCCCGGCAGGGTATCCACAAGGTGAAAGCCAGGCATCCCGCCGCGAGGGGCCGTAGTGGAGATTAAGCAAGCTATTGCCCAGAGTCGCAGAGTGTGACCCCATGAGTCGAGTAGGCACCAGAGCGAGAATTGTCGAGTCCGTGGAATTTTTGAGCCCGAGACCCGCCGAGGCGGGGAATCGAACCCTGGTCCACGGCCGATCTCAGCTTCCGGGTCTGCCGCCTCTAACCACTGAGCCACGCTTCTCTGTTCTGTTCTGTGAAAGAAGTAATTTGAATGGTTAAGAAAAAGTCATTTAAAGAAACATAGCACCGGATAAGCTGGTGTATTGAGAGGTCAAACATCCTTGCTGAGTTCATTTGCAACATTGTAGAATAAACATTTAAACCTGAGAGCTCAGTGAGGAGGGAGTTGCTATGGTAACAGGTAGAAAGGGCTGAGGGGGGGAAGGGTGTTGGTTTGAAAATAGAGAGGGAAGAGTTTTAATTGGTTAACATGAGGGATATGTGTGTAGAATTAGAGGTTTTCTGTGCCATTCATGGTTGCAGTGCCTGGAGTACATACCTTTTGCTCTGTTAAAGAAATATTGGTGTGTGTGTCTGACACTGTTCTCAATCTACCAAAGCATTTGTAAAGGTGAGTAATGATTCATTTAATATAGATAGAGACTTGTATACTCTATGGAGAAGATTTGGAAGCAAAATGTGGTTTTTTAATGTGACTTTCTTCATGTTTTTTGAAAATGCTTGATAAAAAGTTGTTGCTGGAAAGAGGAATTGTATTTTGTAAAAATGTGAAGTTTCAGTAGTGACCTGGAATGCTTGTACATATGACCTGTGCTTTGTTTCTAAAATGTTATTTAAAAAACGATTTTGGGGCAAATGAATGGCTTTTACATTTTTGAGAAGGAATAAATAGTGTCTGCATAATTAAATAAATATATTTGAACGATTCACAATCATGTCACCTGTATTACCTCAGATTCGGAAGCACGTTGAGCTTCTTTGCTGTTGGTTTGTGTCATGTTTTTTGATAATGCTTGGTATCAACATTTGCAAGATAGAGGATTTGTATTTTGTGAATAGTGAGGTTTCACTAGTGAAAATGAATGCTTGTACATAGGATCTGCGCACTGTTTCTTAAATGTTATTTAAAAAACGATTTGGGGGCAAATGAATGGCTTTTACATTTTTGAGAAGGAATAAATAGTGTCTGCATGATTAAATAAATATATTTGAACCTTTCACAATCATGTTACATGTGTTACCTCAGATTAGGAAGCACATTGAGCTTCTTTGCTGTTGTTTTGTGTCATGTTTTTTGATAATGCTTGCTAGGAATGTTTGCAAGAGAGAGGAAATGTATTTTGTGAAATAGTGAAGTTTCAGTAGTGACCTGGAATGCTTGTACATATGACCTGCGCTTTGTTTCTAAAATGTTATTTAAAAAACGATTTTGGGGCAAATGAATGGCTTTTACATTTTTGAGAAGGAATAAATAGTGTCTGCATGATTAAATAAATATATTTGAACCATTCACAATCATGTCACCTGTGTTACCTCAGATTAGGAAGCACGTTGAGCTTCTTTGCTGTTGGTTTGTGTCATGTTTATTGATAATGCTTGGTATCAACATTTGCAAGATAGAGGATTTGTATTTTGTGAAATAGTGAGGTTTCACTAGTGAAAATGAATGCTTGTACATAGGATCTGCACACTGTTTCTTAAATGTTATTTAAAAAACGATTTTGGGGCAAATGAATGGCTTTTACATTTTTGAGAAGGAATAAATAGTGTGTGCATGATTAAATAAATATATTTGAACCATTCACAATCATGTCACCTGTGTTACCTCAGATTAGGAAGCACGTTGAGCTTCTTTGCTGTTGGTTTGTGTCATGTTTTTTGATAATGCTTGGTATCAACATTTGCAAGATATAGGATTTGTATTTTGTTAAATAGTGAGGTTTCAGTAGTGAAATTGAATGCTTGTTCATAGGACCTGCGCTCTTTTTCTAAAATGTTATTCAAAAAACGATTTTGGGGCAGATGAATAGCTTTCACATTTTTGAGAAGGAATAAATAGTGTCTGCAAGATTAAATAGATATATTTGAACCTTTCATAATCATGTCACCTGTGTTTTCTCAGATTAGGAAGTAGATTGTGCAGATGAGGTGAGGCATGTGCAGGGGTAAAAAGGAGATGAGGCCTGTGTCCATGAGTGCAGTGTAGAGGACTCACGTCCTCTGACTCTTGGACAAGAATCATCTTCTCTGTGCCCCTTGGACAGGCCTCAATGTATTGGGTATAATTGATGGTAACAGGGTGCAGATGTAAGTGAGGTGATTCCAAATATACAAACAAAGTTTGGGGGATACAAAATTGTTTGTATATATTGTAACAAAACAATTAGTTATGGTCAGCAAAGCATTACACTAATCAATATTGCTATGGATAACCACAAATGCCCGAGGAAACCATAAATTTTCCTGATTTTTTTTGTGCTCCAGTTGAGCCGTTTTCAATTCCCTGTTTTTTGTTTCTCCCCATAAAAAATACAAAAAAAATATAAAACTGTTCAGAAAAGCCAAAAAAAGTAAAAAAAAGATCAGAGAGGAAGATAAGAAGAGAGAAATGAACTGAAGGTAAGAAATATAATAAAAGAATGTGAGTTAGCAAAACTAAATCAGGAAACAGGAGTAAGTAAAAAGACAATGACTGAGAGGGAAAGGAGTCTAATTAAGGATGCATTTAGAAGAATGAGGAATGGAAGATAACTGAGAGTAAGTGAAGCAGAGTCATAGAGTGAAGGGATGAAGGGAGAGAGGATAATATAGAAGGATTGAGGGAAAAGGAGTAAGGAATTTAGTACACAGAGAGACTAAGGGAAGGACTGAGTGAAGTGGAGTACAATGAGTGAAGAAAGGAAAATGAGTAAGGGAGCAAAAGAAAGAAAGAGAGGAGAAGAGGACTAAAGCAGTGGTACTGAGAGAAAGTGATTCGGTGATGAAAGTAAAGAGAACAACATTGAAAGATAGGAAATGAGGGGTAGTAATGGAACCGGACTAAAAGAAATGGGATGAAGAACAATGAGAGAGGAGCAGTGAAGTTGTTCCAAGAGAAATGATAGAAGGTAGATAAACACAAGTGAACATAACACGAGGAGAGTGAGGGACTGAGGACATAGAGGTAGTGAACGGAAAATAAAGAGAAGAGGTAAAAAAAAGGAGCAAACAAAGATAAGCGAGGGAGAGTGGGTGAGTTATAGTGACAGAGTGTGACAATACTGTTGAGTGAGTAAAGAGGAATTACTAAAAGAGCAAAAGAGGAAAAGACGGAAAAGGGAAGTAAAACAGAGAGACTGAAAGCTGAAAAGTGGTGCAAGGGAGAGAGGGGATGCAGACAGTTGAAATGGAAATGAGGGGTTGTGAAAGAAGTTGAGTAAACGAATGGGTGTGAAACAGAATGAGAGAAAGGGAGTGTGAGTGAGTAAAGAGAGCTGAAAGAGAGAGAAAAAAGGAAAATTAGTGTGAGACAATGGGAATACAATATAAATTACACAATACAAACTATAGAATAATTTGTACAACGTGTTAGATAGTTTATTTTTGCTGTTCTCAGAACATATTGAATTTCACTAAAAACAGTGAGTTCAAACTATTCATCATATAACAGCGGGGAAAAAAAATACAATCAAAAATATTGTGTTTAAAAAAAAACATATAAACTTACAAATCACATATGTACACTAATCTTTGATTCACTTACTTTTCCTTTAGACCAAATAGTACATCATGAAGGTCCTTTTCGTTGTAAGGTACTCTGCTGTTCTCTAAAAATTCCATTTCATCGAATCTATAGAAGAAAAGCTCCAAGAACATCTGAAATATGTTTCAATGTTTTCATATACTCCTTGTGTTCAGTCATGACTCTTTGCTCATTCCTTCACCTTTCCTTAAGGCCAAATAGTGTCAGATGTAGCAGTATATTTTCAAATTACTTAAAACAAACTCTAAAATTACCGTTTTCCCGACGTTCTGAAAGAAAGGCTCAAACAACATTTTCACAATATTGAAATATTCATAATTCCATATCTGGCTCTCTCATGTTGAACATTTCCTATAATACTGATCTCACTTAATATGCGATCCACTTACCATACCTATATGAGAACTATAATTTTTATATTATCTTCATCACTTTTACTCACAATATAATTTTAAACAGCAGACTAACTTTTATTAACTGCTCCCGTCTTCATATGCCAATTACATTTTCTTAAACTTTGGTTGTAAAAACACTAGGTATGAATTTTTTAAGTCAAAAGGCAAACGTTGTTTGAAAGTCAAATGAGTATCATTACAGTTAGTCCAACCTTTTCGACATTTTAAATAGCATGTGTAATGCCCTGATGTTGTTGAAGGACCGTCATGATAAATAATAGCTACAGTTGCAAAAGTTCTTCCTGAAATTGATAACTGAGAAGCCACAACATTTTTAATAGAAGTTGCCAATTTAGTTCCATCAGGTCTACATCGTTGGAACATTAAAATGACATACTGACCATAATTTTGTATAAATAATGTGGACAGCATTGCAGACTTACATTGGGTACACACCATATTGTGATCTGCTGCTTGAACTAGATTATTAAAAGGCACTGATTTGCAGTCTGGTAAAGTCAAATATTTAAATCTTTCGGTGTCTATTGTAGTACTACTTGATAAAGTATAGTTGTCACAGTCATGCTGCCATTGATAAGAAAGGCTAAAAAGATTTTTTATATCTACACCTTCATCTTCCAATACATCAAACATATACATTAAAAATTCCTGACAATCCTGCTGAATATTCTGTGAAAATTGATTTTGACAAGAACATATGTCTAGAAGATTTCGAATTTCTGAAACACTTTCTATTTTTCCTCTATCAATGCTACATATCTCAAACACAGAATTCAATAAACAGCAGAATGTTTGCTCCTGATTTTCAACAATCTGTTCTTGTAAATTTTGAAGAAAAAAACCAACATTAACCACTACATTAGCATATCAGTTGACACCAGAACTGTTTTCAAACTGAAATCCAACAACATCTTCAACAGAATCCTTTTTCTTTCTGCTTACAATTACATTTTCATCTACTTTTTGTCTTTTTGCTACTACCTCACTGCAATTATTCTAATTTCTTCTTTTTCGGCCTACCACACATTTTTCAAACAGAGGATATTGAGGCAAATGTGGAGCATACTCTCTTCTTAACCTATTGTATTCTTTAACACAATCTAGATCAGCACAAATCTTTGTTTCATCACAGTCAATCAAATACAATCCTGATAAAGTTCTGACTCGTGATAATGCCACATATGCCATACCCTCTTTAAACACAGAACTTCCAATGTTCACCAAAGCACTATCTACACTTAAACCTTGAGATTTATGAATTGTCACCGCATATGCCAAACAAACAGGAAACTGTTTTCAGCGAACATATAAGTCTTTCACAAGCAAAAATCTAGCTGAACAACGACAAATTTGTTCTATTTCGTCAATGCCATCAAATTTAATTTTTAAAATTTCAATTCCATCTCTATTTTTGTAATTCACAAAATCAACAACATTACCCATTGCTCCATTTACCAGACCTCTTATAACATTTAAATTCCTTCTCAAAATGATACGACAATTTAAACACACATTCAGAGTCTTTTCAAAACCAGCAGTTTTAGATATACTCTTCTCTAATGAATCCAATTTTGATTTCAAATTTTCAGACAAAATAATTGTTGCTCCCATATGCTCTATTTTATCTATAGCTTCCAGTTTCAAAATCTCTTCATTTTCTAACTTTAACATTTTGTGGTTGAAGATGGAACATTCTTGCAGAGTTGGCATCAAACATATCCCAGATTTGTTCTCAGTAATTTTCTTTAAAAATATTCTCTGGAAGAATGTTTTCATTTGGATACAAATTTGAAATTAATCGTGCATGTAATGTTTCTTTCCCATGCTCACTTACCTTTCCGATTCTTACATCTTGTAGAATATTTTTATAATCTTCATCCTTTGCCTGTCGCATATTTTGAAGCAGTTCTGCATATTTGAAATTTAACCATATATTAACGTTTCCAATGCTTCCTAGGCACTTCCTGGTATCTTCATGCATGAGCATTTTAAACACTGGTTGTCCTTTCGCTGGAGTCAACTGCAGTAGATCTCCAAAAACAATAATGTGTTTTCCTCCGAATAAGACATCATAGTCTGTTCTAAGAATTTCTTGCATTCTCAAATGCACAAAAGCAAGCATTAGATTTGAGACCATGCTTACCTCATCAATGATAAGAAGTTTCATTTTCTTCAGGACTCTGGAAACTTCAGAACAAGCATCTCCAGATAGCTTGTGGTATTGTAATTTGTTATCATGCTCAACTGGTAGCATCAGTAAACAATGTAAAGTAATCCCTTTAATGTTATGTGCTGCCAGCCCAGTTGGAGCGGTAACAACACAAGTCAGCGGTGATTCAGTCCTTTTCTGCAGATAAGTTGCAATTGCTTTAATCAGAAAACTTTTTCCAGTTCCCGCTTCTCCACTCACGTACAGTCGCACAGGCTTAAATGATGTACATGAGCACTCTTTTTTCTCATGACTGAATCCATGTTCAACCTGTTCTGTGACTTCGTCATATATATGTTTCTGCTCAAGGTTTAGTTGTTTCAACAAATCTTCTAAGTTAACTACATCATCTTGAGCTTGTTCCATGGCTCTTTCCACCTCATCCATGGCAGTGGCAGCTTCATTTTGGATAATTGGTCCTCCTAGTGGATCCTGACTCAATGAAGCAGAACTCTGACTGTCTTGAGAACTGTCTCTAGCAATCTCTACAGCAATTGTGGCTTCTTGCTTTATTTCTTCGTTCAACATTTGCAGATCATTTGGAAAATCAGGACATTCTATGGTATCCTTGGTTGCATTAAAAGAATCTTTGTAACAGAGAAAATCTCCAAGTAGTTCCTCTTCTGTACGCCATGGCTTAAAGAGTTGCAAAAGAGCTAAATAGTAAAATTCCCTTTTCTCTGGATTTTCGCAACTCAATTTTCGATTATTAATCAAATGGCCTTTTCTCTACTTCACTAGACATCCTTCACACTCAATGATAGCATATATTCCATTATTGATATCTTCTCTGATGGTCCTCTTATAAATATAGTTTTGCAGAACTTCATACAAACAACTGTTCTCAAGATGACTACTTCTATTTGGATAGTATGTATCCAACATGTTTGTCTTCAAAATATCTGTACTGTTTGGTTCTTTCTCCGCCAAATACTTAATTTCTTGTACAGATTTCAAAACTCGGTTTCGTGTTGCAGCAAGACCTAGACTCACCCAAATAATTGTTCTAGACTTGGCGTAGAGACTTGCTGGCTGATAACCGATCAGAACATTCATATGCTCCAATTTCTCGATGCGACAACATCTTCAAACTGAAACTGTATAATTTGTTACTTATACTCTTTTCATGTGAAATGTCCTCCCACATTTCCTTCAGTTCTGTCTTTTCTTTTTTGTGATGTAAGACGTCACATATCGAGCCACAGCAATAGAGTTGTCAGCAACGAACTGAATATCCATGTTAGCATTCCACATGGACAAAATCACTGGGTTGTAGTCGTTGATGTACTTGGACTCTTCGTTTCTTTTTAAATTGTATGTATTTTTGGTGATTTCCTCGTAACAGTATGTCGCAGAGAAGACATCAAATTATTTACTCTTCCTTTAGAAATCACTGGTCGTGGAAATGCGAAACAACATTTTGTGTAGAACTTGTCCTTGTTTCTGAATTTTCCACAACGATGTGATTGAAAGCGTAAAACTTGTTGCCTTAAACTGTTTTCTTCGGTAGTTTTCGGAACAGCACATGTTGAATACTCTTCAATGAAACTCATCACTGTGTAATCCGAATCTGTTCCAAATTTGGGTGCATCTTTAATCCATAACAACATATGTATGTGAGGAGCACCTCTCGCTTGATACTCCTTTCTCCAAAAGAAATCCAAAACCTCTCCAAGGGGAGGTTTTTTTTTGTTGGTAATGAAATACATCATAGCTTCAAATCTATGATTGAAATATCTGCATACATTTACTGGATCCAAAGAACACAGGTCTCCAGGTGTTTTGAATTCTATATTTTGAATGTTTGCATTTGCCTCTCGTAGAAATTGAAGTAAGTCGTCCCATGCATACTCAGCACAGCTAAGAGTGAGGAACCATGTAGGAGTTCCTAAGTTTCTTAGCATACATTTCAATTCTCCATGACGACGGTATCAATACTCGTTTGTACCATGCTGACATGCCATGAGATTGATTAGATGAGATTCCAAAATATTGTCTTGCAGATTGACTTTCTCCATAAAGTCCCTCGCCGAAACATTTTGCAGATGTGCTCCACTTTTCAGTGTATGGTTTACTGCATAAGAAAGCCCAGACAAGTCACTTTCATACAGTAGATGAAACAAATATGGGATGCATTGACGAAACCTTGGATCTTCAGCATATAATCTTAAAGTCCGATATTCAGATGCTGGAATTTGAAGTGGTCGATCGTCATATCGTCCACCTCGACCTGTTGGAAATAGCTGTGGAAAACAACGAGCTTCCAAACTTTCTTCCCAATACACTAATGGGACTTCCTTTTGCTGCTTTCATTTGAAATAAAGTCAATTGCATTCCCTATTACTTCTTTGGAATGCAAAGGATGAACAGTATAATATTCATATATTTCTTCACTTCTAGACACATCAACTTTTTCAATTTGGCCGGCTGAACAATCACTGTCTGTCTTCTTCTGCAGCTGTTTCATCTGCTCCAACACATACATCTTTGTAGTACTCATTGTTTTTGACCAAATACAACGTTGCCTTTTTGACTTTCCTAACATCCACTAAATCTTGCCAGATTTTCTTACTCTTTGTCGGAACCCCATTAACTAGAACAACCAGAGGTTCCTCTTCCACTTTCTCTACACCAATTGTATCAATATTTTTCTTGAAATCTAGAGGCAAATAAACAACTCTTCCCTTTAATCCTCTCTGTATATCCGAAGGAGGCAATTTCCCTATCTTAGGCCCATGCGAACAATAGCCTGACAAGGATGGACACATTGAATCAGAATAGATTCATATGCATTTAAATCCATCAATTCAGGAGGAATGTCTACTAACTCAAGATTATTGTGATCAGCTCTAGCTGGCATTCTGTTTTCATTTAATTTATTATAACAATATTTACAAATACGCTGATCAGAACTCAAATCAAAAGAATTCTCCATCAACAAAAAAGTTGCAAAATTCTTCCATTCAGTATTATTTTCCATTTTACTTTCTGCATATAAATCAACTAACCTAGTCTGAATCTTATAATGAGTTCGTCGACAACACACACAAGTAAAATTAGGCCTTTCACTTGATTTCACCTTAAACTTGGTGATTTCCTGGTCAAACTTTTCTGTACTTGAAATGTGTACATTGTCTTCCACATTACCTTCTGTTACTGGGTCAATATCTACACTGTCCTCTTTTTCACCAAAGTAACAAATCTCAATATCTTCACAAATCTTCTTAACATCTAATTCAGTTCCATGCAAAAGAGCACTGTTTAACTGTTTAAGCTTAAGTGCTGGACTTTTTGCATAATACAACATTCTCACTAATTTCCTCATTTTATTATGATGCACTGCTACCATCCTAAAATGATGAAAAACACTCTGACATACTTTTCTAGAAAGACAAGCCAGTGAATGCCCTTGCAAACCTGTGTTTTCTCTCACTCTGCAAGGATCTAAGTCTTGCAACATCTTCATTTTCTGTTTTAGACTTTTCTTACTATATGTACATAAGAAATTACGAAGCAAATCGATTGATTCCTGTTGCACACTACAAATACTACTACACATCCAAGTGTACACTGGACCCTTAGTACGTCTCCCTAAAACTTCATCAGTTAACACCTCTTCTGCATTTCTAGACACAAGTTTCTCTTTTTCAATCGGACAACCGTCTTTCACCTCATATGCTCGACCACTGGTATCAACTGCATGCACCAAATCATTCTCCTGGAAGTAACTCTCCTCATTAAAAAATGGCTCACAACTTGAACTATGCATCCATTCTCCAGAAAAAACTTTACAAAAATTAGTCCGATTAATTACTCTTTTGCATCTACTCTTTGATTTGAAAACATCAATTGTCTTGTTAAGTGTCCTAATTCTATTGATTACTAAAATAAATAATTTTTTCTTAGGTTCAAAAGCCTGATCAACAATCTTCTCTACACTTTTCTTTTTCTTATAAAAAGCAGCTCTCTGTTTACCTTTTTTAATATTTTGTAACAAATGTAAAACCACCCTATTGCGAAACATTCGTTTACGAATGTCCCTAAATTGGTTTCGCCTTCTATTCCTATACATATTATTCTCTCCTGCTCCAGTAGTAACATTTTTGGGGGGCCTCTCCTTCCTTTTCAAATTTGCTCTCTCCTTCTGAATATTCTGATCCTCATCAACATTTTTTTTTTATCTACATATGTTCTGAAAGAAAGACTTAGTTGTCTTACCAGGAGCTTTTTTCCTGTTTTTTGAAGTATTTGTTGTAGACGACTGCTTTAATTCCGTTGCTGTTTTTGATTTTTTTCCGCTTGGCATCTTTCCTTCTCCTCTGCATTGACGGCATATTACCATCCAGTGAATGTGTATATTTAAAAAAAATAATTATGTGTTATATATGTATATGTAAAAGTTGATGGAAGAATAAATGTTTAAATAAGTGTTTACATGGATGTTTTTTTTAAAAAAATTGATTGGTTAACTCGCTTATTAAGTGTATCTTAGTGAATACATATATCAGTGAGTAATGTTTAAATATTTAAATATATGGATTAGTGTTTCACTTTCTGTATAAGTGGCTGCATGGGTTGGTGAGTAGCTACATGTGTAGGTATATGGGTTATTAGATGTTTTTCTTAGTATCAGTATGAGTGTTTGTATGGTTTGGTGGGGGTATTACTTAGCACATAGATGCATGAGTGACTGACTCTCTGTTTGTATGTGTTTTAAAGACAGCATATGTGCAGGACTGTATGAGTGGATGAGTGTATATATGTGTGTGTTAGTGACTGAATGACTGTCTCACTAGTGTCTGCATCAGTAACTACATATGTTTTAATCTAATATATGTGAATATTGATGTATATAAGTGAGTATATGTGAGAGTAAGAGATTGTAAGAGTTCCTGTTTAAATAAGTATGTGTTTCTATAAGTGATTGTTTAAGAGAGTAAGTATGTGTAAGTTTCCTTAGAAGTAAGGTGGTTGTGTGTGTATAGCTGTATATGCAAATAAATGGATGTTCAATAGTTTTTTTGCATGTGTGAGTATGTGTGAGAGTATCTTTTGGATGACTGTCGGTGTGTAATAGGATGTATAGGTGTATCACTACATATGATGAGTGAGTATATGTTTGAGTGACTATATAGAACTGTTGGTCAATGAGTGGATGTGTATATAGATGGTGGAATTATTGAATTGGTTGTTGTAACTGGTATGGGTATCTCCATTCTTTTGAAAATTTTATTTTTTATTTTTGAATATGTGTTTCAAGGGTTACATTACAATGAAAAGAGGTCTGTCACTCTGTCACAAGGATGGTGTCATCAGTGATGTCATGAGTGATGTCACTGACCATGTCATGAGTGATGTAATATGTGACGTCATCAGCAGTGCATTGCACGCGCAAGTTATAGTGAGTCCAACTAACTATAACGTGGGAATTTCATTGGTTTTATGCGAGTAGAATTTCCAGCTAACTATAACTGGTGTCAAACCTATGGTTTTTTCAGTGAATATATATATATATATAATATATATATACAGTATTGTCAGAGGACCCTGATGGTTAGGCCCCTATATATATATACAGTATTGTCAGAGGACCATGATGGTTAGGCCCCTACCTGCAGAAGTCCAAAGTGTGGATTGAGCTTGTCTTTCTCCTAGGAGATTCTGAATTGAGAAGCAGCTTCCAACTCCCTGTTTAAATGCTACTTCCTAACTATATCAGGCCTGAAACCTATGGGTTTTTTTCAGTGAATATATATATATATGAAACTTTATTGGTCCGTGTCCGAGTGCTACTTACCCTGGCTGGTTGTTATTCCAGAGCGAGGTGGAGGCAACGGAATGGTGAATATATATATATATATATATATATTCACTGAAAAAAAACCATAGGTTTCAGGCCTGATATAGTTAGGAAGTAGCATTTAAAAAAACCTTAGAAATTCACTGAAAAAAACGTAGGTTTTAGAGGTGTTATAGTTAGCTGGACATTTCACTCGTACAAAACCATTGAAATTCTTCCGATATAGTTAGTTTTACTAACAATATCTCGCACGCCTGCAATCCACTTCTCATGATGTTACATATTACATCATTCATGACATGGTCAGTTACATCACTGATGACATCTCAAATGACATCACTATTCCTAACTATATCAGGCCTGAAACCTATGTATTTTTCAGTGAATTTTGAAGGTTTTGTAAATGACAATTTTTAAATGTATTAATTGTTATTTTTTATACTGATTTACGACATTTTTTAAACTATTTATTTTTAGATATTTTATTTTTTAAATTACATTATAATTACATTATACATTACATTACAAAATATACTTTCTCAGAATGAATTACTTTAATATAAATACTTTGCAAATAGGCAATAGACTTTTAAGTACAGTAGTTACAGTTGTTGCAATGGGCAACACAATTTCAAACACAATACAACATTGACCTCAATGTGAATTTCTAGTTAAATGCAATTAGTTACTTTATGGATTACTTTTCTAACCACAGGATTAAGTGAGGTGCCCCTGCCCCTGCACTCTTGAGTGTTGGTGATCGAGGCCCTCCTCCACCCGCAGGTTTCCCTGCGCCTCATCCCTGGTGGTCCAGTGGACCTCTGTCTCCTTTCTCTCACTCTGCTACTTCACTCGTTTTTCTACCCTTTCTATCTTTTATCTTTCTGCACCTTTCTGCATCTCTGCTCTTTTGTGCCTTATTTCTGCCCATTTTCCCTTTCTCTCCCTCTGCTCCTTCACTCGTTTTCACTCGTTTTTCTACCCTTTCTATCTTTCACCTTTCTGCACCTCTGCTCTTTTGTGCCTTATTTCTGCCCATTTTCCCTTTCTCTCCCTCTGCTCCTTCACTCGTTTTCACTCGTTTTTCTACCCTTTCTATATTTCACTTTTCTGCTCATTTCTGCATCTCTGCTCTTTTGTGCCTTATTTCTGCTTATTTTTCCTTTTTTCTTTATCCCTTATTTTCTCCCTTTACCTTTCCCCGCAGCTGCTGCCCCCGCGGTCCCTCCCCCCAGTGCGACCGGCCCAATCCAGCTCCCCTTCCCGCTCCCGCCTCCCAGCTGTCCAGCCCTCCCCGACCCCTACTTAATGGCGACCACTGCGGGCACCCCGCTGGTGCACCGAAGGCGCGTCAAAGGCAAGCACGTCTGCGCCCGTCCGCGATCCGTCCGCGACCAGCACCAGGAACCCTGGACCTCCGCCCCGCCAATGCTACGACCCAGCAGCACTCCACGCACTCAACCCAGCCTGCAACAACAACTGCAAGCTAGCATCACCAGCCGACAACCATGGACCCTCCAGCTGTCACCGCTGCCGGCACACCTGCAGCACCGCCAAGAACACGGATCCAGCACAACCCGCCCACAAGAACACAACCGAACCGAAGACCCTGCAATGCATCCTCCTCAACGTCCGATCCCTCCACAAACACGCCACAGAAATCTGGGACCTCCTCGACAGCACCACCCCGGACGTAGCTTTCTTCACCGAAACCTGGACCAACACCACCTCGGGACCGCACATCGCCATCGCCATCACCCAAGGATACAAGATTTCCAGGAAGAATTGCCCCACCCACCCAGGAGGAGGAATCGCCATCGTCCACAAATCCAGCCTCCGCCTGAGCACACTCCCTGACGAGTCCACAGAACTGATGGAACACCTTCACTTCAAGATACTGGCCAGCACCACCGCCACCCTGCGAGGAACCCTCATCTACCGACCCCCTGGACCCCGCGGACCCTTCGCCAACTCCATCACGGACATTATCTCCCCGCAGGCCATCGCATCCACCAACTACACCCTGCTGGGAGACCTCAACTTCCACCTCGACAATCAACTGGACCCCAATACCACATGTCTCCTGGACAACATCCACAACATTGGACTCAGATCGTGACCGAGCCCACGCACTCAGCAGGACACACCCTCGACCCCCTCTTCACTACAGGAAACTCCATCACCTTCAGCCACACCACCGAACTCCCATGGACCGACCATCGTTGCGTCCACTTCACCTTCAGAACACCCACCATCCACAGACACCAGCACCTGCTTCCACAAAGAAACTGGACCAAAATCACCGACGACCAGCTCACCTCCTCACTCAACAACTCCACCCCAACCATCGCGGAAAACGACGACCCCAACACCGCAGCCCGAACCCTGCATAGATGGATCTCGGACAGCACCAACACCATAGCCCCCCTCAAGAAAAACAACAATACCCGTGCCAAGAAAGCCAGATGGTTTACCACCGAACTTCGAGAGTCCAGGCACACATGCCGCCGCCTCGAAAAGGCCTGGAGAAACACCAAATCACCAGAAGCCCACAACAACTTCAGAGCCGCCACCAACGCCCACCATCAACTCATCAGAGAAACGAGGAAAAAAGCAATTGAAGACAGAATCTCCACCCACGCACACAACAGCAAGGAACTCTTCAGCATCATCAAGCAGTTTGCCTCAACCCACCAGCGAGTCTACCGACATCCCTCCCTCACAAGACCTCTGCGACAAACTCAGCACCTTTTTCCGCCACAAAATCAAGAGCATCTACGACAACTTTGACGAACACAACCAACACACTGAACCCTCACCAACCACCCCGACACCCAGAAACCAGCGATTGATGACTGGACAGCCCTCACCACCGAAGACACACTGAAGACAATGAAGTCAATCCACTCAGGGGCCCCCACGGACCCCTGCCCCCAACACATCTTCAACAGAGCCGCCGACACCATCGCACCCATGCTCCGCCACACCATCAACCGCTCCCTGGCGACCGCCTCGTTCCCCGACAACTGGAAACACGCCGAGGTCAACCCCCTCCTAAAGAAACCCTCAGCAGACCCCACCGACCTCAAAAACTACAGACCCATCTCCCTGCTCCCTTTCCCAGCGAAAGTCATCGAGAAAGCCATCAACAGCCAACTCGCCACATTCATTGAAGAACACAACATCCTCGACTCCTCCCAATCCGGCTTCAGAAAAAACCACAGTACGGAAACCATCCTCCTCGCCGCAACAGACGACATCCACACCCTACTGGACAAAGGAGAAACAGTAGCCCTCATCTTCCTAGACCTATCAGCGGCGTTCGACACAGTCTCCCACCGCACCCTAATACGCAGACTCTACGACGCAGGAATCCAGGACAAGGCCCTCGACTGGATCTGCTCCTTCCTCTCCAGCAGGACGCAACGGGTCAGATTCCCCCCTTTCCTCTCAGACCCCACACCTACCACCTGCGGAGTCAGCCCGACACTCTTCAACGTCTACATGGCTCCACTTGCCCCCATCGTCAGAACCTACGGACTCAACATCGTGTCATACGCAGACGCCACCCAGCTCATCCTCTCCCTTTCCAACGAGCCCAACACCGCCAGACGCAACTTTCGAGAAGGCATGGAAGCCGTCGCCAAATGGATGAAAAACAGCTGCCTACAACTAAACACCAACAAAACAGAAGTACTCATCATGGGCCCAAACCCCGACGCCTGGAGCGACACCTGGTGGCCCACCGCCCTCGGAAACCCGCCAACCCCCACAGACCACGCACGCAACCTGGGAATCATCCTGGACTCCGAGCTCAAAATGGACCGCCAGATCAACTCTGTCTCATCTTCCTGCTTCCACACCCTCCGCCTTCTTCGTAGGACCTTCAAATGGATCCCCCTCGAACACCGAAAGACAGTCACTCACGCCCTGGTCACCAGCAGACTCGACTACGGCAACGCACTCTACGCCGGAATAAACAAAAACCTCATCCGCAAGCTACAGAACATCCAGAACACCACCGCAAGACTGGTCCTCAACCTGCAAAAACACTGCCACATCTCCCAGCACCTGCGCACACTCCACTGGCTCCCCGTCGAGGCGAGAATCACCTTTAAGATGCTCACCCACGCACACAAGGCCCTCCACGGCACCGGACCAGCATACCTGAACAGCCGGGTCAAATTCCACGCACCCCAAATGACCCTACGATCAGCCCAGCTCTCCTACGCCGTGGTCCCCCGCACCAGAAAGACCAGATCGGGAGGCCGCTTCTTCTCCTTCCTCGCGGCCAAAGCATGGAACGCCCTTCCGCTCCACCTCAGACAACCAACATCACTCCCCACCTTCGCAAGAAACCTCAAAACCTGGCTCTTCGACATACCCCCTCCTTGATGAAATGGAACCTGCACCCCCCCCCCACACCCCTAGAACCTTGAGACCCTTACGGGTGAGTAGTCGCGATTTAACAAACTCCTCATTGATTGATAGAGGACTGGTTCCTAGATTCATTCCTTGGACATCTCCTGTAAAGGGTTGAGTAAAAATGTTTTAGTTACAGTAGTGATTTTTAAGGAATATTATTGTATTGTAAAAGTTGACACTTAGAAATTTTTTCACATAGAATCACCAATGTTATCCTATAGCAGGAAAATTCTTTAGCAGGTAAGAAGTGCTATTGTCACTTTTTCTTACTCAGTGGTGGATCCTGGATCCAGCACTGGTGCTTCTCCTGTAAACAGTTGAAAGAATGCGTTTAAGTCATACAGGTGATTTTTAAGGAATATTTTTACATTTTGAAAATAGACACTTAGAAACTTTTCTGGTGAAAACCAGACAATGGATTCCTATGGAAGGAAATACAAGTTACTGGAAAGTACGGTTAGAATTACTTTTCAGGGTCAGTGCTGGGCTAAAAGAGGCAGCACTGCGTTCTCTCCTGATAACAAGTGAGTAAATCCGAATTCATTGATCGGATGATTTTAAGTGAATATTTTAAAGTTACAAAACTCCACACTATGAAGAATTTCCAAGTGAAACAAGTCAATGTTAGCCTATGGAAGGAAATTCAAGTTACTAGTAAGTATGGTTAGAATTACTTTTAAGAGTCAGTACTGGGCTCAAAGATACATCACTGAGGTCTCTCCTGATAACTGGTGAGTAAATCGGAATTCGTAGTACATCCAGTAAGCGCCACAGAGCTGCGTAGCAGAGAGATGTAAAAAGGGGCACGGCATGCACCAACTCTCTGCAACGCAGCGCAGTGGCGCTTCCTGGAAGCACCTGGTGGACCACTTGGTCCCCATGGTCCCTCAGGTTTGAAGTTGTTTTTTTTCCCCAACTTAAAACGCGTCACAGGGCTTGTTTGCACACATCACGTCAGGCCCCGTCCCCTCCCTTCACCACTGTGTAAACGCGCCCTATCACCGTTCTAAGTTGAGAGATTAAGTCCCCTTCAATCCTAAGGATCCCTAAGGCCAATACTAGCCCATTAGGTACCTCCAGTAAGCACCACAGAGCTGCGTTGCAGAGAGGTGTAAAAAGGGACGTGGCCTCTAAACACCTGTTTGCAACGCAGCTCCCTGGCGCATACTGGAGAAACCTGTTGGGCTATTTGGCCCTCCGGGACTCTCAGTATTGAAAGAGAATTAATTACCCAACTTAAAACACACCACGGGGTGAGTTTGCACACTGATGAAGGAAGGGGGCGGGGCCTGAGTTCACCTGTGTGCAAACACACCCTTTGGCGCGGTTTAAGTTGGGGAATTAATTCCTCCTCAATCCTGTGTGTCCCTGGGGGCCAACTAGCCCACCAGATACCTCCAGTATGTGCCAGGGGGCTGCGCTGCAGAGAGGTGTTCAGAGGCCACACCCCTTTTTACAACATTCTGCGACGCAGCTCCGTGGCGCTTACTGAAGGTACCTGGTGGGCTAGTTGGCCCCCAGGGACCCTCAGGATTGACAAGGAATTAATTCCCCAACTTAAACCGTGCCACAGGGTGTATTTGCACACAGGTGAACACAGGCCCCGCCCCCTACTTTTTTTTTTGTAAAATATTTTTATTAACATTTTCAAAGTACTCACAGTACATCATGAGGCATTTGGTAGCGTCATAGTGGGACGAATACACCATGAAAGAAAGACAAACAAAATAGACTGTATCCATATGCCTGAAACGATGATGATGCTAGTACAATTGACATTGTCCAGATGTGAGTCCAAGGAAAAAAATGGGGGGAATAAACCGTGGCCTTGGTACGGGGAGGGAGAGGGAGGGGTAGAAGAAGAGGGGTGGAGACAAGGTCCGGGATGCAGGATCATGGATAATGTCTGGATAGCAGCCGCTACAAGCCAGGAGGGGGGGGCGCATAGAGCGTAGAGCGGTTATCTGTTAGAGTGTACCTCCAGTCAGGGTGCAGCGGGTGGCGCATGTTGGAGTTTTCAGGGGACTGCTGGTGGGCGTGGACGGGGGAGGGGGGAGACAAGTGGGGACGCGAATGGCAATCACCGCCAATGGACCCTATTGCGGTGTAGGTGTTGTCTGGATCGTGGGAGGGGGCTGGGAGGCATCGGGTGTTGGGCACGCATGCGCCAGTTTAAACTGGTGAGATAGCATGGCCCACTCCAGGGATATGGGGTGCTTGCGGTGGCCCTTGGCTTCCTCCTCTCGCAGGAGTTCCTCTTCCGCTAGTGCCCATTTCTGTACTGCCCCCACCCATGCTTCCAAAGGGGGTCCTGAAGTTGCCCGCTAATGCATGGCGATGTTTCTTTTAGCTAGAAGCAGGGACAATGCCGCGAAGCGGACCTGTACTTTCTGTGTTTTTATTCTACGGAATATCCCCAGGGCAACTGCTTCCCAGGAGTCTAAGTCTGCGAGTCCCGTGAGTGTGCGGACAGAGGCGAGTATGGTGGACCAATATGACTACAGAGCCGGGCAGCTCCAAAACGTGTAGGAAGTGTGCGTCTGGTGAATGACATCTAGGACAGAGGAATTGGGTATCGGGGTAGAAGCGCTGGAGTCACGCTGGTGTCGGATATGCTCTGTGTAAGATGTAAAACTGAATGTTCTTGAATCTCGTGTTTCTGGACACCTTATTAGGGAATACTAGCGCCCTGACCCACTCCCCGTCATGTAGCTGGCATCCGAATTCGTCCTCCCAGGTGGCTCTCAAAGTGAGTTAGGGCTTGTGCGCAAGCCCGCGAATTGACTTATTCAGCCAGGTAACAAGATGTCGGCCTATGCCCATGTACAGGATGGTGTGGATGACTGGGTGTGTCGCGGGTTCACCGAGGTGAAGATCACAATGTGGGCGAAAGGTGGTGATAAGTTGTTGGTGGGTTAGAAACTCTCCAGGGGGGAGGTCATAGTCCTCCATGAGCTGTTCGTATGGGCGAAGCTGCCCTTCCGCGAACAACCCCTCCACCTCCGTGATCTCGGATGCCGTCCACGCACGGAGCATTGCGGGCGTGAAGTAAGTCTCTCCGGTTGGCCAGCCGACCAGTGGCAGCCGTGGGGAGTAGCGATGTGATGGATCCATTGGATATATCGGCGAGCCCCCGATACCTGCAAGGGATAGGTCCGGCGGGGGTTGGTGCCCAGGAGTAGTAGCCGACGGAGCTCGGGGACGGGAATAGGGCCCTGCATAGTGTGGGTCTCCCCGATATGCCGACCTGCCATCCAGTACGACAGCCACTGAAGCTGTGTGGCCAGAAAATACGACTCAAAGGCGGGGGCGCCTAGACCCCCCTGGATGGTAGATAGATGTAGTTTGGTGAGCGTGATATGGTGTCGGCCTGTCCCCCATATGAGCGCATGGAGGAGTGCATCTAGTTCATGGAAGAAACTACCGGGTGGGATAACGGGCAGATTTGTAAAGTAATATAATAGTCGAGGAACAATCATCTTGGCTATGGCCACCCTACCGATCGGTGCCATTGGAAGGCGTCTCCAAAAATCCACTGACGACCGAATGCCTGCCAACACCTGACGTAATTGCCCTCGTAGATGTCAGTGGGGGAGTGGCATAGGCGGACCCGAGATAACGGGGAGCGCCCGTGCTCCAGCGCAAAGTTTGTGGACCGATGTGTATCTCTCGTGGGGCTAGGGAGTGATGAAGGGGATAGATTGTGGATTTGTCCCAGTTTACCTGGAGGCCAGACGCCTCTGCGAACTCCGCCAAGGGCGTCCATATGGGTGTCAGGTCCGCAGCGATATCCCTAATATATAGAAGGAGGTCGTCCACGTACATGGAAACGCAGTGGACCGTGTCCGTTTTGGGTATACCCCAGGCGGTTCCCTCTTGGCGTAGGCGGATCGCCAGGGCAAAGATCAGAGGGGACAGGGGGCAGCCCTGCCTAGTACCCCTCCTGACCGGCTGCGGGATGAAATGTGTCGACCCAGCCGGACCTGAGATGTAAGGTTCGTGTATAACAGGTTGGTGTATCGCAGAAGGGTGGGACCTATCTCCGCCCGTTGCAAGACAGCGAATAAGTATGACCAGGTTAAGGTGTCAAAGGCGTTTTCAAGGTCAAGGATAATACAGGCCGCATGGGGGAAGGTGTCCCCTACCTGTTCCTGAACGTGGAACAATCGTCTGATGTTCTGGGATGTGTTTCCTGGCGGGGACGAATTCGCATTGGTCCGGATGGACCAAGGGACGTAGTATTTGTTCGTACTGAGTTGCTAGAATTCTAACCAGGATCTTGCAAACGGCAGAGAGGAGTGTGATGGGGCGGTAGGAGGACAATTGTTGGGGATTTCGGTGCGGTTTAAGGAACGTTACTATGACGGACTCTTGGAGAGATCCCGGAAGTTCTCCTTTCTCAAATGCGTCCAGAAACATAGCGGTCAGACGGGGGACCAAAAGGGCAGAGTAGTACTCGAGGGGCAGGCCATCTAGACCCGGAACCTTGTTCCGTGCTAGTGCGCATATTGCGCCAGAGACATCCGCCGCTGATATTTTGTCATCTAGGGTGTCCCTATTGGCATCTGTGATATGCGGGATTGGAAGGGGGTCCAAGAAATGGCTGGTCGCTCCCTGCCTAAGGTTCGTCGGGGTGTCATAAACCACAGCATAATGTTGCTGAAATGCGTTTAAAATGTCTAGTTGGGAGCGCACTAGGACTACTGCGGGTGTCAGGATCACCGTAATGGGTTTGGTGTCAGTATCTTGCTTCGCTAACCATGCTAAGAGCATACCCGTTTTGTCCCGTTCTTTATGTACCCGGGTGGCGTATGCGCGAAAGTTTAATTTGCGCAGATCTGTCAGAGCCGTGGAGTACTGCGATTTGGCTTCCGCCACCTGGGCCGCTGTCGCAGCATCCGCATCCTCCTTTTTCGTGAGTGTTGCCAGCTTGTGTTCAGTGTCGACAAGTGTGCGTTCCAGCGTGCGGCGGACCCCTACCACTTGTTTGATGCATGTCCCTCGGGCCACTACTTTACACGCGTCCCATTCCACAAGTCTGGATGAGGCAGACCCTGTGTTATGAGCGAAGTATTCCGGGATACTTTGTGCTTGGTCGTGCCGGAATGTCTGGTCGGTGAGGCAGTCCCATGGGAGGCGCCATGTGGGCACCGGTGGGTGGGGAGGTCTCCATTGGATGCGTAATATGTGTGCGTCGTGGTCGGAGACTATCCGGCCCAGGTAGTCAGATTGTTGAAACCGAAGTATCAGGGATGAGGTGCGTAAAAATCTGTCTAACCGGACACGTAAATTATGGGGGATGGAATGAAACGAGTAAAGCTTTGTGTGAGGGTGATGGGCTCTCCACGCATCTACTAGCCCCAGTGACTAACCCAGCGGCGGAAGCGCTCTGACCGTGTATGGGCCGGGGAGTGTGGTGGAGGCGGGTGTGATCTGTCAAGTGCAACGTCGAGTTCACAGTTGTAGTCGCCCCCTAAAACCCAGGGGAGGGATGCAAATGGAGCCAGAAAACCCGAGAGGGAGTCCCAGAACTTATCCTGTTCAGTATTTGGGGCATATATGCTGCCAAGCAAACTGGGTTGCCCGTCTAGCAGTCGCTTCAACAGGGTGTACCTCCCTGTCCACCACCCTGCGGGTTTCCTGAAAGGGGGTGCCCGGGAGGACCCAAATTAGTGCGCCGCGTGCGAACGCCGAGTAGGATGTGGCACAGATAGTGCCGTGCCAGCGGGACCGTAGATTGTCAACTTCTGGCGTCGTGAGGTGCGTCTCTTGGAGGAACACGATTTGCGCATGTTGCCGTTTGATATAAGCATATGTGGCGTATCTCTTGCACGGTGTATGAAGGCATTGGGAGGTTTGGTAGGCTGGCTCCACGCCGGGGAGCGCGATCGTGATGGTGAAGGGCATGGACTCTAAGTATGGCTGAGCCGCACTGTTCCTACTGGAGGTCCCCGCCCATTCCCGCCCGGGTGTGCTGGCTGTCCTGCTGTACATGTCTCCTGTGGGTTGCAAGGGGTAGGAAAACAGGGTAAAGAATACTCGTAACTGGGTGGGAAAACTAGCCCAATACATGGGGCGCATCTGAGAACTTGATTCGTCTAAACTAGTGCTCATAGTGCGGGAGAGCGGACAAACAATGCATGGAGGTGGCAGTGCGTGTCTGTGAGATCCCGCAGGGGCGTTGGTAGGAGTAATGTTCATCGTTGGAGAGTGTCGTATGGTGAGTGTGCCGCGACGTCTGGCGCCAGCATCTTCCTGGCAGAAGCACCTGGGTCTGGGTGCCCTTCGGTGTCGGCGGCCTCCAGAGTACAGCGTTCAGCGTTCAGTTCCCTTAGCGGAGGGTATCAGTAAGGGGTGGAGTGGCCGTAGGAAGGGTGATAGAGTCAGTTGTGAGATGGGCACCGTTGCTGTTATCCTGGCTTCCCGATGAGAAAAGGTGGGAAACTCCCTCTGCGTCTTCCTCAGACTGGGGAGCTCCTAGATAAGTAACAGCCTGGAGGGCCTGGCGGTGTTCTTGCATGATCTGTTCGAGGTCCGGGGAGTCCACCACATGGCGTCCCGTAGGCTCCCTCCAGGTATGTTGTCCTTGTGACTGTGGCTGTTGCGTGACACGTTTCCTGTTGCGTGGTGCCCTTTGTGTGCGCCTACGCGGCTCTTCATCAGCTGGTCCTCGTGTACAGTGTTGGTCCGCCCAGTCGCAAGCGTCTGCTGCTGTGGAAAAGAAGTGCGTGGTTCCAGCGTATATGACTTTCAGGCGACCCGGGAATAACAAGGAGTATTGGATGTAATTTGCCCGTAGTCGGCGTTTCACCTCCAGGAAGGAGGCTCTACGTTTTTGTACTGCGTTTCACCTCCAGGAAGGAGGCTCTATTTTTTTGTACTGCTTTGGCGTAGTCTGGGAATATCATAATGTGCTGGTTTTTGACCTGCAACGGACCCGCGCACCTGGCGGCCCGTAGTACCGCGTCACGGTCTTGAAAAAGGAGGAAATTCGCCAGCATGGGGCGGGGGGCGTTGCCGCGTGGCAGCTTGCCTGATGGGAACCGGTGAGCATGCTCTATGGAGAAGAAAGCTGTGCGGTCCTTGACGGGGTGAAGGATTTGACCCATGCCTCCATGTATTCGATGGGATGCCTCTCCTCAACGCCCTCCGGAAGACCCAGCACCCGAATGTTGCAGCGCCGGGACGCCCTTCCAAATCATCCAGGCGATCCCCCACAGTAAATGGCCTTCCCTTGAATGCTGTGGGGTGAACACCCCAACTGGGATCTATTCTTGATAGTATCAGACAGAGGGTACCTAACAACCTTCTCTCCAATTGTGCTGCTCCTAGTCACTTATCTTAGCTGTTGAGCATTAAAATTTAAAAGGTGTGTGTGTGCATGTATGTATCCTACGGCTGATACTTTCTCCTCACTATTCCCTTCTACTGTGAAAAAGGGGAGGGGAAGGTTGACAGAGCCTCACGGGAGCAACACCCAGGGGAGGATATGACAGGCTGGTACGCGCCTGAATCCCCACTTCTCATCATCAGCGTCTGTCAACCATGAAAGTAAAGGGGAGTAACGGTGTGCAATGAAACCAAAAACCAATAGTGTTACCCGTGTTGAAAGACCCACTATTAAAAAGAGCTGAGCTAAACTGGCCACTACACCTTTATTCTATGCTGTTTGCTCGCTCTGTTAAAAACCACAAACCGACATGTTTCATCACCAACATATACTTTACCGGTGATTTCTTCAGGGTTTTAGTTCGGGTCAGCGTAAATTTTGCACCTCTGGATTCTCCCTTTATTGTACCAGGTGACCTCTTTATTCCGGCATACCGGCCCACGTAGAAGAATTTGGGATTGTAGGGCACCCCTATATCATTACTGGGTCCCGTGTACCGCCTGCTAGTCGGTCTCGTTAGAGTGCACAAGTCTGGCTTCCGCTCACCCTGTGTCTGGGTGAGCGGAAGCCAGACTTGTGCACTCTAACGAGACCGACTAGCAGGCGGTACATGGGACCCAGTAATGATATAGGGGTGCCCTACAATCCAAAATTCTTCTACAGGGGCCGGTAGGCCGGAATAAAGAGGCCACCTGGTACAATAAAGGGAGAATCCAGAGGTGCAAGATTTACGCTGACCCGAACTAAAACCCTGAAGAAATCACCGGTAAAGTATTTGTTGGTGATGAAACATGTCGGTTTGTGGTTTTTAACAGAGCGAGCAAACAGCATAGAATAAAGGTGTAGTGGCCAGTTTAGCTCAGCTCTTTTTAATAGTGGGTCTTTCAACACAGGTAACACTATTGGTTTTTGGTTTCATTGTACACCGTTACTCCCCTTTACTTTCATGGTTGACAGACGCTGATGATGAGAAGTGGGGATTCAGGCCAGTACCAGCCTGTCATTTCCTCCCCTGGGTGTTGCTCCCGTGAGGCTCTGTCAACCTTCCCCTCCCCTTTTTCACAGTAGAAGGGAATAGTGAGGAGAAAGTATCAGCCGTAGAATACATACACGCACACACACACCTTTTAAATTTTAATGCTCAACAGCTAAGATAAGTGACTAGGAGCAGCACAATTGGAGAGAAGTTTGTTAGGTACACTTTGTCTGATACTATCAAGAATAGATCCCAGTTGGGGTGTTCACCCCACAGCATTCAAGGGAAGGCCATTTGTTGTAAATAATTATATGAGTGGGGGGCGGCCTGTCCCTTTCGCATTTTCCCTCTGAAGCTCCTGTTTTGATTGAGATCCTCCACAGTAGCCAGATGTCCCAAGGTTGTGCGAAGAGTTTGCTGTTGTGTGCTTAGGGTGGGTTGACTGTCTGCGAGTGTTCGCTCCCCCTCCTTCACCCTATCAGCCAACTTACGGTGCTCATCACGGATTAAGTTGATGTCCTTGGTGAGGGTGCCGAGGCGTTCCTCCATGGAGGCCCTGGAGAGTTCAATGGCTGCCAGGACTTGGTCTAATTTGTCCAAGATGGTTGGGTCTGGCTGGGCCGTGGGTGCTTTGGGGAGCGTGTTGGTTCTGGGCTGGTTCTCAGGTGCTGTCTCCGGGACCGATGTCTGTTCGCACAGATCACCGGATCCGAGACACCACTGTGGCCTGGTGACTTACGCCCCGGGTGGAAACTGTCCAGATACCCAACCGCCGAGTCTTGTGAGGAGGGTGACCGGTGTCCACCTGTTCAAGGCGGCTGGAGCATCTGGCCGAGGTCCGGCAAGGAGTTGGCTGCAAGCTGGCCCCCCAAGTGGCATGGACGGGTGGGGGGGGAAACAGCCGCAGGGGTAGCGGAGAGCGAGCGGCATGTTTCCCACCCTCTGTACCTCCACACGTCGGGTCTTCCGGATAGTCTGGCCCCTGGATGTAGGGAGCGTCACCAGATGGGTGCCAGCAGGGGATCGGGCGGTCTTTTTGGCACGGAGCCGTGCAGCCAGCAGCCGGGGGGGTTTCTCCAGGTCACCCCGAGTCGGGATACTGCTGGGGCCTCGTGACTCTCTCCCAGAGGGGAGGGGGGCCCGTTGATTGGGGCCCGCTTAGGAGGGTGACCGGCTCCGGTCTGCTCAGGGTGTCGGAGCCGCCATCTTAAGGTCAGGCAGGAGTCGGCTGTATTCTGGCCCCTCGAGTGGTGTGGCTGGATAGGAGGGGGGTTGCAGGAGTAGCAGAGAGTCTGTGGCGTGTTGCTTACCCGCCGGGCCTCCACGCATTGGTGTCCCTGGAACCTGTGGTTGTCGGTCGCAGGGAGCATGTCCTCATGGGCGCCCTCTTGGTGTCAGGCCATTGTTGGCCAGCAGGGTGGCCAGCAAGGGGGGGGGCACGTCAATGCACGTCAATGCACCCGGGTCCGAGCCCGTCTCCCGCAGACAGCGGGGTATGGCCCGCGAAGCTGGTGGGCGAAGATTGTCTCACGGTGGTGCCGCCGGTAGCATAGGGCGCCGCTGTCAGTCACCGGCCTTCTCCGGTTTACCCCCGGTATGCAGCAGTGTCATGGCGGGTGGCAGCTAGGGACACGGCGGGAGCCCCACGCACCGCTAGGGTGTCCAGCGCTTGCCAGAACCACTCCAGGTGGGATATTCCAGGCTCCGCTCCACTCCACAGGTTAGTCCGGGCTAGTATCGGATGTCCGCCATGTTGGGTCCGAGTTCGGGATCAGACGCCATCGGCCACATCTCCGCAGATAGCGTGGAATGGCACCTTCTGTCAGCATCCATGGGAGCAACGAGGAGTCCTCCCGTCTGAGTGATCCTTTTTCTCCCCTTGACGACGAGGTGGTACGAACTTCTAGGCCGCCCAGTCGCGGAGCCTGAGCAGACTGCGGCTGCCATCGTGGCTCGCTTAGCCATGCCCCCCACCCCCTATCTTTACCACTGTGCAAAAGCACCCCTTGGCGCGTTTTAGGTTAGGGATTAACTCCCCTTAAATCCTGAGGGTGCCTTGCGCTCAACTAGCCCACCAGATACCTCTAGTAAGCACCCCAGACCTGTGTTGCAGAGAGGTGCAAAAAGGGGAGTGGCCACAGAACACCACTCTGCAACGCAGCCCCCTGGCACATACTGGAGGTACCTGGTGGGCAAGTTGGCCCCCAGGGAACCCCCGTATTCAAGGGGAATTCGTCCCCCCTCTGCAAACGTGCCAAGGGGCACATTTGCAGAGTGCTGCATGAAGGAGGCGTGGCCTACGGCGCGATGCCGGTGTTTTTCTTTTTTTTTTTAAGAAGGGGGGCTGTGTAGCCCTACTTCTTTTTCTATTTTTTCTGCCCTGGGGACCCCATCCCCCAGGCTTGCCCCCTATTTTCTTTTTTTTTTTTTAAATGTGGAGGGGGGCTGCGTGGCCCCCCCTCCTGAGGCTTCTCTTAGCCCTGGGGACCCCATCCCCCTGGGCTCTGCTTCGTTTTTTTTAAATACATTTGTTGGGGAGGCGGCCGTGTGGCCCCCTCCCAGACCACTTCTGGCCTCGGGGAACCCATCCCCCAGGGCCGGCCTGCCTCCAGTTTTTATTTTTTATTTTATTTTTATTTTTGGGGAGTGGGCCGCGTGGCCCCCTCTTGGGTCACATTTGCCCCCGGGGACACCATCCACAGGGGCCTGGCCTCTCGTTGGAGACCGTGGGGGGTTCCCCAATCCCCCCACAGTCCCTGCCGGCTCCCCACGTCCTGCGGGAGCCTGCATTGCTTTTCTACATGGGGAGTAGCTAACATGCTGCTCCCCATGTAGAAAAGCAATTGTCTTTGGTTTTTGGAAGAGAGAGCAGGTTTCCGTCTCTCTCTTCCAAAAACCAAAGCAGTTTGCTATGGTAGGGCGGGATCCGCGAGGCTCCCGCCCTACCATAGCAAACTACAGTGTCCCGGGAGTAGGCACCTCACAGACACTGCAGGAGCCGGACCTGGGGGGTGGCGGTCCCAGGGACACCACAAGGCCCTCCTCTCAATATTTAAAAGCTCCGGGGGGTGGAGGTCCCTGGGGCTGGACTCCCCAATTTAAAAATGTAGTGCCTCAGGGAGGTGGCGGTCCCCGGGGCGAGTGGGGGGCTTGAGCCCCCTCACACACAAGCCCCCCACACAGGTTTTTTTGTAAGAGCTCCAGGGGGTTGCGGTCCCTGGGGCTGCGGTGGGGCAGTGTGCCCCCCGCAATTTCAATTTAGTAGAGCCCCAGGGGGTGGCGGTCCCCGAGGTTCGGGGGGCCTCAGAGGCCCCCCATCATTATACTTTTAAGCCCCGGGGGTTATGGTACCCGGGGCTGTGGGGGGCCGTGTGCCCCCACTATTATACATACTTTACCCCGGGGGCGTGGTGGTCCCGGTGGCAGTGTGGAGGGGGATTCGGCCCTCCCACACTTTATTTGTACATTGCCCTCAGGATTTGGCCCCCTGAAGCTAATTAGCATTAAAGCAGGCTTCATTTTTTTTCCCCACGGGATACGTGTATACTACGCGCATCCCGTGATTTAAAAAAATAAAAAAATTGGGGGGGGCCTTGGGGGTCCTTGTGGGACCCCCTGAGCAGGCCTAGGGGGTCAGAGTGTTTGTACCCTGCCCCCTTTGGGTCTTTTGCGCAGTTCTTTTTCAGTAATCTTGTGCCTCGGTTCTACAAAGACACAAGATGGCTGCCAACACTTCCTGGTTTGGAGTGTTGACAGACAGTTGACAGCCAATTAGCATGCAGCTCGTGCTCGTAAGGGTACGCGATGTGTATGATCCTCGGAGGATATGCATACCCTACTTCGTCCATAGATATATCTATGATTTTACTTTTGATTTTTTTCAGGAACTACTGCACGGATTTACACCATTTAACAAAAAGCGTGATCTGCGAACCAAACTCTACCTTTTTGCCAAATTTGGTGTAATTCCGTTCAGCAGTTCAGGTTGTAGCTGCTGCTAAAGGTCCCAATGGAAAATTGCATGGGGAAAACATGTTTTGGAACCCCCCTTTTTTCTCGGCCCCCGCTTGACGAATCACCCCGAAACTTTCTGGATAGGAGCGGAGCGGGCCATCTTCTTGGAGAATTTTGCAAAGATTCGTCAATAGGCGCCATACTTTTTCCAAATAGAATGTTGCCGATTTCCTATGGAAACTAGGTCCTAACTATATCTACCTACTAGCGACCGCCAGTAGGTAATATATATATATATATATTTCTCAGGAAAGAACGAACCCAGCCGAGCTCATGTCCGTAGCCCAGCAGCTCGAATACACCACAGCACAAACGGAATCCAGACGTGGTTTCTTCAGGATTTAAGGTATTTTTATTCTTTTTACAACACCATTAGTGCAAAACAAACAAAGAGGACGGTCAACGCGTTTCAGCGAATGCCTTCAACTGGACCATAGAGTCCTGCAGTCGAAACTGTCCATTTTAAAGTGTTAAGTGTATAAGTCCCTTCTTTATTTCATTAAAAATAGAC